>NW_026526677.1:88517456-89717456 GCF_024362965.1 Panthera pardus
AAGACAGGCATTGACTTTGTTTTTGATATAAATATTAGTCAAGTATAATTTACATACAGAGAAATGCACAAATCATAAGTATACAGCCTGATGAATTTTCATAAAGTGAGCATATCTATGTAACCTGCATTCAGATCAAGAAACACAACATGAGCTGTACCTTGGAAGTCCATTGTGCCTTTTTCCAATTCTTCTTCACTCCCAAGTGTAATGGATCTCCTGACTTCTGATACCACAGATATAATATGCTTGTTACCAAATTTCATATAAGTAGAATTATATGATGTATGTCTGGGAATATTTTGCTCAACATTTATTTGTACAATTTATCCATATTGTTGTATATTCTTGTAATTCGTTCATCCTCATTGCTATTTGGTGTTCTCTTGTATGAATATACCATAATTCATTTATCTATTTAACTGTAGATGAAAATCTAGGTTGCACAGTGCACTTCTGACACTACCTGGGTTAGGTTACGTTTTTCCAAGTTAAAGGCCACGTCTTTTACAAGACTCTCTTCACTTCAGACACTATCTGCAAGCTTGGGGTTCCCATGCTACCTGTATTTCTGACCAACTAACTACAGTTTAGGGAGCTAGTATCTCTTTAGGCTAGATAATTTACCAGAGTGACTCACGGAACTCAGAAAAGTGCTATACTTAGGATTATAAAGGACACACATCAAGACCAGGCAAATGAAGACATACTTAAGGCAGGGTTTGTGAGGGTCCCAAATGCAAAGCTTCCATGTTGCTAAGCCATGTGACTTCCTTGGCACAGTGATACGTGATTTCCAACCAGGGAAGCTCTCCTGAGCTTCAGTGTGCAGAGTTTTTATTGAGGCATCACAACATAGGAATGGTTGATAGAATCATTTGGGCACACGATTGAACTTACTCTCCAGCTCTTACTCCCTGGCTGATACCACCTGTTTCAAAGCCCCAACCCTGTAATCACATGGTTCAGCTTTCTGGCACAGGCAGCCCCCATCCTAAGTCATATTAGCAGAAACTCAGGTATGGTCAAAGACCACAACGAATAACAACAAACACTCCTATTACATGGGAAATTCCAAAGACTTACAGGTTATTTGCCAGGAACCAGGGATAAAAGCCAGCCAAATTCTTTATGATGCAACAGGGTTGTTTCCAGTTTTGGGCTAATTTGAAAAGTGCCACTGTGAACATTCTTCTAAGTGTCTTTAGCGAACATTTGTGTATATTTTTGTGGGGTGTGTATTCAGGGGTGGAATTGCTGGGATCGGGTGTGCCAATAATCAACTTTAGTAGATATTTAGTAGATACTGTAACATTTTATTATTGAGCATTGACTTTTAAGGTTTTTTTTGTGACAAAATATGCCTTCAGATTATAAAACCTGGATCTGAATCACTAAGGTATCTGAATCCAGATTTCCATTGTAGCACATTTCTGCCTTTCCGGTGTGGTGAGGTTGTGTGTGTGTGTGTGTGTGTGTGTGTGTGTCTGTTGGGGAGGTGTCAAAGGGTAGTATGACAGAGTTTGTTCTTTGATGTCATACATGAATGTAGAAGAAAATAAGATCCTAACAACTACTCTTTGTCAAACTGTAGCCTTTGATTTTATCACAAAACAGTAATGCAAACAGCAGACACTACGTTTATGAACGCTGGGCTACCCGTGAGATGACATTGGTGGAAGTACTGGGCACTTGAGTTTATCACTGTCTGTTGATCATTAGCCTCTATGATTTCTCTCCTGTGACTACAGTTCTTCGCGAGCAGGAGAAGAATTGGCCCTGCTACGAATGTAACCGCCGATTTATAAGCTCGGAGCAGTTGCAGCAGCATCTCAATTCCCATGATGAAAAACTGGATGTGTTTAGCAGGTATAATGAGAGAGAAAGTTTCACCAACTCAGTTTTTAAAGGTCCACATTCATTTCCATGTTTTCTGTAAATTAACGAGTGTTTCTGTGTATAGACAGGTAATCAGGTGGGCTGCTGAGGGAAATTATTTCCCGTTCTTCTTCTTCTTCTTCTTCTCCCCCTCCTTCTTCTTCTTCTTTTAAATGTTTATTTATTTGAGAGAGAGAGAGAGAGCAGGGGAGAGGCAGAGAGAGAGAAGAGAGAGAATCCCAAGCAGGCTCTGTGTTGTCAGTAGAGAGCCCAAAGTGGGTCTGAAACTCATAAACCGTGAGATCATGACCTGAGCTGAAATCAAGAGTTGGATGCTTAACCGACTGACCATCCAGGTGCCCCCACTGAGGAAAGTTTCTTATCTGTCATTTCCTTTGCCCCACCCCCATCCTCATTTACTATTTACTTCTTTTCCAGCATGACCAGAGTACCCAGCAATAGGAGATCCTTCCCCCTCAGTTAAATCTCCCCTAACTTGAGATTCTGGGATAGGAATTCTTAAGATAGCACATTCTGCATCTTTGATTTGTAAACTTTTTTTCAGAAGTAGGATTTCTTCATCAAACTTAATCATAGGTTTCATTCCACTGTCTGAAAGAAATAAATCAGAGAGAATCATATAGGATGGGGTAGGCTGGAGCCAGATCAGGTAGGCTTTGTGGATAATGGTAAGAAATTTGGATATTATTCTAAGCATGATAAGAAGTCTTAAATGGTTCTGATCAGGGAGTACCTGTGATGTGAATTTATGTGTTGAAATGTCATGCTGGATAAAAAAAATGTCACTTTTGCTTTCATTGGAGCAAGAGTGAGGGCGGGAGGCCAGCTGGAAGCTATTTCAACAGTTCAGGTCAAGAATGAGAGTATGTTGGACTAGGGTGATGGGACAGATGTTGTAGGGTTGCCAGCTTTTACAGGACTTGAAAAGAGAAGAGATGGTGTGACAAGGCATTTAGGAAAGTAAGAAAGTCAGTGTTCTAGGGAGGTACAGCATGACTGCCTGCAAGGTAAGAGCTCCCTTGAGGTTCATGGTCATGACATTAAAATAAGACCACTAGCATGCTGGGTGTCATTTTCCAGCTCCGTTTGCTGCAATAATGTCAGTGCAGAGCAGCTGGAGAATTGGATTGCACAGTAGTTTCTCCCAAGCACGTGCAACACAGCAAAAGTGATGGAGCAGGGATGGCAATCGAGAGCATACACGAGGGAGTGCTGACAGCGAACGACTTTGCTTAATGTGTGGAAAGAAGGGAGGGAAAACATCAAGAAGACTTAAGACTGCAAATAGGTGACAAGGACTAGATTGTAGGTGGTAGTGAGATAGAAGGATTGTTGAGTCCAGGTATTTGAGGATGTGCGCTAGAAAGCTAGAGATAGCTTTAGAGTAGACGATGCACAGAATTGGTGTAAGGCGGGAGGCTCTGCACTTATTGAGGATAACAAGGTCTAGGATATGACCATGGGAGTAAATGTCTGAAGTGGGTGGAAGACACAGTGAGAGTTGAGTCATTTTCTGTCAGGTGTCCCTAGAACTCTGTTCATGGCTCTATTATAGCACTTTTTGTGTTTTATTGTGATTTTTGCTTTATGTGCCTGCTGCCTCTACTAGACTTCTGAAGGTAAAAACTGTCATATAGAACTTGTCTTTATTGCCTAGCACAAGCGTGACACATGGTTGGTAAAGATATTTGTAGGCTAGCTGTTAAAAAGAAATTTGAGACAATTAGGAAAATTTCAACTTTGACTAGATTTAATAATATTGAGCAACTATCAGATTTTTTTTAAGGTGTAATAATGGTATTGTGGATATATATGAATCTTTTTAAAGTATTTATTTATTTTTGAGAGAGAGAGAGACAGACAGAGCATGAATGGGGGAGGGGCAGAGAGAGAGGGAGACAGAGAATCCAAAGCAGACTCCAGGCTCTGAGCTCTCAGCACAGAGTCCAACGCGGGGCTGAACTGAACCATGAGATCATGAACTGAGCCGGAGTCAAATGCTTAACCGACTGAGCCACCCAGGCGCTCCGTAATATGAGTCTTTATGTTGTGGAGACGCTTACTGAAATATTTACGGATGAAATAACATCTGGGACTTACTTCACAAATAATCTAATGGGGGCGCCTGGCTGGCTCAGTCAGTAGAACATGCGACTCTTGATCTCAGGGTTGTGAGTTCAAGCCCCATATTGGGTGTGGAGCCTACTTACCAAAAAAAGTAATAAGTAACTAAGAAAAAATCTAATGGGTGTTTGTGTGTGTGAGTGAAATAGTGGGAATATGATGGAATAAAATTAGCCATGAATTGCTAAGGATTGAAATTAGGTAATGGGCACATTGGTCTTACTCTCTACATTTGCCTAGGCTCAGAATTTTCAATAGTAAGGAGTCTTTTAAAAGTTCTGGAACAACATATAATTTTTGTTAAATTGTGAAATAGATGAGTGGAAGAATAAAACATGATCTGATTAATTTTATACATATCTCTCGTACACATCTCCTTTTCTTTTAATTCCAATGTAGTTAACATACAGTGTTATATTGGTTTCAGGTGTACAACATAGTGATTCAATAATTCCATATATTACTCACTGTTCATCAAGTAAGTGTACTCTTAATCCCCTCACACACGCATCTTCTGAAAGAGATTTTAATGATACACTTTCTGAATTCGTTTTATTAAGGAATTTTTGTATGCTAGGAATCTATTAAAGGGGATGAAATTGATTTGGTGTTTACTAGGCATGTTATGGAACAATTGAATTAGACGTTTGTTTTGAGCTTCCAGAAGCTTATGGTAAAACAAGAAAGTTCTTTTGAAGCCAGCCACAGTTCTTGGAAAGAATAGGAAGTGAAGCAAGGAGACAAGAAGGAAAGAATGGAATCTCGTTTCTAGGAATGGCTATAAGGCTTAGCGCGTTCTGTCCTGTCTGCATTTCTCATGGCATTTCAGAGATATGTTTGTGCTTCCAGAACTTTCAATAATGAAATGGTGTCAGTGCTTTGAGTTTTTATAGCTCCTTTTTTTCCTGAATAATGTAAGAGCTATCTAGATGGCAAGGATGAGACGTTTAGAAAGTGTATATTATCAAAATGACTGTTCCTGTTAGAAAAAGAATCAAGACAAGTAGTAAAATGAGAGAAAATCAAGATTCAGGGCTCATCAGGACCATCGAGGGAAATATTTGTTAGTGAGAACTGTGTAACCATGACTGTTTATAACCCAATCTTTTGTCCCCAGAACAAGAGGCAGAGGAAGGGGACGAGGCAAGAGGCGATTTGGCCCAGGTCGACGGCCAGGGCGCCCTCCAAAATTTATCCGCTTGGAAATAACCAGCGAAAATGGGGAAAAGTGTGATGACACGACACAGGTATTGGGCGAGGGAAGAGCTCCTTCCTTGTCAGATGCTTGCTTAGGGGACCTGGAGCAATTACCAGGTTTCAGTACAAACATCCCCCCAGAGGCTGAGCATCCTGCCATGCTGGTGCTTTGCCGCCTGTTCCTTAAAGGGTGACCGGAGAAAGGCAAGAAGAACGTATTCTTTTTTTTTTTTTATTCATAATTTATTTATTTTTTAATTTACATCCCAGTTAGTTAGCATGGAGTGCAACAATGATTTCAGGAGTAGATTCCTTAATGCCCCTTACCCATTTAGCCCATCCCCCCTCTTATAACCCCTCCAGCAACCCTCTGTTTGTTCTCCATATTTAAGAGTCTCTTATGTTTTGTCCCCTTCCCCTATATTCATCTGTTTTGTATCTTAAAGTCCTCATAGGAGTGAAGTCATATGACATTTGTCTTTCTCTGACTGACTAATTTCACTTAGCATAACACCCTCTAGTTCCATCCATGTAGTCGCAGATGCTAAGATTTCACTCTTTTTGATTGCCGAGTAATACTCCATTATATATATATATACACACACACACACACACACACACACACACACACACACCCCACATAAGAAGAACGTATTCTTGAATGTTACAACAAAAACCCAACATTGCTGCCCTCAAGATTTGAGATTGATCAGAGATATTACTGGGGGACCCTGTTTAATCCGTTGAAACAGTTGAAATGATTATATTCCAGAAGAGTTCTCCCATTAGAGTCCTTTCCTCAAGAAGTGATCTGGAATATCTCCTAGTTTTCACAGCCTGGGGATGGTTTTCCCAGAAGGAGAATTTTTTTTTTTTTTTTTTTTTTTTTCTGGGTATCATGACTCTAGCCATTTAAAAAATCATGCAGGAACTCTGAATCTTAGCTGACGATCTCTGTAGCACGAGTCTCTACCTAGGTGGGGAAATAATTCCTGGTTGTTGCAATTTCAGGACTTGCTACATTTTTCCACCAAGGAGCAGTTTGATGAGGCTGAGCCAGCGACTCTGAACGGGCTGGATCAACCAGAGCAGACTGCTCTCCCCATCCCACAGCTGCCACAGGACACCCAGCCTTCTCTGGAGCATGAGCCAGAGACTCACAGCCTGCATCTGCAGCCCCAGCATGAGGAGAGCGCGCTGCCTGCCCAGAGCACTCTGACGGCCGATGACATGCGCAGAGCCAAGCGTATCCGAGTAAGTGGGGAGCGCGGCTCCTCCCTGATGAGGTGCTGCCCTTTCTCCAGTCAGCTGGCTTTCGAGGCGCCACGTTTCCTGACTTACTATTCACCGTCCACTTCGAAATCCTGCATCTAACCTACCACATGCTTGATTCCCTTATTTCGGAAGAACGTATTCACTACTTCTCAATGTCTTTGTGTCCTGTGACAGGCTGGAATGGCTGGTCCTAGATCCCACCAGTTTAGTAATGACACAGAAGCCTGGCTTTTGGCAGCTTCGGGACAAGAATAGTTCAAATAGGATCATGCTCTGGATCCCTAAACTCACAGATTGGAAATGGGGAAATAAGTCCACTTAATTATAATAATGATTTACAGCGAAGCTGTATCTGTGATTTACAGCGAGGCTGATCTGTGACTAATGAGAGCTCTCAGGTTAATTCTGGGTAAATGAACTTGGTTGTCTACAGTTTCCAAGGGGAGACTGGCAAATGTCATTACTCGTCAAAGCAAAGGGACCCGTGGCCGAGTTGATATGGCAGGTACGCTTTACACACCCAGGACAGCTTGAAGTTTAAGCTCCAGGTTCAGAGTTGGTCAATACCTCACTTCTGTGGCCTGCGTCTTGACTTTAGACCATGTGGCCACGGGACCTCCTTGGCTTCCAGATCAGATGCGTGTTAGTCTTTTTTCACAGATAGCCTTAGAGTCTGAGTTAGTTGCTGCAGGGGATGCATGTGGAGAGCAGGATAAGTGCATGTGCTGACCAATTTACATCCAGAAGACAATTACTTATACCCCTGTCTGTGGCAGCAGGGTATATACTTTTATTGTACTTTATATGTGGATAGAAAGAGGGGTTTTTCTGTATAACTTCTCAGGCTT
This sequence comes from Panthera pardus, assembly GCF_024362965.1. Taxonomy (NCBI): domain Eukaryota; kingdom Metazoa; phylum Chordata; class Mammalia; order Carnivora; family Felidae; genus Panthera; species Panthera pardus. The sequence goes on from NW_026526677.1 coordinate 88,524,800, forward strand.
CACAATTTCTAGGTAGGTGATTGTTTTAGCTTATGTTTCTTTTGGACTTCTCATTTGCCTATGGGCTAGAAGGGACCTTGAAAAATAGTTCAGTCCATGCCTTCATGTAAAAGTACATTTAAACACTTTCAGCTGTGTAATAGTATTCAAACATCCTTTTTAAGGGTCCTGTGATGAAAACACATAATACTCTTGGCTCCATGTATATTCTTTCAAAAGGACATGTAAACATACACAAACATAGACCAGAAAGGCAAAAAGCTGTGAATTAATACCTTCCCATCTGTCATTCTACATTATTTCTCAATCTTCGTTTTACTCTCCTGCTCAATTACTGTCTTTTCTGCTTTGGCCATTCTGAATTTTTACTAAGTTCAGAGAAATGCTTACCAGATTTAATTTTTTTTGAAGGAAAAAAAACAACCTCAAAGCCCACACGTGTAGTGAAGTTGTGGTTGTACAAGCGTAGTGTGGTTATAACCATACTTGCATTCTTCAGTGAGTTGGGTGACTGGTTTAGGTACAGGGTTCCTTGTGTCAAAGCCAAAGCCATGTGCATGTGGCTTCTGGAGGTCAGTCTTAGTTGAGCTTTTGTTCTTTTTCCTTTCACACATTCTAAAAAGTAGGGCTATGTATTTTTTCATCTTTTCTATCCAGGTTGGTAATGACCAACTGAAGGGAAGTCTTCCAATCCAATTGGTAATGTAACTATTTTTCTCTCCTCTAATGCTGCCTGCTCAGTTGGAGCTGCAGGTAGGTTTGTTTCCTGTGTCTCACGTAACAGAATGTTATTTAAGTGTTTGCCTGACCTGCTCTTCTTTGCAACCTGTACGTGCTAAATCCTGGTGGAAACTACAATTTGGTTGCTACAGTGAATGCTAATTAGTTAATGAGCAACAATTGATCTTCAGATAGGTCAGTGAATAAATTGTGGGCGGCAGATTCCTCCTACACAAAATAAAGGGTAGGACCAAGCGATCTCCAAGGTCCCTTCCAGCTCTACAACGACTTGAATGACTTGTGGGATAGTTGTGAGATCTGACTATAGGCTCGGCACTGTGCTGGGGGCACAATACAATTTTCACATGAGTCCTGTCCTCTAGGAGCTTATAGTCCAATTAGGGAGATAATGGTCATGTAAGGTGGCTTACAGTTGAGTGCTAAGTTTAAAAGTGTAACCTGTAATTGTTACCAAAACTGGGAAGCTAGGAAGGCCAAAGAAAGAGGAAGCAGTCAGGGAATATGGATGCAGCAGTTCATGGATGATGTGAGATTTAAACAATCTGGGAGAGAGACGGGAAGAAGGTAGGCTGTTTCTGTGGATGGTGGCCATAGGATCAAAGGCCAACACACGGGCATGTGCTTGGAATGGTTATGGGATAGTGCACATAGTAGCTTGACCCTAGTGGGTGCCAGGTGAAGGACAGTGAAGAGTGAGATTTGTTGGCTAGTCCACCAAAGGCTTTGAAAGCTGGGTAGAAAACAGACAGAGAAAAGTTAAAAGTAAATTAATTAATTAAAAAGCCAACAAACAGGGCCCCTGGGTGGCTCAGTTGGTTAAGCATCTGACTTTTGATTTCAGCTCAGGTCTTGAACTCAGGGTTGTCAGTCCAAACCCCAAGTTGGGCTCCATGCTGCATGTAGAGCCTACTTAAAAAAGTCAACAGGGGCGCCTGGGTGGCTCAGTTGGTTGAGCGTCTGACTTTGGCTCAGGTCATGATCTCGCAGTTTGTGAATTTGAGCCCCACATTGGGCTCTGTGCTGACAGCTTGGAGCCTGGAGCCTGGTTCAGATTCCGTGTCCCCCTCTCTCTCTGCCCTACTCCCACTCCCACTCTGTCTCTCTGTCTCAAAAATAAAAATAAAACTTAAAAAAAAGTCAACAGGATTTATTTCTTTTTAGTGTCAAGATCAAAATAATATGCAAATTGATCAATTAAATTAAGTTTCCTTTAGCTATTAATATCAAACTTGAGAATCATTATAGGTATTTGTCTATAAAGAACGTTGTCTCAGAATTCATTAAAAATTTTTTTAATTAAAAATTAAAAAAAAAATGTTTATTTACTTATTTTTGAGAGAGAGAGTGAGTGAGTGCAGGGGAGTGGCAGAAGGAGAGGGAGAGAGAATCCCAAGCAGGTTCTGCACTCTCAGTGTGACCCAGCACAGAGCTCAAACTCAAGAACCATGAGATCAGGACCTGAGCCAAAATCAAGAGTTGGATGCTTAAACGACTGGGACACTCAGGTGCCCTTTAATTTTTAAATGATCTTATTTTATTTTTTAATTTGAGAGAGAGAGAGAGAGAGAGAGAGAGAACACTCGTGAACAGGGGAAAAGCAGAGGGAGAGCGAGGGAGAGAGGGAGAATCTTAAGCAGGCTCCATGCTCAGTGTAGAGCTGGATGTGGGGCTCGATCCCACAACCCTGGGATCATGACCTGAACTGAAATCAAGAGTTGGACGCTCAACCACCTGAGCCACTCAGGTGCACCTAAGAACTCATTTCATTGTGGGTTGAATCCCTTATCACAGGTTTTAGCAACCATAACATTGTGGTACCATTGAGGATCTTATATACCAAATAGTATGGCATGGTTGGCTGATGGCAACTCAGGGATCTGAAGATCCATAATGGATCCATCTGTGCTGCTTCTGCCACTTTTCGTGGTTTGCTCTAGAAATATGTGCCAGCACAGCTCTGAACTACAGAGGATACAAGTGGCCTGGAAGTGGGTTGGGGTGGGGACAGTTTTCAGCACTTTCACTGCCCCGTGCTGTGTGGATTACATGAGGATCATTAGATCAGAGAAATACGGTCTTCAGGGCTTCATGGGGATTAGAAAGATGACAAGAACAAGGTTTGTGGACAGAACTAAGAATGAGGAGCCCGGTGGCTGGTCAGTGATCAAGTGTCTGAGGACACTCCTGCTAATCAGGAATGGCAGAAGACTTATTAGCATAATAGTCCAAAACAAAATCGAGTTCTGAATTTGGTGCCCAAAAAGGAATGGAATCCCTAGTGGGACCAAGATCAGTGGTACATTGTGTCTGCCCTTGGAAACCTTATCAAACTTGGATAAAGGAAAACTGATTCTTACCTGCCAAAAGCACTCTAAATCTTGAATGTCTGAACCTCAGGACAGTATTTGTTTATTTGCAATATTTCCATTAAGTTTTAGAAGTAGCCAGAATAGTGTAAGCTTTTATGTAAAATAAGTATTTGTTCAGGCAGAGTAAAAAGATTAGGTAACTGCTGAACCGTATAACAGTGCAAGAAAGCTCTGTGGCTGACGTGAAAAAGGGCTACTGTTTAAGATCTCTGCAGATACTATAAAAGAGACCTTGAAAAAATTCATCTTGATTTTCATATGGAATACATTTCATTAATTCTGAAACTTTTATTGAACACTTCCTATGAGCTAAGCTATATGTCAAGGGATTTGGATACAAAGGAGAATAAAATATGATGCAGTCTGGAAGCAACCTCAGTCAACTTGGGAAGACAACAGAATTTCTAAATACCTACTTGAGATAAATGAGTAGGTAAAATGTCTCTCCCAGCCCTGTGAGAGACCCCTGAAGAGGAAGTTTTCTGTCACATAGTAACTGTGTTCAGAATTTCCACTAACTAAAACATAATTATTTTGCTTTTCCCCGAATGATTATTTCACTTTAAATTCAGTTTAGACATTGCTTCTTGTAAGTAATTTGAAAGTAAGGGGTTAAGCATGGTTCCTTGTACTTTTTTCATCGCACAAATAATGCGTTAAGGTCTCCTTTAACCCTTCAATTACTATTCCCTCATAGTTTCATAAGCATACCCACTCACAGATATATTTTTTTGAAGGATTATTTTTCCTTCTCCTAGCTCTCTAGAGCATTCTCTCTGGCCTTTTGAGGAACTAATGAATGAGTCTTCATTATAGTATAACTAAAATACTGATTCAGAATTCTCTGTGTGAAAGATGATTCTGTTGATCTGCTCTCAGTAGAGCATGAGCTGTTTTTCCAGCCGTAGTGATGAATTTGCATTGAATATCCATCCATAGTCTGCCACTAGGATTCCCTGTAACAATTGCATGAATTTACAAGATAGCTAATCAACATTAGAAGTGCGATCTGTGACTGAAAAAAAAAAAAATTGGCTGGTCTAGACAGAGAACAAAGCGATAAGCTTAACTTTCTTAGCATGGCCTTCTAACCAGTGGAACTAACTAGCTACACTGAGAACTTGTCTTCTGCAATTTCTAAGTAGGAAGTGGTCAAATACACATATTCCATTTATGATGGGTGTTCATGTATCTTGTGTCATGAATAAACATGTTCATATAAATCTGTATCTTTCATTTCTCTCTCAAGTTTCTTTTCTTAAATTGAAATATAATTCACATACCATAAAATTCACCCTTTTATAGTGGCTTGTAGAATATTCCCAAAGTTGTACAACCATCACCATGATAATTCCAGAATATTTCCCTCACCCTCAAAGAAACCCTGTATCCATTGCCTCCTTCCCTGCCCCTGGCAAGTACTGCCCTTCAGTCCTTTTTATATCTTTTATTTCCTCCTAAACATTTTAATCAAGCTTCTAATTATTTTTCTCAAGAGCTTAAGCAAGTAACATTTGGCTGACTTGCTCCAACCTCATTAATGCGTGTGTGACTTATCCCACATCATTTCTAATCTTCTATTATTCTACTCCATTCGGGGATTTATTTTTTTATACAAATCCTTGATTGGGAATTATTTTTTGGGTCTTACTTAAATTCTTTCACCCCCTCCCCCCAACATCCATAAATATTGTGAGACATAAAAGAAATTTGTCTTTTCAGCATTTGGGGCTTGCTTTGTTTTTAATGTCTTCACCAGAAAAATCTTCTTTCTTTAAAAAAAAATTTTTTTTTTAATTTTTGAGAGAAAGAGAGAGAGAAAGAGAGACAGAGAAGCAGACAAAGAGGGAGAGAGAGAATCCTCAGCAGACTCCATGCTGTTAGCATAGAGCCTGATGAACCCTGAACCCTGAGATCTCGATCCCATGAACCCTGAGATCATGACCTGAGCTGAAATCAAGAGTCTGACGCTTAACTGACTGAGCCACCCAGGCGCCCCTGAAAGACTTCTTTCAACTGTGTGTCCCAGAGTTGAATTTCTATGGAAAGTCTGACTGCAGAGATCATCCTACTTGTCTATAAAGGTGTGAGCTGCTTCTGCACTTGATTTCCTCACTAAATAATCGTATTTGTGTGTGTCTTTCAGAATGCAGCTCTTCAGCATCTGTTTATCCGGAAGTCCTTCCGGCCTTTTAAGTGTTTGCAATGTGGGAAGGCCTTCCGTGAAAAGGACAAACTGGACCAACATTTGCGCTTCCACGGGCGGGAGGGGAACTGCCCGCTGACCTGTGATCTCTGTAACAAGGGCTTCATCAGCAGTGCGTCCTTGGAGAGCCACATGAAGCTCCATTCAGATCAGAAGACTTATTCTTGCATTTTTTGCCCAGAATCCTTTGACCGCCTTGATTTGTTGAAGGATCATGTGGCCATTCATATCAATGATGGCTGCTTCACCTGCCCAACCTGTAAGAAACGATTCCCAGATTTTATCCAGGTGAGTGTCTACTCCTGAGATTCCTGTACACTTTCTTCTTTGGTAAGAGACACTTCGATGTTTGGGAAATTGAGACTGCCTGCCGCCTGCATTTTCATCCCTTCTTTGAACTTTACGGTTGAGAACGGTATTTCTTCAATCAAGCTGCTTTTGATAAACAAAAGATTATTATGACCCTCAATTGTCCAAATCAGACATTGGCATTTAAACATTTAAGTTTTATTACAAGTAACAAATACCCAGATCTGATTATAATTTTTACAAAGTCTTTCTTAATCTTTGCCAGTACCCTCTACTCATAAAATATAGAGAGCCTGTGGAAGACATACTCCCATTTCCTGGCCTGGAAACATTTTCTCTCTACTACTGTGGTATCCTGTCTTGCTTTACTAAGGTCATGCATTTTGGAAGGAAACAAAGAGAAAGTTGGTATATAATATACTTTTGTGTCAAGCACTGACCTCCTTCCTTGGACTATAGTCTGGAGCAAAATAGGTGAGGATAAATTCCAGAATATTCATGATTTCATTTGGACTTCAAGTGATGATATGCTAGTTCTATGCTAGTCAATGAGTAATTAAATATAAATATCTAATGAAAAATATTCTCTTTTAAAAAAAATTACCCAAATAAAAGATCATAGTTTTATTAGTGTTGGGACTCTTGGTAATTTTATCACTTCACACAAGCAATTAGCAAGTGGCTTAAGGCAGAATCTAATGGCAAAAGAGACTCAAAAACAACGAAGCAAAATGTCTTACAGAAATACCTTGATATGACTACTTAGCTCTCATTCACAACTCTCATTCATTGGATATTTATGGCTAAGAGAGTTCAGAGGTCATATTCCTTTATTTAAGTTATCAAAAAGTATAGGGAATAAGTCTCAGTTAAGGAGAAATGATGCTGGTGATTGTATTTTTCTCATAAATGCATAATATATTTTATGTCATCCAATTCATGTCTTTATTCTTCAGAACGTGATTTAATAGAAAGATGTAAAAGGACCAATTACTAAAAGGGGCTAAATTGCTTCTGTACATGTTGGAGGCAGGAAAAAGTGAGAAAGAATTATTTCTTTATCTTTCTGCAGATAATTTTTAGCAAGATTCATTTAAATCCAAAGGAACTCTGCTTTTAATCTTAAAGAGAGAGAAGGAAAAATGGGTCTTATGTGATCGGGGCTTTGACTAAGCAAGTACTCTTTCTTCCTCTTCTTCAAATTCAGGTTAAGATTTGTAAGGCTTTCTGGCTACTTGTTCTGTTTCTTTGTGACAGGGATACTATGTGTGATTGAGGCCAATTATCAATCACATCTGATTGGATTACACCGCCAGGTTGATGAAAATCCATGGTAATGCGTTTGGCTCCCTCTAGTGTTGATAAGCCACCTTTTGCCATTTCATTTGGTGCTTGAGTCCTCTGACTCTTTCGTGTCTTCTGCCAGGTGAAAAAGCACGTGCGAAGCTTCCACTCGGAAAAGATCTACCAGTGTACAGAGTGCGACAAGGCCTTCTGTCGTCCTGACAAACTGCGTCTCCACATGCTCCGACATTCGGACCGCAAAGATTTCCTGTGTTCCACATGTGGAAAGCAATTCAAGGTATGTAAGCAGGGAACAGCCTAAGGTAGTTCTCATGCTGCTGAAATTATGTCAAGCTAAGGCCTGTTCATTTCATCAGTTAATCACCTACTTACAAAGAACTGAACTTGAAATGCATTTTATGTCTCATGTTTGACTTAGTTATTATTATAAAATTAAGGAAAAAAACTCACCTTAATTTCTCCAAATAATTAATTCAAATTGCTGAATAGAGTAATACCACATCTCCTTAAAAGATCTAAATGCATAATGAACAGAACTAAGTTGCTATTGAGGAATTCCTAAGAGAACAATACATTTACTTACCAAATCAAGAGATTTTTATTGAGCACTTATGAAGTATTAGAGCCTGGTAATTGAGCCCTGAAAGTCGTAGGACTCTCATCTAAGGGAGGTGGGAAATCTGTAGAACACTGAATGGCTTAGACAACTTTAGGGGAATGGTAATGACTCCAAGGATTAAAATAAGACATAATCGGGGTGCCTGGGTAGCTTAGTTGGTTGAGTGTCCGACTCTTGATTTTGACTCAGGTCATGATCCCAGGGTTGTGGGATCGAGCCCTGCATTGGGCTTTGCACTAAGCAAGCTTGCTTGGGATTCTCTTTCTCCTCTCCCTTTCCCTCTGCCCCTCCCCCATTTGCTCACTTGCTCTCAAATAAATAAACATTAAAAATTTTTTTAAAAATAAAATGAGACATAATAAGTGTCAGTTACCTGCCTGGAATTTAGAAGAAGCAAAGGAAAAACCTACAGGAGAATCAGATAAGAATTAAACAAGTAAATGTGGAAATAATAAAGTGTTCTTCGTTGGGAAATCAGATGGTTTGCATTCAATAGAGAAACTCCAGTAATATGGTTGTATGTCATGCTGTCATAGAAATGAAAAGAATCAGAAGTGGATGCAGGAAGGAAAAACTAATTTGAAAAAGTTGTGTTACATAGAATGTGTAGACATTAAAGAGAAATAGGGAGTAATTTTCAGAGTTTAAGTTGATGTATTGTGGAATATAATCCTGATAGCTTTCAGTATACAGTAGCATGGTTTAGAACTAATGTGAAAGGTGTAAATGGGCCTAGTATTTTTTGTTGTTGTTTCTGAATCAAAAAACAACACCAACAGTATATGTAAAAGGAAGGATCCCTGTCTTATGATGTTAACCGGTTGGCCATCCATCCATCCTATCCATTCCATATTTTTTCATAATCTCTTTTGTGCCAGATGTTATTTTCACACCATGCAGGTAAAACACCTTGCTACTTTCATGTTCTCCTTTACCTTCACCCAGTGTATTACACAGGGTTCAATCAGAGAAGCAAACCCACTAGAGTTGTGCAGTAAAGGATTTTCTTATGGGAATAAGAACTTCATTATAGAAGAAGAGAAGTAAGAGTCTGGCAGGAAAAGTTGGAGGATCAGAGAAGAGTCACTAAGGCACCCTTCTGAAGCCCTGGTCTGTGTAGATAATGGGAATTTACCTGGGAGTCTGGGAACCCAGGCACCTGCACCAGGCTCAGGAAAGAGAGCTGGTGCTGTCCGTGGGAGGCTGGTGCTGCCTGTGTTAGTGAACGCGGACTGGCCAGCGGCACCTGCTCCCAGGAAGAGGGCTGGTGGCCTAGTGGGAGACAACAAGGGTGAGTGAGGCTGTCCTGCATCTGACCCACAGCCTCATGGCCACTGCTTCATTTCCACCTTGCAGTCTGGCGCGAGCCTCTTTCTTAGCTAAGACTAACTGGGAACCACACTGGGAAGGGGATCCGTGTAAATGTAGTTAGTTCCCTTTAGTCAGATTGACACATTATAAAAGCACAATGTACCTACAACCCATTTTTCAGACTATAGTGAGTTATTTTTCTAGAGAACAAATCTGATGCCATGTCCCTTCAGAAAAACCCTTTAATTTTAATTAATGTTCTTAAAGTTTATTTATTTATTTTGGGAGAGAGAAATTGAGAGTATGCCCGAGTGGGCAAGGAGCAGAGAGAGAGTGAGAGAGAGAGAGAGAGAGAGAGAGAGAGAGAGAATCCCAAGCAGGCTCCATGCTGTCAGCACAGAGCCTGACACGGGGCTTGATTCCACAAACCATGAGATCATGACCTGAGCGAAAATCAAGAGTTTGACACTTAACCAACTGAGCCACCTGGGTGCCCCAAAACCCTTTAATTTTAATAGCCACCTAGATAGATTCCTAAGTGCTTATCACTTAAAAGTCACCACAAGGCACCTGGATGGTTCAGTCAGTGGGGTATGCAACTCTTGATCTCAGGGTTATGTGTTCAAGCCCCATGTTGGGTATAAAGTTTACTTAATTTAAAAAAGTCACCACAAGATTTGGCTCCCATAACAGAATATACAGAGTTGTCAAATCACTAAATTGTACACTTGAAACTAATGTAACCTTGTGTGTCATTTAAACTCTAGTGTTTTTTTCGGGCGCCTGGGTGGCTTAGTTGATTGAATGTCTGGCTTCAGCTCAGGTGATGGTCTCACAGTTTGTGAGTTCCAGCCCTGCATTGGGTTCTCTGCTGTCAGCACGGAGCCTGCTTCAGATCCTCTGTCTCCCACTCTCTCTGCCCCTCCCCCCACCAATGAATTACAATAAAAAAATAATAAACTCTAGTGGTTTTTTTTTTACATGTTTATTTATTTTGAGGGAGAGAGAGAGAGAGAGAGAGAGAGTGTGTGTGTGTGTGTGTGTGTGTGCTCGTGTGCAAGCAGCAGGGTGGGGGGCAGACAGAGAGGAGGAGAGAGAATCCCAAGCAGAGCCTGATGCAGGGATCGATTCCATGAACTGTGAGATCATGACCTGAGCCGAAATCAAAAAGTTGTCCACTTAACTGACTGAGCCACCCAAGCACCCCTACCCTCTGGTTAAAAACAGAATCTGGCTCCCAGTTACCTCTGCATTTCCCCCTTCCACTTTGTACTCTGTTCTACTGAACTGTGTGCTTTGCTTAAGTGTGGCATGCTGCCTCTCCTGGAGGCTTTGCATCTGCTCTCCTTTACACCCCACCCCTGCTTGAAATATACTTTCCGACTCTCTCATCATTCCACCCAGCTGATGGCACTTCGTAGAGGCGTTTCTTGCTGCCCTCCCCTCCACTGGCTGAAGTGCTTCTGCTTCTCCTGTGTGTTCCCCTAGGACCCTTTACTTATAACCTTGTCATAGCACTTATACTGAGTTGTAATTGTCCTACTACATGCTCCATGAGGGCAACACGTGTAAAGACAAGGCAGGACCTTCTGGCTTTTGGAGCTCTCAGGGTTTTTCTTTCTTTCTTTCTTTCTTTCTTTCTTTCTTTCTTTCTTTCTTTCTTTTAAATTTTTTTTTAATGTTTATTTATTATTGAGAGAGAGAGATACAGAACATGAGCAGGGGAGGGGCAGAGAGAGGGGGAGACAGAGAATCTGAAGCAGGCTCCATTCTCTGAGCTGTCAGCACAGAGCCCAATGTGGGGTTTGAACTCACAAACTGTGAGATCATGACCTGAGCTGAAGTCAGTCGCTTAACCAACTGAGCCACCCAGGCGCCCCGGTTTTTTTCTTTTCTTATAAAATTTTTTTTAATGGTTATTTGTTTTTGAGAAGGTGCAGGTGGGGGAGGGGCAGAGAGAGGGGTACAGAGGATCCAAAGCGGGCTCTGCGCTGACAGCAGAGGGCTTGATGCAGGGGCTTGAACCCACAAACCATGAGATCATGTCCTGAGCTGAAAATTGGACACGTAACTGACTGAGCCACCCAGACGCCTCAGGAACTCTCAGTTTAAAGAGAAGATTAGAGGGACACCTGGATGGCTTAGTCTGAGGAGCGTGTGACTCTTGATCTCAGAGTCTTGATTCGAGCCCCGTGTCAGATAGAGAGATTACTTAAATAAATAGCACTTAAAAAAATTATTACTGCTACTGTAATAAAGAAAAGAATAAAATGCCATGAGGATGAACTCTGACTCCAGGTGTAGGAGAGACTTCATAAATAAGGTGACTCTTGAATTCATGAAAGGGTGGGGAAGAGTTAGCCTGCTAGAGAAAGGGACAGGAGGAGGAGGGAGGGAGAGAGGGATAAAGACACCCCAGAGGCATTTTAAAGCTGGGCTGAACTAAGGCACAGGCAGTGGGCACGGAGAAGAGGGCCCCTATTCAAAACAAACGTCTGAGGGAGAATTGGTAGGACTTTGTGTCTGGATGAAAGGCTGATGGTTAGACAACGAGGGCTTGGGATTTGTAGCTTGGGAGGCTAGGTGTTTGGGAAAGTTGGTGATCCGGCAGCAAGATTTAGGCAGGAGGAGAGAGTAGGGGTGTAATGGATTGGTGTTAGGGCTGTTAGGATGGAAAAGCCTTGCTGAGATTTGTCCTTCGGCAAACATGTCTGTCTCTGCATGCAGAGCACAGAGAAGTACTATTAGTAGGCTTTTGGACTTAGGCAGTGATTCAGTAAAAATAAATTGGCTTGTTTAAAGGGAATAGGTGGGGGAAATTGGTGAATATAGAAACGTAACAGAAGTCTGAGGCGGTGACTTTGATCACTGTATCTAAAGAGACTAAAGATAAATACTGTTATTTAGGGCGGGGTTTGTAATCAAGACTTTACTGCAAATAAGGAGACTCTCAAATTCTCTCCTGGGCTTTCCAGGAATTAGGTGGGTGGCAGTAGGAGGAAAGAGCAGCTGGGTGTCGTGCAGAAGGGAGAGGTAGGTGAGGGGTGCCGAGCTTTGGAAATCTGAATTCAGCGTGGTTCCTGATACGTGGTGGGCACTCAAGAAATACTTGTTAAATGCACTGAAAAATGCAGTGGTTAAATAAAAGTCCCTATACGGAAACGTGGGGAGGACTGTTCTGGTGAGCAGGATCAAAATCTTTATAAGACCAGGGCGCCTGGGTGGCTCAGTTGGTTGGATGTCCAGCCTTGACTCAGGTCATGATCTTGTGGTTCGTGGGTTCGAGCTCCATGTCGGGCTCTGTGCTGACAGCTCGGAGCCTGGAGGGAGACACAGATTCTGCGTCTCCCTCTCTCTCTGCCCTGTCCCTGCTTGCACTCTGTCTCTGTCTGTCTCTCAAAAATAAATAAACATTAAAAAAAAAAAAAAAAACCTTTGTAAGACCAGTAACAGTTTAATCATATGTGTAAGAGAAGAGAGCCATGCTGGATAAGGGAGCTGGCATTTGTTTGAATTCGTTTTTACTCGGGATGGGCTCTGCCTGATTTTCTCTCTACGGACTCATATCAACCTGTATCACTAGATGAGGTCATCAAACTAAGATCTGTGACCTAGACCGTAATGCTCCATCCACAGTGGGCCATGTGGAATTGTTTACTTGAACCTCTAAATCCACAAAATGAGAAATTCTTAAATTTATGTGGGATTTAGAAGAATATCATAACATTTGCTAAAATGTGTGGGAATTGAGCATTCATGTGGCTTTGTAGATCTAGTATTACTTATCATCCATTATCAATTTACCTTGTGGTTTGTAATACCAAACCTACTCCATTATCCTTTGATCTCTTCCACATACACGTGAAGTCCTTCTTCTCAGAGACCAAGGCTCAGTGGGACACACTTACTTGCTAGTGGACAGAGTAATCCCCGGTCATTTTTCATGTCCTTGTACCCTCCAGCACCCTAGCAACTCAGGTGCATCATGGCAGGTTGTGCTTACTAGGAACTTGTATTGCTTTTTTTAATCCTTTCATTGAAAGCTTTTCTACCCCTGCTCCCCACTCCCCTGCCTTTTCAAAACTTCCCTCTAAATAGCGAAAAGACAAACTACGGGAACATATGCAGAGGATGCATAATCCTGAGAGAGAGGCCAAGAAAGCCGACCGCATCAGCCGCTCCAAGACGTTCAAGCCTCGTATCACGTCCACGGACTACGACAGCTTCACGTTCAAGTGCCGCCTGTGTATGATGGGCTTCCGGAGACGGGGCATGCTGGTCAGTGCCAAACGGCTTCCAGACCCACCTATTTCTGTTTATGGGGCTGGCTTCTGTGCAGTATCCTGTACGAGATTGGTCAGTAGGTTCTGTCCGTGGTTTGGGGAGAAGCCGGAAGTGCGTAATGCCCAATAGGGTTCTCTCCTTTCCAGGCCCCCCTGCCCTCCTTTGCCGCAGCTCATTTCTGGTGACCTCTTGGGAGAGGTCTTTTTTTGTCACTTTTCATTACTAGTTTTCTTTGCCTTCACCCTTCTCAATCTCTGCTCTTATACTTTATTTCCCTCTTCTCTTTTGTGTTCCTGAACATATTTTCTGGTGAGGTCTTTCCTTGTCTCCAACTGCTCCCTTTTCCAGATGTGATACGACACTAAAAGGAAACTGCCCTTCAAAGCTGGGTATGTGAACCCAGGTTAGCAGACACCTTAGGGTAGCCAGTTCACTGCCCTCAATTCATTTGGACCTCATTACGGTTTTGGCAGAATATATTTCTGCTGGCAGCTAGAGGCATAGGGCATTATTTACAACTTAGAACCTGAGTTTGCATCTCATTCAGTGTCCTCAGTAAGGCTAGGGCACTAAACAATGAAAGACAGGTTTGCATCAGGAGAATTCAACAACGAAATTCGTGCCAGTGTAATTTTCAATTTTCCATCAGCGGGTCTTCCAGTCAGAGTGTTAATGGAATCTGCAGTGACCCAATTCCCCTTCAGTAATTTGCTGAATTACTGTTAGCTCCCGTCAACGGTGACTGTTAAGGCTTGGTGTCAGATGGGCCTGGCAGTGCTGGTTCTGGCCACATGCCCTATTGTTTTGGGGCACTGCTTCAGAGAATGCCAACTTCCAGCAGTCTAGACCAGGGGCGTTTGGTTAGTGTCTGTCTGTAATGGCTCTCTTTTTCTCATTTGCTTCTTCCCCTCTTTAGGTAAATCACTTATCAAAGAGGCACCCAGACATGAAGATAGAAGAGGTGCCAGAGTTAACTCTGCCCATCATAAAACCCAACCGCGATTACTTTTGTCAGTATTGTGATAAGGTAAAAGACAACGTGTCTCTCTGGGAGCCCTGTGCAGAGCCCATGTGTCTGCATGTATAAATACATACTCGGATCTTGCAGTTACTCTTAACAGATGGTTCCCTGTCTCTCGGTAGTTTTCCATTCAGATGAGAAAGGGCTAGAAGCGCAGCCTCATTTTAAGCCAATTTTTTTTTTTTTTTTCTGAAGCATTAGTTGACTTTGTGTTTAACACTTTTCCTTCATTCTGTGATTTTTGTTATAAAGGTAGAGGCTTACCAGGAGCTTAGTATATGAATTCATTTCAAATTCCTAAGCTCCAAAGTGAAGATGTTCATCATCCTCCTTGTAAAATATACAGGTTTTGGATTTCTAGAAGATTGAGTAGGATGTAGAGAAGTTTTGCAATGGAAGACTCTTTGTACTATTTCATTCTTACTTTTGTGCAGTTACAGAAAGACAGAATATACACGTATTGTTCCATTGCAATATTGTTCCCTTATACAATGTAGTTGTGTCAGCTTAAAACTGGGAAGCTTTGTAAAGTGTAGATTCATCATTTCAGGTACTAGTCGCTATTAGACTTGCCATTTTGGAGGATTCTTTGGCATCTAGTACTAGTAAACATATGGGAGCTTTTGCAGAAAGGCAAAATGGGATGAATGGGCCTTTGAAACAATCCTTTTTCTGTGATTATGTAACCACCTCTTAAACTTTAGGGTAAAGCGTATTTTTATTATTGCTACCTTAGATATATAAATTCCAAGAAGATACTTAGCATATCTATATTATGTTCTTATTTTATTTATTTAGGTTATATCCTTATTATCCTTTAATAAATCTGTTAATATATTTTATTTTGGGCTACATGAATGCTTTTTCTCATTTCTCATACCTAACAGTGGAACCGTTAGTTTGCTTTAAGTAAGAAAGTGGAACCGCATACCGCTTTCATGGTGGAGCATTTGAATTTGCAGGTTTATAAAAGTGCCAGCAAGCGAAAAGCCCATATTCTGAAGAACCATCCAGGGGCTGAGCTCCCACCAAGCATTCGCAAACTCCGTCCAGCTGGCCCTGGAGAACCAGACCCCATGCTGAGCACCCACACCCAACTCACTGGCACGATCGCCACCCCTCCCGTCTGCTGCCCTCACTGCTCCAAACAGTACAGCAGCAAGGTATGGGGAAAGGCTTTGACTGCATCTGAATCAAGGTCATTATTCAAGGAATCTCTTAAGAGAAGGTGGTGATTCACTTGCTCTGAATTGATGGGGCACTAACGGAGTTGTTTTCCTAGGTCAGATGGCTAAGGAGCTGCTTCCTGAGAATAGGGACCGCAAGTCCAAAATGAGAAGAGAATAGTGGAATTTCCCCAGTTAATGCATCTCATACATAGGCTGAGCACTCGATTGGTTTCCTCTTCCCTTGGTCTGCGGAGGGTCTCATATTTGAATATTCTATGATCATAGTTTATGAGTTCAGGCTTACAGGAACACTACATAGGAACTTATGTGATAGATCTTGAAAAGGGGTCATTCTTGGTTGGGGGGAGGTTGTGATTGATTGCTGTACGTATTGGTGGATTAGGGGATGCTATGAGGTATTCTGACCTTGCTTGACATTGTGGGGGTCACATGAATCTTCAATTTCTTTTCAGCCTCTTTCTTTTTCTCTTTCATACTGTTGTGCTGCTTTGGGAGGAACAGGCGTGGCGTCAGCATCACTCTATTTTTTTGTTGTTGTTGTTGTTTTAAGGCATTAAAGACCTTAGGAATCTTTGGAGGGTTTACATTTGAGAAGGGTGGAAAACAACAAATTCTAGTAATTATTCTTGGTTTTGCCATAATTTTTCAGACCAAGATGGTACAACACATTCGAAAGAAGCATCCAGAGTATGCCCAGCTCCCTAACACCTTACATACACCACTGACAACAGCCGTGATCAGTGCTACCCCAGCTGTGTTAACCACAGACAGTGCCACTGGAGAGACCGTGGTGGTAAGTGTGTGACCGAGGAGGGCACCTCACCTCCTTCAGTGCCTATCACAGCTTCCATTACCACAGCTTGTGTTTATCTTGCTATTTAATTGGCTGCAAATGTAGCCCATTTTCCTTCAGTTTTCTGCACAGGGCATTATGCTTATGGTTGGTTGGTCTCCTAGTCGATGCTTTCCAAAGCTCTCTGTACAAGGGGTAGCAAGAAATATTCAGTGCTGCTCCTCTGTGGCGAGAGGGTAACTCCATTGGGCCTGACACAGAGAGATAGATACAGATATATAGGTAATCTTCCAGCATCTTCTCACCTTCGGATTTTTTCCTATCTGAGCTCAGGGCTAGTTTGTACAAGCAGGAGTGTTACCAGCTAATGTGTTTTTTGGTGACTTTTCTAGACAACAGACCTCCTGACCCAAGCCATGACAGAGCTGTCCCAGACGTTAACAACAGATTACCGGACGCCGCAAGGGGACTACCAGAGAATTCAGTATATTCCTGTGTCACAGTCTACATCTGGTCTTCAGCAACCGCAGCATATACAGCTGCAGGTGGTGCAAGTAGCTCCGGTACCGTGTCACACTTACTTCTCTTTACCTTCATGCATGCCATGTTGCCACTAGCCAATATGGCAGGCGGGCCATCACAAGCACCCAACTCTCAGAGCTGGGGCTGGACCCGACGGAATGTGCTTGTGCACCTAAGTTCTGAGTCTAAGGCATTCGTAAACCCCTCCCCGTCCCCCCCCGCCGGCTATAGAGGGCTCTGGACTCAGCAGCGTAAGAGATTCCTCTCAATAGCAGTGTAGAGATTTTAGGCTCGAGTGTACGCTGTAATCCCGTGCCATTGCAGGACAGTACCATATGAACTCTTTCGGAGCCTCTTCCGGACCCTTGAGCACCAAAGTTGACTATGTGGTGAGGAACCAGTTTGATAAGTCCCTATGTGGGCATCGAACAACTAACATGAGTGGGAGGTTGTGAAGAGTAATTGTGAGTTTTGAGTGTCGGTCAATATCTTATTACCACAGAGGTATAACTGTGTTCCTTCTATCAGACGATTAGTAGCTCATTCTCACTAATTAGGGAGCTAGAAGAAGGAATCCTCCCTAAACTATTGTTTTACTTAATTATGCTGAGGAAGTGTACTCCAAATGAACAAACTTGTTGCTTTGAAATCATTTGGTCTCTGAAAGTTTAGAATTAATACCAGAGTGGGAAATGGGGAGTTGCTACTGTCATTGACTGTTCTTGACCTTTTTTTCCCTTTGGGAAGGTTCTTAGCTTCAGCCTTTGGAGGAACCTTTGAATCCCTGAAGTTGCCTGTAGAGTATGATGTATATGTACATTATTCTAGAAAAGGGGACTGTACTTTAGCCAGGTTTTCAGAGATGTCTGGGATACATAAAAGGTTAGGAAACACTATTATAGTGGGTCAATAGTGACAAAAGCTAAAAGCAAACTCTCTTGTTTGATCTCTTTTAACTGATCAAGGGTAGGTCATTAAATTTAATTGAAACTTAATGGAAAAAGACTTGATTCCTGAGAGCTTCTCATTCCAGCTTTTTATAAGGAGCTGTATTCCTTCTATCTCCTTCTTTTCTAGAGTTAGTGTTAGTGGCTTCTGTTTTATAAGCATAATATTTATTAATTTATTTATTTAGAGAGTGCATGTACGTGAGCAGAGGAGGGACAGAGAGAGTCACAGGCAGGCTCTGCGCTCAGCACAGAGCCCAATGTGGGGCCTGATCCCATGACCCTGGAATCATGACCTGAGCTAAAATCAAGAGTTGGACTCTCAACCGACTGAGCTACCCAGGCACCCCACATAAGCATAATTTTTAAAACTGTCTTCTTTTCTGGACCACTTAGGTAGCTCAGTCAGTTAAGGGTCTGACTCTTGATTTTGGCTCAAGTCATGATCTCACGGTTCGTGAGTTCGAGCCCCGCATCAGGCTCTGTGCTGACAGTGTGGAGCCTGCTTGAGATTCTCTCTTACTCCTTCTCTCTCTCTCTCTCTCTCTCTCTCTCTGCCCCTCCCCCACTCACCTCTGTGTCTCAAAAATAAATAAGTAAACATTTAAAAAAAAAAACCCAACTGTCTTCTTTTCCAACATTTACCAGCTTGGCTCAGGTATGGGCTCTCTGGGAGTGAGGCTAGGCTGTCGAGTTCCATCTGCTCTTCTGCTGGAATATTGTCCTAGCTGAGTATCTTCTCTGGAAGGATCTCCCTTACTCTCCATCCATATGCATCTGGTTCTCCCTCCAGGCCACATCCCCTCACCAGTCTCAGCAGTCCACCGTGGACGTCGGCCAGCTCCACGATCCTCAGACCTACGCCCAGCATGCCATCCAGGTGCAGCACATCCAAGTCACAGAGCCCACTGCCCCTGCTTCGTCGTCATCCCAGGTACGCTCTCCGACTGTTCACCCGGGGGGTAACACAGCCTAGGAAAGTTTCATGCAAAGGGTAAGGTGTTAATAAATATTTTTTGAATGGATGTAGCTCTGCTTTTTCAATAACAGACTCTGTCATTCAGACACAATAAGACTCCACAAAGTCACCTTCCTCACCAAAATTCAAGAAACACCTTAGCAATTGGATACTATCAGACAGTCCTTTAGAATAGGAAGCAAAGTCTCTAGGATGTAAAATCACGGGGCTCCGTTTGGTCAGGGGAAGCTAATCACTGAAAGCAAGTGTGTCCACAATGCCAATATTAAAACTGGAGGTGTGGGAGGGGCACCTGGGTGGCTCAGTTGGTTAAGGGTCTGACTTCGGCTCGCGTCATGATCTTGCCATTTGTGAGTTCGAGCCCCGCGTCGGCCTCTGTGCTGACAGCTCAGAGCCTGGAGCCTGCTTCAGATTCTGTGTCTCCCTCTCTCTCTGCTCCTCCCCTGCTCATGCTCTGTCTCTGTCTCTGTCTCTCTCTCTCAAAAATAAACATTAAAAAAATAAATAAAATAAATAAAATTTAAAAATAAAATAAAACTGGAGGTGGGGCACCTGAGTGGCTCAGTAGGTTAAGCATCTGACTCTTGATTTTGGCTCAGGTCATGATCTCACGGTTCATGAGTTCAAGCCTCACATTGGGCTCTGTGCTGACAGTACAGAGCCTACTTGGGATTCTGTCTCCTTCTGCCTCTGCTCCTTCCCTGCTTCCTGTCTATTTCTCTCTCAAAATAAGCAAAGATAAACTTAAGAGAAAAAAAGAAACAGGATATGAAGTGAAGGTATCTGAACCAGAAAGGATGCATGTAGTCCCACCTCTGATATCCACTTGTTTCGCATGCCATGTGCCTAGGTAATTAAAAGTTTTAAATCATGCTGACAGACCGTTAAATAAAATATGTTCTTTGCAACGACATGGATGGAGCTACAGAGTATTATGCTGAGTGAAATAAGTCAGTCGGAGAAAGACAGATAGCTTATGATTTCTCTCATATGTAGAACTGAAGAAACAAAACAAGCAAAGGGGAAAAAAAAGAGACAGAGGCAAACCAAGAAACAGACTCTTAATTATAGAGAACAATGTGATGGTGACAGAGGGAAGGTGGGTGAGGAGATGGGTGAAATAAGGGATGGGGACTAAGGAGGGCACTTGTGATGAGTACCAGGTGTGGTATGGATGTGTTGAATCACTTGTCCATCTGAAAGTAAGATTACATGCTATGTTAACTAACTGGAATTTAAATAAAAACTTAAAAAATGTTCTGTTTTCCAACTTGATATATACATATACTTTCATAATAACAAAATTGAAAAGTATGTGTAAAGTAATAATTGATTCTAAATCACATGGATAGAGCCAATTCTAAATTGCTTGCATTTCTGCCAAATGCGTGGGTGGCACTGGCAGTTGCCTGGCTGGGGTGGGAAGAAGTGGGAGAAAGGATTTCTTCCCTCCTTTGCTGGCTCTGTGCCCTTTGAATTGCTGCAGAAATCCATAGGATAAACACCTACTTTCTCCGCCTTCCTGTTTACCGAGGGCCGTTGGCGGTGGGAGGCTGCGCCTCTTGCCATCTGACGGCCTCTCCCCTCCCTCTAGTGTGAGGTCCAGCCACCGCGAGGTTTCTGTTACTTACTTCTCCCAGTCCCAGATAGGCTGCCTCTGTCCACAAAGGGCCCAACCTCCCTCCCCCCCACCCCCAGCATCACACCACTAAGTTTCTCAAAGAGGCTGGAGGGACTCCTGTGAGTTCCTTTTCAAGAATATGGTGGCACGGGGACAGCCTTCCCCAAGACAGCTCTCCCTTTCTTCTCATGCAGCCTCCAGCCTGCACCTCACAGGGCCATCTTTGTATCCACATAGATACTCTGACCTACACGTCTCAGCTTCTTCCACATTCTTGCAAATGGGGATCCAGTGGCCACCCACTTGGTTCCACGTGCCCAAATACCATTAACAGAGCCTGTATCCAAAAGATAGGACCCTTGCAGGATGACAGACCCAGGGAAGACACTTGTGCAGCCCTGGAAGTGGGTACAGGGCTGTTTCCACAGGGAATGGGGGACTCTGGTTCCCAACATGTCACCTATAAGGGGATACATATTCCAGGTCTGTGGTCTAAGGATGGGTCTTGCCAGGGTCTAAGGACGATGTGGATATATGGATAAGTTATAAAGGTTCAGAAGAGGGAAAGATTATGTTTAGCAGGGAATCAAGTGTATTTATGTGCAAGTGGTGTTTGAATTAGGTCTTGAAGGAGGGGTAGGATTTTGACATGGTAGTTGGGGAAGGCATTGAGATCTGAATGTGCTCTCATTGTGAGTAAAGACACAGAGTGGGCAACTGGTGCATTTAAGGAAAACTGTTTAGGTTAGTAACAGGAAATGATGTTTGAGAAAACAGTTAGAAAGGCAGTTTGGAGCTGGCTTAAACACAAATGATGGAGCTTGGACTTTATCCTGTGGACAGGAGTAAGCCTCTCCACTGGATGTCTGCCTGTGTACCTGTGTTCATCTCCACTAACTGGGTGGGATTTCCCAGTGTTCTCACTGGAAATGATAATTTCTGAGTTCTGCTACAGATTCACTTTGTGATACAGGCAAGTCCTTTAGCTTCTCAATTTTTTACATCTTATGTAATGGAGATAATTATACTTTCATTCACTTATCGTTCTGGTAAGCTTGGTGAAATTAATTTTGGGGATATTCTTGTAGATAATTCCTTGCAAGCTAATTAGGACTGCATCGTTATGATTGCTTTTCATTAATCCTGATCTTATTGAAAATACTATTATTTTAGCAGTGATACTTTCAGTGTTATAATTCATGTTAGCCAGATTTATTTTCTTCCGTTATTTGTGAGTCTTAACTATACTGGAAGTTCATTGCTTTCTACTCCTGCTTTGTCTTTCTCTCTAGGTATCTGGGCAGCCCTTGAGCCCTGCCTCCCAGCAGTCCCAGCAAGGGCTCAGTCCCTCCCATATACAAGGCAGTTCCTCCACACCCGGCCAGGCTCTCCAGCAGCAGCAGCAGGGCTCCTCTGTACAACACACCTACCTACCCAACGCTTGGAATTCTTTCCGTGGCTACTGTAAGAAATGGGGATAATGCTGTGTAGCTCATGGGTGGGGAAATCTATAGCCATGGGTCATAGTTTCATTAGCTTTAGAAATAGATTTTCTGGATTAAATTATCACTAGCCATTTTCTGCAGTCTGTAGTGCATGTACTTGAATGAGTTTCATGACCAAGTTCAAAGCAGCATTCTGATCTCAGAGAGCCACCCATTTCAGAGACATGAGGAGCACTGCCAGAGGAAGTAAGTGGAGGCAGGTAGACTAAAGAGCAGAATAGGTGGTTGTAGGATATGTTGATTGCCTTCATATCAAAGGATGTGCTAGATCCTGGGTATACAAAAAATTTATATTGACATTCGTATCAGTAACACCACACAATAATAATGTCAATTTCTATTAAGTTCTCACTGTGTGCCTGGAATGATTCTAAATCATATATATATTGCATTCAGGATTCACAACAACCTGTAAGTATAATTATTTTTCCACAATTTATTTATTTATTTTGAGAGAGAGAGAGCTAGCAGGGGAGGGGCAGAGAGAGAGAGAGAGAGAGAGAGAGAGAGAGGGAGAGAAAGAATCCCAAGCAGGCTCTGCACTGTCAGCACAGAGCCTGATGAAGGGCTCCAACATATGATCCGTGAGATCATGACCTGAGCCGAAATCGAGAGTTGGACACTTACGACTGAGCCACTTAGGAACCCCTATAAGTACAGTTGTTATTTGTGCTTTACAAATAGGGAAATTCAGACACAGAGTGATTTGCCCAAGGAACATAGTACCTAGTTTCTCAAGTATTTAGAGGATTGGAACCCAGGCAGTCTGGCTTCAGAGTTTATACTCCAAACCACCCCACTGTGGGTGGCCTCTCCTTATAAGATGGTCTTTGGCTCAAAGAAATCATTATCTAGTAGAGAGAAAGAGATATGAGTAGTTGCTTTCACAGCTCTGCAATTAGTGTTACAGAAGCAGTAAAAGACTGACTGCTCAAGGTAACAGATTTGGTGGGGACAGTAGTCTTGGATATGAGCTGCAAAGTGTGAGATCTTTATGGTCAAAGATCTGGAATAGAGGAACAGTTCGACCTCAGGAGCAGGGACTATGAGCAGCAGAAGTGGAGAAGAAAGGGAGACCGGTGCTGATCATTCTTCTACTATTGATTTCCTTCTTTGAGTCCGCCTCCACTGTCATTGATCTTTGGCCATGTTATATACATTTGGTATGGAATCAGGCTCAAACTCTACCTTTTAGTTGTATTTACAATCTACCTCTTAAATATTGGTGGTCACAATGAGGGTTTAGTCTTGTTTCTAGTCAGGGAAAGATTCCTACTCATGAAATACCAGAATGCTGGTGAGTACACTGATATTTACACTAAGTTCAATTCCTATTAAAGAAATGTGGAATCATGAAGATTGCCATGGTAATAATAGTATGAGCTAGTATTCCAACCTGAAGAAAAGATTGTGGAATTTAAGGGTTTTTTTTTTTTTAAATTAAAAACAATTTTTTTTTAATTAAAAAAAAAATTTTTAAGTAGGTTCCATACCCATTGTGGGGCTTGAACTCATGACCCTGAGATTAAGAGTCACACATTCTATTGACTAAGCCAGCCAGATGCCCTTGGAATTGAAGTTTTTTTTTTTTTTTTATTAGGGAAAACATTTAAAATATGCAAAAATAAAATAGCATAATGAATACTTTTGTAGCCATTATCCAACTTCAGTTATCAACTCAGAGTCAATCTTGTCTCCTCTGTACCTCCCATCATTCTTTCCTAGACCTCCAACTATATAATAATCCATATTATTCCATAAATATTTTCTTTTTTTAAAAAAAAATTTTTTTTAATGTTTTATTTATTTTTGACAAAGAGAGAGAGAGAGAGAGAGAGAGAGAGCATGAGCAGGGGAGGGGCAGAGATAGATGGAGACACAGAATCTGAAGCAGGCTCCAGGCTCTGAGCTGTCAGCCCAGAGCCCGACGTGGGGCTCGAACTCATGAACCATGAGATCGTAACCTGAGCTGAAGTAGGACGCTCAACCGACTGAGCCACCCAGGCGCCCCCATAAATATTTTCTAAAACACAACTCCAGTACTGTTCTCAAAGCTAGAAATAAATGACAGCAATTCTTTAATAACCATCAAATACCCAGTGTTCATGTTTCTGTTACTGTCTCGTAATTTTTCTTTTAATAATTTGTTTGTTCAAATTGGGTACCAAATAAGTCTCAAGCATTGCAATTTGTTATTTCTTTTGAGTCTTTTTTAAGATTTTAATTTTTAAGTATTCTTTATACCCAATGTGGGGCTCAAACCTACAACCCCGAGATCAAGAGTCACCTGTTCCACTGACTGAGCCAGCCAGCCCTTGAGTTTTGTTTTTTGTTTTTTGTTTTTTTTTTTAATGTTTGTGTTCTCTCTCTTTTAAGTTGCAACTTCTGTGTTGAAGAAACTGAGTCATTTGTTTGGTAGAATTTCTCACATTCTGGATTTTGCTGTTGGCATTCCTAAATTATCATTTAAGGTGCTTTCTTCTGTCCCTTTTATTTCCTGTTGACTGGAGGCTCAATCAAATTCAGGTTCAGTTTTTTCCCATAAGATATTTATGGCTGGTGGTGTGTACTTTCATCAGGAGGCACATAATGTTTGGTTGTCTGTCTTTTTCTTTGGTTCCACTATTTCATTAGGAATCATAAAGTTGTCATATTCTGATTCTATCATTCTTCACTCACTTATCAGCTAGGAAACTTCTGTAAAGAAAAAGTTTTTGTCTTAACAGATGATTCTGAGGTACAGTTTGCACAGGAAAGTATAGTTTTACACTTAAATATCCAGTTCATCTCCTTCATTTACCGATTTTAAAAATAATAAGTTATTTCCTAGTATTATCCAAGGTGACTAATGAGGGGTATGTGTGTGTATCTTAGTATCATTGTGTACTCATGAATTTCAACACATTGGATATGTTTCAAACCATTGTTACCCTTATTGATGCTAAGATTATGCCATCCTTGGCCAATGGGAGCATCTTCAAATTGGCCTCTGTGTCTTTTCTATATGACTCCGTAGTCTTTTTAAAACATTTTTTATTTTTTATTTATTTTTGAGTGTGTGAGAGAGAGAGAGAGCACACGTGCATGAGTGGGGGAGGGGCAGAGAGAGAGAGAGAGAGAGGGAGACACAGAATCTGAAGCAGGCTCCAGACCCTGAGCTCCAAACTGTCAGGGCAGAGCCCAATGCAGGGCCTGAACTCATGGTCTGTGAGATCATGACCTGAGCTGGAGTCAGTTGCTTAACTGACTGAGCCACTCAGGTGCCCCCTTCGTAGTCTTTTATAACATCTTGCATGCTGGTATGATCTCATGTTCTGGGCTCATCTTAGAAGGTTTCCTGCACCAGCTCGGGAATTAGCCAGAAGCCAGAAGCTTTGGGTCCTTTTAAAGGAAAATATTATATAAAGACCATCAACTGTATGCTAGGGTGAACTTTGTTTTTAATTTGCTTTAATAACACTGCGGTGAAATAGAATTCTAGTTAGATTACATTGTGATTACTAGGCAATAGTGGATACATTTGCCAGGGATTCAAATCCGAATATAAAAGATAAAAATATGGAGCTAAGAGGTAAACCTTTGCAACTTATTTCAAGGTTTTAAAAAATCATTGAATATTTTGTTTTATGGATATTCAAAGGCTCATTTGGGAGTGATGCATTGATTGTTTCTGATATTTGATAATTCTTTGCTAACCTCCTATGATCATTCTTATCAGAATATCAAGAAATCATATCATTATAAAATTCTCACAGCAAGCAAATACATGAAAATGTCTCAATGGGGAATGTGGCCACTGGTTAAGTATTTGTTTCTACAGCTTGTATTAAAATCTGAGACCACTGAAATATGGATATTTCCTGTTTTTCAGCATCAGAGATTCAAATGATGACGCTTCCCCCAGGTCAGTTTGTGATTACAGACAGCAGTGTGGCCACTCCTGTCACCACTGGCCAAGTGAAGGCAGTTACGCCGGTAAGTTATCTGCTCATGAGGGCTTTCCTGTCCATCGTACTGCACCACTCTCCCCTCCCTCTATTTCCTATTCCTCAGCTTCCCATATCTGAGTTAGAAATACCTCCTCTGTATTCCCATAACCCCTTATGCTATATTATAACCCTTGTTTTAATTTGTTTAAATTATTGATTTACTGTATATCTTTTCCTAGCAGACAATGAATTCCTTGAAAGCTGTGTCCTGGTGTTTATCTCTTTATTCTCAGTGCCTTGCACAGGAGACTGGATTATAGCAAATGCTCAATAAATACCTATGCAATTAATAACTATAATGAACTTCCCAGGTCCATATACATACAGATTCACAATTGATTGCCTTTTTATGTGCTTTGTGGAGAGTATTTATGACTATTGGTCCTCAACTGGGTTGGGAGAAAATAATAAAATTAATGTTATGGAGCTCTTTTAAACTATTTTATTTTATTTTTATTTTTTAAATTTATTTTTAAGCTTATTTATTTATTTTGAGAGAGAGAGAGAGCATGCACATGAGATGGGGAGGGGCAGAGAGAGAGGGGGAGAGAGAATCCCAAGCAGGCTCTGTGTTGACAGCGCAGAGCCCAATGTGGGGCTTCATCCCTCAAACTGTGAGATCATGACCTGAGCCAAAATCAAGAATTGGACGTTTAACAGACTGAATGCAGGGCCTGAACTACCCAGGGGTCCCACTTTTAAAATACTTTATTTTATTTTGTTGTTTTTAAAAATTAAAAAAAAATGTTTATTTACTTTTGAGAGAGACAGACAGAGTGCGAGTGGTGCACGGGCAGAGAGAGAGGGAGACACAGAATCCAAAGAAGACTCCAGGCTCTGAGCTGCCAGCACAGAGCTCGACACAGGGCTTGAATGCACGAACCATGAGATCATGACCTGAGCCGAGGTCAGACACTTGACCGACTAAGCCATCCAGGTGCCCCTGAACTATTTTAAACATTCAACCCCCTTCCTGGTGAAAAACATTGCCATGAATTATCTTGTTATATTTAGATTAGGCAGGTCAATGTTGATTGTATCTGCTATCTCTGTTTTTGTCTTCACTGGTTTGTTCCGGCTTGCCTCTAAGTAATTAGAAAACAGAGTGTATAAATTTAAATTAAGAATTATACTTGTATGTGGCTAGGGATATTGGGAAGTCTTCCAGGGAAGACTGTTTCCCAAGAAGTCTCAGAGAGCAGCAGGGTAGTCTAGTGGCCTCAAAAACCTGATTGTTTTTCCCAGAGCATGCTCAGAGCTTACCCATTTCTCAGCACACAAACTCACATTCCCTAGTCTTAGGAGAGATGTATAAATCCAGAGTAACACTATTGTCAGTGAAGACCATAACTAATATAAAATGAAATAGTCTCGCTGGCATAATCAGTGAAATTTTTACTGCCTATGGGACCCACTGACTCTTTACCTTTCTTTGGCCAGGAACTCGTTTGAGAACCTGATTATAGCCAAGGATGTTCCCCTTTCCCTGCCACAATACACACACACACACACACACACACACACACACACACACACACACACAGAGACACACATACATTTAAGGTACATTTTCCAGGGTTCGTAGAATTTCTAAAGCCTACCTGTGGACCACCTAGTAGTTCGTTGACCCTAAGTGGAGAAACAGCCCCCTTCCTGTTAGAGAAAGACCCACATGGGAAACCAGATCATTATCAGAGATTGATGAGTGTGCACTCATAGCACATGGCCCTAGATATAACAAATGGTTATTTGGCTATGGCTTTTGTTCTGGACAGTGCTTGGAAAGGCTACTGTCTGGGCTTTCTTCTGTGACTTCTTTTTTCTAGCCTATATAGCAGACCAATCACCCTACCAATGGACACATTCTTTCTTTAAAAATGTTAACTTAAGGGACTAGCTAGCTCCAGGTCTGTGAAGGTTTCATGATCAGAGAAAGAATAATGACAATGCATATTTTCATAAAGCTAAATTTATTCAATGTAAGGGACTTCATTCTGCGATTGTATTCTTCCTATGCTTTTGAGTGTTAAAATTTCTCTCATTTGACAGTTAGTGTCTTAAAAATGACTTTACTTGGTAAAATAAAATTTGGGAATACTTATTATTACTTTTAATTTGCTCATCTATGAAATTCTGAAGTCTAGGAACCTCTGACCCTGACTACTGGTCTTGGGAGCCATTCTGCCTCTTTAAGGAAACTTTCTCTCTTCTGTGATGTATTTTGTATTACTCTAGCAAAGAAACTCACAAAAAACAAACAAAAAAAATTAATCTACAGACAGCAATCTTACGAATTTCAAAATTCTTAGGAGTAGTACAATAGCACGTGTTTTCCTTTGCCACATAGATTACTGTCATGATGCAAATTTCTGTACCTGAAGCTCTTCACTATCTCATTTGGTAGAACAATCAAAGCGCTCCTTTAAATTACCTTTGTAGTCTCTTACTCTGATCCATCCCCTCTAAAGCACTTACATAAAACATCTAACATAGGTGTCTATGTTGGTGTTACTTTGTAACATCTCCTTTCCTATTCCTTCTTTCTCTTTCCACCAAGAACCTCCCCACCAGTTTTAGACCTCAGATTTCTAAAGATCTTTTGTTGGTGTGTTTGTTTTCTGTTCTAGGGTCATTATGTGTTATCAGAAGGTCAACCAGAATTGGAGGAAAAGCAAGCTTCTGCTCTCTCTGCGGGAGTCCAGGTTCAGCCAGCCACACATGGTGACTTGGACCCCCAGACCACCAGCCAACAGCAGCCCACACAGTACATCATTACAGCCACCACCAACGGGAATGGGAGCAGTGAAGTGCATATCACTAAACCTTAACTTCCACCCTGGAGCTAGAATCCAACAGTCACACCATGTCTTTTCTCATTCAGAAGTCTGAAAGCTTCCAACAGTTGGAACTCTTTTTTAAGATTTATCATTCACTCAAGAATTTGGAAACCACAGTTTTGACACTGTACACACCCCAGGGCTTCTTTTATCAAGGTCATCTTTACCAAAATGACTCTTCAAACCCTAGGAACTTCTGCCATGGAATGGAGACCTTTAAGCGGAAAGTGGATTTCAAGGTGGAGAGACTTTGCCTTGCTCTTGGGTTGTTTTTTTTTAATACATTGGTGGGCCTTACTTTTCCTTTGTGGAAATATTAAGTGGTGTATCACGTTTGTACCAAAGGTGGAGAAAGGATGTGCCAAGTTCATGGCCACTGGACTTCTTAATTCCGCGCCGTGGCACCATAGGAGAGGGGCATTTCATTAGGTCAGAACTGCTTCATCTTTTGAGTTTGCATTTTCAGTAACTTAACAAAGGGAGCCTATTGAATATGAAAATAAAAATGATGAATAGGTTTGACAGTGATGTTCTGAAGGAAAAATTTTTATCTAGATTTTTCTTATTGCTGATTAAAACAAAACAAAACAAAACAAAACAAAACAAAATGACTTGCCTCTTTGGGAAAACTGTTGGTAGGCCATTACTGGAAGTGCTTTGCACAGATGCTGGCCTTCAGCAGCTTAGGCCAGAACCTCCTGTTCTGATAGAAGTTACTTTCTTAGTCTACAATGGTAGACTCCCTGTAAGAGAAAAGGTTTGTTTGATGTCAGCAGAATTTGAACTCCTACATTAAAGCTTTGCCTCCCGTTCTCTGGTTGTGGTGTATTAAGAAGGAGGTATTCAAGATATCGGTACCAAGAAAAATTACTAAGATAATTATGTATAGATAAAGTGGAAAGCACTGAAGCCTTGTCCTGCCTTGCAGATCCATTTACCATTCACTGGTGAAGGATGAATTCCTTGATCTTACCAGGTGTACATTCAACTCACATCATTCAGTGTATTTTAATACTTCTCGTGCTGTCTTAAAATGAACATTCGTTAAGGTTGGATGGAAAAGTGGCCCTCCTTATTTCTTAACACTTTTAACTTCTGCATATTATAACTCATCTGGACCTTTTGATAAGATGACCACCTTCACACTTAGGGGAAAAATAGAAATATTGGGACCATTTATATGTCAAGGCAATTATAAGGGATATGGAAGAAATCTAATCTTTATGTATCTTACACTGTCATTTGGGAGAGGGAAAAAATCTGCTCAGTGACAGTTTTTTTTTTTTTTTACATGTGTTCCTGTTTGCAGTCTTGTTAACTATGAATTCAATGGGGAGAAAGTATTTCCCTTCTTTTTACTGTACATTCCAATTGTACACATAAAACATCGCAGAAATCAGAATGTATTTTAACAACTTTTTGTGACATACTAACGCATTTTTAGAGTACTTATTGTGTGATAGAACTTACCACTCCGGAATAGAAAGACCTAACTTCAATTTCAAATGAAGTTAGCTAATCTATTTTATTTACATTTCTGGGTAAAAACTCATTCTGTAAATTAAAAGTATAGGCTTCATCACAGTAAAGATACCTTCCTGGAAAGGAAACAATTCTGTTGAAATAACTTTACTAATATGTAGATTTTGCACTTTGTTTTTGAGACCTCATTCATTCAGTTATCCCTGAAAATTTGGGCACTAATATGAGAAAGTTACTTGATAAATGTGTAGGAACTAGGGATGGACTCTATCTTTGGTTACAAAGAGGTAATGTCGATGTTTTCAATAGAAAATATTGACCCTGAGTCACAAAACAGAGACTCTGGGTCCCAAAGTCCCACAGTGTAATGATTGTAAATATCCTAGTGTCCGATCTAGAAAGACTAGGTGAGGAATATTAGACTTTGCCAAAGGTCCAGTTTAATTTTTACACCTTAAATTTGGCCCTGTTGGGTCCTTTTTAATTTGAACCAGCAAGGTACCTCCCCTTCCCTCAGGAATAACTTATTGATTAAAATAGAAATCTGTCACTGAACGGAATGTTCATTTTATGCCAGTTATTTCAAGTTGTAAAATACACAGAAGAAAATACTTTGGAAGGACCTCTTTGTTTCTTTCCCATCTTTTTTTTTTTAATTTTAATTTTAATTTTTTTTTTACTTTTTTTTGTCCTTATGTGGAGTAAGTAAAGGATCTGAAACTATTTTGTATCAACCAGAGATGCAGGTGGCGGTAAAGCCAAACAACACTTCTTTAAGATCAGGTATTCTGCACGTTCATTCCAAGTTGAGAGATTTTCAAAAGGACTTGGATTTGAAGAGATGGTAGATTAAAGCCATCTGAAGACCAATATATGGGGGAAAAATGTGTGTAGCCAATGTTTATATTGTGGCCTCTCTTCAGACGCATTGGCACTCTAAACTTCAATCAGTGCAGTGTGAAAATTTCAGAGTAGGTTACGTATAGATTTTACATTTTTATTGTTTGATTTGTGCCCACATAAATAGACATTTCATCATGTAAAATTCCTATTATTCTGGAAAAACCTATTGTTTTGATCTTGAATTGTTTTCTGATTTGGAATTATCCTTTCAAAAAACTCTCAAGATATCTAGGGCTAAAAAGCACTTCATGAGATGCTAAAGATGACCCACAGGTTGAAAATGTTGACCCTATCCTGTTATTTAAATGTGAACATTTATTGTACATTCAGTGAGTTATAGTGTTAATAGTCTTGTGCTACTCAGCAGGTGTAAAAATTAATAAATATTTTTTTTTAATAAACATCTTCCTTGTTTGTATGTGTGAAGCTACTGAGATGGTTAATTTTTTTTTTTTTTTTTTTTTTTTTTTAATATTATTACGGTGTTTTGACTCTGGTTTACTCAGGTCAGGGTCTGGTCAGAGACCCAACATAAGGGAACTTAGGGATGACAACTATGGAATGGTGTTCCCCTGCCCTTTTACTTGGTGGTTCCTAATTCAAGAACTTTCCCATGGTCTAAGTGGCAGGGACTAAGGGTAGCAGGGGAGCAAACACTGGGCTTTGTTTGGAAACCGCTGTTTTCCATCAAGGGAGGAACATTAGTTTGGCCTGCCAGCTTTCCTGACATTTGCATCCAGTAGAGCTGAGTATGGTTTCTACAACATTGGTGGGAGTAGCTGTGGATTAAGTAGTCTGAAGCTGTTCTAAATAAGACCTGGTGAATACGAAAGGGACCTACATTCTTAACAAGAACGTTATCTAGTTTAAATTTAAATGTATTTCTTCGACGTGTGTACTTTCTTTCTGAAAGTCAGCGGTCCAGGGACAGGAGGAAGATATGAGGACACGCAGGGGCACAGGCTCCGAGTCTGCGTTCTCCTCACTGAAACTCAAGAAACTGATTTTCCCAGCTGTAAAATGAGAATAGTGCGTAAGAGCACACAGCTGTAGTACAAAGATAGGGGATAGAAAGTGCTTAGCACAGTGTCTGGAGCAAGGGCTCTCTGCAAAAGTTGGCTAATAAAATTGCATTCACTCATTCATGGGCCTCAGTTCACGGCCAGGTAGACTACAGACGGACACTGGCAGCTTCCAAGCCAGGTGACTGCAACCCAATATAGAGCAGCGCTGGCTTGCGTTGCCCCAGACCCCGCCCCGCGCGGCCCCGCCCCCGGCACTCTACAGGCCCCGCCCCGCAAAACCCCGCCCCTTCCGCCGCCCGAGTCCGGAGCGTGCGCGCACCGAGACGCCTTGCGGGAGCGAGCGCGTCCGGGAGCCCGCGGGCCGAGAAGCGCTGCGGGTAGGGAGACCCGCGCCTCCGGCTCAGGTGAGGGCGGGCCCGGGGCGGTGAAAGGGTTAAAGTGGAGCCGGGGAGCCGGGGGAGGGAGCGGCTGGGCCTCTGAGGCTCTCTGCTCCTGTGGGCCAGGGACCGGGGAACGAGCGTGTCGGGAGCCGGGCGGCCGGGTGGGTGGGGGTTAGGGTTAGGCACGGTGTGGGGGAGGGGCCGTGGGCGCTGAGGTGCAGCTTAGAGGGGCGGGACCCGGGCCTTGGGCAGGGCGGGGTTGGCTAGGGAGGGACTTGCTGGGGCGGCGGATTTGGAGAGAGCTTTTGCTCCGGAAACAGCCACGGGTTTAGCTTCTGCGTTCGGGAGGGTCCAGGAGGCCAGGCTAGCCCAGGTGCAGAGAAAAGGCCCTTGGTAGACGCCTTCCTGGTCTAGTTAAGGGGGCTAGGACGCCACAGGATTTAGAAATCCTTGGCTTCCGGGGTTCAAATCCTCTGGCAGCTACCTGCTTTTTGTATTTTGGGATCCTGTTCAGAATAGTAGCAGGACAAAGGTTGCCGCTCAGATAGATTAAATTTAGCTACACCTCCATGGTAGTTGAAGAAACTGTGAACAAAGTTGTAAAACGGGCGATCCTCCTAAGAGTCCGGTAGAACATTGGCTTTGCAGTTATTACCCTGTTCTATGTCAATTCTGTAAAGAGGACCCTACTCTGAACATCGGTTGCTGCTACAGAAATTTTTTTTTCTGTTTTAAAGTTTTGTTAAACTCATGTGTCATGTGCTTTCTCACCTGCTTGGGTTATTTAGGCACCAAGAATGTTCAGGATGTTGTAATTCTCCATGTACTGAAAGGTGATGGAGTACAATTGCTTGGAGACCATCTGCTTTGTTCAACACTTATCTTCCTGCTGTATCTTTACATAATCTGAAATCTCTAAAAGATAACTTGAAATAATTTGTGGGAAGATGCTTACTTTAGTAGTATTACAGTTCTGTTTTTATCATTTAAGGATTTTGGAATCAATTCATTACAATACTGTGTTTACATGACTGCATTAAGTCATATAAACTGTTATCCATCTGGAGATTATTTATTGTAGGATTCCAAGATTGGAAATAGTACACAGGACCTGGTACAACCCCCCTTTGTCTTCCAGATAAGGAAATTGACACTCGGCAAGGTAAGATTTGCCCAACGTCACCGAGATTAAGCTAGAAGTTTGGCATTTTGACTGTTAAGTCTGTTTTTAGATTCCATTTTACTGCGCTTGTTAGGTAGGTATAGGAGAGAGAATGGGTTTAGCAAATGTTTGTAGAGTGATTCCTTTCAAACTCCCTGTGGTCCTGTTAGTTTTGTTCAATCCTATGGCAGTTTTACAGCTGATTTCTAGCCATTAGCCTAAGGAGATGCTCTCTGAAAATGTGTTAATATGTACATTTCTAAAGGTGACTAGTGGCGTTCAGTTATTATAGGAAGGAGAAACAACATTACATTTACATGGTTATAAATATCAGATGGACCTTTAGTTGTCAGATTGACTACTAAATTTATTGGCTGTCATGATCAAGTGCTTGGAAACCCCGGAGTTTATGTGGACTAAAGTCATATTACCATGCTCCCTTTCCACAATTTCAATTGAGAGTTTATACAGGAGGTATAGTGAATATCTGTTTGTAGTCAGGCAAACCTGAGTTTCAGTACTACCCCTGGGGTTGGGCAAGTTATTTGGCTGCTTTGATCCTCAATTTTAATATTTCTAGAATAGATATGATAACCCTGTCTCACACAGTTGTAGGAATTAAATGAGAAACATGAAAGGCCTTGGACTTAATAGGTCCTCATTAAATGACTTACTGTTAGCGTCTGAGCTTTACTAGTCTATATGGGTTGTCAGAGATTTTTCTTTGTGAAAGTACAACAAAGAATTACTAAAAAAACGAAACAATAACTGTTAGATTATTTTATAGCGGAGAGATTATTGGCCTGAGAAGTCTAAATTATGAACTCTGATCTGTTTATCCTTTAATCTCTAAGTCTCATTTTGCTCAAATATAAAATGAAGGTGTAAGAAATTCTGTAGATTTGGAAGCATTCTGAGCAGTAAGAGACCTACTAGAAAAGGTTTGAAGATTGAGATAAGAATGCAGTGGTACAAGAGTGCAGAGGTGTGTAGTTGCACTTAGGGTATGAGGATAAGGTATAAAACTAGACTTGAGATTGACTATTTTCTGGGCCAGAATATTTTCTGAAGGAGTGTTAATATCAGCCAGATCCCTTGGATTCCTGCCTTTCGGTATACCTAGAGGTATGACTGCATATATTTGTCTAGATTATCTGTGGAACATAAACAATGGATTCCTTGGACCATATGCTGACGGATCCCCTGGAACTGGGTCCATGTGGAGATGGCCATGGCACACGTATTATGGAGGACTGCCTCCTGGGGGGCACCAGGGTTAGTCTGCCTGAGGACCTTCTGGAGGATGTAAGTAGTAGCACCGCCACCACCTTTTTCTGTCGCCTTGTGTATAACTGCTATGCTAAACCTTTTCCACACCCTACAAGTTTTCAGTCTTTTGTGCTCTCTTTGGTTTCATTTTATATATTGCATTCAGAGTGATCTCTCTCTCTTTTTTCCATGCTGTTCTGCCATCTTGGCTCCCTCCCCCCCTCTCTCTTTTTAACGTAAAATTTTTAACATTCTGATTAAAGAAGAAACTATAAGCTACATCCTGCATGTTTAATAATATGTCAATATGATAGTATTATAGAAGCCCTATTTTTAACCAATTTTGACCAATTAACAAGAAATTGTATATTTTAAGGACAAAATTATGGTTATGTTTACATTAAATTGGTTACCCACGTTGTGGATCATGAAACAAAACCCAAACATACTATCTCTGTTAATAAAGTAACCCTGTAGTCAGTTAATAGCGCATGGAGATTTGTGTGCTTCTGGCCTCTTTCACGGGTAGGCTGTGTAAACACCATCATTATTAAGGTGGCTGCTACTTGTTAAGTGCTTATTAACACGCAAGGCACTACGTATGCCAAAACGTGTATTTAACTATCTTGTTTATTTTGCCATGTTTTACTTATAGAGACAGGTGTAGAGTGTCATTTAGCAAACATTTATTTGTGCATTATACAATTTTAGGAGATAATTTCACTTAGTTATAATTGGTTCAGATTTTTCTTTCGTAATACGTCAAACATTGTAGATAGAATTAAAGCCACCATTTATTCTCTTTGCCACCTGAAGTAACAATTACTGAAGTTGACATATATATCCTTCTCATCCATGCTTTCTGTACCTACTTTTTCAAATAAATTTCTTCATGTTATTCGTTTAGTCAGCAAACACTTTATGAAGTACCTACTCTATGCCCGACACTGAGATACTAGGCTTAAAGTGGTGTGCAAATAGATTTACAGGGGAAGATCTTGGATACTGAGGTGCATTGGTACATGAATGCAGAAATGTCTACCAGGTGGTTGGATTTCTGGGTTGTCTCCTGCTTATGTTGGTGGCTCTCTGTTGTCCTTAGGATAATGTCACAAGTATTTAACACGTTTATAGGTCCCTTGCTCCTCTTTTCTTCTGTCTGCTGCCCCCCCTCATTTGTTTTCTTGTCCTAGCCATACATTGCCTCAACTCTTTTAATTATAAAAAAAGTAAAATGTGGGGCGCCTGGCTGGCTCAATTGGTGGAGAGTGTGGCTCTTGATCTCAGGGTCGTGAGTTTAAGCCCCACGTTGGGCATGGAACCTACTTAAGAAAAAAAGTGAGATGTATCATAAGAAGAGCATATAAAATCCATGTTTCTACAGTATGTATACAATTGAAGCAGTAATAAAACACCCAACTAGCTACTACTTGGGTTAAGAAGTAGAATGGGCCCATTCAAGCAGTATCATTCAAGCGCCCATCTCATCCCTCTTCATTCTCCCCGCAGGTAACTGCTGTCCTTTCTTTCATATTAACTCTTACGTTTTTATGGTTTTGCTCTGTGGATTTAAAAAATTTTTATTTATGTATTTTTAAGTAATTTCTGTGCCTGATGTGGGGCTTGAACTCCTGACCCTGAAATCAAGAGTCGCGTGCTCTACTGACTGAGCCAGCCAGACACCCCTGCTCTGTGGACTTTTAACTCTCCTGCCTCATCATCTTTTTTTTTCCCCCTTTCCTTATCCCCTAATTAACTATCTTAAATGTCACTTCCTCTGGTATATGTTCCCTGACATCTTGAGTCTGGGAGGTGTGCTTCTCCTATGTGCTTATATGCACATTAGCACGTCTTAAGCAACATTGTAATTGCTTGTTTTCCCCTCCAGGCAATGTGTATACCATCCTGCTGCTGGTCTGTCTTGTGAGGTGACCTCAACTCCTCAAGTTCTCTCCCATGTTAACTGTTTGCTGCCCCTCATTTTAAGCTGAATTCATTGTCCATCATACCCCTTGTTGGCAGAAATGAAATTCTCTTTACTGAGATTGTTTTTCCTTTGGATTATTTTTAACATTAAAAAAATGTTTGTTTATTTTGAGTCGGGGGGAGACAGACAGAGAGAAGGGGAGACAGAGAGGGGGAGAGAGAAAATCCTAAGCAGGCTCCACACTCAGCGCAAAGCCTGACCTGGGGCTTGATCTCATCAACTGTGTGATCGTGATTTGAGCTGAAATTAAGAGTCAGATACTTATCCGACTGAGCCACCCAGGCACCCCTCCTCTGGATTATGATTTACTGTTGGGTATAAGATAGTGGTTTATATGTAGTCTTTATTATTCTCTAAGATTTGAGCATTAAATGAAGATAATTGACATTTTGGTTCAAACAAACTTAAGAACTTGGATGCAGTGATGGTTACACAGCACTGTGAATGTACTTAATATTACTGAGGTGTACACTTAAAAATGGATAAAATGGTAAATTTTCTGTTCTGTATATTTTACCGCTCATAGGAAAAGTTAAAAGCTTGTTTTTCTCCTGGTTTTCTGAATTCTCCTAGCCCGAAATATTCTTTGATGTAGTCAGCCTCTCAACATGGCAGGAAGTATTGAGTGAGTCTCAGCGTGAACACCTCCAGCAGTTTCTGCCTCACTTTCCTGAAGACAGTCTCGAGCAGCAGAATCAGCTCGTCCTAGCCCTGTTCAGCGGGGAGAACTTCCGCTTTGGGAACCCTCTGCACATTGCCCAGAAGCTTTTCCGAGGTATGCTGCTTGTCATTCTATTGTTGAGAGGAGTGGGAGAAGTAGGAACACATTCACTTACACGAACACTCCTTCTTCACTTATTGAACTTATTTTTGTGAACACATACTGGCTCAGAGACTCGTTGTGTGCAATACTTTGTCTAGGCCATTCTTTTCAGTAAAAATTTTTAACTTACATAGGAAACATAAATCATAAGTGATTGATTGTAGTAAGAACTGTGTAACCACAACCCAGATCAAGAAATAAAACATTACTAGTGTCTTACAGCACCCTTTATGACTAGGCTTTAAGAAAACTTAGAAATAGTTTACCATTTACTTGACCACATGTACATATGTGGATATATGTATTTGTGCGTCACACATACATACACCTTTTTCTCTTGCAGAAAACATGATACTTTCCTGCTAGGCACTTCAGCATGTATGTATCCTTTAACAAGGACATTCTATGTAATCACAGCCCCATTACCGCACCCAAGAAATTTTGCACTGAGCAAATAAGATCACAGACTGTCTCACATTCAGGTGTTCTCAGTTGTTCCCTAAATCTTCTTTATAGTGGTCACTTATTTATTTATTTATATTTTGAGAGAGAGGGCACATGTGAGAGGGGCAGAGAGAGAAAGAATCCCCAGAGGGAGGGAGGGAAGGAGAGAGGGAGGGAAGGAGGGAGGGAGAGACAGAGAAAAAGAAAGTGGGGCTCACCTGAAGTGGAGCTTGTGTTTTACCTGAAGCAGGGCTCGTGCTCACCAGATGTGGGACTTGAATTCATGAACTGTGAGATAATGACCTGAGCCGAAGTCAGATCCTTAGTGACTGAGCCACCCAGGTGCCTTATAGTGGGTCTTTCAATTCAGGATCTCGTCAAGGTTCATGTATTGTGTTGGATTTCATGTCTCTTGGCTCCCTGAATCTGGGGCCCTCTGGCTTTTTTTCTTTGTCTTTCAAAAGCATGACTTGTTTTTTTTCAATTTAAGTTTAGTTGACATATAATGTTAGTTTCAGG
Source organism: Panthera pardus (assembly GCF_024362965.1). Lineage (NCBI taxonomy): Eukaryota > Metazoa > Chordata > Mammalia > Carnivora > Felidae > Panthera > Panthera pardus. The sequence goes on from NW_026526677.1 coordinate 88,563,342, forward strand.
TGTACAACATTGTGATTCTGTATGTATATTCTGAAGTAATCCCCATAATACATGTAGGTACCATCTGTCACCATATAAGTTATTACATATTATTAGCTGTATTTCTTGTGTTATATATACATTGTATCTTTTTGTCTTATTTTATAACTGGAAGTTTGTAGCTTTTAATCCCCTTCCCTGTTTTGCACAGCCTAACCCTTGCCCCCCTACAAGGCAGTCACCGCATTGTCCATATCTAGGAGTCTGTTTTTTTAGTTGCTCATTTGTTTTTCAGATTTTACATAAAAGTAAAATCATATGGTATTTGCCTTCCTCTGACTTATTTTAGGAAGCATAATATCCTCTGGGTCCATCCACGTGGTCTCAAATGGCAAGATTTCATTTGTTTTTTAAGCTGAGTAATAATTTCCATTTTGTAGATGTAAAATGTTTATCCATATATTTATCTTTATTCATCTGCTGATGGACACTTAAGTTGCTTCCATGGCTTGACTCGGTGCACATAGGGATACATATACACTTTCGAGTTAGTGTTTTCAGTCCCTTCATATAAATACCCAAAAGTGGAATTGCTGGATGGTAGTTCTTTTCTTCATTTTGAGGAACTCCATACTATTTTCCACATTGGCGGCACCATCTTTCGTTCCCACCATTAGTGCACAAAGGTTTCATTTTCTCCACATCCTCATCTACACTTGTTATTTCTTTTTGATAATAGCCATTCTTTTTAAAATTTTAAATGTTTAAAAAAATTTTTTTAATGTTTATTTATTTTTGAAGGAGAGAGAGAGAGTGAGCAGGGGAGGAGCAGAGAGAAAGGGAGACAGAATCCAAAGCAAGCTCCAGGCTCTGAGCTGTCAGCACAGAGCCCGATGCAGGACTTGAACTCACCATGAGACCATGACCTGAGCCAAAGTCGGATGCTCAACTGACTGAGCCACCTAAATGTTTATTTTGAGAGAGAGAGTGAGTGAGGACGAGCCGGAACGGGCAGAGTGAGAGAATCCCAAGCAGGCTCTGTGATGTCAGTGCAGAGTCCAACATGGCTTGATCTCAGGAACTGTGAGATCATGACCTTGATCTGATCAGAGATCCAGAGTCAGATGCTTAACCGACTGCGCCACCCACGTGCCCCAATAATAGCCATTCTGACAGGTGTAGGTATCTTGTGGTTGTGATTTGCATTTTCCTGGTGATTAGTGATGTTGAACATCTTTTTCACTTATCTGTTGGCCATCTGAATGTCTTCTTTGTATAAATATTTATTCAGGTTCTCTGCCCATTTTTAACTGGATTGTTTTTTTTGGTGTTGAGTTGTAGGAGTTCTTTATATGATGCAGATATTAACCCCTTATTGGATAAATCATTTGCGGATATATTCTCCATTCAGCAGGTTGCCTTTTTGTTTTGTTGATGGTTTCCTTTGCTTTCCTTTGCTTTTTAGTTTGATGTAGTCTCATTTGTTTATGTTTTGCTTTTGTTCCTCTTGCTTGAGAGAGAACCAAAAAAATATTGCTCAGACTGATGTCCCAAGAGTTTACTGCCTGTGTTTTTTTTCTAGGAGTGTTGATGTTTACATTTAAATTTTTAATCTCCTTTGAGTTTATTTTTGTATATGATGTAAGAAAGTGGTCCAGTTTCATTCTTTTGCATGTAGCTGTCCAGTTTTCCCATCACCATTTGTTGAAGAGACTGTCTTTTTGCCATTGTATATTTTTGTTTTCTTTGTTGTAAATCAATTGACTATATAATTTGAAGGTTTATTTCTGGACTCTGTTCTGTTCCATTGATCTGTGTGTCCTTTGTGCCAGTCCCATAGTGTTTGGATTACTGTAGTTTCACTGTGTAGTTTGAAACAAAGGAACGTGATATTTCGTGCTTTTTTTTTCTTTCTCAAGATTGCTTTGGCTATTTGGGTGGTTCCATACAAAACACACTGATAGTTTTGAAGAGTCCAGGGCACTTGAATTGTAAAATGTCCTGCTTTCTGGGGAATTGTCTTGTTTTCTCATGATTAGATTTGGGTTAAACGTTTTGCCACGAATATTAAATGGGAAATTTTACGCCCCCCCCCCCCCCCCCCCCCCCCCGCCCCAATCACTTCAGGAGGCACATGATGTCAGCTTTTCAATGTTGGTAATGATGCGTTTGATCTCTTGGTTAAGTGGTATCTGCCAGACATACTGATTGTAACGGTATATTTTTTCCTTCCTAATTAAGAAGGAAAATGTAGGATTAATACTTTGGGACCATGTGATATTATTCTTACCCCAAAGCCTTTGGTTTACTCAGTGGTTTAACATCCATTGATGATCCTTGCTTGAATCTGTTATTACACTGGGGATTTCAGAATGTTTTGGGGCCACTGTTAAGCCACCATTTCCTCTCCAGTGGAGAGAAGCAGAGGGAAGCCTCTTCTCCCCTCTTTGGGGTGACTTTGCTTTGGCAGGCAGTCCTGAAAGTACAGTGCATCTTCTTGAGTTTTGTTAAACTGGGCAACGTGATAGCTACAAAAGCCTGGAGGGAACAGGCTTATCATTGCAGATCTTTCATTACCTCAGCTATTTTAAAACTAGCATTCCCTCATTTGGTGGGTTATTGGTTTAAAGACGAATTCTCCTCTGTAGTTGGCAAAGGTTTCCTGCAGCCAGCGGCCTTAGGTGGGAGTAAACCATCTCCTCCAGGAGAGCTTGCCTGGTTTTAGAGGGGTTCTGTCAGGGACTTGTGTAGTGTTTGCACTACACAAACACAAAACAATAGGACTGTCTGGTGAGGATACAGACAAGGAATGTCAAGACAGGAGTTCCTGTGTGTTTCACCCTGACCACTGTCATATTTCAGGTCTAGTGTTGCTGCAGATGTTTGCAGTTCCATGGTTGTTAGTTCTTTCTGAGCTGTCATTGTGTTCCCATATTCTTTTACCTTGGGCTATCTTTCCTGATTCTGTTTTAAATATCCTCCTGTTTCATAAAGGATCTTGTGTCATAAACTCCTCACTTCCCACTTCCAACCTCCACCCCAGCTCCCTGTGTTCATTTCCATTCTGACCCACTTTACTTGTCTCAGAGGAAGGAGGAGTTTTTTCTTCTAAGATTAACCTGTGCTTGTGATCCTTTCATCTTTTACATCCTCTGGGACCTTTTTTCCTCAGTTAACCATCCCTTCTGTCCTGTGGATTCACATTATTTCGCTATTCACTCCACATGCTCTTCTTCAGCCTATGGATACGACCAGGGTCTCAGACTAAAAAAAGTCCTTAACCATCTGTCCCCTCTGTTGTCTTCTGTCATTTGCCTTTTAATCTCTAAACTTGTTGAAAGGTATCCATAGATAGCTGTCTCTTTCAGTCATTCTTCCCGTTCCCTCATGGCTCTTACCTTATGACCTCACAGAGGGTGCTCTTACTAATGCCACCAGTGACTGCTTTTTTTCTTTCCCTTCAATGTTTTTTTACTTTTAAATTTCAGAGCTACAGAAGACTTCATAATAGACAAAGTCCCAAGATTTTATAACAGACACTCATATACAGTTGACCCTTAAACAACAGAGACAGAGGGGTGCCTGCTTCCCACCCACTCACTCACAAATCCGTGTATAGCTCGATTCTCCGAGAACTTAACTAAAAGCCTATATTGTTGACCAGAAGCCTTACTTACAATAATCTGTTAACACTTTGTATATTGTGTGTGTTACATAAATTGTTTTTACAGTAAAGTCAGCTAGAGAAAAGAAAACACTATTAAGAAAACCATAAGGAAAATACAGTTATAGCATGTACTGTAAAAAATCCACGTATAAGTTGACCCGCACAGTTTAAACCCATGTTCAGGGGCGCCTGGGTGGCTCAGTCAGTTGAGCGTCCGACTTCAGCTCAGGTCATGATCTCATGGTTCGTGAGTTCAAGCCCCATGTCGGACTCTGTGCTGAGGGCTCAGAGCCTGGAGCCTGTTTCAGTTTCTGTGTCTCCCTCTCTCTGCCCCATCTCCACTCACGCTCTCTCTCTGTCTCAGAAATAAACAAACACTAAAAAAATAAATAAATAAAATCCATGTTCAAGGGTCAGCTCTCTTCTTCACCAGGTTCACCAGCTATTAATGTTAACATTTTACCACATTTACTCTCATCATTACTGCATATATGATTACCATCATTGTTTTGCTGAACCATTTGAAAGTATTGCAGACATTGCATCTCTGAATTTTTCAGCATTAATCTCTGAGGAATAAGAACATTGTCTTACATAACCACAAATGATCAGATTCAGAAATACTGTAACACAATGTTTCTGTATTTAGATTTTGTATATTAATATAAAACATAACGTTGACATACTGTTATATAGTCCATGCTCATATCTCACCAGTTGTTCCAGTGAGCATTTTTTCCTGCTCCATGTCTCTTTTATTTTTTTAAATTAAATTTTTTTTTGAGAGAGAGCGCACGTGCATGTGTGTGTGAGTGGGAGAGGGGCAGAGAGAAAGAGAATCCCAAGCAGACTCCACACTGTCAGTGCAGAGCTGGATGTGGGGCTTGAATTCATGAACATGAGATCATAACCTAAAGTCAGCCACTTAACTGAGCCAGCCAGGCACCCCAGTAGAGCACAGCATCTGTTGTCTTGACCACTTCCTCCATCTTGAGACTTTCCCCCACTTTGTATCAGTGGCTCTTCCCTGGCCTGGATCTCTTCCTGTGTCTTTGACACCCTATCCCCTACCCCACTTTCTTTGCTAACCGCTCATCCACTCATTGTTCTTGTCTGTTCCTGCTGTTGAGGCTCCTTTCTTATCTCCTTACTTGCCTTCTTCCACTCACCGTCTCTTCACTGATGACTGTTGTCTGGGCTGCTTTAGCAGCTGTCTCCACACAGCTCCCAGAGTGAGCTTCTTAAAACTCGCTTTGCAGAATATTTAGCAGTTGCCTTCACTTGAAGTAAAATTCAGTGCCTTCAAGGCTCTTTGTGACCTGGCCTCGGCCCACTTATCCAACTTCATCTGGTACTACTCCTTTTCTCCCTGTTATCTAGACCAGCGCTGGTCAATGGAAATATTACATGGGCCGTGTGTTCAAATTAAAAATTTCCAGTAGACATATTAAGAATTATAAAGGTAGTTAAGTTAATTTTAATGAGATTTTAATTTACCATAATTATTAATAATTTCAGTTGTATTTACTTCATACAAAATATTTTTAACAGACGTATAGTATTTTTTTTAAGTTTATTTGTTCTTAGAGCGAGTGCACAAGCAGGGGAGGGGCATTGAGAGAGGGAGAGAGAGAATTCCAAATTGGCTCTGTGCTGTCAGTGCGGAGCCCAACATGGGGCTTGATATCACAGACTTGATCATGACTTGAGCCAAAAAAGATTCAGATGCTTAACCAACTGAGCCACCCAAGCTTTCAAAAAGTGGGGGAAACTAAAAACTGAAGGAATAGAATTTTAAAGAAATACAGAGGCAAAAAAGATATTAGTCTAATTTTTATATATCAAATAGCATCAATAGCATTGAACTCTGGGCTTGTTTCTTGAAGGTCACACTTCCTATTTCCCTACAGCAGGCAGCATAGCAAGGTGGGTAAGAGCCTGGGCTCTGGAGCTAGGCTACCTGGGTTGAAACCTGATTCCCCTTTTATTGGCTGTGTGAACTTGGGCAAATTATTTAACTTCTCTGTGCCTCAGTTTCTTCATCTGTAAAATGAGGATTTAGTAGTGCCTTTTTTATGGGGTTATTATGAGGATCGAGTGAGTTAATATATGCAAGGTCCTTACATAGTGGTGGTTGTCAGGTCTGCTCTAAGCATTTGTTATTATTACTTACCTTTGATAGTATTAGGGTGGTTGGGGGGAAAAAGAGAAAAACACTGTGTAATTTGATCCCTCATTTTATCTTTTCTAAGATTTAGCTTCTGAATCTTGCCCTCTCAGTTCTCATCATGGCCCATCTGCTCAAGTCTAATACGTCCACAGTGGACCTCTCCTTGACCTGTTTATTTCAGGCAGTGATTTCAGATGCTCAGGTTCAATGACAGGGTACCATGTTCAGTTGACCTTCCCATTGCCCTGGTCCTGCCCCAGCATCAGAACTATCAGCAGGTCTAATCCCTCTCTCAGATATATATCTCAAGTCTCTCTACTTCCGTACGTGCCAGACATTGTTCAATGCTGTGGAGGTGTAATGGCCTTACATTCTGAGAAGGAAAAATAGATGGTGAACAAGCAAATACTTACTGGCATTAAGTACTTCAAAGAAAGAGGAGGGTAATGGGACTAGAGTGATGGGAAGGAGCTGTGTTAGAACTGGTGGCTGGCCAGGCCTTCTCTGATGAGATGACAGCAGAACAGGCTTAGCGAGGGTAGGAGGAGCAAGCTGTGAAAATATTAGGTGTTAGTAGGAAGCATTGCAGGTAGAGGGAACTTCAAGTACAAAGGCCTTGAGAAAGATACGTGGCCTGTTCAAGAAACAGCATGGAGGCCATTGGGGCTGGGGTAGAGGGAGGAAATGGGAGACTGGTGAAGATGAGGCCAGAAGTAGCCCAGGATAGATCGTGAAGGCCTGCCAGGCCATCTTTGGACCTTGGCTTTTATTCTAAGTGTGGAGGGAAGCCGCCATCATCTCACCTGGACCCTTGCAGTAGTTTTCCTTCTTCCTCCCTCCATGTCATTCTGCTTTAACCTCTTCAAATTATTTGTGTTCCACTTAGGATAAAATCCAGCTCCACCTGTGACCTGCAAGTTTCAGTGTGGTTGGATCTCCACCCAGCTTCCTCAGACATCGCACGCCCCCCCCCCCAGCTACAGCCCACTCTGTGTTAGTCATGCAGACATTTCCTTAGGTTTGGGGACATGCCAAGTTCTTGCTTCAGGTCCTCCCTTAGCACAGGCTGTTCCTTTCGCCTATTCACCATTTTTACTTCTCATTTGTAAATTCCAATTTATTTTCCTCTTAATGAAACTTTTTAAAACGTTTGTATAACTTTTACCAGTCAGTTAACATTTTGCCACAGTTGCTTTAATCAGACTTCATTTTATGTCTCATTCTTTAGAGATCCCTTTCCTGAAACAACTCCTTACTCTCTACAATTTTTTCACGTTAATTTCCGATAGTACTTACAAGAGTTGACTATTTCTTTTTTTCTTTTTTATTCTTCTTCTTCTTTTTTTTTTTTTTTTTTTATTTTAGAGAGCATGCAAGTGGTGGAGGGGGCAGAGGGAGAGAGAAAGAATCTTAAGCAGGCTCCACGCTCAGCATGGAGCTGGATGCGGGGCTTGATCCTACAACCCTGGGATCCTGACCTGAGCGGAAATCAGAGTCAGACACTCAACTGACTGAGCCACCCAGGCACCCCTGTTTATTTTCTGTCTCTTATTGGACTGTAGACCCCACATTGACATAGATTGTTTTCTTTCCCCCTGTACTATATTCTAGTTTGGTACAGAGTTTACCACACTTTAAGCACGCATTAAATATTTGTTGACCTGTCAGTACATCTATGTATACATGTATATGTATATGTATATATGTATATATATATATATATATATATATATATATATATATGTGTGTGTGTGTGTATATAGGTATAGATATCTAGGTATATATCTAGATATATGTAGTTGTACTTCTGTTCTTTTAAGATGGACACTTTAACCCCGAGGTGGTTAAGTACCGGCAGCTGTGCTTCAAGTCCCAGTACAAGCGATACCTCACCTCCCAGCAGCAGTATTTCCATAGGCTGCTGAAGCAGATCCTGGCTTCCCGGAATGTAAGTAATGCTGGGAACTAGATACCAGATGTGGACAGTGAACGCACAGATCTCATTACTTCAACAGTTGGTTCAGGTACCAAATACAAAAGGTAGCAAGCACTAAGAGGAAAATGCTGCCAGTTAAGCCATGAAACAGTTAGGCTATATCATTCTTTCTAACTAATTTTAAGATGTAGCCTGATTTCAGAGATGTGAAAATATGGGAAAGTACCTCTTAAAATTGATGAAATATCAGAGCTTCAGTATTTACCAAGGTAAACAAATGACTTTGAGATCCATCTTGGATTATTAAAAAGAAGCAGGTTGCTCTGCAGTTGCTATATGAGAGCACACAGGCCTCCAGATATCCTGATGGATTAATAGTGCATCAGGCCTCATGGCCTTGGGATCTGGTAAGTCTGGTAATCTTTGAGGCAAAGTTGTTACGGTTCTAAGTGGTTCTTAAGATTCGATATGGAAATAGTTGGGTGACGGGTATAAAAGTGTTCATTCTTGAAGGAGCAGTTCACCCCTCAGATTTAAGATACTTTGCAACATAGTAATCAGTAGAGGCCCTTTTTATTTGGACATACTCTCTTATGTGCATCTCTGTGATCTGAAGGGAGGGACTTGAGCTTGTTAAACAATGTCTTCTCTTGAAGAAGATGTAGTCTCCAGGGAATGCACCAGAACAAGCTTTGGATGATGACATGTATCCCCATCTGATTGCTTCCTAGGACCTGCTGGAGATGGCCCGACGGAGTGGCCCGGCCCTTCCCTTCCGCCAGAAGCGCCCTTCACCATCCCGCACTCCTGAGGAGCGGGAGTGGCGGACCCAGCAGCGCTACTTGAAGGTCTTGAGGGAAGTGAAGGAGGAGTGTGGTGACACAGACCTGTCCTCTGATGAAGAGGGTGAGTGTCTGGGGGCATTTGGAGTACCTGGGGTGGTGGATCTACACCAGCAACTTGTTCAGTTGGAGCCAGTGGTAGCCATTTATCTCCCCAGCAAGGAAGCCATCTCAGTTGTCTGTCTTTGGTGGGGTGGAAAATGGGGCTCAGAACCGCTTAGTCTTTGGGCACCGAGATGTTCCTGGTAGATGGGGTGTGAGTGCATACCTTTTTTAGCATTGATACTTAAGTGGCATTTGAGCTTAGATGAGATGAATCCCTGCACAGCAGGGCTCTCCACAGTAGGCCTGTCTGGTCCTATTGTGCCACTTGAGAGAACTGCTTTTCCCCTTACAGGAGAGTAGTAGTGACTGTTGGCCTGCTGCAATGCGACCCCATCACTCTGTTGAAGTCTCTCTTCCTGGAAGAGCCGTTTAAATGACCTAAGTGTGCTCCAGTTCGTCTGGAGAAGGGTCAGAAAGGAATGGTGGAACCCTGGCCTCCATGTTGTTGGCTTAGCCTTGTTGAACCCAAATGGCCACTTACCCAATCTCCCCTATTGGAGTCCACAGCCACGTTGGATTTACAAGAAAAATTTTCTTTTGAAGATCTCAGCTCATGGCTTCCGAGCTCTCCAGCGCGTTCTCCTAGCCCTGCGGTGCCCCTGAGGGTGGTGCCCACGCTTTCAACCACGGATATGAAAACTGCAGGTGAGAACTGAGTGATGCCGTGGATGTTTTGGGAGATCAGGATGTAGATCTGAGAACTCCCTTAGATAGAGGTGGGCACTAGATTCTTACCTGCCAGGGAATTGAAGCAGTGCTCTTTAGAAGTAGGAGATTGAGAGAAGTTTTTGTACAGTTCCACTTTTTTACAAGTTAGGTAGGCCTTCCTTTCTTCCTTTGTTTGGAAACTTCTCCTTAGTTTCTGATCAGCTGGTATTTTCGGCTAAAGAAAGTAGATTCTTAAAATAGTACTTAGGAGCAGTTCAGTAATAGAACAAGAGGGGTAACCAGAGCTATAGCAGTTTCTTAGAATGTCTGTGAAATGAGAGAGGAATTTTTAATTGGGGTAGGAATCAAAGAAGAATGTTAATTTTTGGTGTGTTTTGGAGCAGCTAAGTAACTGAGGTCGTTGTTTTTGATTGAGGTAGTGAAAAGCTGAAGAGTTGATCCTGTGACTGTTTCAAGATTGTTTGGGCTTGTAGTACACAGGACTCAGGAGGGAAACACGGAGAAACATGTTATATTTGAGTATCACAAGTGGCCAGAAAGATTTGAATTTGAGCATCATGTTAGTGAATGACCTAGTCCATGTGGTTTGGTTCGTTTTCTCTCAGATAAAATAGAACTGGGGGACAGTGACCTGAAGATAATGTTAAAGAAGCACCATGAGAAGCGGAAACATCAACCAGTAAGATTGGGTGGGGTGGTTGTTAGAGGTTTTCAGTCTAATGTTTTTGGATTGGCTATTGAAAGATGAAGGTAGTGACAATATCATTATTTATGCTTCCTTTTCTGTCACTGTTGGGGGACAGGAGCAACAGTAGAGGCTAGTTAACAGCAAAGATAGGAGGAAGACAGATGCCTAACATAGCGTCTGATTTCATCTTTACAGCAAGACTGGTACATGGATCGTTATGTCCGTTTTACCTGTGTTCAGAGAGGTTAAGGAGCTTGTCGTTGCCCCTTTGGCTAGGAAGTCAGGGGTCAAATCCTGTGCTCTTCTCACTTTTTACTCTTTCTGTTCCTTCACTTTGACTGAATCAGGGTAATGCCAGGGCAATCAAGCCAGTCCATCTGGCTTGAGGGGAGGAAGAAAAGGCAGACCATCTAAGGTGAGATGGGAAGTGTCACACCCTGGAAGTCAGCAAATCCCTTAACTTCTCTGAACCCCATTCTCAGACTGTAAAGTACAGTGATACTTAACACGACTGTTTGAAGAGCACATAACATAAGGAATGCAAAAGAGCTTTATAAACTAGATGCTATGTAGTAGAAAGGTTGGAACTGAGTTCTCCTGTGCCCCTTACGCAGGGCAGTAGTTTTAATCTCCATACATTTTTTGATTCAGCATGATTTCCTCAAGTGCGCCCAACATCTGATTGTATCTGTTAGGTAAATTGGCAAAATCATTGGCAGTTTTAGCTCCTTATTTGGGCCTCTATAACAAATCTCTGAATATCACATCCAGGATCATCCGGACCTTTTGACAGGGGACCTGACTCTCAATGACATCATGACTCGAGTAAATGCTGGCAGGAAGGGCTCTCTAGCAGGTAATTGATATCCTCTGTAGGTAGTCATTATCTGACTGTGGTGTTACGTTATGTAGACTACTTACATGTGGCAAAAATAAATGAAACTACAGCTTTCCTTCTTGCTGATAACCTTTGTTTTTATCATTGCATCTTGTGGATTTATAGGTGGAAATGAATATAAAATCAGTACAGTAGATCTTTGTCTCTTTAATAGGTGCTAAAATTAACCTGTAAACCTTTATAACCTGTAAAATCTCTCACTAGGTTTGGTTAAAAAACAAAACAAAAACAACTAAATGTCTTAGTACTAAGACTTTTCTTTCTTCTACTGGTGGGTGTTGGGAAAATAACATGCAGATAACACCCCTCCCTTCCTGATGTACAAAATGCAGTTCTCTGATTTTTGTTGCCTTTTCTTCCCAGCCCTATATGACTTGGCTGTCCTTAAAAAAAAGGTTAAGGAAAAAGAGGAGAAGAAGAAGAAGAAAATAAAACTGATCAAATCAGAGGCAGAGGATTTGGCTGAACCCTTAAGCAGTGCTGACGGGATCCCACCTCTCTCACAGGCCCCTTCTCCGCTGGCTATACCTGCTATCAAGGAGGAGTAAGTGAACAACACATAACCTGCTCAAGGGTGAAAGGTTAACCCAGGGAGTGTACCTAGTGCTCATGTGGAATGAGCTGGTATATGTTGAATCTGTGTAAACACACACACACACACACACACACCCACAAGACCTGAGTCCCAGGGGACCTGCTAGGGAATTTGTATAGTGTGGTCCCTTACTGAACTTTTCTATGACTGTTAGGTTTAGAGGGCCTAAGCCATCTGGGGATGTTGTCTTCATCTTTTTGGTTGTTCTTACATATTTTTTCCTTTGTTAGGCCTCTTGAAGATCTCAAGCCTTGCCTTGGAATCAATGAAATATCTTCCAGTTTCTTCTCTTTGCTATTAGAGATCTTGTTGCTGGAGGGGCAGGCTAGCCTTCCTATGGTAAGAGTTTTGGAAAAATCAGGTGTACGTCAGAGTTTTTGAATTGTGGAAAACTTTAACGGTCTCAAGCTAGAGAAGAATAATTCTGGGTTCCTCCCAAAGCTCTGCAGTTAACTTGCTTTGTGACTTGCAAACATACTCTGGCTTGTTCTGGCACATCTCTGGAATTGCTGGTGTAGAGTAGAACTATAACTGAGTTCTGCCTTTACTTTCCCTTAGCTGGAGGAACGGGTTTTGGATTGGCAGTCCTCTCCAGCCAGCTCCCTCAATAGCTGGTTCTCTGCGGCCCCCAACTGGGCAGAGTTGGTGTTACCAGCCCTGCAGTATCTTGCTGGAGAAAGTCGTGGTAAGGTACTTCTTTCTTTAGAGTCAAGTATTTTTTTCCCTCTTTGTTTATTTCATTCTCCTGGTAAACTGTAGGCTTCCTGGTTCAATCCATTATGGCTTTGCATAATGCTGTACCTTGGGGGGTCTCTGCTGTCCTGATACACTATCATACATTCAAAAGTTATCTCAGAGGTCAGGGATGGTAATTATTCTGAGTTTAGTGCTCTGTCTGACCTGTGTTCTTGTTCATGTGATTCATTTCTTGCAGCTGTACCTTCCAGTTTCTCTCCGTTTGTTGAATTCAAAGAGAAAACCCAGCAGTGGAAATTGCTTGGTAAGTAATTCATACTGCCTATCCATAGCAGTAGGTTTTCATTCTCTCACTTCCTCTGCTCAGCCTCTTTTGTCTTCCAGTCAATACAGTCTAGTAGAATCTTGAAAACAGCAATATTAAGCCTGTTTTGCTCAGTAAAAAAATCCTTCATGACCTCTTTAGTATCTCACACTAAGTTTTACTGCTGTATTGGATTTTGGCTTACCCCAGGTGGGGTGGGACAGCCCTTCTATTACAATGCATCCTGATACTTGTGAATTTAAATCTGCAGGGGTATTTACAGTAGCATCCACATTTGAATTAATTGTACCTATGGTTTTAGATTAATGTGTAATAGTATACTGTTTTTCTTTCCTAACAATGGGCTTTGCTGTTGAGGATAATGTGCAGTAAGATGTTGGACAACTGTTGGGGCGCCTGGGTGGCACAGTCGGTTAAGTGTCTGACTTCGGCTCAGGTCATGACCTCACGGTTCGTGGGTTCAAGATCCGTGTCAGGCTCTGTGCTGACAGCTCAGAGCCTGGAGCCTGTTTCAGTTTTTGTGTCTCCCTCTCTGTCTGCCTCTCCCCTGCTCGTATTCTGTCTCTGTCAAAAATAAACATTGAAAAACAAAAAAAGATGTTGGTTAGCCCTGAATAAACTATTTCCAAGGATTGGGATTCTTATTTTTGTTTTAAATCTACAAAGTCCCCCTTACTAAGTTGTAGTATCATGCACCTGAAGTAACTTGGTGACAGTTATGACCCTGGTAAGAGGAAAATTCTGTGTTGATTTTCTGCTGAAATTCACAGACCTTTCTCTTTACCCTCTTGAGTGGTCTGTGAAGAAAGAGATGGAGAGAAGGTTGTGAACTCAGTAGATCCATTTATTTCTTACAATGTGTATTTAGCTTTTAGGTGTCAGGTATTATGTTAGGTGCTGGAGTATATAATGAATGTTCATTCAGATGAAATAATAAATATATACATTCTGGAAGGGGAAAGTACCAGAAAGGATGGAAGTTTATGTTGAGGTGTTGGTATATTCTGCAGAGTTGGGAGGACCTTCCTGAGGAAAGAACATTTCAGCAGAGACAGTAATGATGACTAAGAAGGAGCTAGGCAGGCTGAGGGGAAGAACATTCCATATGGAGGAAGCAGTATGGTTTTGTGGCGCTAGGGAAGATTCAATTCGAAAAGATTGCACGAGCCCACATAGAGAGCATGATAGTCTGGACCTGAAGAGGGAGAATGGACCAATTTGAGAAAGTTCTAGGTGGTAAAAGCCACAGGACTTGGTTATGACTGGCTGTGGGGAGTGAATGGAGAGTGCCGTCAGGCATCATTTCCTGCTAGATTTGTGCCTAGTGGTGAAGATGTCATTCACTGAGGTAGGCAGCCGTGGAGGACGTCTTGCCTCAGGTGAGGGTGAAGATCTTGAGTTTAGTTTTGGACATGCTGAGTGTGAGCTGCCTTTGAGGTATTTTAAGTATTGATGTTGAGTAAGCAGTGGGGTGTGTGGATTTAGAATCCAGATGGGAGAGTTAAGGCAGAGAGTTGTTGGCATGTCTGCAGGAATTGAAGCCAAGGCATAGGGAGGAAGTGTGAAGTGAGGAGAAAAGAGGGCCTTGGACTAAGCATTGAGAAGTTCCAAGGCAGAGCAGGCTGAGCAGAAGTGCCTATGGAGAAGTGACTATAGACTTGGGGGGAAACCATGAGATAGTTGAATCTTGGAAACCAGAGGAGGACAGAGTCAGGAAGTGGGAAGTGGTAATTAGTTTTGATTGGTCCTAAAAGTTTCAGTAAGATAAAGCCCACGGATCTGTGGACATAGAAGAAATGGTGAATTTCTTGTAAAAATGATTCTTTGTCAGGATGATGGGTGTCAAGGACAGTGGGGAGCTGAAGGTGACCTATGATAGTTGACTGCAGCTCTGTCTGGCTCTGTAGGGCTGGTGGCTTGAAGTCAGCCTGGAGGGGTACTTATGCCCAGGGTGGCAGACTGTCTAGGACCAGATAATAAGGATTTTAAGTTCATGGACCAGATAAAACCGGCGGCCAGTTTGCTGACCATAATGCACTCTTGTAGATCTGCAGGTGCTACCAGTCAGGGCCTCCTTTCCTGTAGCCAGTTAAACCTTTACCTGTGCATGTCTGGTTAAAGAGACCGTGAATCTAAACATCTCTTTCTAGAGTTTTAGCAGTGGAGGGGACGAAAGTTAGGGAGACTTGTGGCCAAAGGAGGCATTTTTTTTTTTTTTAAAGGAGAGAAAGTCTAAGAGAGTCCAGGTGTTGATAGGAAGAGTACAGTGGAGAGAAGGAAGCTGAAAATACAGGAGAGAAGGGAGAATTCACCATAAAAATCCCTGTGAAGATGGGGAGGGATTGGCCTTGGATGGCAGAAATGGCAGCACATTTCTTATTGTAGGCAGAAACAGTGGACACCCAGCAGTAGGCTGACGGTTGTATTGTGGGAACGTTGAGGGAGTTGGATTTGATGGCTTTTCTGTGTAAAGTAGGAGGTGAGAGAGGTGAGGTTGTCATGAGTAAGAAGGGGAGGTTGAGAGAATGGGACATAGTTGCTGTGGTTATGGGAAGCTAGCTTGATCAGAGGTTATGTTAGATTGCCAGACAGCATTGAGGGTCCGTTGAGGCTGCTCATTGGGCATTTTTAGTGGTATTTTTTGTCCTTTTGTGTGTTTTTTCTTTGGCAGCCCTCAGCTCTCTGAGATGAAGCATGGAGAATGTGGACAGTTGAGATTGTGAGTTTTGTGGGATTGGAATGATGTAGATACAGGAGCAGTGGTTAGCAGGTATTACTGTATTGGTAAGATTGCCACTGAAGTGATGGACACGGATGGAACCCAGTAGGGAGGGAAATGTGACAGAAGGGGGCTTGGAGAAGTGCAGGTGTCAATGGACTGGAAGCCCTGTTGAGTCACAGTGCTGTTTTGGTGGGAGAAGGGAAGTAAGCAAGGGTTCTGGGTGACTGTGGTCTGGGAGCAGAAGGTGTGAATTAGCGTAAAGGCTGTCAGCTCTGGCTGTGTCCGGCAAGCGCTTGGAACTTTTTAAAAACACTGATGCCCTAGGTCTGACCCATAGACTTGTGTGGGACCTGAGCCTTAGTATTTTTAAAAGTTCCCAGGTGATTCCTGTGTGTATGTAGCCAGGGTTGAGGGGCACTGGATTAGTCATGTTGAGGATGTGGCAGTTTTAGCTAATGACTACATCCAGTTGTGATTGTGGGAGTGAGTGGCTGGGGTGGAGTGGAGGGAGGAGGTCATGAGGACAGAACCAAGGGGTTTGGATATTGGCTGTACCATCTGTATGGATGTGCCAGTTGCACAGTGTGGCAGGGAGTAGACTGGTGAGCCAGGTGAGCCAGAGCTCCCCGTGAGGAATGACTAGGTAAGCAGCTGAGAGGAGCAGGGGACAGGGTGGAACAGGTGGATGCTAAGATCCTTAGGTACCAGGCGTTTGTTTTATTTTGATTTTCCAGAAGAGCTGGGGGGAAATAGTTTGGCATCAGTGATGGGATGGAAGGAGGAGCTCCACTCTGAAGGGCGTGGCTGTGAGAGGATAGGCAGCTGGCACACCCGAAGGTTGAAGGACTCGGGAGAGGCCGACTTCACACCAGGCAAGGATGTGGAGGGAGCGATGCGGGAACAGGATTAAGGCTATAGGGAAACTGATTATGAAGAAGCATTTCTAGAGGACAGAGCAGAGTACGAGGAATCTTCCCAGGATAAGGAAGTTCAGCACATTCTGGGGATGGCGGTACCGCACATTGTCTAGTGAAAGCATGTAAGAGTCCTCAGAAGTGTCATCTCAGCTGCCTCTGAGAAGGGTAGGGCCCTGGGGGCTGTATTCTTCCCACAAGCTGTCGTGAGTGCTCGTCTCTCTAAGGAAGGTCAAGGGGTTCAAGCTTTTCTCTTGCCTGGGGGCCTTCTTGCTGCTGTGCCGGTTGCCAAAATGTCTCTGGTGACCCACTAATGAGAAGAAGCCTTTTCTGACCCCTGCCCCCCACCATGATAAGGTAACTTTTCTAGGGTAAGCTTCCATAATATCCTTTGTGACACCTACCACTTTGAGGTTTTATTAATATGTATTCTTGTGTCACTTGACTGTAAACTCCATGAGAACAGAGACTGAGTTCATGGAATAACCCTAGCCCATGCAGTGCCTGGCACACAGTGGTTACTCAGCAAATCCCTAGGGAATGAGTGATTTACTTAGGGAACATCCGGAAGTGGTGGTCCAGGCGATAGTATGTGCACAGGTCCTGATGGGTTTTCTCTCTGGCATAGGAAAAAGTGGGATTCTGAGTAACACTTTAGATTGTTTTATTATTATTTTGCCTTTTTGTTTTTCTGATAGGCCAGTCCCAAGATAATGAAAAGGAATTAGCTGCACTCTTTCAACTATGGCTAGAAACCAAAGACCAGGCTTTCTGTAAGGTAAGGTATTAAAGAAATACCAGATCTGGGGTGCCTTGGTGGCTCAGTCATTTAAGCAACTGGCTATTGATTTCAGCTCAGGTCATGATCTCACAGTTTGTGGGAGCAAGCCCCATCTCAAGCAGGAGCCTGCTTGGGATATTCTCTCTCTCCCTCTCTCTACCCCTTCCCTACTAGTGCACGCATGTGTTCTCACTGTTTCTCAAAATAAATAAAAAATTAAAAAAGGAATACCAGATCTTTCTTACTGGGTTTCCAGAGCCCTTAAATTAGCCAGAATTCTTTAGTCCATTTACCTGTTCATGTTTTCCTTTTCTCCAGCAAGAAAATGAAGACAGCTCAGATGCCACAACACCTGTTCCTCGGGTGTGAGTATAATACTTTAATGGTGGGTGGTTTTCCATGAAATTATAGTTTAAGGTACTGCCGTGGTTTTGCTGACATTTCTTAGCATGTTAGAGCCATAGTGGACTTTAAAGATCCTAGGAGTCCACTGATTCTTACCTGCCTTAACATACCTGAGAAGGGCAGCACATTCCCATCAGTAAGAGTGGCTTTCTGAGCAGAGGATTCTGAATTGGGGGAGGAGTGCATAGTGGAGTCTTCGAGGTGGATGTAATCTATCTTGTAGGAGGGCTTACTCTTTTCCCCAAATTCTCCTTCAGTTCCCATTTGAGAAGGATTCATCTAATCTGTCTTTCTCATTTTACCTATGAAGAAATTGAGTCATGAGTTTAAGTGACTTCCTGAAGGTTAGTGACAGGACTAGAATTTAAGCCTCTTGACCTCTAATCCTGAGCTCTTTATATTACATCATGTCATGTGACTGTTTCCAATCTGGTGTGGTCCCTTTTGTTACCCCCAGCCTCATTGAGATACAGTTGACATATAATGTTGTTTAAGTTTGAGATGTACAACATAATTGATTTGATGCATGCATATATTATGAAATGATTACCATAATAGTTGCATTTATTATCTCACATAATTATCCATTCTTTTTTTTTGTGGTGAGAACATGTAAGATCTCTCTTCTTAGTATGTGAACCAGTATTGGTAACTGTAGTCATCATGCTGTGCATTCGATCCCCAGAACTTACTCGTTTTCTAACTGGAAGTTTGTACCCTTTGACCTGCCTCTACTCATTTCCCCCATCCTCCAGCCCTTGATAACTACCATTATACTCTCTATTTTTGTCAGTGCGGCTTTTTTTAGATTCCACATATGTGAGATTGTACAGTATTTGTCTTCTCTGACTGACTTATTTCACTTAGCATAATGCCCTCAAGGGCCATCCATATTGTTGCAAACGGCAAGATTTCCTTTTTTATGGTTGAATCATATGGTGTCTTAAGGAATATATATGTTCATTGACTGGTAGGCAGTTCGGTTGTTTCTGTGTTGTGGCTCTTGTACATAATGCTGTAAATAAGGGTGCACATATCTTTTCAAGATTTCATTTCCTTTGGAAGTGCACCCAGAAGTGGGGTTGTTGGATCATATGATAGTTCTAATTTTTTAAGGAATCTCCATATGCTTTCTGTAGCAGCTGAAGCAGTTTAACATTCCTACTAGCAGTACACAGCAGTTCTCTTTTCTCTATACTCTTGCTAACATTTGTTGTTTTTTTATCTTTTTGGTAATAACTATTCTAACATATGTGAGTTGATCTCTCATTGTGGTTTTGATACATGTAGATTTGCAAATATTTCCTCCCATTTGCTTTTTCATTTTGTTTTCTTTGCTGTGCAGAAGATTTTATGTGATGTAGTATCACTTGTTGATTTTTGCTTTTGTTGCTTATGATTTTGATGTCATGTCCAGAAAAGTATTGCCAAGATCAGTGTCCAAGAACCTCTTTCATATGTTTTCATCTAGGAGTTGTACAATTTCAGGTGTTATAGTTAAGTCTTTAATCCATTTTGAGTTGATTTTTGTGAGTGGTATAAGATGGGGTCCAAATTCATTCTTTCCCATGTGGATATCCAGTTTTCCCAATACTATTTATTGAAGAGACTGTCTTTTCCCCATTGAGTGTTCTTGGCTCCATTGTCAAATATGGAGCCAGTGGTTTGACCATACACAAAATGGTTTATTTCTGGTCTTTTGATTCTGTTCCATTGGCTTATGTGTCTGTTTTTATGCCAACAGTGTACTATTTTGACTATTATAACTTTGTAATAAAGCTTGAAGTCTTCATATGTGATGCTTCCCACTTTGTTGTTCTTTCTCAGGATTGCATTGACTATTCGAGGTTCTTTGTGGTTGCATATAAATTTTAGGATTTTTTTTCTGTTTCTGTGAAAAATGGCATTGGTATTTTGATTACGTTGAATCTATAGGTGATTTTGGGTTGTATGGACATTTTAACATTATATTTCCAGTCCGTGAACATAGACTATCTTTTCATTTATTTGTGTTTTCTTCAGTTTCTTTAATCAGAGTCTTACAGTTTTTAGTGTACACATCTTTCACCTCCTTGGTTGAATTTATTTCTAAGTATTATATTGCTTTGATGCTGTGGTTCGGTTCTTTAGATTCCTGAATGCCAGCATGGAGGGCCAGCCTGAATGTGACAGAACTGTTTATGTAACAGGGGTATAGAACTCACTGTCTCTTGGAAGCAGAAAAACCACCATGTCATATTACAAATTTGAAGTCTTTTGTTCCTCTAAGGCTGAATTTTTTTGTTGTCATTACATGGGGCTTAGCAACAGTACTGAAAACAGGTAAAAACGTCAGTCTCACTACCTAGTACTTTTCTGGATTTCTAAAACTCAAGTAATTTTTGGAAATACAGGAGTTACTTGGTAGGATCTGGAAAGTCAACTTTTGACCTTTGTGGGAACAGAGTACTAATGAAGGGACATTTTTTTCATGGTGCAAAGGAATGGTTCTGGGTGCTGGAGAAGGGGTGATGGATACAAAATTCTTTATGTTCCAGAAGAACTGACTATGTGGTGCGGCCCAGCACGGGGGAGGAGAAACGAGTTTTTCAGGAACAGGTAAGAAATACCTAGAACCCAGTGAAAATCTCTGCATCTGTGTGGCCATGCTGAGAAATCTCTGAGCCCGATCTTCTTGGAGTCCAAATTCTTAGAGGGAATTCATACCCTTAACCTTAGACATTCTGTTGGTTGAGATTGTTTGCTGGGGGGTGGAAATGGTGTGAGGAAAGGGAGTAAGAAATGTTTTGATGGGTTTTTCTTCCAGATAGCAAAATAAATTTACATTTATCTCTCAGTCCCTTTGGTAATGACTGTGGCTTTGGAGACCACCTAATTCCACTCTGGTTGGCTCAGTATTCCTAGTGGAATAGCCTGTTCCCGTTAGTCTCTCCAGGTTGATCTCCTACTGTTTGAGAGTGTTAGAAAGAACCCCACTAATTCTGACTTAGGTGCCTTGTTCCTTTTCTCTTGTTAGGAGCGTTACAGATACAGCCAGCCCCATAAGGCATTCACCTTTCGCATGCATGGCTTTGAGTCTGTAGTGGGGCCTGTGAAAGGTGTTTTTGACAAGGAGACCTCGCTCAACAAGGCTCGGGAGCACTCCCTGCTGCGCTCTGACCGTCCTGCCTACGTTACCATCCTGTCTCTTGGTATGTGCCATCTATTTCTTTCTGTCATCAGCTGTCTCTCCCAATCCCTGGAAGGGCTTTGAGGGTCAAATGTAGTTTTACGAGGCCTTGGAGTTTGGGACATGAAGGGGGATTCTACCCCCAGAGATTAATGCCAGGAATCAGTTTCTTCCCTGATGTCTTGGGCTCACGTTTACTTTCATTCAGGAATTTTTTACAGACCAGCCAACTAGTGTAAATGTGGAATTTGCTACCTCCAGGCTGATTCTTTCATTTTATTTTTTATTGTTTTTGAATGGATATTTAGCAGAGGAGATTTATTTTTCCATATATATATATATATATATATTAAGTTTATTAGTTCTTTGAGAGAGCACATGTGTGGGGAAGGGGCAGAGAGAGGGAGAGAGAATCCTAAGCAGGCTCTGCATTGTCAGCTTAGAGTCCGACTCGGGTCTTGATCTCACTAACCGTGAGATCATGATCTGAAGCAAGATCAAGAGTCAGACACTTAACCGACTGAGCCACCCAGGTGCCCCTAGACGGATTCTTTAAAAAATTTTTTTTTATGTTTATTTATTTTTGACAGAGAGAGAGAGAGAGAGAGAGAGACAGAGCATGAGCGGGGGAGGGGTAGAGAGAGAGGGAGACACAAAATCTGAAACGGCTCCAGGCTCTGTGCTGAGCCTGATGCGGGGCTCTAACTCACAGACCACGAGATCATGACCTGAGCCGAAGTCGGATGCTCAACTGACTGAGCCACCCAGGCGCCCCTAGACAGATTCTTTTAAAGATAAGACGTTTAACCTTTTTTTGTGCCATGAAGCTCTTTGGCAGTCTGGTGAATCCTGCAGACTCTGTCTCAGGATTTTGTCCTTATTTATTGTTATTTATTTATATTTTTTATTTTTTTTTAAAGATTTTATTTTTAATCTATATACCCAACATGGGACTCAAACTCACAACCCCAAGATCAACAGTTGCATGTTCTACTGACTGAGCCAGCCAGGAACCCCAGGATTTTGTCTTTTTTTTTTGTTTTTGTTTATTTTTGAGAGAGTGAGTGCAGGTGGGGAAGGGGCAGAGAGAGAGGGAGACACAGAATCCGAAGCAGGCTCCAGGCCCTGAGCTGTCAACACAAAGCCTCATGCAGGGCTTGAACTCATGAGCTGTGAGATCATGACCGGAGCTGAAGTTGGACGTTCAACCGACTGAGCCACTCAGGTGCCCCCAGGATTTTGTCTTTAAATGAATAAAATACTTAAGAGTTCTAAAAGAAACCAGCCCTGTTAAAATATTTATCAAAATCTTAAATTTATGGTGCAGAAATATATGTGTTTTTTATGTTATTAAATGACAGCCTTTAGTAGCAGGTCACTTAGCTCCTATAATTTCCGAATAGCGATGAGTGGAAATGGTATCGTGAGTTGTCTACAGTAGCTGTGACGTGTGTGATATGAAAATACCTGATTTCTGTCGCAATATCACACTACCGCCAATATAAAGTTTGTTACTGTTGCTCATAATTGAAGGAAATGCTAAATTTTAGTCAGATATATAACTTTTTTCCTCACCCGAGTTCACAGGCCTCAGTTTTGGCTCAGGGTGTCTGAAGTGTAGGAAACTGTCTCCAGAGGGCAGTGTCCACCTAGTGCTGAGTCTGACTAAGGCAGAGACACCTCAGTGAGCTTCTCCATACAAGAGCAGGTAGAGGGACAATGCTCCTCAGTGGCAGCCCTGCTTGACTCTTCGACTTTCCATTTTCTGATGTCCTCAGTTCGAGATGCTGCGGCCCGGCTGCCTAATGGGGAAGGTACCAGGGCCGAGATTTGTGAGCTGCTCAAGGACTCCCAGTTTCTGGCACCAGATGTCACCAGCACTCAGGTAGGATGGAAAAGAGACAATGTTTTGTTCCAAAATGGATTTAAGAAAACCTACAATATACAACATAATGATTTCTTAAAACTGAATGAAAAAGAGGAAAGGAGGAGATCCTGAGAAATGTGAACAGTGATGACCTATGACCCTTGCAGTCTGTGGAGCACAGATTTCCCTCTACCCTTTACTTCTGCTTCTACTGCAGCTTCTTAGGTCACTGTCTCCTTCAGGGGACAGCGCAGTCTCCCAGGAATCTTGCCATTGGTAGTATTGCCACCAGACTGAGATAGGATCTGCGACTCACACCCGGTGGTTTTTCCCTGGTGTCTGAGTCTGACTGGTCCCTTTTCCACTTTGTTCTGCTTCTCAGGTGAACACAGTAGTGAGTGGAGCCCTGGATCGGCTGCATTATGAAAAAGACCCATGTGTGAAATACGACATTGGGCGAAAGCTGTGGATCTACCTCCATCGGGACCGTAGCGAGGAGGAATTTGGTGTGTGAGGCTCTGACTAGATGAGGGATGCTTCTGAGTTATTGCCCCAATTCCATTCTGCTTTGCGATGACGTTCAGGCAGGATAGGAATATAGAGTCAAGACTTAGCCCGTTGGCGAGGCCACCAGTGAGGCCTTGGCTCTTAATGAAACCACGCTCCTTACTGTGCTGAGGTTAAACTGTTGCTGAAACTTAACCACCTTTGTTTGCAGAGCGGATTCACCAAGCACAAGCAGCTGCAGCTAAAGCCAGAAAAGCCCTTCAGCAAAAACCCAAGCCTCCATCCAAGGTGGTAAGTGACCTCCTGAGAGCAGCTGCCTTAGCGGTGTCAGGGATGGTGGCAGCCAGGCCTTCCCTGAATTCCCTGCATCAGGAACCATGCCATCCTTTGGTGACTTTGGCTAAACTATCTGCCTTCTGCTTGTAGAAGTCCGGTAGCAAGGAGAGTTCATTGAAAGTCCTCAGCAGTGGCCCTTCTGAGCAGAGCCAGATGAGCCTCAGTGACTCCAGCATGCCTCCCACTCCAGTCACACCTGTGACCCCCACCACTCCGGCTCTGCCTGCCACTCCGATCTCCCCTCCTCCTGTGTCCTCGGTGAACAAAAGTGGCCCTACTTCTGTCTCAGAGCCAGCGAAATCTAGCTCAGGGTAAGCTCTTTCACTGTTTTCTCCAGCTTTCTCCCTCCAGAGATCTTTTGTGTGTATGGCTTAACTTGCTTTATTTTTTAATCATCCCCCTTGCCCCCATTTTCTCGTAGTGTTCTTCTGGTGTCTTCACCCACAATGCCACAGCTAGGAACAATGCTCTCCCCGGCTTCCAGCCAGACTCCACCAAATTCTCAGGCAGCCGCCCGTGTGGTGAGCCACTCTGGCTCGGCTGGACTGCCCCAGGTGCGGGTGGTGGCCCAGCCTGGCCTTCCTACTGCTACTCAGCAGTCAGCAGGGCCGACTCAGACACTGCCACAGATGCCAGCAGGACCACAGATGCGCGTTCCAGCCACTGCTACTCAGACCAAAGTTGTGCCACAGGTAAACGGGGATGGCAGAGCTGGACCTCAAGGTGGTCTGATGGGTCCAGTTGGCAGAGTGGGTAAGGACCAAGGAGCGTTAGATTATTGCTGCTGCTGCTGTTTAACACAGCGACTCATTTGTTGTTCAAAGCTGGCTAAGCGTTTTTAAGTCATTGTATTTTACATGTTGGGAATCAGAACTTTTGAGAAGTTTAGTGATTTACCCAGGATTGTAACATCAGAATCCTGGTGGATGGAGGTGGAATGTGACTCTAAATCTCAGGCCCTTTCCATTGTGCCTCTCATCTTAGCCATACCGCTAATAGTTGGGTAATTTTAGAGAAGAGTCTTACTTCCTGCCTCAGTTTCCTTTGCTATAAAAGGGTATAATATTTGTTCTCCGTATGTAGGAATACAACAGGATGTTAAATGTGAAAGCTTTCTGAAAATTAAGGTGCTCCACACAGATACAAGAACTTTACAATGTGCATTTTAGAGTATAGTGAGCCTTAAGCACCGATAGAGCAGAAGTAGTCTCGGGGGAGCACTTCCTGGGCAGTGGCACATGCCAGAAGTGGCTCGCTGTGCCAGGCTGCGTCTCAGTATCTAATTGAGCTCTCTACCTCACGCTTGAACCAGACAGTAATGGCCACCGTGCCAGTCAAAGCTCAGACTGCGGCGGCCACTGTGCAGCGGCCTGGACCTGGGACAGGGCTCACGATGACAAGTCTCCCTGCCACAGCCAGCCCCGTGAGCAAGCCAGCCACCAGTTCTCCCGGGAGCTCCGCTCCGAGTGCTTCCACAGCTGCTGTCATTCAGAATGTCACAGGACAGAACATTATCAAGCAGGTCAGTGGAAATCTCTCTGGGTGGATCCAAATCCTTTTTCCCAAAGCAGAGGATAGTCAGAGATCTTAATGATTTGTAGCCTTTGATCTTTAGTTCATGGGTATTTCAGTGGTGAGTTCCCACCGACGGCAGTACAGGCTTCATAGATGCTGAAGATTTCCCCTGTTTCTTTCCAAAAAATTCAGCATGTAGTAGTTGAGCTTCTTGATTTGGAGTAGACTTCCCACGAATTTACTTAGCGAATATCTTGTGGTGTGACATTATACACTTTGTTGGCCTTTCTGTTTACCTTTAATAATAGTAGGATACATTTCTATTTTCCTGGCTATGAACATGCACAGATGATAATTGGAACTTCAAAGAATGGTTAGGCAGTGGGCGGCTTGATCTCAGGCATGTGAGTTTGAGCCCCACATTGGGTACAGAGATTACTTAAAAATAAAATCTGTAAAAACAACGACACAGAATTTTTAGGTAAAATAGCAATGATAGGTGTGCTTATCATGTGCCTGTACTGTGCTGAATATTTTATAGATATTAAATAATTTAATCCTCATAACGCCATGGGGTAGGTGCTTTTGTTATTCTCGTTTTATAGATGAAGAAACAGAACCATATAATGGTAAAGTATTGTCATTTTTTTCATTAAATACTTACTGAGTGCTCTTTTGTGCCAGGCTCTGTCCAGAGTGTTGTGGATGTGGTGGTGTATGACATAGACTGAATCCCTGCTTTGTGGGCTTATCTTCTCCTGGGGCTAGGGGACAAAAACCACTTCAGGGACAGGTATAGAAGAGCTATGAACATCAGTAGCCAGGGGTAGGACTACAGAGTGACAGGGGTGCCATTTGAGCTAAGGTGATCTATGAAGGTCTGAGGGGAAGAATGATATTAGTGTGCTGTATTTTGATTATCTGGGGACAAAGCATTCTAGGCATAGGAGTAGTAAGTGAAAGTGCCACGAGTTAGTAATATGCTTGAAGAACAACAGGAAAGCCATCAAGCGTGTAGCTTAGTGGGCAAGTGTCAAAGTGTTAGAAGGGGGGGCTGCTTGAGAGGTTAGCTGTGGTTAAGTCTTGTTGGACTTTGATTTTCTCTTAAATGTGATGGGGAGCCATTGAAAGATTGTGAGCCAGAGCGACTTGATCTAGTGTACATTTACAGAACCCCTTGGCTGCCGCGTAGGACGGAATTCAAGGGACAGGAGCAGAAGCAGGGAAACCAGGGTGGAGGTGGTCGCTGGTGCTGGCTTGTGTGCATTGTCTTTGGAGGTAGGAGAGGCAGTGGGATTCCGGATATGGGGTTGACGGTAGAGCCAGTGTGATTCTTCTCCGGTGGGCAGATTATGGGGTCTGTTGAAAGAAGGGAGTTGAGTGTGCCCCACAGCTTTGGGCTTGAGTGATTGGGTAGATTGTGATATCATTTACTGAGATAGAAGAAAACACTGGGGTGCAGAGACTGGAATACAGACTGAGAGAAAAGTGTTGAAGTCAGCACCTATATCGGGTATACGAAGGTGTGAATGACATGAAGCTAAAAATTGATCACTCATTGGTTATGGGTAATGAGTGCACTTGACTGGGCCCAGCGGATTGGTGGTGGTTTGGGAATGGATTCAAAAGAGAATGTAAGATGAGGAAGTAGAGACAGGGAATGGACGCAGTTTTTAAGCAATTGCACTTTCAAAGAGAGCAGAGAATGGGGGCTGGTGGGAATGTGGAGTAAATGAGGATCTGCTTCTGTGTACGTTGGGAAATGTTAAAGCACATTTGCATTCTGATGGCAGCAGTCAGTAGAGAGGAGGAAATTGCTCATGCAGCAGGCAGTCCCTGAGGCTAGAAGAGTACATGTGTTACACATGGCCTTCCACAGGCATTGGTGCAGCTCCAAAGCCCATGCTTGATCACTGTGCCATACTCCTCTCAAAATTGAAGATCGGCACAACTATAAATAAAAGACATTTTTGAAACAGTTGGGGATATACAAATGTATATTATTAGATAATACTTGTAGGTCATTATTGGGTAATAATAGGTGGGACTTTTTTGTGTGAGTGTGGGACTTTTTTGTGTGAGTGTGGCCTGACGTGTGATCTGTCTTGGAAAATGTTTCACGTGCACTTAAAAAAAGATGTGTATTCTTCTGTTTTTGGATGGAATATTCCATGATCTCTGTTAAGTCCATCTGGTCCAATGTGTAGGTGATTACTATTATTTTTTTAATTTAAAAAGTTCTTTTCTGTGTTGGAAATATGTAAAGAAGTATTGATCGGCAAAATGCTATATATTGGCCTACTTTAAAATATTCCAACTCCTCTGTCCAGCACCTCCCCACCCCCCCCCCCCAAAAGTGGGGAAGGATAGATAAAACAAGATTGGCAAAGTGATAACTTTGAAGCTGGGTGGTAGTACATGGATTTGTTACACTGTTTTCTACTTTTGTGAATGTTTACCAGTTTTCAAAACAAAAGATTAGAAAAACGTGAAAGACACGTACCCACGAAATGGAGGTTTGTGTGATCATACTCATAACCATTTGAGCGCTGGGAATCCCCTTGTCAGTGCTGTCTCTTCCCTATCCAGGTGGCAATCACTGGGCAGCTTGGTGTGAAGCCCCAGGCAGGCAGCAGCATTCCACTCACAGCCACTAACTTCCGTATCCAGGGTAAGGACGTATTGCGTCTGCCACCCTCTTCCATCACCACAGATGCCAAAGGCCAGACGGTTCTGCGAATCACTCCGGACATGATGGCCACGTTGGCCAAGTCCCAGGTTACCACAGTGAAACTGACCCAGGACCTCTTTGGGACGGGAAGCGGCACTGCGGGCAAAGGCATTTCTGCCACCTTACACGTCACTTCAAATCCAGTCCACGCGACGGATAGCCCTGCCAAGGCCAGTTCGGCCAGTGCCCCTTCGTCCACTCCAACAGGTACCACCGTGGTTAAAGTGACTCCTGACCTCAAGCCAACAGAAGCCTCCAGTTCAGCTTTTCGCTTGATGCCGGCACTTGGTGTGAGTGTGGCAGACCAGAAGGGGAAAAACACAGTGGCTTCTTCAGAAGCAAAACCAGCTGCCACGATCCGCATCGTGCAGGGCCTGGGCGTGATGCCCCCCAAAGCAGGCCAGACCATCACAGTTGCGACCCATGCCAAGCAAGGGTCCTCAGTGGCCAGTGGGTCTGGAACTGTCCATACTTCGGCGGTGTCCTTGCCCAGTATGAATGCTGCCGTGTCCAAGACTGTGGCCGTGGCCTCTGGGGCTGCAAGCACCCCCATCAGCATCGGGGCAGGAGCCTCTGCTGTGCGGCAGGTCCCTGTCAGCACCACAGTTGTTTCCACGTCCCAGGCTGTGAGTAACATAGTGGGGAAGAATAGCCCTTCTGCTTGGGGAACTTGTCTTTTGAGGAATGGAAAGTAGACCCTGTCTCTGTCACTTCATTTGACCCACACAGGCTTATTTCCTACTAGGCTCTTTTGTTTGATTTTGAAACAAATTTCTGAAGTAGTGTGTACATAAGTGATTAAAATAGTACAGAAGTACATAGAGTAAAAAATAAAATTTCTTTCACCGCTCTCTACTTCTTCCTTCATGAGGACTAATTACTAGTATTTTGGCATTTATCCTTCTGGTCCTTTTCCCGAGCATTTTCGTACAGTGTGTACACATTCAGTTTAAACAAAAATTCCTGTGAGAGAGCTTCATCTGTATAGTGTCCTGTGGATTGCCTTATTTATTTAAAAATATGTTTTGGGGATTGTTCTAGATCCTACACGGATATTGATGGCATTCTTTTTAATGATACCTGATAATCCACAGAAGGCATGTGCTTTACCCTTTCATCTGTTAAAGAATACTTTTTTACTGTTTAAGAGCAGTGCTGCCATGAAGAAACACATGAAAGTATTTCTGGAGCGGAGGTAGAATGGCTCAGGTATACATACTGAAGGTTGTGATAACTCTAGTTGTGCAACCAAAAAGGCCCTACCACCTTCCACTTCCATCAGCAGCTCTCCTGTTTCCCCCATATCCTAACAAATGCTGGATATCTTGTTTTTTTCTTTCTTTTTTGTTTTTTTAACTTAAGTACCCATCTTACTGGTGAAAAGAGTTCTTTTTCTGTTTCGTTTTCCTGATCTTTAGTGGAGTTGGGCATCCATTCATATGGAGATTGGCATGTGCTCTCAGTGCAGAATAAATCTTTGCCACTTTTCTTCTGGGGTATTCAGCTTTTCATGTTTGGGTGGTTCTGTATATCTTCTGGATGTTAATTCTTGTCACATATAGAAAATGTTTTCTTCCAGCCTGTTATTTTTTAACCTTGCATGTGGAGCCTGCTCTACAGGTATTTTATCTGATTAGATCTATCAACATTTTCTGCTATGGCTCTTAGGTTTTGCATCTTGTGCCATTCTTACTCCAGGGTTATAAAGATACCAGCCTTCATTTTCACAACATTTTCAGGGTTTTAGAAAAGGTGTCATCGATAATCCATTTGAAATATATTTTGTGAATGGCATGTCGTAGATATCTCATTTTGTATTTCTTACTTTGTTCCAACATCATTGACTGGTTTATTCCTTACCTGCTAACTTGAAATACTACATTTATCATAAAGCAAATTCCCATATCAACATAGGTGTGTTTCTGGGTGCATGTGTATTTCTACTCTTTAGTTTCTGGATAAGGAGCCCTGTTCTGTACAGTGGGGTGAATACGGACAGCATAAAACACAGTTTTACGTTTCCTAAGCAGGCTGTATAATAAAACCTCAGCAATTTGGATAAAAGCCAGAGCGGTGGAGGAAGAACATTAGTAAAACCAACCAGCCAACAAACTCTGAAATACAGTGCGGCTTAAAAGGAAGTATTTATTTAGGTTCTCATATCACAAAAATTAAGGAAGCAAGGAAACAGTGCTTACTTGGTCCACTTTGCTCTTGACTCCTCACACAGAAAGGTAGTAGCCAGGGGCACCTGAACCTGAAAAGCATGTGAGGGGGTGGGAAGTAGTGAGCAGTGATTCTTTTCTCCATCTAGTCAGCTAGTTAGGCTAGTTCACCAAGGGGTGATTCCAGTTGGTGTTGTGGTGGTCTGAAACTTTTGACACAACTGAGGCATTCTTAAGAAAACCACCAGGAAATCCACCTGGAGGCACCATCTCAAGGTATTCTGTTTTCTGTTGGCATCTTTCAGTGCTTTCTGATGCACTACAAATTGTGAGTAAACTGTGGAGATTGGTATGGGGAGCTGTGACACAGTTTTGCACCTGAGGGCCCGGCTTCTTTAGCAATAGCTTGCTCAAGGGAAATGTCGATGCTTTTTCTTAGTATCCTAGCAACTACTTCTCTTGAATCCGTTTTTAAAATCAGATTCACAAAAGATTTTACTGTATGTAAATTTTATTACCAACCAGGGGTTAAAAAGCAGGTGGCCTAAAAACAGGTGATGCAGTGAGCTCATCTTTGCCATCCTGAAATCCCAAAGACTAGGCGTGGTCACCTTCTGTTTTGTTCCTTTTAGACCTTATTGGCTTTGGGGTTGGACTTTTCACTTGGTTGAGTTTATTATTAATGTCCCTTAACTAACCTCTTATCTCTGGGAGAGACGGAAAGCACCTGGAAAATGTGACCTGTTGCTAATCTAGCGTGCCCTGCTGTCTGCTCCCTACCAGTGAGCCTGCGCCCCAGTGAAGCAGTAGTTATGCACTCTGTTAACTCCTGAGTGCCTGTGTCCTTCATCACACTTCCTTCAGTACTGTGTGCCAGGTACCGGGAGGCACATGGATGATGAGGTGCCTGGCCTCGAAGGAGCTCAGACTCTTACTGTGCTCAAGTGAACGCACGCTTTCCTTAGTGATTTAGTGCACCTATTTATCCTGCTGGCAGCAGTTTTATATGGTTGTTGCTCTTGTAGGTAGTGTGAACGAGGAGCTGCTACACAGATCAGAGACTACCTAAATACAGTATGTGAGCTCTTAACCACAGCCTATTGGCAGTTTTATGAGAGCAGCCTGGGCCCACACCTCAGAAATATCGGGACCCTGCAGTGTACAGGAAAAGAGAGTATCTGAGTGCTCACTCCTCAGTTCTATGGCCCTGTACGTGACACTTGGGGGTTTCCTTATCTAGCCTGTAAACCTGATTTCATTTTCTCTTTAGGGGAAGCTGCCTACGCGGATCACAGTTCCTCTCTCTGTTATTAGCCAGCCTATGAAGGGCAAAAGTGTGGTCACGGCCCCCATCATCAAAGGCAACCTTGGAGCCAAGTAAGTGCTGTAGTGATGGGCGGGTGGGGCTTCCAGGTGGCTCCTTGCCACACAGTGGAGAGGCAGCTAGTTTTTCTGGGGCTCTTCTTGAGTATTTCTCCTTTGTTGTGCTCACCAACAGTATTTATTGAACACCTAGTATCAGGTGCCAGGGACACAGAGAAGCGATTAAAATAGACAAAAAGCTGTGCTATCTTCAAGCTTACCTTGTAGGGTGAGGAGAGAAATTATAGAGTAAAATACCCTATGGGGTGGTGGTGTGTACTGTGGAGGAAAAGCAAGGAAGGGGATGACGGAACATTCTGTAATGGGGAGGGCTGGTGACATGGGTCAGATGGCAGTTTCCAGTGTGGGTGTTGGGGAAGGCCTCGCTTTCACATTTGAGCCCTGTGCTGTGGTGTTCTGAGCAGGAGGTCTTACTTGGGAAGCTGGCCTTCCTTTGGTCTTGACTTAAACCAGGATAAGGGGCATGATGAAATCAGTCTGATGGTTGGAAGGTGGCTGTTTTGGGGGAGAGTTTCTTGTCTGAAACACACACCTTCCTGGGGTTCTGTCCATTATTTCTGCTGATCGAGGTATGGATGTTGGGGTCATTGTATCCAGAGCCCTGGGGGCCTTTGGGCTTGCTCTTTTTTCATGGGAAGCATAGAAGCTAGGAGAAAGGTGGTCTCACCAGCTGGTTTCCATTTCAGTCTAGAATGCAGGAATTTTCACTGTGCTGCTGACCTTCCTGTTTTCCTTAAACATGCGGCCTCATTCTGGGCCAGAGAGAGCACCCTGCCTGTCATTATGCTTCACTGGTGCTTTCCATTCACAGCCTCGGCGGGTTGGGCCGCAATATCATCCTGACCACCATGCCAGCGGGGACTAAGCTCATTGCCGGCAACAAGCCCGTTAGTTTCCTCACTGCCCAGCAGTTGCAGCAGCTTCAGCAGCAAGGCCAGGCCACACAGGTAAGGTTCCAGGCAAACGGTGGGCTTTACCAGGCCTCTTTTTCTCTTGCTGTTTGCGCTCAGCTGAGGAGCTCGTTTGCAGCCTGTTGACCAGACTGTCTCTCTTTGCAAACAGGTGCGCATCCAGACTGTCCCTGCATCCCATCTTCAACAGGGAACAGCTTCTGGTTCCTCCAAAGCAGTCTCCACTGTTGTTGTGACCACAGCTCCATCTCCTAAACAGGCACCTGAACAGCAGTGATTCAGAGAGAGAAAGATGACGTCCGTGAAAGCACACACCCAGGCTGCCCTTCTGGCTTAAAGGAGGGGAGCAGGGAGGTTGTGTCGTCCTTCTCAGCTTGTCTGTTGAAGGGAAGGCCAGCAGTGGGATGATGGCAACAGTGGCGTGGATTCTGCCACCACACTCCACAGTGGAGCATGCTGAGAAAAGTCCCCTCCAGGCTCCAAGGGCTGTTTCGCTCCGATCCAGGAGAAGCTCCTCTGTTTGGGGATGAAGTCATAGTTGTGCCACACGAGCCATGGTTCTCTCCTGAGAGCCAGACACCGGGGGAAGGCTTACAGCTGCAGATCGTGCAGACCATCAGTAAGCCTCGTTCTTGATGTGGATTGTATTTTTTTTTAGCTTCTGGTCTTCTCTGTGACTAGTGGTCTGGATAGGAATTTTATGTCCAGAAATTTTTACGTAACTTATTTTTTTAAAGAACCTGTTGTATGTCTTTATCCAGTGGAAACCTGGGCTTTATAAAGCCCCCACTCCCCACTGCCCCGAACTGATTATTCTCTTGACCAGAATGGGAGAATAGCAGGATTCTCAGTGAGTTGGTGGCTGACTTGAGAGCTGCATGGCAATGGGGAGGCTGTCAGCTGGGTAAGAAACCAAGGGAGTGAGATAAGTGAGATAGCGTGGGTTCCCTGAAATGGGATTAGTTTGGCACTACCTCATAAAGATGAGGTATCAGGATCTTGACTGTGGTCCGTATCTTCATCTGCTGACTTTGTCCTCCTTGTCAGGCCTGTTCACACAGAAGTTCAGAGCCTGTGGACAGGATAGGCAAGTGCCAGCAGACATGCTGTTCTTGCGGCATAGACTTTATTGCAGTTCAGAGGTTACATGTTTTGCTTTGCTCCAGGGCAAGAGTCTGCAAACCACAGCCCTGGGGTTGGCTACCCGTTTTTGTAAATAAAGACTTATTGGAACACAGCCCATGGCCATTTGCTTATGTATTATCCTTGGCTGCTTGCAGTCAGGAGGCAGAACTGAGTAGTTGCCAGAGTCCAGATGCTCCTCAGGCCTAAAATGTCTCTTATGTCCTCAGGCCCGTTAAGTAAAACTTTGCAGGCTTCTGCTCCAGAGTAGAGGCGGCAAGAGGAGAGAGTGAGTGGGTGTGCCCACTGGGCGGACGAGGCAGCACAGTCACAGGAGAGGTCGGTCAGGGTTTACAAGTCCTTTAATCCTGGCTGCCTCTCATTTCTCAGCCTCCGTCAAGCTGTGGCAGAGCTCAGAACAGTATTTTTAAATGTAGTAAGTAAGTAAAGCACTGGTTGTTAACAGTATATGCCTCTTTTGTATGGGAGCAGGGTTTGGATGGCAAGGCTGTTCTGCAGTGTCAGGGCCTCTCTCTCTCGTTTCCAGATTATTAAAGATGTGTCTTTAATCTGGAAGTTCAGTGATGATCTTTTATGGGGTCTGGTGAGGAAGTGGAGTTGAGGGGCAGAAGGTCCCAATGGTGTAGTTTAGAGGGGTTGCAAGGTGGAAGCTGAGTGATCAGGAAGATTGCAGAGAAGGTCAGGGTGGCTTGTGGCTTTTGAGACATTGCATTTGATTTTTAAAGCAGTTCTGTAAATAGACATCATCAACCGTCTTCTAACTTCTCATCCCTGGGAGAAGTGGTGAGTCTGAGTTGAGGTTAAAGAGAAAAAGACATAAATCCAGTCTTCTGATTTTAAGTATCCTTTCTTTTGCCTTCCTAGGGGAGGATGGCTGTATGTCATGCTGAGCTGTGGGGACAGTTGGAGCTAGGGTGGTAAGCCCAAGGTACAGAGAGCTGAGGCGAATTGGCGGAGAGGTGACTTGAGCTTTTGCTAGTAGTGGGGGGCCGGCACAGATGTCCCACTGGGAAGCGGGGAGAGGTAGGGACTGCTGTGAAGGAGAAAAATGGCCTTTTAGCTGAGTGGAGGAGAGCACGTCTGTGTTCTCCAGTACTTTGATATTTGCACATCATTGCTTCCTAGAGGCACATTTCACATGAAGAGTCCACGTGACAGTGTCTGAATGAGAAAACGGTAGAAATTTGAGGGATCCTGTCTCAGGTATTTATTGTTGGTTAAAACAAACCCCTTCCGAATTTACTTAACAAATGATTTCATGAAGATAGCCCTGGCATTCAGCCCCAGCCCTTCACTGACTTTTCTTTACTGAAGTCACCTGGCTGTGACTGTCTCTGAGTGCCTGCAGACATTTGTCTGCATGCTTGGGGAACAGGGATGTTTCAGGATGTTAGTGTAGGACTGACTCCCTGGTAAGTACGATTTGGTACTGCCCAGCCTGTCAGTGGAGTACTGAGGAATGGCAAGCCCCAGCTGGAGTTGTTGAAGTGACGTCACCAGCATTTGCATGCTGTGCAATGTGGTTCTGTGCATACAGACCTCAGGGGTCTTGTAGAGATGTGGTAGCGATGGTGGCTGTTTTGGGGGGGAGTAAGTCCAGAAGAACTCATGGCAGCCACTGAGCCTCTGACGCTGAGGTTCAGAGGTTGGTAAAAGTGGTCAGACCACATGTCTAAGACCAGATTCGGTGAATAGCGTTGTTTGTGATGGGTTTGTATTGTAAACCCATCTAAGAATGTTTTTCTCCAGGGTTGACCAATTCCATGAAGGTACCCCAAACTGCTGCTGTGAAAGGGATTTTACAGTAAGTTTCAATATTGTATATCTGGTCTTCACACCTCAACTGCTTGCTCTGGAGAAAATACTACATTTCCTTAGAGTGTGGTGCACTTCCCCCACCCTTCAAACCTAAAATGGAGATCTTTACTATGAAAGTAAAACTGGGAATAGGTTCCTTATACCCACCTCCAGTCTCTAAAGAAAGAATATGTTTTAAATTAATTGCTCATAGTGCTCGCTTTGGCAGCACATATACTAAATTAATTGCTCATAATAGATCCTTCAGTACTTGTTGAATGAAAGTTTGGTTTCCTAGTTAGCAGGCCAATGAAAGTAGACCCTGAAAGGGGACCACAGGTTCTCTTCTCATAACTGTATTTTCAAGTAGCTCATTCTTAACCTCTGACGTGTGACTTCAGCATTGAAAGGCTGGCTAACCGTGGGAGGTCAGCTTTCACTTAAGTACAGCATTTCTTCCAGAGAGCACCCGGTGCTTTGTGTAAAAGATCTCTACCGCATTTGTGGGAAGTAGCAGGAAGGAAGCCGGCTTTTGAGTCCTGAAGGCTGGCTTCCCAACTTGGTAGCTGTGTGACCTTTGGCTAATCAGCTTCTCTGAAGAACCTAACGTGGCTTCCATTATAGATGGTTGTGTGAATCAGGTGGGATACAGTGCATTTCAGAGTGTGGAAAGTGTTGTGCAAACCAATGGTACTTGGTCTAGAAGACCTTTCAGAGTTGGCCTAGGCCACTTTTATCCGTTTGTAGAACTTTACCAACTCTCCATGTTCCTTTGTGATTTTGTCGCCTTTGTGCATCCTATTCTCTGTGCCTGGAATGTGCTTTTTTTTTTTTTTTTCTACAGGGCAAACTCCCCATCTTCTCCCCTCCCTTGTAGTTGTACTTACCCCTTAGGGCACCAGTCACCCTGTATGTAAACGCTTTCATATCTTCGCCATTAGACTGAATTCCTTGCTGGACAGGGATCTCCTTAATCCTTTCAACCATTTCAGTGCTGGCGCAAAGTAGATGTTTAATAAATATTTGTTGAAGGAGGTTTTTTAAAAAAAAGAAAAAACCAGATCCAGAACCAAGATTAGACTGTCAGGACTTTATATTACTAGTTCAAGAGTCACATCTTTTGCACGATTCTTACCCTTTGCTTTCAGCTGTATTGAAATTCAAGGTCTTCGGCAACCTGCCATTTTTCTACCTCATTATACAGACTTCCTGTTAGTGTCTTCTTATTAGAGTTCTTTTGAGGAGCCAGAACATTTGCATTCCAGCTCTCAGCTGGGCCACTGACTAGCTTTCTGATTAAAAAAACAAAACAAAACAAAACAAAAAAACACCTTTGGCCCAACGTCGTGACTTATCAGTGATATTACAGTACTCTGGAATATTAATGGTAAATTAGGAAATGTTTAGTAACATTTAAAGTACCAAAGTTTGTGAACTATTTTACTTTAAGAAGTATGTGGTAGAATTGTATCTTTAAAATAAAGTCAGTCTCGTGTATTTACTTTCTGATAAGAAAGTACCTGTTTTCTTGAAATTTGAAAAAGAGAGAAGTTATCAAAAGCAGGATGTTCTGCTGGATTCCTATCCCAGACTCATCCCGTGGCCACTTACTGTTCTCAAACTTTCAGAGTCTTTTATTTCTCTTCATACTGAGACAAAAATAAAGGCTTGTGTCATTTTTCTTTATGAAGGATACCACAGCAGCACAAACTTTAGCCAATTAAATGAGAAAGTGCAAATACATAGAACCGTAAGAGCAGACCAAAGGAAGCATTGAAATGGAGGAGACAAGCTACACCTTTGCACACTCTAGCTATTTGTGCTCAAAGGGACATGTCCACCCCGCACTGATCACGGGTAGCCTCCTCACTCTTCATCTGAGCCAGTCAGGAGGGCCGTCTGGTAAGTGTGATCTGACTTCAGCTTCTGAATCCCAATGATTTCTCCTCCGCACCTCTTTAACCGAGTCAAATGGCTATAATAGAGCAACAATAAGAAACCATGAAATTAGCCCCCCGAATTCCCTTATTCTCTCAACCAAGGATGTTAAAGTTATCTACTGGTTCTTAGCGCATTTTCTTTGTAAGTCCACCAGATGCTGTGGTTGTCTGCATATCTTACTTCTTAGGCAGTGTTCACTGGTAGATAAAGGGACTCATGATTAATAATATTTAATAGTTAATGTCATAACAGTCTAAACCTAGGTCTCCTGCCTCCCAGTGTATGTTTCACCGACCAGGCAGTAGAACTAAAGGAAGCTGTGACCTTCTCTTCAGTTTGGTCTGCGTGGAACTGTGTATGTGATGTATATCTGCTTTGGGTAGGTAAATCAGAAACTAGAGGGGCAGCTACAATGACAGAACTAATAATAGCATATCCTAAAAGTCGCTTGCTCTGCAGTTCAGGACGGTCTGCCATTGACTCATAGGGTGACCTCGATCAAGTTACTCAGTCTTTCAAGCCTTGGTTTCCCCATCTGTAAAATGTTACCGTGTATACTTCATAAAATAATGAGGATGCAGTGGCGTAATAGACTTGTGCTTCCCACAGTGCCTGGGAGAGTGAGTGCACAGGAATGATCAGCTATCCCAGTAACCTCTGAACAGCCCTCAAAAGGGTACTTGCTGTCATGGCATCGTGTCTGATTGTCACATCTCTGGGGAGGAGGTGGGGCAGATCCAGGAACAAGGGTCTGCAGTCCAGTACCAATGCCTAATTCAGAGGTTTTCCTTTCACCCGACAGCCTTCCAGTCTGTCAGAACTGCCTTTGAAACCTGAGTCTGTGAGGTTACTACGACCAGACAGCCCTTCAGCCTTTCAATATCTCGCCCATTTGCAGGTGTAGACTACCTTGCACAGAACTTGGCAAGTATTTGGCACTCATGAAGTGGTGGAAGTTAGCACTGGTTAGTTATGAAATGTGGGCCACTGGAAATAAAAATGCAGTGCAGTAGATTTTGGGGACAAGGGGTTAGGAGAAAAAAGCTAGACAAAAGTTGTCTTCCTTTGGACTTACCAGTAAACGAGAGAGTAGTTGATGGCCACAATGCAGAGGGCAGCCATGTAGTGCCAGCAGAAACACATGGTGATGAACATGATGTTTGCTTCATCTTTCTGGTCCCATTCGGGTGCTCCAAACGGTGGGAACAGCACAAACCCAATCTGGTGGGTAGTACAGAGAAGTCGGCCTTAGTTGGTTCTGAGAGGCACAAGCTTACGTCCTTCCCGTGCTACCCAAGTTTCCATGCATTCCCATTACCTCCTATTTCTCATACCTCCATTAGCATAGAAAAGGCCTTTTTGCACAGGAGAAATGACCTGAGTCAATTCTGGTTTTAGTATGGGCTTATTAAAACGAAATATCAGGGCCCACATTGCAAGTCAGCAGTTTAGCAAGTGGAGCTTGTAACAAACTATAGAAATGACCCCTGAAAGTACTGCATGTGGAGCCCTGTGAATGGGGTCAGCACCTCCACTGGGGAGGGCAGATGGGGAATTTCTTAATATGCTCTTTATGCTCCGTGGATTCTGCTTGTCAATCCGTGAGCAAGATATTAATGGGTAAAATTAAATCATGGGGCGGACATGGGGAGACCAGTGGCCATCTCAACCCATTCACATGGCATGTCAGTGCTGCCCCTACATGACTTCTCTTGACAAACTCAGCGGGGCTCCCTGAATCCACACAATGTGAAGCGCACTGTTTTGAAAAATTACCTGCCAGAACCAGGTGCCCTGAAGAATAACAAGAGTGGTTCGGAAAAGTTGCAGCACAATGTTGTCCCGGAGGATCACCTCTAAGAAGATGCTGAAAGTCCCTCCAAACAGTGCACACAGCAGGAGTGAGTGGATGTGCTGGTCCAAGGGTGGTCGGTTATGGACATGGTAGTAGAAGAGAAAACCTGCACAAAGCCATTTCAGCCATCAGAGATTTGCTGGTTTCTACTCCATTGCTAGAATGCCCTCTTACACCTGTCTCAAAGCGAGATTTTTCAGCAGTTACAAAGTCAGTTTATGTGACGTGGGGCAACAGACGCAGATTAGATTTATTTTGTGTATGAAGTGGATATAAGTTGCAAAGGATGTGTCTTAAAATCTCTTAATCCGTGGTAGCTTCAATACAGGATGTGTAGGTGAAACACGTTGCTGATTCGTGACAAATCGTGTGTGTATGTGTACTTGAAATTCAGTTTTGCCCTGATTCAACCTTTCTTCGTCTCTTCCTGGGGTTCAGAAGTGAGGTTGTTGGATTACAAAGTGCCTTCTCATTACTCTGGTTAATATGAGTTATATTGGGAGATCTGTCCTAGCTGCTGGGTGGGTCTCCTGAGGTTTGCAATGGAGTCCAGGCAAGAACACTCCTGGGTGGGGGGTGGAGTGCAGTGTCTCCTCCGCCGGACAGAGGGAGTTCTCTGGCATGGGTAGCATCCATCCACGTTTTGGAGAGTTCTTGTGTGTTTCAGTGTGCATGTGCACTCAGGTACATGAGTGTGATGGGGGAGGGAGCAGGGAGAGGCCAAGTCCCATGCAGGTTTTTGAAATTCAGAGATTTGGATTTTCTGGGGAAGGTTATTATCTTTGCAGTACTTCTGGTCTTTATATTCTGGTCTGTTACAAATGCAATTTGTCTGTCTCTTACTTTGTTATTTTTTTCCATCCCTACCCCTAAGTTACCTTCAGTGAATACTGCCATAGCCATAACCAATCTGTCCACCCCCAGGGGAACGTGGGCGATGAGATAGGTGAGCATGTCCACGATTCCCGAGACTGCAAAGAACAGATACATGGTGCTGTGCTGCCAGTTCATCAACTTCACCCACTGGTTTTCATGGTACAGGTGGAAGTAGGGCCCATCTGGAACAAACTGCTCTGCCAGGATCCCTGCAGGGAAGTGAGAGTGGAAATTAAGGAGGGAAGTGTAGCTCCGGGGCAGATGGGAAACAAATGCCCCCAAGTCATGAATGAAGTCGAGATGCGAGATGCGGGTGAAAGCCTACTTTGCTCTCTCAGATGCAGCTACTTGAGTATAAAAGAAGGCATTTGCTGAGGAGCCTGTGTAGACCTCTTGCCTTTGTTGTTTCTTTGGGGGTGGGGGTGCAGAGCAAGGAAGCAATAGAAACAGCCACACAGGTCCCCAGGATATTTGTCCAGTGGCTGAGATGAAGGCAAGGCATCA
Source organism: Panthera pardus (assembly GCF_024362965.1). NCBI lineage: Eukaryota > Metazoa > Chordata > Mammalia > Carnivora > Felidae > Panthera > Panthera pardus. The sequence continues at coordinate 88,603,434 of NW_026526677.1, forward strand.
TCACTTATGTGGGAATGTGGCTGGTACGTTCATCTCGGGGCTCAGTGAGCAATGAAAGAAGTCGCGGAAAGGAACAAGTAGGTGGCAAATAATGGAATCTGAGCAGAGACACGCTGGTGATAAAGGTACCTGTGCACGCCTAAGGGGGAGAAGCAGCTGCCAGGTGTGTCTCTGAGGGCTGACTTAAGTGCATGGTTTTCCTGAGCACAGAGTGAGCACCTTCCCCTAGCTTTCAGTCTCTGTGCCCTAAACACTGGGAGAAGCAGGTGAGGGCCCCTTCACTGCGGTGTCAGGAGACGTAAGCCTTTGAGATGGGGTAGCTCTCAGTTCTTGTCCCTTCTCTGTCTTTTGTTTAGGAAAGCAAAAGATTGGCCTTTATTCCTGGTGCCCATAACGTTCTTGGGGCCTCGAATAATCCTCCACGGCGACATTCTGAACCCTGTTCTCCAAACTTTGTTTTGTTTTAAACCCAGCCCCTTCCTGAATTTATGCATGAAGGAGCAAGGAATTGGTGTAAACAAGCTGGGAGAAGGGAGGTCCACTGACACTAGAATGGAAGTCCTGTGGCAGCAGGGACTGTTTGGTTCCCCCTTGTAGCCTTAAAACCTGGAGCAGTGAGTTCCTGCACATGGTAGGAGCTCAGGAGACATTGAGTGACTATTAATTTTCACCCAGCAAAGAGGCCAAATATTTTTCTGGCTCTATTTTCTAGGCAAAGTTGATGCTGTCCTTAGCATTTAAGCCATATAGTTCCTGTCACTTCTCAACTCCAGAAAGATGAGATGCCTGGATGGTGAATGGGAAAATTCAGCTAGACCAGGCAAACCAAGCTAAGCACCTTTGCTCCCTCCAAGAGAAGCTGCTGGTGTTGCTTCCGTTCCTTCTGAGAGACAGCCAAAGTGATTCGTGGCAAAATGCAAGTGCAGAATAAGATCCCTCATTACTCACGTTACTCAGAGCGGATCCTGAGGAAGAACACTTTCTACTATTGGCACGGCTGGCCCTTTTTCATGTGGCCATTAGTGGAGTGGAATGGATGACCAGTCACGGTGGAAGGACGTGAAACTTTGTTGGAATGGGACACAGTAAGGGAAAATCCCTTTCAGACAGCCCTCTGTTGGCTTTTTTTGGGGGTCTCTTCCACTGCCTCTCTTATTAGCCGTCCAACATCAAGTTCCCGTCTTTGTAATTGCTTGAGATTTGGGGTTGGAGGATATGCCAAGGAAGTGGGTGGTAACTACTCTTGAGATTCTAGTGGACAACTGGAAAAAAGATGTTTTTTTTCTAAAACTAAACTCCATTTAGTACTTTCTTATAACTCATGTACATGAGCTCACTCTAATTTGTTCTATTTTTTTATTTGTGTTTTACCTTTTTCATAAAGTGTATCTTCTGTTCCTACATCTTATACCTGTGTCCTTCTAGGGCAAAGAATGTAGTTTATTTGGCAGTGTTTCATGGTGCACTACGATGTAAGGTGCTATTAACTGTTAACATTACAAAGCTCAGTGCACAACAGATACTATAAAATATTTACTGGCTGACTGAATATCCCTGTTTATTATCTGCTGGTGGAAACATCCATTTCACAGGGACCAGAAAATGGGTTCAAGTTCTGCATGTGATGGGGAGACCCCTGGACCAGATAAGCCCCTTCTTACCAATGACTGAAAACAAAGTTCGGATTGCGGCTTCAATGATCTCAAGGCGCTGATGGTAATGAGTCAGTTGGCTGCTTTTCCCCTTTTGGTGGAAGTATATCAGTGGATACTTCACTGACCACCACAGTCCAACTATCAAGAAAAAACTCCCTGGGAGAGCATGGCCCTTAAAGTTTGCCATCAGTGTTCTTGGACACCTAAGAAAATAGGGGACAGCTGTTAGGTGACTGAATGAAGAAAACATAAATGTATATTTTGGCAGGAAACACAGTGTGTGATTGAGGATTCCAGATCATAAGCCATGTTAAGAAGGATCCACTCATTCTCATAAAATAAGCCTTCATGTTATGTCATCAAAGTCCTGTCTGCTGAGTGAGTGCCCAAGAGAATACTCCTGGCTCAAAGGCTTTTTTAAAAACATGGGTAAAATAAAAGGGGGCTGGGGATGGGGAGGAGGGTAGGCAAATATTTACTGATCGCAGGGTGCAAAAGCTTACCTAAATGTGGAGAGAATTAAAGAAAATTCATCTATGTAAGTATTTTTTGCATATCAAAAACATTAAATCAGGAAGACATTTGTAATAGTTATGGTAAATGGCTATTGTGTTAGTCTTTTGCAAATAAGAAAATGGGCAAAAGACATGAATATGCAATTCACAAAATGATACAAATTGATAAATACTGTAATTCCAGATGACAAATGAAGGTATAATATCATTTTCCACCTAATTTGAAAATAATTTGAAGATTTAGAGATTTGAGGGGCACCTGGGTGGCTCAGTTGGTTAAGCGCCCAACTTTGGCTCAGATCATGTTCTCATGATCTCACAGCTCAGAGCCTGGAGACTGCTTCAGGTTCTGTGTCTCCCTCCCTCTCTGCCCCTCTCCTGCTCCTGCTGTGTCTCTCAAAAATAAATAAATGTAAAACAAAAACAAAAATCTAGAGATTTGATGCAGCCTTCTAATATAAAGGAATATGGTCTATATGATTCAAATTTGGCAAAAGTAAAAATGATTATATAGGGACATTCAGTTGACTAAGTGCCCCAACTCTTGACTTTGGCTCAGGTTATGTTCTCATGGTTTGTGAGTTTGAGCCCCAAGTCAGGCTCTGTGCTGAGAACTAAGAGCCTGCTTAGGATTCTCTTGTCTCCTCTCTCTCTGCCCCTCCCCCACCCATATATTCTCTCTCTCTCTCTCTCTCTCTCCTTCCTCTCTCTCTCAAAAATAAATACACTTTAGTAAAAATATATATATAAAAACACCACCTTATTCCAAAAAAGATAGCAGTCATGATTTATATTTATCCCATTTACAGTCATGCAGACTATACGATTAAAATGGTAAGTATTGGTTTAAGATGGCAGATAAGTAGGGGGACCAGGATTTTCCTCAACCCTCAAACACAGCAGTATTGAGGTCAGATCACTTGAAACACCCAGGAATTCGATCTGTGGAGTGGCAGAAAGATCTCCTCAGGTGGAGGGAGACAGCTTGGCAGGATCTAGCCTTGAGCTGAAACTCAAAGGTACAAAAATGCATGACTTTCTCCTGTCTCCAAATGGAGCTGGAAACATGGCTGTGCTCCTGGGGAGGAGGGAGCCAGCCCAGAATGCATAGCGCAGTGTAACGATCTCAGGGGTACACTGGAAGAGAACAGCCCCCTTCCTTGAGTATTGTGGGAAGAGGGTTTATTGCCTCTCGAAGGACAAGAGTTCCTGTAGGTACCAGCCAAAGACCTTTTATCAGCAGGGCAGGGTGGCACTACACCAGAACAGGGTCTACAAAGTGCAGGGCCCCTTAAGACATGGGGTTTTGAATCCCAGCTGAGTGCCTAGGAGGCACGAGAGACTGGAGCAGGGCAAGCTGACCCCCCAGCTACTCTCGGAGGGCTGCATGAACAGTGTGGTTTGAGACACTCGATCTGGGGAGGAGAAATTGGGGTGTTGCCATTTTTTCCCCGTCACCAACACAGTGGGGCTTCAGAGAGCAGCAGAGCCCCCAGTGGAGGGGGGGACCTGCTTTTTTTCCCTTCTCTTTCTCTGAACTTAGCTTTGTGGTTTTCTCTGGTCTTTTCTCTCAATTTTCTCTTTCTGTGGGATCAGGCTCCCCTCCCCCCCCCCCCCCCCCCGCCTTGTTTTCTTTTTCCAGGGTTAAACAGACAAAGCACATCTGGCTGAGGGTCCAAACACTCCACCACTACAAGCAGGGAGGAACTCTGCAGAGGACTGTCCAGTGGAATAGAGCAGCCAAATACACGACAACAGAGTGCATGCACCAAAAACACTTCCTGAAGTGTCAGGTCCTGGATAGGGTATGATCCCTTTTTAAAATAGTACTCTCAGGTGCAAGTCACATAACAAGCTTTTAAAATACACAAAAGCCAGAAACTTAGCCAAGATGACAAAATGGAAGAATCCTCCCCAAAAGAAAATTCTGGAAAAAAATCACAGAGAATAGCTCTCAAGACAGATATAAACAATATATCTGAAAAAGAATTTAGATTAAAAGTCATAAGACTAATAGCTGGCCTTGAAAAAGTATAGGAGACAGCAGAGAAACTCTGCAGAGATCAAAGACCTGAGAACAGTCACGATGAAAGTACTATAATTGAGGTGCAAAATAAACTAGACACAGTGACAGCAAGGATGGAAGAAGCAGAACAGAGAATAGGTGAAATAGAAGATAAAATTATGGGAAATGATGAAGTGAAAAGAAGAGGGAAAGGAAATTACTGGATCAAAAGGGGGGAAATTAGAGAACTAAGTGATTACATGAAATGAAACCGTATCTGTATCACAGAAGTTCCAGAAGAGGAAGAGCAAGAGAAAGGGGCAGAAGGTTTATTTGAACAAATTATAGCTGAGAACTTCCCTAATCTGGGAAAGGAAGCAGGCATTCAAGTCCAAGAGACACAGAGTACTCCCTTCAAAATCAACAAAAACAGATCAACACCACAACGTATCATAGTGAAACTGGCAAAATACAAAGATAGAGAATTCTGAAAGCAGCTAGGGACAAATGGTCCTTAACCTGTAAGGGTAATAGCATATCTTTCCACTGAAACTTGGCAGGCCAGAAAGGAGTGGCAGGAAATATTCAATATGCTGAGTAGGAAAAATATGCAGCCAAGAATCCTTTATCCAGCAAGGCTGTCATTCAGAATAGAAGGAGAGATTAAGACAAAAACTAAAGCAATTCATGACCACTAAACCAGCCCTGCAAGAGATCGTAAGGGGACTCTCTGAATGGAAAGCAGCAAAGACTACAAAAGATCAGAAACATCACCACAAACAAAACCTACAGATAACACAATGGCACTAAATTCATATCTTTCAATAATCACTCTGAAAGTAAATGGACTAAATGCCTCAATCAAAAGACACAGGGTATCAGAATGGATAAAAAAATAAGATCCATCTATATGCTGCCTACAAGAGACTCATTTTAGACCTCAGGACACCTGCAGGTTGAAAGTGAGGGGATGGAGAACCACCTATCATGCTAATGGACGTCAAAAGAAAGCCATAGTAGCCATACTTACATCAGACAAACTAGATTTTAAAACCAAGACAATAACAAGAGATAAAGAAGGGCATTATATCATTAAAGCATCTATCCATCAAGAAGAGCTAACAATCATAAATATGCCCCAACATGAAAGAACCCAAATATATAAATCAATTAATCACAAACATAAGCAAACTTACTGATAATGTAATTATACTTACAACAATGGACAGATTATCTAGGTAGAAAATCAATAAGGAAGCAATGGTTCTGAATAACACATTGGACCAGATGGACTTAACAGATATATTCAAAACTTTTCATCCTAAAGCAGCAGAATACATATTCTTGAGTGGACATGGAACATTCTCCAAATAGATCACATACTGGTCACAAAACAGCCCAAGTACACAAAGACTGAGATCATACCATGCATATTTTCAGATCACAACGCTATGTAACTTGAAATCAACCACAAGGAAAAATTTGGAAAGATCCCAAATACATGGAGGTTAAAGAACATTCTACTAAAGAATAAATGGGTTAATCAGGAAATTAAAGAAGAAATTAAAAAATACATGGATGCAAATGAAAGTGAAAACACGACAGTCCAAACCCTTTGAAATGCAGCAAAGGCAGTCCTAAGAGGAAAATACATTGCAGCTCAGGCCTATCTCAAGAAACAAGAAAGATCCCAAATACACAATCTAACCTCACACCTAAAGGACCCCAAAATTCAGCAGCAAATAAACCCAAAACCAGTAGAAGGGAAACTGTAAAGATTACATCATAAATAAATGACATAGAATCCAAAACAGAGTAGAACAGATCAATGAATCTAAGAGCTGGTTTTTTGAAAGAATAAACAAAATTGATAAACCTATACCCAGATTTCTCAAAAACTAAAGAGAGAGGACCCAAATAGATAAAAATCATGAAAGGAAGAGGAGAGATCACAACACCACAGAAATACAAACAATTATTAGAGAATACTATGAAAAATTTTATGCCAAACTGGACAATCAGGAAGAAATGGACAAATTCCTAGATACACACTACCAAAACTCAAGTGGAAAGAAATGAAAATTTGAACAGACCCATAACCAGGGAAGAAATTGAATCAGTTATCAAAAATCTCCCAATAAATAAGAGTCCTGGGCCAGATGGCTTCCCAGGGGAGTTCTACCAGACATTCAAAGCAGAGTTAATACCTATTCTGCTCAAACTGTTCCAAAAAATAGAAATGGAAGGAAAGCTTCCAGACTCATTCTATGAAGCCAGTATTACCTTGATTCCAAAACCAGATAAAGACCCTACTAAAAAGGAGAATTGGAGGCCAATATCCCTGATGAATCTGGAGGCAAAAATTCTCAACAAAAAACACTAGCAAACCAAATTCAACAGTACAATAAAAGAATTATTCACCATGATCAAGTGAGATTCATTTCTGGGATGTAGGGCTGGTTCAATATTTGCAAATCAATCAACATGATATGCAACATTAATAGAAGAAAGGATAAGAACCATATGATCCTGGGGGTGCCTGGGTGGCTCAGTTAAGTGTCTGACTCTTGATTTCAGCTCAGGTCATGATTTCATGGTTCATGAGTTTGAGGTCCATGTTGGGCTCTGCACTCACTGCATGGAGTCTGTTTCTGATCTTCAGATATTCTGTCTCCCTATTTCTAGCCTTCCCCTGCTTCTCTTTCTGTTTCTCTCTCTCTCTCTCTCAAAAATAAACATTAAAATATTTAAAAAATAAGAACCATATGATCCTATCAATAGATAGAGAAAAAGCATTTGACAAAATACAGCATCCTTAATAAAAGCCCTCAAGCGAGTCAGGATAGAAGGAACATACCCTTACATCATAAAAGCCTTACTTGAAAGGCCCACAGCTAATATCATACTCAATTAAGAAAAACTTAGAGCTTTCCCCCTGAGATCAGGAACACGACAGGGATGTCCACTCTCCCCACTGTTGTTCAACATTGTGTTGGAGGTCCCAGCTTCAACAACCAGACAACAAAACGAAATTAAAAAAGGCAGCCAAATTGGCAAAGAAGAAGTCAAACTTTCACTCTTCATAGATGACATGATACTCTACATGGAAAACCTGAAAGACTCCACTAAAAAACTGCTAGAGCTGATGCATGAATTCAGCAAAGTCACAGGATATAAAGTCAATGTACAGAAATCAGTTGCATTTTTACACACCAACAATGAAGCAACAGAAAGAGATATCAAGGAATAGATCCCATTTACAATTGCACCCAAACCCATAAGACATCTAGGAATAAACCTAACCAAAGAGGTAAAAGATCTGTACACTGAAAACTATAGAAAGCTTATGAAAGAAATTGAAGAAGACACAAAGAAATGGATAAACATTCCATGCTCATGGATTTCAAGAACAAATATTGTCAAAATGTCGATATTACCCAAAGCAATCTATACATGCAATGCAATCCCTATCAAAATAGCACCAGCATTCTCCACAGAACTAGAACAATTCTAAAATTTGTATGGAACCAGAAAAGATCCCAAATATCTGAAGTAATATTAAAAAAGAAAACCAAAGCTGGAGGCATCACAATCCCAGACTATAACCTGTATTACAAACCTGTAATCATCAAGACAGTTATGGTATTGGCACAAAAACAGACACATAAATCAATGGAATAGAATAGAGAACCCAGAAATGGACCCACAATATATGGTCAACTAATTTCGACAAAGCAGGAAAAAGTATCCAATGGATAAAAGACAGTCTCTTCAGCAAATGGTGCTAGGAGAACTGGACAGTAACATGCAGAAGAATGAAACTGGACCGCTTTCTTACACCATACACAAAAATAAATTCAACATGGATGAAAGACATAAATGTGAGATAGGAAACCATCAAAACCCTAGAGAAGAAAACAGGTAGCAACCTCTTTAACCTTGGCCGTAGCAACTTCTTACTTGACATGTCTCCAGAGACAAGGAAAATAAAAGCAAAAATGAACTATTGGGACCTCATCAAGATAAAAAGCTTCTGGGGGCATCTGGGTGGCTTAGTTGGTTAAGTGTCCAACTTTGGCTCAGGTCATGATCTCATGGTTTGTGGGTTTGAGCCCTGCATCAGGCTCTGTGCTGACAGCTGGGAGCCTGAAGCCTGCTTCGGGTTCTGGGTCTCCCTCTCTCTCTGTCCCTCCCCAACTCATGCTATGTCTCTCAAAAATAAATAAACATTAAAAAAATAAAAAAAAATCTTCTGCACAGCAAAGAATATTAGTGAAACTAAAAGGCAACCAATGGAATGGGAGAAGATATTTGCAAATGCCATATTAGATAAAAGGTTAGTATCCCAAATCTATAATGGACTTCACAAATTTGGGGCGCCCGGGCAGCTCAGTCAGTTAAGCGTATGACTTTTGATTTTGGCTCAGGTTATCGTCTCATGGTTCATGGGGTTGAGCCCTGCATTGGTCTCTGCACTGACAGCTTGGAGCCTGTTTGGGATTCTCTCTCTCCCTCTCTCTGCCCCTCCCCTGCTCACTCTCTCTATCTATATCTGTGTCTCAAAATAAATAAACATTTATTTAAGAACTTACCAAACTCAACATCCAAGAAACAAATAATCCAGTGAAAAAATGGGCAGAAGACATGAATAGACACTTTTCAAAGAAGGCATCCAGATGGCAAACAGACACATGAAAATATGCTCATTGTTCATCATCAGGGAAATGCAAATCAAAACCACAAATGAAATACCTCTCACACCGGTCAGAATGGCTAAAATTAACAACTCAGGAAACAACAGATGTTGGCGAGGATGTTGAGAAAAGGGAACCCTATTGCTCTGTTGGTGAGAATGTAAACTGGTGCAGCCACCAGTGTGGAGATTCCTCAAAAAATTAACAGTAAAACTACCCTATGGCCCAGCAATTGCACTACTAGGAATTTACCCAAAGGATACAAAAATGCTGATTCAAAGGGGCACATGCACCCCAATGTTTATAGCAATGCTATCAACAATAGCCAAATTATGGAAAGAGCCCACTGTCCATCAACTGATGAATGGCTTAAGAAGATGTTATGTAAATATACATATATACAATGGAATACTACTCACTGATGAAAAAGAATGAAATCTTGCCATTTGCAACAATGTGGATGGAGCTGGAGGGTATTATGCTAAGTGAAATAAGTCAATCAGAGGAAGACAAATATCATATGATTTCACTCATATGTGGAATTTAAGAAACTTAACAGATGAACATAGGGGAAGGGAAGGAAAATAAGATAAAAACAGAGAGGGAGGCAAACCATAAAGGACTTTAACACAGAGAACAAACTGAGGGTTGATGGGGGGAGTGCTGGGGGTGGGTTAAATGGGTTATTAGCATTAAGGAGGGAACTTTTCAGGTTGAGCACTGGGTGTTGCATGTAAGAGATGAATCACTGGGTTCTACTCCTGAAGCCAAGAGTACACTGTCTGTTAACAACTTGAAAATAAAGAAAATAATAATAAAAAACAACAACAACAACAAAAGATAAGTGTTAGCTAGAACTGATTCAGAAGAAAAATGATTCTAATCCTGGGAGACCTGGGTGGTGACCTAAAGAATGTGTAAAGTGGGAGAAAAACAGCAGGTGATGGTGATTAGAACATATCTGCTAGGAACATAAAGATGGTCTGCACATGCTATTCCAGCCCTGGCCATCAGGGACATCTACCCCTCTATCAGTGGTACATGGTCAGGGCTGTTTCACATCTGATACATTTACAGCTGAGGTCTCCACCCTTCACCAAGAACTTTCACAAGTTTTAAAAAAACTTTATAGTTAAAAAAAAAATCAAATTGCATTTAAAATTCTTAAAATGAAAAGCAGCAGCCCCATGTCCCATCCCTCCTCACCCACTAGTGAAACCACTTTAAACCATTCCCATTGTTTCTTCTGGTACTTACTTCCACAATTCTCATTCATTTGTGCATGCTGCCATTTGTTATTATATCGTTGTCAGGCATTATCCACCAACTTCCTGGAGCTCTCTTATAACCTCTCCCTCCTCTTCAACCGGTCATGTTCACAGTAGTTACATTATGTTCATTTGCTTAAATCATTAGTTTCATTATTATGGCTCTGTAGATCCAAAGTCCTTACCAGAGCTGATAAATCCTACATGATCCTGAGCTATCTCTTTGACCTCTCTCCTACCCCTTCAGCCATGCAACACAGGGTCCCTTCCATTGCCTTCCATTTCCAAGCACAGACCCCCTCCTGCTTCTGGGCCTGGGCTGTCTGTTCTTTCTAGTGGTTCCCCACAGAGAGCCAACAGGTCTTTCCTTCATTTTCTTCAGGTATCTGTTCAAATGTTACTTTATTCCCTGACTACTTTGTGAAAAGTAGCAGGCATGTCCCACTTTCCAATCCAGGTATACTACTGCTTCTCCTCCTACTTTTCCTTCTCCCTCTCCTCCTTCTTCTTCTCCTCCGCTTCCTCCTCATCCTGGTCCTCTTCCCTCTTTTTTTTTTTTTTTTTAAGAATTCATTGTATGTTTATTATTTACAGCCAATCATTACCTAACAAATGCTATCTGGTGTACGTCTAAATTTTCTTTAAGGCATGGATCACTATCTGATATTGCATATTGATTTTCTTTTTAGCATCCAGCTCTATCCACTAGAATGTACACTCCCTGAAAGGAGGGATTTGATCTGTTTTGTTGTTGCCGTTAGCCCAGTGCTTACAGCAGGCCCTGACTTGGTAAGCACTCAAATATTTGTGGAACGAATACATGCTCATCCAAGTAGCATATTATGGGTTGTATTTTCACCATTGTTATTTTATTCTGGAATTAATATTTGCCTTGTTTTTCATTTGTTTACTTTCCCATATACCTAATCACTGTGTTTTTCCCCAAAAGAGCTAACAGATCTGCCAAATGTCCTCCAAATTAATGTCTAGATATTCAAACATCAGAAAACTTGTCAGTTCCATTTTATTCCTAGAGACCTTTCTTCCAGGACCTTTTATCCTCTGTCCCCAAAACTGGACTGGTTTTCTATCATCCTGGAGCATTTGGCACTATCTTTTAAATTCCCTTTGCCTTTTCCTGTTTTTGACCCCCCTGTTTCTTGGATGCCATTTATTCTTCTGTCCTGGTTTATTTCCATTAATATGCCTCTAGTTATTCCCCAAAATATGAACAAAAGGTAGATTCTTTGAGAATTTGTATGGCTGACAATCTCTGCATTTTTAAATAATCAAAACAGGCTTCCTTAATCTATTCATATTCATTGTAATTATTAACGTGGTTACATTTTGCTACTTGTTTTCTATGTCTCTTTTATGTTTTTTCAAAAAGACTATTTTTTTAGAGCTCTAAACAACAACAAAATTGAGAGTAATGTACAGAGATTTTCCCTACACCTTTTGCCTGCACACGTGCATAGTCTCCCCTATTTTTGATACCACTCATCAGAATGGTGCTTTTTTTTTTTTTTTAAACCAAGGATGAGTCTACATTGACACATCATAATTACCCAAAGTCCATAGTTTGCCGGAGGGTTCATTCCTGATGTTGTGCATTCTATGGCTTTGGACAAAATTATAATGACATGTATCCATCATTATAAATAACACACAGAGTATTTTTACTGCCCTGAAAATTCCCTGTGCCCTGCCTGTTCATTTCTCCCCTTCCCCTACCTCTGACACCACCCCTTTTTATTATCTCCATAGTTTTGCTTTTTCCAGAATGTCAAATGTTGGAATCATACAGTATGTAGCCTCTTCAGATTGGCTTCTCTCACTTGCTAATAAGCACTTTAGTTTCCTCCGGGTCTTTTCATGGCTTGATGGTTCATTTCTTTCTGGCACTGAACAATATTCCATTGTCTGGATATACTGCAGTTTATTTATACACTCAACTACTGAAGGACATCTTGGTTGCTTCCAAGATTCTGGAATTATGAATGAAGCTGTTAGAAACATCTGTGTGTAGGTTTTGTGTGGACATAAGTTTTTATCTCCTTTGGGTAAACACCAAAGAGCAAAATTGCTGGATTGTATGGATAGTTTTGCAGGAACTGCCAAACTATCTTCCAAAGCAGCTGTACCATTCTGCATTTTCACCAGCAACGTATGAGAGTTCCTGTTACTTTACACCCTCCCCGGCATCTGGTGTCAGTGTTCTGGATTCTGGCCATTCCAGGAGGTATGTTATGCTGCCTCATCATTTTCATTTTCATTTCCCTGATGATATACTACGATGTGGAGCATTTTTTCATATGCTTACTTGTATGTCTTAGGTGAAGTGTCTGTCAAGGTGGTTTGGCCCATTAAATTTTTTTTTCTTAAGTTTTAAATTATTTTGGATATCAGTCCTTTATCAGATGTGTCCTTTTGCAAATATTTTCTCCCAGTCTGTGGCTTGTCTTCTAATTTTCTTGATTTTTGTCTTTTGCAGAGCAGTAGTTTTTAATTTTAATGAAGTCCACCCTTATCAGTTACTTCTTTCATGGATAATGTCTTTGGTGTTGTTAACCTAACAAGGTATCACCATATGCAAGGTCATCTAGGTATTCTTTTATATTATCTTCTAGGAATTTTGCAGCTGTGCATTTTACATTTAGATTTATGGTACATGTGGTTGAAACAAAAGTTTCAAGTTTTGTGATGGTGTAAGGTCTGTGTCTAGATTAATTTTTTGCATGTGGATATCCAGTTGTTCTAGCACCATTTATTGAACAGACTATCTCTGCTCCATTGTGTTGCCTTTATTCTTTTGTCAAAGGTCAGTTGATCAAGGTATATTTCTGGGCCCTATATTTCATTGATCAATTTATCTATTTTTTTGCCAATACCACATTCTCTTGGTTACTATAGCTTTAACATAAGTCTTGAAATTGGGTAACATGAGTCCTTTGACTTTGTTCTTCAGTATTTTGTTGGCTATTCTGCATCTTTGGCCTTTCCATATAAACTTTAGAATCAATTTGTCAACATCCACGAAATAACTTTCTGGGATCTTGATTGAAATTGCATTTAATCTATAGATCTAGTGGGGAAGAACTGACATCTTGACAATAGTGTCTTCCTGTCCATGAACATGGAATATCTTTCCATTTATTTAGTTCTTTGGTTCCATTCATCAGAGTTTTATGGTTTTCCTCTCCTTATTTTGTTAGCTTCATACTTATTTCTTTAAAAAATTTTTTTTAAATGTTTATTTATTTTTGAAAGAGAGAGACAGAGCATGAGTAGGGAGGGGCAGAGAGAGAGGGAGACACAGAATCAAAGTAGGCTCCAGGCTCTGACCTGTCAGTACAGAGCCCGACACAGGCTTGAACTCACAAACTGCAAGATCACGACCTGAGCCTAAGTCGGATGCTTAACAAACTGAGCCACCCAGGTGGCTCAGGTACCCCAGGTACCCCAAGTATTTCTTTTTTGCGGGGTGCTAATGTAAATGTTGTTTTTAATTTCAAATTCCACTTGTTCTCTCAGACCTTTTTTGTTCCTCTGTTCCTTGTTTACTGCTGTCTTTTGTGTACAATTTTTTTTAATGTTTATTTATTTTTGGTTGGGAGACACAGCACGAGTAGGAGAGAGACAGAGAAAGAGAGGGAGACACAGAATCCGAAGCAGGCTCCAGGCTCTGAGCTGTCAGCACAGAGCCTGACGCAGGGCTTGAACTCATAGACCGCGAGATCGTGACCTGAGCTGAAGTCAAACTGTCAACCGAATGAGCCACCCAGGTACCCCTAATGTACTATTCTAATTCTTCTTTTCATTTTTTTAAGCTATGTTTTTGAAACCTTATTTTTCTTTTTTAGTGCTTGCTCTAGGAATTACAGTATGCATCACTGTCTATTTTAGGTTAATATTAACTTAATTCTGGTAAAATATAGCAGCTTTGTTAATTTATAGTTTCATTTCCAACCGCCTTCATCATGCCATTGCCATTGTTAGTATACATATCAACAGTCAATAAATATATTAAATATAAGTATGTGATATATATTATAAACCAACAGTATTGCAATTAGTGCTTCAAATAGGCCTTTTATTTTTTACTTTTTTTTATTAAATTTTGAGTTTTAATTCCAGTATAGTTAACAGACATATTAGTTTTAGGTGTACAATATAGTAATGCAACAAAAAAATATGGAACACTTCATGAATTTGTGTGTCAATCTTGTGCAGGGAGGGGCCACATTAATCTTTGCTGTATTATTCTAATTTTAGTATGTGTGCTGCTGAAGTGAGCACTAAATAGTCTTACATTTTTCAGGAAATAGAGACAGATAGTCTTTTATATTTAATTACATATTTACCATTTCTAGTGCTCTTCATTCCTTCCTGTGCATTTGAATAACCCTCTAATCTCATTTAGTTCCACCATGAAGGATATCCTTTAATATTTCTTATAGAGCAGTTCTGTTACCAATGAATTCTTTCAGTTTTGCTTTTCTGGAAATATCTTTATTTCATCTTCATTTTTGAAGACTAGTTAGGTTGGATATAGACTTCTTAGTTGGCAGTTTTTTCTTTCAACACTTTGATTATATCATTCCACGGGCTTCTGACCTCCCATGGTACTGATGAGAAATCAGTTATTACTCATACTGTTATTTCCCAGTGAGTCACTTTTTTTCTTGCTTTCAAAATTTTCTTGTTGGGGCACCTGGGTGGCCCAGTTGGTTAAGCCTCCAACCTCAGCTCAGGTCATGATCTCACAGTTCCTGGGTTTGAGCCCCGCATCCGGCTCTGTGCTGACAGAGCACAGATATTTATTTTATCTCCCCAAAATAAATAAACGTTAAAAAAATTAAAAAAAAAATTTGTTTCTTGATATCTTTGGCTTTCAGCCATTTGACTCTGACATATCTTTGTGTTATTCATTTTGTAGGTTTTTTGTTTTGTTTTTGTTGTTGTTTTTATCTTGGCTGAGCTTCTTGGGTCTATAGTTTAATGTTTGTCATCAAACTTGGGGAGTTTCCAGCCATTAATTCTTCAATTATTTTTTCTGACTCCCTTTCCCTGTTCATTCCCATGTTTAACCCATTGAGCCAAGGATTTTCAACCTCCCAATCACTACCCTGAACCGTGTCTGTTTCCCCTGGCAGCAAAACTATTTGTTTTCATGGTTAGCACCAAGTTACTTAAAAGTCTTTGAGTGAAGGGAATTAATGGCAGCAGCCCCAGGCAACAAGGCCATAGTCTCCAACTGTTGTTACCTGAAGATCTAGTAGCTTTTCAAAAATAAAAGCTTCTGTTGAGAGCTTAGCTGAAGTACTCCATATTGCTGTCTCCTCCATTTTGTGTAGCCAGGTGGCCTGCAGGGGCGAACATGCCCTAGATAACAGCTGCAGGGTCACAAGTAAACGTAAGTTCAAGATATGAGTTCCCCAATGGCCCTTGTGATAAACAGTTCCCCTCCTCTCAGGGCCTTCCCCTTATGCAGCCCTTGAATAAGACCCCTGTGAGGCTCACCAAAACCCTGTTCTTTCTTGTTTGAATTGACCAACCCAGACTTAGCCTGGGAATCCTAAGGGCTCTATTTGTGGGTCCCAGTAAAGGTATGTGCACCAGGTCCTGCCACAGTCTCCATGTGTACTCTGCCTTGACCTCCCCGTATGGCCCCTTGAGGCAGGACTTGTACCTTCTCCACCACCTGGGAGTAATAAAATTCTCTATTTCAGTAGTATCTTGTTGAACAGAGACTCACCATCAGACACCTGGGCACCCTTCTTAGCAAATGTTAATTTAACAAAGTCACAACAGCTTCTCAATTTGTTGTCTGACTTTTGTTCATTACCAGTTCCCAGAAATGGCTGGTTTTGACAATTTTGTCTAGCTTTATACAATTTTTTGGCTTGTTTTCAGTTTTTTGCAGAAAGAAACTGCCTACCTATTCATTCTGCCTTAACTAGAAGGCCTTCTTCCCCTTCTTTTTTTTCATTTTTTTAAGACCCTATATTGATCAATATTTTTTTTTAAATTCTAACGTTTATTTATTTTTGAGAGAGAGAGACAGAGTGCAAGTGGGAACGGGCAGAAAGAGAGGGAGACACAGAATCCAAAGCAGGTTCCAGGCTCCAAGCTGTCAGCACAGGGCCTGATGCAGGGTTTGCACTCATGAACTGTGAGATCATGACCTAAGCCGGAGCTGGATGCTTAACTGACTGAGCCACCCAGGTGCCCCACTGATCAATATATTTTTTTAAAAACCTCCATTTTCTTTTCATGTTTAACTGAGGTCCCTCTCAAGATCAAGCCTGTTATACTCCCTTGTCTTCCTAGCCAGAAGTGCAGAAAAACCAGCTTTGCAAATCCTTCCTGTCCCTTCTCATTTTTTTTCCTGAGGAGTGGTACCCTAAATAAAGGCGGAGTCCTTGTCTGTCTTTCTGTAGTGCATACCACTTGTCAAACCCCACCCTTCCCTTTTACCTGGTTTAAGATGCACCTCAGTGGATGGTAGGGCCCACAGCATGTCTGTAGAAACTGTTTCTAAATTTACTTATGCTACTTGGAAAGCTGAATACCTTGATTTCGTGAGGGAGAG
Source organism: Panthera pardus (assembly GCF_024362965.1). Taxonomy (NCBI): domain Eukaryota; kingdom Metazoa; phylum Chordata; class Mammalia; order Carnivora; family Felidae; genus Panthera; species Panthera pardus. Next base: position 88,620,166 of record NW_026526677.1, read on the forward strand.
GAGCAGGGAGGTAGATTTCTTCCGTTAATCAATTATTAGATTAGTTTATTTGCTTAGCTACATCATAGGACATGTGGTAGAAATACAGGATGGGTCAGTTTCAATAAGGAGAAACAAGGTAATAACTAATTTTAAATAGAAGAATAAAAATTTAGACTTCTGACAATTTTGATAACACCATTCAAACAGGCTAAGTCCCTGAGAAGTCTAGCTTAAAAAAATAATTTAAAAATAAGTATTAAAAAAAAAAAAAAGCAAATACTCAAGGGGTAAGCTGCCAAGAATTACATGGTACAAAATATTTCAATCTAAGGAAAACCCACAGAGAAGAAACATCAGAAAGTACTTCTGCAAGGACAAGTTTCCTAACATTCTTATTTTAATATATTCATTCTTTTTTGATATTGTGTGAGATAGCATGGGAGTGTGAAGGGAAGATTGAAGATTGAGTGTTTTGGAGAGGTGGTAGCTTTTTTTTTTTTTTAGTGTTTATTTTCTTTTTGAGAGAGAGCATGAGCAGGGGAGGGGCAGAAAGAGAGAATCCCAAGCAGGGTCCATGATGCCAGCACAGAGCCTGATGCCGGGCTGGAACTCACGAACCTCAAGATTGTGACCTGAGGTGAAGTCAGATGCTTAATGGACTGAGCCATCCAGGCAGCCGTGGAGAGGGAGGGGGTAGCTTTGAGTTAAAGCTGGCAACCAAGAAGACTAATGGTTCATGTTATGTCTAAGGAGATCACAGGAAAAGGAACATCATTTGAATAAGAGGTTTGACATGATTTTCCTTGCCCTCCTCATCTTTAGCCATTTCCCCTCTCTATATTCTCTATTTTTCATTGGAGGTAAGTGAAATGAAGACAGGTTGATGGTGTCCAGAAGAGAAAATGCGGGTAAGAGTAAGGAAGAATAGGGGACAAGGAAAAAAGAGGACAGAAGAGTCATAGACATAGAGGGAGCAAAAGAGATGAAAAATTATGGCCAATGCCATTTGCCTGTACTTAAAAATAAAACGTGATATGGGCCTTAAAAAAAAAAGCCTGAATTTTCCCTTATTTTAGATGAAGAAAGTACACACAGTGGAAGGATAGGATGTATCTAGATGAGTGACAGACTCAAAACCAAGAAGAAAAATGAATTTTATTTTCTTCCTTGAGTGCCTGGGCTTAGCAACCAGCACCCTCCAACATTAGAACCAAGGACTTGGCTTTCATACTTACTAATACATACTTAATGAATTATGGTTTATCTTCACCATGGGATATTATGTAACCATTAAAAAGAATCAATTAGAGCTATACCAGCTGTTCTAGAAGGTTTTCCATGAGAGAGCTGGCTGAGACAAGCAAGATGGAAAAAAACTATTACTTATAATATGACTCCATTTTAAACAACAAAGGTAATGTCCTGCATATATGTATTACATATGTATACAGGTATATGATTATATGAACAGGGAAAGCAAAATGGAAGACTACTTTGAGGGTATTTAACACTATTCATTAAGTATTTCTGGCTCTCTGTCTTCTAGGCACATGGTATGATTGCACTTTCTGGCCCCCTTGTCGTTGGGTGGGGTCTTGTGAGTTGTGGGCTGAAGTGACATGTGTTGGTGCTGGGAGGAAACACATAATTAATTGGCAGTTCCAGACCCCTCAGAACACATTTCACTTTACCACATTACTATCAATGTTCATGACAGTAGCTTCTCCATCAGTCTAGATCCCAGAGTGAGGAGACATTGAGCAGAGCCCCAAACAAGCCATGATGAACACATGGCATAGGAAAAATAAACAGTTGTTGTAATGAGCCACTAAGCTTCGTGGACTGTTTTTATCTAGGATAACCTAAGTTGTTATGAGTCGTACAGATATATATGAGGTTAACATGTTACGGGTAGGACACTCAGGCTTTTGCAGTTTCTTTAAAAAAATATTGGAAAGGGGCGCCTGGGTGGCTCAGTCAGTTGAGCGACCGACTTCGGCTCGGGTCATGATCTCACGGTTTGTGAGTTCAAGCCCCGTGTCGGGCTCTGTGCTGCCAGCTCAGAGCCTGGAGCCTGCTTCTGATTCTGTGTCTCCCTCTCTCTCTGGCCCTCCCCCACTCATGCTCTGTCTCTCTCTGCCTCAGAAATAAATAAACATTAAAAAAAAATTAAAAAAATATTGGAAAGCTTTATCAAAGGAAGAAGTTATGATGCTGTAAGAATGGTAGAATTTATACCAAAAAGGTGCCAAAGACTATTTTGGCAAATTGTATCTGGAACTGTCCTGACTCGTGCCTTTTCTTTCTGATATCAGACAGACACATTTTATCTTTTGAAATGGTGCCCAAGTTCTCCTTGGCTTGAAGATGGCTGTCTTCTCCCCGTGTCTTCACATACATCTTCCCTCTGTGTGTGCCTGTGTCCTCTTATAAGGGCAACAGTTAGATTAGAGACCTCCCTGATGACCTCATTTTAACTTAATTATCTCTTTAAAGAGATAATCTTTAAATATAGTCACCTTCTGACATACTGGAGATCAGGACTTCAACACATAAATTGGGGGATGGGGAGCATAATTCAGCCCATTGTACCACATTTTATTTATTCATCACTTAATTGACATTTCCATATACTTTTGTAGATTTAATTACTAAATCACTACAAAAGACAAATCAGATGTATCAAAGAAGACACTCTGAAGGTTTAAACAACCTTATTAATTATTGCTGCTTTGTATTTCTGGGACAGTTTTTCTTAATGAAAATCGCCCTCATATGGTTCTAGAAGTCTCAATGCTTTCTTGCTATTTCTCTCTTACTTTTTCTTTTTTTAAATAACAGCCTTATTGACATATAATTCATATACCATAACATTCACTCCTTTGAAGTATATAATTCAGTGATTGCTGGTATATTCACAGTTGTGCAACCATTACCACTATCTGATTTTAAAACATTTTCATCAACCCCAAAAGAAATCCCACACCCATTAGCAATCATTCTCCATTTCCTTTCAACCCCTCTGACTCTGGCAACCACTAATCTACTTTCTATCTCCATGAGTTTGCCTATTCTAGATATTTCATTTAAGTGGAATCATATATCTCTGCCTCTTTCACATAGCATGGTTTCAAGGTTCATCCATGTTGTAGCATGTAAAAGTCCTTCATTCCTTTTCATTGTTGAATAATATTGCATTGTACAGATATGTCACATTTTGTTTATCCATTCATCTGGTTTTTAAATCTTAATCTTTTAATTTTTTAAAAAGTTTTATGTTTTAAGTAGGCTCCATACCCAATGTGGGGCTCAAACTCATGACCCTGAGATCAAGAGTTGCATGCTCTACCAACTGAGCTAGCTAGGTGCCCAATCCTTTATATTTTTACTGAAGTATGGTTGACATATAATATCCATTCACGTGTTGATGGATATTTGGGTTGTTATGAATAATGATACTATGAATATTGGTGTACAAATTTTTGTGTGTACCTATGTTTTCATTTCTCTTGGGCATATACTAGGAGTGGAATTACTTGGTCATATGGTAACTCTATGTTTAACATTTTGAGGAACAACCAGACTCTTTTCCAAAGTGGCTGCACCATTTTCCCATCTCACCAGCAGTGTATGAAGGTTCCAATTTCTCCACATCCTTCCCAACACTTGTTATGTTCATCTTTTTAATGTTAATCATACTAATGAGTGTGTAGTATATCTCATTGTTTTGTTTTATTTTGCTTCCCTAATGATTAGTGATGTGAAGCATCTTTTCATGAGCTTATTGGGCATTTGTATATCTTCTTTGGAGAAATGCCTATTCAAATTCATTGCCCATTTAAAAAATTTTTAAATTGTTGAGTTGTAATATCTCTTTATATATTATAGATACAAGTCTTGTATCAGATATATGATTTGAAAATATTTTCTCTCTTTTTAGGGGTTGTCTTTTTACTTTCTCTATTGTGTCCTTTGGATCACAGAAACTTTTGATTTTGATTAAGTCAGTTTATATTTTTTTCTTTTGTGGTCTGTGCTTTGGTGTCATATCTAAGAAGCCATTGCTTAACTCAAGACCATGAAGATTCAATCCTATGTTTTATTCTAGGATTTTTACAGTTTTATCTCTTACATTTATGTCTATGATCCATTTAATTAACTTTTGTATGTGGTGTGAAGTAGTGATCCAACTTCATTTTTTGCATATCTAATTGTCCCAGCCATTTGTTGAAAAGATTTTTCTTTCTCCCATTGAATTGTCTTAGTGCCTTTGTCTACCTTCTACTCTTGAAAATGGATTTCATCAATCTTCAAAGAAGGGCCTTGCCTACAATAAGATGAAACTGTGGCAAAGAATGAGTAATTCAACAATTATGACACATATATTAAATGTTTTAATAGAGTGTGCAGAGTGTTATGACAATGAAAGTAGGACTCTGACTCAGCCTGGGAGAAATAGGAGAAAGATTATAGAGGTAAGTGTCCCTAAAACTTCCTTGAAAAACAGGTAAACATAGGTAGTGTGCGTAAAGCTCCAGACAGAGCAAATAGTACATGCCTAGACTAAGAAGCAGGTGTAGCCAATCATCCATATGGTCAGAATCAAGCTAGATAATGTTTCTTACTCTCTTTACCCTACCATTCCCACTTTCTTTACCAAGAAAGACCTAATGTCATTCTCTTCCATGGCTGGAATGCATTAAACCTTTAAATTGTCTTAGGTTGGGAATGAACAGAACAGTATACTTAAAAGTCAAATCAACCAGACATTGTAGTCCTATGTGCCCAAGAATCTCTGGAAAGGATATAAACCAACTCACAAATGGGCCTGAGGAAGGTTAAGTTAGAAAGATGCAAGTCAAGTTTTATATTAGTTCAGGCGAATTCTATTTCCTTAATTTCCCTAAAGGAAACTGGATTCCTACATGTTCCTTTAAGGGGGAAATACAGTCATATAATAGAAAGAGCACAAACTATGGAGCGTCAATCTTTGCTGCTTTTACTGGTAAGGTCATGGACAACTTCCCTAACCTCTCGGTACCGTTTCAGTACCCTTTCTTCCAAAATGAGGACCTTAACACTACCTCAGAAGCATCTTGTGAGGATTAACTGAGAATGTCTAGCAGCTAACTATAGTAAGTGTTTAACAAATATTAGTTTCCTCTCTTCTCTGGTGTTCTCATACTTATTCCTACAATTAATGGGGGAGAAACCTGGCTTCTCTTTTAGGAGAAGTATAATTATTGAACTAAGGCTGCTGTATCTTTTAGTACTAACTTCAAGTGGGGAGAGGGGAATTATGTTGAACCTTTACCTGACCCTGGAGAGGGTAGTGGGTTTTTTCATTTTTTAAAATGTTTATTTATTTTTGAAGGAGGGAGAGAGAGAGAGACAGAGCATGAGTGGGGGAGGGGCAGAGAGACAGAGATGGAGACACAGAATCTGAAGCAGGCTCCAGGCTCTGAGCTGTCAGCACAGAGCCCAATGTGGGGCTTGAACTCACGAGCTGGCCCAAAGTCAGATGCTTAATCGATTGAGCCACCCAGGTTCCCCTGAATACCTTTTTAATAGAAATGGGATATGTGTTTGGTCAGTAGGCAAATAGGTAATGGGGAGAACACAGAATATTATTTTGAATCTGTCTTTGCCAACAGAAACACTTAGATGGCTTCTGGCCTGAGTTTACTTTGGAATACAACCAACCCTGCCTGACTCAGCTTTCTGTTACTCTGCAAATAACAAGCCTAATACCTCCCGCCTTCTTCTATGAGCTGCTTCGTAGTAAAATGCAGAGGAAGCACAAGGTACAGAGTTGAAAGTTCTCTGTGGCCCATGGCTGATGTGACTATGGTTTAGTCCTGAACTTCAGGCAGAGTATCTCTGCTCTATAGTAGCCTGGGAGCCCTTAAATAACTCTGGAATCTGTCACTTTTTAAAAAATTTTATAGCTACTACTGTCATTGTTATTTTCTCTGTAAGTTGGTAGGTAGGTCTTTGGTCAGAAGGCTCAAGACCAGGATAAGAATTTGAGCCTTGTTCTGGCATGAGTTCATGATGCCGTGGAACAAAATTCCATGAATAAGAGCTCAGTTACCTCCCAAGTGAGTTTAGATTTCTAAGCAAAAGATGGTTTAATTCCTGCTTCCATTTTTTTTTTTAATGGGATCCCATTAAATATGCTGGGTGCTGAGGAAATAATAAAATGAATAAGAAATGACCCCTCTTAAAATTTGTATGGAACCACAAAAGACCCTGAATGGTCTAAGCAATCTTGAAAAAGCAAAGCAAAGCTGGAGGTATCACAATTCCAGACTTCAAGTTGTATTATAAAGCTGTACTAATCAACAGTATGGTATTGGAATAAAAATAGACACATTGGTCAATGGAACAGAATGGAAAGTCCAAAGACAAATCCACAATTATATGGTCAATTAATCTTTGACAAACCAGGAAAGAATATCCACGGGGAAAAGACAGTCTCTTCAACAAATGGTGCTGGGAAAACTGGACAGCAAAGTGCAAAAGAATGAAACTGGATCACTTTCTTACACCACACACAAAAATAAATTCAAAATGAATTAAAGACCTCAAGGTGAGACCTGAAACCATAAAAATCCTAGAAGAGAGCACAGGCAGTTATTTCTCTGACATCGGTTGTGGCAACTATTTTTTCTAGTTAGGTACCTTAAGGCAGGGGAAATGAAAGCAAAGATAAACTATTGGGATTACATCAAAATAAAAAGTGTTTGCACAGCAAAGAAACACAACTAAATCACACAACTAAAGGCAACGAAAAGGCAACCTATGTAATGGGAGAGGATACTTGCAAATGACATATCCATAAAGGATTAGTATCCAAAATATATAAAGAACTTATAAAACTCAACACTCAAGAACCAAATAATGTGATTAAGAATGGGCAGAAGATATGAGCAGACATTTCTTCAAAGAAGACATACAGATGGTCAACAGACACATGAAAAGATACTCATCATCACATATCATCAGGGAAATGCAAATCAAGACCACAATGAGATATCACCTCACACCTGTCAGAATGGCTAAAATCAGCAACACAAGAAAAAATGGATGATGGCAAGGAGGTGGAGAAAAAGGAACCCTTGTGCACTGTTGGTGGGAATACAAACTGGTGCAGCCGCTCTAGAAAACAGTGTGGAGGTTCCTCAAAGAGTTAAAAGTAGAACTACCGTATGATCCAGCAGTCACACTACTGGGTGTTTACCCAAAGAATACAAAAATTCTAATTCAGAGATACATGCACCCCTATGTTTATAGCAGCATTAAATAAATACAATAGTCAAACTATGGAAGCAGCCCTTAGCACTCAGCGTGGAGCCTGACATGGGACTGGATCCCATGACTCTGGGATCATGACCTGAGCTGAAATCAAGAGGCGACACTCACCCGACTGAGACACCCAGGTGCCCTTTAATCTGTGCTTTTGATTGGATCCTCACCTGTGTCCTCTGAGTTCTAGCACTCATGAACTTCTCTCACCCTTTGTTGCCTTCTTCCTGTCAACTATAATCAGGCCCAAGAATTTTTCACACAAAATAATAAGAGAAAAAGGAAAAAGAAAAAAATCTGTTTGGACCTGGGTCCCTGAAGAACCACTGTGTATCTCTCTTCCTATTTACCATTCCAAACATAAAAGTAATATAGCTAATGTATATAAAAGTTACAAAGAATAACAGCTGTGTGGCATGACTCAGCTTAACAGAACATTACTAACATCTTTGGAGCTTCCTATTGACACATCCTTGATAGCTTCCCTGACTTCCCTTTGAGAAGTAGCATCATTTTGAATTGTGTGTTTAGCAATCGCTCACTTTTGTCTTGCTCTATATTACATACATTTAGTACATACATGATCTCCAAACAACATATAGTTTTGCAAATTTTCAAACTTTATACATATGTTCTCAAAATAGGTGGATCTTTTTCTCACCATCTCACCTAGTCCAGAGCCAAAATGCCTTTGATAATAGGTTTATTTATAGACAATTACAGTTTCTAATATTAAAATTATTTGGAAAGTCATTAATTATTGAATTAAATTACCACTTAAATGAAATTGTCTTTGGATAGAAAGGGATTTTGATGGTTTGTGTACTGCAATCAAACATTGTCAAAATCAGTTAAATTTCATGAAAAAACCTGGAAATACAATTGCTGTCTCCATTTAGTTCTGCTCCTTCACCACCATGACACTAAAATTATATTCACAGGTGTCACCAAATCTCTTCATATTGCTTCATCAGTGGAAATCTTTAAAATATTATCTGAGTAGACCTCTCTTCTGTTCCTGTGCTACTCTGTAGTTGACACCATCCTTTAGTCACTCATTTTTGGAATTATCTACTGCTCTTGGCTTTCAAGATACTATTCTCTCCTGGCTCCCTTCATCTGCTATAATCTTCTTTTTCTCCCTTAAATGGTCCTCTTCTTTTTCCTGTCTCTTAAACACGAGCAGACTTTGGTCCACTGTTCTATATAGCTTCTTCTGGCAAGAACTCATACATACCCATAGTTCCATTACCACCTGCACGCTGATGACTCTTTTCTCTAGCCTTGACCTTTGCCCTTAGTTTCAAACTCATATATCTAACAACTTGCTGAACCAATAGACACACGAAAACATGTAGATTCTTCTTAGACACCTCAAAGTCAACATGTCCTAAAACTGAGTTCATCATCTTCTTTCCCCACCAGATTGGTAATGGCTTAACATCCAGTTACTTCTAAAGCCAGATTCCTAGGACTCATCTGAGACTCCCTTTTATCCCTCTCTCTGCCCTGCAGTGTCCCAATTCCCCAAGAGACTAAAATATTCTGCTTATTTTGGCTACCCAAATTTTCTGATGTTCTCTTTCCTTTCTAGTCCTACGATAGTTATCTCATTTAGGCTCTCATTGTCTTTTGCCTGGACCACTGCAGTGCCTCTAATCCTGCCATCCATAAATCCTTCTTCCACTCTGCTACCAGAGTCATCTGCCTAAGATGTAAATGTGACTACGCCACTATAGAATCTAAAATATTTCACTGACTAACCACCACCCAGATGTAGTCCATGCCCCTTTGCATTGCATATACCCAGAATGTGGCTCTTGGCCTGTCTCTCAAGCCTCATCTCCCATCTGTCCCCACCACAAACCTTACAGTGCTCATGCTATTCCCTCCACCTTGTGTGTCTTTTCTATTTTTTCTTCGCATGGCTTCCCTTTTCTCAGTTTTCAATAGGTGTGCCATATCTCCTCTAGAAAGCCTTCTGTGAACTTCCAGGCTAGGCTATGGCCCCACCTCTGTTCTAGCATAGTACATTACGCATATCTTGATTTTTATCACTTAGCCTGTTATATTAAAATTACACATTTACATGTCTTACTCACTAGACCATAGGCCCCTCAAGAGCAGAGATCTTATCTACTTCGTGTTAAAGTTCCCATAAATTTTCCCATAAAGTTCCCATAAAGCTTGCCATATAATAACAGGTCTTGATCTGAACTGAACTAAATCAACCTAGCCATAATCCTGAATCATGAGGACACTAACTCCTGAATCCAGTCATTTCTAAGGGTGCTGCTCTCATTACTTTTTCATATAATTTTTAGAGCAAGATGAGTCCTTGAGAGATCATCTAGTCCTTAAGAGATCATGCCTCTCAGACTGGTGTACAGGTAAGCCCCAACAGTCAAAATATCTGAAATCACATGACCAACATGGTTACCATCGTAGAGTTATCAATTTCACCTTAAGATTTTGGGGAAAATGATTTTCATGTTAAAACAGAGATGTGGGGTACCTGAGTGGCTCAGTCTGTTAAGCATCCAGCTCTTGATTTCAGCTCAAGAGCATAATCTCAAGGTTGTGAGATCAAACCCCACATGGGGCTCTGTGCTGACAGCATGGAGCCTGCTTGGGATTCTCTCTCTCCCTCTCTCTCTCTGTCCCTCCCCTGCTCATGCTCTCTTTCCAAAAACCACCACCACCAGCAGCAGCAGCAGCAACAACAACTAAAAAGATGTATTTGAAGGTAGCATAAATTTTTTTAGCACTAAGGGAGACTATAGCTTATGCCATGCTGTTTTCAGCCAAGCCTCCATACCATGAGAATACAAGTTCTATGGTGAGTGGTAGCATTTGAGAAACACTAATCTACAAGATCATTTGATCTTGTAGTTTAGTTCTTGTTCTCTATAAAAATAAACAATCCCAGTGAGAAAAAAGCCTAGAAATTATCTCAAAAACAGCCAGAAGAGAGAGATTTTTCGTCCTGGGTCTAGGTTAATTTAAACAGGTGTCCACCTGATAGGCAGGATAGGTCTTCTGAAATTAGTACATCAGTGTGCTTTGTGCAAAATATACCAGAAGACAAATGAAGGTAGGGGAGAAGAGACAGAAAAAAAATGTTAGAACAGAACAAAGAGAAAGTCTGGGTCAAAGTGGGGGCCAGATCAAAGAGAGTGGAAGGAAGCAAAGGACAGTACAAGAATGGCATGGAACAAGAGAGAAAAAAACATCCAAATAGAACTGTGATTAAAAATGGTGCCAGATGTAGGGTGTTTGGTGATAACCCAAGAAATTATTACATCTTCAGTAAGATGATACAGGGAGTTGTCACTCCTGGAAATTCTACCTGAAGTCCTGGTAGAAGATCTTCCCAGTCTTTTTTCCAACAGCTGTTCCACACATCAAATTTGAGAAGGAGGTACCATCTTCCAGAAAAAAAATGGCATAAAAAGATGCAAAGGAAACAGAGGAAACATCAAGGGGACAAGTAGGAAGGGTTAATTTAAAATGGGTAATGGAGTCGATTTATCTAGGGCCTCTTATGTATCAAGCATGGTTCTAAGTGATGGCGAAACAGAGATAACAGGGCTGGGCCCCAGTCTTCAAGGGCTTTGCCGTCTTCTTTAAAGGTGCCTGAGAGGGAAGAGCCAACAGTACAAAATCTGGTATCTAATGCCTAGGCTTTCTGATGAAGATGTCTTTGAAAGCTAAGTCAGGAATCATTCCTGTGACACATATTATCTGGTGCCTTTTTGTGATCTAAAACTTTCCCAGCAAAGAAAAAGTGCTGACCCTGCCCTAAGTTTTGGGTATCACATGTCAGGCTAAGCAAAGAAAGAAAACAGTATGGATTTGCAGAGTGACCTTCAAGGGCAGAAATTCTCTCCCAAATTCTGTAACTAAGACATTCTTTGGAGGTATTAGGAAAATATTTTCTCAATATAACCTCTTAAAGAGAAATAAGAAGCTAACTATAATTTTCCATCTTAATTAAATATTCTTCTAAGTGTCATTATTAAGATTAAGATAAATATTGGCATGATATGGAGCTTCTCCAAAGGCCCTAACTTATTCTGGATTAAGTATTTCTCCGCCGATGGGTAATAAATGTTTCGCAAATGGTTATTCCAAAACAATTTGTTGTACTTGTGCTTACAAGACTTTTATTACACTAAAATCTCAGACCTTTTTATTTTTACTTATTTATTTTTTAAGTAAGCTCTATGCCCAGTGTGGGGCTTGAACTCACAACCTCAAGATCAAGAGTCACATGCTTTACCAACCGAGCCAGTCAGGTGCCCCAGAGCTTCTTGCTTTTTAATAGAAAAGAACTCACTCTCCGTGGAAGCCTGCTGATTGTCTCCCTGCTGCTGACAAAAGACACACAGAGGAACACAGGGGTACACAGAGGCAGCCACTTCAAAGGGGGGGGGGGAGAGTCAAGAACTAAATTCTGAATGTTTGAATCCTAAACTACCACTTACCCACTCAAAACAAGAACCTTTCCTATTAAATGGATTACATAATAAATAAATCAAACTTACTAATGGTCTTTTCTCAAACAGGAATAAATGGCTAGAGATGGGGTCTTCCTGATGAGAAACTGATTAGAAAGCTGCTAGAGACACAATGATGAACCATCAAAAAAGCCTGCTCTGGATAATCGCCCTACAATGAAGCTCACAATCTGCAAGGCACACTCACAGACTATACATTTTGGCATTTTTGGTACACCATTCTTAAACACGGGCAGTTGAATAAAGCTTCTGCCATAAAAGGCAGAACAGAAACAACAGAAAAAAAAGGGGCCTTTGAAAATATACAGACACCATTTGGGATACTCTCAAAATTAGAAAAAAATCAGAGCTAATATTCTCAGGGAAATAGGAAAAGATACTGCATCCATAAAATAGGAGCAGGATGCTATAAAAATTTCTTGAAAGCCGCCTCACCCCACCCAAATAAAAGTCCTTGGGAATTAGAAATATGGTGATAGAAATGTAAAAATTTAATATAAGAGTGGGAATATTTATTAGAACTAAAAGATTAGAGATTTTTTTTTTAAATAGAAAAGATAAGAAACCAAGAGGGAAGATTCAAGAGATCCAGCATCTAAGTAATTTAACGTAAGTTGCAGAAAGAACAGAGGAAATTATGAGACAGAAGAAAACTGAAGAATATGATTTTTAGATTGAAGAGTCCTTTAAAGTATCCAAAACAATGACTGGGGGGAAAAAACCCAAACCAGTATGAACTAACAACATTGTGAAATATCAGAACATGAGGACTAAACAAAAGAAAACCCTACAAACTTCCAGACAGAAAAAAAAATGCATGGGATCAGAAATCATAATGGCATCAGCTTCTCAACTGAGCGATAAGAAGGGAGAAGAAAACGGAGCAATGCCTTCAACATTCTGAGGGGAAATTAATTCCAACTGATAACCTATATCCAGCCAAACCATCAATCAAATATGACGGAAGAAAAATGACATCATAAATGTACAAAGACTCAAAAAGCCAGGTCCTGGGGGGCCTGAATCTTCTATAATTTGGGGAGCCCTCTTTAAGAAAAAAATAATAAAATTACCAAAACAAAATTGGGTGTGAACATGAATATTTATTTAGATTGAGAAGAGAAATCACAACAAATGGGAACCTTGGAGATTCATGGCTCTTTCTTCTAAAATCTTTTTAGAAAATGTGCCCCAAATGCTTCATGATGGCGACCTGGCTTTTCCTCTCCACTTGTCAACTTTCAACAGTTTGCAGCCCTCACAGAGGCCCTGTGAACTTCAGCAGCTCCTGGATAAATTTGCCTCTGTCTCCACGTGGCTTTTCTCAGGAAGCCATGCTCCAGCAAGACCAAGGAGTGAGAGGGCACAGAATCCAAGAAACAGGAATCCGGTACAATTGACAAGGTGGCAGCAAAGGAAGCTCCCAGTGCAACAAGTAGCTCAGAATAACCAGTCTCAGAGAATATGGGGCTGGGCAGGGATGCTTCCAAGAAAAGCATATCAAACTGACTACTTACTTGATGCTTAACTCTCTACTGAGAGGAATTTTACCATCCTGTCAAAGTTTGAGTCAGAATTGTAATGAGTACTCAAAAAACCTAAGCAACTGAAGAAGAGGTAGCAATTACTAACTCCAGGTATAGAGAAAGGTTGTACAAGAAAGGAAGTGTAGAAATCATGGTGTATCGCATAGCTGGAAAAAGTCATAATAATGTAAACACTAAACATTGCTATATCAAAAAAAAAATAGGCTATAACTATATTAGGACCTTGCAAGAAAGGGAAACAAATATGAAAAAGAATAATGAGGGTATAAGAGAGCTACATCCTTATCCTCCCTGGTAGGATGTCAATAGATACTATCCAGAACTGGGAAAAGAATGAGAAATAGCCAGTATTAGCATGTTACTTGGGAATATGGTGGTAAGTATGAGAAAAACATAAATGAGAGACTGAAAGTCATTGCCTCTAGGGAGGTAGCTGTGTAGACTCAGTAAAAGCCTTGTAGAACTTGTGACTTTTAAGACTCTCCATTTATTTATGTTGACCAAAATCTAGAAACAGCCTCAAGAGGGATGAGACAGAAAGCCTTTGGAAATAAAATGAAGGTGCCTCTGATAAACTAGCCCCAATTCAATGTTTTTCAAATTATGATCCTGTGACCACCTGTGTTCAAATTATCTGGAGTGTCAGCTTATCATTCAGATTTATAGACCCATTCCAGACCGAAATAATCAGCATTTCTTGGGGGTGGACCTCGGAATCTATAATTTTAAAAAGTTCCCCTACACCCACTGCATTATCTATTGCTTTTTTAATAAACCAAAAAACAACAGGTAAAAATAAAATAAAAATAAAATAAAAATAAAAATAACAACAACCCATATAGAAACAAAGAGTCAATGACTCATAAAACATATTATGGCAGATGCTGCTAGTTGCTTACCCTATATCTATTTTCCCCTTCTTCCTTAACAGACTCCCTATTTTGTTATATTGGCAACATGGCTGGCTAAAACACTAGATTTGCTCAGGTTTTCCTATAATTAGGAGTGGTTATGTGACAGAGTTCTTATATGAATGAGGTATAAGCAGTCTATTGGGTGGAACTTTCAAGAGTGATATTATTATAAAAACAAGGACAGATTCAGCTGGCACATGCCTTCTGCCCTTCTTTCTGGTAAGCCCTCTCTGATACGAAGAGGTGCCTGTCTCTCAGTGAGGACAAAAGGTGCATGCTAAGGATGGTGGTGCAGGAAGACAGAGGAATCTGGCCCAATCCTCAACTTCTCACCCCCAGACATCCAGCTATTTGAGAAAAACAAACTCCTCACTTACTAAGTTATTGTAGTAGGGTTTTCCATTACTTGTAGCTGAATGAAGTCCTAATGACATCTCATCCTTGTTCAAACGTTTGTTTGGTAAGTACTGAACGCATTTTATTGAGTGCCCACTACGGGCACTGTGCTCAGAAAAACACAATGGGCCAGACCAAAAGGCTTTTTCTCTCACGGACTGTGGAATCCAGTTAGAGTAGGAGAATCTACGGATATTTGAGTCCAGGATTCAGGGAGGCTATAGTTTGCTGTCACAGACCCAAAACTGAACCACTTGACTTATGTATCTAGGAAATCCTCGAGGGACCACATGCTGGAAACAGCAGTAGTCTGAACACTGGGAAGCCTAGGTTTTAGCTGCAGTTCTTCAGCCAAGTAGGTTTGGGTACTTGCTTAATTTTTCCTGAATCCCCTTTTGTTCTTGGAAGAAACAAAAAGATTGGGCATGATAAATATTTCAGGCTATCCGCAGCTCTAAAATATTTTTGCAGTTACGATGAACAAAGATGGGCATGAAAGATACCAAACAAGAATGTTCCTAAATTTAGATTCTAAGAGTTCGTAGTCAGAGAGTATGGTAAGTAAATGTTCAGGAAAAACAAATCACAGACAACTCCTCACCCCCAAATTACACAAGCAAACAAAAGAGCTCCCCTGTAGGGAGCTGAGGTATTATGGAAGAAGTTCTGGCTTAAGGTTGGCTTTGCCACTTAACAGCTGGATAACCTCAGGCCAGATACTCAGTATTTCTGTTTCAGTTTCCTCAATTATGAAATAAGCTATTACTATTTCCTCACAGTGCTGCTTATGGAAATCGCCTTGTACTCTAAAGCTGCCGTGGTATCAATAATGGTTTATGATATCTAAATTCCACAGGGAAATACATGAGTGTACTTTGGTATCTTCAGCTTAAATTCTTCATCACAGAAGGCTGATAGAGCTTTTGAGTTTCAGGGAGCCTGGGTGGCTCAGTTGGTTGAGCGTCTGACTCTTGACAGCGAGGAGCGTGCCTGGAATTCTCTTTCTCTTCCCCTCTCTCTGCCCCTCCCCTGCTCCTGCTCTCTCTCTCAAAATAAATAAATAAACTAAAAAAAAAAAAAAAGATCTTTTGAGTTTCTTTGTCCCTTCAGTAGTGCACCTTGTGACCCATTTTATTTTCACACAGAGAACAGACAAGAGAAACAAAAACAGCTCAAATTCAAATAATCTCTGTTTATTTCTAGCCCCCAGTAAAGGTTTGGGGGAGAAGACTGTTTAATTAAAAGGGAAGCTGAGTCCAAATGACGTGTGGGGATTCCAGTACTTGTAGCCTCTAATTGTTCCTATTGGATATTGCATAGTATTGTACGTGATCTAGTTTTTGTTTCATGACCTGTCCATAGAAACAAATACAGATTTGAAATCTGTCTCATACATGCCCATTAGTTGATGACAGAGTGGTGACTTCTATTCTCTTACCGACAATTATAAAAAGTTTTGCAATAACAGGAAATTTGGCTATGGAATAGGCTCTACATGTGGTAAAACTGCCCTTACCCACTTTCAACAAACAAATGCATTTGAGGGAAAGAGATAATCCTTTAATTATAACCAACATAAGCAATTTCTGTACTTTGACCATTTAAACATGGCAGCCGATGTTAACTTGAAGGTGGTAAGGAGACAAGAGAGAAGTCTTTCTTTCTCTTTACTCCTTTTCTCCCCCAGCCCTTGCCAAATCCTATCTCAAAGTTCCATTTGCTAAGATTAGGCAAGAGACACACCAAGGACATACTGGGGAACATTCCAAACAGAATCACTGGTGTCAACGCGAGCTTTGATAGTCTCACTTGGGCCATCACAACCAATTCCAGAACCCATAGAATACATGAAATAAGTACGTGGTGATACTGTGCCTCCCATGGAACAAGTGAGAAGATATCAAAGTCCTTTAAAAGGAAAGTGAATGCTTGGCTTTCCTAATACCACAACCATTAGTGCACAGCCAGAAATAATGCCTCCCTTCTGCTTATGTCAGGCACTCTCCCTTGGAAAATCAGAGAACCATATTCAATAAAGCTTTCGTATCAATTGCATGGCTTTCTCAGAAACTCTAGGAACAGAGGGTAACTACATCCTTATTGAGCCCATGAACTCTCAGTCCATGAAGAACTATGTTAGACTCTCAGAGTGTATGAGGAGTCTCCCCTGCGTGGTTTAACATGGACAAACCCCAGATTGTATTGAACAGGTTGCACATCTGGCCAAAGAGTACATGTTTCTTAGGAATGATAAGCCGTACTACCTATTAAAGTGAATGTAAAGACACGTAAAATTCTTATGCCACTTTATGAGCCAAACAGGGTGGTGAGTAGGGCAATGAGGCAAATGGTCAGGGATGGGGAGGAACATGGCACTCACTGAGGGAAATGGCGGAAGACGTGAAGGAAATGGTCACTTCTGTGACTCTTAGAAGAGGTAGCTGGCTAAAACTTTGAAAGGCTGAAATGCAAATCTTTCTTATATCTAGGGCTAGATTACGTTTCCAGAGGTTATCCTTCTGCACCCAGGCAGGGTCCCCTAAAACTATTTTTACGTCCAGTGTAAACCTCCCCAACCCCTGCTAATCTTACCTCTTTGCGCCTGACATCCGTTTCTACCCACTGAAGTATTAGTGGGAGCTAAATCATGACCCAGGAAACTTTATCAGTCAATCGCCTCTTATTAAATTCTAGGCTTCCTGGTTTAAGGAAGTATCTGGTTGGCGGTGTTTGTGGAGTGGCGCTAAAAGGACAGACAGTAGGAGGTAAATGCCCACGGCGGTGTGGAGCTGGAGAGGAGCGGTCATGGGCCGGGTGTCCCCCGGATCCTCGGGTCCTCGACGGTGGGGTGGGGGGGAGAGGGGCGTTGGTGGAATGGAGGGCAGGGGCTTCGCCCTCCGAAGCTCCGCTCGCCTGGCCACACGGTCGACCTGACTGGCTGGGGACGCAGCAGTTTTCATCCTAGGGCCGCCGGCGACCCGACCCAGGTGCGCACGGCTCCCGGGCAGTCCAGCTCCTCCCCCTGCCCTGCCGGAGCCCGCTCCCCCCGCCGAATCCCCTCCCGTTCCGAGCGCCCCCCTGCCCTGTCCGAGCCCCCTCCCCATCGGAGGCCCCCTCCCCTGGCCCTGCGTCCGCGGAGTCCGAGCCCCCGGCCCGTGGCGGCGTCTCACCTGCGCGGAGCGCCTCCGTCCTGCGCCGACTTCGGCCGCCACCCAGCAGGTGCGAGCGCCCGGCCCGGCCCGGCCCAGCAGCGCGACTGCCTGCCCTCCCCACCGCAGGCTGACCGCCTCCCCCCGCCGGTGCCGAACGTGCTGAGCCTCCCCGCTCTAAGGCCGAACTTCCCTCCACGCCCCCCGACACTCCCGCCGGGGCCCAAGACACGCCCTAAGGTGTGCTCCAACAGGGGCGGGGTCCTGGGCACCCGGGGCGAACTGCGACTAACCGTGACCTCCTATGATGCAGAGCAATTACAGAAACCTGGGAGGCGGCGAGGACTGTGGCGAAGAGGCTGTCGCAAGGAAGACTGTTTACCGAGCGACGCAATCAGTGAACACACCGACGAACTAGTCACCGATCTCCCTCCAGCAAAGGCAGGCACTTGTGTCCTATCCTGGACGAGAGTCCAGTTCTCTGGTTTAAGCTTGGGGTCACATGAGTTCATTCATTCATCCGACAGATCTGCCGCCTGTTAACACCCGCGCAGTTCTAGGTGCTAGAGAAAGAGCTGCGAAGGAGACAAAGCCCTTGCTGGAAGGGGCTCCCTTCCTGCTAAGAAATGCACGCCTTTCTTGCAGTAGCCTGTGATCTCGGTGCCCTCATCTGTAAGGTAAGGGGTTGGCCTCCTAGTTTCCTACCCTAGCTCATAATCCCCTGTGGAAGTGAAAATCTTCCCCCGTAGCAAGATCTACGGCTCCGTCTCAGACCTACTGATCAGAATCTCCGGAGGAGGTCGTCAGAGGGACCGGTTAAGAGTTACTTAGGTGACCAGAGGAAGTCAGGGCTGAGAATGGCCCCTCTGGATCTCTAAGATGCCTTCCAGCTGATCCCATTGTTGATAGTCCTGGAAACCAAGAAAGTCTTCATGGAAAAGATGCTGCATGTGGGTTTTAAAGAAAGGCAGAGGATACACCCTAGCAGGGCGGCAGGGGATAGGATCCCAAGGGCAGCTTCTCTTGATCAAGTAGTCTTTCTTTTTTGTGAAGTCAAAAGAGACTTTTGAGAATAAGGCATCAACTTGAGCAAATCCTTCCTCTATAAAACAGAGTGAATGAGGCCTGGTGGAAGAGATAATGACAGAGAGGCACTGCTATCACTTAAAAGGCTAATGGAGCCACACGCCTCAGATGCATAATGCGCCAGTGCCTGGAGCTGGAAGACCACCTCTTTTATTTCCCATCAACTTGGGAATTTACTTAACTACTAGTTCTCATCTGGCACTTGTGCACATCCATTGTTTTTGAAATGGCTGAGAGGGTGGAGTCCTGGATGCCTGTTAGTTACCCTGGGGAACACCGTTCCCTGTCACCAGATTCCTGCAATGGTCAGGCTTTCTTTTTAGTGATCGTGTCCTCTAAGGCCATGATGATGAAACAGATGTGTGACTCCTCAGTAGTAGTTACTGGTGGGGGAGATGCTTCTTAACATTGAAAAATTGGAACTAAGAAAATTGTATCTGTTTCAAATTGTAATATCCAAGTGCGAGGACAAACTAGTTCTTACAAAGTAAGTTTGTCTTTAACTTGATCTATAAAAAGAACATAAATCAAATAGCTTAAATCAAACAGGTAACAAAAGATAAATTACTAATATATCAACAACCATAAGTTAATACAAGAACAGCTACCAAGTATGATAAAACCATTAAAGATAACAATGAAACAGGTTAATGTCTAGAAACAGATCCAATTATATGTGGGTCTTGATAAACACAAGGATGGCTTTTAATTCAATGGGAAATGGCTTATTTTTATAAACGTTGCTGACATAATTGACGATTCTTTTGGAAGATCTTATCATAGACTTGCTCATTATCCAATCTCCCCTAGTCATCATAATCCCAAGTGGGCAAATGGCCACCCAGAATGAGTACTATTTTTCCCAGCCTCCCTTTTAGCTAGGATGGATTATGTGACTAAGTTCAGGACAATAGGTTGGAAGCAGAAGTAGTATAGGCAACTATTCGCCTGAAACGAAGGGGACACACCCATCTTCTCCCTGCTCCTGTCCTGCTGACTGGAACGTGGAGATGGCAGTCAGCCATCTTGTACCATGAAAATGAACTGTGGAGTGAGGGATAAAAGGAGGCTGGATTCTTGGATTATCTCTCACAGTAGTCTCCATACCAGTCCTGCAATGCCCATCTCTAGATGACTATGTGAAAGATACATAAAACTGTATCCGGTATAAGTCACAGCTATCAGAGGTTTTTGTCACATGCAACCAAATTCATAACCTAACAAACGCAGACCATCTTTCCTCATGCTTTAGACCATGAATAAACAAAAATTGAAGATGGATTAAAGATCTCAATATACTATTTACTTTGCCCAGTAATTGCAATTTGGAGACTCCATTGTATGGAACTGATATATCATAAGAACCTTAAGGATTCGGACTGCAGAATTATATATTATTTATATTATATATTATTATATATATTATTTATAATAGCAAATGTTTGTCAGTGTGGGAGTAGTTAAATATGGTATAACATGTCCGTTATATGACATAGTGTGCAGTTACTAAAAAGGCTGAATTAGAATTTATATTTATTGACCAGGAAAATAGTCATGGGGTATTGTTATAGTTAAAAAGTTTGCAGAGAGGTAAGGGATTTTTTTCTTTTTCTTTCTTTCTTTCTTTCTTTCTTTCTTTCTTTCTTTCTTTCTTTCTTTCTTTTTTTTTTGTGGTAAAATATACATAACATAACAATTACCATTTTAGGAGGTGCCTGGGTGGCTCAGTTGGTTAAGTATCTGACTTTGGCTCAGGTCATGATCTTGCAGTTTGTGAAACTGAGCCCTGCGCTGGGCTCTGTGCTGACAGCTTGGAGCCTGGAGCCTGCATTGGATTCTGTGTCTCCCTCTCTCTCAGCTCCCCGCCCCCCCCCCAACTCATGCTTTGTCTCTCTCTCTCTCAAAAATAAACATTGAAAACAATTACCATTTTAACCATCTTAAATTGTGCACTGTAGTGGCATTAATGACATTCACATTAATGTGCAGTCATTACCACCATCCATCTCCAGAATTTTTTCATCATCCTGTACTGAAATTTTATACCCATTAAATAACTATCCATTCCCTGATCCTCCAGCCCTGGGTAACCACTTTTCTAGATTCTGACTCTGAGATTGACTACTCGAGTTTTCTTGTTTAATTGAAATCATACAGTATCTGTCTTCCTATGTCTAGCTTATTTCAGTTAGCCTAATGTCTTCAAGGTTCATCCATGTTGTAGCATGTATCAATTTCTTTCCCTTTAAGGCAGGAATATACACTACATACATTACATGTAATATGCTACATTTTGTTTATGTATTTATCTGTTGATGAACATTTTGATTGTTTACACCTTTGGCTATTGCAAACAATGCTGCCATAAACCTTAGTGTATAAATATCTCTGGGTTCCTGCTTCCAGTTCTTTGGTGTATATATCCAGAAGCGGTATTGAATCAAATGGTAATTCTATGTTTAAGTTTTTAAGGAATTGCATTACTGTTTTCCACAGCAGCTGCCCCATTTTGCACTCCCAATATCAGTGCACAGGGTTCCAATTTCTGCACATCCATGCTAACACTTGTTTTCTGGGTTTTGATAGTAGACATCCTAATGAGTATGAAGTAGTATTTCACTGTGGTTTTGATTTGCATTTCCCTACTGATTAATGCTGATGAGCATCTTTTCATGTGCTTATTGGCCATTTGTATATATCCTCTTTAGAGTATTGTCTATGCATGTGACTTTCCCATTTTTGAATTGGGTATTTTGGCTTTTTGTTGTGGACTTTTAGCAATTCTGTATATATTCTGGGATTAATATCTTATCAGAGATACATGATCTGCAAATATTTTCTCCTGTGGGTTGCCTTTTACCCTGTTAGTGTCTATTGATGCAAAAAAATTTAATTTTGATAAAACCCAATTTTCTATTTTTGCTTTTGTTGCCTATGCTCTTGATGTCTTATCCAAGAAATCATTGCCAAATTCAGTGTCATGAAGATTTCCCCTATGTTCTCTCTAAGACTTGTATAGTGTTATCTCTACACTTAAATCTTTTATCCATTTTGAGAAGATGTGGCATATACATAATGGAATGTTACTCAGCGATCAAGAAGAATGAAATCTTGCCATTTGCAATGACATGGATGGAGCTAGAATGTATTATGCTAAGTGAAATAAGTCAATCAGAGAAAGACAAATACCATGTGATTTCACTCATATGTGGAATTAAAAAAAAAACAGGTGAACATATGGGAAGGGGAAAGAGAAGGGGAAAGAGAAGAGAGGGAAAGAAACTGCAAGAGACTCTTAATGATAGAAAACAAACTATGGGTTGCTGGAGGGAGGTGAGTGGGGGATGGGCTACATGTACTAAATGTACTAAATAGGGCACTTGTGATGAGCACTTGGTGTTGTATGTAAGTAATGAATCACTGAATTCTACTCCTGAAACCAATATTGCACTGTATATTAACTGACTAAAATTTAAATTAAGAGAGGGGAAAAAAGTCTTTTATCCATTTTGAGTTAATTTTTGTATATGGTGTTAGATAAGGATACAACTTCATTCTTTTACATTTGGACATCTAGTTTTCCTGGCACCATTTGTTGAAAAGATTGTCCTTTCCCCATTGAATGGTCTTCCCCCATGAAGCGTCTCGGCACTCTTGTAAAAAAATCACTTGATGATATACATAAGGGTTTATTTCTGGGATTTTTATTTTATTACATTGATCTATATGTCTGTCTTTATGCCAGTACCACACTGTTTTGATTATTGTTGCTTTGTAGTAAATTTTAGGTCAGGAAGTATGAGTCTTCCAAATTTGTTTTTCTTTTTCAAGATTGTTTTAGTTGTTTGGGATCCATTGAGGTTCCATATGAATTTTAGGATGCATTTTTCTATTCCTGAAAAAAACATCTTTGGGATTTTGATAAGGATTGCACTGACTATACAGATTGCTTTGGGTAGTGTTGATATTGTCTTCCAATCTATGAACAGAAGATGTCTTTCCATTTCTTTATGTTTTCTTTAATTCCTTTCAACAATGTTTTGTAGTTTTTAGCATACAAGTCTTTCACCTCCTTGGTTAAGGTAATTCCTAAGTATTTTTTTTTTTTTGATGCTATTGTAAATAGAATTGTTTTCTTCATTTCCTTTTCAGATTTTTATTGTTGGTGTATGGAAATACAACTGATTTTTGAGTGTTGATTTTTCATTCTGCCACTTTGCTGAATTAGTTTGTTACTTCTTTTTTTATTAAAAAATTTGTTTATGTTTATTTTTGAGAGTGAGAGAGACAGAGCACAAGTGGGGGAGGGGCAGAGAGAGGGAGACACAGGATCCAAAGTAGGCTCCAGGCTGTGAGCTGTCAGCACAGAGCCCGACATGGAGCTTGAACTCATGGACAGCAAGATCATGACCTGAGCTGAAGTTGGATGCTTAACCAACTGAGCCACCCAGGTGCCCCTAGTTTGTTACTTCTAACAGTTGTGTGTGTGTGTGTGTGTGTGTGTGTGTGTGTGTGTGTGTATAATAGGCTTTTCTACATATAAGAAAGATCATATCATTTGTGAATAAAGAAAAATTTATTTCTTCCTTCCTAACTTTTCTTGCTTAATTGTTCTGGCTAGAACTTCTAATACTGTGTTGAATAGAAGTGGAAAAAGTGAGCGTTATTGTCTTGTTCTTAATCTTAGAGGGAAAGTTTTCAGTATCTCACCACTGAGTATCATGCTAACTAACTGGGTTTTTCATATATGACCTTTATTATGTTGAGGTATTTTCTTTCTATTTTGAGTTTGTTGAGTGTTTTCTGTGAAGGGATGTTGAATTTTGCTCGGTGCTTTTTTCTGAATTCACTGAGATGATCATATCAGGTTTTCCCCCCCTCTAATTCTGTTAATATGGTGTATTATACTGATTGATTTTCATATGTTAAACTCTCCTTGCATTTCAGGAATAAGTTCCATTTGGTTATGCTATATAATCTTTTTTTAACTTATTATTTTTTTAAGTTTATTTCTTTATTTTGAGAGAGACAGAGGCAGCGTGAGTTGGGAGGGGCAGAGAGAGAGAGGGAGAGAGAGAATCCCAATCAGGCTCTGTGCTGGTATTGAACTCACAAAACTTCAAGATCATGACCTAAGCTAAAACCAAGCAACCAACACTTAACTGACTGAGCCAGCCAGGTGCCTGTGATATAATCCTTTTGAGATGCTGTTGATTTCTATTTGTTAGTATTTTTTAAAGGATTTTTGCATCAATGTTCACAGGGATATTGATCTATAATTTTCTTTAACTGTAGTGTTTTGATCTGGCTTTGGTATGATGGCCTCATAAAAATGAGTTAGGAAATGTTCCTTTCTCTTCAAAAATTTTTGGAAGAGTTTGAGAAGGATTGTTTTTAGTTCTTCTTTAAATGTTTGGTAGAATTAATTTGTGAAGTCATTAGGTCCAAGATTTTTCTTTGTCAGGAAGATTTTGATTATTGATTCAATCTTCTTAAAAGTTAAAAGTCTGTTCAGATTTTCTATTTTTTCATGGTTCAATCTTGGGAGGTTGTGTGCTTTGTCCATTTCATGCATGCTGTATCATTTGTTGATGTACAATTGTTCTTTTATAATCCTTTTTATTTGTATAAAATCAGTAGTAATGCCTCTACTTGTATTTTAGATTTTAGTAATTTGAGGCTTCTCTCTTTTTTATAGTCACTCTAGCTAAAGGTTTGTTAATTTTGTTAATCTTTTTGAACAACTAACTTTTGGTTTCATTGATTTACTCTTATTTTCTGGTCTCTATTTTATTGTATTTTTTAATTAAAGTTTTTGTTTTAAGTTTATTTATTTATTTTGAGATAGATAGAGAGAGAGAGAGAGAGAGAGAGAGAACATGTGTTGGGTAGGGGCAGAGAGAGAGGGAGAATTCCAAGCAGGCTCTCCACCATCAGCGCAGATTCCAATGCGAGGCTGGATCTCATGAACTGTGAGATCATGACCTGAGCCGAGATCAAGAGTTGGACACTTAACTGACTGAGCCATCCAGGGATCCCGTATTTTTTTTTTTTAGAGGGAGAGAGAGTATGTGAGTCGGGGAGAGGGGCAGAGGGAAAGAGAGAATATCAAGCTGGCTCCATGCTCAGCATGGAGCCTGATGTGGGGTTTGATCCCATGACCCTGGGATCGCGATCTGAGCTGAAATCGGAAGTCCAACATTCAACCAACTGAACCACCCAGGTATCCCGTCTCTGCTGTAATTTCTATTATTTCCTTCCTTCTGCTAACGTTGGGCTTGTTTTTCTCTTCTCTTTCCAGTTCCTTCAGTTGTGAAGTTAGATTGTTAATTTGAGATCTTGATTTTAATGTAAGCATTCATAGCTACAAATGTCCCTCTTAGTACTGTTTTTGTTGCATCCCACAAGTTTTAATGTGTTGTTTTCATTCTCATTAATCTTTAAGTATTTCCTAATTTCCTTTGTGATTTCTTTTTTTGACCCATTGAGGGTTTAGGGTGTGTTGTTTAATTCCCCCACAGACTTGTGAATTTTTAAGTTTTCCTTCTGCTATTGATTTCTCTTTTCATCCTGTTATGCTCAGAGAAGATGCTTTGTATGATATCTATGTGTTTAAATCTATTGAGGATTGATTTGTGGCTTGACATATGGTCTATCCTGGAGAATGTCCCATTTGCCCTTGAGAAGAATGTGTATTCTGTTGTTGGGTGAAGTGTTTTGTATATGTCTGTTAGATCCAGTTTATTTTTTCTTTTCTTTTTGTTTGTTGTTTTCTTTCACAATAATGACATACTACATAAACACACAGGTGGTGTGTGTGTGTGTGTGTGTGTGTGTGTGTGTGTGTTACATGTATGAGTAGAAAGGGAGGTGTGGAAAGCTACGTTGGTTACCTCGTGGGAATAACAATCGACAGGAGAGAGGCAGGGGAGAGATTAACTTCTTTCCAAAAGCATGCTCCAAGCTGAAGGACTGTCAAGGGTGATGGAATCTAGATCGGGTTGTATGTGATGACTATCCTAATACTGGGCTCAGGAGCAGGTGAGCAGTGGGGATTGCACTTTGTTCCCCTAATCCTCATGCAGAAACTGTGATTTGCCAGTACATGAAAGAAGCGCTCGATGGATTAGATTTAAGAGAAGCATGAGTGGCTCAAAGGGAATAACTTATACCAGCCATCTCTTGTGGAATACTTCACAATCACTTTAGACTCATTTCTTTGTTTAGTCTTGGTGGTGGCAGACAGTTCACGTGAGCTTTGACAGGTGTCCGCAGGTGCAATCACAGACTGCTTCCCCCACTTGTCTTTGCTTTGCTTCCTGCCTTGGGGCTGCTTTGAAGCTTGCAGGATGTAGAACCTTGGCAGGACTCCACTTGGTGGTCATGTCTGTACACCTGGGAATTCGGGAAGGATCAATGACAATGAAGCCACTCTCCATCAGTGGGGAATAGTAGCTAACCAATAAATGCTTTACTCTTTTGTCCCATGGGTGGAGAGTTCTGAGACATATTTCAAAAGTCTCCTCAAGAAGTACCGGTCAGAAAAGAAGTCCCAGTGGCCAACTTGTCCCTCCGTCCTGTGACACTCCTGCTCTCTGGAATCACCTTCCCGAATACACTACCTGCACACAAACTTTTTTCTCAGACTCTGATTTGGGGAAACCTGGGTAAAAGCAGGAGCTTTGTCAAAAGGCCACAGGAGGTAACTTGAAGGAACAGTCTGAAGATGGGAAAGTTTGAAAATCCAATAGAATGCCAACAATTTATAAAAACATATTGAAAACATAAGTCATAGTGATATGCAAAAGAGAAAGATGACTAAAACTGTTGAGCAGAAAGTGCATTGGTTACCAATCGCAGGAGAACATGCTAACTGCATAGAGGATAGCAAAGCTATCATAATGCCAACTACCAGGAATAGAAGTCCACACATTCTGGGGGAGCCTGGGTGGCTCACTTGGTTAAGTGTCCGACTTCAGCTCAGGTCATGATCTCACGGTAAAGTTTGAGCCCCTTATCCAGCTCTCTGCTGTCAGCATGGAGCCTGCTTCGAATCCCTCTCTCTCTCTCTGCTCCTCCCCCACTCTCTCTCCCTCTGTCTCTCTCTCAAAAATAAATATTAAACAACAACAACAACAAGAAATGAAGTCCATATATTCTGCTCACTGCATCTTGGTGTCAGAGTCGGCAAGGAAAACACAACACTGTAGAGCCCTGGATGGAACAATGCTTTACTCACCTAGAGAAGAGAGAGAATAAGATCATTTCTACTTGTGTCTCCCTCCAGCCCTGGCAGCCAGTGTAGGGCAGCTGGTCTGTAGGCACCCCCTCAGGCTACAGCAGAAGGACCCTAGCTCCTCTGCCATGGAGTCTGAAATACTGAATGCTGGTGGAGTGCCTGAGGGCCATTGACACTCATGCTTGAGCAGAAGAAAGGAGCACACACTGAGTCCGAAACAGGGGAAGGTACTCCCACACAAGGCTGTAAGGCCAGTACAGTTGTGTGGGCTCTTTGTCTCTTGGTGAGGAAGTGCTCTGGGCTGAAGGCCCATCCTTAAGGGGCCATGTGGGGGTTGAAAGTCTGCACCTGAGACTGCCTTTCTCAGCTGTCCACCCAGCAATCCTCATTCGACCACTGAAACAGCAGATGAAACATAGCAAATCCAACAGGACCACTGCCCACCTCGAATTTGGAGGCCCATAAACAATCTATATGGATATGGTTTGTTGCCAGAACCTCCTTGTTATTTTGAGATAGCACTTTACTAGGGTTAGTAGGAGGACCAGATCCAAGAGGATGGCCAGGCCTCCCTGGAGGACGGTCCTTAACCAGGAACCCCAAGTGCATGTGTTATTCCAGTTAAAGAAGTCAAAGAATTAGTCTAAGGGGATCTTCCAGCTGAAAACATTCCACCTGAGCATGGATTTTCTACAGCTTGGTTTCTACTTTCCTTGAATTATTATTATTATTTTTAAAAGCTAATTTATTCATTTTGAGGAAGAAAGAAGGAGAGTGTGAGCAAGCACAAGTGAGGAAGGGGCAGAGAGAGAAAGAGAGAGAGAATCCCAAGCAGGCTTCATGCTGTCAGTGAAAAGCCCGATGCAGGGCTTGATCCTGAGACCCTGAGATCATGACCTGAGCCAAAATCAAGAGTCTGATGCTTAACTGATAGGGCCACCCAGGAACCCCTGAATTATTGATATATACACAGCAAGGGGCGTTGGCAATAATACAAAAGCCACCCTGTTCCATCACCACCATGGCTAGTGAGTTCGGCAAGAATAGCATGGGGCGTAGTGTTAATATCTCCACTATAGTTAATGACAAGCTGTAAACCATTTTTTTTTTTCCAGGGCATATACCAGGTGTGAGGACAGTGACAGCAGAATGGAACCAGCTGTCTGATTGTTTTTCTTTCAGACTGTCTCTGGCAATCTGGCAATGTGTCACAAGGGTGGGGCTCTTCCAATTTAGAGTATCATTTTGTACAAACACCCGAGAACCCTGAAATTCCAAACAGCAAGCCCCATCTGATGGTGACAAGCACTTCATAGCCCCATATGTCCCTCAGAGAACATATAACTCAGAGGAACACATGTCACTCGGGCCAGGGAGCAGTCTTTATGAAAGTCTCTAGCCCAATTGTACAAAGCTCGTGTCAGGTTTAACTACAGGTTAGGTGACAAAGTAAAGTTGCATGATGTATGACAGTCTCATACCACTGATGATGTTTAAAGTCTGCCTCTCAATTTGTGTCTATGTTGGAGGAAAGCTTCATGCATGGGGTACCCTGTGGATAGGAACCTGCACTGAGGTTGTCATTCTCGAATTGGAACTTTCGATAGCTGTTGGGACGCCTGTGAGATTAGCAATAGACCACATGTAGACTATTTGAGTAGGGGGAGGAAATGCTCCAAATATATGGGTAGATACTTCAAACCCTCTGCTGCTACCACCGTGCCAATTTTCACCAATGTGTTGTCAATTCAGATACTGCTGGGTATCTGAAGGAACAACACGGGGAGAGATTAGTTTTCTTCTACCCCCTGACTACTTCATGTATTTCATGTGGTCAAAGGTGTTCCTGTCTGTTACTTGGGGTACTGGCTGTCTAGGTATTGCAGCCCTGGGTCTCTGTCCCAGTCCCAAGGCTACTCCACGGTCACTCATTGCCTTGTTGCTTGATCCAGACCATTCAATCCTGGGCACGTAGTTCATGAAAGTCATGTTCTGCACAAACTTGGCACATCCCATAATGTCACCCACCTGAATGAAAAGATCAGCTGTCCTTGGCACCACTAGAGATCTCCTAGAACCCTGGTGCTCCTTGTAACCATCGCCTAGAAGCATCACCTCCAGATTAGTCAGGAGGCCCTGTCCAGGGTACTATGGCAGCCTAAACTGCATACCACTCCTGAGACATGTGCTCTAAGGAGAAAGAAGAAAAGAAAGGCTGGGCGTTCTGAGATTGGGATTTTGCAGGCACAGCCTGATCAGATGGCTTCCTGGTCCACCTTCACCCCGACCACGGTTGGTATTTCCCAACATGCATTGCAACGCCATATTTCCCTTTGTGTTGGAGTGCAATTTTTAATGTCTATACTGCCCTACTCAGGTAGGGGTGCCACTCCACTACCAGGTCATCATGATATTCTTTCTTTAGTTGCTGTTTGAGTTTACTGCTTTATCATCTGATGGCTCCATTGGCCTGTGAGAGATAGGGCACATGAAAAGTCTATTGTTTTCATGACAGCGCACCCATTGCTGTGTTGTCTGGGCAGTGAAAGCTGTTCCTTGGCTAAAGTGCCATAGAGTTTCTAAACATATGATTTAAGTTATTTTCAAGGGCAGCTATGGAAGTTCCAGTGTCTACATGTTGGACTGGAATGGCAACAACATAGCCTGAATAAGAGTCAAAAGCGGTGAGGCACCACTGGTGCCCATGGCTGGGGTCAGGAGCATGATGTGGTTAATCTGCTAGACCCTTGGTTAATGTGTCCCAATTCTCTTCTTTGGATGATTTGTGTCCATTAGCAAGATTCCCAAGATTGTACTGTTTCCTTAGTTTTGACATCTTCCAGGATCACTCCTTGGGCCTTGGCCTATTCTTGCATCTGAAGTAGACTTCCGTGTCCAGTTCATTGACGTATCCTTTGGGCTACTGTTGTTACCCATTGGGTACAAGCTTGATTGACATGAGAGTTCGTTCATGTTCCATTTTAAAAAGTCCTTTGCCATGAGCATTAACATGAGCATTAACATATATTTTTCCTTTCCAGGCAATAAGGTGCTGATATAATCCTTGTCCCCATACAAGGAATCCCTTAATAGTCAATCATTCAGTTGCCATTCTCCAAACCAGATGACTAGGCCATTGGCAATGACTCATGAATTGGTGAAAATGTAGCAAGCTTTGGTGGTATGGGTGGCCTGCACAATCACCACTGCGTGGAGTCCAGCCCACTGAGCAGAATGTCCATGTACAGTCCCAGCCTTTAGTTTTGCAGAGTCATCAGTGAGCCATGCCATATTGTCAGCAGGCACATCTTTAAATCTTGGGCCCCAGGTAGTCATGGGGTGGGGGCAGGGACAAAGCATTCCTTGTGGGTTGCTCAGTCCTTTCTGGTAAGCTGGCTTGCTCATGGAGGCTACTGGTCCCTTGAGGTTGTGACTGGGCCTGACCTTGGATATACCACTCCTAGTTAATAATTGAGCTCTATTGAACTTGCCCAATTTTATTAGTGGAGTCGTACTTGGATGACTTGGATGTAAGCATTCAAGTAAGAATGGGCATTTCAGGTCACAAGTCATAGGTGGTATCTGGCTCTAAGATGTTAGTCTCTACCAAGACCTGATTAGCAAGCCAGCAGTTGCTCTTTAAATGAAGTGTGGCTGGTGGCTGCCTTAGTCAACCCGTAGTTCCAAAATCCAAGAGGCCTACACACCCTAGTGGCAGTTTTTTTAAAAAATATTTTAATTTTATTTTTTAATTTTTAAGTAGACTCCACATCCAATGTGGGGCTCAAACTCAGGACCCTGAGATCAAGAATAGCATGCTC
Source organism: Panthera pardus (assembly GCF_024362965.1). Classification (NCBI taxonomy): domain Eukaryota; kingdom Metazoa; phylum Chordata; class Mammalia; order Carnivora; family Felidae; genus Panthera; species Panthera pardus. The sequence goes on from NW_026526677.1 coordinate 88,651,128, forward strand.
TTTTTCAAAAAAAAGAATGACATCTTGCCATTTGCAACAACGTGGATGCAACTGGAGGGTATTATGCTAAGCGAAGTAAGTCAGTCAGAGAAAGACATGATTTCACTCATGTGGAATTTGAGAAACTTAACAGATGATCATAGGGGAAGGGAAGGAAAAAATAAGATAAAAACAGAGAGGGAGGCGAAACATAAGAGACTCAAATACAGAGAACAAACTGAGGGTTGATGGGGGTGGGGAAAATAGGTGTTGGGATGATCACTGGGTGTCATATATAAGTGATGAATCATTGGATTCTACTCCTGAAGCCAAGACTACATTGTATGTTAACTAACTTGAGAATAATAATAATAATAAAATCCTTAAACATTAAAAAAAAAAGAAAGAAAATAAGAGTAGCATGCTCTATCAACTGAGTCAGCTGGGCATCCCCCTAGTGGCAGTTTTTTTGTTACCACATACACTAATTAGCATGTATAGAGGTTGTGGACAACTGTGGTGTTCAGGCCCCAAAGGTCTCAAATGCAGCAGCTGGGCCATGGCTTGTAGAACAGTTTTCAAGACTTGTTGCTTGCAAAAGGCATTTCAAATTAGTAGTATTTTTTTTTAATTTTATTTCTTTATTTTGAGAGAGACAGAGACAGAAAGAATGGGGAAGGGGCAGAGAGAGAGGGAGACAGAAAATCCCAAGCAGGCTCTGCACTGTCATCACAGAGCCTGATGTGGGGCTCAAAACTCACGAACCATGAGATCATTACCAGAGTTGAAACCAAGAGTCAGATGCTTAACTGACTGAGCCACCCAGGCGTCCCTCAAATTGGTAGTTGTATAGGTCACCTTAACAAGGGGAACAAAAGAACATCCAAATTGGGATACATGCTGTACTAGAGAAGGCCACCTCCTTTTTAATAGCGGGCTCCACCAGGGGCAACAATTATTACTCTATCACGGATACTTCTTTGGCTTTGTGCACAAGTGACCCTTGGAATTGCACCTGCTGTGCTGGGTCCTGTACTTCATCTGGGCTTAAAGCCCACTGCCATGAGTCATTGTATCAATGCCTAATGGCAGCACTGCCTCCACCTGTCTTTTGGCGGGCTCCACTACCAGATGTCATTAATGTAATGGATGGCCAAAACTCCTGTAGTGATCTGGGTTTGTTGACAGTCAAACCCCACACACTTGTAGTATGTTGAGCATATGAGCACCTGTCTGCCATGGGTCACCTCATTTACCCCCAAACGTCCCAAGCTCATTAAATTTTCAGGTCCTTATGGGGACCTGAAAATATTGTCATGTGGGCACCAGTATCCAAGAGCTCCATGAGTCTCGATTTTTCTCTTTTCCCTTTTTATCCTGGCAGGGGTACAAGGCCACTGACCCACAATGGGGATCTGAAGACCTTGGCCCCATCCTTAACTGTGCCCTCCAGGCGGAGACATTTGTGTTTGCAATGTCCCTTTATCAAACAGAAACACCAGCCGGGCTGCCTGAGACGCCCCTGGCTTCTGTCCATCTATGTCTTTCAGCTTTTGTATTTTATTCTTAGAGAAGGATCTCATTTCAACAGTTCTGTTTTCAGCAATGCCATCGATGGTTTTTCACTGAGTGAAAACAGATCTTATTTGAGGCATGTAAATGACCGGGACTGGGTGGAACTCCCTGCACAGGACTCCCTTACTTCCCTTAGACACCACCAGTGACCCTACTTGTTCATAACCTTGGGTGCTTTCTAGGTGAAACCTGCAACTGGTCCCATACTCAGAGGGCAGGAAGAGACCCAAGAAAGAGGCAGACCACTTCAGATTGGTGGATGGCAGGCTTAAAAAGCAAGGGATGAGGTCCCAATAGTTCCTTTTTCTTTTATTTCCCTTGTCTCCGAGGACATGTCTAGTAAGAAGTTGCTATGGCCAAGGTCAAAGAGGTTGCTGCCTGTTTTCTCCTCTAGGATTTTGATGGTTTCCTGCCTCACATTTAGGTCTTTCATCCATTTTGAGTTTATTTTTGTGTATGGTGTAAGAAAGTGGTCCAGTTTCATTCTTCTGCATGTTACTATCCAGTTCTAGCATCATTTGCTGAAGAGACTGTCTTTTATTCATTGGATACTCTTTCCTGCTTTGTTGACATTAGTTGACCATATATTTGTGGGTCCATTTCTGGGTTCTCTATTCTATTCCATTGACCGATGTGTCTGTTTTTCTGCCAATACCATAACTGTCTTGATGATTACAGCTTTGTAATACAGGTTAAAGTCTGGGATTGTGATGCCTCTAGCTTTGGTTTTCTTTTTAAATATTACTTTGGATATTTGGGATCTTTTCTGGTTCCATACAAATTTTAAGATTATTTGTTCTAGTTCTGTGGAGAATGCTGGTGCTATTTTGATAGGGATTGCATTGCATGTATAGATTGCTTTGGGTAATATCGACATTTTGACAATATTTGTTCTTGAAATCCATGAGCATGGAATGTTTATCCATTTCTTTGTGTCTTCTTCAATTTCTTTCATAAGTTTTCCATAGTTTTCAGTGTACAGATCTTTCACCTCTTCGGTTAGGTTTATTCCTAGGTGTCTTATGGTTTTTGGTGCAATTGTAAATGGTATTGATTCCTTGATTTCTCTTTCTTTTGCTTCATTATTGGTGTGTAGAAATGCAACTGATTTCTGTATGTTAATTTTATATCTTGCGACTTTGCTGAACTCATGTATCAGTTCTAGCAGTTTTTTGGTGGAATCTTTTGGGTTTTCCACATACAGTATCATGTCATCTGCAAAGAGTGAAAATTTGACTTATTCCTTGTCAATTTGTATGCATTTTATTTCTTTTTGCTGTCTGATTGCTGAGGCTAGGACTTCCAGTACTATGTTGAACAACAGTGGTGAGAGTGGACATCCCTGTCTTGTTCCTGATCTTAGGGGGAAAGCTCTCAGTTTTTCCCCATTGAGGATGATATCAGTGTTGGGTGGTTCATATATGACTTTTATGATCTCGAGGTATGATCCTTCTATCCCTACTTTCTTGAGGGTTTTTATCAAGAAAGGATGCTGTATTTTGTCAAATGCTTTTTCTCATCTATTGGGAGGATCATATGGCTCTTATCCTTTCTTTTATTAATGTGGTGTATCATGTTGATTGATTTATGAATATTGAACCAGCCCTGCAGCCCAGGAATAAATCCCATTTGATCATGGTGAATAATTCTTTTAATGTACTGTTGGATTTGATTTGCTAGTATCTTGTTGAGAATTTTTGCATCCAGGCTCATTAGGGAGAAGGAAACAATCAACAAAATTAAAAGGCAACCAACGGAATGGGAGTAGATATTTGCAAATGACATATTGGATAAAGGGTTAGTATCCAAAATCTGTAAGGTACTTACCAAACTCAAGATCCAAAAAACAAATAATCCAATAAGGAAGTGGGCAGAAGACACGAATGGACACTTTTCCAAAAAAGACATCCACATGACCAACAGACATGAAAAGATGCTCAACATCACTCACCATCAGGGAAATACAAATCAATACCACAATCAAATCCTCAAATCACAAATCAAATCTTCAAATCCACAAATAGAAACTTTACACCTGTCAGAATGGTTAAAATGAACAACTCAGGAAACAACAGATGTTGGCAAGGATGTGGAGAAAGGGGAATGCTTTTGCACTACTGGTGGGAATGCAAACTTGTGCAGCCACTCTGGAAAACAGTATGAAGGTTCCTCAAAAATTTAAAAATAAACTACCCTATGACCCGGCAATTGCAATACTAGGTATTTACCCAAAGGATACAAAAATGCTGATTCGAAGGGACACATGCATCCCAATGTTTATAGCAGCACTATCAACAATAGCCAAATTATAGAAAGAGCCCAAATGTCCATCGATTGATGAAAGGATTTATATATATACATATATATATATATATATTATATATATATATATATGTGTGTGTGTATATGTGATATAAAGAGATGTGAGGTATATGTGTATATATATATACACATATACCTCACATCTCTTTATATCACATATATCACATCTCCTTATATCCATATCATACATGTATATATAATATATATATACATACACACACACACACACACACATATATATATGTGCATATATATGTATATATAATGGAATATTACTCCAAACCCTGAGATCATGACCTCAGCCAAAATCAAGAGTCAGACCCTCAACTGATTGAGCCACCCAGGTGCCCTTTATTTCTTTTTCTTGTCTGATTGCTGTGGCAAGGACTTATAGTACTGTGTTGAATAGAAGTGGTGAGAGTGAGCACCCTTGTCTCGCTCCCAGTCTTAGAGGAAAAGCTTTATTTTACCTGCATTCTTCTATCCCCCAAACCAGTATTACGCAGTGCCAAGAAGGAACACCCCAGCAAATTCTCTTCCCCAAATTTAATTATAAAACTGGACCAAACGGTCAAAATAATCATTCCAGGGCTCTGGAAGTTGACCAAAGGCATATGACTAATTTAGAGTGGTTATTAATGAAATACTAAACTTTGAATAAAAACAGTAGGTTCTGTGATTATTGTACCTGAGACTGCTCCCATTCCTTCCACCTTCCACGTCAGTTTTTGGGATATTCTAGCAGGGTGTTCAAGCTGTGAATACCCACAGCTTCACCACCAGAGGGGTCTCACTTGGTTTTGAATGGACTTAGCAAAGTCTACTCCTAGCAGGATTGGAAGTGTTAGTTATGATCTCAGTAGCAAACAAACATGTAACATCAATGGTTCAGTTAGCCTGAGGTTTCAGTCCTGGATGGCACAGGCAATGAGGTGAGGGACTGGCCAAAAATTTAATAGAAGATCTGGAATATTTCAGGACAAGTTTCCACATGTCTGAACAGAATAGACCAGAGACGACCCAAGATATTCATACCAACAGCATGATCCATGAAAGAAAAATCTGGCACATTGAACATCATCAAAATGAAAACCTCAAAAGGCACCAGTGAGAAAATCAAGTCAAGCCAACAGAGTGGGAGAAACTATTTCCAAATTATGTATCTGATAAAGGGCTTGTCTAACACTAAGACGTTTTTCCATTCAATAATAAGGAGGCAAATTAAAAAAGGCAATTAAAAACAGGCAAAATATTTGAGCCTATATTTCACCAACAAAGGTATATGAATATCTCAAAGCCCATAAAAAGATGGCTAGCAAAATTAGTATTAGGAAAATGAAAACTAAACCATAATGAGATATCAATATACCCATAAAGATCATTATAATAAAAAATGCAGAACCCCCCCCCAAAAAACCCTCAAGATGATGTCAATCAGGAATAATTGTGGAAATAAACATAAAATACAGACAATTATAAGAATTGGGGAGGATACGGATAAACTGAAACCCTCATATATTGCTTATAGCAATGTAAAGCGCTATGGCCACTCTGGAGTACAATTTGTCAGTTTCTTAAAAAATTAAACAAACTTATCATCTGACCAAGCAATTTCATTCTTAGCTGTGTATCCAAGAGAAATGAAAACTTGTGTCTACACAACAACTTATATGTAAATTTTCATAGTGTTATACATAATAACATAATATTCAAAAGTGGAACCATTTCAAATATCAATTAACTGATGATGGGTAATCAAAAATGTGTTAAATCTATAAAATGGAATACTGCTCGACAACAGAAATAAATGAGCTGCTAATATGAGCTTCAACATGTGAGAAGCTAGATAGAGAAGACCAAACGCTGTATGATTCCATTTATAAGAAATTTAGAGACGACAAATATATAGAGATTTAAAGCAGGTGAATGGTTGCTTGGGGCTGGAGCAGTAGCAGGAGCAGGAGTAGGGATTGATGGCAGTTGGGCAAGATGGAATATTCTGGAACAATGGAAGTATTCTAAAACTCAACTGTGGTGTTGTTTGCACATCTTTATAAATTTACTAAAAATCATTGAACTGTGCAGTTACAATGGGTGAAGTTTTTGGTAAGTTATACCTTAGTATAAGGTATTAAAAATCATAATCCGTGATGGATAGGGGGTGGAGAAGTATTGAGAAGCTGGGTGATAAGTAAGAAAAGTTCATTATACTATTCTTTCTACTTTTGTATGTGTTAAAAAATTGCATAGTAAAATGTTCTAACAAGCTGAGGGCTAGCCCTGTTACATGTGAATTAAGTTGGAGAATTTACACTTTCTGATTTTAAATTGTAATATACTAGTCAAGAGAGTTTGGAACTGGTGTAAGGACAGGCATGGAACAGAAGTGAAAGTCCAGAAATGAATTCTTAACATTTATGCTTAATCAATTTTAGACAAAGGCAATTTAAAGAGGATTAACAAATAGCCTAATGGAACAAAACAGAGAACTCAGAGATAGACCCATTTGTTTACATAAACTTGTATATGACAAATTTGGTGCCACAAATCAGTGCTTAGTAGATGGTGTTGGAAAAATTGGCCCATAAATAAAAAAATAAAACTGCTTCCTTTCCTTATCTTTACCTATTTATAGAGGTGGACTTCAGATGTACTAAAGATCTAAAGGCACATTTCTAAAAAAGCTTACATAAAAATATCTTTGTTACTGTTTAAGACCACAAAGCACAAAGCATGAGACAAAATAATTTAATGAATTTCATTGTATCAAGATTACAAATTTTCGACCTAGAGACAAGGTCAACACACAGACATAGATTGGGAGAATGTATTTGCAATATCTAAACCTGGCAAGAGACAATTAGTCTCTAGCTATTAGCTAGAATATGCAAACAATTCTTGTGAATCAACAATGAGAAACCCAAAAGAAAACTGGGCAAATGATACAAACAGTAATTTCCAAATGGAGAAACCCAAATGAAAAGTAATAAAGAGATACTCCAACTCAATAGCAACTGGAAAAATATACTGTGTATTAAAACACTGGGCATCAGATTGGCAAAAGCCAGAAATTGGATAATGCCAAATGATGTAGGCGTATTGGAAAAATAGGGACTCTCCTGCATTGCAGGAGGTGTGGCTACTGGTACAGTTTTATTTTCAGAGCACTTGTAAATATTTGGTTTAATTAAGCATTCCAGAGAAATTTCCACACAGGCTCACAGCAAGACAGGTACCTAAATGGTCATTGTAGTTGGAGACAACTGGACCAATGCAGGTGATACACAGTATTGGAATGTTGTGCAGCAGGAGAAGCAGCAATGAAATGTACACAATAACATGAATCTCTTGTAAAAACACTGCTGAGTAAAAATAGGAAGAAAGAACACCTTCATATAAACTTAAAGCACACACACCACCACCACTACCACCACCAATATGGGTGAAATATGGAACTAAGAAGAGACATACAAAACACTTCAAACCATGGTTAAGAGACACCTGAATGGCTCAGTCTTGGTTGAGTGTCCGACTCTTGGCTTTGGCTCAGGTCATGATCTCATGGTTCATGAGTTCGAGCCCCATATCGGGCTCTGCGTTGTCAGCTCAGAGCCTGCTTGGGATTCTCTCTCTCCCTCTCTCTGTCTCTGCCCCTCCTGCATCTCTCTCTCTCAAAATAAGTAAATAAACCTGAAAAAAAAAAAAACAACAAACATAGTTAACAATGGAGGTGAAGGATGCGGAAATGAGGGAATGGAAATAGAGAATGAGGATAGAAATGTATACATAAATTCAAAAACCCGGGGGACGGGTCTTGTGCAGACCAATAAGGATTACTTGCTGAAAACTGGGTAAAAGGCTTCACTCAATCATCTTAATCTGGGATCCAAAGGTGGGGACAGGTGAAGGGAAAATCACTTACGAGAACATCTTCAGATTAGTGGTTATTTGGAGTGATATAGGGAAGAAAAATAATGGGAGGGATCTGTATTGGTTACATCAGGATAGTTTAATTTTTTAAAATAGATAATATATATTCCATAGCCTCTGTATTAGTTATAGGCAATAGAGTTTATGGTCAAAATCATGGGCTCTGGATGTAGATTATCTGAGCCCAAACCCAAATCTTCCAACTGTGTGACTTAGTACAAGCTTCTGGACCACTCTGTGCCTCAATTTCTTTATCTGTAAAATGGAACCAATAATAATATCTACCACATAGGACTGATATAATTACCTAAATTCATGTATTTCATAGAAGAGTATATACATGGCATGTACTGGGCTTGGCACACAGCAGTAGAATATAAATGTTTTCTATTGCTAGAGAGATCTAAAGCAAAAAGGACAAATGGCAAAGAGAAGAAAGGTACAAACAACCGAATGTAGGAAGAATAGAAAGGAGTCAAGTGAAGCAAGATTTGAAATCTCGAAGATTAGAAAATTCTGTAGAAATAACCTGTGTCAGTTGGGCTTTTGTTCCTCTTTCTTTTTAGCAACTTTTTGGCTTATTAGCACCAAAAATTGGGGAAAGGAAATCTGCCAATTCTGTAATTTTGAGGCAGCATGTGCTGCTAACGGGTCTGATGAGGCAAAAGAGTGAAATCTTGGCTAAAATATAGTTAATAGGTGTTTTTTTGAATTGATTTTTTTTTTTGATCAATGGATAGATTTTTCCCCCTTGTATATAGGTCATAGTTCCTGCTTATTTGCATACCTGGTAATGTTTGATTGGATGCCAGACATTGTACGTTGTATGTTATCAGGTGCTGGGGTTTCAAAAATTCCTTTAGATTTTAATGGGCTTGGTTTAGAGTACAGTAAGTTACTTGGAATGGGTTTGATTTTATTGAGGCTTGCTTTTAGGCTTTGATAGGATAGGTCAACCCAACTTTTCATAGAGGGCTAATTTGGCCCCCCGAGGCACTATGTTTCTGAGCACTGGGTCCAATGTTCCAGGTGTTAGGGAGTCTTCCAACCCTGGCTAGTGGGAGCACGATTTCTGGCCCCATGTGATCTGCGTTCTCCTTTCTGGTGTTCATTCCTCAGCCTTGGAGGTTTCCTTATACATCCTCAGCCAAAGACTCGAGGGACTCCTCTGTAGATCTCCAGAGCTCTCTCTCTCTCCAGTTCCCTCTGTGATACTTTGCTAACAAATTTTCATCACCTCGCCCTGCTCGAGCTCTAAACCTGTCTCCTTAACTCAATGAGAATGCTAGACTCGGTTTTGGTGTTCCCTTTCCGTGTCCAGTCTGGAAACTCTCCAAGTGGTGAGCTGGGGCACTTTAGCAGTCATCTCACTGTTTTTCCTTCTCTCAGGGATCACTGACCTGTGCTGATGGAGTTCCAATGTCCAGAAACTTTTGTTTCATATATTTAAAACTTTTGTTTAAGGAGGAAGGGTAAATGCAGTCTCTGCTACTCCATTATGATTGAAAACAGAAGCTGAATGTTGGTTTTTAATAAAGTTTTCATCATGTTTAAGTAGTTTCTTTCTATTCCTATTTTGTTTAAGTTTATTCATTTATTTTGAGGGACAACATGAGTGGGGGAGGGACAGAAAGAGGGAGAGAGGGGGAATCCCAAGCAGGCTTTGCACTGTTAGTGCAGGGCCCGATGCAGGGCCTGAACTCACAAACTGGGAGATCATGACCCCAGCCGAAATCAAGAGTCAGATGCTAAACCAACCCAGCCACCCAGGCACTCCCCTCTCTTCCTATTTTTTTTTTAATGTTTATTAATTCATTTTTGAGAAAGAGAGATGGAGAGAAAGAGAGCATGAGCAGGGGAGTGACAGAGAGAGAGACAGAGAGAGAGAGAGAGAGAGAGAGAGAATCCCAAGAGGCTTGGCACTGTTAGCATAGAGCCCAACATGGGGCTTGATCTCACAAACTTCGAGATCATGACCTGAGCTGAAATCATGAGTTAGAAGCCTAACCGACTAAGACACACAGGCACCCCTCTATTCACATTTTAATTAAAGTTTTTATTAGACATGCTTTTAAATATTAGGAAAAAACTTTCTTTGTATTTATTCATAACATCATGTAGGGTTTCTTCTTTAGTGTACAAATGTAATGACTTCTATTGATAGGATTCCCATTGTTGAACAACTTTTGCAATCCTGGAATAAACCCTTCTTGGTCATGTATTATTTTTATATTATCATTAATATTATTTTTTAATGCTTACTTATTTATTTGGGGGAGGGGAAAAGAGGGGGAGAGAGAGAATCCCAAACAGGCTCCACGCTGTCAGTGCAGAGCCTGATGTGGGGCTTGATCCCATAAATGGTAAGATCATGACCTGAGCCGAAATCGAGTTGGATGCTTAACTGACAGAGCCACCCAGGCACTACAGTATATTATTAAAAAACACTGCTAAATGAGCAATGTGATTGAAAGTCCTGGGATGACAGCCTCTCAGCCTAAGAGCAGACTGTATTGGTGACAACTAAAACATTGCATCACAAGAATGTATGTGTTCGGGCCTTGGGCATCAAAATAAAAAATTTCCCCCAATTAAGCTATTTAAAAATTCTGATGGGGTCACCTGTGTGGCTCAGTCAGTTAAGCGTCTGACTACTGATTTCGGCTCAGGTCGTGGTCTCATGATCATGAGATCAAGCTCTGCATCGGGCTCTGCACTGACAGCGTGGCACTTGCTTGAGATTCTCTCTCTCTCTCTCTCTCTCTCTCTGCCCACCCCCCCGACTTGAGTGAGCAGGCGCACAAGCTCTTTTTCTCTAAAAAATAAAAAAATAAGAATTCTGATGGGTTCTCTGTCATTTTCAGGGATTCCTTTTTACATTTGAAAGCTTTCTTCATGTTTTTCTTTTTATATGTTACATTGCTTGAATTTGTCCTACGATGCACTGATGTTCTTTCCTTTTCTTCTTCTTTTTAGTATTTTTTCTCTGTATTTCATTGTGGATGGCTTACATTGCTATGTCATTAAGTTCACTGGTTTTTTCTTTATCATCATCTAATCTGTTGTCAATCCAATCTAGCAACTTTTCAACTCAGAATTGTATTTTTATTCTCAGAAATTCAATTTGGGTATTTTGGATCTTCCACGTTTCTACCAACATGCTCAGTGTCTCCTTTAACTTCTTGAACATTTAGGAAACAGTCATACACAACAGTTATAGGAAACTGTTTCAATGTTCTGGTCTACTTATTGTATAATCTGTGTTGTTTCTGGATTTGGCTTCATGTTTGCTTTTTCTCTTCTTTATGGATGGCATTTTTCTGTTTCTTTTGTTTTTTTGTTTTCTTTTCATGCCTGGTAATTTTTGATTGGATGCAAAACATTGTAAATTGTACCTCAGGTACTGTACCTAAAAGAGATTAGCAAGTGTCTCGGTGGCCACCAATTTGGCCGCAAGAGCTGGCATGACGCTCCTTCCTGTGGATGCAGAAAGGAAAGCAAGAGAAGTGGCCATCCTCTCCTGGAGCAGCTGCCTCCAGTCCGCACTCCAGCCTGAGGCACTTGCTCTCCCGTTACCGATTAGCTAAGGGTCTGTGCTCAGGCCAGAAGCAGTAATGGTGACTGGAAAAGAAGGGTCCCCTGGGAAAGTTAGTGGGTCCAGCTTCAGGACACAGTAAGTCTCAAGGGCAGATGAGGGGAGAGATTTTAGTATCAGTAAAGTGAATCATAAGAGACAGAGGAAAGCAGCTTGAGCAAAGACAGGAAGAACCAACTGACTAGAGGAGGGTAGGTGCTTGCAAAGAAGGTTGTTGATAGTGTCTAAAGGGATCCTTCTTGAACCACCCAGGAACTCTGATAACAAGAAGCAAGAATGAAAAGAAACTGCATCCCACTGTCTTTGCTGGGGTGAGCTCAAGACAGAAGCTATGCTATTATTTAAAAAATTTTTTTTAAATGTTTTATTTTATTTTTTGAGAGACAGAGAGAGAGACAGAGCATGAGCAAGGGAGGGGCAGAGAGAGAGGGAGACACAGAATCTGAAGCAGGCTCCAGGCTCTGAGCTGTCAGCACAGAGCCCCATGCGGGGCTTGAACTCACCAGCCATGAACTCACCAGCCGTGAGATCATGACCTGAGCTGAAGTCAGAAGTCAGACGCTAAAGCAAATGAGCCACCCAGGCACCCCTATGCTATTATTTTTTAAATACTATTATTCTTGTCAACCATAGTCTTTGATATTAACCCTCTAAGATTAATGAACTTAGGGAATATCTGTTATGGAAGAAATAAAATTCTGAAACATTAATATGTATACACATGATATATGACTATGGTAATGTCTAACAACTAAGACTTGAGAACTATAGCTTGAAACTTCATGATGTTAGGTAACTTGCCACCTATGTCTGAAGGTTCTTTGGACACACAGGAAATCCCTTAGTGTTGCTTTAGTATGCACTTTTTGTTTTTTTTTACTGAGATCAAAGAAGTCTTAATGCATAATGCCTGAAGGTCACATGTGAGAGCAACATTAGTTTTGATGCTTGCATATGTGGCTTCAATATTCACATTTTCTATTTCTATTTCATTATTTGTCAGGTATATTCTGTGTGCCACTTAATGTCCGCTCCCCCCATAAGAATATCAACTCTTCAAGGGATCATGCTTTGTGGTTACCACATGTGGAGTGATTATGAAGTGGACAAACATTTTATAGGCCTTATGTTGCTTAACTTATACATCCCTCTGAGAAACTGAATTTCTTACTTTTATCTCCATTTTCAGGTTTAGGAAACTGAGGCATAACGAGGTAAAATAAGCTGCCCAAAGCCAGATGGCAATTAAAACGTGAACTCTAGAACTGTTTCACCCATCTCTGAATAGTACTCAAAACTGAGTATCTGACTAATGCTCGGTAGAATGTATAAAGCATGTAGTTGCCCCATTGTGAACACAAGATGGCGCTGCAGGCCCAGCCACGCTGCCTTGTTGGCGCAAGAAGAGGAGATTGGCTCTGTCTGGTTCACAGGTTGACCACTGCAGTTACTAGGACAGAACTTCCAGAATCATTGACCAAAACTGAAATTAGAAAGCGCAGATTCCTGAGGCGCCTGGGTGGCTCAGTTTGTTAAGTGACCCTAGGTTTCAGCTCAGGTCATGATCTTGCAGCTTTGTAGGTTCAAGCCCCACATAGGGCTCTGGCTGCCTGCTTGGGATTCTCTCTCTCCCTCTCTCTATGCCCCTCCCCCACTCAGGCTGTCTCTGTCTCTCTCAAAATAAATCAATTAACTTAAAAAAAAAAGAGGAAAAAAACCCGCAGATTCCTTTGGGACTTCATTTTCCTATTTTTAGAATGGGAAATCTGTCACTTATCTTCAAAGAGCAGAAATGACATAAAATTGTGCAGTAAGTATTTTGTATATATCAGTGAGGGGACCTGATGATATCAATAAAATTATTTTACTCATATGCAGTGTGAGGACCCAGGACAGAGAATGGTGACATGGAATCTTCTTTCCTTAAGGTAATACTGCCTCCTTACCTCCACCCAGGATTATAAATAACTCCTGGTGCAGACTTTTTTTAATGTTTATTTATCATTGGGGGGGGGAAGAGAGAAAAGGAGACAGGATCTGAAGCAGGTTCCATGCTCTGAGCACAGAGCCTGACATGGTGCTCGAATTTACGAACCACGAGGTCATGGCCTGAGCCAAAGTCAGTCCCTTAACTGACTGAGTCACCCAGGTGTCCTGGTCCAGATTTTTTTAAGGGCCTACATGTACATGTGGTACCTTCTCCATCTCTGCTTGTCTCTTTTTCCAGCGATTCACAGCTCTCTTCATCAAAAAGTTCTGCATATAAGAATGAAGAATAACTATATGATCTCACATAAACTTCCTGAAGATAGTTACTGGCCCCACCAATTGGCTTTATTTATCTGAGTGATTCTGTGACCTTTTCCCAAGGCTCTCTCCTACCATTTAAAATAAATCTGGTGCTGGGGCGCCTGGGTGGCTCGGTCGGTTAAGAGTCCAACTCTTGACTTCGGCTCAGGTCATGATCTCAGGGCTTGTGAATTCCAGCACGGCATCAGGCTCTGTGCTGATAGCATGCAGCCTATTGGTATTCTCTCTTTCCCTCTCTCTCTCTGCCCCTTCTCCACTCATGCTTGTGTGGTCTCTCTCTCAAAATAAATAAATAAACAAAAAATAAAATAAAATACATCTGGTGCTTCTCCCGACAATCTCTTTGAGATCTGTACATGCGTCACAATATTCTAGTTGTCCACTGCTCACGGCCAGCCTCGGTGTGCTACAATCATGCAATCCATTTCTTGAAATAATCAAGTCTATATCAAACTTGAGTTTGTTTCCTTTTCTTTCAAATATATTTCTCAGAACTGTAATCCCACTCCAAAATATATACCCAACAGAACTGTATGCATATGTTTACTAAAAGACATGTTCTAGAATGTTCACAACGTCTCTATTACTAATGTCTCCAAACTGGAAACTGCCCAAAGGCCCAAAGGTGGAATGGATGAATAAACTGCAGTATATTTCCTCATTGAAATACTGTACAACAATGAGAATGAATTAACTACAGCCACACTCAAGAAGAAAGAATCTCACAAACTTACATCAAGTGAAAGAAGCCAGTCACTAAAGTATACATACTCTATGATTTTAAATTAAAAAAAGGAACAAAACAGGAAAGTTAATCTACAATGTTAGAAGTTAGAAGTTGCCCTGGGGTTGGGGGTGGAGTAGTGACAGGAAGTGGGGCTGGGGGCTTCCGGGATTTTGTAGTATTCTGTTTTTTGATCTGGGTGCTGGTTTCACAGATGTGTCCTCTTGGTGAACATACATCAAGGTGTAAATTTAATGACTTATGTATGTTTCTATATGTATGTTTTATAAAATGTACAAATGTCAAAAAGAAAACCACAGGCCCCAATGGGATCACTTAATAGTAAGGGCCTATGTCAGCAAAATAAGACTTAATACCTAATGTAACCTAAGTGCAGTTTCAGCCCTCCCTCCCCATGTAACCTTTAACCAGTCAACATGGAATTGCTTGGTCAGCACTAGAAATTTACTGATAGATTCCTTCCATTCCCTTTAGGAGGATGACCTTGCCTAAAACAATGGATTCTCTGCTAATAATTTCCTTTTTCTTACTCTCTATCTTTACAAACTTTTCCTTTTTTGCAGCCTGATGGGGCTCCTTTCAATTTGCTAGATGGGATGCTGCCGATTCATGAATCATTCAAAGGAGCCAATTGGATCTTTTAAATTACTCAGTTGAATTTTTGCTTAACACACAAAAAAATACAGAAATATATTGTCATATGTAACTGGACTCCATTCTGGGCTAGTTTGCAACTATACTTTGAAGGGAGCTAGGGCTTCGTATAGACCCTGCTGTATAAGAATCCAGGCCCTGGTTCTGGTCATCCCGTGAGAGTAAGAAAGCAGATTTTAAAGGAAGCCATCTCCATGTCTTTACAGTTGTTGAGAAGGAAACCACAGGCCCAAAATGGTGTCACTTAGGCCAAGTCCGCAAACCAAGACTTCATGTCTAACCAGAGTGCAGTTGCAGTACCCCTAGGAATGCAACCTTTAACCAGTCAACAAGAAATATCTTGGCCCACACTAGGAAATTTACTGATAGAGCACTTCCCCGCCCCTTAGGAAGGCGACCTTGCCTTCCGAAATGATGCATTCCTTGCTGATAAATTCCCTTCTTTTTTTTTTTATGCCCTCTCTTTGCCTTTAAAAATCTTTCTTTTGTTTAGATCAGCGGAGCCTCCCTCTACTTCCTACACAGGATGCTGCCTGATTCTTACGTCATTTAATAAAACTAATTAAAAAATTTCCGTCGATTTTTTTTTTTTTTAACACAGTCCTTGTGTATTTAAAGGATGGGACCTGTATAGGAGCCTGTTTTCAGATTCATCCTTAATGCTCATCCATTCCCTGGTCCTCCTTTACAAAAAGTACGGGCTTGAGAATTCATCCCTCTCAGTGGTCGCTATGCTATTGTCTTCTCTGCATTGTTCTTGGTCTCCGCTGCACAGACCTTCCAAATAAGCATGCAATTGTCATCAGTTCGGAAGGCTATTTGGGAACATTGGCTTAGCTTGGTGATGTTCAGGGATCCCGGAAGGACCCAGCTGTCGGGAGGCCCAGGGATGTCAGGGAGCTGGGGGAGTGGGGGTGGAGAGGAAGTCCTGGAAGTCTCAGGGATTGGGCTGCAGGAGGTTCTGAGGGGCCCAGAGGTAATGTGCTCTCTGACAAGTGTTCAGTCTTGGTGTGGAAAATTGGGAAAGGAAGAGGAGAAAAGGCAGGGAGGAGTGGGTTGGAGGGAAGCAAGGGAGGTTACTGGAGGTGGAGGAAGAGAGGCAGAAGAGAAAAGTGGCAGAGGAAGGGGTGGGAAGTGAGGACGTTTAGGGGCACTAATGGTGTTTTGACATATTGTTTAGAGAATGATTTCTACAGCCTGGAAGAACTTGGGGACAGCTGTTAGGAACCTTTCATGGGATGATAGAAAAGTGAGTGGGAGCAAGGGGGCGTGATGATTAACAGGCAGCTTAATGTGGGGCTGGAAGACGGCCTGCCATCTTTAGTGACTTCATAGGTGGTCACAGTTACAGCTTCCAGTTCTGTGGATATGGCAAAAACAGATCTCAAAGGTGCTGTGATGGAGGAGGGAAGATGAGTTCTCAGGGGACAAAAAAGAAGTTCCCCTTTCTATTTAATTATTTCTCTTTCAGCTCACAGGCCTGTAGAAGCAGCACATCACAAGTTAAAAACTCCAGTATCACTGGCCCTTGCATCCCTCTGATCTCACAGGAGAGCCAGACCCTTCGAAGTCTGCACCAAGGGTCTGGGGTCCTGGGGTATTGTGATTTATAATAAGAAATATATATTTGGCCACTGACCCCATTTCTGTCACAGGGCTCCTAAAACTCTTGGAATTTCCTGTGATGAAAGCAATAAGAGTGTATTTTGTTATGTTAATGAGGTGACTTTTGGAAATCCCTAAATGGCCTAAGAATGGGGGGCTGGTTGCTGTGGAGGTCAACCCAGCGACTAGAAGGTTGGGACTTTCAGTTCCTGCCTGCCCCAACCCCCCAACCCCAAAGGGAGAGGGGCTGGAGCTTGAGCTCAATCACCAATGGCCAATGATTTAATCAATCATGCCTATGTAATGAAGCGTCTATAAAAATCCAAAAGGATGAGGTTCAGAGAGCTTCTGGGTGCTGGAGAGGGTCTGGAGGCTCTGAGCCCCTTCCCATACACCTGGGCTTTGCTTCTCTTCCACCCCCCTGTTCCTGAATTATATCCTTTTATAATAAACTGGTAATCTAGCAACTAAGATGTTTTTCTGAGTCTGTGAGCTGCTCTAGCAAGTTAAGTGAGCCCAAGGAGGGGGTGGTGGGCATCTCTGATTTACAGACAGTCATTTGGAAGCATAGGTAACTCCCTGGATTTATGATTGGCAGCTGAAGTGAGGGGTCTGGGGGGGGGAGTCTTGTAGGCCTGAACCCTTAACCTGTGGGATGGGATGTTATCTCTGAATAGACGTTGTTTCTGTGTGGATGTTATCTCGGGGTAGACAGTGTTAGAATTGACTGAAACTGTAAGACACCTGGCTGGTGTCTAGGAATTGCTTGGTGTGGTATGGCAACCCCTGCCCCTCACATTGGAATTGGGTACAGGTTCCACATTGGATATGGTGAGCAGAAGCTTAGGTCCTACAGGAGCATTTCATGTGTTCGTGTAGCTCATGTACACATTAGCTCACACAGGACAGCAGCTATATCTCCTAGGCTAGAAGCACCCTTGCACATTGCATATGAGTTTTGTAGATCTGCTCTACCATTGCTGTGCTGGGTACCTCTCTCTACTTGGAGTTACAGTTTAAGAGAGGGATCTCCAAGAAGGGATGCTTATGTCCCAGAATTCTGAAGACTTTATGTGAAATTTCTCCTTTTATGCTCAGAATGCTCTAAGGCCTCTGGGTAAGTGCCTGTTTCTTCCTTGTCATAATGAGTTCTAGCCCAGAAAAGTTCTTAGCACTCCCATCCCCCACACCTTACAAAGACTTCCATTGGGCATCTGGCAAATGCACCAGACTTACCTGAATCCCGATGATGGACCCAACCTTAGTTTAAGCTCAGATTCCTGCCTTATCTAAAGGCCTGGCTTTTATTGAGGAACAGGCTGAGTTTATCTTTGGACTTTGTTCTTCCACTTATCTCCGGTTCCACTGTCTGGGGCCTGTTCTTTCTAATCTAGTGTTCGAATCACCACTCCTTACCTCTTCACCAAAACTCTTGTTCTCTGTTACTTTCTCTCAGAATCTTCATGCTTTCAAAAAGGCTAGGGACATTACTGGTCTCATAAACTATCTAACCTAATCAGAAAATCTAAAGGAGATACTACCCTCCTGCCCTGGGCTCTCCATCCCAGGCCAGATCAAAGGGTCCCTGTTTATAGCTGACACAATTGTGTATGTAGAAAATCCTAAGGGGTCTGTAAAAATCTTCCTAGAACTAGTAAGTGAATTTAACAAGATTCCAGGATATAAAGTCAATATACAAATATCAATTACATTTCTATATACCAGTGTATTAGGGTTCCCCAGGGGAAGAACCAAAGGGATGTGTGTGTGTGTGTGTGTGTAAGGAGAGAATATACGGAGTGTGTGCCTGTGTGTGTGTGTGCATATATCTATGCACTATTCTCTCTATTCTCTCTCTGAATATATATATAAGAGGAAGAGCAAGAAAGAGATTCATCTTAAAGTGTTAGATCACACAGCTATGGGGGCTGGCAAGTCTGAATCTGTAGGGCAGGCCAGTAGGCTGGAGACCCAGGGAAGAACGTGCTGTTCCAGCTTGAGGCTGAAGGCTCTCTAGAAGCAGAATTCCTTTTTCTGTGGGGGACCTAAGTCTTTCCTCTAATTGCATGAAACCCCACTCACATTATAAAGATTTTACTCAAGCTCTAGGGATTTAAATGTCAATCACATCCAAAAAAAATACCTCACAGCAACATGGAGACTGGTGTTTTACCCAAAGCTGGGTACCATGACCTAGCCAATTCAGCATAAAACGAACTATCACCACCAGAAATAATGATTAGAAAATAAAATTAAAAACCAATACCACTTAAAAGCTCCACAAAATGAAATACTTAGATAAAAATCTCACTGATTTTGGTTGGCCAAAGAACTCAAAGACCTAAATAAATAAAGAGACGCACTGTGTTCATGAAAGGGAAGATGTAACATACAAACGTTGGCAATTCTGCCAAAATTGACCTATAGATTGAACACAGTTCCAGTTAAAATCTCACCAGGACATTTTGTTGATGTAGGCTTTAAAATTTATGTAGAGAGGCAAAGGATTAGAATAGCTAAAATGGTTTTGAAACGTACGAATAACGTTGTAGGAATCCCACCACCCACTTTTACGACACACCATGAAGCTTCTGGCATCAAGACAGTGTGGAATCGCAGGTTACACACTGATCAGCAGAGCAGAATAGAGTCCTGACATAGATCCAGCCAAACAGGGCCCGCTGATTTTTTTTTTAAGTTATTTATTTTTGAGAAAGAGACAGAGTTCTAGTGGGGTAGGGGCAGAGAAAGAGAGAGACACAGAATCCGAAGCAGGCTCCAGGCTCTGAGCTGTCCGCACAGAGCCCGACGTGGGGCTCAAACTCATGAACCACCGAGATCATGACCTGAGCCGAAGTCGGACGCTTAACCGACTTGAGCCACCCAGGTGCCCCAGGACCAGCTGATTTTTGACAAAGGTACAAAAACAAACAGTTCAGGAGGGAAAGTGTCCTTTTTTCAATAAATGATGTTAGAACAACTGGACATCCATATGCAGAATAAAATAATATATAGAAAAGAACACTGACCTCAGAGCTCCTACAAAAACGAACTCAATGTAGATAATAGGTCTAAATATAGAATGGAAAACTAAAACTTTCAGAAGAAAACAGGGGTTTTCTCAAACCCTCGTGACCTGAGGTTGGGAAGCTATTTCTTAAGTGGGATACCAAAAGCATGGTTCATTAAAAAAAAATTGATAAATTGTTCTTCATCAGGATTAAAAACCTCCATGAAATATGCTTTTAATAAAGTGAAAACACTAGATACAGCCTGTGAGAAAATATTCGCAAACCACACATGGTCATAGGACTTGTCCACAGGATATGTGAATACAGATAAGCACACACAAAAGAGTTAACATCATTAGGTATTAGGGAATTGTCAAGTAAAACCACGAAAGCATTAAGGTACTGCTAAGCCATAAGATGCCACTATGCACCGAAGATAGTTAAAAGTTACTGGTGATCCTAAGCACTGCTGAGAATACGGAGCAACTTCAATTTCAGACATTTCTGCAGGGGAATGAAAGGTGGTACAGCCATTCTGGAAGATACTTTGACAGTTTCTTATAAAGTCCACATACAGTTGCCATAGAACCTACTCCTTAGAGAAATGAAAGCTTACGTTCACATAAAAACCTGTATAGGAATGGGTTACCGATGCTCTACTTGTAATTGCCCAATCTGGAAACATCCCAGTGTCCGTCAGTGGGTAAGTGGATAAGCAAATTGTGGTACATCCATACAATGGACTACTACTCAACAATAAAAAGCAATGAACAATTTTTTTTAATGTTTATTCATTTTTGAGAGAGAGAGCGCAAGTGGGGGAGGGCCAGAGAGAGAGAGAGGGAAACAGAATTCAAAGCAGGCTCTAGGCTTGGAGCTGTCAGCACAGAGCCTGATGTGAGGCTCGAACCCACAAAATGTGAGACCATGATCTGAGCTGAAGTCAGGAGGTTAACTGACTGAGCCACCCAGGTGCCCCAGGAATCAACTATTTATACATGCAACAATCAATGACACTTCAAGGTACGCTGAGTGGAAAAAGTTGTATCAACGAACAGTTCACAGATTGTATTTCTCATTCGTACGTCACTTTTTAAATTTTTAAAAAATGTTTTTATTTATTTTTGAGAGAGAGACAGAGCACAAGAGAGGGAAACACAGAATCCGAAGCAGGCTCCCGGCTCCAAGCTGTCAGCACAGAGCCCGACGCGGGGATAAAACCCACAATCATGACCTGAGCAGAAATCAGACGCTTGACCAACTGAGCCACCCAGGCGCCCCTCATATGTCATTTTTATATGAAAATTTTGAAAAGACAAATATTGATGGATCATAGATCAGTGGTTTCCAGGGTTTAGGAGTTGGGGAGGCTGTGATTATAAAGGGAGAGTATGAGGGAATTTTGTGGAGTGATGGCGCTACTTTGTACCCTGGTGTGGTGGTTGCATGGATCGAAACGTGTGTTAAAGTTATGTAATTGTATACAATTACAAGGAATCTCCTTGTGTGATTTAAAAAATAAAATTAATAAAATTGTAGAGGATGGACAGTGGATTCTAATTCCTCCTCACTAAGGTGAGGCTGGTGATCTATAATCTTTGCAGCTACTATTAAAATGTCAACTTGACTTTGTGCCTCTTCTCCAAGGTCCGTGTATTTTGACTTGGATTCTTTCTTTGGATCCATTATGACTGAACAAAAAGACTTCCTTTTTTAAAAAACTTTTTAGTGCATTTGCTTCTTTTGAGAGAGAGAGAGCAGGGGAGGGGCAGAGAGAGGGAGAGAGAGAATCCCAAGTGGGATGCGGGGCTTGAATTCACTAACTGTAAGATCATGACCTGAGCTGAAATCAAGAGTCAGATGCTTAACCAACTGAGCCACCCAGGTGCCCCTGAACAAAAAGACTTCCTAAGTTTTCCTTGTCAACTCCAGGAAGCTGCTAACAATCTTCTTCTCTCAGCTGAGTGTCAGTATGGGCCTATAGCTGTGTTCTCCTGCACACTTTGATAATGGAGATTTTCCTCTCATTTATTGAGGTATCATTCTTCGATGGTGTAATACATAGGTATTAATCATATAGTTTGATGAGTTTTGACAAAACTGCACAGTGGTGTGTTTGTAAATGTTTAATGACTGGCTCTCTGGTGGAATAGAAAGCCCCTGCGTTGTAGTATTCGAATTGGTGTGGTATGAATACTTTTACCATGGTGAATTCCAAGCTACCGATGTCAACCAGCTTGCCAACTTCCTGAAAATTTAACAATCAGCACTCTTGATGGCTACTGTGGGTGCCAGCACAGCACTGCCTATACATACCTGTGTAACCATCACTGAAATCAAGACCTAGGACATTTCGACCACCCCACAATTTCCCTAGTGTCTCCTTGTAGTCCCTCCCCAGCCCCAACCTGTGCAAACTACTATTCTGATTTCTACCAGCACAGATGAGATGTTTGTATTCTAGAACTTCATAAAATTACAGTATTTATTTATTTATTTATTTATTTATTTATTTATTTATTATTTTGGTCTGGCCTTTTCTCCCCCTGATATTTAAGATTTACCCCGATTGTCGTGTTTATCCAGTTGTCTGTCCCTTCTATCGTGCTGTGGTATTACAGTGTATGGATAGACTACAATCTATCCTCTTGATAATGGGCACTTGGGTTCTTTCCCGTGTTGGGTTTTTCTGAGTAATCTTGAAAGGCTATGAAAGCAGGAGGTTCTCCTAATCTTGGCAAAGACTTTTTCTGGTGGAAAGAAGGGATGCTCTTGAAGCTTTATATTTTACTGGTGATAATAAAAGACCATCTCTGAAAGTGTTTAGTACATGGCAGGCATTATCAATAAACGTTAGAGTCTCAATTTGGTAGAATTCTGTTTCCAGGCCCTGTGACCAGAAACAGATTGCCAAGGCACCTGGGTGCCTTAGTCAGTTAAGTGTCCAACTCTTGAATTTGGTCAGGTCATGATCTCATGGTTCATGGGATCAAGCCCTGCACAGGGCTCTGTGGTGACAGCACAGAACCTGCTTGGGATTCTCTTTCTCCCTCTCTCTCTGCCCCTACCCTGTTCATGCTCACTTGCTCTCTCTCTCTCTCTCTCCTTCAAAATAAATAAACTTAAAAAAGAAATACATTGTCTTTTGGAGAAGGGCCAGAATTAACCACTCTAGAGAAAAGAAAATCTAGACTATTTAAAAAAGTTTCAGAGATGCTATTTTTTCATTTGGTACATCCATTTCAGGAATATTTCACAATCTTAACAATGAGGAAAAAAATTTCTATGTTAAATATTTTCTGTTATACTTTTGAAGCCTATTTATCATAAATAGTATCTGGTTTACTTTATACACATTTCATTTTTAATTTATGTACATTATCTCATTTAACTTTTGCTGTAACACACTGCAAGGACCCTCTCCTTTAAAGATATGGAACGCTAAAGCTCAGAGAGAGTTAAGTAACTTTCCCAAGTTCACAGAGCTAATGGAAATTTGATCTCAGTTGTCTGACTCCAAAATTTATGCTTTTTTTCACTGCAACATGCTTGCTGCCCTGTGTTCCACAACTCAGTATTGATAGGCAGCACCTATTATTGAAATAATGGCTGCCTATTTTGCTTTGATTCCGACTATTCTAGTAAGCACACCATCTTGTATTTTCACTTGCTTTTTCCATTTCACCAGTACACTTCCAATAAGCCCAATACTGCTTAATTTAAGTAAGCAAATTACCTACAGGAAAGTTTGAGTTGACAAATCAGCATGTTACAGAATGTTCAGTAGGTGGCGCTGTTTCCCCGACATTGCAATGACATCCACACGCCTTACGTCACTAGGGGGTGTTGTCCTGCTCCTGGAGAAGTGTTACTGCTAGGAGAGCTCCCTCTGACTCTTGATTCACCAGAGCTGACACCAGAGCCACCGAATCAATCTCAGCATATTCTTTTCCTTCAGTGGGGGACCTCGAAGTCCTATTTCTCCGTGTGCCCATTCAGCTAGAGTTCTTATGTTAATAGTCTTCTGGACCAAGTTTAATCCAGAGACAGGTTCATGTTCAGCTCTCCTAGAAAAGTACAGGACTGAGCAGAGCTTGCCCACTCAAGTACTAGGCAGAAGTCTATCTCCTCTCTCTTTTCCTCTTACCTTCCAAGGTATATCTCGGGTCCTACACATCCCAGGACCAAGACCATTTCACGCAGTATTCTCTCCGGGCTTCTTAGGCTCTTATCACTCTGAGAGGTGAGAAGTCACCAGGGTTTTGAAAAAGTCAAGGCATGAAAAAGTCGTCTGAAGAAGCCAAATGTAATGATCAATAAAGGTGTTCCAGGTCCACCCTGGCATTTGTCTGTCAGGAGAAGCCTGTCATTGAGACACAAAACTGGATCCTGTTAATATGCTATCACTTAACACAAATATGAATTTCTTTGGCAAATTCTTCTCAAGGGCAAAAGGAGTGCGCCTCCTTATCCCTGTTCTTGCCAAGTTAGCACCCTGGGGGTTTCATCAGAGACAGGTAGGAACAGGAGACAGGGAGGCTGGGTGACCTCCATCAGAGGTGAATGCTGCAAACCTGGGTTATCCCTTCCAGAACCATCTTCTCCAACTGGCCCTGGGCAGAGAATAGAAGGCTGCAGGCTTCCCAGCATCTTACCTCCTTACTTTATTCTAGCCATGAGGCCAACAATTTCATGGAGTCCAAAAGCCCTTTTATTTACTGCCACAGGTTTTTGGCGTCCAGAACTTTCTCTCAAGCAGGGGCAGGAGGAAAGAGGGAAAACCCAATGCTGGAAATGAAAGGATGTGAATCTGGTAAGGATAGAGACAATCTGAATGTCAGAGAAGGAGTGGGTGAAATTTTGGATGGAAAGGACCATGAGAAAATGATATCTTATCTGAACTTTTGCCCCATTCATAGAGGTGATGTAGGAGGGGCAAGAGGGAAGGAATGTAACATCCACTGAACTCACTTCTTAGACGTTTGACTGCAGTACCCCATGCCCTGTGTGAGTCCCAGGGCCAGCCCAGGATGTTGGTAATGGAGCAGAAAGACCTGAATTTGAGTCCCTCACCTGCCATTTATGTGTAGTTTGAGTACAGACTGAGGCTACTTTTCTCCTTTGTGGAATATGGATAGTAATTCTCCCTGTAAGTTTGCTGTGAATATTAAATAAGATTGTTTATATATATATATATAAAATATAAAATATATATTATATATATATATATACACACACATACATAAAATATATATTTACCTTGTTCTGTGAGTGTTCCACATGACAAGCAAACATTTCTAATAAATTATAACTTGATAAACGAGCGATGTCTTGCAACACAAGTAGTACACGACACCAAACGTCACATGATCACAACTGAGACAATGCTTCAAGTGGGGGAGGGGCAGAGAGAGAGGGAGACGCAGAACCCAAAGCAGGCTGCAAGCTCTGAGCTGTCAGCACTGAGCCTGAAAGGGGGCTGGAACTCGTGAGCTGTGAGATCATGACCTGAGCCAAAATCGATGCTTAACCGCTTGAGCCACCCAGGCACCCCAATGGTTCTTGCAATTTGCTTTGATATACAAGTGCTTTGGATTACAGGCATCTTTCTGGAATGAATTACGATCACAAGCCAAGGTTTTACTACATATATATATATATATATATATATATATATATATATATATAAAAGCCATTAGTACAGGACCTGAGATCTGACACACAAGAAATAGTGGTGACCGTTCTATTTTACTCCCTTAGGTTTAGTACCTTTGTTCCACCTTATAGAACTAATTCAGAGACAACACACATCATACTACCCAAAAGCAATCACATGAAAAAAATCACCATAATTTTGGCCAGTTAATATTTATGATATAACAAGTATTGGGCTGAGCACCGTGGACAGAAAGGAAGAAAGAGCACCCTTGAACTTTAGGCAAAGTCAGGTGTGTGAAGCAGCCGGCACTGCAATAGGAGCCTAGTTGGCACTTCACCATGAAGGGTTCAGGTGCCTGGCTCTATTGCCCTCGTGGCCTTCACCCAGGGCCAGTCTCCTGAGGGCCTGGGTTCCACCAGGGCCAGCCATTCCCTTCATGACAGTGGAAGGCTTGTTTCCTTCCTTGAAGACTTCCAGACAATTTTGACCAAAGAAAGGACTTTGAGTCAAGTTCTTGGAGTCAAGCACTTCAGTAGGAAGTGCTTACAGAAGCCAAATTTCAGTGTATGATCTGACTCCTGCTCTGACTCCTGCTCACCTCTCCAATATATTAATTTTCACATCTGCTGTGCAGCTCACAGTGCCCTGAACCTATGCTTAGTATGAGTACCTACGTACTCTTCAGGATTTCCAAAAGCACTCTTTGTTCCATAATGCACTTCCTTAGCCCCTTGGTAGATCTAACTATTCCCCCGCCATGGATTCCCTTTATGGATGTCCATCCCAGTCATTGCACATGACTATTTACTTAACCTTTCTGAGTCTTCTAGGCTCTCACACCTTCACATCTTCAGTGCGCTGCCCAAGGAAGAGCCCAGAACATGGTGGACATTCAGTACCAGCTTACTGAGTGGATGAATGAAGGAAAAATGGTATACTCCACTTTAGAAAGAACTTATGTAAGGTAGAAATTTCTGGGAGCACCTGGGTGGCTCAGTTGGTTAAGCGTTCAACTTGATTTCAGCTCAGGTCATGATTTCACAATTGTGAAATCAAGCCCTGGGTCAGGCTCCATACTGGGAACAGAGCCTGCTTAGTTCTGTCTCTCCCTCTTCCCCTCCCCCTCCTCCACTAGCTCTCACTCCCTCTTTCTCTCAAAAAAATTTTTTTCCCCATAAAAACCAAACTAAGCCAGTGTCTCTTTCAACCACACTAGTATTTTATGACTTGGACAATTGATCTGATGCTTTAGTCATTGTTTCTCTATAGACCCTAGAATGTATTTACATTTTTAAATAATTACCAGAGCAAGATGTTTACTTTTTACTTCATATATTAAGTCCTTCAAATAGTTGCTACCTTCAAAGGAAAGACTCTCCCCCCACCTCATGGAAAGCATCTTCTCAGGCAACATGTGGCAAGGTCCTTTCCTGTGAGGTGGTACATGGCTGCCATGTCCCTTGGCCTGGACTGAGGTTGGGAGTGTCTCTCATGGTTTTTGGAATGGCCAACTGGGATTGGGCTTTAGAGGTGGGGCTCAGGGATGTCAAATAATCTTATTACTTAGCATCAGAGGGTTTGAAAAAGTCTGTGGCAAGGGGCAGGAAGTGGGGTGAGGGACTTTTTTTTTTTAAGTTTATTTTTATTTATTTTGAGAGAGAGAGAGAGGGAGAGAGAGAGAGAGAGAGAGAGAGAGAAAGGCAGAGAGACAGGGAGAGAATCCCAAGCAGGCTCCACGATGTCAGCATGCAGAACCTGACACAGGGCTCGAACTCACGAACTGTGAGATCATGACCTGAGCCGAAATCAAAAGTTGGATGCTTAACCGACTGAGTCACCCAGGCGCCCTGGAGTGAGGCATTGTTTCAATTTTGGGGTTGCTTTTCTAGGGCAATGAGAGTTCATTTGCCAGTTTGGGTTTGGTGCAGCCCAGTGGGGGGTTATCCCCAACAGGTGACTCCACTGACAAATTCCTCCCAAGATACTGTCCATTGACAAATTCCTCCCTCCCTGCTTCCTCCAATCAATGCAGAAGCAGGAAGGATCTGGAGGGGGGGGGGGGTGAGGGGGAGGGGGAAGGCTATGGTTGGTGTAGCAGAGGGAAAAGTTGACTTGTCAGGGGCTGAGCCCAGAGCTGAGACACTGGAAAAAAGCTCATTGCGTTTTTGCTGCCAGTCTTTGCAGATTGAGCTGGCGGGGGGGGGGGGGGGGGGGAGATTCTGGGGTCTAGTTTCCTTTTTCTGGGAAGCATTATACTTCTTCCATTTCTCTTACATCATCTACCTCTCACGCGTCCACAGGGGATAGCTCTCCTGCAGCATTAGGGTGTGTATAGAGCCTGGGTTCTGGAACTAGACTCCCTAGATTCAAAATGTGGCTTTGCTTCTTTGTAGCTATGTGACCCCGGGGCAATTCACTTAACTTCTCTGTAACTAAATCATCTCTTCTATAATGCAGGGTTCACCTCAAAAAGTGGTGGTGAAAATTAAGTAGATTGATACACATTAAATGCTTGCAACATTACTGGCACATAATTGGTACTCAGCAAACATTAGCTATTATTACTACCTTCCTCTTTTCCCAACCTCTCTCTTTGATGTGGTCTCTCTGTTCAGAAGGTACTCATTGATGTTCGTGTGGAAAATACCATGGTGGACGCTGGGGGAGAGACTGAGATTACATGTGGTCTCTGCACTCAAGGGCTTATGATATGGAGAGGTGGAGACAGAAGCAAAATACTAAAAGTGAAGAATAAGTTTGTGCTAAAATATGTGCTGCTGATATATGTATTAGGAATTCAAAAAAGGAGAGAGTAGTGTGGGTTGAAGAAGGGCTTCGTGAAAGAAACAGAACTTGATTTGGGTCTAAAAGACGGAAGAGTATGGAGACTTAATTTGCTGACTTGCTGCCATTTACAGCTCTCTGAATTGTTCTTGCTTTTATGGCAGTATGGCAAAAACAACTTTTACCGCTTAGCTCAGGAACATCCCCATGATGGCAGTTTACCAGGGAGCTTACACATAGGCTTAGCCACTGCTGCCTTTTTTTTTTTTTTAAGTTTTTACGTATTCATTTATTTAAGTAATTTCTACACCCAACATGGTGCTTGAACTCAGGACTCCAAGAATAAGAGTCACGCTCCTTGGACTGAGCCAGCCAGGCACCCTGCCACTGCTGTCTTCATAACTGGAAAAAAATGCAAAAAGTTTAGGGGCTCTCCCATTCCACTGAATATGGCCCGAGAGCAAATGGTCCCACTCTGGGGTTCAGCATCCCTCCCCAGGTCCCCCACACAACCACACCACAGATGACTGACTTCTAGGTTGGTAAATTCCATGCCACTTGCGTTGCCCTTGTTCCCCTCCACAAGTCTGCAAAGCATTAGGCATTGTATTAAAAGAAAAATACCTGCCATTGTGCATCCAGACCGGAAAAAGAGGATTGTCTCCCCAGAGGACACTCAGTTATTGTTCACTGAGAATTTTCATCTCTTTCTGTCTCTTTCTTTAGCTTTTGGGTAGGCTCAAGTGAAGCTGAGTCAATTTTGGTGACTTTGGTAGTTGAGGGTCAGCGGGTAAGAGTTGCTGACCAAGTGCCCTAGCCCAATGGTAGACCCCAAACTCTGGACACATGAGAATCACGTGAAGAGCCTGTTGAAGTTACATATGATGGGACTTTATGGCCAGTGATTCCGAGTCAGTAGGCCTTAAGTGATGCTCACGAGTTTGCATCTTTAACAAGCAAACCAGGTAATTCTGCTGAGGGTGGATCATGGACCACACTCAGTGAAAAACATTTAGAGACCACAGCTAATGGGGACTTTGGCAAAGGATGCAAAGGAAAATAGCCAGAGGAGGAGCTGAAGGCAGAGGGAGTGATTTTGAATGGTTCATAAACTGAATTGAATAGGACATTAGTTAAGGAAAACTGTCAGATCACAGACTCAAGAAGACCCAATGCAGGGATTTCCAGCTGTATTTCAAGGAGCACTCCAGTCCTCTGGAATCACCATCATGGGGATGCGGAAGTTGAGGATGCTACGGGAATGGTGGTTTGCGACCAACCCTACTTCACCCAGAACACCGTCACTCTGATCTACTTTTATCTATGTGGCTTTCACGTAAGATATCATTTGAAAAGTGGGAACTGCTGAGAGAGGTTGAAAATTCACTGACCTAGAGACAAAATTTCAGTCCCCGGAAATAACCATACTCTCCTTGAGTAGCTTTTGGAGCAATGTTCCATCAGGTCTTGATTGCTCTCTTTGCAAAGGAGGACAATGTTGGGCAGGATGCTTCTGTATTACCTGCTTCATTTCTCCCCTTAAGCCGCTTGTTCTATAATTTTCGTGTATTCCAGATCCATTGGAGGATCATCTGAAAGCTTTGGAACTTTCCTTAGAAAAATGTGCACATATGCACATACCTATAAACTTTAGCATTTATTTTCAGTGGGTCTCTTGGGCTTCATGAAGCCCATCCATGAGCTTGGTGATCATCCCCCATTCTAAACTTTATTTTATTTTATTTTATTTTATTTTATTTTATTTTTAGCAGAAGTTCCAGTGTTTTTTTTTTTTTTTTTTCCAAGTCTTCTCAAGTAGACTGTAAGTCTCCTGAGACTGAGTGTAGAAATTGCGTATTCTCCAGAGAGGTGGTCTCTAAAGTGGAAGGGCAAGATGATCCATTGCAGTATAAGAAGAAAACATTAGAACTTCTACTTATATTTAATCATACCCAATTTTCTATAGCAACTTCTACTTTTCTGTGTGTTCTGTAAAGCTCATTATATTACTAGGTTATGTTATTTAAATAAACATGGCTCTATTGGGGTTGCCTGTTAAAAACTTACTATAAGGATACCTGATTTTAAAAGTTTGGAGTACCCTACCTTACAGAATTTTCATGGTTTTTTGATGCATTCTGTTGGGCAGTGAAGACTCACAAAAAAATTGTGTAATTGCTGTTCTCTGGGAACTTACAGTTTACTCTTATACAAGTAAGTGTCCATTGTGGATGGGGGATCTGACTGTGCATGGTTCACTTGACTCCAAGTCAGTAACTATATGATTAGATCACTATTTGGAGAAGAGTCCCTTGATGAGTACTTAGAAAGTACCTGTTAATTTATAGAGGTTCCTCAAGAAACTAAAAATAGAACTACACTATGACCCAGCAATTGCACTATTAGGTATTTA
This sequence comes from Panthera pardus, assembly GCF_024362965.1. NCBI lineage: Eukaryota > Metazoa > Chordata > Mammalia > Carnivora > Felidae > Panthera > Panthera pardus. The sequence continues at coordinate 88,681,710 of NW_026526677.1, forward strand.
CCCAAAGGATACAAAAATACATATTCAAAGGAGTACATGAACCCTGATGTTTATAGCAGCATTATCAACAATAGCCAAGATATGGAGACAGACAATGGCCCAAGTGTCCATTGTCTGATGAATGTATACAGAAGATGTGGCATGCATCTATATCTATATCTATATCTATATCTATATCTATATCTATATCTATATCTATCTATCTATCTATCTATCTATATGATGGAATACTACTCAGCCATCAAAAGGATGAAATCTTGCCATTTTCAAGGACATGGATGGAGCTAGAGTGTATTATGCTAAGTGAAATAAGTCAATCAGAGGAAGACAAATACCATATGGTTTCACTCATATGCGAATTTAAAAAACAAAACAGATGACTATATGGGAAGGGTTGGGGGGGAGAAGAGAGGGAAACAAACCACAAGAGACTCTTAAAGATAGAGAACAAACTATAGGTTGATGGAGGGAGGTGGGTGGGGGATGGGCTAGATGGGTGATGGGGATTAAGAAGGGCACTTGCTGTGATGAGCACTGGGTGTTGTATGTTACATGATGAACCACTGAATTCTACTCCTGAAACCAATATTGCATTGTATGTTAACTAACTAAAATTTAATCTAAAAAAGAGGAAAACCAAGAAAGTATCCGTTCATACCCTTTGTGTATGTATGTGTGTATATGTATAAATATAAATGTAAATATAGATATAAATTTATATGCAATTCCTGGTCATGGCTTCTAGGAGAGATACCCCAGAGGGATGCCTAAGTTGATATGGAATGTGAAAGAGCTTGTCACATTTTACAACCATTTTAGGTAGAGAGGCACTATCAGTAATCGTTCTAGAATTTTTATATGTGAAGAGCTCAGGAATGGCAATCTTTTTGGAAGTACAAAGCTCGGGGTCTTATGTAGCAATTCCATTCCTGTTACTCAGGTTTGGTCTTAGGCAGATGGTGGACACTATGGGGTGAAGATGAACATTCCATAGTTCTTAGTGCTGCCTCGGGATCTTACGGGAAACCAAAACAGAGTTTTGAGGAAAAGGTAGCAAATTGGAGAGACCGGGGCAGAGGAGTCAGGACGAGGACTCAGCTGAAAAGAGAGCATACCAGCCCTTCTGAGGACTTCGCAGTGGGGGGAATCAAACCCCAAAGAGAGTATTTCTCATCGCAACTGCCAGACTGGACCCATCTCTCAACAGCTGTCAACCATTTATTAGTGGGACTCAACCGAAGCCAAGGGAAGGGGGAGGGAGAGCAGACAAAAGGAGAGAATAAAGTTGTGTTAATTACCAGTCCATTTCCATGATGCAGAGGTGACCCGGTCTGTCATCTCCTTCCCCGTGGCCGGTGTTTTGTCGGGTCTGACATTTGCAGCGAGTGCTCCCAGCCGGGCATCTGTTGCCCCCATCGCCATGGCGACAGCAGCTGCAGCAACGTGTCCTCTGAGAATGTGCTGCCCGAGGTTTCAGGAACCATTTTGGAAGCATTTGTCCCGACAGTGTCTGCTAATCTCCCTTTCATTTGTAATTATTTTATCGCCTTGATTCTCTGCTTTGGCATTGTTCCCAAAGCTAACTCTGCTCCCCGACACTGGGGTCCGTGGGGAGGTGTCAGCCGCCTCGGCCCCGTCTGGGTGGAGATGAAAAGGAAGTGGAAGGAAAGACTTGCTAGGGGCATGGTGTCTTCAAACGCGCCCTGTCTCCTGTAGGCAGCCCTGGGAGGGCCCGGGCTGATTGAAGTAGCCCGAATTATGAAGCCCAAAGCCTTTGAGGCCAGCCGCCCCATCGAGGCCAAGAATAATTGAACAAATAGTTTATCTGGCTAACCAACAGCTGTAGAGCCTAGGCGATTTGGAGAGGATTAGGGGCGAGCAGTGAAAGGATACTCCCACAGGGTCCTTCAAATCCTCATCCTGAATTCTACCAACAAAGAACACATGTTGAAACCCGGGAATTGCTTTTTAAGTCCGTTTTTCTCCCTTTCCAAGTGACTCTGTGCAGTGCTTCTGAGAATTTTAAGTGGCTATGGCAACCAACTTTGGGGTCCCTGCTACTGGATTCTTGGCAGTCGCTGCCTTTGGTTCCCCTAAACCTTGTTTTCACCCGAGACAGCTCAGACTCGTGTGGAAATTCTGATCACTCTGGGAGGTGCCGGAGGGTTGCTGCCTTTTCCTAAAGTCTACATTGCTGGCAGCTGTTGTAATGTCTAAGTACAGTGCCAGGGCCAAGTTCAGGTTAGGATGAAAGAGAGTTATGAGGGTGGCTGGATGGAGAGAGAGGGCATAGGAATCCCCTTCCCCATGTGAGAACAAACTGGCGGTGGGGGGGGGGGGAGGCTCCAAACAGACCAAAGATTTAATTTTTTAAAATGCATATTTGTACTTAGATGAAAATTTGGGAGAATTTCTATGTTCAAACCTTTGAAACCTTGAGGTGAGTCATGTGTTTCTGTGATTGAAAACCCAGAAATCACACAAGCCATAGAAGATTGAGAAATTAAACACTATAAAAAAATGCTGCACGGCAAAAACACTGCGTGCAAATATGATTAACTGGAGAAAATATTTGTGATTAGGATCAGAAGAAAGGGCTAATCTTCCTAACAGATAAAAAACTCATAGACATCAATCGCCAAAAGAAAAATGAGTGAGGATGTGAACCGATAGTTCATAGGATAGAAAACAGAAAGGGGCCCTATATATATAAAAATGATGTTCAACTTCATTCATAATAGGAGCGATGCAAATTAAAATTATTCTGAGATACCATTTTTCAGCCATCAGATTGGAAAAAGTCCAAAAGTTTGAGAACACACCGTGTTGTGTATCTGTGAGGAAATAGAACTCTCTTGCATTCATGCTGGCAGGTAAAAGGGAGAGTAATTTGACAATATCTATCAAAATTACAAACACATGTAACCTTTGACCCGGCAGTAACACTCTTGGGGATTTACTTTATAGAAAATTTCATCCTTGCAAAATGACGTACACAATTATGCCCCTGGTGTTTAACAACAAAAGACTGGAATCAATCCACATATCCATCGAGAGGGGAGTGACTCAATTAATTATGATACTGCCCTACAAGAGAGTGCTACACAGCTGTAAAAAAGAACGAGGAAGCTCCCTCGGAACTGATTTCCAAGGTATATTAAGTGAAAAAAAGCCCAAGTGCAGTGCGGTGTTTATAATATGCCCTTCTTCCTGTAAGTAAGAGAGAAAACATTATCTGCATTTGTATTACCTTCAAGGGACTCTGGGAAAGATGCACAGACTACTGTTAAAATTAGCTGTAGAGTCAGAAACAAATGGATAGTAAGTGGGGTGGGGTGATGTCACCGGATACCTTTTTAGGTAATTTGATTTTGGACTATTGTAATACTTATCCCCAAACAAAATAAAACTACTTCATGTAAAAGACCAAACAAACCAACCTGGGGAAAACATGTTCCCAAATACGGTCACAGTTGTAACAGCTGAGTTTGAGTGGGGTAGAGCAGAGAATGCACCCCCAGACTCTTCACAGGTGCAAGCACCCTGCTTGGGCTCCATGAGGCCAGTGCCTGGGGACAGTGTGGCTCCAGAACCCTCACCACTTCCGTAGGCCCATCCTGACTGGCCTGAGAAGGGGCTGGCACCAGAGAACTCTGGCCTTGTGGGTGACAGCCTGGGCAATGTATGCCTGTAAGCTATCTTGTGTGGCTTCTCCAGAGGTCCCCAATCTCCCTTTTCTTCACAAGAGTTTCAAATTTCTTAAAAACAAGGCTCTGCCCATAAAGAGTCCCATATTCTAAGGCACTTGAGAATTTGGGTCCAAGACCAGAAGCCCCTATTCATTTTCGTTGCATGAGAATCTTTAAAAAAAAATTTTTTTTTAAGTTTATTTATTTTGAGAGAGAGAGATGAGAGAGAGAGAGCTAGTGAGCGCTAACATGAGCAGGGGAGGGGCAGAGAGACACAGAGGGAGAGAATCCCAAGCAGGCTCCATACTGTCAGTGCAGAGCCCGATGCAAGGGGTTAAACTCATGAACTGTGAGATCATGACCTGAGCCAAAACCAAGTGTGAGAAACTCAACACACTGAGCCACCCAGATGCTCCCATGAGAATCTTTAAGAGAGGAGCAGTGACATGGGCTGAGTGCAGCAGCCCCCACGTTGCACCCGGCTCCCCATAGAGACCATCCTATGAGACCAAGAACCACAGACCTGGAGAGAACCACCTGGAGTCTGAGCAGCCTGCTTGGAGCGTGCTGGGGGCTCATGTATCCATTGAAAAACATTGACATGGTGCTAGAATATGAATAGAATACGGTTGAGGTGTTTTACAAATATTAACATATTTAGTTTTCATAATAACTCCATGAGGAAAGTATCCCCCAGTGTAGGATAAGGAAACAGGCTCAACGAGCTTACCCAACAAGCTTGATGTAAGCGGCTTGCCCAACATCCCATGATTGGAATATGGCATGGCTGGATTTCCAAATCAGGCATTCAATATTTACCTAACATACTATGCTAACTTTTATTTTCAAAATTGAGGTAAAATTCACATAACATAAACTAACCATTGAAAAATGTACAGTTCAGTGGCATTTAGTACATTCAAAATGTTGTACACCCATCACCTCTATCATGCCCCAAGGGCAACCTGTGGCATTCACTCCCTGTTCTCTTCTCTCCCCTGCCTCTGGCAACCCTCCATCGATCTACTCTCTGACTGGAAGGATAGGATAGATATTTTATCTAAATGTGACCTCTGTGTCTGACTTCTTTCACTTAGCGAAAGTTTATGAGGTTGTAGCATGTATCTGCATTTCATTCCTGTTTATGGCTGAATAATAGTCCCTTGTATGGATGTGCCACATTTTGTTACTCTTCTTCGGTGATGGACATTTGGGTCATTTCCATCTTTTTAAGTTTATTTCTTTCTTTATTTTGAGAGAGAGAAAGAGAAAGTGCCAGTGGGGGGAGGGGCAGAGAGAGAGAGAGGGAGAGAGAGAGAATCCTAAGCCCGCTCTTCACTGTCAGCCCAGAGCCTGACGTGGGGCTGGAACTCACCAGCCATGAGATCATGACCTGAGCCTAAATCAAGAGACAGCCGCTTAACCGTCTGAGCCACCTGGGCACCCCTGTGTTGCATTTTAACAGAGGTAAGGATGCTCCCACCTTCATGAATCTTAGTTCTTGGGGCTGTCACCTCTGCCATACTCCTTATCCTTTCTCCTGGACAAAAACAAGACAAGGAGTCAAAAGCCGTCAGAGGCTGCTGAGTTGGGAAAAGCCTCCACTGGGGGAGAAAAGTGGGAAGTTAAAGTTGGTAGTGGAGCCCTAGAGTCTACGCTCACTCCCACCTGTGGAGTCATTTTTCAGCAGCCACTCAATCTCCTATTGCCAGGAAGGTGCCAGGGGGTGGAGGCCTTCCTGCCCGGCCTCAGTGTGGCAGAACAGCAGGCTTGCTGAGGCTGAACTCCTGTGGCGGGGGCCTCGGGGGCCTCTCCCAGCAGCTCTGAAGTGTTGCCAGTTCCCCTCCTGCCCTGGGGCATCGGGGACAGTGCTGTGTCAGAAGACTGGCAGTGGAGAGCTAGCTTCCCAACGTGTGGACACCCCCCTCCCCGCCCACAGAGTCTCCTTCCATGCTCCTCAATCTTCCATGGCTATTCTTTCGCCATTTCCAGCTTTTGTCAAGTTCGTCATTACATCATCTGTCAGCTTCCCCACTCCCCAACGCCCCCACCCCCACTCCTCTGGGGCTGATCGATTCTAGTTTCTCTGATTGGTCCCCATTTTCTTCATCTCAAGTTCTTCATGCCCTCCTTCCATCAAGTGGCCCAGAAATGACCTGTCTGGGGTTTGATTGGATCAGAATGAAGGCAGGGACAGTCACATTGTGCTTGAGGGTGGGGCCTCTCTCCTCTCCTGAAATTTCAAATTTTTGCTAAAAGCTTGTTTCTCCTTTTTTCCCCTTTGCCTTCACCCCCACCCCACCTTCGCCACCCCCATGGCTTTTGGGTTTTGTACCTCTTTCTTTTTTCTCTGAACTTTTCAAACAAAAACCACAAACTGGTGACTGTCGGGTTACGCCTGACCGGCAGGTATGTTTTTGAACATGTTTTTAAAAGTGCTTTTAAAGAATATGAGCTACCATTGAACAATCGGGGAGTTTAATATAAAAATCCAGTTAGCTGGCTTCTCATAAAAAATTGGCACGTCTGGCTGTGCAGTGCCTGTGCTCCTTCAGGGAGCAAGCAGCTGACCCTCGTGGTGGCTGCCTCTCTCTGCAGGGTCTCAAGTTCATCAGAGACCCACAGCTCACACAATGTACACCTGTGACCCTCTCCTGGCCCAGAGGCCCTCATTTTTTAAAATTGTTTTTGTTTATTTATTTTAAGAGACAGAGAGTGAGTAGGGAGGGCAGAGAGAGAGGGAGAAAGAGAATCCCAAGCAGGCTCTGTGCCATCAACACAGATCTGGACTTGGGGCTTGATCCCATGAACTGTGAGATCATGACCTGGGCCATGAAATCAAGACTGGGACACTTAACCGACTGAGCCACCCAGGTGCCCCTCAGAGTCTCTCATTTATATGACCTTCCCGACCTCTCTTGTACAGTTAGAAGCAGAACAGAATGAAATTACTTTGGAGATGTGGGTAAAGAATTCCAATCAACTCTGGACAAATGCCTTTACTTTTCGGTGAGTTCCCAGACCAGCCACGGCATCAATCGGTGGTCACCTACCTCAGAGATTTATTTTGGTAGGAGGCTGGTGGAAGCTAAGGAAACACTGCTGGGGCTTCAGTGATTTCGACTTCAATTTTGTTGACTTTGCAAGATATTCACTGAAAAGTTGCATCAGTATGTAAAATGCTTTATAAAACCGAGCAAGTATTGTTCCCTGAGGGAAAACATCTTTTCGCGGATGCAGGCTTGGTTTGCTGGAATGCTGAGAGAAGAGAAGACATTGCCTAAGACTCTAAGCATCCACCCCGTCACGAACACGACACCCGGAACACCCAGGGAATTAAGAAAATCCTTAATTAAAAAAGTAGCGTCGTCACTCAAGTCTGGAAGGAACAGAGGCAATGGGAATGTTTCAGGAAAGGAAGAGGGAAGAATTCTAAAAAGAAAAATGTTTGTGAAGGTGGGTACCTGTGTGTGTGCCGTTGAATGTCCATTTTTGCCCATAAGCCGACGAGTGCGGCAGTGTGAACACGCGTGACTGTGAAACTGGGGCGTGTGGTTTGTACGTGAGAAAGGGAGATTGCACACTCGTGTGTCAGAGTAAGGAGATTTCTCTTGCGTTCATTCCCCTTTCCAGATGTTTCCAGAAGCCTGAGCATTTATGAAGTTTCTACCGCTGTTGTCAACCGTGATTCTTGACTGATGTGTCTGTCACATCATTCTTATTCCTTCATTCTTCCTTCTTTGCCAAAGTGTCTTTTAGGACAGGAAAGATTTATTTTCAAAAGCATTTATTGAGGGGGCACTTGGGTGGCTCAGTTGGTTAGGGGTCCGACTCTTGATTTCAGCTTAGTCTTGAGATCGAACCCCATGTCGGGCTCTGCACTGAGCCTGGAGCCTGCTATGGGATTCTGTCTCTGCCCCTCACCCACTTGCATATATGCATTCTCTCTCTCTCTCTCTCTCTCTCTCTCTCTCAAAATAAATAAATAAACATTTAAAAAAAAAAAAAAAAAACCAAAGCATTGATTGAGATCCTGTGTCTTGCCTGGAATGGTTCTATAAGCTGAGGATCTTGGGACAGAAAAGGGAGAGGAGGCCACCCTTCTCACGAAGTTTTTGTTTCTGGTGTGGGAAGACAGATGATGAAAATGGATGTGAAAACACAGACAAGTAGGATGATTTCAGGGAGTGTAAGTGCCACACATAAATGCTGCTCTAAAGGGGGTTAGTGGAGGTCCTGTGCGATGGCCAGGCCACCAGGCGGGGATCTGGAAGGAAGGTGAGTGCAAAGGCCTGAAGTGAGAGGAAGCTTCCTGTGTTCTGAAACAGCAAGCGGGGGGGGGGGGGGGGGGGGGGGGGGGGGGGTGCGTGCGCTGCAGCCGCGTGGGGGCAGCAGAGGGCGGCCGCCGGCCCTCGTCTCTTGCAGAAACAGGTTTGTGTATTACTATAATTGCAGTGGGAATCCACTAAAGATTTTAAGTAGGGAGTGAGATAGCTTGATTTATATTGATTTATATTCCAGCTTCTGCGGAGATAAGCACTAGAAAGAGACAAAAAGGATGCTTTTGTTTATGTAAATTAGAAATCAAAACGGAGACATTTCCAAAAGTGTTCATTAAAAATAATAAACCCACTGTGGGGTGCCTGGGTGGCTCAGTCGGTTAAGCGTCTGACTTCAGCTCAGGTCATGATCTCACCATTTGTGGGCTCGAGCCTCCTGTTGAGCTCTGTGCTGACAGCTCAGAGCTTGGAGCCTGCTTTGGATTCTGTGTCTCCCTCTCTCTCTGCCCTCCCCTGATCGTGCTCTCTCTCTCAAAAATAAATAAATGTTAAAAACATTTTTTAAAATAATAAACCCATTGTACATTAACACAGGTAAAATGATTTCTATAAAAAAATATTTTCCAAAGCAAATACCTTTTAATAAGAAGAGTGGCATTGTTTTACATGTTTGCAACTCTTCCTAATGTTTGGCTTAAAAGAAGATGGTTCATGTCTCCTGCTTGCTTCTAATAAAATGTGTTGTAAGGTGTTTCAGTGGACATTTATGGAGAAAATATGGCTTTGCAAAGGTATGTAATTGTAAAGAGAAGTATTTAAATTTTTTTTAATGTTTATTTATTTTTGAGAGACAGACACAGAGCGCGAGTGGGGAAGGGGCAGAGAGAGGGAGACAAAGAATCCGAAGCAGGTTCCAGGCTCTGAGCTGTCAGCACAGAGCTGGACTCAGGGCTCCAACTCACAAACTGCGAGATTATGACCTTAGCCGAAGTCAGACGCTTAACCGACTGAGCCACCCAGGCTCCCTTAGAGAAGTATTTAATAGATAATCACGGATACTTTTCTACATAAAAAATTGGTAAGTGGTAGTTTCTGAAAGCGTAGTTGCATTGTGGAATCTGAAACCATGTGAATGAATTTCACATTCTGCTACATTAGAGTCTATTGGTCAATCTCGCATTTGAACGGATCTTTATGCGTGCATGATTTTGTAACCTCATGCATTGGTCATTTGGAAAATAATGACTCACTGAGTTATGCACATCTTCCAAGTGTTGACAAATTTCATTATGCAAGATAAAAATCGTCGCATTTGTTAATAACACACTGACCTCACTGGAAAAGTCTTTACAGCTGGGGAAGCTGTCAAGTTTATAGGGCAGATACAAGTTTTCCAAAATTGTGATTTTTGGTTGAAGGGTCAAGTATTAGTAACAAATACTGTCAACTGCTTTCATTGAAACGACAGGCTCTTCTCATTTAGTTTTTATGAAAATATCTCTAAATATCCACGTCTGAGTGAATGCAGTTTGTCAGTCACTCTTTCAAGTAAAAATAGCATTCCATGAAAAAAGCAGCTAGTTCAACTCCCAATTCAAATAACTCTCAATTGCTTACCCCCTAGACAGGGTTGTACTTTACTGTGCTACAAAAATGCTCTATGTAGAGTGTGTAACATTTTAAGAAGCTGTGTACTCAAGGATTAAGATTTAATAAAATCAATATTTTTTACTGTTTCATCAAGGAAATTCTTTTTTTTTTTTTTTCCAAGTAGGCTTCATGCTCAACGTGGAGCCCAATGAGGGGCTTGAACTTATGACCCTGGAATGAACACCTGAGCTGAGACCAAGAATCAGATGCTTAATTGACTGAACCACCCAGGTGCCTCTCATCAAAGAAATTCTTTTTTTTAAAATATAATTTATTGTCAAGTGGGCTGACATATAATACCCAGTGCTCATCCCAACAAGTGCCCTCCTCAATGCCCATCACCCACTTTCCCCTCTCCCCCAACCCCCATCAAACCTCAGTTTGTTCTCTGTCTTTAAGAGTCTCTTGTGGTTTGCTTCCCTCCCTCTCTGTTTGTAACTATTTTTTTCCCTTTCCTTTCCCCATGGACTTCTGTTAAATTTCTCAAGATGCACTTATGAGTGAAAACATGATATCTGTCCTTCTCTGACTAATTTCACTTAGCATAACACTCTCCAGTTCCATCTACGTTGCTACAAAAGGCCATATTTCATTCTTTCTCATTGCCAAGTAGTATTCCATTGTGTATATAAACCACAATTTCTTTATCCATTCTTCAGTTGATGGACATTTAGGCTCTTTCCATAATTTGGCTATTGTTGAGAGTGCTGCTATAAACATTGGGGTACAAGTGTCCCTATGCATCAGCACTCCTGTATCCCTTGGGTAAATTCCTAGCAGTGCCGTTGCTGGGTCCTAGGGTAGATCTATTTTTAATTTTTTGAGGAACCTCCACACGGTTTTCCAGAGTGGCTGCACCAGTTTGCATTCCCACCAACAGGGCAAGAGGGTTCCCGTTTCTCCACATCCTCTCCAGCATCTATAGTCTCCTGATTTGTTCGTTTTAGCCACTCTGACCGGTGTGAGGTGGTATCTCAGTATGGTTTTGATTTGTATCTCTTCATCAAGGAAATTCTTAAGTGAAACTGGCATTTTTTTCCCCTGTGAGCACTTGGCACAAAGAAGGATGCAGCGATACCGGTGGAGTCTGGTGTTGCCACCTTGATTTGTGCCAAGGCACCAGATGTTTCGCCCACCAGCACAACTGTGAACACGGTGGAAACAACAAATAATATCTTAACATGATTTTGAAAATAGTTTGGACCTCACAGGCTCCCAGAAGAGTTTTGGAGACTCTTTGCTGGTCTGTAGATCACACTATGAGAAATACTGATCTAAATGACTGAGTGTTCAAACCACATAAACATTTAATGTCTTGACTCATAGTCATGCTGTATTAGAAACACCAATCTGATAAATTCAGCTTGTGCCACAGGTGGTAAAGAGAAAGTGTCCTTATAAGACAGTCTCTGGCCCATGAAAAACCATGTCTACTCTTCTCATTGTGCAGTGACCATTTTGCTGCACATCAATAGATATTAAATCTACAGCTCCCCCTTCATCTTTTTCAAGCCCTAATGTCTCCAAGTATTGACACTGAAATAGGTCAGTCTCATTCCGACTCAGCAGAAATGGGGTCGAGCTATATCTGATTTAAGGATAATAGCTGAAAATATCATTCGTTTTGTTCTGCCTGCAGGTGCCAGTACACGTCTAGACATAAAGATTTCTCACTTCATATGATTACTAAATTTGACCAGAACGTTTTATTATAGGGATGATTGGTATCTGTGAAAAATGAAGTTTTGCAGTGCTATTCCATCTTGCACAATTTTGGAAAAGAGATTCAGGAACAGAGTTCCCCCACAGAGAGGACATTGGCTCTCATTTGGTACTTTAGACCTCTGTTACCTCGCTGTGAAACACACTCGCGTGAGTTACAATTACAGTCCTTCCTGCTGTTAGAGAGGAAAGGGAAACAGACTTGTGTCCACCCAAGGGGTCTGCCTTGGCTGACTCTGAATTTACGGTGGGGTGGGTTTAGAATGCTGCAGGGGGAGGGTACTTGGGGGGAGAAGGGGACACCAGACCAATATTTTCACCATCTTCCTTCTTCAAGATCTTATAGTCAATTTTTCATCTGTGAATGAAGGAGGCTGTGCTAGACGACTCCTAACAGTCCTTCCAGGTTTACACCTAGTGATTCTGGTGATTGCCTGCCGCCAGGGATCCAGGAGGAGGTGCAGATGGTTTCTTACAAAAGTACTCACGGTCATCTCTAGGGGGCGTGCCAGACCTCTTTACAGCCTTGAAAAGTCAGGCAGCCAATTCAGCAACCGCTTCTGAGTTCCTTGGCAGGATGAAATTTACTGCTAGGGCAGGAATATGAGGCTGAATTAGTGAGGGGATAAGAAAAAGTGACAATGGCAGGTATTTCATCGGGAAGTACGCCAGGTAAATTGGTCTAGTGAGAATCCCAGATACGAAATGAACTAAAGGCTAATAGTGGACAAGAGTTTTGGAGAGATAGCAGAGAGGCGGAGATTCATAGCTGTTCTGAAAATGAGTGTATGTTTTCATCTAGCGCACATTTACTGATCTGGGACTGGCCTGGGCGCTGGGAAAGCAGTGGTGGGCAGAGGAGACACCAGGGGCAGCTTTCATGGGAAGCCTGCCCATTACAAAGTGTTAATGAAAGTTAAGACAGGCTAAGTTCAGACAGATGTTAATAGACAGCTGGGGGGTGTGACCTGGTGTGGGGATCAGAGATCTCCTGAGGGCAGCAGACCATAAGGATAAGTAAGAATTAGTGAGCATAGGGGTAGGTTGGAAGCAGCGGGGAGGGAGGGAGTTAGAGGGCTGGAGGGTGTCGAGGTGAAGGAAATAGCATCCTGGAAGACGTGGAAGGGACAGAGGCATGACGGACGTCCCAGGGACAGTGGAAGGGGGTCGAGTATGGCTCTTCTGTTAAGTAGGAGACGGAGGAGTGGGTAAAAAACGAGACTGGAGTGTTTGAGAGCATTCAGATCACGTTAAGGAGACTAAACTCAACCCTAGGGACAGTGGAAACCATTGGAAGGTTTTAGGGAAGGGACTCAGGGAAGGTCTTTCTAGCTGGAGCAGCGAATGGGTTTAGAGGTAGAACGACAACAGGCTGGGGTAGCTGTGAGGGGTGGGTGTGATCCTCCAGATGAGAGAGGAGGTGGGCTGGGGTAGTATGGAGTGGAGACATATTTAGAAGACAGGGAAACTGGGTTTTAGCTGAAGAACTTAGGGGGATTTCCCCCTCCCCAAAACTTATAGCTTCATTGACAAAATTAATAATGTTTTGTTCCTTTCAAGCAATACAGACAATGTGTAGAGATACTTGCTTCCGGTGAAACCTCCTCCCCCACGGAGGCAGATTGTTGCCTCTGTGTGGACAGGTAGCTGTACAGACCCGTCACTCTTCCTAAGGGGCCCTGTTTGCTTCACAGCTAAAATATTCTGGCATTTTCAGCCTTAGAGAGAAAGAGGACACTCAACCAGAGACCCGGATTAACGTGATGGTGTCTATTACTAGGGAATGGTTGCAAAAGGCTCTCAGCTCCATTTAAGAAACACTCTCCTTCTGTGATCTGTCAATATTTTGCAGCCCAGCTGTTTCCACCAGAGACCGTGGCAGAGAATGTAAGCCACTCGGAGCCTTGACTTGGGAGGACAGGGGGTGTGCCTCTCCCAGTCAGAGACACTGGCTGGGCTGCTTTGCAACAAGCCTCAAAAGTGAACCAAAGGCACTCAGAGGACGGGGGACCAGGTGCTGGGCCGTGTCAGAGGGCCAGTGATTGGGATTCTAACAAAGGGTTTTCCATCAGGTGCTGAACACGGGGTCCTTGCCTTCCTACAACTCCAGATTAGCTGTCCTGCACTAGGAACTTTGGAGGCCTGAGCTGGAGCAAACTGGAGTTTGCTGGAGATGTGGTCCTAGGAGCCCCAGGGGAGGGAACGCACACCCTATAACTCTAGAACTGCCCAGATGTTTGTGCAGTGACACACTCAGATCTAACTGATGGCTGGTCTCTTCTCTTCGCAGCCTCTTGCGCGTTCACAGGGACCCCAAGCAGCCTCATAGGCTTGGATTGCACAAAGCCTACTGTGGTTTCTTCTCCGGTCCTTCTTCTTCTCAGTTTCTGTGGGAGCAGGGGTGCAGGGATGCAGATGGGAAACAGAAGTGCTGTGTGATCGGGTGCTATTTCATCCTGGGAATTCTGCAGAACTTACACAATATACTCCTGAAATGCTATGTCAGATCTTTTTTTTTTAAACATTTATTTAGAGTGTGAGTGGGGGAGGGGCAGAGAGAAGTGGGGACAGGGTCCAAAGCAGGCTCTGTGCTGACAGGAGCCAGCCCGATGCAGCGCTCGAACTCATGAGCCATGAGATCATGACCTGAGCCAAAGTTGTATGCTTAGCTGACTGAGCCACCCAGGCGCCCCAGTTACTGTCAGGATCTTATTCGTCGAGTTATTCAATAAAATATTTATTGATGCATACTATGTACCAGGCCCTGTTCTAGCTTTACAGACTACATCTGTCAATAAAATAATGGCACTTTGGCAAGCAAACTATGGCACTTTAAAAAAATTTTTTTGAAATGTTTATTTATTTTTGAGAGAGAGAGAGAGAGAGAGAGAGAGAGAGGCAGACTGCAAGCGGGGGTCAGCGTGGTGGTGGTGCAGAGAGAGAGGGAGACACAGAATCAGAAGCAGGCTCCAGGTGGCTCTGAGCTGTCAGCACAGAGCCTGCTGCAGGGCTAGAACCCACAAACTGTGAGATCATGACCCTAGCCGAAGTAGGACGCTTAACTGACTGAGCCACCCAGGCACCACTATGGCACTTTCATTGTACAGATAGCAGATAATAAACACTAAATACAGTATTTTGACCCCTTTGGAGAGCATAAACTCCAAATCTGGTTCCGTCCATTCAGGAGGATGCATCATTTTCTCTTGACATCAGTTGTGGTGAAAGGGCCAATGCCGGTCAGGTTCTCAGAGCTCATCAAGAAACCTGGCTTGTAGACATGCTGTGGTAGCTGCTGAGTTAGGAAGATCAGTTCTGTTCATGATGTGGGGAGAGAGAGCAGGGTCAATGGGCAGATAAGTCAGGGTAGGAGAGCTGACAATACTGACTCCATCTTTGGCCCTCCACCTTGCTCACATTGGGTCACTCAATGGCCTCTCTTGGGGCTACATGTTCCAGGCCCAGTGGAGATGAATATCCGTAGCTTAGAAATGCACGCTAAGGCTGGGATGGGGGGAGGCTTGTTTTGGCCTCCCCTGAATCTGTTATCAGCTTGGCATAGTTGGAGATGCAACGTAGGCAGGTGGTACCACAAGATCTAATTAAAGGCAAGTTGTCAGTTGGGTGAATGCAAACCCTTGAGGTGTGTGTGAGCCCTTTAATCTCACTACAGTGCCCTTCTGTGTGTCCCCTCACTCTATAGAATCTGTGCACCAAGGTCTGGATTTTGCAGAGAATATGAGGCTGCCGGATCCCCTGTAAGTTACCCTGGATGAAACTATGAACTATATGGAGCGGCATGCTTCGTTCTCTGGTCTCAAAGTGCCTTCTCGATTAGGGGGATACTTTACTGTTCCTCCTCCACCTTCTAGCAGCAGTTCATATAGTAAATGAGCTGGTGAGTAAGATGGTAAAAGAGAAAAAATAGAGTTGATTAAGCAGAAGTTAGGTATAGTCCCTGTTTCCAGTCATCTATAACGCTCTACCCAGAGGCCCTGAAAATTTGGGCTAGATGAACGTGGATGGAGGTCAGAGAGCTGGGGGGTAATCGCTTCAGAGCTAGGGAATGCTACGGCAGAAAAAAGGTGGGAAAGGCATCAGCCAAAGTGATGGCTTGGTTATTACAGGATTAATGTTCCCTGGTTTTCCCCTTCTCAGTCAAAAATGTAGGCGAAACCTGTGGTTCTTTCATCAGAGGGCTGGGATTGTAACTGACCAAGGGGCACAGGTACTTAGAATATCCCTGAACGGGTAAAAGGATCAGGCAAAGGGCCAAGCCTGGGCTGTTGCCGTGCATGTTTCAGTCACGTGGGCTCCACACGGTTTCCTCCTGACTTTGGACGCCCAGATTTCAGGGTTTAGTTTATTGTCAATGGAGCGAGAGTCAGGGGCATTTAGTAAACCTCTTCCTGTGTTTGCCAATAATTATCACCCAGTTCATAATGGGCTCTGCAATGCTCCTACTTCCTTTAATTAATTTGTCCTGTATTAATTATTGGGGTATTTTATTTTATAAGGGTGATGACTAACCCAGCCTGGCAGGTTCAGAACTGCCCTGTTGGCACTTGACTGACAAGGGCTTGGTCCTCCGATTCAGACTAAATCCATTCAGGAGGATGCATCATTTTCTCTTGACATCAGGCGTGGTGAGGGAGCTGGTGCCTGCCAGGGAACCTGGCCTCCCGGGGCAGAGATCTTGTCAGAGCTCGAGCTGCTGAGTTGGGTAGGTCAGTTCTGTTTGTGACTCCCATGGGGAGAGAGCAGAGCCAGCCAGCAAATAAAACCCCAAGGGCTGAGGGTCCCTCCGAGGAGTCTCTTCCAAGGCAGCCTTCAGACTGGAGGCCCCTTTACCAGGAACTACTTGAAGCTCAGATACTTGATGCCAAAAACATTCTTTTGGAATATAACTTCAAGTTCTTCATGGACTAGGAAGATATTTCTTCCAACTTCTTTGTTCTCCTAGGTACTTTTCCTAAAGCTGTTCTTTATCCTTCTGGATGTGTGTTGTGGTACTTATATTCCACCCCCAGCCCCCAGGGTTTCTGCATTTTTATTCCAATTTTATTTTCAACTCCTATCTGAAATGTTATGAAGTTTAAGATGATAGAATTCGTAATTGTGGTGGACGCCGAAGCGTAATGCATTGTCGATCTCCAATACGGAATATGTCTCCATGCACAGACCTCTCCCACGCAGAGTCTTGTGGCAGCATCCCGCTTGGTCTGCACCTTCGCTGTCCACACAGCAGGCTCTGTCCATCCTTCCACGGTGATTTTTCCAGATCTCAGTTGAATTGTGTCGCTCCCTTCCTTAAAGTTCACTGGATTCCTATTGCCTACATAACAAGCCTGTAAGTCTTCAGCTTGGGAGACAGGTAGACAGGGCTCCCTGGGTCCGGCCCCACCCTCCCCGCCCCTGCGTCTGCTCCCACCACCCTGTCATTCGTATTCATTCAGTCACAGAGCCTTGGGGAGCATTTCTGGAACATGTGATGATGGTTCTGTCTGCACACGTTCGTACATTTTGTTTGCTGCACAGACTATCAGGTCTCAGACTCATCCCCAAACGTGTCCTCTGCTTGAGCCCCTCGCTGTGAACTTACTTAAATGTTCCTGCCCCTGTGAAGCCTTCTTGCCTCATGCCAGGCCTGGTGATTTCCTCCGTTCTCCTCCCAGAGTTCCCTACAACCCAGACCCTGCCCAAGTGGCAATTATTCACTCTCTTTTGCTGGCTCCCTCTGTTATATCAGGCCCACCTCGAGGCTGGGACCTCGGCCTTATTTGTCTATATAATCCCAGGCCTAGTGGAGTACTTGCCTGCAGTAGGAAATGAGTTCCCACTTCTGTAGAACAGATGAAGGAATAAAGCTGGAATCTCCATCCTTCCTTTGCTTTAACAAAGATGTAGGGGCGCCTGGGTGGCTCAGTCAGTTAAGTGGCCAACTTCAGCCCGAGTCATGGTCTCACAGTTTGTGAGTTCGAACCCTGTGTCAGGCTGTCTGCTGTCAGCACAGAGCCCACTTTGGATCCTCTGTCCCCCTCTCTCTGCCCTCCCCCGCTCACACACTCTCTCTCTCAAAAATACATAAGTATTAAAATAATAAAAATGTTAATAATAATAAATAAGAAAATAATCATTTATTAATTAATAAAATTAATAAAAAATATTTTAAAAAGATGTACATTATCCAAGAACAGAGTTTCTCAATTCTTAACAACCTTTGCCTCTTTTGAGAAACATCAAAATCTTTTCCTTTTCTTTAGTGTTACTGAAATTTCTGAACAAGTCAGACGTTGTTATTAAACCAAAACAAAGCGATGGCATTTTTGAATGCGCTTGTCCGGTCTACACACACTGTGTCCTGCAGGGGCTGCAGTCCTCTTCTGCCCTGTCACTGCCCTGCTTAGGCCCTGGGTCAGTCAGCTCCCTGAAATTTTGCTGAAAGTCTTGGTTTTAGCACTGTGGCCGTTTGGCAGTTGGCTCTCAGCGAGGTGGCCTTATCACAGGGCAAGAACACCCTGGTGTCAGGGAGACCTAATCCCTCTGCCAAGCATGGCCCTGCCCAAGCTTCCCCAGAAATACATCTTCCATGGTCACGTGGAAAAGGACTTTCAGAACTTTGTTAAGCCTGAACTCCACAACTCCATGAGCTGCAAGTTACTTTTCATATCAACCTAAATTCCTTCATGCTATGCTTTCAGTCATTTCCCTCCTGTTCAGCCCGAGACGAGGGCAGAGAACCAGCATCGTTTCATGCCGAGTAGGTCATGGCTTCAGAGGACGAACACTGCAGAGCAGATTTGCTTTTACAGCTGGCCACACGCCAAGTGTGTGTGTGTGTTTGGGGTGGGGTCCAGGTGGGGGTTCAGTCTACATGAGGGGCTGTTTTACTTGTCCAGATTTATGAGGGAGAGATTGGAAGGCAGGGGGAGTGGTGAGCCCTGGTATCAAAGTCAATGAAGGGAGTTAAGATAGTGTGATTTGAAATCAAAGTGTTGGACAGAATACAGACCGTGGAAGAAGGAGGAAGAGACAGTGGCTGAGTGTGGGCTTCATGGTGTGGGTAACAGGAGGGGTGGGACTCAGCCACCCTCCTAGAGTAGGTGATAGAGGTTCTCACTTGTCAGAGGCAGCTAAGGATGCTGTGTGAAGCAGAACCCCACGTTTGGGAATTGGGGGGAGGAGTTGGGGACAAGCAGACATGAGCAAATGTGTAATACCACCTGGCATGAGTGCACCTCCTTAGACCTGCGAAGTGTTGCATTAGGTTGGGTTGAAATGGACCATTCATTCAGTCTTTCCTTATGCTATGAGTCAGGCTCATATCCTGTATTAGGAAATGTTCTAGAAAAATCCCTTGGCCTGGGTCAGATATTTTGTGTCTGGTCCTCCCGCCAGCCCTCCATCCCTCACTCGCTGGCCTCTAAGGAGCCCTAGTCTCTGGGCAATCTCATACCCCCTTCTCCCCGCCCTTCCAATTGCCTGACTTTCTCTGGGTTGCTGCTCTCAGAATTGATTCACCTAACTGGTTAGGCTCCAAGCGAGGGGGTGAGAGGAGCCAGAACTACTTGCTCTGCCCTACTAAGTGCTCAGTTATGCTGGGCCTTGATTTTCCCCTCCTGTGATGTGGGCAGCACGCTGTTTCGCCTCCCTTGAGCTGCCTGGTTAACCATCGCGCTGAGTTCCCAGGGACTGCAGTGCCCTGCAGCTCTCCAGGATGCAAATCTGTAATTCTTACTTTTTGCCAAGCCTCTAGCATCAGCTCCAGTTTCATAACCTTGGTCACCCTGCCCCTTCCCCTCCCTTCCTGCACGTACAGAATTCTCCTCGCTAGCCCAGATGCACACCTGCAGGAAAACTTGGCCTGGACTCCTTTCCATCTGTCACCGCTTCACATAGCCTGAGTGTGCTGATGACAGATAAAGTAATTGCAGAGCATACGAATGACTTAATATTTGATGTGTTAAAATAATTTTTTAATGCCGAGCATTTGTTTAATTTATAGCTGGGATCCACGGTTTTTTCTCCTGCTTCCCACTTTTCACTTTGTCGCTCCCTCACGAGAGTGGCAGGAGCTCCATGGTTCGTGGGTTATAGGAGGAAGTAGAGATATTCTGCAGCACCTACGATGCCCATTGATTTCTGAATCTCCAGGCCCCTCGCTCAGCTGTCAGCATGTCTGATGAATGCATGATTAAATAGAAGTTGGCGTTTCATTTAACAACTATTTGCTGAGTAGTTATATGTTCAAACACCACGCTGGACAGTACAACACAACAACGAACAAGATGGACAAGGCCCCTGCCCTCCAGGGGTTTAGAGTTTGGTGGGGAAGGGAGATAAATGAGTGATAGTAGCAATGCATGTTTGTTGCTTCAATGCAGGGAAAGTAGGATCTTGGTAGCCAGGGTGTCAGGAACTCACCTATGCTAGAAGTAAGGGACGAGCCTCCACAAGGAAGTGAGTTAACTGGAGGAACCAGTGTGGAATTTGGGCCAGTTGGATGGAAAGGTAGAAACAAGTTGTGTGAAGGTAGGAAGCCAAGACAGAGAATGGTTAGTTTGAGCAGCTAGAAGACGCTCATTACGACTAGAACTTAGGTCAGAAGAGAGAAGTGAGTCTGTAGTGATGGAGAAGAGCAGACCACAAGCGACCTTATAGACCATGCTAAGAAGGGGTAGAAAGATTTGAAGCAGGAGAGTGACATAACTAGAAAGATTCCTATGCTGAGACCGTCAGAGAAGAGTGGTTTGGGAATAAATCCAGCCAAGGAGGCAGAAATCTTCATCATCTTGACTCTTAGAGGTCATCCTGGCTCAGATTTGGGCTTGGGGGCTGGAAGAGACAATAAAAGAAATGGGCTTGGAGCACCCGGGTGGCTCAGTCAGTTGAGCATCTGACTTTGGCTCAGGTCATGATCTCATGGTTCATGAGTCTGAGCCCCACATCGGGCTCTCGGCTATCAGTGCAGAGCCCGCTTCAGATTCTCTGTCCCTCACCCTCCCCCCCATCTCTCTGTCCCTCCCCTGCTCATGCTCTCTCTCTCAAAAGTAAATAAAACGTTAAAAAAAAAAAAAAGAAATCAGCTTGATCTGTTAAGAAAATTTTTTTTTTGAACAGCAGAATATTCTCAGCTAGCAGCCATTTTGCCCTTTCCTTATTTGTGTCTCAAATGCTTCCTCACCTGTGGGTGTAGATGATCTTGTATTTAGAGTGAAGAAGGACAGATGAGAAGACTATGGCCTCCAAAGGGGCATGCGAGGTGTTAATTCCTCATCCCTGGTTGCAGACCCCTCAAAGCTACCAGAGGTGTGCTGGAGCCAGTGGCATGGGCTTGCCAGAGTTGACAGCCAGTCGCCGAATCTCTTCCCAAATCCACGACCAGTCACATCACATTCAAGTTTGACACTGGCTATGGGTGTGGGGGGAGATTTACAGCATCGAAATCAAGCAGATGCTTCCATGACTCAGGACTTCTATTTTTCCTCAAAAGCTGGTTGTTAAACATTCACCAGCACACCCCTGTCCGTCAGTCAACAGTCTCAAGCCCCGATGGTGAAGGACTTCTCTTGTCACATGTGTGGCATGAGGTGGCTGATCCTTCTGTAAAGTCTCCCCATCTCAGCATGGCTGGTTTTGGACTTTTCCCTGACACTGAATTGGTTTCTCTTTTCCTACCCACCTCAGCTGTCTAGGGTGTTGCTGATTCTAAAGACAGCGCGGACAAGGGTGTTGGGAAGGGGGGAGCAGGTGTCCGATCAAACAGCCTCCCTTCTGTCCACCATCCCAAGTGTGGGTTGGCAGCCTGTACTCCCACTTGTGTAAATCCTAATGTGTGGGCCGTTCTTCAGCCTAGGGCTGACTTCCCCATCCTTCCTCTGACTCCTTCTCCAGCGCCCACTTGGGGTGAGTATTTATGTGAACAGAGAGATGGGGAAAGTATAACAAATTAGTTTAGCTCATTACTTACCACTTGGATGATGGTTGACAGATGATGTAATGAACTTGGTGGGATGGAAACAGTTCTGCACGTGAAATGAGAAGAACTGGGCTCGAACCCATGCCTTCCCTCTTACCAGCCACACGACCTTGGCAAGTTCCCCAATGTCTTTGAAGTTCAATTTCCTTATTTGTCAGTGGGGATGATGATAATACCTACCACTGAAGGTCATTCTGAGGATGGCATGTGGAAATTCATCAATATGTTAATTCTTCTCCTTATTTAGGTGTTTTCTAGAACTAGAGCGACTTTTTAATATATGCAATTCACATGTTTACTCTGAAGAGATAATGGAGCATCAGCCTTGAGGACACACAATCCCAAATTTGTCCACAGTGGCCCAGGAACAATGCCAAGGTCACTATCCAAGCACCTGCCTCGGCTACAGTCCAGGGAGAGCTGGTCATTTGTTCAGTGCAAGAGCCAGTCCCACAGCCTCTGGAAAGGTATGGAACAGAGGGGACCACACAGGATTAGATGGAACTTTTCAAAATCCTACCAGAGATTAGGTTTGAATGGTAGGACCATGGGAGTTTTCTTGTTGCTCAATTTGTATGTTTTTACTTACGCATCAGGTCCTTCTGTCCTGTAGGGGGGTTGTCCTTTACCAGCTTCTGGTGGGGGGCAGGAAGGAGGAGGTGGATTGGGCCTTAAGGTCTGTCATCATCTCTGCTGTAGGGGAAGGGTTGACGCTTGCTCAGCATGGGTATTGCCCCCTTATCCCAAATACCACCATACCTGTCCTCTCAAGGTCAAGCATATCATTTCTTAAAGGGTTCCAAGAGTGTTACAGAACACCACCTCCTCTGAGAATTAGGGCAGGTGCGGTTATGTCACTTACCCACCACCTTTTGCCTCCTAGTAGGTGTGAGGGAAGAAGGGATGGGATAAGACCTCATCACTCAGGACTTTGTGACACGTCCCAGGACAAAACTCATTGCTCTCATTCTGAACATCTCTCCAATCCCTCATCATGTTCCTCCACAGTCCCCGCCTGAAGCCTCATCTTCCATTTGGGACACTCATCCTCACGTGATAATGTATCTCCTTGAGACTTCCAGAGCCTTCTGCCTCCATCATCAGCTGGATCTGATAGTGGAGTCTGCTTTGACTTAGGCTTTGCATGGTTCTGAAGGTGGGCACGATTGGGCAAGAGAACAGTGGGTCCTTCCACCTCAGGGAGCTTTATGAGAGGCATGTGATTTTATTGTAGGCCTATTAGAACCAAAGTAGGCATAGGAAACGTCGATTCCACTCTGGGCTGATGCAATAGAAGGTCAGGGTCAGTGGTGGTGGAGACAGAGGGATTGTAGAAGTAAAGGTCTGGAGAGTTCAGTGTTCCTGCAGGCATCAGAGTATGCAGGCAAGAAATTCACAGGACAGCTACAAAGTGCCAACCAGCAGAGGAAAGTGCACGAACCTCACCAATCAGCAAAGAATGCAAAATAAAACGGAATAGCAAGAATTCTTGGAAACTAGCCTGTGGAAAAACAGAAGTACAAAAAGATGTACGCACAAAGATGTTTATTGCAGTACTATTTGTAGCAGTGGATAATTAGAAACAATTTAATGGTACATCAACAGGGGAATGATTAAACGTTATGCAACAAATACTATAGCAGACACTAAAGCAACAAGTTAGCTCTTTATGTGTCTTGAATAGGAAAATGCCCTTGCTACATTAAAAAAATGTAGGTGCAGAACACTTTGTATAATATGTTCCTGTCTGTGTAAAAGAATTCTATGTGGACTGTGAGTGTGCATGTAGAAAGAGTGGAGGGATACATACCAAACTGTTAAGAATGGATATTTCTGGGGATTGAGATTAATTAGGAAGAGTGTGGGGGAAGCTATTGCTTTATTGAGATACAACTGACATATAACATTACATTAGTTTCAGGTGCACAATGTAATGATTTGATGTCCATATATATTGTGAAATGACCACCACAGTAAGTCTACTTAACATCTATCGGGATATATAGTTACAGAGGTTTATTGTTTCTTGTGCTGAGAATTTTTAAGATCTATTTTCTTAGCAACTTTCAAATATACAATACAGTTTTATTAACTATAGTAACCATGCTGTACATTATATTCCCAGGACTTACTGTTTTTTTATTAAAAACTTTTTAAAAAAATTTATTCATTTTTTCAGAGATAGAGACAGAGCGTAAGCAGGGGAGGGGCAGAGAGAGAGGAAGACATGCAACACAGCACAGAGCCCAATGCAGGGCTCGAACTCAAGAACCGTGAGATCATGACCTGAGCCGAAGTTGGATGCTCAACTGACTGAGCCACCCAGGCACCCTAGGACTTACTTATTTTTTAAGTGCAAGTTTGTACCTTTAAAAAATTTTTAAATTTAAATCCAAGTTAATAATGGTTTCAGGAGTAGAATTTAGTGATTCATCAGTTTCATATAACACCCAGTGCTCATCCCCACAAGTGTCCTTCTTAATCCCCACCACCTATTTAGCCCATCCCCCACCCAATACCCCTCCAGCAACCCTCAGTTTGGTCTCTGTATTCAGAGTCTTTCATGGTTTGCCTCCCTCTCTCTGTTTTTATCTTATTTTTCCTTCCCTTCCCCTATGTTCATCTGTTTTGTTTCTTAAATTACACATATGAGTAAAATCATATGATATTTGTCTTTCTCTAACTTATTTTGCTTAGCATAATACATTCTAGTTCCATCCACGTTGTTGCAAATGGCAAGATTCCATTCTTTTCGATCGCTGAGTGATATTCCGTTATATATATACATTATATATATACACACACCACATCTTAATCCATTCATCAGTCAATAGACATCTGGGCTCTTTCCATAATTTGACTATTTTTGATAGTGCTGCTATAAACATTGGGGTGCATGTGCCCCTTCAAATCATCAATTTTGTATCCTTTGGATAAATACCTACTAGTGTCATTGCTGGGGTTGTAGGATAGCTCTATCTTCAATTTTTTGAGGAACCTCCATGCAGTTTTCCAGAGTGGCTGCACCAGCTTGCATTCCCACCAGCAGTGCCAGAGGGTTCCTCTTCCTCTGCATCCTCGCCAGCATCTGTTGGTGCCTGAGTTGTTCATTTTAGCCATTCTGACAGGTGTGAGGCGGTATCTCGTTCACCCTTTTGGGAACTATTAATTTTAATTGTGCACACAATTTGTTGTTTGGATTTTTGTAATAAAGCTAAAAAAAGATATTTATAAAACTGAATTTGTAACACCACCTTCGTACTGTTCTCGGAGCTAGGAAACCCAGACCGTAACATGTATCTTGGAATCTAGTCACTTTGACTAGTGACACTCAAATGAATGGAAGAGGGGTCTGGAAAGAGCAAGACTAATTGAATCAGGGTTTCCTAGAAGGGTCAGCAAGTTATGAAGGCACAGAGAAAAATAGAGCCAGTCACAAGCAGGAGCAAGGTGTCAGGTCCCTGGCTGGTACCAATGGGGCCCGCTGCCGAGGGTAACAGTGCTTCCTCCCTGTGTGTTTAGATTAATCCTCCGGGCAGGTGGGGCCTGGCCTGTGAGTGAGAGTCAGATGGCCCCAGCTGTGGAGACGCAGGGCTGCAAGTCTGTGCATGAGGCACAGCCCCACACAGCTGTGGTCTGGCCTGACAACGGATGGCTTTGAGGCCTGTTGGAGCTCTAGCCCAGATGGGTCCCTTCTGCACCAAGTGTGCTCCCTGCCTGTTTGCAGACAGGCTGCTGGGCAGGGCTGGCCGTTGGAGCCCTGCCCATGACTCCAGGAGACCGCAGGAGGCAGACATCATGTACCGTGGCTGCCCAGGCCCCAGAGAAGACGATGCCTGCGGGGGGCTGCCCGACCCCACTGATGCAGGCTGCCCGTTCAGCCTCTTTGCTGCCTTCTGTTCATTGTCTTCTAACCACAGGTCTGGAGGCCTCAACTGCTTGGAAAGTCGATAAAACAAGCTGGTGTATTTCCCCTTGGCACCCTGACAGGCTCCACACCGTGGGAACCCTTCTCTAGGAGTCTCCTTCGGGAACAGGCCTCCTAACAGGCGCTAGGCCTAGGCTGGCCCCTGCTGTCAGCGGCCCCGGAGTGTCCTGCTGGGCAAGTTCTGGAGGCTCATTGGGCGTGGAGGGAGGGGTCAGAGCTGCAGTGACAGCAGCTTCTCTGCCAGTGGGTCCCCTCCAAGCCTCACCACCCCTGGCCTTCTCTCCTCCTCATGGAGCAGCAGAAGAGGCAGGGAGCGAGCCTGGGAGTAGGAGTCAGAAGGCAGACTCTGAGTCCTGGCTTGGCCTTTGTGAGCTGTGTGGTCCTGGGCAGGTCATCAACCTCTCTCAGTCTCAGGGGCTCACCTGTAAAAAATGTAGTTTGGAAGCCTGTCTACTGCTTCGTGTTGCTGAGAGATGGAGTGCTTCTGAGGTGCCAGGCCCTGTGGTCCCACTCAGCCGGCTCAACTGTGTTCCTAGCTCGCCTTCCCCTGATTTATATGACAGCACATTCATTCGTTACGGCAATTTTCGGTCTTCCCCACTGGAGAGAACACTCTAGAGAGAAATCTTCTGACATAATTTGCTCCCTGTGCTTAGAGCGGTGTTTGGCATTGAGGAGTTGCTAGGAACTCTGCTGAATGAATGAATGGGTGTCTCTTTGAGTCCCCATAAGAACCCCGTGAGATGAGAATCCTTAAGTATCTCCATTGTGGGGCCCTGGGTGGCTCAGTCGGTTAAGCGTCAGACTTTGGCTCAGGTCATGATCTCACGGTTCCTGGATTCGAGCTCCGGGTCAGGGTCTGTGCTGACAGCTCAGAGCCTGGAGCCTGCTTTGGATTCTGTCTTCCTCTCTCTCTCTCTCTGCCCCTCTCCCACTCTCACTCTGTTTCTCTCTCTCAAAAAAAATAATAATAATAAAAAAAAGTATCTCCATTGCATGAACGGGGAACCCAGGACGTAGGGAAGAAAATAATTTTCATTAAGTCACATAAGAGCATGTGGTGTGGCTGGTGTTCAAACAAAGCACCTTAACTCGAGAGTCTAGACTACTTAGTCTCCTAAATAAAACGATGTCCTTGGAACTGTTGGCTAAACTGTAAAGTGCTGTGTAAATGTAAGGGTAGAATAATTTACCTGATGATCTAAAAAGGCTCTTCATTTTTGTACAGGGGAGTGGCCTCCGCCTTGAGCCCTGCCCACCCCCTCGCCGCCTCCATGTTTTAGGTAGCACTGTCAACTGTGGACTTCTTGCTGGTATTTCTTTTCTATATTATCCATAGCCAATCTTTAATCCAAGGCTGATTTACCCAGACCGCCCAGCACATTTCTCCACCACCTCCCGCCACGGTCAGCTGGTGGGGAGTGTGCTCAGGAGGTTATAACCGCATTTTATTGCCAGCCTGAGCCCAACTTGGTCAGAGAGTGAAATTCCGGTCTGAGGCACGTTGCTTTCCAAAACCAAACAGATTTCTGAGGTATATTTTGCTAAGATAGGTTCCTGCTTCTCTCCTCTTTATCCTTGTTACCTGAGAATTAGTTGTCAATCCTTAAAATGGTTTTACATATAACATGGACTTATGGTACTCTGCTCCCATCGCGTCACTTGTCTTGGCCTGGGTCGCACCTCCAGAGCCTGACTCGGACTTGATCCCACACCTTCCTCTTGTGCTTGCCCGGACTCCTGGCCCCTGTCTGCCTCTTGCTTTCTCCCTGTGTCCCAAACCACGAGTTTCACCTTGCTGGCAGGGCATGGATGTCCTGGTTGGTAATCGTTGGGGTTGAGGGAGGAGGGAGTGAGGGGCTTGATTAGGGACGTGGAAGAACAAATACAGGAAGGAGAAAAGCCAGAGAAGATGTCTCCCTCCTGACCTGTGTCCTCTGTTCAGCAGCGTGTTTCCTTCTGCTCCTGGGAAAGGCCTCTTGAAGATTGTTGCTGCTTCCTTGGTGGTGAGACAACAAGGCTTTCCACCGGGGAGGTGGGGGGGGGGGTGCGTATAGAGGTAGGGTTTCCTGTCCTCTTGGCAGGGAGAGGATGGCTTGCCAATGTCTTCCCGGGAGCAGGTGATCACCTTGGTGAGTCCTGAGGGGATCCTTGGCATCCGAAATCAAGACCAGGTGATAGAAGGAAAAGCACAGGCTTTGGAATCAGCTTGGTGTTGAATTCAGGCCCAACCTTTCCCAGGTGTGCAATGTTGGTGGTCATTTAACGTCTCTGAGCCTCAGTTTCCCCATGTGTAAAATCATACTTTCTCAGGGTTGTTGTGAGGCTTGAATGAAATGGCCTTTAAAGTGCCCTATAAACAGAGTGAATCTGTGCAAGTAATTATAACTGTATCCAATGGGGAAAAGTTTATTGACCAGCATTTCCCTTAGAAGGAGAAAACTAGTTTATTGGGGAAATACTTTGATCTGTACTTTGGAACAGAAGCTGAAATTTAGGGGGACTTGGATGCTGCACAGGCATGGGGACGGTTTGTATATTATGCTAGGGAGGTACAGGAGAAGGAGTATAAAGTGACCCCCCACTCCTTGGCCAGCTGCTCCATATTGAATTTCTCTGAATCCATGAGGTGCTTGTATACAAGTATATTTTTCATGGCAGTCGGGGGCTGGACTCACGTCTGGTATGATGTGGGGGCACGACAGAGGTAACAGGCACCAACAGACACCTGGAGGCAGGAGAATCTTGAAAAGGGAGGCACAGGAATTCACAGAAATTGTGGAAAGGGCTGTGTACCCTTGTAGGCCAAGAAATTGGGGTTCAGATCAGATTTAACAGATCATTTATGGGCTAGGAGTTACAGTGGGCATCTTGTAACTTACTAGCCCATCATCATCATCACTGCCCTTATTTAGCAGAGAGAGAGAGAGGTTCAAATTAAATGCTTTGCTCAGTCAAGGTCACATAGCACCGATGGTGACAAAACCAGTCTTAAATTCCCTGTTGCCTGCTTTCAACCATGGCTGTGCCCTCTGAGCCAGACCACCTGCCCATCACGAAAGGCTTGTGGTCTCAGTTAACAGATGAGGAAATTAATCTCCAGGGGTTGCACAATCTGCCCAAGATGAGAGCTGGGCTCAATGCAGGGCACTTAGAAGGGGAAGAGGATGCCAGCAGGGAACTTCAGGTCCATGGGGAGCCATTTTCCTTTTATTTTTTAATTAATTAATTAATTAATTTTTTGAGAGAGAGCACAAGTGAGAGAGGGGTACAGAAGAGAGACAGCACCCCACAAGGGGCAGAGAGAGAGAGAGAGAGAGGGAGAGAGAGAAGTGGGGCTCACCCAAAGCAGGGCTCCAGCTCACCTGAAGCATGGCTCCAACTCACATACTGTAAAATCATGACCTGAGCCAAAGTCAGATGCTTACCCAACGGAGCCACCCAGGTGCCCCGCCATTTTCCTTTTAGACAAATTACTTCACTTATCTGGGATGATCACCCCTATTACTCCTGTCTGTTAATTGCACTAAAGTTTCCCTCTATGCAAGGGGATTAGGATTACTGTCACCCAGGAGTCTGGCTCCCACACTCCTGCTTTGACTTCATGTCTGCACCTGCTTCATTCTTGCAGAGCCTTGGTCACACTTCAAAGCATCATCTCACACATAAAGGCTAAATTTAGCCTTAATCAAATAATTGCTGAACACTAAATCATTGAACGATCATTACCAACTCCAATTATTGATGACTAAGAAAGAATGCTTGAGGAAGAGAGGAATCAGTTACATAACTGAACCCTCATGGAGGTTTTAAAAAATAATCCTGTGTACATACAATTGTCTTCTTATTTCAGAAAGCTTAACACCTCTATCAGATGTCCTCCTAGAAGCTGTGGAAACCTCATTGGCCATGGAGATAAAATGGATGATCCCAGAATAGTTATAAGGGGAGCTGAGAGGAGTGTGTGTGTGTGTGTGTGTGGGGGGGGGGGGTCAGAATAGGAGGCTGGGGCAAGGGGTCAGGGGTCTTCTCATGGCTTCTAGATCAGTATTCATCTAAACTATTCCATCAAATGGTCACCAACTAAATTCTTCAACGAGGGCAGGACAAATGAGGAAAGGCGAGGGAGAAAAGAGAAGAAAGAGTTTCCCCCAAATAGCTCAACAGAGGGAAGGTATAGGGTGACAGAGTCTTGGTAGCATAAACCTTTGTAGATAACTTGGGGCAAAATTTTATAGAGGTTGGAAGACCTTCTCTAGCACCAGACATTGATAAGAATGACTTAGTGATGGCCAAATGCCCACTTGCTATCCTGCATTCTGTACAGGAAGCTGCTTACATGATTTCCCCTCTCTGAGCACTAGGACATCAAATTCACGATTGAATAGTGGCCATCCAGTCCAAGAAGATGACAGAAAGATTCGTGAAGAATGGTTAAGCCCACTCTCTGTACTGAGCATTTGTACATGCACCCACTCCTGTACTCTGTGTTCAGTGACATCACTTTGGTTGTTTGCATTGGCTGTGGTGGGAGCATTTCCATCAAGAAAACTGGGAGACCTTCGGAGTTTCCCCTTTGCTGGAAAGCTGGTTTAAAAATTTACTAGCAAAAGGGGCACCTGGGTGGCTCAGTTGGTTGAGCGTCCAACTCTTGATTTCAGCTCAGGTCATGATCTCACGGTTTGTGAGTCCGAGCCCCACGTTGGGCTCCATGCTGACAGCATGGAGCCTGCTTGGGATTCCTTGTCTCCCTTTCTCTGCCCTTCCCCAGCTCTTGCTCTCTCTCTCAAAATAAATAAGTAAATAAATAAATACAGTTAAAAAAAAGAAAAAAAATTACTAGCAAAACAATGATAATGGCTAAAATAAAATAAAAAAATCTACTAGCAAAACACCTATGGGAATGGCTAAACTCAAAACCACGGTTTAGACTAAATACTGGTGAGGGTGTGGAGTGAAAGGAGTTCCCATTTGCTGCTGGTGGGAATGCAGAATGGCCCAGCCAGTTTGGAAGACAGTTTGGCAGTTTCTTACAAAGCTCGACAAAGTCTTTGACAAATGGGGCTACTAGTTATTTACCCAAATGTGTTGAAAACCTAGATCCACACAAAAACCCGCACACCAGTGTTTATAGAAGCTGTATTCATAACTGCTGAAAGTTGCAATTGACCGAGATGTCTTTCATAGGTAAATGGATAGACAAACTGTAGAATGCAGAATTTGGGATATATACTTGCCAAAGCCCATAGAATGTACAACATAAAGAATCAGCCCTAATGTAAACTGTGGATTTTAGTCAGTAATAATGTATCAATCTTGGTTTATTGGCCTCACGCTATTGCAGGCTCATCACACAAATGCAAGATATTAATAATGGGGGAAATTGTGGGTGGTTGGGTGGGGCAGGGTGAGAGGAAGGGTATGAGAATTCTCTGCATTTTCTGCTCAATTTTTTTTCTGCACACCTAAAACTGTCCCCCAAAAGGCTATTAATTTTAAAAAATGTGGCCACATAACTGTTAACGACTTACTGAACAAACCACACATGTTGGGCACAAGCAGAAAGCAACTTTACTCTTTTACACCATTGCTTTTGTCTGAATCTCTATTTCCTCTCCTTACAGATGTCGTTGGTTGATCCTGTAGCTTTTCTGGTCCTTCTCAAATATTAAAAAATCTTGTTTTGGAGCTATCACAGAGTCCAGTCCATTGAGTAATTCAAGTTTGAGTCTCTGGCCTGACCCAGAGCTTGTCCCTGCCCCCGGGTGCACCTGTCTCAGGCTGGGAGATGGGTGAGGGGAAGGGCATGGGTGGCTTCCTCACTATTTTACTTCTTTTCCCTTCCCCTCTTCCTTCCCCACTCACAAGTCTGCTGTTGACTTCTCTGGAGATGGAGGAAGGGAAGCAGGATATAATCTGGTTTTGGTGGCCTCTGGGATGGTAGCTGAACTCATCCTGGCTCACGGTGGAGCGGTTTCTATGGCTCCCTGGAGGTCTCTGTGCTGGGGTCTTGGGTCCGGTCAGCCCACCTGTATCTTTTTTTTTTATTTTTTACATTTATTTATTTTTGAGAGACAGAGAGAGACAGTGTGAGCAGGGGAGGGGCAAGAGAGAGGGAGACACAGAATCCGAAGCAGGCTTCAGGCTCCGAGCTGTCAGCACACAGCCTGATGCGGGGCTCGAACCCACAAATGATGAGATCATGACCTGAGCCGAAGTCAGATGCTTAACTGACTGAGCCACCCAGGCACCCCCCCCCCCTTTTTTAAACATTTATTTATTTTTGAGAGAGCATGAGGCAGAAGGGTCAGAGAGAGAGAAGGGGACAGAGGATCTGAAGCAGGCTCTGTGCTGACAGCAGCAAGCCTGATCCGGGACTCAAACCCATGAACCTTGAGATCATGACCTGAGCTGACGTCTGACGCTCAACCGACCGAGCCACCTAGGCGCCCCCCACTCTGTGTTCTCACCCCCTGGCTCCCAGTGGCCGCCTCCTCAGCAGACAGTACCTGTTGGGGTTCCTCTGCCCTGGAGGTGGTCCTTGTGACTCAAGGTGGTCCTCGGGCTCACACGGCTCTCTCCCAGTCTCCCTTCTTCCCCTTCTCTGCAGTTGGGATCTGGCTGGCCTCTCACCTTTAGAGATTCCTGAGGTTCTCACCTTTGAACACTTTTGTGGTTTGTGGCTAAGGGTGAGGGGAAACCCCTCCTGCCTCCATGAGTGATATTCTTTCCAACAAACTCCTGGCTCTAATCTATGCCTATTGATCTTCAAGACTCAAGTGGGTGATGGGCCCAGGTACTGGATTGGTATTTGTGTCCTGTTTATCAAGTTCTATACTGATGTCATCCCCTCTTTATTTTTCTTAAAATTTTTAAAATGTTTATTTATTTTTGAGAGAATGAGAGAGACAGAGTGTAAGCGGGGGAGGGGCAGACAGAGAGGGAGACACAGAATCCGAAGCAGGTTCCAGGCTCTGAGCTGTCAGCACAGAGCCCAACGTGGGGCTCGAGCTCACAAACCAGGAGATCATGACCTGAGCCAAAGTCGGATGCTTGCCCGACTGAGCCACCCAGTCACCCCAGTCACTCCCTCTTTAGAATGTGGGGCCCCTGATACCCTTTTTTCCACAGCTCTGGGCCTCAGCTGACATTGAGATGAGAAAGAAAAAAAAAAAAGCACAGCCCCTGACATTCAGGAGCTGGCCTGGCACTCAAGGCTGGGCCACGTTATTCTCCCACTGGACATAAGTACCAACCTCAGAGTGCTCTGAGGCCATGATAAAACGTGGCAGAGCGAGGTGGCTTTACAACCGTGTCTGAGCACAGACAAAAACAAGTCACTGCATTTCATGCAAATACCAAACACACCCTCTCTTGGCTGCAGGAAATGACTGCTACTTTACCAATGACAGCTCTATCCTCATTCCGGCCTCCCCTCTGCTAGATAAGATTTACTGAGATACCCGGTCATACAACTGCACCCACTTTCTGAAAGCACCCACTCTAGCATGAACCCCTCCTCCCTTCAGCCCTCTTGCCAATCACAGAATAAAAGGCTAAATCTTACAGCAAGCTCTGACGTCCTCTTACTGAGACACTCCATGGTTCCCTCACATGTACGTTCTTCCCCCCTGTGACAGGTATCCAGCCCAACCTGTGCGTTCCTGTGGCCTTTGGCTGAAGAGCTTTGGCAGAAACAACAGCAAAATTACGTTTTAACTTCTTATTGCATGTAATTTTCCCTGGACACCCCTTCTAGGACTTTTATTTATTCCACCCAGATAATAAATGATTCGCTCCTTCCCCTCTCCCTCCCTCCCTCCTTCTTCCTTCCTTCCTTCCTTCCTTCCTTCCTTCCTTCCTTCCTTCCTTCCTTCCTTCTTCCCCTAATCACAAAATATTTTCCATAATACCTTATCTGAAATCCTTGGGGACAGATTCTTCGGGGTTCAGATGTTTTTGAATGTTAGAATAATACATGTACAAATACTATGTGGCACCTCCAGGAGTTTGGGCAGTATCCTTTCTGCAGTGAAATATAAGCATGTTCACACAATATGAGATAAATATAGACTAGGTAAAGACGAATATTTATAAACTACGTAAAGTTTCATGTCAATTCAGGCCAGGTTTTTGTTGCAAAATGAGTTGGCACTCACTTTTTCATCTTGAAAGCTTTTTTTTGGATTTCTGAGTTATAGATAAGGGATGGTGGGTTCCTACAGATACATACATACATACCTATAATTGGATAAAAGTTAGAAAATACAGGAAACTACCAAGAAAAATATTCACACCCTTACCAGTCAGAAGTAACAACCATCAACATTTTGGTATATTTACATATGCAAAAAATACACACATAAATTAAACATACACACATATGTATATGCAAATATGTTTTGTTTCTTCCCCCCTCCAGAAAAATGATATTATATTCACATTGTTTTTCACTTAAAATATATAACAGACATTTCTCCATGCCATTAAATATTTTTAGCAGTTTAACATTCACTTCAGTTTTACTGTATTGTTGCACCATAGTTTATCAAGCATTTAGACTGATTACAATTCTTCATATTATAAATAATATTGTGATGAATATACTTATCCATATATCTTTCGGTGTGTCTCTAATTTCTTTCCTAGGATAAATTACTAGATGTGGAATTATTGGGTCAAAGGGTATATAAGACTTTTTTATAAAAGATTTTATTTTTTAAAATTTATTTTAAATGTTTATTTTGAGAGAGAGAGAGAGAGAGAGAGAGCGAGCCTGAGCAGACGAAGGGCAGAGAGAGTGGGAGAGAGAGAATCCCAAGCAGGCTTTGCACTGTCAGCACAGAGCCTGACACGGGACTTGATCTCATGAACTGTGAGATCATGACCTGAGCTGAAATCAAGAGTTGGATGTTGAACCAACTCAGTGACCCAGACTCCCCAAAATATTTTATTTTTAAGTAATCTGTACACTTAATATAGGGCTTGAACTTAGAACCCTGAGATCAAGAGTCACACGCTCTGCTGACTCAGCCAGCCAGGAGCCTCAGGATTTTTTGAGTATATTTCGAAGTGCATATTTTTTTTTGTCACAGAGCTTAAAAGAGAAATTACTAAATGTTTTTCATGCATGCAAATGATTTTTCTTACATAGTTACTATTGATTTTGCTCATTATCATTGTTTTAGAGAATTCACTTATATTTAGTAAAAAGCGAAAGATTTGTACGATCTGAAGAGAAACCAGAGTATTCACCTATATTTAGAATAAAAATTTGTACTCAGAATAGATTTCCACGTAGTAAGCAGTACAAAAATTCCAAAGAAACAAAGTTCACATTCCATATTAATTTAGTAAACATTTTTAGAGAGGTATAAAAATCACTTATACTTTACATTTGTTGAACCTAGGAGGAATTTCTTGATTTAAAATTCTACTCATTACTGTTTTTTAAGTGATACTTCAGAAGCCCTGGTGTTAGATATCCATAGAATACCGCTTACCTCGTATGGTGAATCTGGGGATGTCAACATTTTAATAGGTTTATTAAAGTATAATTTACATATAATTAAGGGCCCATATTTAAAATGTACATTTTGCTGAAATCGGACATGTGAATATATCCATCACCCCAGATGTTTCCTCATGCCCCTTTATAGTTCCTCTTTCCCATCCCTGCTGACCACCCATACGCAGCTGTTGATCTTCCTGCCACAACAGATTAAAGGTGTGTGTTGTGTGTTGTGTGTTGTGTGGTGTGTGCATGTGCGTGCAGGCACACATTCTCAACACTGAGAGGTCCTGAGAACAGTGACACCCTAATAGCAGTAAGCACACTGAGAGCTCAGATCTTAGTTTCTAAATTCCATTCTCCACGAAAATGAGCCAGGGCTCCTTGGGGAAATGAAAGATTTCATGCATGTGGCAGAGAAAGGACATAATGATCCTGGAATATCTCCTTGTGCTAGAAAGTAAGGAAGTGCTCATACAACAATGGACACAGGTAGAGAGGACCCAGAAGCCAGGGGCCATGGGGTTCCCCATGACCAAATCTGGTATAATTTGAACATGAAAATGAATAATGTTAGTAACCAATTATATCCCATTGAATAAAGTTGAATCCAGGAGTCTGTAGGGACTCCTTATTTGCTTATTAAAGGGAATAAGCAGATGAAGAGAAGAGAAAGCCTCTCCTTACAGTGGAATGCCAGCTAATACACTTAGAAGGAAAGATGAAATTAGAATGTCACCATTTGGCACCCATTGTGGAAGTGAATTC
Organism: Panthera pardus; assembly: GCF_024362965.1. NCBI lineage: Eukaryota > Metazoa > Chordata > Mammalia > Carnivora > Felidae > Panthera > Panthera pardus. The sequence goes on from NW_026526677.1 coordinate 88,717,237, forward strand.
ATCCAAGAAACATCAATGAATGTTAGAACTAGTGGGTGAAAGTTTGATGTGGATTGGAGTATTTTTATAGTCTCAAATAGTCTCCTACCTACAAAGAGAAAAGGAACAACTTAATAGTGCAGAAGCCTGGCAGATACCGCTTTAACCAAGTAGTCAGACTTAGCATCAGCTGTAATAAGGCAAAGTGTAATCATGTACCCACTAGTAGAATGTAAGCAGAACTTAATATCACTTCTGGGGCATTTTTGCCAAAAAAATGCATCACCTGAATCTCATCATGAGGAAACGTTAGACATATCCAAATGGAGGGACGGTCTACAAAATAACTGTCATATAATCTTCATAGGTGCCCTGGCCACGAAAGTCAGGGACAGCCAGGGAAATGTTTCGGATTAAAGAGGAGAAAAGAGACAGGATGACTAAAGCTACGTGCTGTCCTGGATATTACTGGGACAATTGGCAAAACTTGGATGGGTGTGGGGATTTGATGATAGTAAGGTAAATGATTAATTTCCTGATGTTTACATTGCATTGTTATTGTGTAGGAAAATGTCCTTGTTGGTGGGAAATACATACCAAAATGTTAGTGCTACTCTTGGAACTGAACTGACCGTTGTTTGACTCAGTTGCCCCCTGGCTCTAGTGTTGTATGATCTCCAGCCCCCTTGAGGGGCCCGATCCTTCTGTTCCGTATGAAGGGTTCTCCGAGGGTCCCCCACTGGGGGCAAGCCTGGGTTCTCTAGGTGTAGAGGACAAGGACTATTTGAAGAACAATATGAAAGTGGGAAGTAAAGCAACTGAACTTTGTTCTATGCCTGGGACTTCCCCTACTCTTGCTGGAGTGTTGAAACCAGGAAACTTATTAACGCTATCTCGATCATATCAACATGGCATTCATATTAATATCTTGTGTGAAGAATGGAGTGAGTTAATTTTGGGAATTCCCCATTGCCATAGACGCGATCCCCAGAAGGATTTGGCCATGGGTTAGAAGGTTATTAAAGCTATAGTCTACACAGGTAGATACTGAGCAATCAGATCCTTGCTTCTTAAAGCTGTACAAAATCTGGACATCTGTTTCACGTTTATACATTTCTTCAGGATTATGAAAATTAACCTACCATCAAATACAAAAATCCAGAATTTGTTGGAACCTGGCAATCTTCATGTGGGTGAGGCAGTAAAGAGATAGCTCTTTTCTTTTTTCTTTTTTTTTTTTTTTTTTTGAGAGAGAGAGTGAGAGAGAGCGCGAGAATGCAAGCGGGGGAGGGGCAGAGAGCATCCCAAGCAGGTTCCATGCCCAGCACAGAGCCCGATATGGGGCTCCATCTCACCACTGTGAGATCATGACCTGAGATGAAATCAAGAGTCAAATGCGTAAGCAATTGAGCCACCCAGGTGCCCCAAGAGGCAACTCTTCTTGCTCTCATAGTTACTCAGCTTTGTTCCCTGTACTCAGGCTACCCTTTACCCACACAGCTGTCTCAGGACCCATTGCTACCATGATCTTCTCTGTTACAGGTGAGTAGGCAGTGGCCTCATTCCTAAGATTCCACCCCTTCCCTTGATTTTCATATAGTTAGCTCCAGGCCATTTGAACTGGCCCCTAAACTGGGTGGACCAGTTATCTCCCCAGGCATCTGAAGAAAATGACTATCTCCAGTCCTCTGCACCTGCCTCTCCCTCCACCTACCCCTCCTTCCGTCACAGTCCTTACCTCTCTTCTGTGAACAGAAATGAAATGCTGGCTCCTGAAAAGCGGTCAGGGTTCCATCACGCTCAAGTGTGTTCTGTTCAGCATGATCAGGCTGACAGTGGCAAGACCCAGTCCTTTCGGGGACTCACTGAAGTTTTTCACTATATAGAACTTGGCAGATCGTTTCGGTGCTACCTCCAGATCCCGTAGGTGAGCTGTTGTTTCATGACAGAGCTGGAACTGGAACTCCCGGACTAGTGTCCGTGACGTTACATCACACCATCGTCTCCCTTTCCTGGGGTACCCAGACTACTGCATGTCCTGTACAGAGATAACATTGTTTTCACCACCCTCCTCCCCCGCCCCAGCTTTAGAGGGCTTGCTCTAGTCAAGGCTTTGTGAAGTAGGACAAATGCAAACGCCAGTTCAGCAAATCTCTTATCAAGAGTGCCTCTAAATACGTAAAGAGGGATGACGGGAGACACGGCCAGGAGGAGAGCATAGTGCCTTGGGGCTGGGGACTAACCCTTTGTAACATGAGAGGATCCAGAGCCAAAAGGGATGAATTGGGAGATTGTGCATCTCTCTGGCTATAAACCGCCTCCTCAGCCCCATCTCCCCATAAAAAGTGATTTGGGATGAACGCTGGAAAACAGCCTGTGCGTACTTGGGAAAAGCAACTTTTCATGACATAATGATTTTGGATACAATCCCATTACGCTGGTGCCCTGCGGCTGTTTTTTCCATGAAGGCATTTCATAATCTATGATCTCCTCTTTGGGAGAAAGAGAGACACTTGGTCATGGGGGTCTGAGTAGGGAGATGGGTGAGAACTGACTTTGTTTTCTTTCAGCACCTACGTATGTTAAGGTTCTCCCTTAATATGGGTTTTCCTTGGGTAAACGCTGGGAGGTCCTTGGCTTGGCTCTGCTGTGTTTAGCAGTCCTGAGCTCTGAACAAGTCAGTTCTGGATGGAATATAAGAAAAACGTCTTATGGAAAATAGAGCCTTAATAGTCTGGATAAACAATGGCACAGCCATAGCTATGGCATCAACCACTACAGAAGAATAGCAAAACCCAAATACACCAAGTAGGACTTTATTCCTGTCATAGTTTGGTTGGCTCTGTGAGTTTGGGGCCAAACAAGACCAAGGTGTTTCTCCTAAAATGTGTGGTGGCCTAAGGTGGGTGGGACTCAAGTGTTCTTGGTTGGGGGACCCAGATGAGAGTCACGGATACCCCTTCATGGTTGACTCTAAGAGATGGGGTGCTGAGCAGACATTTCAGTGGAGAGAGACCACCCCTGACTCAGGGTGTGTCCCATGGAAAGAAGGAGAGGTGGTCAGCCTGCAAAGGGCAAGAGGCCCAAAACAGAGGAGGACTGTGGCTACCTAGAGTCATAATAATAGCACATTACTTTTCACTGATGCTTAATAGTTGACAAAGCACTTTGTGCATTGCTTCATCTACAGAAATCTTGTGAAATAAGCAGGACAGATACTCTAGCTGCAATTTATGGGCAAGGAATTCAAGATTCACAGAAATTAAGAGGTCTGTCCAAAGCCACACTGCAAACAAGTGGCAGAGCCAGGTCTGGAACTCAGATGTCCTGACCCCATGCTCAGTGTGATTGCCAAATGCAGGTAGAATGTGCTGGCACTTGAGGGATGTTAACAGGCTCACCTGTCTTGTAATCCTTACCTCTACTGCCCTAACTTGGAGCTCAGTATTCCCACTATGGATTCATTCTTTTAGGTCAAGGCATTGTCTCCAGCGAAGTCCCAGTTAGAGGCAAAAGGTAGGTATAGGAGATTATGAATTCTGCAAGCCTTTGCCTCATGCTAATGCCTTAAAAAATGTCTCTGTGGGGGTGCCTGGGTGGCTCAGTCGGTTGAGTGTCCGACTTCGGCTCAGGTCATGATCTCACAGTTCGTGAGTTCAAGCCCCGCGTCAGGCTCTGTGCTGACAGCTCAGAGCCTGGAGCCTGCTTCAGATTCTGTGTCTCCCTCCCTCTCTCTCTGCCCCTACCCCGCTCATGCTCTGTCTTAAAAATAAAAAAACATTAAAAAAATTTAAAAAAAAAATGTCTCTGTGACTTTTATGCTGTGTTGTGGCGGCAAGATCTCTCAGAGGTACAAACCTGCGTTTAGCCCTTAGCTTCTTAGTTCCTTACTGTATTTGCTCTCAAAGATACATAGAAAAATCTTGTGTGGTGCCCTATTCTTGGGCCATCTTGGACTATTTATTTATTATTTCCTGGATACACCTTCACATTCTTAATTTCATACCTTTATTCAAGCACTTCTGTTTGCCTTCCTTGCCATAGTCTTCTTCTTCAAGTATAGTGAATGCTCTGTGAGCCCCTAAAAGGCCATCTCAAAATCCCACCTTTGAATATTCTGAAACTTTTAATGCAGTTCCTGACAGGGACTGTGGATGGAAGTTTGGGTGGGGCTTGTTGGCAAGTTTCTATCCAATGTGGTACAATCCCTTACACCTTAGTAGCCTTGGGAAACTGGGGACTTTCTTGGGGATGGGCAAATATTTTATGTGACAGACACAATTGAATCCTGCTAATGGTGTGGAATGATTGTATCGGACCCTTAAAGGACATGTGGAATTTTTGAATTGTTCAGTCCACTTTTTCTACGTTGGAAACACATGAGTCTGCGCTATAGTCTGCAGCCATGTTGCCATTTGGGTAGTTCCCAGTGGAACTACTGAGATCCAGTGGTATCTGGAAAAGGAATTTAGACAAGATACTGTCTGTGATGCTTAAGAAGGAGATAGCATAATTATGTCAAGTTGTCATTGTTTTCTTCCCCTTCTTCTTCCCGGTTTCTTTTTTCTCTTTTTCCTTTTTTTTTGAGAGAGGGTGAGAGAGCACAAGCATGCGCATGTGCACAGGGGAGGGGCAGAGAGGAGCCCAATTCGAAACCTGACGTGGGGCTCCATATCTCACTGACTCAGTGTGAGATCATGACCTAGCCATTGGTCCAGCGTCTTTAGGGATACATAGATCATCTGCCCTGAACCTAGACTTCCAATACCGCAGGACAAACAAGATTTCCCCCAAAGAAGCAGAATTGTCCCATGTAGTTACAGTACCCTTAAGCAAGACCACCACGTATTGAAATCCATGAATTCACACTCCAGCTCCAACCCCAAACTGCAAAGTTCATTCTAATTGTTTTTCTCATTTTGGGTCTTTAACTCTCCTTGCTGATAGAGAAAGACTTGGTTCGCATTATCTTTAATATATCTACTTATTTAATCAATTCTCTGCATTAACAAATCTCCCATTAGCACCACCACAGCCATTCACACAGGATGCCCTCTTTACCACAGGGCATCATACCACAGGATACCATGGTATCCTGGGCTGGTGTCCCACTGTGCAAAATCCCTCCTCTTTCTGGGGCCCCTGTGTGGCTCAGTCCGTTAAGCATCTGACTCTTGATTTTGGCTCTGATCATGCTCTCACGGTCTTGTCATGGAGCTTCATGTCGAGCTCCACGCTGTCATTGCAAAGCCTGCTTGGGATTCTGTCTCTCTCTCTCTCCCTGTCTCTCTCTGTCCCCCACCCCCGCTGGCATGCTCTCTCTCAAAATAAATAAATAAATAAATAAATAAATAAACATAAATTAAAACAAAACAAAAATAAAAATCCCTCCACTTTCTGCCTGGGCACCAACATTCCACGCTGGTCCATGGGCGCATGGATGCTCTCTTTAGGCACCCAGCTGGGCCGGTCCCCTGGCGATGCTCTACCTGTTTTGGCTCTTATACTGCTGTGCCAGGTAGCCCTTACATGGACGCCCTCTTCACCTCGCTTGGGCTCTGACCACCTCTGTTCTGGGCCATCACACCCCCCATCCTCTGACATGGAAGCCTGTCTTGTTCAGTTGCACTCATGGATTTCAGACTGACTTGTTCTGGAAAAGGAGGGAAGGGAGAGGAAGAAGAGAGTGACCGTGAAGTTGTTTTATTCTTCAGTGAATTCTGTGACTAATACGGTATGTTTCATATAGTTTCTTTACTAGGGAGAGTCAGCCTTTGAGAGGACAGTGTGTAGAGGCACAGAGTGTGGGCAAGAGCAAAGGCTCTGGAATCACCTAGAATCTGGCTTTGGTGCTTTGAGTTGGTGACCTTTAACGCCTCAGTTATCTTGTCTACACCATGAGGAGAAGAACTGTACTGACCCCGCAGAGTTGTTGAGGATTAAGTTAGACCATCCATGTAGAGTGCTTAGCAGAGATCCTAGCACAAGATAAGTATGCAATAAGAATGCTCTTATTAAGGACCCCCCTGTCAGGTAGCATGGAGTCACTTTTCCTACTTGTGACAAGAGGAGTCGGCTGACCTCAAGGGATCATTCTAGCTCAATATAGTAGTATTCTAGCATCAAACTACCTTAGGAAACTAGAGGGAGGGATGGTGAATCAAACTTGAGGCAGTTAGATGCTGCTTCCAAGGATGGTGTTTACCTGCACAGGATGGTGTCTCTGAAGAAGGCTCCAGGTCGGGGTACTAGGATGACAGGGCCACACAGATGATGAGAACAACAGATCGTCATCCTTGCGTAGTGCTTTACAGTTTGCAGACATGGTCCACATGCACCATCTCGCGTCATTCCTACAACAGCCTTATGGGATCTCTTTCAGAGATCCTGGGGCTGGAAGCTTAAATGACATTACTCATAAGTAGCAGAAGTAGTAGGGGGTGGGACTCAGTGAGTGACTGCGTGGCAGTGCTGTGCCTGGCCCCACAGGCTAGCTAAATGGCTTTCCAAGAGGGACAATTCCAGGTGCTGATTCATGGTCTGCTCTCAATGACCTTTTCTTCAGCTGATGCACCCACCTCTCCTATATGGCTCTTTGCAGCCATACAAGGGTTGGTATATTTGGTAACAGAGCAAATATAACTACTGCTCTACCCTACCGGGGCTTAAGTTCTAATTTCAGAAAACAAAGGAGACAGCTAGTAATCAACAGAACTCTATTATTAGGATCACGAAAGGGCACAGAGAAGAAAGGGTGAGTCAGGCATTGGGGTGGGGATGTCAGACTGGTTTAATCTAGGACACCTTCCTGGAGGAGGTGCTACCACTGACTTATGAGTTAAAAGAGGGAAAAATGTAGTAGTCAAGGCTGCAGAAACCACGCCCTCCCTTCCTGGCCCTTCCCATTTCACCTCTTGTGGATCTGACAGTCCTGCTCAGGCATACTGAGGTTCAGTGGCAAAGGCCAGAGAGAGATCCCAGGCCATCTGACGTCCCTAGATTGGGGCCCGGAGAGAGATGGCGCTCCTCCCTCACCCCGTCAGTAATCTTGCTCAACCTCTCTTGCAAAACGAGAGTCTCAGCAGCTAGGGAGGAGATGTGAGAAGGAGTGCTTGCAGACTCCTCAAGCTCCCTGGAAGAAAGAGACGGTGTTTGTGCGAGGCTCTCCCGGAGCTGCCTGCCACAGCCCTGTGCGCTCCCATTCATGCCCTGAACCCGGGGGCTGGGCACGACTGCCGAGTGCGACTGCACACCAACAAGCAGCAAGAGGAGCGTGTCTGGGCAGGTGGTGGACAGGGGCCAGATGCCTCCAGGTGACAGTGCAATAGATGATGGAAGACCAATTAATTTTTTACAACGGGAGAGATAGCTATAAGATTAACAAGCATTAATTATTTATTGACGTGCTGCCTATGCAAAAAGGGGAAAAAACTGCCCCGTATGGGGAAATTAATCTCTTCAGTAATCTCAGCCGTTGCTCGCTCCCCCGCCTGTGCGCGGAGGTCTTGTAGTCCGTCTCCAGGGAAGGGGTGAAATCACTCAGGAAGCAAGGAGTAACTTTTAGCAGTTTCGTTCAGGGTTGTCAGAAACACTCAGAAATCCTGGAGTTTCTACCTTTCTCTCTTTCAGTCTTTCTAGCCCCTGTACAGAAAGAGCAATGCTCTAGAACCCGACCTGTATCCCAGGTCTGCAGTTCTGATCCCAAAAGAGGCAAGTTGGGACAAACATTGGCACGTCACAGATGAGCTCGGCAGGTGGCAGGCACTGGGCACGTGGGCTCAAAACGGGGTCAGGGAGGCACGGGGGGGTTCCTCTTTTGACTGAGGACAAACCTGTTAGAGGCTATTTCGGAACAAATATAGGGTTTCTGAAATATCCCTCTTGGTCAGAGGAAATTGCTGAGATGTGTGGAGTCTGATCAGCAAGCTGGGTCTCTCTGTCCTTCGATGGGATAAGTCTCAGTGAGTGAGGATTTGGGGGTCAAGATGTGGCAGGAAGATCTGGATTGCTTGGCTCTTGTTCCCCTTCACCCCACTTCTGCCCACCTCCAAACTGAGCTCCAGGTCCTTTCCTGTTCCAGATGCTTCTCTCCAGTCGTCTGTATCATGCTGTCGTAGAGATCATCTCGGTAAAAAGTCTGAGGGTCTCCCATACACTGCCTAAAATCTTTCCACAGCCCCTCAACCTATCCCTTGCTTGATATTCCGAGGTGGTCGGGAACCTCTGCGTTCTTCGTCCAATCTTGTACTGCCCAGCAGGTGCTCCGAGGTCCCCACAGTAAGTTCTGCGCTTGCCCCCTGGGCCTCTGCACCTCTGTACACATGGCTCTGCTCTGCCAAGAACCACCCCCATCCCCACCCCCACCCCTCCCACCTCCCGTCCACTGCCTGGCTTTACCAGTCCTCTCTCTAGACTGTTCCACTCACTCCTCTGTGAAGCCTTGGCTGACCTGCTAACACAATGGCGGCTGTTTTATCGTGAGCTCTAGCACAGCTGCACTATGAAAAGTGTATGAGAAGTGACAGAACTGTCTTCATCTTTGCATCGCCAGCCTCTGATGAGGGCCTGACGTTCATCCACTCACTCATTCATTTCTGTTGACTATTCACTCTGTGCCGGGCCTGTACAGATCACCAGAAGGTGCAGACATGAACGCGGCACACCCCAGCCTCATGGATGTTAGTGCTTTGCCATGAGCGCTGGTATGTGGCTGGAAACCTTAAGGAGTCAGCCTTTTAGAGGGAAGTGGTGGCAGGGAGAGGCCCGCGTTGCTGGCCTCCGCTCTTTGCAAGGGTCTAGCTCTCCTGAGGTGAAGGGGTGTAGGTGCAGTGGAGCCAGGAGACCTGAGACTTTAGCACATCCTTTCAAAAACGTCATTTAGGGGAAGCCTGGGTGGCTCAGTCGGTTAAGCACCTAGCTTCGGCTCAGGTCACGATCTCGTGGTTTGTGAGTTCGAGCCCTGCATCGGGCTCTGTGAGGACAGTGTAGAGCCTGCTTGGGATTCTGTCTCTCTCTGCCTCTCCCCCATTCACGCTCTCCTTCTATCTCAAAGATAAATAAAAAACATTTAAACAATAATACTTTAAAAAAGTCATTTAGGAGCACAGATAATATGCTCGAACCTGACTTTATGGGAGGGGTGGAGGCTTTCACTGAGGTGGACACTGGATGGTAATCTCCCCAGCAACTAATAATTACAGTTGGGAGGAATACGGTGAAGGAAGACATCTGCGCTATGACAGCTTGTCATAGGCCCCAACATAATCTGGCCAGAGCAGGCCATGAACTCCTTTGAGAAAAGGAGTTGTCTCAAAGGTCAACTCCTTTGAGAAAAGGAGTGACATTAATGGATTTAATTCCCACATAGGGAGTAAGTTCCTTTAGGTCTTGAACCCACCCATCCTGCAAATAAACCCTCTGACCACAAGGGGGCCCAGTTGAGCCTGGCCTGGCAAGAACTCTTCCCTCCTTGCAAACTGTATGCCCTTTGGTCAGTGCCTGGAGAAGCCAACAGCTGTCCTCAGAGGTCAAGGCCACCTTTGGGGTACCTGACACCTGGTCACTCCACACAGGGAGTTGGGAGGGAGCTCTTCCGGCTGGACCAGTCCTGGCATGTTGGAGTGTGATCTTAGCGGGGTGATACCACCTGCCCTGGGACTTCTGCATGTAGTTCCATTATCTCCCCCAAGGTCACCAGGAGCCGTTTGCACACAGTTTGCCCAGCATTTAGGCCAAGTCCAAAGGTGCAAAGTGAGACCGAGAATCCAGACCTGAAATAACAAACTATTTGGGGCTCTGTTTCCAGCTAGCGTCCCTGTGATAAATCATGGGATCCACCTTCCTCTCAGGCAGCCGCAGCCACCTCCTTTGCCAGGGCTGAGGGAGCAAGGCATCTGAGTCCCCTGTAGGTCAGGAAGAGCTGTTTGTTCAGGGCTCCTGGCTGGCTACTCCCAGCCTGTCTCAGATGGGAAAGAACAGGATAGAGCAGTTTTTTTCCAAACCCGTCTTTACCCCTTGGCAAAATGGGTGGGCAGGCAATTTGAGAAACATCAAGGAGGTCCAATAGAACCAAAGTCTTTTCCTCACCAAGATTCAATCACACCTAAAATTCCACAGTTGGAAACGAATTCAAGACAGGCAGTGCCCTCACTTCAAGGCATCCCATAAAAATCGCCAATCACAGCTAAGCTTGCTTTGCTGTTTTGTGGTCTATAAGGTGCTTCTTCATACACGCCTCATGAATCCTCGTGACTTTTCTGGAGGACAGGCACCATCATCTACTTTCCATTTTATGAAGGAAAGACTGCCCACGGTCATCAGCCTCAATTCCAGGTCTTCTAGCTCTCAGTTCGGTATTCTCTCCATGATCTTGTGTACCATTCAAACTCCTTGATGTGGATGAATTTGTCTGATCGCTGGGCTATGTGGCAGCAAAGCTGGACAGCCCAGGAGCATCAGGAAAGAGGTGATGTAATCCACCTGGGGGGAAGGGGAGTAAGAGCCAAGGGCCTGAAGATGGGAAAACTCAGAAGGAAACCCAGGTGCACTGAGGGCAGTGTTCTCTTCATGCCAGGCAGAGCCTCCATTCTTAGGGTGTTTCAGGCCCCTTAGAACTGTGTGCACGCGTGTGTGTGTGTGTGTGTGTGTATTTTCACACTTACTGGTTTTTTGGATTGGATGAGAGCAGGCATATAGGCATAACTAGATTTAGTTAACTTCCATCACTATACACAATTGCAATTTTTTTCTTGTGATGAGGACTTAACATCTGTCTTAGCAACTTTCAAATATGCAATATAGTATTATTAACTATATACACCACACTGTACATTATATCCCCATGACTTAATTATTTCATAACTGGAAGTTCATACCTTTTGACCACCTTTACCTATTTCTCCCACCCCCTGCTTCGGGCAACCACCAGTCTGTTGTCTGTATCTACGGGCTTGGTTTGCTGTTTTTGTTGTTTAAATTCCACATATAAGTAAAATCATACAGTATTTGCCTTTCTCTGACTTATTTCACTTAGCATAACGTCCTCCAGTTTCATCCATGTTGTTGCAAACAGGAAGATTTCATTTTTTTTTTTTTTATAGTCGAATAGCTTTCCGTTTATGCCACATCTTCTTTATCCATTTATCCATTGGTGGACATTTAGGCTGATTCCATATCTTGGCTATTGAAAATATAAGAACATGGGATGCATATATAATGAACATACATTTCAGCTAGTGTTTTGTTTTCTTTGGATAAATACACAGAAGTGGAACTGCTAGATCCTATTTTTTGAAGAACCTCCATACTCTTTTCCATAGTGGCTGGATCAATTTGCATTCCCACCAGCAGTGCACAAGGGTTTCCTGTTCTCCAATCCTCACCAGCATTTGTTATCACTTGTTTTCTTGGCGATAGCCAAAAAACATGTGTGAGGTGATAGCTCATTGTGGTTTTGATCTGCACTTCCTTGATGATGAGTGATATTGAGAATCTTTTCCTGCGCTTCTTGGCCATCTGTGTGTCTTCTTTGGAAAAATGCCTACTCAGATCTCTGCCCATTTTTAAATCAGATTATTATTATTATTTTTTTTTTGCTATAGAGTTGTATGAATTCTTTATGTATTTTAGATATGAAGCTCTTATATATATGATTATGAAACCCTTAGATATATGATTTGCAAACATTTTCTCCCATTTAGTAGGTTGTCTTTTACATTGTTGGTGATTTTCTTTGCTGTGCGGAAGTTTTTTAGTTTGGTGTAGTCCTATTTGTTTATTTTTGATTTTGTTGCTTTTGCTTTTGGAGTCAGATCCAAAAAAGGCCAAAGTCAAGTAACTTAGTGCCTATGTTTTCTTTGAAAAGTTTTATGGTTTCAGGTCTTACATGAAAGCCTTTAATCCATTTTGAGTCAATTTTTGTGTATGGTGTAAGACAGTGGTCTAGTTTTATTCTTTTTCATGTAGCTGTTCAGTTTTCCCAACACCATTTATTGAAGAGACTGTCCTTTTCCCATTGCATATTCTTGGCTTTTTTGTCATAAATTAATTGACCATTTTTGTATGAGTTAATTTCTGGGCTCCCTCTTCTGTCCATTAACCTTTGTATCTATTTTTAATGCCAATACCATATGATATTGATTACTATAGCTACGTAATATAGTTTGAAATCAGGGAGCATAATGCCTCCAGCTTTGTTCTTCTTTCTCAAGATTGCTTTGGCTATTTGGGGTCTTTTGTGATTCCACAAAAATTTTGGGATTGTTGTATTTCTGTGAAAAATGCCAGTGGAGTTTTGATAGGGATTGCATTGAATCTGTAGATTGCTTTGGGTAGTATGGACATTTTGACAATATTTATTCTTTCAATCCATGACTACAGAGAACTTTATTTTTTTAATTTTTGATGTTTATTTATTTTTGAGAGAGACAGAGTGTGAACAGGGGGGGCAGAGAGAGAGGGAGACACAGAATCCGAAGGAGGCTCTAGGCTCCAGGCTCTGAGCTGTCAGCAGTGGCCAATGCAGAGCCTGAACTCACAAACTGTGAGATCTTGACCTGAGCTAAAGTCAGACACTTAACCAACTTAGCCATCCGGGCTCCCCTAAAGATCTTTCCATTTATTTGTTTCTTCTTCAATTTCTTTCATCAGTGTCTTATAGTTTTCAGTGTACAGGTCTTTGGCCAGCAGGAGCTATTTTCTGTTTGGTTGGTACCCGTCTGAGCTGTGGTAAGCTCAGCTAAGCTTTTGGTAAGGACTGGTTTCCCACTAGTCTGTAGGGTGTTCCCACGGCCTCCTAAGCAGGGAGCTGGGAGTGGGCGCTGCCCTCAACTCCTAATGTGGAGGTTGGAGGGACCAGACGGACAAATTTGAAAAAGCAGGTGTATTTTTTGGTACATTTGATATTAAGCCTGTGGGGGAAATTTAGAAACATAAGTAAACATATAGCACAGGCACACTTTAAAAAGCTCATTTAATCATTCGTTAAGCAAATACTATTTGCATTAGGCCCCCCATAGATGCTGGGGTCACAGAAGTGAGCAAAACAGATGGTGCCCTCCCTTGTGGAGCTGACATTCTGGTGGCAGAAGCAGGCAATAGCAGGAAACATCATAAATAAGGACATTGAGGGGTATGTTAGGTGGGAAGTACTGGGAAAAACAAAAAGGCGGGCTGGGTAGGGCGATTAGAGTGGCAGAGACACAAGGTGACTGGTTGAATCATTAAATGAGATTCCAGAGAGGCCCCACTGGAATGGTGAGATTTAGCCAAGACTTGAAGGAGGTGAGGAGCTAGTGACACCAAGATTGAGGGGCAGGGTGTGAGTCAGGTCCGGGTGCTCAGGGAGCAGCTAGTGCAGTGGGGTGGGTGGGGGCAGGGGGGACAAGGGGAGGTCAGAGAGGTTTGGGGTTGGGGGAAGGAAGGTGGATCATGTGGGGCCTTGGAGGCCACCATAAGGACTTCAGATCTTATTCTGGGACAAGAGGGAAGCCACTGGTGGGTTCTGAGAAGAGGTAAGATCAGCCAGGAGAACTCCTTCTAGTCCTGGTGCTGCCACACACCTGCCATGACCCTTGGGCAAATCTTTGCTTTAGGGGTGAGATGAGTGGCTGGATTGGGGTGTTTCAAAGGCCTATTCTTAATTCCAAGGTGTTAGATGCAGACCACCCCAAGCAAACTCTTCACCAGTTTCTCTGTCTACCACAGAAAGTGCCATGGCTCCCTGGCTGACATTTCATTTTCCTCACTGTCCTTTCCCAGTTTGCCCCAGAGGCAAACCCAGGTCCCCAGGTGCATCTGGAAATGAGAGCCAGGGGCACTGGGAGAGATGGCTGAATTCCTTGGCTTGCCCATGGGAGCTGAGTGCAGCTCTTTCCAAAGCAGTGACTTCTCCTGGCTGGAACCAACAGTAGAGCAGTCTCCACGGTGAGTCACGCCCATGGTCTGCCCCCAACAACCCCTACTGGGCTGGCAGGATTGCGATAGGGATAGGAAACAAGTGACAGGCCTGGATGAGTCCTTCTGGGAGGACAGCAGGAGGAGGCAGGCAGTGCTCTTTCCTGGGCAGGGTGGCCGGATTTGGGTGAGTGTCAGTGACAGGCCATCAGGAGGAGGCTGGGGCAGCCTGCCTGTCACCGGAAGTGCATCTCTTTTACTCTAAGGGTATCAGAGACAAACACCTCAGTCAGGAGACACCCTCCTTTCACATCTGACTGCCAGGAGCAGGTGCCAAAGATTCTTTTGATGCAGGATTGTTAGAAGGGAGGAATTTCCTTTTTCTTGGCAGAGGGAGTATGAAAGTTAGAACAGGAGTGTTCAGGGCCCCTTTCTCCCCCACTATCTCCCTGCCCAGCTCTGGCCTTGCAGTGGGGACAGGCCATTTCCGCCTTTGCTTCTGTGTCCCTACCACCTCCAACAAACCATAGCTTCTGCTTCTCCTCCATTGCCAGCTGGCAGGTCCCCATTAGCCCGGTTTCAAGAGCTGGAAGTAAAACAATGTCATCCAGGCAATGGTTTTGAAACTCATGGCTATCAGTGGGCATGGCTGCTAGGCCTGTATAAGAAGAGAGTCCAACTGAAGGAACAGATTAACTACTGAGTTTGGACTAGTGGATCCATAGCTTTCCAAAAGCACAGGCCAACTTTTCTGCATTAAAAAAAAAAAAAAAATCAGGTTTATGAGGCGCCTGGGTGGTTCAATTGGCTAAGCGTCTGACTTCAGCTCAGGTCATAATCTCACGGTCCGTGAGTTCGAGCCCCGTGTCGGGCTCTGTGCTGACAGCACAGAGCCTGGAGCCTGTTTCAGATTCTGTGTCTCCCTCTCTCTCTGCCCCTCCCCTGTTCATGCTCTGTCTCTCTCTGTCTCAAAAATAAACATTAAAATTTTTTTTAAAAAGTCAGGTTTATTGAGGTATCATTTACATAGAGTAAAATTGATCTTTTTAGCTGTATATAGTTCACCGAATTTTGACAAATGTAAATCATCATGAAACCACCATCACTGATAAAATATAGAATATTTCCATCATCCTCATGCCCCTTTGTATTCAATCTCCTTTCACCCCCTGACTCGGCCAGGAGTATTTTTCCTGTATCAGATGGAATCACATGCTTCCTTTTCTCTAAATGTCTTAGTGTCTGTCTTCTTTCAGTTAATATTATGTTTTTGAGAATCATCCAAGTTGTTGTATCACTAATTCTTCCTTTTATTGTTGTGGAGGGCCATCACTCTATTTTTTTTTAAATTTTTATTTTTATATTATTTTATTTTTATTTTATTTTCTAAAATTTACATACAAATTAGTTAGCATATAGTGCAACAATGATTTCAGGAGTAGATTCCTTAATGCCCTTTACCCATTTAGCCCATCCCCCCTCCCATCTCCCCTCCAGTAACCCTCAGTTTGTTCTTCATATTTATGAGTCTCTTATGTTTTGTCCTCCTCCCTGTTTTTATATTATTTTTGTTTCCCTTCCCTTATATTCATCTGTTTTGTCTCTTAAAGTCCTCATATGAGTGAAGTCATATGATATTTGTCTTTCTCTGACTGACTAATTTCACTTAGTATAATACCCTCCAGTTCCGTCCACGTAGTTGCAAATGGCAAGATTTCATTCTTTTTGATTGCTGAGTAATACTGAGTAATACTCCATTGTTTATGGAGTTTATATATATATATATATATATATATATGAGTTTATATATATATATATATGAGTTTATATATATATATGGAGTTTATATATATATATATATATGAGTTTATATATATATATATGGAGTTTATATATATATATATATATGGAGTTTATATATATATATATATATATACACATATGGAGTTTATATATATATATATACATATATATATATATACACAATAGCTTCTTTAACCATTCATCCATTGATGGACATTTGGGCTCTTTCCATACTTTGGCTATTGTTGATATAGCCAAACATATCATGTTATAGCCCTGCTATAAACATGGGGGTGCATGTGTCCCTTCGAAATAGCACACCTGTATCCCTTAGATAAATACCTAGTAGTGCAATTGCTGGATCATAGGGTAGTTCTATTTTTACTTTTTGAGGAACCTCCATCTTGTTTTCTAGAGTGGCTGTGCCAGTTTGCATTCCCACCAGCAGTGCAAAAGAGATCCTCTTTCTCCACATCCTCACCAACATCTGTTGTTGCCTGAGTTGTTAATGTTAGCCATTCTGACAGGTGTGAGGTGGTATCTCATTGTGGTTTTGATTTGTATTTCTCTGATGATGAGTGATGTTGAGCATTTTTTCATGTGTCGGTTGGCCATCTGGATGTCTTCCTTGGAGAAGTGTCTTTTCATGTCTTTTGCCCATGTCTTCACTGGATTATTTGTTTTTTGGGTATTGAGTTTGATAAGTTCTTTATAGATTTTGGATACTAACCCTTTATTGCATATGACATTTGTAAATATCTTCTCCCATTCTGTAGTATGCCTTGTAGTTTTGTTGATTGTTTTGTTCACCATGTAGAAGCTTTTTATCTTGATGAGATCCCAATAGTCCATTTCTACTTTTGTTTCCCTTGCCTCTGAGATGTGTTGAATAAGAAATTGCTGCGGCCAAGATCAAAGCAGTTTTTGCCTGCTTTCTCCTCAAAGATTTTGATGGCTTCCTGTTTTACACTGAGGTCTTTCATCCATTTTGAGTTTATTTTTGTGTATGGTGTAAGAAAGTCATCCAGGTTCATTCTTCTGCATGTCGCTATCAGGTTTTCCCAGCACCACTTGCTGAAGAGACTGTCTTGATTCCATTGGATA
This sequence comes from Panthera pardus, assembly GCF_024362965.1. Lineage (NCBI taxonomy): Eukaryota > Metazoa > Chordata > Mammalia > Carnivora > Felidae > Panthera > Panthera pardus. Next base: position 88,734,016 of record NW_026526677.1, read on the forward strand.
TTCTTTCCTGCTTTGTCAAAGATTAGTTGGCCATAGGTTTGTGGGTCCATTTCTGGGTTCTCTATTCTGTTCCATTGATCTGAGTGTCTGTTCTTGTGCCAGTACCATACTGTCTTGATGATTACAGCTTTGTAGTATAGCTTGAAGTCCAGGATTGTGATGCCTCCTGCTTTGGTTTTCTTTTTCAAGATTGCTTTGGCTATTCAGGGTCTTTTCTGGTTCCATACAAATTTTAGGATTATTTGTTCTTGCTCTGTGAAGAATGCTGATGTTATTTTGATAGGGATTACATTGAATATGTAGATTTCTTTGGGTAGTATCGACATTTTAACAATATTTGTTCTTCCTATCCAGGAGCATGGAATCTTTTTCCATTTCTTTGTGTGTGTCTTCTTCAATTTCTTTCATAAGCTTTCTATAGTTTTCAGTGTATAGATTTTTCACCTCCTTGATTAGATTTATTCCTAGGTATTTTATGGTTTTTTGTGCAACTGTAAATGGGATCGATTCCTTGATTTCTCTTCCTGTTGCTTCATTGTTGGTGTATAGGAATGCAACTGATTTCTGTGCATTGATTTTATATCCTGCAACTTTGCTAAATTCATGAATCAGTTCTACCAGTTTTTTGGTGAAATCTTTAGGGTTTTCTATATAGAGTATCATGTCATCTGTGAATAGTGAAAGTTTGACCTCCTCCTGGCCGATTGGGATGCCTGTTATTTCTTTGTGTTGTCTGATTGCAGAGGCTAAGACTTCCAATACTATGTTGAATAACAGTGGTGAGAGTGGACATCCCTGTCTTGTTCCTGACCTTAAGGGGAAAGCTCTCAGTTTTTCCCCATTGAGGATGATATCAGTGTTGGGTCATTCATTTATGGCTTTTATGATCTCAAGGTATGATCCTTCTATCCCTACTTTCTTGAAGGTTTTTATCAAGAAAGGATTCTGTATTTTGTCAAGTGCTTTCTCTGCATCTATTGAGAGGATCATATGGTTCTTGTCCTTTTTACTTTTTATTGAAGTAAAATATATATAACCTAAGATTTGCCCTTTTAACCATTTTAAGGGTACAATTCAGTGGCATTAATTACACTCATATATTGTGCAACATTCACGATTTCAAAATATTTCTAAAACTTCATCACCCCAAACAGATACTCTGTATGCATTAAGCAATAGCTCTTCCTGACCCCCATCACCTCAAATCCACTTTGTTTCCATGAATTTCCCTATTCTACACATTTTTAAATAAAATATTTTTATGTTATTTATTTATTTATTTTTAAAATTTTGAAAATGTTTATTCATTTTTTTTGAGAGACAGAGAGACAGAGTGTGAGTGGGGGAGGGGCAGAGAAAGAGGGAGACAGAATCCAAAACAGGCTCCAGGCTCTGAGCTGTCAGCACAGAGCCCAAAGCAGGACTCGAATTCACGAACTGTGAGATCATGACCTGAGCCGAAGTCGGATGCTTAACCCACCGAGCCACCCATTTGGATCGTTTCCACGTTTCAACTATTGTGAATAATGTCGCTGTGAACATTGGCATACAAGGATCTGCTTGAGTTCCTCTTTTCAATTGTTTTTTAAAGTACATACATAGGAGTGGAACTTCCAGGTCATATGGTAATTCTTTGTGTAACTTTTTGGGGAACTGCCAGATTTTGTCCACTGTAGCTATAGCATTTAACATTCCCACCGGCAAAGTGTGAGGGTTCCAATTTCTCCCCATTCTTGCCAACTCTTATTTTCCATTAAAAAAATTATGGTCATTCTAGTAGGTGCAAAACAGTGTCTCATTTTGGTTTTGATTGCATCCTAGTGACTAATGATGTTGATTATCTTTTCATGTGCTTATTGGCCATCTGTGTATCTTCTTTGCAGAAACATTTGCTCAAGTCTTTTGTCCATTTTTAATTGAGTTGTAGGAGGTGTTTTTTTTCTTATTCTGGATATTAAACCCTTACCAGATCAGTTATTTGCAAATATTTCCTCCCTTTCTGTGGGTTGTTTGTTTCATGCTCTTGATAGAATCCTTTGACATGCAAAGTTTTTAATTCTGATGAAGTTCAATTTACCTATATTGTTCATGGTGAATAATATTTAAAAATTTTTTTTTAACGTTTATTTATTTTTGAGACAGAGAGAGACAGAGCATGAATGGGGGAGGGTCAGAGAGAGGGAGACACAGAATCTGAAACAGGCTCCAGGCTCTGAGCTGTCAGCACAGGGGCCCGATGCGGGGCTCGAACTCACGGACCGCGAGATCATGACCTGAGCCGAAGTCGGCGCTCAACCGACTGAGCCACCCAGGCGCCCCATGGTGAATAATATTTTAAAGATGCTGCTGAATTTGGTTTGATAGTATTTGGCAAGAATTTTTGCATCTATATTAAGAGGAGATAGTGGTCTGTAGTTCTCTTTTCTTGTGATGTCTTCATCTAGCTTGGTAATGCTGACTTCATAGAATAAGTCAGCAAGTATCCCTCCTCTTCATTTTTTGGGGATGAGTTTGAGAAGGATTGGTATTTATTCTTCTTTAAATGTATGGTAGAATTAACCAATGAAGCTATCCGTTCTTTCTTTATTAGAAGGTTTTTAACTTTTGATTAAATCTCCTTACTACTTTTAGGCTTACTTAGATTTTCTATTTATTTCTTTTTTTTTCTAAATTTTTTAAATCTTTATTTATTTTTGAGATAGAGACAGAGACAGAATGTAAGCAGGGATGGGAGAGGGGCAGAGAGAAAAGGAGACACAGAACTCGAAGCGGGCTCCAGGCTCTGTGCTATTAGCACAGAGCCTGATGTGGGGCTCCAACTCACAAACTGTGAGATTATGACCTGAGCCACAGTCAGACACTTAACTTACTGAGCCACCCAGGTGCCCCTAGATTTTCTACTTCTTCATGATTTAGTTCTGGTAGTGCTTTTCGAAATCTGTTTAATCTAAGGCATCTAATTTGTTTTATTTCTGTAAAATCAGTAGTAATGTTCCCACTTTGTCAGTTTTGCTAATATTTTGAAAAGCCAACTTTTGGTTTCCTTGGTTTTCTTTTTGGTTTTTCCATTCTCTATTTTATCCTTCTCTAATCTTTATTATTTCCTTCCTTCTAAGGCATCTTAAGCTTTAGTCCCAGAAGTTGTTTTTCTTTTTCTAGTTTATACAACACACCTTAAATCATAAGGTTAGGTTTTTGAGATCTTTTCTCTTTTTTAATGTAAGCACTTACAGCTATGAGCTTCCCTCTTAGCCTGGCTTTAGTGATCCTCTTTGTCACTGTGTACTGTAAGTTTTGGTATTTGTGTACTTGTCTTCATTTCCCTTGAGATTTCTTCTTTGATCCATTGGTTAAGAGTGTGTTGTTTAAGGGGTGCCTGGGTGGCTCAGTCGGTTAAGTGTCTGTCTCTTGATTTTGGTTCAGCTCATGATCTCACAGTCATGAGAGTGAGCCCGTATCAGGCTCTGCACTAAGTGTAGAGCCTGCTTAAGATTCTCTCTCCCTCTGCCCCTTTCTCTCCCCCTCTCTCTCTCTCTCTCAAAAAAAAAAGTGTGTTGTTTAATTTCTATGTAATTGTGGATTTTCCAGTTTACTTATGTTATCGGTTTCTAATTTCACTCCATTGTGATTGGAAAAGATATTTTGTATGATTTCAGTCTTTTAAAATTTATTACAACTTGTTTTGTGGCCTAGAATATGGTCCATCCTGGAGACTGTTCTCATGTGCACTTGAGAAAAATGAATTTCCTGCTGTTTTTGAGTGGAGTGTTCTGTGTATGTTAGGTGCAATTGGGTTATAGTGTCATTCAAATCCTCTATTTTCTCATCAATCTTTTATCTAGTTATTCTACCCATTATTGAAAGAGGGGTATAGAAATCTCTAATTATTATTGTAGGGTCATCTATTCATCCCTTCAATTCTGCCCATGTTTGCTTCACATATTTATGAGCTCTGATGGTTAGTGCATATATGTTTATAATTGTTATATCTTCCAGGGGAATTAATTTGTTTATGAATATAATGTCCTTCTTACATTCAACACAATCCCTATCAAAATAACACCAGCATTTTTCACAGAGCTAGAAAAAAACAATTCTAAAATTTGTATGGAGCAAGAAAAGACCCCGAATAGCCAAAGTAATGTCGCAAAAGAAAAACAAAGTGGGAGACATCACAATCCCAGACTTCAAGATGTATCACAAAGCTGTAATCGTCAAGAAAATATGGTACTGGCACAAAAACAGACACATAGATCAATGGAATAGAATAGAGAATCCTGAAACAGACCCACAAGTATATGGTCAACTCATCTTTGCAAAGCAGGAAAGAATACCCAATGGAAAAAAGATAATCTTTTCAACAAATGGTGTTGAGAAAACTAGACAGTGACATACAGAACAGTGAAACTGGACCACTTTCTTACACCATCCACAAAAATAAATTCAAAATGGATGAAATACCTAAATGTTGACAAAGGAAGCAATCAAAATCCTAGAGGAAAACATAGGCAGCAACCTTTTTGACCCTGGCCGCAGCAGCATCTTACTACACACATCATCAGCAGCAAAGGAAACAAAAGCAAAAATGAACTATTCGGACTTCATCAAGATGAAAAGCTTCTACACGGTGAAGGAAAAAATCAACAAAACTAAAAGGCAACCTATGGAATGGGAGAATATATTTTCAAATGACATATCAGATAAAGGGTTAGTATCCACAATCTATAAATAATTTATCAAACTCAACACCCCAGACATGAATAATCCAGTTAAAAAATGGGCAGAGGACATGAACAGTTATTTATCCAAGGAAGACATACAAATGGCTAACAGACACATGAAAAAATGCTTAACATCACTCATCATCAGGGAAATACAAATCAAAACCACAGTGAGATACTACTTCATACCTGCCAGAATTGCTAACATTAACAACCCAGGACATAGCAGATGCTGGCAAGGATGTGGAGAAAGGGGAATCCTATTGCACTGTTGGTGGGAATGCAAACTGGTGCAGCCACTCTGGAAAACGGTGTGCAGTTTCCTCAAAAAGTTAAAAACAGAACTACCCTATGACCCAGCAATTGCACTACTAGGTATTTACCCAAAGAATACAAAAATACTGATTTGAAGGGGCACATGCACCTCAATGTTCATAGCAGCACTATCAACAATAGCCCAATTATGGAAAGAACCCAAATGTCCATTGGATAAAGAGAAGGTGGTGTGTACACACACACACAGGAATATTACTCAGCCATCAAAAAGAATGAAATCTTGCCATTTGCAATGACACGCGGATGGAACGTATATTATGCTAAGTGAAAAAAGTCAGTCAGAGAAAGAAAAATACCATGTGATTTCACTCATATGTGTAATTTATGAAACAGAACAGAGGTACATAGAGGAAGGGAAGGAATAAGGTAAAAACAGAGAGGAAGGCGAAAACCATAAGAGACTCTTAACCATAGAAAACAGACCGAGGATTCCTGGAGGGGAGGTGGGTTGGGGGTAGGCTAAATGGGTGATAGACATTAAGGAGGGCACTTGTGATGAGCCCTGGGGGTTCTTTGTAAGTGATGAATCACTAAATTCCTTCCTTGTCTCTTGTAACTTTGACTTAAAGTCTATCTTGTTGTTTGATGGGTGCTTGGGTGGCTGTTAGTTGAGCATTGGGCTCTTGACTTTGGCTCAGGTCATGATCCCAGGGCTGTGGGATTGATCCCCATGTTGAGCTCTGCACTGAGCGTGGAGCCTGCTTAAGATTCTTTCTTGTTTTCCCTCTCCCTCCTCCCTCTCTCACTCAAATTAAAAAAAAAAAGTCTATTTTGTCTGATATTAGTATAGCCACACTTGCTCCCTTTTGGTTACTATTTGTATGGGATGTTTTTTCTAACCTTTCACTTTCTACCTATTTGTGTACTTAAATAAAGTGAGTTTCTTGTAGACAGCATACGTTTGGATCATGATTTTTATCCATCTGCCTGTCTTAGTCAATTTGGGCTACTATAACAAAATACCTTAGAATTGATGCTTTAAAAACAATAGAAATTTATTTCTCACAGTTCTGGAGGCTGAGAAGTCCAAGATCAAGGTGGTGGCAGATTTGGTCCTGGTGAGGGTCTATTTACTAGTTCATAGTTGGCATGTTCTCACTGTGTCCTCAGGGTGGAAGGGTTGAGGGAGATCTCTGGGGTCTGTTTTATAATGTCTCTAAACTCATTCATGAAGGCTACACCTTCATGACATAATCATCTCCCAAAGGCCACACCTGAGAATACCATCACATTACAAGTTAAATGTCAATATACGAATTTTGGGGGCACACAAACATTCTGTCTATAGCACAGCCTATCTATGCCTTTTAGCTGGGGAGTTTAATTCATTTATATTTAAAGTAATCATTGATAACAAAAGGACTTGATCTCTGCCATTTAGTTGTTTTCTGTATATTTATGTGTTTTTTGTCCCCCAACTGCTCCATTATTGCCCTTTTTGATATTTAGTTGATTATTAATTTTTTCTAGTACACTACTTTGATTCCCTTTTTCCCCTTTTCTGTATACTTTTTAGTTATTTTCTTTGTGATTGCCTTGGGAATTACAATTAACCTCTTAAACTTTAACAACCTAGTTTCAATAATACCAACTTAGTTTCAATAGTATACAAATACTCTGCTCTTATATATCTTTCTCCCTCCCCTTTATATTGCTGCTGTCACATTAATCTACATACATTTTTGCTTAATATCCATTTATAATTTTTTATGTATTTGCTTTTTAAATCATATAGAAAAAGAGAGCAGTTACAAGCAAAATGGAAAATAATACTGACTTTTGTATTTACCTATGCGGTTACCTTACCAGTGTTCATTATTTCTTCATATGGTTTTGAATTATTGCCAGTGTCCTTTCAGCCTAAAGGATTTATTTAATGTTTATTTATTTATTTTGAGAGAGAAAGAGGGACGGAGGAGCAAAGGGAGAGTGAGAGAATTCCAAGCAGACTCTGAGCTGTCAGCACAGAGCCTGATGTGGGGCTGGATCTCATGAACAGTGAGAGTAGGTGAGCTGAAATCAAGAGTCAGAGGTTTAACTGACTGACCCATTCAGGCACCCTTCAGCCTAAAGTTGTTTTTTTTTTTAAATGTTTATTTATTTTGAGAGAGAGAGAGAGAGAGAGTTGGGGAGGGGCAGAGAGAAAGAGAGACAGAATTACAAGCAGAGCCTGACTCAGTGCTTGAACCCATGAACCACGAGATCATGACCTGAGCAGAAATCGAGAGACAGATGCTTACCCAACTGAGCAACTCAGGTGCCCCCAGCCTAAAGGGTTTTAAAAGATCTTCTAATAACCAACTTCCTTAGCTTTTGTTTGTCTGTGGATGTTTTAAGTTTTCCTTCATTCTCTTTTTTTAAAGGGATTTTTTTCAAAGTTTATTTCAAATTATTTTGAGAGAGAGTGAGCGCCTGCATGTGCATGGGAGAGGAACAGAGAGAAGGAGAGATAGAGAATCCTAAGTAGGCTCAGCATTTTCAGCACCAAGCCCATGTGGGGCTTGATCTCATGAACCCAACTGTGAGATTATGACCTGAGCCAAAATCAAGAGTCGGATGCTTAACTGACTAAGCCACCCAGGTGCTCCTTTTCCCTTCATTCTTTTTCTTTTTCTTTTTTTTAATGTTTATGATCTATCTTTGAGAGAGAGACAGAGTGAAAGCAGGGGAGGGGCAGAGAGAGGGAGACACAGAATCCGAAGCAGGCTCCAGGCTCTGAGCTGTCAGCACAGAGCCTGATGCGGGGCTCAAACCCATAAACCACTGGATCATGACCCAAGCCAAAGTCAGATGCTTAACCGACTGAGCCACCAGGTGCCCCTTCCCTTCATTCTTGAAGGATGGTTTTGCCAGGTATGAAATTTCTGGTTGATGGTATTTTTTCTTTCAGCCCTCATAAACTAACAAACAAAAAAACAAAATATATATACAGATATTTCCTTACATGTCAAAGTTCAGTAGCCTCTCCCTTCATCCATCCTCTGGTAGCATGGACGTTGCTGTGATTTTCTCCATAGGTTACATTCTTTTTTCTTTTTTTTTTTTTAATTTATTTTTAGTCATCTCTACACCCAATGTAGGCTTGAACTCATGACCCTGAGATCAGGCTGTGACCCTGAGAATTGCATGTTCTTCCGATTAAGCCAGCCAGGTGTTCCCTCCATTGGTTACATTCTCATGACAAATTAATAAATCAAGGATGTAGTCACAAGTCAAAGGTATTTAATATTTCCAAATACCCCCCAAAATGTTTTTTGCCAATTTAGATTCCCACCAGTAGATTATGAATACCTATTTTCCCAGCTGTGCTGCAACATCAAGTATTATTTTAATTTTTTAATCTTTGCCAATTTGAGAAATGAGAGTGATGTTTCTTTGTTGTTTTGATTTTAAGCTACTTGTTTATTAGTGAGTTTAAAAATATTCTTTGGTCATTTGTATTTATTGTTAATTGCTATTTCATGTTTTGGGCCAGCGTGGGAGTCTCTCTCTCTTCTTATTCTCCATTCATTTATGAGTAGAAACTGTTTTCTAAAAGATCATAATCCTTTTGGAAAAAAACTTAAAACATTAGAATAGGTTATTTGCTTAATTGCATTGGGAACATTTGCTCTTTATATGGCAAAAGTTAACTGGTATTCCTACTTTACATATATAAGAAAGTAAGGATTCTAAATGGAATAAACATCTAAATATAAAAGGCCTAACTACAAAGCTAATGAGAGAAAATTCAAAAGAGTAAACTTTTGACATTGGGGTGGAGGGAGGACTCCCCAAACACAATACATAAAGAGGGAAATAGAGTTATTTGAACACATTAAAATGAAAGATTTCTCTTCAGCATAGGATGTCATGAGACATCAACAGAAAGCTGATAAACCAGAACATATTTTCTCTGATCAAAAGTAACAAAGGATTAAGATCTAGCACATGAGCCAGAAAAATGTGGACACTGGAAAGAAAACTAGGAAAAGCATATGTATAGGTAATACACAGAAAAGGAAACATGATTCACCAGATCTTCCTCAATTTACAGTGGGGTCACATTTCAATGAATCCATTGTAACTTGAAAATATCTTAAGTCAAAAATGCATCTATTATACCTAACCTACTGAATATCATAGCTTAGCCTAGCCTGCTGTAAACATGGTCAGAACACTTACATTAGCCTTCTGTTGGGCAAAATCATCTCACAAAGCCTATTTCATAATGACGTGTTGAATATCTCATGTAATTTATAGAATATTGTACTGAAAGTGAAAAACAGAATGGCTGTAATGAATTGGTTGCCGACCCTTGTGATCACGTGGCTGATTGGGAGCAGCCCGGCATCTTGTGAGACTATGGTACCATAGCCTACCAGCTAGCCTGGATAAAGACCAAAATTCAAAATTCAAAGTATGGTTTCCACTGAATATCACTGTCACATCATTGTAAAGTTGAAAAATCATAAGTTGAACTATCAGAAGTCTGAGACAGTCTGCATATAAAAAGATGTATGATCCTACTAATAATCAGAGAAATGCAAACTTAAGAATAAGGTGATACTTTAAACTCACATGACTGGCAAAAATTATGATGCCACATACTAATAAGTGCTGGTGAACTCTGCTGTCAATGCTGAGCCCACTTCAGATCATGTCTCCCTCTCTCTCTGTCCCCGCTCGTATTCTCTCAAAACTAAGTGAACATTAATAATAATAATAATAATAATAATAATAATGATAATAATAAGTGCTGGTGAGGATGTGGAGAAATGGAAACCCTAATGCGCTGCTGGTACAAGTGTAAATTGGGGCAGCCATTTTGGAAAGTTAGCTTTCTTGAACTTAAGTGTTGCATATACCTAATGACCAAGCAATTCCACAGTAGACCTCACACATGAGGGCAGAAGGAGACTTCAAGAGCAAGTTTATCACAGCACTGGCTGTGATAGCCAAGAGATGGAAATGTCTTAGGGGTCCATCTATGGGAAACTAGTAGCAATAAAATGCATTATATGTATATGATAGAATACTGTCTCGTATTTGGAAAAAATAAACTTGAGATACATTTAATAATGTGGATATAATGTTGAATAAAAAAAAAAAAAAAGAAAAAAAAGAACAGACTAGGGGCACCTGGGTGGCTCAGTCGGTTAAGTGTCCAACTTCAGCTCAGGTCATGATCTCACAGCTCGTGAGTTTGAACCCCACGTCGGGCTCTGTGCTGACAGCTCAGAGCCTGGAGCCTGCTTCAGATTCTGTGTCTCCCTCTCTCTCTGCCCCTCCCCTGTTTGTTCTCTGTCTGTCTCTCTCTGTCTCTCAATAATAAATAAATGTTAAAAAATTTTTTTAATTAAAAAAATTATTTTTAAAAAAGTAAATTAATTAAAATTTAATTAAATTAATTATTTTAAAAAATTAAATTAATTAAAAATTTTTTTTAATTAAAAAAATTTTTTTAACATTTATTTATTATTGAGAGACAGAGAGAGAGCATGAGCATGGGAGGTACAGAGAGAGAAAGACACAGAATCTGAAGCAGGCTCCAGCCTCTGAGCTGTCAGCACAGAGCCCAACGCGGGGCTCGAAGTCACAAATTATGAGATCATGACCTGAGCCGAAGTTGGACGCTCAACCAACTGAGCCACCCAGGTGCCCCCCAAAAAATTTTTAAAAAGGAACAGAATTAGACAAAATGGGGTCTTGCACAGACCACTAATGATAGCATTTCATGAAAGGAAGAGTATGATCTACTTAAACTTGCCCTTGAGATAAAATTGAGATAAAAATATAAATACCTACATACAGACAGGAGAGTTTAAAAAGTTGTGTGTGTGGGTGTGTATTTGTAATAGCTGGACAGAAAATTTAGAGGAAGAGAAAGGAGGATTTTATATTCTAGCAATTTAAATAATGTCAAGCAGAGCATTTGAGATCCCCATGCTCAAATACCATTTTGCTGATTAGCCACCAGAGAATTTCATCCAAATAAATTTCCATCTTAAAAGTACCTTACTGATTCTTTTTATCTCCTTGTCCACTGTAGTGTATTAAGTGACCACCTCCAAGACAAATATGTATGTTCCAACCCTATGGAAACTGTAAACTGGACCTCACTTGGAAAAAGGGTCTTTGCAGATGTAATTAAGCTAAGGATCTTGAGACCATCTGGCACTTCAGGTGGGCATTAATCCAATGACAAGTGTCCTTATATGAGATAACCGGGAGAGAGACACATAGGGAGAAGGAAGAGAAGATAGGCAGAGATCAGAGTTACGCAGTCACAAGCCAAGGAACCCCTGGAGCCGCCAGAAAGTGGGAAAGGAGAGGAAGAAATCTCCTGTAGAGCTTTGGAAGAAGCACAGCTTTGCCAACCCTTTGATTTTGGACTTCTGACCTCCAAAATTGTGAGAGAGCAAATACGTATCATTTTAAGCTGCCAGGTTTGTGGCCATTCATTATGCAATTTGTCCTAGGTAACTAAGACACCCATTTGGTTTCTTTTTCCTTTACAGCTTCTCATCTCTCCCTGCAGAGGAGCAAGACCATCTTCCTCTTATTGTCCCATGCAGGATAATTTTCCATGTGCTGTGTTCACAGGGTCTCATCCTCCACCCGTGTTTCCCAAAGGCAGAGATTTAAGGTGATAGAAGCACATGGCATTAAATGAAATGTAATCATATAATGAAATGTTACACTTTGTTTATCCATAAGGGTAAGTGGTCAAAAACAAAGTCTCAGTTTGGTGGGAATGAGTATGTAGCCTGTAACAACAGTCTCCCTTTTTATCAAAGAGAAAGCAGGATGTAGGCTCAGCTCTTTGACAGCTGGCAAGAGGATCTGGTGAGATGGTAGTAACATTGCTTGGGCTTCGCTGAATTTATTTTCATGCTTGGCTATCTCCCATTTATTGTAAGTGATGCCAATTTTTCTTTTAGGCTTATAATAGCAACTATACTTTATAAACAAATGAATCTAAATTGAGAAGTGAGGGATTTTAAAGAAACAATTTAAGTAAATAACAGCAGAGATAATATACAGATATGGAAGAGTCTGCGAAGGTGAGAAATACTATATTGCTCCTGGAAGCTTATCAAAGTATTTTTTCCTAAGGAAAGTTCCCCTTGTAAGAAGAATTCTGATGCCAGTACTTGTCCATTTCTAAACTGTTTTGTTTCATATCTTGGTTGAATGTGTTTCGTTTTACAAGAAGGGCTCATGGATGTTATGTTCCCTGAGTTTTTATATGTTTGACATTGTCCACCAGCTCTGATTCACAGTGACCTCTCTGGTGGAAAATTCTTGTTCCATGTTACTTTCCTGTCTTGTTCCATGTCTATACAGACATTGTTCTACCACCTTCTTGGATTAAGTGCTGCCTGATTCTCAGTGTCCTCTCCCACTCAGCTTCCCACCAGTATATGGAAACTACCTTTTGTTCTTAGGTACACAAGACCTTTTTCTCTTACTCTGAAGTGTAGCAAATTCATCAAGACATGTCTCAGAGTTGAGCATTTTGTATCACTTTTCTCCTGAACGCAATGTACCTTTCAGTTTCCTGACATCTTTCTTCCTGTTCTAAATATTAGTAAATAATTTTTCTGTTTAATGTGTTGTAGTATTTCCTCTGGGGACACGAATAACCATCAAATATATTGGATCATTATTTATTCTCTATCAATCCTTTATATTCGTGCTGGCTACTTCAATTCTGTCTTTTTCCCCATGCATTTTCTGTGACTTATCACAGGCCTTTCCGGAATGGGAAGGATTCAGTATTTAGATATGTTAATTTTATCTCTTGCTGTTTCAAAGTTATTTGTTAACTCTGTAATCGTTATTTTGCTCTTCAGTTTTGTCTTAGCTCTGTTATGGCCATTATTCATCTCCTTTCATTTTCTCATCGGATTACTTATTTTTGCTTCACAGAATTCATATTTTTCTTACTTTTCTTCCCTTAAGAACAAAACATTTGTTTTGTTTTTCCCTGTTTCTTAGGGTTATGTTATCTTCCAGAATGGATCCTTCGTTACCCATTCCCATGGTGTTCCTTCCTTTCTATTCTTGCTTTAAGATCTTGGCATAGTTGCCATAGATTTTATTCTTAAAACGATGTAACACAAGCCCTACCAGCACATCCCATTTGCCTGGATATAGTGTGAGTCAGTTTTTCTCGGTGCTCCTCTCCACATGTCTGAATCCTTTTGTCTTTTTCTCAATATTGTTTGTTTTGATTCTTACAATATTTCTTATTCTTAGCAAGTTACTTAAACTTGCTGTCTCTCGATTTCAACAATCTATAAAATGGGAATTATAATAGTACAGGTTGAGCATTAAGTGAACTGTAAAATGCAAAGTGCTTATCACGATGACTGGCATATGCTAAGGGCTAGCATCCTGAGGGAGGGAGGTTTTCATCTCCCTGACTTCTAAGTGTTGGGTGCCTATGCAAGCAAGAGGTCCTTAAACCTCTTCTCTACCTACACTAACTCTCTTGGTGATCTCACCCTCTATTGTAATGTTAATATCATTCATAAGCTGATGACTTTCAAATTTCAGATTTCAGCTTGGACTTCTCTCCTACTCTCTAGACTTGTATTTCTTACCATTTACTTAACATTTCCTCTGAATGTCTATGAGACAACCTCCTGATCGTCAGAATCTTCCCTTCCCTGAACCTACTCCCCCTGTAGTCTTCACCATAATAGTTAGTGGTAACATCACCCTTTCATTTGCTGCGAACAAAAACATGGGGATCTTCCTTGACTCATCTCTTTTTTATATGCCTCACATTCAAATCAATCCTTCAAAATAGAATCCAGAATCTTACACTTCTCATCACCTCCACTGCCACTGCCATCAACCATATGCATCATTGTAAATGCCGTAAATGCCTCTCCTCTACTTCTGTCCTTGACCTCACTCTCCCCCCCCCCCCCCAGTGTACCCTCAATACAGCAGTAAGCGTGATCCATTAACATCTAAATGCAAACAATGTCAGTCCTCTCCTGAAATCCCCTAAAGGCATTTCATGACACTGGGAGAAAGATAAAGCCAGTCTTTACAAGATCTTGTATGATCTAACCCTAGCCACCTTGCTGAGGAATAGATGTAAAATTTTATAAAATATGCATATATTGAGATGATGATATGGTTTTTAAAAATCTATCAATAGGGTAAATTATATTGATTTGTTTTCAAATGTTAACCTAACTTTGCATTCCTGGTTTAAACTCCACAGAGTCATTATCTATTTTATATATTGGTGGATTCTACCTGCTAAAATGTTGTTCTTCTTTTTCCAGTTTCTTAAGATGGCAGCTGAGATCATTAGAGACCTTTATGTTTTCTAACGGAGGCATTAGTACTAAATATTTCCCACCAAGTACTGCTTTAGCTGCACCCCACTCTTTGGACATACTGTTTTCTTCGTTTTTCTTCTATTCAAACGCTTTCTAATTTCCCTTTTGATCTATTTTACTCCATGGGTTATTCCATTATAGGTCCATTAGTTAGTTTCCAAATATTCAGGGATTGTCCAGAGGGCTTTCTGTTATTGATTTTGAATTTAGTTCCATTGTGGTCAGAAAATATACTTTTTGTGACTTGAGTCCTTTTAAGTGTATTGATGGCCCAGAATATGATCCACCATGGTAAATGTCAACAAGAATGTGTGTTTTGGAGTTGTTGGATGTTGTGTTCTATGCATGTCATTTAGGTCAAGTTAGTTGATAGTGTTCAGATCTATATTCTTACTGACACTCTGTCTACTTGTTCCATCAGTTCTTGAGAGAAGGGTGTTGAAACCTCCAAGTATAATTATAAACTTTTTTATTGCTCTTGAAATTCAATCAGTTATTTTCTTCATGTTTAAAGCTTTATTGTTAGGGGACTAAACATTTAGGATTTGATGTAATCCTTATGAATTAATCTCTTTACCATTGTGAAATGACCTTCATTATCCCTGGTAATATTCTTTGTTCTGAAATCTATTTTGTCTGATATTAATATACTCACTTCAGCTTTACTTTGATAAGTGTTAGTATGGTATACCTTTTGTTATTCATTGACTTTTGACTTCTTTGTGTATTTATGTTTAAAGTAGGTTTCTTCTGAGAAAATAAATAAACATTAAAAAATCCATAATTTTCTTAAGAGACCCTAAAATATGGAGAACAAACTGAGGGTTGCTGCAGGGGTATTGGGTGGGGGATGCGCTAAATGGGTGACAGGCATTAAGGAGGGTACTTATTGGGATAAGCACTGGGTATATATGTATATGATGAATCACTAAATTCTATTCCTGAAACAAAAAATAATTACTGATAAGCAGAAAAAAAAAGTAATTACTGATAAGCAGAAAAAAATAAAGTAGGTTTCTTCTACACCACTTTCTTACACCACACACAAAAATAAATTCAAAATAGATGAAAGACTTAAATGTGAGACAGGAAACCATCAAAATCCTAGAGGAGAATACAAGCAGCAACCTCTTCGACCTTGGCCAGCCATCACAACTTCTCAATAGACACACCATTGGAGGCAAGGGAAACAAAAGCAAACGTGAACTATTGGTACTTCATCAAGGTAAAAAGCTTCTGCATACTGAGGGAAACAATCAGCAAAACTAAAAGGCACCCAACAGAATGGGAGAAGATATTTGCAGATGTCATATCAGATAAAGGGTTAGTATCCAAAATATATAAAGAACTTATCAAACTCAAAACCCAAAAAACAAATAATCCAGTTAAGAAATGGGCAGATGGGGGCACCTGGGTGGCTCAGTCAGTTAAGCGTCTGACTCTTGATTTTGACTTAGGTCATGATCTCACAGTTTGTGGGTTTGAGCCCCATTGTGGGGCTCTGCTGACAGCATCAAACCTGCTTGGGAGTCTCTCTCCCTCTCTCTCTCTCTCTCTGCCCCTGCCCCACTCTCATTTTCTTTCTGTCTCCAAATAAATAAATAAACTTAAAAAAAAAAAAAGAAATGGGCAAATAACATGAATAGACACTTTTCCAAAGAAGACATCCAGATGGTTAATAGACACATGAAAAGGTGCTCAACATTACTCATCATCAGGGAAATACAAATGAAAATCATGATGAGATACCACCTCACACTTGTCAGAAAGACTAAAATTAACAACACAAGATACAACAGGGATTGGTGAGGATGCAGAGAAAGGGAAACCCTCTTGCACTGTTGGTGGGAATGCAAACTGGTGCAGCCACTTTGGAAAACACTATGGAGGTTCCTCAAAAAGTTAAAAATAGAACTACCCTATGATCCAGCAATTGCACTATTAGGTATTTACCCAAAGGATACAAAAATACAGATTTGAAGGAGTACATGCACCCTGATGTTCATAGCAGCATTATCAACAATAGTAAAACTATGGAGAAAGCCCAAATGTTCATCAGGTGATGAACGGACAAAGAATATGTGGTCTATATAAAAAATGGAGTATTACTAAGCCATCAAAAAGAATGAAATCTTGCCATTTGCAATGACATAAATGGAGCTAGAGTGTGTTATGTTAAGTAAAGTAAGTCACTCAGACAAAGACAAATACCATATGATTTCACTCATATGTGGAATTTAAGAAATAAAACAGATGAACATATGGGAGGGTGAAAAAAGAAAAAAAGAGAGGCAGACAAACCATAGAGACTCTTAAAGATAGAGAACAGGGGCTCCTGAGTGGCTCAGTCGGTTCAGGGTTCAACTCTTGATCTCATCTCAGGTCACAATCTCATGGTTCGGAGTTTGAGCCCCGCACTGGGCTCTGCTCTGACAGAGTGTGGCCTGCTTAGAATTCTGTCTCCCTCTCTCTGTGCCCTCTCCAACTCACACACAGACACACACTCTCTCTATCTCTCAAAATAAATAAACATTTAAAAAAAGATAGAGAACAAACTGAGGGTTGATGGAAGGAGGTGAGTGGGGAGATGGGCTAGATGGGTGATGGGGATTAAGAAGGGCACTTGCTGTGATGAGCACTGGGTGTTGTATGTTAAGTGATGAACCACTGAATTCTACTCCTGAAACCTAAATTGCACTGTTAACTAACTAGAATTTAAGTAAAAATTTGAAAAGAAAAAAAATAAAGTAGGTTTCTTGTGGGCAGCATATAAGTTGGGTCTTTCTTTCTAATCCAATATGACAATCTCTTAATTGTCATAACTGACAATCTTCTAACTGAATTGTTGGGTGACTTACATCTAATATATTTATTGATTTGCTTGTGTTTAAATCTATCATATTGCTATTTGCTTTTTATTTATCCATCTGTTCCTTGTTCCTTTTTTCCTTTATTTTCTGTCTTCCTAAGAACTACTTTTTAGGATTCTATCTTATTTTCTTTGTTGACTATCAGCTTCAACTCTTTGTTGTATTATTTAATTTCCAAATTCCCAGCAACTACGTCTTCAGAATCCTACCTTTTCTCTTTTTATTCTCTCCTTCTCGGGTCCATCCACCAATTGTTGGTCTGCAAAGTGTTTGTTACTGGAAAGCATCATTAAGTACATTGCTTAGTTCAGCTGACATTTCTAAATTAAAGCTTGCTGGATATAAGAACAGTATGTTGATTTAAATTCTGGCACAAGCTCCTTATTTCACAGGGGGCTGGCTCTTTGTGCAGCACCGTTCTAGATATTGTAGAAATAAGCACAGAGACAGTTCTGTCTCAGCAAGACCAGGAAAGCTTTTAAGGCTGGTGTGACACAGGGTGGGGCTTCAAGATGCCTGGCTATCGTCAGCTGGATGAATAGGAAAGAACATTTTGGGTGTTATAAGCTTCTTGAGGTCAGGGGCCTTGTCCTCTTCATCTTGGTGGCCTCAGAACAGTGCCTGAGACATAATAAATGCTCAATAAGTGCCGATAAAATTGAACCAAACATACAGGGGGAAGGAATAATATCAGAAAAATCCAGAGGAAGAGAGAAAGGTGTCTTATGGAAGGCTGCGGCAGGGGGTGAGAGATGATGCTAGAGAAATAGAAAAGAACCAGATGTGGAGGGCCTAGACAGACATGTCATGAGTTTCACACTTTTCCTTGAAACTTATACTGGCTTGTTTGAAGGGTTTCAAGCATGATATGACCAAATCCCTCACAGATCCCTCTGAGTCCACTGTAACGGGTGGTTCAGAGTGGGTTACACTGGAGGCAGAGCAACCAGATTGGAGGCCCTTGCCATAGTCCCTAGGGAATGTGGTGAGAATCCAAGCAAAGACTGGCTTCTCACCAGGAAGTAGTCAGTTCTCCCTGGAAGCACAGACTGGGTGGACTTCTCGTAGCTCTGCCCCCACAGAGCGCTCAAAGGGATTAGGTAACAGCCAGTGTCTTGCTCTCTCCTCCCAGACCTAGTGAGCCCATGCCTACCTTGTTCTGGACGTTTGTGATGAAGGAGTGAACATGTCATAAGGGTAAAGAGGAAGAGGAGGAGTCGGTGCCCGCTAACTATGCCCAACGCTATTCCCTGCGATCGGGAATGAGACACCTCCCTGAAGGGTTTATGTTCACCCAAGACCGTGTTTCTGTCAGAATGGAAGACAGTCAACACTCATCATTCTGAGAACTCCTTCTGGACACAGAAGTCATTCTAGCCCCAAATACGTCTTAACCAGAGAACTAGAAATTGTTCTTCCTACCTTCATACCCTCGGGCCCCCTCACCTCCCATTTCTCCCTCACTTTCAACTTTCTTAACACTTCAGGATGCGAATCCAGTTTCAAATTCCTTTCCCGCAAGCCTTGTGATTTCTAAAGGAGCTGCGTGTGAGGGACCACGTGTCTGTTTCACAAAATTTGCAAGACACAGAAAGGACAGGAGAAGCGGTATCAATGATAATAGGGAACACAGTCAGGAGGAAAATTGCCTCACACTGATATATGACATCATCAATTAAATGCGTATATGTGTGTCTTTAACTTCAGCAAAGTACAGATGGGGAAGCTATAGGTGTATACAGGTGCTTTTGCAATTTATTTTCTGGGTGAACAAATGGCTCCTGGCCAAATTTCCCTGTCCTAGATAACAAGCAAATCCAAACTTCTCCCAAGGCGCAGTCTTTGCTAACATATCCAGCATCCTGCTATCACTGTCTTTGCCCCAAATCCCCAATGATTTGAAAGAAAAAAGAAAAAAAAACATGAAAAGATTTATTCACTTTGGCTGGATTGATTTTTTTTTAAATTCTATGAGAGAGAGGGATGAAAAAAATCAATAGAGTTAGCTGAAGTTACATAATGGATAATGAGTGTCCAATTACAGGATGATTCCCTTTGTAAATAGATTATTATCACCAAAAGGTATTAAATTCAGTACTCTAGAGAGTAGTGCTGTCCAATGAGAATTATGAGGTATATTCATAATTTAAATTTTTCTGGTAGCCTTATTTAAAAAGGAAAAGGAAACAGAAGACATTAATTTTCATGCTATATTTTAACCTGATATATAAGAAGTATTATCATTTCAACATGCTATTAATATAAAAATTATTGACATATTTTACATATTTTTTCACACTAAGTCTTATATATCTGGTGTGTATTTCATGTTTTATAGCACATCTCAGGACTAACCATAATTTTTTTTCAATATATGAAATTTATTGTCAAATTGGTTTCCATACAACACCCAGTGCTCATCCCAAAAGGTGCCCTCCTCAATACCCATCACCCACCTTCCACTCCCTCCCACCCCCCATCAGCCCTCAGTTTGTTCTCTGTCTTTAAGAGTCTCTTATGCTTTGGCTCTCTCCCCCCTCTAACCTCTTTTTTTTTTTCCTTCCCCTTCCCCATGGGTTTCTGTTAAGTTTCTCAGGATCCACATAAGAGTGAAACCATATGGTATCTGTCTTTCTCTGTATGGCTTATTTCACTTAGCATAACACTCTCCAGTTCCATCCATGTTGCTACAAAGGGCCATATTTCATTCTTTCTCATTGCCACGTAGTACTCCATTGTGTATATAAACCACGATTTCTTTATCCATTCATCAGTTGATGGACATTTAGGCTCTTTCCATAATTTGGCTATTGTTGAGAGCGCTGCTATAAACATTGGGGTACAAGTGCCCCTATGCATCAGTACTCCTGTATCCCTTGGGTAAATTCCTAGCAGTGCTATTGCTGGGTCATAGGGTAGGTCTATTTTTAATTTTTTGAGGAACCTCCACACTGTTTTCCAGAGTGGCTGCACCAATTTGCATTCCCACCAACAGTGTAAGAGGGTTCCCGTTTCTCCACATCCTCGCCAGCATCTATAGTCTCCTGATTTGTTCATTTTGGCCACTCTGACTGGTGTGAGGTGATATCTGAGTGTGGTTTTGATTTGTAGTTCCCTGATGAGGAGCGACGTCGAGCATCTTTTCATGTGCCTGTTGGCCATCCGGATGTCTTCTTTAGAGAAGTGTCTATTCATGTTTTCTGCCCATTTCTTCACTGGGTTATTTGTTTTTCAGGTGTGAAGTTTGGTGAGCTCTTCATAGATTTTGGATACTAGCCCTTTGTCCGATATGTCATTTGCAAATATCTTTTCCCGTTCCGTTGGTTGCCTTTTAGTTTTGTTGGTTTCCTTTGCTGTGCAGAAGCTTTTTATCTTCATAAGGTCCCAGTAGTTCATTTTTGCTTTTAATTCCCCTGCCTTTGGGGATGTGCCAAGTAGGAAAGTGCTACGACTGAGGTCAGAGAGGTCTTTTCCTGCTTTCTCCTCTAGGGTTTTGATGGTTTCCTGTCTCACATTCAGGTCCTTTATCCATTTTGAGTTTATTTTTGTGAATGGTGTGAGAAAGTGGTCTAGTTCCAATCTTCTGCATGTTGCTGTCCAGTTCTCCCAGCACCATTTGTTAAAGAGACTGTCTTTTTTCCATTGGATAGTCTTTCCTGCTTTGTCAAAGATTAGTTGGCCATACGTTTGTGGGTCTAGTTCTGGGGTTTCTATTCTATTCCATTGGTCTCTGTGTCTGTTTTTGTGCCAATACCATGCTATCTTGATGATGACAGCTTTGTAGTAGAGGCTAAAGTCTGGGATTGTGATGCCTCCTGCTTTGGTCTTCTTCTTCAAAATTACTTTGGCTATTTGGGGCCTTTTGTGGTTCCATATGAATTTTAGGATTGCTTGTTCTAGTTTCGAGAAGAATGCTGGTGCAATTTTGATTGGGATTGCATTTAATGTGTAGATAGCTTTGGGTAGTATTGACATTTTGACAATATTTATTCTTCCAATCCATGAGCACGGAATGTTTTTCCATTTCTTTATATCTTCTTCAATTTCCTTCATAAGCTTTCTATAGTTTTCAGCATACAGATCTGTTACATCTTTGGTTAGATTTATCCCTAGGTATTTTATGCTTCTTGGCGCAATTGTGAATGGGATCAGTTTCTTTAATTGTCTTTCTGTTGCTTCATTATTAGTGTATAAGAATGCAACTGATTTCTGTACATTGATTTTGTATCCTGCAACTTTGCTAAATTCATGTATCAGTTCTAGCAGACTTCTGGTGGAGTCTATCGGATTTTCCATGCATAATATCATGTCATCTGCAAAAAGTGAAAGCTTAACTTCATCTTTGCCAATTTTGATGCCTTTGATTGCCTTTTGTTGTCTGATTGCTGATGCTAGAACTTCCAACACTATGTTAAACAATAGTGGTGAGAGTGGACATCCCTGTCGTGTTCCTGATCTCAGGGAAAAAGCTCTCAGTTTTTCCCCATTGAGGATGATGTTAGCTGTGGGCTTTGCATAAATGGCTTTTATGATGTTTAAGTATGTTCCTTCTATCCCGACTTTCTCGAGGGTTTTTATTAAAAAGTTTGCTGAATTTTGTCAAATGCCTTTTCTGCATCGATTGACAGGATCATATGGTTCTTACCTTTTCTTTTATTAATGTGATGTATCACGTTGATTGATTTGCGAATGTTGAACCAGCCCTGAGTCCCAGGAATGAATCCCACTTGATCATGGTGAATAATTCTTTTTATATGCTGTTGAATTCGATTTGCTAGTATCTTATTGAGAGTTTTTGCATCCATATTCATCAGGGATATTGGCCTGTAGTTCTCTTTTTTTACTGGGTCTCTGTCTGGTTTAGGAATCAAAGTAATACTGGCTTCATAGAATGAGTCTGGAAGTTTTCCTTCCCTTTCTATTTCTTGGAATAGCTTGAGAAGGATAGGTATTATCTCTGCTTTAAATGTGTGGTAGAACTCCCCTCTGGACTCTTATTTGTTGGGAGATTTTTGATAACCGATTCAATTTCTTCGCTGGTTATGGGTCTGTTCAAGCTTTCTATTTCTTCCTGATTGAGTTTTGGAAGTGTGTGGGTGTTTAGGAATTTGTCCATTTCTTCCAGGTTGTCCAGTTTGTTGGCATATAATTTTTCATAGTATTCCCTGATAATTGCTTGTATCTCTGAGGGATTCCATTTTCATTCATGATTTTATCTATTTGGGTCATCTCCCTTTTCTTTTTGAGAAGCCTGGCTAGAGGTTTATAAATTTTGTTTATTTTTTCAAAAAACCAACTCTTGGTTTCATTGATCTGCTCTACAGTTTTTTTAGATTCTATATTGTTTATTTCTGCTCTGATCTTTATTATTTCTCTTCTTCTGCTGGGTTTAGGCTGTCTTTGCTGTTCTGTTTCTATTTCTTTTAGGCGTGCTGTTAGATTTTGTATTTGGGATTTTTCTTGTTTCTTGAGATAGGCCTGGATTGCAATGTATTTTCCTCTCAGGACTGCCTTCGCTGCATCCCAAAAGCGTTTGGATTGTTGTATTTTCATTTTTCTTTGTTTCCATATATTTTTTAATTTCTTCTCTAATTGCCTGGTTGACCCACTCATTCTTTAGTATGGTGTTCTTTAACCTCCATGCTTTTAGAGGTTTTCCAGACTTTTTCCTGTGGTTGATTTCAAGCTTCATAGCATTGTGGTCTGAAAGTATGCATGGTATGATCTCAATTCTTGTATACTTACGAAGGGCTGTTTTGTGACTCAGTATGTGATCTATCTTGGAGAATGTTCCATGTGCACTCGAGAAGAAAGTATATTCTGTTGCTTTGGGATGCAGAGTTCTAAATATATCTGTCAAGTCCATCTGATCCAATGTATCATTCAGGGCCCTTGTTTCTTTATTGACCGTGTGTCTAGATGATCTATCCATTTCTGTAAGTGGAGTGTTCAAGTCCCCTGCAATTACCACATTCTTATCAATAAGGTTGCTTATGTTTGTGAGTAATTGTTTTATATATTTGGGGGCTCCCGTATTCGGCGCATAGACATTTATAATTGTTAGCTCTTCCTGATGGATAGACCCTGTAATTATTATATAATGCCCTTCTTCATCTCTTGTTACAGCCTTTAATTTAAAGTCTAGTTTGTCTGATATAAGTATGGCTACTCCAGCTTTCTTTTGACTTCCAGTAGCATGACAAATAGTTCTCCATCCCCTCACTCTCAATATGAAGGTGTCTTCAGGTCTAAAATGAGTCTCTTGTAGACAGCAAATAGATGGGTCTTGTTTTTTTATCCATTCTGATACCCTATGTCTTTTGGTTGGCGCATTTAGTCCATTTACGTTCAGTGTTATTATAGAAAGATATGGGTTTAGAGTCATTGTGATGTCCGTAGGTTTCATGCTTGTAGTGATGTCTCTGGTACTTTGTCTCACAGGATCCCCTTTAGGATCTCTTGTAGGGCTGGTTTAGTGGTGACGAATTCCTCCAGTTTTTGTCTGTTTGGGAAGGCCTTTATCTCTCCTTCTATTCTAAATGACAGACTTGCTGGATAGAGGATTCTCAGCTGAATATTTTTTCTGTTCATCACATTGAAGATGTCTTGCCATTCCTTTCTGGCCTGCCAAGTTTCAGTAGAGAGATTGGTCACCAGTCTTATATGTCTCCCTTTATATGTTAGAGCACGTTTATCCCTAGCTGCTTTCAGAATTTTCTCTTTATCCTTGTATTTTGCCAGTTTCACTATGATATGTCATGCAGAAGATTGATTAAAGTTACATCTGAAGGGAGTTCTCTGTGCCTCTTGGATTTCAATGCCTTTTTCCTTCCCCAGATCTGGGAAGTTCTCAGCTATTATTTCTTCAAGTACATCTTCAGCACCTTTCCCTCTCTCTTCCTCCTCTGGAATACCAATTATGCGTAGATTATTTCTCTTTAGTGCATCACTTAGTTCTCTAATTTTCCCCTCATACTCCTGGATTTTTTTTATCTCTCTTTTTCTCAGCTTCTTTTTTTTCCATAATTTTATCTTCTAGTTCACCTATTCTCTCCTCTGCCTCATTCAATCCGAGCCGTGGTTATTTCCATTTTATTTTGCAGCTCATTTATAGCATTTTTAAGCTCCTCCTGACTGTTCCTTAGTCCCTTGATCTCTGTAGCAATAGATTCTCTGCTGTCCTCTATACTGTTTTCAAGCCCAGCGATTAATTTTATGACTATTATTCTAAATTCACTTTCTGTTGTATTGTTTAAATCATTTTTGATCAGTTCTTTAGCTGTTGTTATTTCCTGGAGGTTTTTTTGAGGGGAATTCTTCCGTTTGGTCATTTTGGATAGTCCCTGGAGTGGTGCCGGACTGCGGGGCACTTCCCCTGTGCTGTCTTGAATAACTTGCGTTGGTGGGCGGGGCCGCAGTCAGACCTGATGTCTGCCCCCAGCCCACCACTGGGGCCACAGTCAGACTGGTGTGTGCCTTCTCTTCCCCTCTTGTAGGGGCGGGATTCACTGTGGGGTGGCGTGGTCTGTCTGGGCTACTTGCACACTGCCAGGCTTGTGGTGCTGGGGATCTGGCGTATTAGCTGGGGTGGATCGGCAAGGTGCATGGGGGCGGGAGGGGCAGGCTCAGCTCACTTATCCCTCGGTGATCCGCTTCGGGAGGGGCCCTGCGGCAGCGGGAGTCAGACCCGCCGCCAGAGGGATGGATCCGCAGAAGCATAGCGTTGGGTGTTTGTGTGGTGCAAGCAAGATCCCTGGCAGGAACTGGTTCCCTTTGGGATTTTGGCTGGGGGATGGGTGAGGGAGATGGCACTGGTGAGCGCCTTTGTTCCCTGCCAAGCTGAGCTCTGTCATCCGGGGCTCAACAACCCTCCCTCCCATTGTCCTCCAGACTTCCTGCTCTCTGAGAAGAGCTGTTAACTTATAATCTTCCAGATGTTAAGTCCCGCTTGCTGTCTGAACACACTCCATCTGGCCCCTCCGCTTTTGCAAGCTAGACTCAGGGGCTCTGCTTGGCCGGTGGGCCGCCCCTCCGCCCCGGCTCCCTCCCGCTAGTCCGTGTAGCACGCACCGCCTCTCCGCCCTTCCTACCCTCTTCCGTGGGCCTCTCGTATGCGCTTGGCTCCGGAGAATCCGTTCTGCTACGGACTAACCATAATTTAAGAGCTCAATAGACACATGTGACCAGTGGCTACCACATTAGAAAGTGCAGCTTGATAAAGGTTATTCAGTAATTTAGCTTCTCCAACGGGTTCTACCTCAAGGCCTAAGAAACCTGGACTTACTTTCCTAAGACTTTTTCCAATAACTGTATGCACGGTTCTAGTGGGATAAGGGCAGGGATGGAGTGAGAAGAAAAAAAGAGGAGGGAGATACTGAGCCCAATTCATCCAATCCCCAGGGAGGTACTGGTGTCAATGTCAAACTTCCTTGGCAAGAACCTGATGTCACAGATGCCACTGAGCCAAAGTGTAGAAAAAGGAAGCCTAGGGGCGATTGGGCAGAGAAGGCCCAACTCCTAGCCTCACTGGTGGCTCTGTAGCACTTCTCTTAGCTGATTCTCAGAAATTTCTAGTTCATGTTCCCTGCCTACACTGATCCTTAAGAAGAATTAATATTCCGTAGAAGATGAGAGCTGGGAGAGGCTTTAGAGGTCCTTTGGTGCAACCTCTTCATTTTACATTTGAGGACAGTCAGATCTAGAGTGTCAAGGACTTGCCAGAGGGGACACAGCTGGCTAGAAGCAGAGCCTCTCTTAGCCTTGAGCAACTCAGGCTGGTATCTATTCTTGTGCACCAGAAAGATACAAGAATGTGCTCAGCGGGAGTAATTCACAGCTCATATTCTCTAGGCCTTCTAGGGCCCCATGTACACAGGAAAAGACCAATGTGGTCATTAGTGCAGGCTGGGTTAACACATCTGGATGTCATACGTGTTGAGAAAACTCTCAGGATGAAAGTTGAGTGTTAGGAACATTGATACACAGACCAGGGAAGGTCAGGAAGTGCTAGGAGACAGAGGCACTAACACCCTCCCCTTCTAGTGCCCCTCACCGACCAAAGGTCCAAAACTGGTTCAAATAAAAGGCAGGTTGTCAGACTTGTTAGACTAGCAGGACCTAAGTATGTCCTGCCTATAAGAAATGTGCTCAGATACAAAGGAAATGTACTCAAATATAAAGAAAAAAAGGTTACTGAAATCAAGATCCTAAAGAGATATCTGCAGCCCTGTGCTCCCTGAGGCATTATTCACAGTAGCCAAGACATGAAAGCAAACCCATGTCCACTGAATAAGACTGGGTAAAGAACATGGAATATATGTAGTCTACAAACAATAGTACTCAGCCTTAAAAAAGAAGGAAATCTTACCATTGGTGACAACATAGATGAACCCGGAGGACATTATGCCAAGTGAAATTAGCCAGACATGGAAGGACAAATACCATGACATTACATACACGAGGAGTCTAAAATCGTCAGACTCATAGAAGCAGACAGTACAAGGGCAGCTGCCAGAGCCTGGGGGACAGGGGAAGGAAACAGGTAGGTATTGGTCAAAGGGTATAAAGTTTCAGTTATACAAGAGGAACAGCACCCAGAGATCCACTGTACAGCATAGAGCCTATAGTTTAAACTGTAGACTTAAAGTTTGCTTAGAAAGTAGATCTTAGGTTAAGCGCTCTTACCACAAAATAATAATAATGATGATGATAATAATAATAATAATAATAAATAAGGAGGGCAGGAGGAAACCTGGAGGTGACATGTTTATGGCACAGAGTGTGGTGATGGTTTCACAGGTGTATACTTACCTCCAAACTCAAGTTGTATACAATTAAATATGTATAGCTTTTTGTATGGCAATCATAGCTCAATAAAATGTTATTTAAAAAATAATTAATAACATTAATTATTTAATAAATAAATAATTTAATAACTAAATAATTTATTTAATAAATAAATTTAATAACATTAATAAAATGTTATTTAAAAAATAATTAATAACATTAAAAAACATAATTCTATATTTCTATGTACCTAATTACAGAGTTTCAAGATACATTAGGCAAAACCTGACAGAACAGAAAGAGAAATAGGTAAATCTACAATTATAGTTGGAGATTTCGAGCTCTTCTCTCAGTGACTGACAGAACAAGTAAACAGAAAATCACTAAGAATGTAGGAGCCCTGACAGTGCTAGCTGTGAACTTGGCCTGATTGATATTTAAAAAACAATATATCCAACAGTAGAATACACATTTGTTTAGTGCACATGGAATATTCATCAAGATTAATCATATGCTGATAAAACAATTCTTAATAAATTTAAGAGGGCTGAAATCATGTGTGACCACAAAATTAAAATTATAATTCAATAACAAAGAAATGTTTGAAAAATTCCCCAAAATATCTAAAAATTAAGCAACATACTTTTTTTTGAGAGACAGAGAGAGAGAGAGAAAGAGGGAGTGCCAGCGGGGGAGAGGGGCAGAGGGAGAGAGAGAGAGAGAGATTGAGAGACAGAATCTTAAGCAGGCCCCATGCTCATCAAATGAGCCACCCAAGGGCCCTAAACAACATATTTCTAAAGAGCCTACGGGTTGGAGTGCCTGGGTGGCTCAGTTGGTTAAGCATCTGACTCGATCTCCGCTCAGGTCATGATCTCTCAGTTTGTGAGATCTAGCCCCGAGTCAGGCTCCCTGCTGATAGTGCAGAGCCTGCTTGGGATTCTCTCTCTCCCTCTCGTGCTCGTGTGCACATGCTCTCTCTCTCTCTCTCTTGCTTTCTCAGAAATAAAATGAATAAACATTTAAAAAAATAAGGAAACTATGAGTCAAAGAAGAAATCACAGAAGAAATTAGAAAAAAAATTTTAATTAAGTGAAAATGAGAACACTACCTAAAAATCTGCAGGGAGGTCACTAAAGCAGTACTTACAAAGAAATTCAGCTATTAATAAGAAGGTGTGAAATGAGCTACACTCCCATTTTAAAAGCAAGAAGCAAGCAAATTAAACTCAAAGTGAATATAAGAAAGAAAATAACAAAAAGTGGAAGTTAATGAAATGGAAAAGAAACATCAATGAAATCAAAAGTGATTTCTTGGAAAAGATTAGTAAAATTGGCAAACTTCTGGCTAGACTGGTAAAGAAGAGAAAAGGTGCAAATGACCAATATTAGGAATGAAAGAGGGAACATCATGAAAATACTAGAGATGATAAAGGGGCAATGAGACATATTTTGAATACTTTTATTGGAATAAATTTAATAACCTAAATGAGACAAATTCCTTTAAAGACATTAATTATCAAAATGGACACAAGAAGAAATAGAAAATCTGAATGAGCCTGTAACTATTAAATAAGTTGAATTTGTAATTAAAAATCTTCCCATAAAGAAGACCCCAGGCCCACACAGTTTCATATATGCATTCTAACAGTTAAAGATAAAATACTCTGAATTCAACACAAATTTTTCAGCAAACAGAAAAAGATGGAACAGTTTCCAGCTCGTTTTTATTCTCATAAACTCAGAATCACCCTGATACCCAAGCTAGACAAAGACATTATAAGAAAACTAGAGCAATATTCCCCATGAACACAGACTCAAAAATCCTTAACAAAATATTAGCAAATGAAATTCTGAAATATATGAAAAGAAAGATACACCACTTGCCTGTCCAGACTTTAGCTCCTTTACCTATAAACCAAAAAGGTTAAGCTAGAACAGATCATTTCTTAAGTACCATCTAGGCCTTAAGTTTTATGGTATGTTCAGCATGGCCTCTGGTCTCAGACTTCTCTCCTTTTCATTCTCTCTCTCTTTTTATTGAGGTATAGTTGACATACAACATTATATTAGTGGCAGGTGTACAACATAATGACTTGATATTTGTATATGTTGCAAAACGATCACCACAATAAATCTAGTTAACACCTGTCACCATACAGTTACAGAACTTTTTTTTCTTGCAGCAGACTCCTCTCTTTTAAAGGCGCTTAGAGTTGCTGAAATTCCAGATCCTAGTAGCCTTGGGGAAAAAGTCAAGTTTAAGTGTCATATAACAAGGCTCTAATATACAAGCATACCTGGTTCCATTGCATTTTGCCTTATTGTGCTTTGCAGATTTTGTGGGGTTTTTGTTTGTTGTTTTTTTTTTTTTCAAATTGAAAATTTGTGGCAACTCTGCATTGAGAAAGTCCATCGGTACCATTTTTCCAATAGCATTTGCTCATTTCATGTCTCTGTGTCACATTTTGATAATTCTCCCAACATTCAAAACTTTTTCATCATTATTATGTTTGCTATGGTGATCTGTGATCAGGAATCTTTGCTGTTACTACTGCAATTATCTTGGAGCACCATGAACCACGCCAGTGTAAGATGGTGAACTTTATTGGTAAATGTGTGTGTTCTGACTCCTCTGCCAGCTGGCTGTTCCCCCGTCTCTCTCCCTCTCCTCAGGCCTCCCTATTCCCTGAGACACAACAACATTGAAATTAGGCCAATTAGTAACACTACAGTGGCCCCTAAGTGTACATGTGAAACGTAGAGTCACCTGTCTCTCACTTTAAATCAAGAGCTAGAAATGATTGTTTAGTGAGGAAGGCATTTCGAAAAGCAAGAAAGAAGCCAGGTCTCTTCTAACAAAAATGGCATGCTATAGAGAAATTGTTCGTGTAAGGGAGTTGATTGATGTGTCAAACTTCATTGTTGTCTTATGTTAAGAAGCTGCCATGGCTTCCCCCCAACCCTCAGCAACCACCACCCGGAACAATCAGCAGCCACCAGCATCCAGGCAAGACCCTCCACCAGCAAAAAGATTACAGTTCACCGTGAGCTCAGATGATGGTTAGCAATTTTTAGGAATATTTTATTTTACTTATTTATTTATTTATTTATTTATTTATTTATTTATTTATTTTAAAGTATATTTATTTGAGAGAGAACGAGTGTGTGTGTGTGTGTGTGTGTGTGTGTGTGTGTGCAAGTGGAGGAGGGGCAGAGAGAGAGGGAGAGAGAATGAGAATCCCCATTAGGGATTCAGGTGCAGAGCCTGACTCGGGGCTCAAACTCATGAAACATGAGACCATTATCTGAGCTGAAATAAAGAGTCACTTAACCGACGAGCCATCCCAGCATCCCCAAATAGGTTATTTTTAAATTAAGGTATTTACACTGCCTTTTAGATATTGTGCTATTGCACATAAATTTAATTTTTTTTTTTTTTAGAGAGCGCATGTGCAAGCAGAAGAAAGGGGCAGAAGGGAAGAGAGAGACAGAGTCTTTTTTTTTGTTAAGTTTATCTGTTTATTTACTTTTAGAGAGAGACAGAGAGAGAGGGCAGGGGAGGGGCAGAGAGAGAGGGAGAGACAGAATCCCAAGCAGGCTCCGCTCTGTCACCACAAACCCCGATGTGGGGCTTGAACACACAAACTGCGAGATCGTGACCTGAGCCGAAATCAAGAGTCGGACGCTTAAACAGCTGAGCCACCCAGGTGCCCTGAGAGAGTCTTAAGCAGGCTCCACGCTCAGCAGGGATCCCAACATGGGGTTCTATCCCACAACCCTGGGATCAAGACCTGAGCAGAAATCAAGAGTCAGACGCTCAACTGACAGAGTCACCCAGGTGTCCCTAAACATAACTTTTATATGCACTGGGAAACCAAAAAAAGTATTTGACTCACTTCATGGCAATATTCTATGTACTTCAGTCATCTGGAATGGAACCAGCAATGTCTCTGAGGTATGCTTGTGAAGTTACAAGGTGGTCCTGTCCCCCATTGTCTCAAGTAGCAGGAATTTCAGGTCAGAAGAAGCAGATTAAATGATATCAACAGAAGAGATGTGTTGGTGTCACACTACACAAGTAATTCCTTGCCTCATCTGGAGCTTTCCTGGTGCTGATACATCGCATATCTTAGTAGCAGTGGTCACTGACTGCTTCACAGTCTTGTATTCAGCCTTGGTGGTACTCAACCTGAACGTCAGTTATATCCTGACAGAAGTCAAGGAACCCCCCCAAAACCTCTTCCACCATTTCTTAGAAAATCAGGGGAGAAAAAAGCTATTCGTGGGGTAATACAAAGAACACACCAGAAATTCAGTCTCCTTTGTTCCGGCATCGCGCCTATGTGTGAGGTTCTAAAATCGAATCACAAACTGCGACTATAAAAATACTATTGTTGTATTTGTGTTTATTTAAACTGAGGGCTTAAATTGCAGACCGTAAAATGATAATTTTCTGCAACTGGTCAACAGTCTAATATATGGAAATGCTGAGCCCAGTGCAGACTAATGTTGACTCTCATCATAGGGCACAGAATAGGATTGGCAGGCAAGGCAGGAGGAAGCAAGGGGAGATCTTGACAGATCTAGAAACACCGGGCTGAGTTTAACCAGTTTCTTAATGAGGAGGGATTGGAATTAATCATAAACCCATCTTGCATGTCTCTTCAGGTTTATTGTAGAGATAACCTTAATTTTATTTATTTATTTATGTTTATTTCTTTTTGAGAAAGAGAGAGACAGAGAGACAGCACAGGTGGTGGAGGAGGCAGAGAGAGAGGGAGACACAGAATCTGAAGCAGGCTCCAGGCTCTGAACTGTCAGTCCAGAGCCCAATGTGCAGCTCGAACTCACAAACTGCGAGACCATGACCTGAGCTGAAGTTGGACACTCAGCCGACTGAGCCACCCAGGCACCCTGAGATAACTTTAATTAAAAAAAATTTTTTTTAATGTTTTATTTTTGAGAGAGAGAGAGAGACACCAGGGGAGGGACAGAGAAAGAGAGAGACACACAGAATGTTTTATTTTTGAGAGAGAGAGAGAGAGAGAGAGAGAGAGAGAGAGAGAGACACCAGGGGAGGGACAGAGAAAGAGAGAGACACACAGAATGTTTTATTTTTGAGAGAAAGAGAGAGAGAGAGAGAGAGAGAGAGAGAGAGAGACACCAGGGGAGGGACAGAGAAAGAGAGACACACACAGAATCCAAAGGCAGTCTCCAGGCTCTGAGCTGTCAGCACAGAGCCCAATGCAGGGCTTGAATTTATGAACCATGATGAGCCGAAGTCGGATGCTTATCTGACTGAGCCACCCAGGCGCCCCCGGATAACCTTAATTTTTAAAAGGATAGTATATTACATAGAATTCTTTAGTTGTAGGGAGTCAATCATTATCGTCTAACCCTTTATGCTTATGTACAAAGCCTCAAGTATAAGACCCCCTTCAGATATTCTGAATTGTGGCCACATGGACCCCAAATCATTAACTGCAGTCAAGATTTTACTGCTCTGAAAGGCTGGTACAGTAAAAATATTCACAGATGGCACTGAGTGGGCCTTTTTCTTACCTGAGGGTGCCCACACGCCACACTGGCATATTTGACAAAAGGCAAAAGGACAATTATTTCTTTCTTTGGGTTCTCACAGCTATTAATGTTTCTTTATTGTTCTAGCTGTCTTTGGGAAGAGAGGTGTGTTAACTCTTTGAAGATTTTCTCTTCGTCTTTGATGCCCTTTAAAATCACTACCAGAGCATCTGGGTGGCTCAGTCGGTTAAGCATCCAACTCTTGGTTTCGGCTCAGGTCATGATCTCACGGTTCATAGGTTCAAGCCCTGCATCAGACTCTGCATTGACAGTGCTGAGCCTGCTTGGGATTCTTTCCCTCCCTCTCTCTCTCTCTGCACCTCCCATACTCTCTCTCTCTCTCTTTCACTCTCAAAATAAATAAGTAAACTTCAAAAAAAAAAAATAAAGTCACTACTAAACATCTAAGTTAGTATTGGCTTTTACTTATCCTGTGTGGAATTTGGTATACTTTTTCAATTTAAGGTGTTTGTTTTTTTTTTGTTTTTTTTTTTAAATTTTTTTTTTTTTTTTAATGTTTATTTATTTTTGAGACAGAGAGAGATAGAGCATGAACGGGGGAGGGTCACAGTGAGAGGGAGACACAGAATCTGAAACAGGCTCCAGGCTCTGAGCTGTCAGCACAGAGCCTGACGCGGGGCTCGAACCCACGGACCGTGAGATCATGACCTGAGCCGAAGTCGGACGCTTAACCGACCAAGCCACCCAGGCGCCCCTTAAGGTGTTTGTTTTAATGTTTATTTATCTTGAGAGAGAGAAAGAGAAAGCACAAACAGAAAGAGAGGGAGAGAGAGAGAATCCCAAGCAAGCTCTGCTTTGTCAGCACGGAGCCTGAAGGGGGCCTTGAATCGTGAGATCATGACCTGAGCCGAAGTCAAGAGTCAGGCACCCCCAACCAAGGGTCTTATGTTTTTCTTCAATTCTCGGAAATTCTCAGCTATAATCTCCTTGAACATTTTCTCTCTCCCTTTATTCTCTACATCATGCTTTGGTATCTCTATGCTTCTGGAATGCCTGATAGTGTTCACCTGTTCATCCTATTCTCCAAATCCCAACTGCCTTTTGCATTCCCCCCCCCACCCCACTCCATGTCACTCTCGATCCCTATCTCATTTCTTATTTCTGTATGTATAATTTCAACTATCCTTCTATTCTCTAGGTGTCTTTAGCTGTGTCTAATTGACTACGGGTTTTAAAAATCTCAGGTCACAGAACTAGGTTATGTTAATTCTTGGTTCATTACCTACTTTCTTCATTTGTTAATACCTGGCCCTCTTTTGCTTATTTATATATGTATCTATTCATTAATAATATTAAAAAAACACAAAGGGACTAGAATGTTAGCAATAACTTAAATCTACCTAAACACTTCCACCTAATTTTGTTCTAGTGCTTTCCTCTCAACCAAGGAAACCACTACCCTGAATCTTGTGCTTATTATTCCTTTACTTAAAAAAATTTTTAATCAAGGGTGCCTGGGTGGCTCACTCGGTTAAACTTCTGACTTCGGCTCAGGTCATGATCTCACTGTTCGTGGGTTCGAGCCCTGTGTCGGGCTCTGTGCTGACAGCTCGGAGCCTGGAGCCTGCTTGGGATTCTGTGTCCCCTCCCCCACTCGTGCCCTGTCTCCCTCTCTCAAAAAATAAATATTAAAAAAAATTTTTAAATCAAATTTTAAGAATAAAGGGATCCCTAGAAAGTGTGTTATTCGTTTTTTTTTTTTTAATGGTGTAACTATAAAAATGGTTCTATACTAAAATAGTCTTCTGGGACTTGTTCATTCACAATTATGTTACTAAGATTCATGAGGGGGTGACTGGGAGGCTCAGTCAGTTGAGTGTCTGACTTTGACTCAGGTCAGGATCTCACGGTTCATGGGTTCGAGCCCTGTGTTGGGCTCTGTGCTGACAGCTCAGAACCTGGAGCCTGCTTGGGATTCTGTGTCTCCTTCTCTCTCTGCCCCTCCCCCGCTTGTGCTCAGTCTCTGTCTCTCAAAAATAAATAAAGGTAAAAAAAAATAAGACTCATGCAGCGTGCTGCCTGTAGCTATAATTCATTTGTTTTGACTGCATTATAATGTTCCATTATGTCATCGTGTGATTATATCACAGTTTATTTATCCACTCTTTGGTCAACAAGCATTTGGGTTGTTTCCAGGTTTTTGCTATTATGAGCAGCACTACTGAAAACATCATCGTTCATGTCTCCTGGGTTTCTCTTGGTTATGCTCCAAGAAATGGAATTACTGAGATATAGAATATGGGAATGTCAGCTTTCGAGAGAGTGGCACACTCTTTTCCTATGTGGTTATAAAAAGCAACCTGTCCATTGAGTTTTTAATTTTCAGGAACTGTACTTTTTTCTTAAAAAAATTTTTTAAAATATTTATTTATTTTTGAGAGAGAGAGAGACAGAGTGCAAATGGGGGAGGAGCAGAGAGAGAGAGAGACAGACAGACAGAGTCTGAAGTAGGTTCCAGGCTGTCTGAGCTGTCTGCTCAGAGCCTGTTATGGAGCTTGAACTTGTGAAGGGTGGGATCATGACCTGAACCGAAGTCACTTAACCGACTGAGCCACTCAGGTCCCCCAGGGACCGTATTTCTCACTCATAAGAACATTATGTAGTTC
Organism: Panthera pardus; assembly: GCF_024362965.1. Taxonomy (NCBI): domain Eukaryota; kingdom Metazoa; phylum Chordata; class Mammalia; order Carnivora; family Felidae; genus Panthera; species Panthera pardus. The sequence continues at coordinate 88,769,285 of NW_026526677.1, forward strand.
TTTATTGAATTGACTTTTGTTTCCAAACTGTCTTCTGCTGTGATTATAGCTTCCATTGCTTATCTGTCTGATCAGTTTAAACATCCATCTATTATCATCTTTTTCAAATTGTGTAATCATTCCAGTTCTTGAGGTGCTAAGTCTGTTTGGTGCATGTGCTTAACACCAATACGCTCCCTCACCCCATGGTGGTTTGTTTCTTCATATGGTTTATAAATTTTGGTTATGAGCTTATCTTTAGCACAACTTTTTTCCCCTAGAGGAATCTTATCTCCTCTGGCTTTAGTGCTTCTATAAAGTGACTTTTCAATTGCTTCTACTGGAGCCACAGGGATTTCAATGGTGTCAAATGTATGTCTTATGTTATGATGATGTCTTGGTTTGGGGTTTCTAGCTGGATATATAGCATCTGTCTAGACCTCACACACTGACACGGCACAGGCCTGGAGTCTTCTCATAGATGACGTTTGTTTGTTTGTTTGTTTGTTTGTTTGTTTGTTTAACTCCAGCAAAGCCTCAAGTGAATGTCAAGGCTCCTCGCCATTTCCAAGGTTGATGGATGTTTTCCTAGCTCCTTTTCCAGGAGTTGGGAAGCTCTTTAGGTCACTGGGCTTTAAGGGGATGGGAATTCAATTGTAGTTTCCAAATTTATGCACGCTCAAGACCATTTAAACTATACCAGTGTAAACACGAAAAAAAAAAAACATGCATCCACAGTTTCTGGGGCCTAAATGCAGGCCTGAAGAACCTCTTGGACCATTATGATGTTAGCTCCCACTTTTCCCCCTCTCTGGGTTTGAGTTCCTTCTCTTGTTCATTTGTTTAGATAGCATTTCTAGGTGTAGATGAAATAAGGGGCAGGGAGCCCTAGTCAGTGCAATCAAGTTTTGTTGCCAGAAATTCTACTGATGCATTTTTATTAAAGCACTGATGTCATTCCTCCTCGGACTGTTGAACATTGATTAACTTTAGGCCTCTCACACTGAGGGCAAACTACTTGAAGGGCAGGCACATTTTATTCATCTTTGTCTTCTGCACATCCATGACTTGTGCACCAACATATTAACACAGAACACACGCTCAAATATAATTGTGAAATGCAAATATAATGAGAGAACAAGTTAATGAATGAATGCCACCTGGCCTCATCTTCTTAATATACTCCACATCTGCTTTCCGATAAAACCCCATTTCTCCACTTCGTTATTCAAAGAACTCTTAAGGCACAGTAAGGCAGAGGCTTGTTCAAGGTCATAGAAGGTCAGTCAAGGAGCAGGGCAGAGAATTTGGGAATCCTGAGCCCTGGAGAGCTGATGACCTGTTGTCTCTATTCTCCAGGGAGCATGGGCAAACAGGGCAGCTGCCACATGGAGGCAGTGCGTGGTGCATTTTACAGGATTGGTACACTCACTTTTTTGTTTCGGACGGAGCCAGCACTTGTGCAATTTCAGGAGTGGGAACACCTCCAAGAAAGTGGCAGAACACAGGTGGCTTTTGTGCAAACTCTCCTTCTCAGGGTTTCCAGAACTTCTCTCGCTCCACCTGCATTATTCCTGCCGTTCCAGTCATGAAGGGGGATATTTAACGCCACAGAGTTTGTGTTCTGAGTGAGCATGTGTGGTGCCCACACGTGTGTGCCTGTGCATGATGTGTCACCGCCCGTGTACTTGGGAAGGGAAAGCCAGTGCTCCGTGAACACACCTGCCTCAGCATTTAGCCATCACAGGGAAGCTGTTCTGTGTATGCCTCCCCCATTGACCTGTGAGTTGCTTCAAAATGGGTACTTTGTCTACACCATCTTTGTACCCTCTGTGCCAAGACAGGAAACGTTTGCTGAATTAGATGATCAAAGACGAAACACGGAAAAAGATGCCCCCAGACTCAGCTGCTTTTCTGGGCCAGGATCTGTGTCTCTCATGTTCACCTAAAGCTCTAAGGTTGCGGGGTCCTCCCACTCCTCTTTCCAGCAACAAGGGCCGAAGCCAAGCCACCCCCATCCCTTCTTGCTTGGCCCAATTCTCTAGCAGCTTTGGTCTCTACTTAGGAATGTAATAACAAGCATACCTTTCTGCATGATAAAAGAAATTACGGCTTGCATTACAAAAGGGATACTCCTTCGTGGCTTCAGTAATGAGAGGCAATGTGAAATTATTGTAATATTTCCATCAAATATGTTTAAGTGTAAATAAAATTGCAAGTAGGCCTATTCTCACCTTTGAGAGCTAGAACCAGTCTGTGGCTTCTTCACGGAATGTGTGGCAATGTTGTCCCCAAATGGCTGGGGGTGCTGAAAGAAATCAGCATGGAGAGACACCTCCCTGTTTGTCCTCTCAGCCTTGGGAGTGGGCCCCAAGAGGGCTTTGCCCGAACCCTGGCCTCTCTCTGCCCTGGGCTATGAGGGACTCAGAGTAGCTGCATTCTGAGTGTGTGAAAAGCGCAAAGGGAATATGAGTCAGAGAAATAATTCCTAGGGCCAACCTCACCCTAGAATTGTTTCATTAGAATGGGGAGCTAGAGATGGGGGAGCAAGCCCTTTGCCAAAGTCTCCACACTGTTCCAACTTGCCTTTGACTTGAGGCCTCAGCAAACACTGACACAGGGCTGACAAAGTGAGAAGGGCTTGATTTACAGAGCATTCCTCCATCCAAAGACACCAGACACTGTAAATAGAGGTTCTGAAGTGCTCACACCCAATATGAGCTGACCCTGCGTCTCTCACTGCCTAGCGCCCGGGAGTAAATTTCCCCAACAGGCAACATGCCCTGTTAATTGGCAGGACAGAAGAAAGCTTCTTCTGAACAGATGCCATTAGGAAAGTCGGACAAAGAGCCAAGTCGGGTGCTGTGTTCTTCAAGGCAGGAATCTTGAGGTCACTGGGGGAATTTTGTAACTCCTGCTTGCTGTCAACCAGCTTTAGGGGGCTTCTGTCAGTACTAGGGCTTATATTATTTTATGACGTGAGTATGGAGAGTCCCTCTGATTTTCATAGCCTGGTCCTAATAGCACAAACATCTTGAGTTTCAATGAACGTTTTCCAGAACACTCTTCCAACGAGCACAGCCCTAGCCCACTCCCCAGAACACCGGAGTGTGCCACATGTTTTGCTTATAGTGGTGACTCCAGACTTTCTACAGAAGAGGATCTTAGGGGCACCAATTTTGGAAGTGGAGGCCAGGAATCTGTCTTAAAGCTGGGCTTTCATGCACCATGTGATCAACTGGATGGAAATGTTCACCAGAAGGGAAACAAACAGAAAAACGTGATTAGAGAAAAACTATATACTTTGTTTACATCAATGAGATCCTCCTTTGGGTAATATGGACTTGCAATCTGGGATTTATTTTTTCTTTCTTACAGTTGGTCAATTATTCCAGCTATATGGCATTTGCTTCTGCTTAGTGTCTTCCCTCTAGATTATTCTGTGACCTTCCTGGCCTAGGAATTTAAAATACACACCTTGTGATTATTTACTTAGATGAAATTTACTTATTTGCTGACCTGATATTTGGGGACTTTGGATATGGGGTTGATGCAGATGGGTGTGGGGAAGGTAATATTGGCCCTGCCCATGTCCCTTGGCTTCATAGGACCCTGGAAGGAATGCTGTTGTTTTGGAAATAGGCTGACTATATGTCTAGTAGAAGCACAAAGGATCAGATTGAATCCACACACAGAGACTTTCACTAGCATAGGAGAGCAAATCACTACTCCTCTCTGAATTTCAAGATCCCATAAAATGAAGATATTGGCCCGGAGACTCAGGTCTCTTTTTGCTGGTTCTATCTAGCCCTCCACCATCCATCCTCAGCAGATTGGATTATGGGACCTATTTTCACCCCTCCCATCTATTTACTATAATCCCAGAACGAGTTCTTTTGTGCCTCCCGGATCTCATGCTCTCCACTTGCAAAGTGGGGACACTTATTGGCTTCTCTTCTACCCACAAGCATCTCAAGGAATCTCAGCCTCTTGGACCAGAAAGGTGATTTGACTCATCCCTTCCTGAAGAATCTCCAGAGCACAATCAAATCTAGGGAGAAAGACCCACACAAGCATAAGCCATACACTTCCTCTCTTGGAAGGAGGTACACAAAGAGGAGGAAGAGTAGCTCAAACATGGGACCACCCAGGATAGCCTGGACCACAGTGCTGGGGCTAGGGCTCCAGGACTTGCCCATGAGACCTTGGTCTCTTACACTTGGTCACAAAGTGTTATAGCAGGAAGGTCTGCAGAGATCATCTCAACAGCCATAATTTTGAAGGATGGTAAGAGCTGTGATCAGCCTTTACTAAGTTTGAGGACATCTTTTTCCATTAACAGTTAATCCAAAGAGAACCTGTTATGTGGACAAATTCAGAGCCAAATCAGATGAAAAAAAAAATGTGGCACCTTACTTCTAAGAGTTTATAGTCTAAATTAAACAGCACAAACTCATAATGGCGAAACAAATCCTGGACAGCCTTCAAGAGCATTGAGTCCAATGTTGACACTACTTACATCCCGGCCTCAGGTCAGGGGCTCTGGTGTATTCAGGACGGGGTAAGGGCTTTGGGTTTCGTTATGGGGTAGTGTTCATGCAGGAAAAATCACTATGTCATGCCAGTCAGTAAGAAAAGTTTCCATGCTGGAAAGAATTGCAGGCAGTCAAATGGGTTAACATGACATGGCAGCTGCGGAGGAGACAAGGTGGTACATGCAAGATGTTGAAGGCTGAGTGGACAAGTTCATCTAATGAGGACCAACATCTCCAGATCTTTAAAGTACATGACCACTTGAATCGGAAGCTGTTAGGCTGACTTTCTTTTTCTCATTATTCAGTTGTCTCTGGAAATCCCACTTCCCGCACGACACCTTCCCAGGATGAGGATCCGATCAGACCCAGTATCTTGACCTTCTGCATATGGGATTAGAACTCAGATGGAGGTGTTACATTTGCTCTATCTATATTCACACTGGTCTGTGGTGCATCTTAATGGCTTAGTAAATTATGCCACTGTGTTCTTTTAGCAAGCAGACAGTACACATCACATAGCTGACGCATGTTATAGTGGGAAGAAGGGCTAACTAGTCCCGCCCACTCAATTCTCAGAGGAGAGCACGGAAGTTACTGGAGACTCTGTGAAACTTGCCTAGTCAGTGACTCTGGGGAGCACAAAGGTAATGTTTGTCAGTGCAGTGCTGTTGTTCTGTGGCTTGGGTCTTGGATCTCCCTTACTGATGTGCTCCCTCCCCTGTCCTGGCTGCCTTGGTCCGCTTCCACTATCCCCGCCCCCGGCACTCACCTGAACATGCACACACCCCTCCTGTTTGGCTCGAGCATGAGGGTAGCAGAGTAGGAGAAAAGCTTGGACTCTAGCAGATAATGTGGAGGGGAGGAGAGAGAGAAAGGGGAAGTAAAGAAAGGCTACAGACAAATGAAAATTGGCCTGTAAAGACAAAGCCAATGAGATTCATCACCTGGATTACACCGATTCTACAGACAACTCACAATTCAGAAAAGCTTTGACAAAGGCAGCCACTTTGGACAACTACCACGAATTTGGATCTCTATGTTCCAGTATGCTTGTGGAGAAAAGCAGCAGCTCGTTAACTTAAACATATTCTAACTATTCACTCTTTTAGACGCCCCCTTCCCCTTTTTAATGGAAAGTACATTTCTCCCCTAGAGGCTTCAATTCAACCAAAGCTGCAAAAGGATGAATTCTGGACTCAGGACCAGCCTAATGATGTATATTAACGAGTTTGGCTATAATTCCAGGCCAGGAATGGAGAGTTCTTGACACTGTGAAACAACAGAATAGGAGAGAAAATGGTGGAAATTTCAATGCAAAGGTTAGGTTGTGCGCCTTAAAAGGAAATTTTTTAAAGAAAGCGTGCCTAGCATAAGATCTGGTGTAAAGGAGTAGCTTGTGCTTATGGGCAGGAGTTCAGAAAACAAAACACAGAGTTCAAATACAAAGTGGCCAATTATTTGTTGCTTTGTACATTGGCTGGCTGGAAGCAAAGGTCCACCAGCAACTTGGAAGCAGGAATGGACATCCCTGGGTTTATTTCTGAAAGCTCCTACTTCCTCAAAGTCCTTCTTCTTCTTTTTTAATGTTTATTCATTTGGGGTGCCTGGGTGGCTCAGTCAGTTAAGCCTCCGACTTAGGCTCAGGTCATGATCTCGCGGTTTGTGAGTTTGAGTCCCGTGTCGGGCTCTGTGCTGACAGCTTGGAGCCTGGAGCCTGCTTCAGATTCTGTGTTTGTCTCTCTCTCTGCCCCTCCCCTCCTTGTGCTATGTCTCTCTGTCTCTCTCAAAAATAAATAAACATTAAGAAATATTTATTCATTTATTTATTTTGAGAGAGAGAGAGGGAGGGAGAGGGAGAAGGAGAAAGGGAGAAAGAGAGAGAAAGGGAGAGAGAGAATTCCAAGCAGGCTCCGCACAGCCGGTGCAGAGCCTGATTTGGGGCTCTAACTCACGGATTGTGACCTGAGCTGAGGTCAAGAGTCAGACGCTTAATTGAGCAATTCAGGCGCCCCTCCTCAAAGTTCTACTGAAAGATTCTTATGAGAATTTACCCAAAGATTCCCTTGAAAAATGCAAGTTCACTTTCTAGTCATTGTGGCAAATATAATAAAAATCATTAAAAAGATATTAAATGTTTAATTGATTTTTATACTACAGTGATTGGCTTCTGTATTGCCTGGCTGGTGTCTACATTTCACGAAGTTTTGTACTGACCTGTGTACAGGTACGTAGTTTGCATTTAGTCAGATGTTGCACTTGTGATCCTATTCTATAAAAAGTTGGTCATTTGGCTGTTGGCAATGCAAGTGGCTTAGTTTCTACTGGAAAATCTGATTCAGCTTACATCATTTTGACTTAGAGCACTTTTGCCAGGAATGAATTCTAGGAGTGCAAGGCAGCCCTGTTTTTCCCCAGGTCTGCAGAGGCCTGTTGGTTTTAATGGGTTGTGTGTAGGACACAAGGATGTGACTCACCTATCCACTTAACAGTCATAGGAAAGTACATAAACAGCTCAGCTTCAGTCACAATTCTCATTGTGTGGACCATACTGAGTATGCATTACCATTTAGTGTTTGTGATTTCACAGGAAAATGGACATTGGTGCCCAGGGAACAAAGTCTCTATTCAGTTCAATATCATGAATGTCATTAATGTAACGGTAATGAACCATTTTCATAGGACAAGTGTGCCAAACTGTGTTGCCAACTTGAACATCACTGACTTCCCTGTCTTCCTGCCTGGTAGGAGAGAAACCAGTAGCCACATTTCCCAGAATCTTCTCTATACGGTTTCCAAGGGAGATCATCCCGTGACAGGCTAGTAGGGGAGAAAGGAGGAAGACGGACACCATTATTCTCCAGAGGCAGATGTGAGCAGATGCACAGAGAAATGTAAGGACCGAACAGTTTTCAGATGGACTTATTGAGAACTGTATACTGTGCTACAGACTGAAATAGTTGGTGGGAGCACCTTATAGACTCACAAGTTTTGTGGTTTCCCAGGTGAGCTCTTGAGGACATTAACAATGGCTTGCTTGGGGCACCTGGGTGGCTCAGGTGGTTCAGCATCTGACCAGCTCAGGTCATGACCTCACAGTTTGTGGGTTCGAGCCCCGCGTCAGGCTCTGTGCTGACCATTCAGAGACTGGAGCCTGCTTCGGATTGCGTATCTCTCTTTCTCTCTCTCTGCCCCTTCCCCGCTTGTGCGCGAGCTCTCTCTCTCAAAAATAAATAAACATTTAAAAAAAACGGCTTGCTTGATCTTCTCTTTCCCAGTGGCTGCATAAGCTTTATTTTTCTATCTTAAAACTCTTAATACTTGTAATACACAGAGTAGCTTCTAGTTTCCTGACAAAACCCAACTGCTACAATAAGTAATTATTAAATAATTTAATACACAATGAGGAAAACAGAATGGAGAGAAGTATAATGTGTGTTATAGGAACACCTGTGAAGAGAAATGAATCTTGAATTTGGGGGCGGGCAGGGAAGAGAGACTCTCTGAGAAAGTGGCCTCTAAGCTGAGGCTTGAAGGATAAAAGGGGGTTAGGTGGTCCAAGTGCATGGAGTGGAGATGGAGATTGTCTTCAACTTGTGCAAAGACCCAAAGACCAGAGAGAGCGCAGGGAGGGTTTTGGCAGGTGCCCCACTGAGGAAGGAAGGTGGATGGTAAAACCTAAAGGCAATGGAGAGATACTGCAGACTTTCAAATAGTCAAGTGACATGATCAGGTTTATGACTTCAAACAATCACTCTGGCTATTGGATTAAGACTGGATTTCAAGAGAGCAAGACTGAATGTAAGGACACCAACTAGGAGGCTACTGAGATTTCCCCAGCCTGGACTTGGCCCCTAGCAGTGGGGCTGGAGAGAAGGTCGCAGATACAAGAAATGTTTAGTATATGACTGGTGGAAGGCTTAGAGAATGGAAGTCAAGGATGACCCATTTTACACATAGGGAAACGGAAGCTCAGAGGGGTCATGCAGCTCACCTAAGATCAAACAGCTTGGAAGCGGAGGAGTCAAGATCCAAGCCCCAATATGTCTACTTCTGGAGCCTTGGCTTTTAATTCTAAGCTCTACAGCATGCAAATCAGAACACAGTCACAGATGTTCAATTAAAAATAATTAGCACGAGGTACTTATGGCATGATGGATTCATGTATCGGTGGTTCTGCCGGGCTCTCTTCACCTCTTCTTTGATACCGTATAACTTCCTAGTTGCCGTAACTTATTTTCATCAGTTTTCCCTCTACATTTGTGTAAACGTTGTTGTGATTAAAGGACAACGAAGGGTTAAATCAGATTTCTTCCCCTTGCTAACATTTTGGTTTCAGTTTAAAGTAAGACCAAAAGGCATTTCTGCTTTACTCTTTGAAGTATATAAATCTATAACTCTAGAAGTTCTAGAGGCTAACAGCCATGACCAGCTGTCGTATTTTGTTTGGCAGAATGACTAAGATGATGTGTAAGGTTGGGAAAGCTGTAAAATAATTATCGCATATTGCTCCCAAACACCCACCTCATCTCGTATATTTTAGGTGTATTAAACAAGTCAGAAACAGTCGGAAACAAATACTGACTTGCCCACAATTCTCACTCTCTTCTGTTCACTGCTAAGTCTCAAGCTTCCATCTCCAGAACAAACCTCTTTGCTGAGTTCCAGACACTGGAGGACATCCCCAGACAAATGACTCAGGCTCCTTAGACCTTCTATGCTCCAACAATCTCACCGCCCCACACACACTGCCTTTCTTCCTGCAATCCACATCAGTCGAGTCAACAAAACCAGACCCTCAGAGGTTAGTCTGGATTCCTTTCTCTCCGATTCCTCACATCTACTCAGTCACTAAAGCCTGATGATTCTACCTCTTTCCTACCCATGTTCTTTTCTTTCCTCTCCACGTCCACAATGGCTGCCTCAGCCAGTGTTTCCAAATGTCTGACACAATAATCTTTGTGATGCAGAAACAAGAAATCAGAATTTCCGAAAGCACGTTATTCTATAGTTTTTGTAACACCTTACTTAAGTGTTTTTTAAATAAAAAAGATTGGCCACCATTAAAAACAATGTGTACTTTTTCTGTGATAGGGTTATAATAAACATTTGAGAGGTTTTCTGTAAGAAAAAGATATATTAATATATACTTAGTTATTACTATTATGAGCCAAAATATTGTGATCATATCACATCATTCTGTAGCATGAAAAATGACCTCTGCCTAACATAGACCCTTGATAATAATTAGAAGATAAAATAATTAGAAGATAAAATTTAAAAAAGGGAATATTAACACAAAATAAATATCAATAAATGATTTTCTTTTGTTTTTTTACTTGTTATTTACATTCCCCTTAGTTAACATACAGTGTAATACTAGTTTCAGGTGTAGAATCTACGTAGTGATTCGTCACTTACGTACAACACCCAGTGCTCATCACAAGTGCCCTCCTTAATGCCCATCACCCATTTAGCCCATCCGCAGCCCACTTCCCTTCTAGTAACTCTCAGTTTCATCCCTATAGTTAAGAGTCTGTTTTATAGTTTGCTTCTCTCTCTCCCTTTTTTTTCCACCTATGTTTATCTATTTTGTTTTTTAAATTCCACAGATGAGTGAAATCATATGGTATTTTCTTTCTCTGACTCACTCACTTATGTCACTTAGCATCATACTCTCTAGCTCCATCCATGTCATTGTAAATGGCAAGATTTATGGCTGAGTAATGTTCCATTGTGTATATATACCACATGGTCTTTGTCTAGTCATCAGTCGGACATTTGGGCTCTTTCTGTAATTTGGCTATTGTTGATAATGCTGCTATAAACATCAGGGAGCATGTATCCCTTCAAATTAGTATTTTTGTTATCCCTTGGGTAAACACCCAGTAGTGTGATTACTGGATGACAGGATAGTTGTATTTTTAATTTCTTGAGGAAACTCCATACTGTTTTCCAGAGTGGCTGTACCAGTTTGCATTCCCACCAACAGTATAAGAGCGTTCCTATTTCTCTATATCCTCGCCAACACCTGTTGTTTCCTATTTTGTTCATTTTAGCCACAAGCAATGATTTTATATCATTGATTTTAAAATCATTTAAAAAACTTAAATATAGTATCACAAATATTTAATATTTTAAAATTATTCTTAAAATTATAAATCATACATGCACGAATTTCCTTAAACAATAGTCTCTATCTTTGTTTTCTGATAAGCATTCCAGATGCAGAAAAATGTCTTTTATTTTGTAATGAGGTTAGTTCAATTAGTTGGTTGAGGATGTGTTAAAAACATCTTGTAATTGGGTGTTAGTGAACATGTTGCTTCCAATAAGTCATTTCCTTTTTTTAACAATGACAATATTTTGTCTGCTTGCCTTGGTTTTTGCTTTCCCATTGAAATAGATATTGCTTTTTTACTTTCAAATTTTAGATCCATTCGTGGTCTTTTATTAGAGCATTGTGTAACAACATTAATCTATTCTTCTCCTTGTATTTTTTTTTTTTTTTTTGTCAAAATACTTGCAAAGACCTATAGCTTCTGGTGAATATTTAAACACTAGAAATGCTAATGAGCATTTGGTAACATTCAAATAACATAGCATTTAGATCTTCTAACAATCTCAGCAGCATCCCATGGGATTGCATGCCCAAATTGCCCATTAGGGACGTATTTTGCTTCCAAGACCTGTTATTTCTTAGCACAGCACTGAGAATTTGTATAAAGTATACTATGTGCATAAACTTATTAATATTTATTTCATTTGCAAGACTGACATCATTATTAGCAGACAGGGCCACAGAAACAAACCTACACCATGTCAACCACCATAAGCAAGGCTGACTCATTGGATCGTGACTGCTTCTCTCTTACATGCCTCTGCTCCAGTACCCAGAATGTCAGCTTCGATACTTGACTCTGTGGCTCAGTGTTTCCTGCTCTTGTTTCTGACTTGATGTTAAGCGGATTTCTTTGAACCATTAATGTCTCTATGTTAATCGTTAAGCTCTAATTCTTATTGGCAAATTATAATACTTTCTCTCATTTTTCTGATTTCTCAACTGATTATTATTATTTTTAGGTCTAGGATTTAGAAAAACGTAAAATTTTTAAAGCAATATTAGGAAGGAATACTTACATGGAAACAGTAGTACAGATTCCCATTCTTACAGTCAAATATCACTTTTCTGGTCTCTGGCCTCTTGCCATGTATCCTCCATTCTCTCCAGTGCTTATTCTGTAAAGTGGAATGTATTTGCCAAGTTGCATTATGATTTTTAAGTATGTTTGTATTTCCCCCTTGATGACAAATTTCTTAAAAGCAGTTGGCTGAGTCTTATTTAGTTCTTTGTCTCTGATGTATTACGATGAATTGACAGATTTTAGATTCTCAATGAATTCTTGATGAACTTAGATAAACTAACTTAAATTTATTTGAAATAGAAAGATAGTGAGGACTTCTGATTCTAGAAGCCTGATGGACTGAGACAACAAGACCCCTCCCCACTACAGATTCCTAGAAATTCTAGATAACATATAACTAAAACCTCTAAAACATTGCTGAGCTCAGAAGAAAAAAAAAAACAACAAGGAAGTCTTTAGATACCACAGAGAAAGCTGACAAACAGAAAATCCAACAAAACCTGAGAGTTAGGGTTGTAAGTTAGAAGCAGAGATTGCAATGGCAGGGGTTGGGACAGGGTAGAAGTCAGTGGGTAGGGAGAGAATGGTCAGGGAGTCTGGAAGGATAGTGCAGTTTCAGACCAGGGATTAAGCTTAGGTTTTTATAACCAAGTAAAGAAAGAAGGCCATCTATGAACGTGACAAGAGCTTACTGCTCTCAAGAATGCTGAGTGGAGGGGCACCTGGGTGACCTCGCCTCAGGTCATGATCTCATGGCTCACATTAGGCTCTGGGCTGACAGCTCACAGCCTGGAGCCTACTTTGGATTCTGTGTCTCCCTCTCTCTGTGCCCCTCCCCTGCTCAGGCGCATGCTCTCTCTCTCTCTCTCAAAAAAATAAATGCATAAAAAAAAAGAAAAATTAAAAAAAAAGAATGCTGAGTGGAAGGAATATTTCTTTTATGAAAAATTAAAGGCCAAGCTTCCACCATGCACAAAACTGGGGTCTAAATGTTAACTGAATCATGTGGTTCAGGAATCCCAAGCCCGAGAAATTAACATAAAATTTGGACCTGGGCCAGTAATAGCTCTAATCCATTTGGCAAAGCAAGTGAAGGGCCGCTCTGGAGGGAGTACCTCCATAACTCAGGCTGTACAGGACTTACATAGAAAGTGCAATCCTACTAAAGATGAACTCATCACAATTCAAATTGCAAAACATATACCAGGTCATATTTTCAGGTGCTCCTTTATTGGCAGAATGTATAGGAGTGGGTTCTGGAGGTAAGAGATGCAGGAATATAGAACATAGAATTAGGTCAGGCAGAATTTATTGATATTGGAGTGCTCACCTGGTATTTTAGATTTTCTATATTGACTCAAACACCTAGAAGTGGTACTTAATTTAAACCTGGACTCAACAATAGTGTATGGCATGGTTTCTTTCTTTCTTTTTCTTTTTTTTTTTTTAAGATGTATTTATTTTTGATGCAGGGAGAGCAGAAGCAGCACGGGGGACAGAGAGCGAGGGGGACAAAAGATGTGAAGTGGACTCTGTGCTGACAGCAGCAAGCCCAATGCAGGGCTCCAACTCACAAACCCTGAACTGAAGTCGGACGCTCAACCGACAGAGCCACCCAGGCGCACTACAGTGAGGTTTCTTAAAGTTTAATATACAGAAAATCACCTGGAAATTTTGTTAAAATGCAGATTCTGATTCTGTAGGTCTGGGCTGGGCCTGGGATTATGCATTTAGACCAAGTTCTGATTCATGGATCATAGCATTTTTTTCATGTAGCAAAAACCTACAACCAATAACCTAGAGAAGATTCTCAGGAGGTGAGGATGTTGGAGTGGACTTATGAGCTCAGCCACTGTTTATCTCCCCAGGAGGCCCTAGGGGATATCCCCTTCATTAAAATATAATCACTGCATTACTCAGGAGAACACCGGAATTATTGAAACAAGTGTAGTCATGTGACATGGGCCAGAGACTATGGTTGCAGATGATGCAGTGGAACTGGTTCCCTTATTTTGGTAGAAATGATGGATCCTGGCATGGTAGAGATCTGGTGGTGGTGCTTAGCCAACAGAGACATGTTGGACCCATTGGGATAAAGGGCAATCTATATTTTTACTCATATGGATCTGTGTGATGGCAAATTAATCAAGCTTACGAAAGAATAGAATGGATAGTCAGTCTGCTATGGTGCTAACTGGAATACAGAAGTGGAACTATTCTAGGTCCGGTGGGCAACATGATTCACGATACTCTAGTGGGGTTTCAAAGCCTCCTACCTAATTCTCAGACATAGCTCATTCAAAAAGACTTGGGGTCTCTCGATTGAGGAGAAAGTCGAGGCCCTTTAATGCTGTCACATGTATATACTATGACTGTTTCTCCAAATCATTTCCTGAGAAGCTGGTACCCATTCACCAGGTTGGTCGTACACTGGTGAAAGATGAATATGCAGAACTTCTAGGTGTTCTTAGATATTGGCTTCAAGTTGATTCTAATTACTGGAGTTCAAAATGCCTCCAGAGCTCACTGTTAAGACTAGAGACTTATGGATGTGACGTGATAGATGGAGTTCTGACTCAGGCTCAGCTCATGATAGGCCCAGTGAAATAAAGAGCCCAACTGATAGTGATTTCTCCAACCCCTGAATGTATGGTGGAACTCAGACCTGCTTAGTGACTAATAAAATCTCCACATTAGTTATCTGATCTGTGGACTGACAGCTAATAGGATGCAGTGGGCCAAAAAAGAAATCATTGCAACTGCCCTTCCGTAAGGGACTTTGAGATGTATTTCTCCCATTAAGGACGTTTAAGTGCAGGAGGTAGTGATTCCTATACCATCCACCTTTAATGCTTATGTTTGGATGGTGAAAAAGTTATGTGGGTCTTTGAGAATGAAGCTTAATCATCTGGCAACTCCAATCTAAGTTGCTGTCCTGATGCATTTACTGGAGAAAGTAGAGGGATCTCCTGACATCTGGTATGTAGCTTGGATCTAGCAGATATTTTCTATTCAATTCCCATCAATAAAGGTCAGAAGCAGCTTACATTCATGTGGCAGGATCAGCAGTACACTGTCACTGTCTTTTCTGAGTCCTGCTCTCTGTCATAATATAGTATGAAGGGATCTTGAGCATTTTGATATTCCACAGAGTATTACTTTGGCTATTACAGTGATGATATTAGGCTAACTGGATCTGGTGAACAGGAAATATCAGGTATTTTAAATGTCCTAATAAAACATATACATGCCATAAGATGGGAGATAAACCCCATGAAACTTCAGGACACAACAAAGCCAGTTTACCAAAAAAAAAAAAAAAAAAAAAAAAGTCATTGGCCTAGCTAATGGTGCAATATCCTCTTATAAAGTGAGACAAATGGCTATATCTTGCACTGCCTACCATGCAGAAAGGAGGCATATTACCTGATGAACCTCTTTAGGTTTTGGAAGCAAACACTTCACTGAAGTGTTAGATTTGGGGCTCAGTCAGTAGAGTATGCAACTCTTGATTTCAGGGTTATGAGTATGAGCCCCATGCTGGGTACAGAGATTACTTAAAAAATGAAATCTTAAAAAAATGCAGGGCAAGTTAGTGTACCACTGGATCTATTCCCAAATAATTTATAAAGATGTCAGTTCTGAATAAGTCCCAGAGGAAGAAACTCTAAAAGAGAACCAGATGACGGTGCAAGTTTCTCTGCTGCTTAGATCTTATGACCTAGCAGTTCCAATAGTAGTCCGTGTCTTTGGTAGATAGAGGTGCTTATGGAGATTCGAGTAAGACCCAATGAGAGAATCATGGCATAGAACCCTGAGAATTTAAAGTAAGGCTGTTTATTTCCTGCTAATAATGACAAAAAACAGTAATTGGTTTGCTAGTATGCTCTGGTAGAGAAACTGAGTGCCTGACCATGAGACAAGAAGTAACTATGTGATCTAAAACACTCACCATAAGCTGGTATTGTTTGATCCACTAAATCATAAAATTGGATATGTACAGTGTGTTAAATGGAAGTGGTGGTTCTGGAATGCACAAATAAATTACATGAACAGGTGGCTTCAGCTCCCATGGTATTTCCTCTTACTCCTTTGCTGCCATACCCTCAACCCATAGCTACAACCTCATGCAGTATTTTTTTTTTTGGATGACCAATTAACAAAATAATCACAGGCCCAATTTTAAAATGGGTATATATTGGCCAGTATACTGGCCCTGGCTAAAAATGGATTGCTCCTGCATGGCAATGCAATCACTCAAGAATGCCCTGAAAAACTATGGTGAAGGAAAGTCCCCTCAGTGGGCAGAATATATGGAAATACATCTGATTGCTCTCTGTGTGGAAGGAAAGATGCCTTGAGGTAGGACTCTACACTGACTTACGGGCAGTTACTAATAGGTTGGCCAGCTGATCAGGTACTTGGAAAGACAAGATTGGAAGACTGGTAACAAAGAGATTTGGGAGACAGGAATGTGGATGGATCTTTTGCACTAGAGCACGAAGATGGCTTCCCAGGCATCCACCATGGAGGAAGTACTCAACAATCAACTGGATTAGACGACCCATCTTGTGAACATCATTCAGCTTCCTTTTTCAGCTACCTTGGTGCTTGCTCAATAGACCCACGAAAAATGGTTACCTCTGTGGCAAGATGGACATTATTTATGGGTGCAACAACATGCCTTTTCCTCATCAAGGATGCTCTGGCTTCCACCACTGCCAAATGACACCTGCCAACAGGAAAAGGCAACACTCGGTCCCCAATATGGCGCATTACTTAGGGACAGCAGCCTACCACCTGAGGACAGGTTGATTGCATTACATGCCTTACATCACTGAAGGACAGTGGTTTGTTTTCATAAGAAGAGACACAGATTTATCTGCTTTGCCAGTAAAGTTGATGCCAGTATCATTATTCATGGACAAAAAGAAAACCTTATTTGTTGTCGTGGCGTTACTGTCAATATACTTTCCAATGAGAGAAAATATTTTACAGTGAAGAGAAAGAGGCAAGGAGCTCATGGCCTCAGATTTCAAAGGCCTTACCTCATGGCTCATCAACTACAAGTTTGGTAGAATGATGAAATGGCCTGCTAATGGGTCGCTTATGAAACCAACTGGGGACAACGTTTTGTAAGGCTAGGATGTCCTACAGCATGACCAGGTCATGTCCAAGAGCGTGACCAGAAAGCACTGTATAGTGCCATAAATAACCTACTTAAGACTTTTTGCTTTATATCTATGCATCATTAGGCTTAATGGGAGTGAGAGCATAATGCCCAATGTAGAAATATTTTCACCATGAAAAATGGTTAAGTTGAAAGCTGAGACTTCCCACTGGTCATTTGGGGCCTTTCAGGTCTAAGAGGAGAGTCACTCTACTGGCTGGAATAAATGCTTTGAATTAGCAAAGGGAAATATGTTTTTTTTTTTCTTCTGTATAATGGGGACAAGGAAGACTATGTCTGGAACTCAGGGTATTCACTAGGGTGATCTTCAGTATTTCCACGCACAGACATATTGGTCATGCGAGATGTGGTAACCCAATAAAAAGAGTAGTATTTAGGACAGAACAAAGAGTAAAGACCTTATATTTGGGGAAACATGGTTTGTGGGAGAAGGGAGAATCAAACATGGAATAAGGGAAGGTAAATAAGAGCCCTGTACTACTGGGTTTTATTTGGAGTTATCAGTATATACTGTGTGTGGGGGGGAAGTATGTGTGTGTGTTAGCTCTGTCTTCTGAAAGTATTGAGAAGCAGTGGCATCAGAGGTTAACAGTGAGTATGCTTAACATCCATCTTGCGGTTTCTAACTATCATTCCTCACTAAAAGAAGTTGCAGTTGTGTAAGGAAACGCGAGAGGTTCCCTACCTGGAGCAAAAGGAAAGCACAAGGGGAACCCGACACATCTATTGTGCCATTAAGCAAGGAAATGCTCATAGATTAGTGGTGTATGTCCAAAGGACACAGGAATTGACAGGAAGCAGATCCCAGTGATCACACTTGGGAAAACTGGAGCATCAGAAAGATGGGAATGATACAACAAATGGAATAAAAGAATTTACAAGTTAACAGTCTTTTTTTTTTTTTTTTTTTTGAAGGAGAGATTGAGAAAGAAGTATAGGAAAAGGGAGTGCTTTTCTTTATAAAGGAATACCGGCTGGTAAATTCTGAGACAGTGGTGTTTCAAACTCAGGAAATTGTGGAGCTTTCTCCATGTAATACGGCTATTAAAAAACCACACAGCTAACATCCTGCTTAATGATGAATTCAGAACTAGATTTTCCTTAAGATCGGGCAAGGCAAAGACCTCGCTTTCATTACTTCTATTCAGCCTTGTACCAGAGATCCTAGCCATTGCAATAATATAATAAAAATAAATACAAGGTATCAAATAGGAAAGGAAGAGGTAAAACTGTCCCTGTTTACTCATAATATGACTGTTTACAAAGAAAACTCAATGAAATCTAGAAAACAATTTCCTAGAGCTAATAAGTGAATTTAGCAAAGTCTCAAGTGATAAGGCTAATATGCAGAAATCAGTTTTAGCAAACCAGTGGCAGGTAACGTTTTTAAATGGTTTCATTTATAGCAACAACAAAGAGCCTGAAATATTTAGGAACAAATATAACAAAAGCTGAAAGAAACTAAAGAAAACGAACATGCAAATGGAAAGGCTTACTGCATTCATGTACTGTAAGGTTCAGTATTGTCACTACGATTGTCAATACACAATATAATTCTCCCCAAATAGACCTCCAGAGTCAATACAATCTCAATTAAAATCCCAGCAGGCTATTGTGTATAAACTGGCAAACTGGTTCTAAATCTTATATGAAAATAACAAAGGGCCTAGGATAACCAAAGCAATGTTTAAAATGAACAAAATTAGAAGACCTACACCACCTCGTTTTAAGACTTACCATAAACCTTCAAAAATCAAGCTAGTTTGGTATTGGGAAAATGGTATATAATTCTATTGCTTTTCAACACAAATACAAAGGAGATTCACTGGGGAAAAGAAAGTCTTTTAAAGAAATGATGCTGTACTAAACTGGGGTGCTGGCTGGCTCAGTTGGAAGAGGATGCAACTCTTGGTCTCAGGTCATGAGTTTGAGCCCCACGTTGGGTGTGGAGATTATTTAAATAAATAAAACCTAAAAAAAAAAAAAAGAGAGAGAGAAAGAAGAATGCCTAGGTAGCTCAGTCATTGAGTGCCTGACTCTTGATTTCAGCTCAGGTCATGAACTTGTGGTTCATGAGTTCGAGCCCTGCATCAGGCTCTGTCCTGACAGTGCAAAGCCTGCTTGGTATTCTCTATCTCCTGCTCTCTGCCCTTCCCCCGCTGGCTCGCACACTCTCGCTGTCTCTGTCTCTTAAAAACAAACATAATTTTAAAAATTAAAAAAGAGAAATGATCGTGTAACAACTGAATATTCACACGAGAAAAAATGAGCACCAACTGTTACTTCTCACCATACGTGAAAAGAAAGTTTAAATGTACTATATATCTAAATACAAAACCTAAAACTAAAAACTTTCTAAGAGAAAACATATGAGAAAATCTTTGTAACCTTAGCTCAGGCAATATTTAAAATTTTTTCTTTCTTACATTTATTTATTTTTGAGAGATAGAGCACAGTGGGGGAGGGGCAGAGAGAGAGGGAGACACAGAATCCGAAGCAGGCTCCAGGCTCCGAGCTGTCAGCACAGAGCCTGATGCAGGGCTTGAACCCACAAACGCTGAGACCATGACCTGAGCCGAAGTCAGCTGCTTAACCGACTGAGCTGCCCAGGTGCTCCTCAGGCAAATATTTTAGATACTAAAGGATAGGATAGTAAAGACACACAGCATAAAAAAAAAAAATCAATCAATTGGACTTTACAAAAAAAAAAAACAACTTACTTTTTGAAAGAGCAAACAAAACACAAGCCAGACTGGGAGAAAATATTTACACTATATATATATATGTATATATATATATATATACACATATATATATATATGTATATACATATATATATACGTATATACGCATATATATACATATATACGTATATATACATATGTATGTATATATATGTACATATATACGTACGTATATACGTATATATATACGTACGTATATACGTATATATGTACGTATATATACGTATATATGTACATATATACGTATATATACGTATATATGTATGTATATATATATACAAAGTACCTATATTCAAAGTACCTATATTCAGAATATAAAATGAAATCTCGAAATCTGGTAAGATAGCAGCAAGGTGAGAAAAAAAGTGAAAGATTTGATCAGTGTCTTCACAAAAGAAGATATATGACTGGGCAATAATCACACGCAAAGATACTCAACACCATGACTCCTCAGGGAAATGCAAATTAAAGTCACCATTACATATGAGCACACACTTATCCACAATGGAGAGTACTGACCGTCCCCACCACGTAAGGGGTGCAGTGGAGCTACTGGAACTTTCATACACCACTGCCGGTGATGTAAAATGGCACATCCATACTGGAAAACAGTTTGCAGATTTTTAAAAGTGTAAACATATACCTACCGTATGGCCCAGTCATTCCATTCCGAGGTATTTTCCCAAGGGATATAACAACTTATGCTAGGACAAAGGCTTGTACCAGAATATTTTCAACAGCTTTGTCTGCAATAGCTCCAAACTGGAAATGACCCAAATGGTCATCTACAGATGAACAGATAAGTAACTTGTGGTACAGTACACAAGAGAATAATGCCCAGCAATAAAAAGGAACAATGATGAATCGCTAAATCATTATGCTAAACGAAGGAAGCCAGGCAAAAAACGAGTGTCTAGGGCATGATTCCATTTATGTATAACTTTGGACAAAGCCAACAAATCTGTAGTGACAGAAAGCACATCAGTAGTTGCCTGGGATATGGAAAATGAGGAAACTTTTCGGGGTGATGAAAATGCTCATATCTTATTGTGGTGATGGCTTCATCAGGGTACACACAGGCCAAAGGTCACCAAAGTATAATGTCAGCTAGCAAAGAATGCCAGCTGACAAATATAGAAGGAATGACAGAATCACAAAATCACTATTTTGTAACTCCTTCATGTAATGCCTGCGTAACTCCTTACACAGGCAAGGAACACCAGTCAATGCTCAAATAACTGAGTAAGAGAGATTTACTTGGTCTCAAGGTATCAATACACAGATTACTTTTTAGTTAGAAAGGAGGAAACATGCCTTTACAATGGAGCACATTGAAGGATGCTAACTTAACCACGGAGTCAAGCCTGGCATTACTCACAGATATAAACCATCTCCTATATGGTCTCCTTACCCAGAATGTTTAAGATGAATGGCATAATGGAGAAACAGATAAATCTAGAACGTGGAACTTATTGTAGGCCCACAGGTCTGGACTCTATACAGAATTCAATCTAATGGAGAACAGAAGGAAATGCTAAGGAATACCTAGGTGGATGGAAATTAAAGAGATATACGGCCAGATTCAATACATAAATTTTGAATGGATCCTAAATCAAAGGTGAAAAACCACCTTGGAAAATTTGAATATCACAAGATATTATTGAATTAATGCTGATTTTCCTAGCTGTGGTAATGGCGACACAGTTGTATGAAAAATGTTTTTTGGAAATGTGTGTTGAAATATTTAGGAGTGAAGTGTCATGTCGAGTGTGATATAGATATATGTGCACATACACACATAGAGAACATGAATTTAGCAAGACTTTTTAATAGTTGGTGAATCTGAGTTGAGGGGTATAGTGGTGTTCATGGCATATTAAACATTTTCAAAAGAAAAACAACAAAATAAATTTATTCAATAATTCCAATCACCACCAGCAGCTGATGTTATTTGAAAAGGACACAACTTAAATGTAATGACACAGAAATGTTAAAAGTAAAGGGAGGAAAAAGATAAATTAGGCATAAACCCATTTTTTATAGTTGTCATGTAGCTTCCTTAATGTCATCCAAAGTAATTTTTTTCAATGAAAAAGTAATATTAGTCATGAAGTCAATACACAATAGAGAAAGCAGTTCTCCAGGAAGATGAAACCATTTAAAAATTTTTTTAATGTTTATTTTTGAGAGAGAGACAGACAGACAGACAGAGAGTATGAGCAAGGGAGGGGCAGAGACAGAGGGAGACACAGAATCCGAAGTAGGCCCCAGGCTCTGAGCTGTCCCCACAGAGCCCGATGCGGGGCTCCCACCCACGAACTATGAGCTCATGACCTGAGCCGAAGTCCGACGCTTAACCGCCTGGGCCACCCAGGAGCCCCAAGACAAAACCATTTTAAATGTGTGGGTGTTTGCTAAAGGAAACACTATTTGCTCCTAGTTTCCATAAGGAGAGGTCATGCTCCTCCTCTGTCACCTGACTCACTCAGCCCTCAGGAGTAACTTGTCTGACTGCCACAAGGGCACTGATAGATGGCACATGTAGTTCACTTTGCCCTTGCCTTCTCCCTCTTGGAAGCGAGCTGTCCTCAGGGGCTCTGCTCCTCTTAGAGGGGGTTGCCCTGGCCTATAGCTTCCTGCTCCTTTTGGGGTTTGTGTGCAGGCCCTTTTGGTTCTCAAATCAAGATATGTCTTGCAATGACGGTGATACTTTGTCCTTTGTCTTTATTTCTTGTTTTATTTCTCAATATAAGTGGGCTCAGGTAGGAAAGAGGGTGTTATTTATTGGAGACTGCCTCAAAAACCCCAATGGCACACAATCACATAGCCTTAAATTTATACAGAAGGAGCAAAAATGTACAGAACTATGAGGAAAAATCGAGAAATCCATAGTCATGTTGGAAAGCTTAGAACGACGTAGGTAATAAGTTTGATCTAAATGAAGAATACAGAACTTGGTTCCCAATAATTAGAGAACATACATTCTTTCAAGAATTCTAGAATATTTATAAAATTTTATCATGTACTAGGCCACAAAGCAAGTTGCTATAAATTTAAAAAATAAAATTTAGGTTTTTTTAAAGTTTTTTTTTTTAATGTTTTACTTTATTTGTGAGAGAAAAAGAGACAGAACATGAGTGGGGGAAGGGCAGAGAAACAGAGGGAGACACAGAGTCCACAGCAGGCTCCAGGCTTTGAGCTGTCAGCACAGAGCCAGACGTGGGGCTCGAACTCACAAACCATGAGATCATGACCTGAGCTGAAGCCGGACACTTAACCTACTGAGCCACCCAGACACCCCTAAAACATCCAGTTTATTTAATTAGACCAGATTCTCCAAGCTCAATGTAATTAAGTATGGAGCTAATAACTACAAAACCGACAAACGTCACTATTCCTTTGCATCTGGACAACTGAAACACACTTCTAATTAATCCACAGTTTTCACACAAATCATAATGGTGTTAGAAAATATTTATAACGACAGCAGTGAAAACAACAACAGCCAAACCTGTGAGGCCCGGATAGGCAATAACTAAAGGAAAATGTGTCACAAGACTGAAAATCAAGAGTTAACTGGACAGTTCAAGAAGTTGAAAAGTAAAATTGAGGCAACCCCTCCTCCCTTCAAATCGGATATTCTGATGGAGTTCCTAAGGTGATCCTATTTATGTGGAAGGATAAAGGGCCAAGGATAGCTTTGACAATTTTAAAGAAGTACAGGAGGGTAAATGGAGTCTACCAAACAGAAAGATAAAATATCAAAGCTCCACATAACTGAAACGGTGTCATATTGGTGCAGCGATAGATAGATGAGCCAGGGGTCATCGGGCTATGGCGTGTGTACCAAATCCAGCTCACTGCCTATTTTGGAAATAAAGTTTTCTTGGAGCACATCCCCACTCGCTCGTTCCTTCTACACTACAACAGCAAGGTGGAGTAACGTGACAGAGACTCTAGGGCTCACAAACCATAAAATATTAACTACCTGGCTCTTTACAGAAAAAATTTGCTGACCCTTGAAATAGGCCAATGGAATAAAGACCAATGACAAATGGCATTTCAATATAATTGTGAAAGGGTGAAATAAGCAATTAGTGGATTTGGATCAATCGATTATACATATGGTAAAAAATAAAAGTAAATCTCTTCTTTACACATTAGCAAATATATATATATTTATATATATATATGTAGTATATATGTGTGTGTATATATATATATATGTAGTATATATGTGTGTGTGTGTGTATATATATATATATATATATATAGTAGACAGATTAAAGACCTAAATATGAAAAGTAAAGCTCTCAAAGTTTTAGATAAAAATGTATGCAATATCTCCTGAACTTGTGATGGGGAAGAAATCTGTTAAATAATACATAAAAAGCTCCAACTGTAAAGGAAAAGATTGATAAATCTAATTTATTAAAAGTGGAATCTTTTGTACAATGAAAGCTTCATATACCAAGTTAAAAGACCAGTCACATGCAGGGAAGAGAGATTCACAATGCATATAGCAGAAAAAAAAGGTTAGTTTCCAGAATATATAAAGGATTATAAATCAGGGGCACCTGGGTGGCTGGGTGGTTGGTTGAGCATCAGACTTCAGCTCAGGTCGACCTCATGGTGCACTGCTTTCAGTACAAAGCCTGCTTTGGATCTTCTGTCCCCCTTTCTCTCTGCCCCTCTCCTGCTCATGCTCCCTCTCTCTCTCAAAAATAAATAAAGCATTAAAAAAAAGAGAGAATTAAAAATCATTAAGAAAAAGACAAACAACAGAAAAACAGACAAAGGATACTTCTGAATGGGTAATTAACAGAAGAGGAATCCTAGGTGGGTTACAAAAAGATTTTTACCTCATTAGTAACCAGGAAAATGAAAATAACAGTAAGATATTATTTCATCAGTTAGATTACACTGAGTGTTGACAAGATGTAGGGAAATGAGGTTTTATTCATTGTTGGTGATAGTATGTATCAGTGTGACCGGTTAGGAGAATAACTTAGTGATACTTGGTAAAGGTGAAGACGCACAAACCCTGTGACATCCCCTTTCTAGGAATCTCCTTTTGAGAGCTGCTTGCACAAGGGCCCAAGGAAACACGACAAGCATGTCCAGGGCAGCTTCATTAAGAACAGAAAAAATTAGGGGCACCTGGGTGGCTCAGTCAGTTGAGCGTCTGACTTTGGCTCAGGTCATGATCTCATGGTTTGTGAGTTCGAGCCCCGCATCAGGCTCTGTGCTGACAGCTCGGAGCCTGGAGCCTGCTTCAGGTTCTGTCTCCCTCTCTCTCTGCCCCTTCCCTGCTCATGCTCTGTCTCTCTCTGTCTCAAAAATAAATAAACGTTAAAAAAAATTACTGAGGATTCAAAAAAAATTACTGGGCATTCAAAGGATTTTGTGTTTATGTGGAATACGTGTATTGATATTTATTACATTCAAAATTGAAACTAAGAATGTGTAATATTTTGTTAACTGTTTAAAAATAATAATAAACCCATTACACATTAACATAAATAACATATCTGTATTGTCCAGGAAAGAAATGTTCGGTTTAATAGTAGATAGCTGGGTTTTCATATCTGCATCCAATTTTTTGCAATATGTTGTCTTGGTTGAAGTATATGAAGGAAATCTTGCTTGACACAGATATGTAGTTGGGAAGGGAGAAGTATTTTAATAGCCTTTTCATATAATCATGGATATACTTTGATGCTACACTAAAATTTGGTAAGTGGTAGTTTCTTAAAAGTTAGCTGCAATGTTAATGCTTAGGTTTTAATGTAACCTAAAGCCATGTTAATGCTTTAGACTGTTAACGTTAAAACCCATTGGTCCATCTTGCACCTGAACAGTTCTTTTTTTTTAAACTTATGTGGATTTTGTAACATTAACCATTAGCCACTTGGAAAATATTGATCACCAAGTTATGCAAATCTTCCAAATGTTGCCACATCTCACGATAGAAGATCCAAGACAGGCCCCAAACATTTGTTAATATCACCACCAATCACATCAGAATAGTCATTAAGTACTGGGATGCTGTCATGCTTATAGTGGCAAATGCATATTTTAAAAAATTCTACTTTTGCTTGAAAGATCAAATCTTACTGTAGGCAACAAACACTGTTAGATGTTTTCCTTAAAGTGGCAGGCTCACTTAATTTTTAAGAACATGCCTGCCCAATACCCAAGCCTGAATAACCAGAGTTCGTCCAGCAGTCATGCTTTCAGGTAAAAATGGTGGTATGTGGGGGGAAAGGGCTAGTTTAGCTTGCAACTCAAATGATCACACAATGCTTTTCCCTGAGACAGTCATCATCCTTTGCTATGCCACAGAATTGCTTTATGTGTACTTTTCATGTTAACACACAGAATATTTTTAGGAGATGCTTATTTAGGGACTGAGATTTAATCAAGTTAATAATTTGCACTGCTTCATCAGGGGCATTCAGCGAAATGCTTTCTTACTTTGAGTGCACAGTGTGAAGAGCACAACCGCTAGTACATAGTAGTGTTTGATTCCATGGTTCTAATTTGTGCTAAGGCACCTGCTGTTTTTCTCACCATTGCTTTTGTCCCATCAGTGCAAATGTCAACACAATTGAAAGGGTAAATAATACCTTACTATGATGAAAATCGTTTTGACCTTGTGTACCTCCTGACACTGTCTTCAGGTCTTATATTTTGAGAATTGCTGCTAGAGGAAAGGGTGGGACATGGCCAAATTTGCAATTCAGTAAGACTGTTCTCACAGCAGCATGGATGATGAGCTAGTTAGGATCCATCTGGGGGCAAGGACTATGGTAGTGTTCCAGGAAAGATGATGAAGGCCAATCGACTAGGACAGAGGCTAGAGGCACAGAGAGCATAGGGATATGAAAAATCCTGAGTCCAGGACAACTCTAGGCTTCCATGATTGTATGGCAGGATTCACTAAGATGGGAAACTCAGGAGAAGAAGCTGTGCTTGGGGGCACAGCTCACAGAGTTCAGTGTTAGTTATGTTGATATTGAGGTGTCGTCCATGGGGAGATGTCTGGAGGGAACTGATTATACGGACATTGAGATATACATTTGAGAACTAAGATCAGAGAAAAGGATCCAACCTTGGAGGATAAGTCTAAAGGCTAGAATACAACCAACCTACTGTTAGGCTTTAATGAGCAGGTAGAGAAAGAGGAATCCACAGAGCAGACTGAGGAGGAATGATATAAAAGATGGGAGAACTGTAGATTAGTGTCATAGAAAGCAAGAGACTGCTTCCAGAAGGCAATGAAGGCAAATGCTACAGAGACCTAAGAATTAAAAGGAGTCCACTAATACGTAAGCTCCAAGAAACGCTTTACAGCACCATATCCTACAGCCTGCAACAGTGCCTGGTTCAGAGGAGATGGATAATGAAATCTCACTGAATGAATAAATGAAGGTATTGGATATGGCCATTGAAGGGTGGTTCTGTGGAGTGTAGAGATAAAATCCTGGCAGCTGGGTATGGAAAAGTAAATGAAAGGAGGGGGTGAACTTGGTTAGCCAAGGAAAGGAAGAGATGAAGAGCTTGGAACTGTCACAGGGTAAGGGAGCGCTTACATTGAGTTCAATTTTTCTTTTTTAGGATGAAAGACTTTTGAGTGTGTTTTTTAAGCTCTGGGGAAAGGGACCATTTGAAAGGGAAATGTTGACAATCATGATGCATTCAAAACCTTTTATTCACAACTTCCTGTCTTCCTGCAACCTCTTTGGATCCCAGAGTCATAAACGGCTTGAAGAAATACATTCTCCTTGATACAAGGAGCAAATTGGTGGTTGTACTATCACCCACAAGGAAGTCACTGCTGAGAAATTATGCCCCCTAATGTGTACTTTCTTCCTAGCACCAACTAATTTCTCCCATCCTTCACAGCCCGGGCCTCTCATGCATTACTGGATTTCAAGGCATTCCACCCAAGATGACGTGCCAATGTCTATCATGAGGAGTCCAGCCATGGGAACTACTTCCAGTTTCTCAGGAGTGCCTTCTTCCCTCTTACCTCCGAGCCTCTTCATCCCCTCCATCTCAACTGGCTAATCACACTAGAGTTCCCAGTGTGGACACCCTCCCCTGTGCCTCCTCTATCATGACACTCATCACACTAGACTGTAAATGCCTATTTGTAATCCCTGCTTCCCCCACTAGGCTAGGAGCTCTGTGAATGTAGGTGTGCCTTGTTCTCTGCGTATCCCAGTACCTAAGACATAGGAAGGCTTACTCAAAGTGCAGTGCCATGAATGAACGGACAAATGCATATATTCCTTATCCTTTTTTGTCCTGATTCTCTTCGTGAGGAAAGAAGACCCAGGCAAAGCAGCAGAACTGAAGCCAGAATCCTAAGAGTCGCTTTAGGATATATGCAGTGTCTCTCTAGAATCTAATCATTAGCTGCAGACTTAAGCTGCAAGCAGCCTGCAGACTTGGAGGCAGTGAAGACTACATCATAATAACCGTCTATTAAACTTCAAAGGGAGAAAAATTAAAAACATGAATAGAGCTAATTGCTGGCTGCCACAAATTGGTTCCTGGGCATTATAAATGGTTTAATAGTTGGTCTAGATACCATTGCGATAGGTCGGTGCCATATATAAAGACAAACACAGAGAGATGCAGAGATAACTAACAGAGCCTGTGACCTCACCCAGTGGCAGCCCCATAGCCTAAAGGGAAGAATTTTACCAGTTCTGTGTGTTTGGCATAATTATCTGACAAGAAGTAGCCAAAAACGACTCTCTTGTTTAACAATTAAATTACCTAAAGACACCCAGTCTAGGTGAAACACACGACACAATTACTATCCTGGGCTGAGAGTCAGGATGCCTGGGGTCAGATCGGGCTCTGAAGCAACCAGCTGTGTGCCCACAGGCCAGTCGCCTGTCTCTACTACTCAATGTGCTTGTTATAATACTTAGGACCATACATTCACTTATTCATTTATTCAATTTGTTCACTTATTAATTTATTAAGCACCTGCTGCATTCCTGGCACAATGCTGGGTACTGGGGATATCCAGAGGAATAAGATGAAATCCCTGACATTATCACAGTCATACATACAAAGGTATGCAGAGAAACCAAAAGAACACAATATGACAATGATGTTGTATATACAGGTGCTACAGGGGACAAGGGAGGAACGCACAGGCGCTTCAGGGGGACAGGGGAGGTCTGCAGGAGGGAGAGCAGAGGTCTGCACAGGCGCTGTGTGTGTGGGGGGGGGACAAGGAAGGTCTGCACAGGCACTGTGGTGGGGGACAGGGGAGGTCTGCACAGGTGCTGTGGGGGGTACAGGGGAGGTCTGCATAGGCGCTAAAGGGGGGGACAGGGGAGGTCTGCACAGGTGCTGTAGGGTGAGGGAGACAGGGGAGGTCTGCACAGGCACTGCAGGGTGGGGGGGGTGACATGGGACATCTGTACAGGCGCTGCAGGGAAGGGGGACAGGGGAGGTCTGCACAGGCGCTGCGGGGGGGGGGGACAGGGAGAGGGTGAATGAAACTTTGCCAGGAGAAAACTGTTGAAGTCTTGAAGGGGAGAGATCTTTGAACTGGGCTTTAAATGATTAGGAGTTTGTCAAGTTAAGAAGCAAGCAAACCCATGAAAATTACAGGCACAGTGTAGCAGAGATACATGAAAAAGAAATGTTTAGGAAACTGAGTGTTCGGGGGTGTAGTTAGATCATTGGGGGCCTACTGGGATCAGCTAACTCTCGGGGAGGGGTCTGGGCATTCTCCTGCAGGCTATCAGGCAGTTCTCAAAACTCAGGGTGTGCCAGTATGACCTTGGAGGCTTGTTAAAACACAGACTGCTGGGTCCCTCTCCCAGAGGGATCTGGGGCAGATGGAGAGGATCTGGGGCAGGGCCTGATGATCTGCATTCCGAACAAGCTTTCAGGTACCAAAACTGCTGCTAGTCCTGGGGGCACCCTTTGGGAAGTAGTGTATTAGGGAGCCTGCTCTTCTTCTTTTTTTTTTTTTTTTTTTTTTTTTAAGTTTATTTATTTTGAGAGAGAGACAGAGAGAGAGCAGGGGAGGGGGCAGGGAGAGAACCCCAAGCAGGCTCCACACTGTTAGTACAGAGCCCAACCCAGGGCTCAAACCCACGAACTGTGAGATCATGACCTGAGCTGAAACCAAGAGTCTGATGCTTAACGACGGAGCCACCAGGCACCCAGAGAGCCTGCCCTTCTGATGCTTGTATGAGCAGTTGGCTCTACACAGAGCAGGTTGGAAGGAGACAGGCTGAGAGCAGAAAGGCAACTAGCAGGCTTGTAGGGCTCTTAGAAATAAAACTTCTGTCAACTTTCATAAGTCAAGAGACTCCAGTGCATCTTAAGCCCTTGTGTTTACTTCTTTTACCAGCTTGTTACTGGGGTCTGACATTTTTACCACTGGAGCTTTCCTCATTTGGATTCTGAAATGCTTCCCATTTCAACACAAATACCTCTGGAAGGGGCAACACATGAAATTGCTATCAGCCATTTACAATATAGTGTTGATTTAACTATGGGATCCTTTCTACACCTGAGTCGGATGAGATGCTGATCATTTTTAATGCCCTGGGAGGGTACTTCGGCTCCAATGCTGGTTGCGTCGCACCCTAATGGTGGGACACTACCCAAGCCACTTCACCTCCCTGAACCTCAGTCTCAGTTTCTTCCTTGGTGAAACGGAGATCATAACAACACCTGCCACACAGTGTTTTTTTTGTTCGTTTTTGTTTTTTCTGATGATTGCATTGAGAGAATGCATAAGAGCTCTTGGAAAATATCAAGTGTCAAACAGAAGTACTAAAAGATGTGTGCATGCACACACACATATATACACACATATATACACATATACACACACATATATACACAGACATATCTCTTAGTACTTCTTTTAGCATACTGAAAACTCTAGAAGATTCTTAATGGATCCAAGAGATTTGTTAAGCCTCTTGGTTGTTGCTCTGTGTGTGCGCATGTGTGTGTATCAGAGAGAAAGAAAGTGGGGAGGTGGGGAGTGAGACAGCATATGTCAAAGTGGAAGGAGGAGGCTGATATTATTTCCATTTTTACCTTTGGGCTTCTGGTCTTGTTTCCAACAGCATTTTAGAAGATTTCTACATTAAAACAGATCAGGACTCAGAAGTTTTATAGTTGGCGATTTCTCCTTGCTATCAAAAATTCTTCCTGGGGTCTTTAAGGGACTTTCTGGGCTCTCTGTGGAATATTCACAGTTTTCCACAAGCCCAGGAATAGTCAGTATTGATGAGGCTCAGACTGAATGCATCTAATACTTTTAAACAAATTCATGTGTAGCCAGTTCTACAAAACCTTTCCTTAACCTTGGTGTCATTCTCTACCTCCAGGGTACTGACAGGCCAGGTTTAAAGAATGCCTTTTACTAAATATGATTGAAGTTTTCCTCTACTCAGGGAGGGCTGCACAGAGGATGTAACATGTTATTCCGGAGTGTGTTGGCAGGCGCGCCCTGGAACTGCAAGCTATCGGCTTACCCACAAGTGAACAATTACCCCGGTGGCGTGGTTAATCGCACCAGCTTCACCATGGTGAAAGAAAAACAACCCCCTAGTCCCAAGGAAAAGAAAGGAGACATCTACCAATTTGTAAGAGGATAATTTCCTAATTACCCCATGAAGGCTGTTATTTCTGGTGGGTCCTTAAATCAGGTTGGGAAGGGTGAAATCTGATCCTTCCTTTAGTGATGAAAAATGTTATTGCAGGATTAGGTTTTCAAATAGTGTCTCCCCCTACAGCCAAATGAAGGACTGCTCATCTCCTCCGTGTGAGCTGTGGAGGCAGCCGCGGTGGGTAGTGGAAGGTCCCCAAGTGGAAAGGCCAGGGCCTGGCGCGCCTCAGGTTGGTCGCAACTGGATGGTTTAATTACTTGGAACACCTCCCTCCTGAGTGTGAGGAGGCCCCAGCCAAATACATGACTCATAGCCCAGAACCTCTGAAGGTTTTAGAAATGAAGCCTGCCTCCGTTTTCAACAACCATTAAATTCCCCTCAAGGCATCTTGTGAAAAAAGAAGGGGTGTTCTGGTAGTGATTATCAAACCATAACCAATCCCCAGCCACACACAGAATACACCCAGATTGTTGTCTACTATTCAGGAAAAGAAACTAACATTTCGGTAAGGCGGATTATGTGTTCCAGAGCTTTTCCTTCTAGTGTCTTGACTTTTTGCAACAACTGTGCGGCAAATGTAACAGCTACTATTTGAAAGTGGGGAAACTGAAGCTACAAGTCGAAATTCCCTAATGAAGGAGCGAAGTGTGTGAGTGCCCGGTCTCACCGGATCATACCTTATGCTTCCAGAAGGGGGAGGCTGCCTCGGTAGGTCTCTACAGGCTGAGCCCTGCTCCTCTGCTTTCCCGTACTCCACTCTCAGTCAGCTGTGGCAACAGGCAGGAGACCCGGGAAACCGGATGGTCTAGGGGAGAGCGTGTAAGGGTAGGAGCAGGGAAGAAAATGTGGTAGGACCTGCATGTGGGGAAGGGCTGGGAGAGCCGGGGCTGGTACCAAGAAGAGCCAAGTAGGTGAAATGTGGCTTCGTTCTCCACTCTCTCGGGTTCCAGAACGGCCTCCCTCCACTCCTGGGATCCACTCATTAACTCAACAACTACTATTGAGCACCTTCTCCGTAGCAGGGACCCTAATAGGCACTGGGAGTATAGCAATGAACAATCAAACACAAATCCTCCCTCAAGGAGCTTACAATCTAGGGGTTTCCATCTAGTGGCTTCAGGCCTTCTTTTTAGGCCATTTGGAATTCCCTGTTCGGGGTCCCCTTCGGATTTCTGTTCACAAGCACACGGCACACACACACGGACACAAATGGCTCATCTCTGCACACGCATACACACGCTTTCTCGAGCGCACTCACACGCACACGCCCTGCCCCACTTTGCAGCCCCCCCTCCCATGCTCACGCCGGCACACGCACGGACAACGTGTACACACACGCTCTGGCCCCCACCCCCCTGCAGTCTCCCTCTCACGCCGAGTGTCAGCGTGCAGGTGCCTACGGTGTGACAGATGGCAGCCGCCCAGAGCCCAGAGGACGGTCTCGCGGCCCCTGCGGTGGCAGCGCGCGCGGACGTTGCTAGAGTCCCGCGTGGTTACACCAGCCGACTTCCTCCCCCCGCCCAAGCAGGGCCAGGTGCCCTCGGGCCCCGCCGGACCCGCCTGTGGCGACCTCTGGGGACCCCGGGCTCACCCCTGCGCAGGCCCTGGACTCCTTGCACTGTGACTCTCTCAGCATTAATTACTGCGGGGCCGGGCCTGACTGGAGGGGAGAGGGAAGGCGCGCTCAGAAGCGGTGGGGCTTGGGCAACGCACAGGTGGAAAACAATTACTGAGCTCTTTGAAAACGGCCCCAGCCCTGGGTCTGTGGCAGAAACTTGGACTCGGTGGCCTGAAACCAGGCCGAGGAGCAGTGTCGGGAGGTGCGGGCCTGTCCCTCGGGGCTGATCCACTGGATGCTCTTTCTCCCAAGGCATTTCAGTGTGTTGTTTGTTTCCAGCCCTAGCAACTGCCTGCCGCGGCTTCTCCTCGAAACAAACTACGAACTCGGCCGCTACCGTAAGGCTGCGCAGATGACCCGGCAGTCATGCCTTTCCCAGGCTCGGGCTTTCGCGGGAGCTCCCAATCTGGGGCAGCTCTCAACCAAGCCACTTTGTTTTCTTAGGTCAGTGAGCACTTTTGAGAAGTTCTCCCAAGGCCATTTCCACGTTCGTATCCTCTCAAGGAGGAGAAAGGAGAGTGGCAAGACAGGAGGAGGGTTCCTCCCTCCCCCGAAGGACAGCTTGCTCCATTCAGAAAGCCCTAGCTCCGAAGGGCCCCTGTCAAGTTGGAGGGCCTCTATCAGGATCCCACAAGGTCAGGGTGCAGTCTGCTTTGCAGTTAGGTAGGTTCCAGGCGATGTCCTCCTGCAGCCCCTATGGCTTCATGTCAACAGCAAGGGACTCACACAAACCTGGTTCACCCTCCTCTGTAGGGCGGGAGTGAGTTCCAAGAGGAGAGAACAATGTCTTTATCCTCTGCCAGGAACTTAGTTGAGGTAGAGAGAGAAAGCAACTCCCGCTGGTCTGTGCAAAGAGAGATGGGCACCAGCTCGTGGGAGAGCATGGCAGGCGTTTATTCTCCAGCGAGCTGGGAGAGTTGGGAGCTACTAACCCTGGAGTTTGAGCGGAGAATTGTTCTCTTTACCTGTCTGTTAGCTCTCATCCCTGGGAGCCTCCACACATGTCCCTTTGAATTCTCAGAGACTTTTCAACAGCTCTTGTCATCCCCATTTTACAGAGGAGGAGAGTGAGCTTCAGAGGGGTTTAAGCAGCTTGCCAAAGTTCATAGCTAGCTATAAATGGAGGAGGCAAAATAGAAGCAACGGGGCCAGCTTCAACTAGCTTTGTGACCAATAGGATTTCATTTTTCTGGTTCTTGCAAAGCGGTGGGTAGGTTTGGGAGTAAGGATGGGCTCCATCTGCTCCAGTCATGCCAGTTTCGCCTCTGCTCTGTAGACAGTCCTTGTTCTTTTCGACCTTGTAGATTTCTCTGGCCTTGTTTCCCAGCTTGGACTGCTTTCTACCAGTAGAACTCCTACACATGCATCAAGGCCCAGGTAAGGAACCTCTTCCTGCTTGACCCTTTCCTGTCCCCTCTAGCTTTTGTCTGTTGCCCTTTATACTGCAACATTTACATTCTGTGCCATATAATCTAACCCCTCATTATATCACCGTCTTGTATAGTTTCAGTTTCATTGGTCTTATTTCATCAGCCAGACTGCTCTCCTTAAGGGCCGGGACCATGGCATAGACCCTTCCCTGATGCTAGGCACAAAATTGTCCTAGGTAACTCTTGTTTGGCTAATTGATCAGACACATTTGAAATGGGCCCAGTGTGGGCCAAGGAGCTTTTGCTCCAAGCCCTTGAAGGGTGGTATTTTGGGGATCGTGGCCATTAAATTGTTAGCAGCAACTGCCCCTCACTGGGTGGCTTGCCTGCCTGGTTCCTCCAGATTGTCAGGGAGGATCGCAGCTGGATTACCTGAGAAAGAGAGACAGAGCGCAATTATATTCTCTGTTCACACAAAGACATCCAAGGGCTGCTTAGACCAGGCTCTGCTTCTTTAACGCCTATGGCATGTGGTGAGGGAGGATTACTAAATGAAATGCAAGCAGCTAGACACAGGACTTAAAAGATCTGATCTAAAATTGAAGTGGAACAAACAAAACAAGAAGGCAAAGGATTGCTTTTTGGAGTAGTTCTGTGTTTTGTGTTGAAGGTTTTGAGACTCTTTGAGCACATCTTCAGAGGCCAAGTTTCTTTTCCTTTTATCCTGTCAGCATGTGTGACAGCTCATCCCTGATCTTTGCAGCTTACAGCATGTGTTCGCATCCATCATCTCATTTATTCCTCACAAAATTTTAAGAGGAAATAATAGTAACAACAAGAAAAATGTTTACAAAATACCTATATTTACTTATTAAAAAAATTTTTTTAATGTTTATTTTTGAGAGAGAGAGACAGAGTGTGAGTGGGGGAGGGGCAGAGAGAAAGGGAGACAGAATCTGGAGCAGGCTCCAGGCTCTGAGCAAGCTGTCAGCACAGAACCTGACTTGGGGCCCGAACCCACAAACTGCAAGATCATGACCTGAGCGGAAGTCAGACGCTCAACGAACTGAGCCACCCAGGTGCCCCGATACCTATGTTTATTTAATAACTACTATATAGTAGGCACCATTCTAAGGGCTTTATATATATTAATTTGTTACTCATTTTACAGATGGAGAAACTGAGGCACTGAGGGTAATGATTTCAGACCCTTACAGTCTTCCAAGTGGTAAAGCCTGCCCTTGAAGCCAGCTCTCCCGATCTACCACTTGGCAGAGAGAGGGACAACTATCAGGCCTCCTTGCCTTGTGCCTGAGGCTTCATCCGGTGCTCATTTCACTGAGTACTTCTAGGAAATTCTCTCATGCTGGCCTGTAGGAGAGCCCCAGCTTCCTTCCTAGGGGAGGTGCACTTGCTGGAGTTGGTATCCTGGGCTCAAGGGCAGAGAGACCAGAGAACCGGACTTAGAACCGGTGATTCCCCTGCCACTTGCTAGCCAGCTGTGAACCTGGTCAGTTCACTGAACCTTTCCAAGCTAAAATATCTTTGTCTGCCGGTTAGGAATGATAATCCCAAACTACTTGACAGGGTTGTTGTGAGGATCCAATGAAAGAGCATAAAGAAAAAGCACTTGTAATCAACTTCCCCTCCTGTGCCATTTCTGCTAGACAGATGCAGGGTTTACTTGTGGTGGATTGATACGCTGTCCTCCTGAATGGAAGGAGGTGGGGTGGAGGGGACTCTGGGAAAGGAACACTTACTCTGGTGACCATCTGTGGAGAAGGCCTGTGTTCAGACTGGAAGTGAGAACTCCAAAAGTAGGTCTTGGGTGGGAGAGAGAGCTCTAGAACCTCAACGTCTTTCTCTTCAGCCTGGGCCCTGAGGACCCTAGACAGACTGGAGACAGTGGGGCTGGGCCGAGAGGCCTCCCTCCCTATAGTGGGCCACAAGGGGCACAGGTTCGTCTGGCTTTATGTCTTGTTTGTTATTCCCCCTTGAGTTACACCTCGTTACCAAGCTCCCACCTGGTCTCATCTGCACCACTGAGGGGAGCGGTGGCCCCGGGTCTGGGCCTCATGCTGGCCAGCCCAGTGTGATGCCAGCCGTTATGTGGTGGTGGGAATGTCCCAAGGCAGAGGTGAATCAAGATTCTTTAGCAATGAGAACTCTCCTGAAAGAGAGAGATGCACTGAATGAGGAAACTAACATTAAAGCCCTGCTCTGCCCGGCAAGTTGCTTTGTGGGCAGCTTCTCACTAAGCTTGATGGTAACCTACAGGGTGGGTGTCTGAGGAAACTCAGCCTTGCGGAGGTCAGCCAGCTTGCCCCAGGCACCCTGCGTGTGTATGGCTGAGCCAGGATCCAAAGCAAGGTCTGCGGGACTCACGCCCCTGCCCTCCACACACTGCGCTGAGTGCTCAGGACAGCTTTGCCTTCTGTGGCTCTTTGTTTCTGATTGAGACAAGGGGGGCAATGTTTACTTCATTGGCTGGGATGGTGAGATCTTTATCATGCTCAGAAAACACGTATTAAATCCCTAATGGTGTGTGGCATGGAGGAAAGCACGGAATAACTTCAGATACAGAAATAGTTAAGTCAAGTATTCAGGCAGGCTCTCTGCCCTCTGGGAACAAAGCCTCTCTGGCATGTGAAGACGGCACAATGGCTCAAACCGCCCAGGTCATGGCTGCCATTCTCTGAGGCCAGTACGACTCCCACCACAGCCACAGGATGGCACCCCTCCCAGGGCAAAGGTGTGCCCTGGCTGACTGGGGGGTGGGAGTGTTTTCACAAAACCATCCCCACTTCTGAGAAGTGCTTCTGAGAGCTTAATTAAGGGTTTGGAGGCAGATAGAGGTGGGTTTGAAGCCTTCTTATTAGCTGTGTAACCTTGCACAGGTTCCTTAGCCTCTCTAAGTGGCAGTTTCTCATCTATGGAATTGGACTGATGGGCCTACTATTCTGTTAAATGAGATAATATATGTAAAACCACTTAGCACAATTTTCCAACGTATGGCAAGTTCTCAATCATTAGTAGCTATTACTATAGTGGTTAGGTAGGTGGCTCGCACTCAAAAATAGATTTTAGGGACGAGGGAAAGGATTGTGGGGAGGAGAAGGGGGACTTTGGATTGCACAGCAGAGGGACACCCCTTTACTACCCCCACAGCTTTGTAGCTGTTGCAAGGCAGCAAGGCCCTGTGTGTCTTATCCGCCTCTTCTCCTGAGACGGCCAGGAGGCTTTGGCCTTTCTGGAGCAGTCCCTCAAATGTCTGTCTCTTAGTCAGTGATTGTTCTTTAGTTTTTATTCCATGGAAGGCTTTCCTCAGGCACAAGGCACAAAGGGAACTTGAAATGCAGCATGCCCGAGTATCTACTGAACTGTATACGTTAGGAATTCAATAAAGGCAACCAATTGGGATATCTGGGGCTCCTGTCTCCCCAGACCCACAGAGGGGGCTGCTGTCCTGACCACAATTGCCTGTAGAGTTAAAGAGTCATAAACTGCATCGGGTAAGACATCTGGGGTGCCAAGGGGCTGCCATGGAAGGTGGAATGTTCCAAGATGTTCTCTTCAGCCTGTGAGAGTCCCCAGAATGCACACCCAGAGCTGGACGGTGGGGGGAAGGAGGGAGTGAGCAAGGACACACGCTGCAAAAAATCTTTTGTTTCTTCCTGGCAGAGGCCCTGTACAACACTGGCTTCGTGCTTAATGGCCTGTCCGGGGGAGAAAAACCCACAGAACCAAGGGAGAAAAAGATTAAACTCATAATAAAACCAAACCCAAACATCACCACCCTCCCCGTCCTCCTACCCAACCCTTACTTTATGCTGTGAGCTGTCTGCCAGCCAGTTCCCCTCCCAGGCAAATAATATTTATTCCATGAGGCCCTGACACACCGGGCCAGAACAAGACAATGCTTGATTGTTTCTTCCTTCCCCCTGCGGCAAACGATGGGTTGGAGCAAAAGACGTGAAAAGGGAAAGGAGCAATATTGATGTTCTTCTCGTGGGACCTGGCTCTGTGAGCTGTCAAAACAAGCCTGAGATAAGGGCGGGGGATGGGGGCGGCTCGGGGATTAGTGCTGCTACTCCCTGACCTGCTCGGAAAGTTTCGCTCTTTCACCAAAGTTCCTGGCAGCTGTGACCACTTACATGGCTTTTGCTTCCATTAACCAGGAGAGTCATTAAGTCATGGAGCTTAATGAGGCTCTAAAGGGGCCCAATCGTCATTCCGCTGTGGAAAGTGCCAATTCATTGCTTGTAGGTAAAAACCCTGGAGATCGTGACTAAGTCAGAGGTGAGCTTTTCTAGCATTAGGGATTGACAGCTGACCCTAATGTGACCCCATGCTAAAAAATCGGCTTGTGTGAGTCAGAGGCTCCAGCACTTTGACCCGTCGGAAGATGGAAGGTGGGTGACCACTCAGAATGGCTTGGATCGCTGCTTTTCCCGGGGTTCTCGGCTGGTGTTAAGTCCTGAAAGGTCCAGGAAGATCTCTTATCATTATGGATATTCATCAGTCAGGTGCTTGCTGAAGGCTGATACAGTTTGTATTGTCCCAAAGTTTACTCCCTCCTGGATCAGGCAGTCGCCACCATGGGCTAGGACTAGGGAGCTGGTTCTTCTTTCCTTCCTTGAAATTAGGGATTTTGTCCACTTTTTTCCCTGAGCAGTGCCTGGCACGGTGCTTGTAGAATATTTTCAGGAAAGAGAGAGGCAAACAAAAACCTCAGGACTCACCTCTTTTATCCTCCCTTGGGTGGGAGTGGCTAAACCAGCCAGGGTGCGGACACCATGACTGCTCAGGAGAGCAAAATGAGGACTTGGAATGGAGTACTCGTCCGCGATTCAAAGCCTTCATTTATTCTAACGCACTTTATTCTCACAATTACGTGAAGTGAGGCAGAGAGGTATTACCATCCCCAGTTTGCAGATGAGGAACCCCAGGTTCAGGAATATTCACTAACACCTAAGCAAGTAACAGACCCCAGGACCTCTGATCTTGCACTCTTTCCATGTTCACTCCAGGAGCTCCCTCTCTCTCTCGCTCTCGCTCTCGCTCTCTCTCGTAGGTGGCTAGAGGGCAGGCACTGTTGAACTCAAGAACTTAGCTTCTAACCTGGTGGTTGCCCCTTTTCACTTGTCAGGACCCAGCCAGACTGCCGCTCTGGTGCACAGAGGCCCGGCCTTGGAACAGAATCAAGAGAAAGATGAAAAGAGCCTGACTCTTGGCCTATTTCACTGAAGTCAGAAAGTGGTTTGCAGAATGAAAAAGGTTGGGGCTGATGTCTTTCTCAACAAGGAAGTGTTTTCCTTCCTTAAACGCATCTTCTCAGCAACTTCCCTCTTGTCTCTTGGGTCTGAGCGGGAGGGATTGACCTGCACCTGCACAGAGACCATGAGCATAAAGATTGGGAACTAGAGCAGGACATTTGCCAAAGCGAGGGGGGAGGTGGGATTTGAAGGAGGAGTAGCAGCTCCCAGGAACACTTGGCTTCCCATAACTCCAGGGGGGGAATGTGCAGCCTCATGGCTGCCCAGGGGTTGGCCGGCGTGCTAGAAACGCTACTCCTTAGAGGAATTGCGATGGGCTCCATGAGCCAGGCTGGAAAACCTGGGATAACTGACAGTCTGGCTCATCCCATGTGGGATTACTCAGCCCATAAAAGTCGTATTTATTTGTTAAGGGAGAGGCAGATCCACGTCCCCTCTGTTGACACCTGGACCGCTGAAGAGGGAGCTGTACCTCCTTCGCTCCTCCCAGCACCCTGGATGGGGCGCTCCCTGCCAGGCCAATGTGGTTGCTGGGAAGAACACCTGGTGGGTGAGCGATGTGAGAGCCTCCCGCTGGCAGCTGCCACCTCTGCTGAGAGCCGATTGTCACTCAGTGGAGTGCAAGGCCCGGGCAAGAAGCCTGAGAACACTGTTCCAGACACGTTTCTTTTTGTTTTGTTTTGTTTTTTTTTTTTTAGAGATACCTACCCCAGACTGGGCCTGACCTTACCAGTGAGACCAGCTTCACCAGCCCCTAGAAGCCAGATCTCCAAGCGCCTCCCTGAAATGTACCACCAATTCTTTCCATGGCTGAGTTAATTTTGGGCCCAAGACCAAATGAGTAGAAAGTTTAGGAGGTTCTACGTGTTAGATTACAGGTCTGAGCTGTGCACCTCTGGTTTCTTTATGCCATTTCAGTTCAGATAGCAGGAAAGTGCAGGGGAAGGCCAGCTACTGTTTGAGGTGGTGATTTACTTAGTGTCAAGGTGCTGCAAAAGAACACGTAATTATTGTATGAACTTTCAACATTTAGAAAGAACACAGGGTCAATGCTTAAGATACACGGGCTCCAGTCCTCGCTCTGGCATGAGCCCCCTGTGTGACCTTGAGCAGTGAGTTAGTCTTTCTGGATCTCCATTTTTTCACCAGGAAACAAAAGGAATTTGATTGATGCTCTCCCAGGGCCTCTTCCAACTCCAATATTTTACAATCATACAATCACTATTCTCAATACTAATGTCCTTATTGACAAAGACAATGCTACTTATACACCTGAGGTAGGATGTGCATTTTGAGTTGTTTTCTGCTCT
The DNA here is from genome assembly GCF_024362965.1 of Panthera pardus. Classification (NCBI taxonomy): domain Eukaryota; kingdom Metazoa; phylum Chordata; class Mammalia; order Carnivora; family Felidae; genus Panthera; species Panthera pardus. The sequence continues at coordinate 88,810,119 of NW_026526677.1, forward strand.
GCTGTTGGATCTGCGGTGCCCCACCTCTGCCCGGGCCCTATTCCCCTCGTCTGTCATAGTTCCCACGCGAGAGGGCTTGCCTGTGGCCTCTGCTGTCCTCCAGAGTCCCTCAGAAGGTGCCACCCAATGGCCACAATAGGGCTAGGAGGCCTGGGTCTCAATTCCAATCTCAGGAACTGATTTGCTGGTTGGCTGCAGGCAAGACTTGGCTTCTCTGAGCCTCATCCACCCAGTGGGATAAATAATCCACCCTGGGAAAGCACTTTGGTATGCTTCAGTGGAAGAAGCCAGAGGAACATGAAGCAGCCTCGCTGTAGAGGCTGAGCGTCTAAATCCCAGAGCCTTTGGGAGCCAGTGGCCCTTTACTAATGGGTGGCACACTCAGCGGAACTTTGTTACAATTTCCCAGTTTGCATGGACCAAGGCCTCCTGGCAGATGATGGGTGAATTGTTCCCATGCACTGTGGACTTGGATCAAGACACCTTCTTTTTGGATTAATTCTAAGCCTGGTTTTGAAGCATCTTACTGAGATAGTCAATGGCTTTGAAATGCATTTCGGTGAGCTCTTCATAACCTCACTCATTAGGCCTTGAGGAACTGTGCTTCCTTCAACCAGCTCAGCTCGGCTGCCATGCTAGAGGCTGCTGAGTCATACAGGCAAGGCCCGTTACCTGCCAAACATGGCTTTCCCGGACCCACCTTTCCGGTATAATGAACTTACAGGATTAATCTGAGAGCTCCTTCCTTCTTTTCTTTATTTTTAATGTTTATTTATTTTTGAGAGAGAGAGAGAGAGGGAGAGAGTGTAAACGGGGGAGGGGAAGAGAGAGAGGGAGACACAGAATCCGAAGCAGGCTTCAGACTCTGAGTTGTCAGCACTGAGCCTGATGCGGGTCTCAAACCCATGGACAGCAAGATCATGACTTGAGCCGAAGTTGGACACTTAACCTATTGAGCCATCCAGGAGCCCCTGAGAGCTCCTTCATTCCATCCTCATTTTCCCCTTTCCATCCTCCCAGCTCCGCCCCACCCCCAGCTTCTGAACCTCAGGTGGGGGCCCCTAAGCTAAGGAGGGAGAGCAGTCAGTTCAGACTCCAAGACTTTATATGGTGAAATGATTTATCACTTCCAGGAGAGGCACAATATGGTTCATAATCTTTTATAGTAATCAGTCAATAAGGATGTTGCATCAAGGAACTATTTAAATATCCTTTAAGTCTCTGGAGATTAGTGCCAGAGTCTTGATCTTTCTGTGAATATTTACACAGTGGCTAACGGTCCCTAGGTATGATAGAGCATACATCAGAAGACATGACTCTGTTCTCAGGAAGATAAGACATCCATGCATAACACTATATATAAATTAGTGAGAACACATGCAAATGTCTAATCATGCATTACAAACTTGAGATGAATTCTAGAAGAATGCAATAGGAAACTGCAACATCAATACCATATATAATAACATTAGAATGGAGACGGTCGATTCATGTTGGAGTTGATTGGGGCTGATTTTTTTCTGTTAACAAGGCACGTGATTTCCCTTGAGAATCTCTTAATAGCAACAAAGATATACACATCTTTCCCCCTTTACATCTTGATAGTATAGAAAAATATAGTGAGCTTTGTGGTCAGTCAGAGTACATTATAATCCCTAGTTTTCAATTCATTAACTGAGAGCAGACTGAGAACAAATTACTTCTGTGAGTTTTAGTTTCCTTAACTATAAAATGGGAATATAATACCTACCTTATGGGTAGGTAAAGTTCAATGTAAATATGTGTATAAATGTAAGTTGCCTGGGATGATATTTGGCATAGAGTGGACAGTTAATAATAGCAAGTAGTATAATTAGCAGTACTCATAGTAGGGGAGGTGGTAGTGACAGGTGCAATAGGTCTCCTAACGGTGGAAATGGGAGGAACTGACTTCCAGCCCTTCTCTCCTTGCCCTCAATCCTGTCAGTAGATGGAAACAGGTTTGTTGATGACCCACCGCATTGGTCCGTATTGGGTTCACATGTTCATTTAATACTTTTTTGTGGAGTGCCTTGTAAGTTCCAAGCAATAAACTCTCTGCCCTCATGGAGCCTATGTGTTAGTGACTTTGAGAAAAAACCCTCTGTATCACTCTGGATTAAATATAGCTCTTTCAGATTTCCCATTTTTATTGCTTTAAGTTACAATCCATTCTCTGGTACAACCTGCTCCAGGTAAGAATAAACTGAGGCAACACAGCCCTCCATAGACACACACCAGCCACTAGTGATTTTCTTCTATTGTCATGAACTAGCCAAAGTTTTTCTTCCTCCTCCTCTTCTTTCTTCTTCTTCTTCTTCTTCTTCTTCTTCTTCTTCTTCTTCTTCTTCTTCTTCTTTTATTTCATTTTTTAAAGTTTATTTATTTATTTTGAGGGAGAGAGAGAGAAGGAAAGAGAGAATCCCAAGCAGGCTCCGCACTGTCAGCACAGAGCCTGATGTGGGGCTTGAAGTCACGGAGTGGGAGATTATGACCTGAACCAAAATCAAGAGTTGGACGCTTAACTTACTGAGCCACCCAGGTGCCCCCTTTTTCGTTTTAAAGAGAGAAAGAGAGTGCACGAGTGGGGGAGAAGGGCAAAGGGAGAGAGAGAGAGAGAGAGAGAGAGAGAGAGAGAATCCCAAGCCAGTTCCTTGTTCAGCATGGAGCCTGACACAGGGGACTCCAACCCACAACCCAGGGATCGTGACCTGAGCCAAAATCAAGAGTCAGATGCCCAACTAACTAAGACACCCAGGTGCCGCCAAGATTTTTCTTCTTAAGCTATTTTTATTTTTTTCTCAGAGTGGAAGGAATGTTCCCCTGATTAGTAAGGTATGAATTCAGACCTCTCTTCCTAGTATTTGGGATTTGGAGTAGACTGAGAATCACTGCCACTTTGGGCTGAAGTTGTCATGTGACTCAGTGCCTTGTTTTCCTCTTTTACAATGGAGGTGGGGGAAGGGAAAGGTGCTCAGCAAGGAGAAAAAAAATCTAGAAACCTCAGAGATAGTGTGAAGGAGGTCAGGGGACAGAGACAGAAAGGTAGACCTGTAGAGCCTGGGCTCCACTAGAAGTCCCTGCTCTCCTTGAAATAGATCATGAAGTAATCAAAAAAAAAAAAAAAATTAACAGTATTCGAAAAAACTATGTAGTTGCAGGTAATCACAGCCAGGTGTTTCTTTCCTCAGGTCTCAAGCATGAACGCTGTCCCCTGGATGTCAGTGCGAGTGTAGGGAAACTGCAGTCCTGTCAAGGGCGGACAGTGATGAGATCGCGGGAACTCTGTGTGACACCAATGTGAACCCTTCACCTAGAACTCAACTCCACCTCAGGGATTTCTGAGCTGTCGAAGAAAGTTTGATGACTTTTCTTGCTTAATCAGGTCCTGTTAAGCTCCCTTGAGGCTAAATGGGGAAGAAGGGGTGGTGAATTTTGTGTCTATCTGTGAGAATGTACAATTTCCAAAAGCAACAACCCTTCCTCCAAATAAATGTGTAACCAAAGAAAAAAGGTTGTCTGCTTTATAAAAATGAGGGCAAAGGATACTCTTCTGAGTATTCTCTTCCAATAAAAATACCGACGCCTCCTTTACAGAAATTCTAGGATCTCTGTGGCCTAGCAGAGTAACGATATACACAGTAGTTTATTTTTACTTTAAAAAATTTTTTTAAGTTTATTTATTTTAATATTTTTATTTATTTTTGAGAGAGAGAGGGAGAGAGTGAGCGGGGGAGGAGCAGAGAGAGGGAGACACAGAATCCAAAGCAGGCTCCAGGCTCTGAGCTGTCAGCACAGAGCCCGATACAGGGCTCCCACCCACAAATTGTGAGCTCATGACCTGAGCTGAATTCCGACGCTTAACTGTGAGCTCATGACCTGAACTGAAGTCCGATGCTTAACTGATGCCCCTATTTATTTATTTATTTTAGAGAGAGAGTATAAGCGGGGGAGGGGTAGAGAGAGAAGGGGACAGAAGATTCAAAGTAAGCTCTGTGTGGACATTACAGAGCCCAGTGCGGGGCTCGAACTCACGAACCATGAGATCATGACCTAAGCCTAAGTTGGACACTTAACCAACTGAGCCACACAGGTGCCCCTACACAGTAATTTAAATATATGTGTGAAATCAAATTAGGTTTCACTGGTTCTCCCATCTCATTTCTTTGTCATCTGTCATTTATTTCTAGTATGCAGTGAGAGTTGCTAGGCACTCAGAAAAAATCTGTCCCAATGCCCATAATATAGCAGCTTCTGTTTCTCTGACTTGATATTCACAGGAATGTCAGAACAGGAAACGCATCTTTAACTGAGTCCCAATAATTAAGGACTTAGCGAGCTCTTTATGTTTTACCAACTCTTAAGTCACAGTCTACTACTCATTCATCAGCACATTTTCTATGGGGTGTTAATTGCTGCTCTTCCCACAGTTACGTTTTTCTAGGAAAAAAAAAGTTCAATATCGGATAACTTTAATCAGGCAAAGAATACCTCACTCCCTTAACCCTATTTACTCCAAGGAAAGCTGCAAATTAGCAGAACAATAATGTTATTGTATAAAAATTAAGCCAATTATACCATCCCCCCCTCCCACCACCAAAAGGAATAGTATCCCATCATATATAGAGGCATTAGTGGGTAGTGATTAAGGTCCTGGAGTCAGACGGATCTGGGTAGGGCACCCTGCTTTGAACCAGTAACTACTCATGGGAACTTGACCAAGTGACTTGACTCCTCCACAGGGCATTGTACAACATACGTTGAATAAGACAACATGGCACAGTGTTTATATGAGACATAGTGCTCAGTCACTTAAAACAAAGTTATTTTGATGGTCATGATTACAGCTAACACTGATATGGGCAGCCAAGCTGCAGATATTTACAGGCTAACAGGGATTCACACAGCTACACTTTAAGAATTTCTGCTGTAGGGAAAGATAAAAATATTAGCTCCCATCACAAAAGACCATATATTGTATGATTCCATTTATATGAACTGTCCAGAACATAGAGACAGAAAGTAGATTAGTGGTTGCCTAGGGCTGGGTAGTGCGTAATGGGGGGTTATAGGGGGTGACGGCTAACAGATACAGAGTTTCTTTTAGAGTGATAAAAATTTTCTAAAATTAATTGTGGTGATGAATATACTAAAACCCACTGATTGTAGAATTGAAGTGGGTGAATTGTATAGGATGTGAATTATATCTCAATAAACATGCTATAAAAATATATTAACTCTCGTTGTTCAGTTAATCCTTATAATAGCCCATGGTTTTTAGTTCCCACAGTCAAGAAAAATGGGATTAAGATAATGGTAATGGTAAGCAACATCTGGCTTATACAATGCATGCGATGGGCCCAGGATTTCCTCTTTTTTGATTGATTGATGAGATCTTAGGTTCACATAATTGGATTAATCATAATCATTGGTTCATTATCCCCACTTGTCCCTTGAAGGCCATCTTTTAATTTACCTTATTTATGTATTATGCACACTAAATAATATAATAAACACTTCTGGACCGACTGCCCAAACCAAGGCTAGAATATTACCAATAACATATAGTTCCTATTCTGTTTCCTCCCAGAGACAAGCACTACCCTGAACATTGTGCTTAGCATTTCCTTATTTCCTTGCCTCTTTTTAAAAGTTTCTTTCTTTCTTTCTTTCTTTCTTTCTTTTCTTTCTTTCTTCTCTTTCTTCTCTTTCTTTCTTCTCTTTCTTTCTTTCTTTCTTTCTTCTTTCTTTCTTCCTCTTTCTTTCTTTTCACAGCAGTATATGTGCCTAAATGGTATATTATTTAGCTTGGCTTAGTTTCATTTTAATTTTGAATAGTTTTCAAACTTTGTAACAGTCTGTTATGTTGGATGTGATCTTCTGGGACTTGCATTTTTTTGATTCAACATGATGCTGGAAAGAGTACCCCTGCGGCTTGTTGGTTTTCAGGCTGCAGAACATTCCATTTTATAAGTATACCACAATTTATCTATGCACTCTCCTTTCAAGGAGTATTTAGGTTGTTTCCAGTTTTTTGCTATTTTGATAAGTTCAACTGTGGTAATTTTTATATACGTGTCTCGTGGTGTACATGAGCCGAATTGTCTCGAGTATATACTTATAGAAATTGGATACATACGTAATAGATTTGCTGGTATGCAAGCATCCAACTTCACAAGATAACGCTAAATGGTTTTCTGATTTCCCTCCCACCAGCAATGTGTATGAAACCCTGTTGATATCCAACACTTGGTATTGTTAGACTTCTTAGATTTGTTAATCAAATGGGTGTAAACTGGCATTTCATGGTAATGAATTGTAATCCACCTCTTCCTGAAGATTGATGAGGTAACTCTGTATTACTTTACATGCTTCTTTAAAAAAAATATGAGACTCCACTTTTGCTTAAAATTTGAAGCAAATCAAAATATTCCTTTATTTTAGGGGCGCCTGGGTGGCGCAGTCGGTTAAGCGTCCGACTTCAGCCAGGTCACGATCTCGCGGTCCGTGAGTTCGAGCCCCGCGTCAGGCTCTGGGCTGATGGCTCGGAGCCTGGAGCCTGTTTCCGATTCTGTGTCTCCCTCTCTCTCTGCCCCTCCCCCGTTCATGCTCTGTCTCTCTCTCTCTGTCCCAAAAATAAATAAAAAACGTTGAAAAAAAAAAATTAAAAAAAAAAAAAATATTCCTTTATTTTAATCTCATTAAGTCCTCCATAGACACAGCCTGCACTGACTGGTTCCATATATGTTTCTTACTTTGTGAAATCCTTCCTTGTGGTTTTTGCCCATTTTTAAATTGAGTTGAGTTTTTTCTTACTTGTAGGAGTGAAAATAATCTTTCGTTGGCTTTGTGTATCTCCAATATTGTCTTCACATTTGTAGCTTATATTTTGAGCTATTGGAGACTTTGTCTGCAAACAGAAATTCTTAGTTTTAATATAGTCATGTTTAAGTATCTTGTCGTTCATAATTAGCAATGTTTGTGTCCAGTTGAAGAAATCAGTACCTATCCCAAAGTCATAAAGATATTCGTTTATGAATGTCTTCTGAAAATTTTCCAGTTTTGCTTTGACATTTGTATTCTTAATCCATTTGGTGTTGATTTATAATGGTGTGAGACAGGGATCCATTTTCAATTATTTCCAAGTAAAAGCACCACCTTTTTCTAGTGAGGGGAGGATAATTGAAACCTAGATCTATCCAACTTGAAAGCCTGTGCTTTCAATTACTATTGTTGCTTGCTGTTTTAAGGAAATAATAGCATGGCATTGGGCTGCTTAATAAACACATGCTAGGGGCACCTGGCAGTTGGTTGAATGTTCAAACTTTGGCTCAGGTCGTGATCTCATGGTTTGTGAGTTCAAGCCCCGCATGGGCTCTATGCAGACAGCACAGAGCTTTCTTGGGATTCTCTCTCTGTACCTCCCCCACTTATGCTCCTTCTATCAAAATAAATAAACTTAAAAAAATCTTACTAACGAACACACTAGAAACCGAGTGAGAAGAGGAATATGGCAGTTTCTAGCCTCTGTCTACTGCACATTATTGGGAACTGAGGGCCGTATTGGGTCCTTGTTTTCAAACGATCTCTTCCCCTTCTAAGTTTCGTGATAATATATTCTGGTTTCTCTTTTGCTATTGGCAGGTCCACAAAGGGGTCCCCATGATGAGCTCTGGGTTCTACTTCTTTATTGCAGGTTTCTTTCATTTCCTGGAGTTTATAGTGACATTGTACAGAAGAATATAGGCTTAGAGCCAGACAGATCTGGTATTAGGCCTCTGTTCTACCATATAGCAACCTTGGGGAAATTAAACCCTTCCCAAACCTCACTTTCTTCCCTCTGTGTCCCCACTCAAAATGCAGGTCCTCAGTAGAAAAGGGACTTAGTAGCTCACTCATTCATTCCTATTAGAAGTCGGGGCACAGGAGACTATGGTGGCCAGCCCTACCAGGACCACTGGCGTTGTGGAAGGGTAGCTCCCCAAAGAGCTGACAAAAATGACAGATGTCCTCTACAGCCTCCTAGGATATGATACTGTCTTGTCTTCTTTTCCCCTCTACTTGGCTGGAGGATTCTTGTCACTTTAGCTGGCCTGTGAGCTCCTGGTGGGCAGCTGTCGTGCCTCAACAGCGCTGTGTACAAAGCAGAACCTTAATCGGTGATTTTTGAATGACTGGGTGAGAGAAAGAGTCCCTGTTCTCAGGGTCTTGTACTTAAGAACTAGCCTTTTGGTTTTGTTTGAATTTGGTTTCCCAGTAAAAACAAAAACAAAAACCAAAAGCCAGCCATCAAAACAGAGAGGAGAGAAAGGCCTTTCTCCACATGCTTTCCCAGGTGCCTAGAGCTGGCTTTGAGAAGCTTGGGTGTGACAGACAAACTCCCACTCCGTCCCTAATTGATCACCACCACCTGGCGGGAATGTTTACTGCTTGAGCCTCTTATCCCTGGGCAGAAGGGTTCTCTAGGTCAGCAAACACAGCAGGAGGAAAAGGGAAAAACTACCTTCACAGCACACAGCACCACCTTTAACTCTACAACCGATGCAACTCTATATATAGCCTCATAATTAATCAACAAACGAGGAGGTATAAGAACATCCCTGGGTCCTGTAGCTGCCCAGGGCACTTTGTATTGTCACCGCGTACATTTTTCATCCAAGCTAAATAGAGCACTGGGCGGGGTGCTGTTTCTTGCACTATTTACAGGCCCCTGGGATTTTTCCTTATCCCAAAGGACTGAAGGGAACAGGCTGACTTCAGCAATTTCTGTGGTGAGGTCATAGGTGCTAGCAGGGTTACTGGAGCCTGGGAGGCTGCACCCAAGGCCACTGAGCTTTAAAGACAGGGCTGGGGTTAGAGAGAAAGAGAGGCAGGAAGGGGGAATTTGTTTCGACAAATTCTAGAAGTCATTAAAAAATGTTTTTGCTAAGTTTCCAATGATGTTTCTCAACAGAGCACATTTTTACAGTCTTCCAAATGTTGGAAAGACGCAACAAATGAAAACCATCAGGTGACATCTACAGTCAAAAACAAGCCGAAATTGATCTTAATTATTGAACTACCTCAGGCTAACGAGTTTGAATGATCTGCATATGCTAGAATCTAAATCAACCTTCCTCTCTCTTTCATAGAAAAGTCCAGAACTTGACGATCGGGGAACCGTGCTAACATCCCAGATGCACCACCTGCTATTTATGTGGTCCTGGGCCAGTAGCTTAAGCTGTCAGTGCCTGACTGTGGTCATCTGTAAAATGGGGGCCACCAGGCCTGGCTCTCTCACAGGTTTGTGCAGAGATTCAAAATGAGTTCATGTGAATTAGTGCTCCCTGAGAAGCAGGGATGGCCCTGGACATTCACACCTCACAGTGGGGTCCAGGGGACTCCAATGCACACAACCATTCACATCTTTACTCTTCCAGTCCTTTATTTTTACTCCTTCTTCAAATGTCTTGCTCTTCACTTCTCACCATGTGTGTCTTTTTCAGATTCCTTTCTCTCATTCTCGACCTTGATGAGGATTTCCCAAAGATGTTTCATGGACCACTAGTTCCCCAAAAGGCCCACAACCGAAGGAGGTTCTAAGGACCTTTTGATTTCTCATAATCAACTTGAGAAATAATGAACACTAAAACCTCCTTTCAGAAAGTCACAAATTCTCACTAGAACTTTGACAAGTCTTGCAGGAAGGGAGCTTGTCTGCCTTTGCTGTCTAATTAGTTAGCGATTTCCTAATCAGCTTGACCACAAACCCATTTTTCAACTGCCGATTAATAACCTGCTCCCCCACAAATGCAGCGTGGGAAACGCCCTGGATGATTCTGATGCTATAATGATGATGCCCATGGATTGAATGCGTACTACATGTCAGGCTTGGTAGTCGTTGTCTATAAATTCTTAACTCCCAAACGCTCCAATGAGATGGGTGCCTTACACATAGCTAGAAAGTGAGACTGACCAAAACATCAACCTGCCTATTTCTGTTTTACAAATAAGAACAAGACTCACAAGGAGGGTGAGTGTCTTACCCAAAGATGTAGAGCTAGTAAGTGGTGGAGTTGGCCATGACCTAGGCCTTACACCCAGATCTAACTTGAAAGGCCCTACCTAATCACTGCACGTGTGGGCCTGTGGTCTGTGGGCCTGACCTGATGTAGGGAATTTGGACCAGAGAGGCTACTGAGGCATGGCCTCTGATCCAGAGTCCACGTGGCAGAAGATGGAATTGGGTCAGTGGGCAGCCAACCCAGTGGATGGCCCATAGCAACCCTGGAACCCATGAAATGGGACAGCCACACCCTCTCACTGGACAGATAGGAAACCTCGACTCAAGAGGTAGAGTGGCTTTGACCAGTGTGGTTTGGCCAGATGGCAGCCATGTTGAAGCCTGGAATGCTCCAGAATCTGTCCTTGAGACAGGTCTAACCTCACCCTCCTCTCTCTGGAGCTGTCCTCCATATTCATGGTACTCAGAGCTGCTTAGGTTGCCTGGCTGCTTCTCGCTAATTGAAACCTCAGGGTGCTGTTGTGGTGCCTGTTGCTATAAACACTTTGCTAATTTGCATAAGTATGTGACATTATAAAAGTTCCTCAAAGATCTTATCCACATTGCTGGTGTGCAGCCCAAATGAAAAGTCAGGTAGAAAGACAATGTGTGTGTTATTTAAAAAAAAAAAAAAAAAAAAAAAGGAAAGATGTTTTCTTGTTTTTTGTTCCCTGTGCAGAAGGGCAAGAAATGGAAAGTGTATCCAATCCAGAGGCAGTGCCTGTAGCTTGCTTTGTTTTGTTTTGAAATTGGTTGAGAAGTATTTTTCTTGTACCTCCTAAATGGCCTGTCAAATTTGAAAAGCCAGAATGGGACTGTTAAGATTATATAAATGAATTTATGTTTTGGAACACCAGGTTCTTCGCAGGGAGGAAAGGAACGTCAGAGATCGCCAGGTCAAGCCGTGTTATTTCACAGGGCCCGGGACCTGGACAAGATAGTCCCCGGCCAGCAGCCCACGGAGCCCCGCACCCCTGACTTCCACCCCAGGGTTCCCTCACCTTCCCAAAACACTCCAGAGTGGACCTCCAAAGGCTCACCCTCGTTTTCAACAGAATGAAACTGGATTAGATGCAACAAGACAGCATCCGTCCCAAGCTTCAGAGCCTAGACTGAGCGAGCTCCCCTCAGCCCTAAAGACCTCTGTGACCTCTCCCACTGATAGTGCCAGCCAGTCCTGAGGCACCAGCCCCCCCGCCAGGAGGGTTCCTCACTGTACGATCTCTGAACCTCTAGGACTCCTCTCTCAGATGGGCACTGTTACCCTGCTTTTCAGCTGTGGGAATGAAGGCTGAGATTTTAATGTCCCTCAGCCACACAGCTAGGAAGTGAGACTGATGAATGCGTGAGCTGGCCAACCGGGCCCTCCAAGTTTCCTGGGCTTCGTGGAGTTGCTGGGAAGATTAAGCGGGACAACATAAACAAAGGGCTCATACGGCACCTTGCACACAGTGGGTGCTTCCAAAATGTTACATCCCATCCCTACTGTCTTTTCGAGCCCCTTTTCACCTTCATTTACATCCAGTAGAAACAGAGTCTATAGTACGCAGCTTTAACTCCTAATTCACCTCAAATGGCCTTTTCTTCAGAGGGACTTTATAACCCAATTAATTTACTTCAGTAGCCACCAAACACTCGCTTCCAGATGTGCTCAAACTCACACTTGAGGGGTTGGAAGATGGTGCTTTGCCACCAAGAGGCCACGAAGCTGTGTTAAATCATCTGAACATTTAAAATTTCCAGGAAGGAATGTTCACCTTATCCCATCTCTTAGCCAGGAATGAAAATGTGCATCTTATCTCTCCATCTCAGGCAACCTCACTTGAACAAAGTGCTCGTTATAGCTGCCTGGCTCCCACCAACTGGGCTCCCTAGACATACTTTCAGAGGCCTCTTATTGAGCAGTTAAGCAGCGCAACTCAGAGTGTAAGGCTGGCTGAACACAGCGGGGTGGAGAGGGAGCAAGGAACGAAGAGACGGAACAGGCCAAGGGCTTGGGCCAGGAAGAGGTTGCTCCACGAGAGGGGGGGCCTGTGTCTCTCCACTGGTTCTGATGGGCTTCCGACATCTCACGCCAAGCAGGAGAGCAGATTTGTTCTGCTGCTCATGGTGCTAACGTCACCAGAGCCAAATGACAATGGTGCCAATCTATCAGGAAAACCAGATTCCTGCTCCTCCATCCTGAGGTCCGCCCCACAGTCACCTCCAGGGCAGGACACCACAGTCTGGAAGACCGGTGTCCAGAGGTGAAGGGGAGGACACCCGGCGGGGATGGGGAACAGTTGCAGCCATAGGACCACAGAGGTGGTGTCAAGGCTCCTGGAAGGAAGGAGACAGGGAGGGGAGGAAACCAGTGTTTATTGAACACATACTATGTGCCAAGAACTTGACACATACAATCTTATTTAATCCCCACAGAAATCCTGTAGGGTAGGAATTATTATCTGCTTTGTACCAGTGAGGAAGCAGAGGATCAGCAAGGTTAGGTAACTTGCCTGGGGTCACATGACTACTGGGGTGGAGCCAGAATTTGAATGCACGTCCTTTGGATTCTAAACCCTATGTTCTTTCCACTAGCGCTAGCACCCTACGCGATCAGTTGCAAAGTGTTGACTCTGCCATTTGTCAATGTTACCTTGTGAACTTGAGCAGCTCCTTCATTTCTCAGCCTGCTGACCTGCCAAACGGGGATAAGTCCAGTACCTACCTCACAGAGTGGTTGTAAGGATGAAGTGAGGTCTGTATATAAAGTGCTTAGAACAACGCTCGGCGTGTCATTAGAGCTCTATTCAAGTCAGTCAGCCATTGCATTTACTTTTGCTACCGATACTGCTGTTCCTACTATCTTGGCAAAGTCACCCTTCCACTCTGTGCCTCGGTTTTCTCATCTGTGAAATGAGTCGGTTGGACTGGATGATGCCTCATCTTTCCAATAAAAATAAATGAAAATTTATTTCCAGCAATAAAATTCCATTACTGTGCTTGCCATTTAGTTTTCCCCGTTGGCTAGTCCAAGTTGATCTACCCAACCCACCTCCCTGTCGGAAGTCCCTGGTGGGTGCTCAGTTCTCACCACCATGCTGGCGCCCCGCTTGTTTTTGTCGCTGCCAAACTCCTCCGAGCCTTCACCCCTACCCTTCACCCCTCCTTGATCACCCTTGTGTTTCCTCTGCCAATTTAAATTCTATCCTTCTTTCAAGGCCCAGATTAAAACTCATCTCTTCCATGAAACCATCTCTGGCAAACCGCACCCTGTGATGACTTTCCCTTCACTTAAAATTCCCTCAGCTATTATGTCCATAATCTGAGTCACACTGATCCCAAATGGTTTATATTGTCTCATTTAAGTCTGTTTGATTTACCCAATTCCCTCAAAGTAAACTCCCCTAGGGCAAGTTTGCTTTCTACTTTGGTGTAGCCTCAGTCGTGCTGGCACAGTCCTGGGTGCGTGGTTGGTGAAGGAAGGGGCCCACTGATGTGTGGGTCATTCCTTCCTCCACCAGTGGGTGAGCTCCGCTGCGGGAGAGGGGAGTTCTGCAGGACCCTCAGGACTGGAGGCAGGGAGGTAGCCCCTCTACCTGTAGAGGAAGGGGAGGCTTCTGAAGGAGAGGAGCTCCTGGATGAGCGAGAGTTCCCCAAGAGAGCAAGAAGGCCTAGTATCCTCTGGTTTGTTCAGATGGATTAAAGGGCATATTTCAGAGGAGAGAAACAGATCGGGGACAGTGGTAGGAACTGAAGTTGGAAATGTAGTTTTCAGTTATCCTGCGGCATCAGATATTTATTCCCAAGTGCTAAGGACCATGTCAAAACAAGGATATGAAAAGCTATATAAAGAGGTTTTTTTTATTTGGTACTAAAATACCTTCTTTTGGGTGGCTCAGTCAGTTAAGCGTCCAACTTCGGCTCAGGTCATGAGCTAACAGCCTGTGAGTTGGAACCCCGTGTTGGGCTCTGTGCTGACAGCTCAGAGCCTGGAGCCTGCTTTGGATTCTCTGCCCCTTCCCTGCTCGCACTGTGTGTGTGTCTTTCTAAAAAATAAATAAACATTAAAAAAAAAATACCTTCTTTTAAGGGGCACCTGCGTGGCTTAGTCAGTTAAGCGTCCGACTTCAGCTCAGGTCGTGATCTCATGGTTTGTGGGTTCAGGCCCCTCATCAGATCCTCTGTCCCCTTCTCTCTCTGCCCCTCCTCCGCTTGTTTTCTCTCTTTCTCTCTCAAATTAAAAAAATCAAAATCAAAAAAATCAAAAACTTAAAGTACCTTTCAAAAAAAGAAATTCTAGTGATGATAATTGCTTGTTTTTCATTTCCTTTAGTTTTGTGTTAGCATCTTTACTTGGCAAAATAAAGATTTGCCAATACTATGCCAGAAGGAAAGCTTTCCAGTCCAAATTCTTGGACCTACTGCTGGAGAATCGTTGACACATACGGACTCAAAGAGCAAGTACAATGTTGACGTAACTCAGGAGGACAAGCAACGATCTAGAACTTTTAAATGATTTCTGCCAATGACTAGCAGATATGGCCTATGCTTACAATGCAGACGCTAGGGAAGAAGAAGAGGAGAGGAGTTTGATTTGTTTTGATGGCTTTAATCCCTGTTCCCTTTTGTCAGAGGTGTGAACTCTTGGAAAGGCCTCCTCTGTGTCTCCTCTTTGTGCTTCTTCCTACTGCGGGCAGTTTACATCTGCTGCCCCTCCCTGCCAGGGAGGGAATGGAATGTGTCCTTTCTCTGCGTGCAACTCTGACTTTATCACCAATCTTCCTGTCTTTCAAAGCCACAGCTGTCAACTGTGATTTCTCATCTCCAGGTGCGAAGGAAATTGCCCCTTGTAAGTGTTTGCACGTCTCAGTCCCCCACCCCCCCAGGGTTACCTCCAGTGCCTGTCAGGTGAATTTGCACTAATGAGATTAAAGTAGGTGTGTTGGAACTTTCAAACGTTTTTTGCCCAGATCACTCCAAAATTCCTGAGGTAAGAACTTGCCCAAATCGACGGTAGTAATTTCAAATCTTGAACTGTCCCTTGCAGGGTAGTTCAGTCACAGTGTGGCAATAGGAGCGCAGTTGAGGGGGTCCTAGGAGCAAAGGGGTGTGGAGAGGGTGGGGCTGTGGCTGGGGCTGGTCTCTCAGGTGGAAAAGGTATTTCAACTCCTCTATGGCAACTTCCAGTTTGTTCAATAGGTGCTTATTCTAGTTGGGATTTACTCCACAGATGGTTTGCCCCAGGACCCACGGCTGTTTGGGTTGAAAAAATAAGCGATTGTAACAGAAGGAAGAGGGGTTTCCAGAGGGCAAGGGAGAAGGCCTAACCAGGAGACAGGGGGAGTGATCAGGAATGATGACAGAGGAGAGGGCCTCAAGGCTGCTTCAGGAGATGTGGGCAGGGGTACTGAGTGGGCCTAGAGCCTGGGAAGGATGGGGAGAATGAGAATTCACTGTTGCTGAAGCCATC
Organism: Panthera pardus; assembly: GCF_024362965.1. NCBI lineage: Eukaryota > Metazoa > Chordata > Mammalia > Carnivora > Felidae > Panthera > Panthera pardus. The sequence goes on from NW_026526677.1 coordinate 88,825,631, forward strand.
ATCACAACTTAGAAGAAGAAACTAAGGCTTGGGGAACCAGCGGAGACCTGAATTCGTGTCTTTGCTCCACTGTGTGACTTTGGGCAAGTTATGCCACACTCCTGGGCCTCAGTTTCCTCAGAGTAAAGGGAGCGCATGGCACCATGGAGGTTCCTTCCAGCTCTGAGGTCTTATTCTGAGACTCTAAGCAAAAATGCTTTCCATGTTTGCTCCTTCCTGTGATGTGGGCTCCCTGGCCTGGGCTTGAGGTAGGGAAAGGTGGCAGGAGGACTGAGTCCCCTGGAGGCAGCAGTGACCCTGCTGTAAACACATTGATGATGGCCCACCAGAAAACTAAGCACAGCCCGAGGTGACAGATGACATTCTGCAAACCAGTGCTTTAGAACACGGGTGCTACCTACCCAGAGGTAGCCCCACATGCTTGACATTTGAGCAGGTGGAATTCAGGCAGCTGAGTTAGCTAGACAAGGGTCTTTCCCATCATACACATATATATGCACACCAGCTTTATGCCCACCTCTGGGTCTTTGTTCTAGTCTCCTATTTATGGACTCCTTCCATTTCTCCTTCAACCTTTCCCAATTACACTCATAGACAAAGGCTCTAACTCCTCCAGGATCCAGTTTCTTGTGTTGATTGCCATTGCTAATGGAGCAGAGATAAATTGTAGGCCTCCCTATATCGTTTCCTGTGCCACAGAATGACCTTGTTTAGGTAAATGACCATTCATTGTCTTCTAGAGTGGCAAGACATTGGGTAAAAATCAGAAGGAAATTCTGACACATGCTACCATATGGATAAAACTTGAAGACATTAAGCTAAGTGAAATAAGCCAGTCAGAAAAAGACAAATATTGTATGATTTCCCTCATATTAAGTACCTATAGTAGTCAATTCATAGAGACAGAAAGTATAATTGAGCTTTCTAGAACCTGGGGTGGGGGGGCGGATGGGGCGTTCGTGTTCCATGGGTACAAAATATCAGTTTGGGAAGATGAAAAATTTCTGGAGATGGATGATGGTGGTAGTTGCAAACAATGTGAATATATTTAATGCCACAGAACTGTAGGCTTTAAAATGTTTACAATGGTGATTTTTTTCATATGTGTATTTCACCCCCCCCCCCCCCCCCCACACACATACACGCACACACAAAAGTAGAGGACTAAATCCCTGCTCAATGGAACCTGGTTTTGTCCTCCACTGGGCTTCTTCAGCCAGGCTCTCAAGTTCTAGAAGCCTACTAACCTTTTGTTTATTGAAGTATCACCAGGTCTGGTGAGTTTCTATTTGCATAGTTAATAGGATATGTTGACACTTGACTTGATTTTGAATTTTTGATTCTTTTTTGTATGTTGGCCATCACTCAGTTCTTGATATCTATCATCCCACACCACAGTGCCTTGCTCATCAGCATATAAAGGAGGTAAGTGACTCAGTGATTAAGAAACTCAAATTAAGAGCAGGTGGATCCGGAGGGTGAAGGAAGAGGACAGAGATAGTTGGAGTTGATAGGAATGCAAAGCTGTGCTCTAATGGCTACGAAAGGGAAAGAGAATGGTGGGGGAAATGATACAATAATAGGAGTTCAGTTTTCCTATGTCAGTGGGGGAGCACAGCTCGTCAGAGGCTGTCCGTTCTAAATATGAATGCCTCATATGAGCCATCCACAACACTGAAATTCTGTCAAAACCAAAGTTCACCGAGACCCCTGGAAAATGAAGTTATCTTATCTCTTCTACTCCCTGTCTCTGGTTTCTGTCAATCTCTGTCACTTCTCCTCATCCCTTTCCACTGGCACCAGAAGCTTGAGTGCCAGGGGCACCCTGCTAATTAGTTACCCTTGGCCTGTGAGCACAGGTGTGTCTTTGTCAAGATTTCCATGCCTGGGGGAAAAAATCAGTTTTTGGCTCTGATGACATCCCTGTTGGTTCAGGTTCCAAAAGTCTCTCTACCTCGGACTTTTCTGGAGCATCACAAAATGCTGCCACTATTTCGTTTAACATTTATTAGACACCTACCTTGGAGCAAGAAGTGACCTTGGAAGTCATCTAATCCAGTGCTTCCTCAAACGTCCAAGTGCATGTGAACCATAAGGTGATCATGTTAAGAGGAAGCTTCTGACTCAGTAGGTCTTTGGCCAGGCGGGGTCCCGATTCTGAATTTCTAACATATTTTCTCGGGTGATGCTGATGCTGCAAATCCCTGAGCCATATTTGAAGTAACAAGAATCTGGTCCACTGATTCTCGGCCCTTACTATACATTAGTATCACCTGTGAGCTTTTGAAAACTATGACAGCCTGGTCTTCATTCCCAGATATTATCATTTAATATTGGTCTGAGGACAGCCAGTCTTTATTTGTCTAGAAAGGAGAATCACGTGAAGAATAGCAACTACTGAAAACTATAGCTCTTTTCAAATACCTTGATTTTATATCTTTCCTATGGAAACTATCGGCAACAAATCCCACCTTCACTGCCCTACCCATCCCTCCGGTTGACCTGGGATTTAATTTCCTGTTGTGAGATTATTAACTGTTATAATATAACAATGAAAAATAACATTGAATATGTACTATATGATACACATCATTGTAAGTACTTTATATTTAAATTACACAATACCCTATGAGGTAGATACTATCATTATCACCCTCATCTTTTTTATAAAGGCGAAAGAAAACGAAGCACAGAGAGGTAAAGCAACTTGCTATAAGCCACAGGGCCAGTGAGTGATACAGCCAGAGTTGGAACTCTGGTTCCAATTGGAAGTCTGTTTCCAGAGCCAACTCTCTTAACCGTCACATCATTTAGCCTCCCCCTGCAATGCCATGGATAGGAGCAATGCTGGGCAAAGGTGAAGGAAATATGCTGTTTTTGATTAAAAACTTTTTTTACATTTATTTATTTACTTTTGAGAGAGAGAGAGAGAGAGACAGAGCACAAGTGGGGGATGGGCAGAGAGAGAAGACACAGAATCTGAAGAAGGTTCCAGGCTCTGAGCTGTCAGCACAGAGCCGAAAGCAGGGCTCAAACTCACAAGCCGCGAGATCGTGACCTGAGCCAAAGCCGGACGCACAACCGACTGAGCCACCCAGGCACCCCTGATTAAAAACTTTTTTATTGATATGCTGTTTTTTTCAGTCTGAGTTTTTGTTGCTTTTATGGATCAAGTTCATGTCACTTTGAAAAATCAACGGTGAGGGGCACCTGGATGGCTCCGTTAGTTAAGAATCCAACTCTTGATTTTAGCTCAGGTCATGATCTCACGGTTTGTGAGATGGAGCCCCGCGTGGGGATCTGTGCTGACAGGGCAGAGCCTGCTGGGGATTCTCTCTCTCTCTCTCTCTCTCTCTCTCTCTCTCTCTCTCTCTCTCCCCCTGCCCCTCCCCCACCCACCTTCTCCCTCTCAAAATAAATAAATAAATAAACATTTAAAAAAATCAATATGATACAAAGCTGTATGTGTATCTTTCCTATTTTCCATGCCGTCTCTCCACTCAGCAGCCCTTTGCACGGGGCGCAGTAGGAATATTTACTCTTCACGAATGGGGCCTGACCCAGGTGCAGGATGACATTCTGACAAGAATTTCAAGCTGCATCTTCCCCTCTTATGGGGTTTGAAGAATCCCACAGGTTTCGATCTAACAAGGCTTATTTCTTGAGTGGTCGCCAACATAATCAGGCTCATTCACGCCAATGATCCTTTAGCATATACCTCTCCAAACAGAGACATTCCCCTTTGATTATAAAACAGCCCAGCACAGACCCATCTCAGATTCAGAGTTGGATGGTTTAGTTGCTAGAAATGCCAGAAGGTCTTGCTATTAATGGATAGTCTGCTCTTGTAACACCATTACACAATGTGGGATCCAATAGAGTAAGAAAAATCTCCAAACTATTTTTAGTCTAAACAAAGCATCATGAGATGCCCCCAAATCCAACATACTGTAAGATCAAACCCAATCAGTTTGGCAACTTGCTATTGGTTAGGATGTTATGTATTATTATGGTTCTCCTTTGGTGCAAATGACCAAGAACTGACTGGACTAGTCTCAAGCCAATGAGATCTAACTGGCCAGAGAGAGGAATAGTGGCAGATTTACAGGGTTCAAGCCAAATAGTTTCAGAGAATTCAGAGTTAGAAGTTTTGTGAGACCTTATCAGGCCCTCTTTCAAATGTCTGACCGGTCTTTAGATCATCCCCCTATAAACAGGTGTCCAAACTCTGCTTAAGCACCTCTGGTGTCAGAGAACTCATTACCTTACAAGGTGGTCAATTCTGTTGTCAGAGAGTTCATATTGTTAAAGTTCTTCCTTAGAATAAGTTCAAACCATGTCAATGTGACTTCTGCAAATGGGTCCTAGTTCTGCTCTTCAGAGTCACACAAACACACAAAAGCTGGTTCATCTTCTATTTAACAGCTTTGCTCTAAGCAATTTCAAAGTTATTACATCCTCCTCTACCTTCTTTTCCTCCAAGTGAAGTATTATTTCTTAAGGTCCCCATGACCATGACAAGCCTTTCACCACGTGGCCTCTCTCCTCTGAGCACCCACCATGCTGCTGAGGTCAGTTAAAAGCCCAGTTCCCTCCATTGTGGCATGTGATGGACTGCTACCTCATTTTCCCTGGACACCCACTTTCTATTCATGATATATATCCAAGAGCATGCAAACCAAGGACACTGAGCTTGTGGTCAGCCCTAGCAACCCAAGCCCACAGCTTCCTTCTGGGCCTCCTGACATTCCCAAGCAGAGAAGGGAAGGGGACAAACTGGTGTGTATTCATTTAAAAAAAAAATTTTTTTTTAATGTTTATTTCTGAGACAGAAAGAGACAGAGCATGAGTGGGGGAGGGGCAGAGAGAGAGGGAGACAGAGAATCAGAAGCAGGCTTCAGGCTCTGAGCTGTCAGCCCAGAGCCCGATGCGGGTCTCAAGCTCACAAACTGCGAGATCATGACCTGAGCCGAAGTTGGTCGCTCAACCGACTGAGCCACCCAGGCGCCCCTATTCTTTACCTCCTCCCATAGCTGGTCTTGGCTGGGATGCAACACTGACGGATGACATCCGATAGACTTGGTGACTGGCACTTTTTCTGTGTAGCCTCATCATGGGGCTCTGAGTCAGTAGCTGGACCTCTTTACCAGCAGAGCCCTCAGGAGACCCAGCAAATGTCCAGGCATTCAGAAGCCTCTTTGCTCTGCTCCCTGACACCGATGAGACAGAATCGGTTCTCTGGTCCACCCCTTTCTCTTTTTCCAACAAAGCCCAGGTCAGACAGACTAATGGCTCCTGCCAGAATCTCCCAGGGGGCCACCTTTTTGTTACTTATTTGTCTTCATCAAAATTTCAAAGATCTGTGTGGTTCTATATGTTATCTGTCTCATACTTAAGGAGACAGGCAGATTCCTTTGGAAGCATCTGAGCAAATAGCTGGGCTCAGAATGAGCCATAGCTTCTTTCAAAATCTTTCTACCACCTTCCATGCTGGGTCTTCTTGCTGTGCTATGGCTACCAGGACCTGTTCCGGGCATATCATACTATATCTCTGTGCTCAGGGTGGCTAATTGCACAAGAGGGGCAGTGGGCATTGGTCACTGGGCTTGGATGCCCATGCCTCAAGGCAAGAGTGGCCCGTCAACTACTCTGAGTTGCTCACGGCTCTTCATTGCCCCAAAGCCCTTGAATTAAGTGAAGGGGATAGATAATAAATACATGAAAAAAAATGTCCAGTATCATTAGGTATTAGGGAAATGTAAATCATAACCAAAATGATATACCACTTCACACCCACTGGTATGACTATTGGTGATGACAAATGTTAGAATGTGGAGGAATTGGAGCTCCCATGCATTGCTGAGAACGTAAAAATAGTGAATGTAAAATAATGCAGCTACTTTGGAAAACAGTCTGGCAGGTATAGGTTGTCTATGTTAGGTATAGAGTTGCCATATGGCCCAGCAAGTCAATCCTAAGTGTATACCCAAGAAAAAGGAAGATATATGTCTACACAAAAACATGTGCAAAAATACTCATAGCAATATTATTCAGAATAGCTGCAAGTGAAAACAACCCAAACATCCAAACGTTTGGAAAAGTAAAAAGTGCTATATCTATACAATGGAATAGTATTGGGCAATAAAAAGGAATGAGGTAAAGAAAGACATCTCATCTTTGTAGATCGGAAGACTAATATTATCAGGTGGCAATAATCCCCTAAGTGGTCTGTAAATTCAACAAAATCCCTATCAAAATTCCAGCTGGTGCATTTATAGAAATTGGAGTATTAATTAGCCATAAAAAAGAATGAACTCTTGCTGCTTGCAGTGACATGGGTGGAGGTAGGGAGTATAATGCTAAGTGAAATAAACCAGTCAGAGAAAGATAAATACCATATGATCTCACTCATTTGTGAAATTTGTGAAATTTAAGAGACAAAACAAATAAGCAAAGGAGAAAAGAGAGAGATGAATCAAGAAACAGACTCTTTTTTTTTTATTTAAAAATTTTTTTTTAACCTTTATTTATTTTTGAGACAGAGAGAGATAGAGCATGAACGGGGTGGGTCAGAGAGAGAGGGAGACACAGAATCTGAAACAGGCTCCAGGCTCTGAGCTGTCAGCACAGAGCCCGATGCGGGGCTCAAACCCATGAACTGCGAGATCGTGACCTGAGCTGAAGTCGGACGCTTAGCCGACTGAGCCACCCAGGCGCCCCAAGAAACAGACTCTTAACTATAAAGAATGAACTGATGGTTACTGAGGGGGATGAGGGAAATAGGGGATGGGAGTTAAAGAGTACATTTCTCATGATGAATAAAATAAAATAAAATGATTTTTAAAAGGAAAGAAATGATGCTGGTTATTCATATGCAAAAGAAGGAAGTTGGGCGTCTACCTCTTTGTGACCTTGGATTAGTCAATGCTTCCTTAGATCTGACACCAAAAGCACAAGCAACAAAAGAAAAAAAATAGACAAACTGGGCTTCACCAAAATTAAAAGCTTTTGTGCTTCAGAGAATACCATCAAGAAAGTGAAAAGACAACCCACACAATGGGAGGAAATATTTATATATCATATATCTCATAAGGGACTTCTATATGGATTATATAAAGAATTCATACATATCAGTCATAGACAACCAAATTTAAAATTGGGCAAAGGATCTGAGCAGGCATTTCTCCAAGACAAATATACAAATAAGCACATGAAAAGATGTTCCACATTAAGGAAATGGAAACCAAAACTATAAGGAGATACCGTTTCACACTCACAAGGATGGCTAAAATTAAAAAAGCAAATGATAGCAAGTGTTGGAGAGAATGTGGAGAAATTAAACCCTTATACATTGTTAGTGGAAATGTAAAGGGATACAGCTGCTTTGGAAAACAATCTGGCAGTTGTTCAAAATGTGAAACAGAGTTACCATCTGATCTAGTAATTCCACTCTTAGGCATACACCCAAGGAAATAAAAATGCCTGTTTGCACAAACATGTGTACGTGAAAGTTTACAGCAGCATCATTCATAATAGCCAAAAGGTGGGAACAACCCAAATGTTCATAGATTAATGAGTCGATGAGTAAAACGCAGTATGATCATCCAATGGAATATTATTTGTGCATAAAAGGGATGAAGTACTGATACATGGCTCTCAACATGGATGAACCTTAAGAACATTCTGTGAGGTGAACACACCCAGTCACAAAAGACAACAGATTAAACGATTACATTCCCATGAAATGTCCAGAATAGGAAAATCTACAGAGACAGAAAGTAGGTTTGTGGTTGCTTGCAGCTGGAGGGTATGAGACAAATAGGGAGGTGACAGAGAAAGGGTTCGGGGCTTTCTTTTTGAGATGACTGATGCCTGTGTCTGTGACTCTATCAAAAGGCATTGACTTGTATCCTATCAGAGGAGGGATTATGTGGTATGTGACATAGATCACACATATATCAATAAAGCTGTTCAAAACAAAACATATAACAAATTATTATAAGACTTAAAACGAGTAAATAATCATTGAGGTAACAATTTGCTGGCTCTGCTTGAGGCTGGCTTTGTGACACTGAGCTGGATGACTTCTGCTCCCTTTCATTCCTCTGCCTCCAGTCTCTCTTCCCTTGGCTGTTCTAACTTGCACACATGTTCACTGACGTTTTCCTAAGGCATGAGTCTGATCATACCACTTCCGTGTCTCAAACCATCAGTGGCTCCCTGCTACCGAATAAAAGACAACATCTGCTCCTACCTTTTGTCCCCATGCAACCCCCCTGTTGGGCTCACCGTCTTCCTAGCAGCCACTTTCCAGAGGACAAACGAGGCTACTCACCTTTCTCCACACCGAAGGACAGCATCCCTGCCTCCAGGTCTGATCTCACATGGGTCTCAGGGACTGTCAGAATCTACCCACCCTCCACAGTCCTGCTGGGTGCCCAGGACCAGCACTTAGCCTCTCTGGTCTTGCTTCCCTTTGCCAGTAAAATCATGGGATTGAACTATCCACATTTTCCGAGGAAACAGAATTCCTTGGGATGCTCATCAGGGTTTTTCAAAAGAGGATGGCATGGTCAAGTGAGTTCAGGAAACCCTGGATTGAACAGACTTCCTTCCCGCAGGACTTTTCAGAGCCTTTAATTTGCTAATGGGCATTGTGGATCACCAAAAGTGGGATATGATTTGCAACCTTTCCCAGGATTTTAAAACTATGCACATACACACATATACTCCCTACACACATACACACACACACACACAAACACACCCATCCACCCACCCACCCACACACACCCATCCACACACACACACACACACACACACACACCCATTCACCCCCCCCACACACACACACTTTAAAGGAATATCTTGCCCTATACAGAGCACCCAGGAAATGCTGAACTAGTCTTTCAGGCTCCTTCTGGATCCAAAAAATAAGAATGAAACAAAAGTTACTATCTAAAAATTGCCACCTCACATGAGACCTTTCCTAACCCCTCTGCTTTAAAGCCATCTGACCCTGCTCTGTATTCCCATGACACCTTACATATCTCTAATGGAATACTCACCTCATTATACTTATGAAGTGAAAAAAATCCCTTTGGATCTGTGGTCAGCATGCTGTAGTGAAATAAAAATACAGGCCATGAAACTACACAAAGAAAGTAGGTTTCTGCCTGCTACAGCTTTGGGCAAGTTAAAACCTCAGTTTCCTCATCCTAAATATGGGACTACTAATACCTTACCTGGAGAGTTGGGGGGCAGGAGGGAAGCCAAAAGACACAAAACCCTCAGCACCTGGCACCTGGGGGACATGCACTAACTGGAAACTGTCATCATTATTATTACCTTTGAGTGGATTTGTTTTCTGACTCATATGACTCCTTGAGGGGCTCCGCACCCCAGGCACCTGTGTCCCCTCCCAGTGTCTATGCATTTCCTAACACAGAGTGTGATTTTTAGGAACATTGAATGAAATTAATTTTATTGAAGTGAATTAACTGTGGGCTTCTTCACGAAGAAAAGCAGAATTTCTGCCTTCCACCCAGGCTGCTGGATTTAGGGTCCTGGTGCTTTTCTGTTGAGTAATCTCATGCAGGCCTGTGCAGCACCCACATTTGCTTTTTATTGGGGGTTAGAATTCCTTCTAGGCCTATGCTCTGCAGCTCAAAGAGAGGATACAAAGGTAGGACACAAGGCAAAGGAATGAAGGCAGCAAAATTTATAGAAAGATACCTTTTCTTTTTTCCCTAGGAGTTTCCTAAGTTCTACTTTTGGTGCCAGTCAGCGAGAATAAGGGAACGGACACGTCAGCTAGGGTGGGGACGGTGGAGAGGCTGCGGTGACAGGTTCCCTGCAGACATGGCTCACATGGGTTGTTCAAACTAGCCAGTGTTCTCTGATAATTTCTCACGGACTAACAGTTACGAAGGACACGGCGAAATCACATGCAGTATTGGTCTTGAAGCATACGCGGTTTATAGAGGACAAGGCTTAAATTCACAAAATGACGATAGAATAGGAAAATTCATAATCGGGCTGGCTTTCCTTGATTCCTTTGGTTCAGGTAACTTCCTTTGTTCCCTGCACCCAAGGCGTCTTTACCTCCCCCGTCATACTTGCAATTCTTTGTTTAATTTATCTTCCACCTTCCCCCCCACCCGCCCCATGAGGTAGGAGTTACATTCCCCCCATCACCAGAAGGGAGAACTTCAGAGAGGGGCTGAGTTGGTGTAGAAGAAAGGAGAAGGTGTTCCAGGGGGAGCACAGCAGGAGCAAATAAATGTGCAGAGGAAGGAGTGGATGAGGTCTGTCACTGCCTAGGATGGGGGCCCTGGCTTAATGTGTGCCTACTGGGGTCAATGATGGAGGCATTTCATCAACATTATTAGGAGGAGGAGGAGAGGGAGGAGCAGGGAAATAGCAAATGGGTGGAGGGTGTTCCATTCAGACTCCTCTTTGTCTTTTTTCCTTTAAAAAATTTGAAAAAAATTTTAATGTTTATTTATTTTTAAGAAAGAGAGTGAGAGAGAGGGAGAGAGAGACAGAGCACATGTGGGAGAGGGGCAGAGAGAGAGACACATGTGGAATCCAAAGCAGGCTTCAGGCTCTGAGCTGCCAGCACAGAGCCCATCGTGGGCCTCGAACCCACTAACTCTGAGTTCATGACCTGAGTCAAAGTCAGAAGCTTAACCTACTGAGCCACCCAGGCACCCCTGTCTCGTCTTTTTCTATCACACCCCATTTCTCCACCTCTAGGCCACTATGGGGTCCCACTGTGGCCCAACACCAAGAGTCCAGCTCAATGTGTGGCTCTTGCTCATGGGACTTCAGTCTGAGACTGGCCTGGTGCGGTGGAGGAAGCCACAGCAGACTGTCTGGCGGGCTTGGCATCTTCATACTGCCGGCATGTGGAGGACTGGTAGAGTAATTGGTCTTGCGACAGGAGAACCTCATGGCAAGAAAATGGGAAAGGCCATCCGCTTGGCTAGTGGGGACTCACACCCCACAGAGGAAGCTCCCATTTCTGTAGACTTCCTCCATCTGTGACTCAGCGTTCTGGCCTACAACTGAGAAGCTCACCTGTGCTTTGTCCAAAATAGCCATTGCTGCCTCGCTGCAATGGGTGTGGGGCACCCTGGGCAAAGGCAGCAGTTCTCCTAACCGCCATCACTGGCCAGGTGCCTGCCCTTGGGAAAATTATAGACTTCGGTCCTGTGCCTGGAGCAGTGAAGCACTCAATAAATGTGACTATTATTAATAATAATCTCATTATTATTGGTGCAGACAAGTCTAGAAAAAAAAAGATATTACAGGTTTAGGGAAGATAACTTTTGTTCAGTTTTTATTTCCTGATGCAAGATCTCTGGACAAGAGTCTTTAATTCACTCCCAGAGCATCTCAGTAACACCTGTTGCCCATGTCCCAGTTTCCCCATGGGACAATGCATGGGCTCCAGGTGTTTCCCTGCTTGTGCAGTGAGGTTTATACCACAGCACAGGAAGCTCAAAATTATGTGCCTCAGCTCATATGAGGAATTTGGAAAAGGAGAGGAGGAGAGAGAAAGGAAGGGGCGAAGAGGTGGGGGGCGGGGGGAAGGGGAGGAGAAGAGTGAGCCCTTTGCTCTGGAATATAAACAAGTTCTCTCTGGGAGAAGGGAAGGTATCTAGGCCCATTCCCCCTAAAATGTAAGAAGCGGTTCCGGAGGAGATAAGCCCTTAAATGTCCCCAGAACAATTCACTAAGGCATGTTTGGCCATTCAATCATCCATCAACCCAGGGTACTAGTAGTCTTTGCTCAGAAAGCATGGCCTATGCAGAAACATGAAGACGTTCACGGAGGATTGTCTCTCAGCCACTTTCTCTGAGCCACTAGCAGCATGAATTTTGAATTCCTACTCCCTAACACCCACATGTGTATGGCTGTGTGCACATATCTGTGCACAAGTGTGTAGTTTGTGTGCAAATACATGCTGGTCTTTGCGCCTGTGGGTGTATATATTTTGTGGGGAACTTGTTTATGTGCAATGCCTGGAGAGGTGTCAAGTTTTCTCTATAGAAAAGGGGTAAGTTGAGCATATGAAATACAGGCTGTGAAAAGCATTAGGAGCACAGAGGCTGGGAGGGAGGTTTTGCTGGAGGAGGATTCCAGAAACCTACCTTCAACACAACGAATTGCATGACTTTGTGTAGCCCCTTCTCTGTACATCAGTCCCCATCTCTCTGAAATGTGGTTGATTGTATCTACCCTGCCTGTCCCACACAGGTTCATGAAATTCAAGTAAGATGAGACATGGGAAAACACCTTGAACAGTATGAAAACCATACAATCAAACTCAAGTTTTGCCAACAAACTCTGGTAAAAATGTACATAAAGTGCACAGCACAGGATCTGACACATAGTAGTTGCTCCATAAATATCACTTCTTCTGTCACCCTCTGCACATAGTAGATACCAATGATATTGGATGGATGGATGGATGGATGGACAGATAGATGGATGGACAGATGGATGGATGGATCAATGGATCGATGGGTGGGTGGATGGAGGCCTTTGTCAGTGCTCCTCCCTCAAAATTACGTTCAAGAAGCTTTGCACAGAGCATTTGGCTGCTATAGCTGTGGGAAGGGGGGGAAATCCACGCCCCCCCCCCAGCTCAGTTTTTTGAACTACTGCATAATCTACCATCTCACAGAGGGACACCAGAGTACCAAGAGACAGCATGATGGGGCAGTTAGGGTGGATTTTCCTTCCAAAATAATAATAGTAATTAGAGGATAAAAGAACAGTATAAGTTGTTTGAGTTGAAAGTCACCCAAGGGTTGTTTCTTGCGTGTACTAGGCCTGGGATACAGACACTCTCTGCAGTCCAGAGGTTAAGTCTAGTGAGGAAGACAGACATTAAACAAGGGACCCCAGCGAAGGTTGGCAGGATAACTCAATGAGGTTTTATTTCAGCCTGGTATCCCTTACTCCTGGGGAAGTTTCTGTTGCTGAGTCAAAAGCAGACCGTTTCCACTCCCTGTCTACTATTTTCCAAAAGGTGAAGGAAATCCTTGGGTGACTCAGATGGAACATGGGGAGAGGATCAGAGTATGAGATGGGGAGGGGTCACCAAACTGGGAAGCTGATAGAATTCTGTGAGAACGGCAAGTAGAGGAAAGCTGGGAAGTAGGAGAGCCTTAGAAGCAAATGGCTTCAGGATATACTAGGGAGGTTCAGGGACTCACAGCCTCCACATTCATGGGTTCAGTCATGGTGCGGAAGCTACAGGACTATCTGTCGTCAAAGACCGTGTGAACTTATATAAAGAAGACATCAGCAGTGGCAGTGTTGGGCAGGCAGAATGACATCCTTCCCCCAAAGATATCCATGTTCTAATCCCCAGAACTGTAACTATGTTACTTTACATGGCAAAAGGGACTTTGCAGACAAGTTTCAATTAAGGACTTTGAGATAGGGAGATTTTCATGGATTATCCAGGTGAGCCCAAGATAACCAGGGTCCTTAAAACTAAAAGACCCAGGCAGCTGAGTTATAGAGACAGAGAGAGTTGAAGATGCTGTGCTGCTGACTTTGAAGATGGAGGACAGGACCCTCCCCGGGCTGAGGAATGTAGGTGCTGACAAAGCATAGACATTGATTTCACCCTAGAGTTTCCAGAAAGAATGAAGCATGCAGACACCTTGATTTTAGCCTAGTGAGACCCATTTTAGATGACTGACTTCCAGAACTGGAAAATAATCCATTTGTGTCCTAAGTCACTACACTGTGGTAATTTGCCACAGCACTCCTGGGGGGGGGGGGGTGTCATAGTGTGAGAACTTCCCTCTTGACCTCTGACCCTGAGTCATAATTGCTTATGAATCGACAATTACTGAGAACTTTCTATGTACCAGGCAGAACATAGTTTTTAAATTTTTTTAATGTTTATTTATTTTTGAGAGAGAAAGAGAGAGACAGAGTATGAGTGGGACAGAGGCAGAGAGAGCGGGAGACAGAATCTGAAGTAGACTCCAGGCTCCTAACTGTCAGCACAGAGCCCCACACAGGGCTGGAACTCACAGACCGTGAGATCATGACTTGAGCCAAAGTTAGTCACTTAACTAACTGAACCATGCTGGTGCCCCATATAGTTTTTTAAAAATGCTGTCTTGACCCAGTTTTGAGGCCCTGATTAGAAGCTAGCCAGTTCCCCTTCTTGAGGAGTCAACTGAGTCTACACCTGCAACCACCTCTTCTATTAGGCTCTCACACTCCAGACCACCCTACAGCTACCCTAATTGCCCAGGGCCATGTACTAGGGGAACTCTTATGCCTCAGAGCCCAGTGAAATTATTCGAACCACCCAATCTTAAGCCTGCTTGCCCTGCCCTGCCTGTTCTTTTCCTCAGAAGCTGCAATTTATTATTATTCTATTATTCTAAGGGACCTGCCCATAGTTCCCACCTCTCTGTCTCAGGACCCACCCTGGTGCTTCCCTGAGTGGCCCTGCATGGTGTGCTGTGTTCTCGACAGAGAGCTGCAAGTCCAACACTTTAAACTTTAAAATTCTTTCCAATTTCTCTGTCTTGGTCTGTATCTGGCCTCACCCTACCTTACGCCAGGTATTGTGGTAAAAACACCAGGCAGTGTCCCAAAGCCCTCTACAAACATTTACTCATTTAATCTTCCCCACAAGCCTACAAAGAAGATATTTGTCATGCAAAGTGGGGATAATTATAGTAAATAGGTAATAATGAGAAGCAACGTGCCCAAGATTACATAGCTTGAAAGTGGCAGAGCTGGAATTGAAACCCAAATAACCAGGCTTCAGAAACTAGGCTTGTCACCACACACTGTGCTGCCCACAGTGACAGAGATGGCATTTGCCACCATCCTAACAGGACAGGGTGCTCAAAACTGAGCTGACCAATAAGTGCTCAAGGGTTGGGGCTGGAGGTACCAATCCGGCAGGATGTCCACTTTGAGACAGGTCAATTCGCCAACGTTTAGCCTTGGGAGGAGGGAGCAGAGAATATTCTGAAGACACTTTGTTTCTGCTACGCTGCAGCAGGAGTTAGAGCAGGTCCCCTCCCCCGCAGCAGTGATGACCTCAGGGGAAACATAGCTAGTCCTGTCTTAAGTCTGGGCCACCCCCCAAGCAGAGCCTGAAACCAAAGCTAGCTTGCAAGTACTTGGGAATGTGATTCCAGTAAGCATTGGTCTATTTGTGCATTTGTCCATTGTCTGTCTCTAATTAGGTCAATCTTCAACACACTGGTTCTCTCTTGAACTGTGTTTAATCTGATTTTTGAACAATTGATGTCATAATTTCAATGATTGTATTTTCAGTTTTAGGATTCTATTTGAGATTTTTTTTTCTATTTGATATTTTTAAAGATTCTGTTTCTCTGGTAAGATTTTTTGTTTTGTCATCTATTTTCTTGGATATGGTCATAGGTATTTAAACATCTATGCCAGATAATTCCTATCTGGATCGCCTATGCATACGTTTCCATTTTCTGGTTTTTCCATTGGTTCTATTTCTTCATATGCCTGGTAAGCATTTATTGAATATTATATATTATCCATATAATATTGTAGAGGTTCTGAATATGTTTCCTCACTCTGGAGAAGATTCACTTTATCTTCTGGAAGACAACTGGGAATCAGATCTCCTCAATCTAACATGAATCAAGTTGACTTGAGACACATTTGCAGTCTTTGTAAGACTCTATCTCCAGCTGGTTTGTTCTCACTCCTCGAGTGTAGACCTCCAGAGGTCCCCACTGAGAAGACAAGGTGTTTTCTAGGACCTCCCCACCCCCATCCTTGAGGGGATACTGAACTCCAATTTTTGTCCCATATACTGAGACACCTGTAAAAGCTTTGCCATGCATGTTGTCCTCTTCCACTTGACTTCTTAGTCTCTTGCTTTGCACAGATTAATTAGTAAAGGCCTCAGATATCAGTGTGGGGTGTCAGACTCACTTCTCTCCAGGGTCTTAGGCCTCAAGTCCTGGCCACCTTGGAGACACTTCCATTTGTATCTATTCAGTTTGTGAGGTTGCCTCAAGATCTTCTGATTCTGTACCTCTTAGCAGTATCCCCTCTACCCAGCTTCTTCACCTCCTGTTCCACACCAATAATTGACAAAGGCCCAGTGTGTAGAAAGTTGGGTTTAACTCAATAAGCTTCCCCCCTTTATAGGATGTGGCCCCTCAATTCCTAGCTGCTTGCCAGATCCTAGTGTCTTCAAGGAGAAAATCTGCAAGGAGAGAGAGAGGGACAGAGAGAGAGAATCTGCATTTTGCCTGGCTTTTACAGTTGTTATTAGCAGGTGTGGTGGCCTGCTACAAGCTACTCCATCATAGTTGGAAATGAATGTGCTGACTCTTAAAGATTTCTAAAACTACTTTACTGAGTTGGTCTCAATGGCCTTCAGGGTCTTTCCAGGTCTCATCACTCTGAATTCAAACATGTTGTCCTCCCATTTCAGGCCCTTCTTAGCCTCTCTGGAACCACCCTCCTCAGTCTTCGGGAGCAGCATGCCTGGTTGTTGGGCTCCTCCAGGAAACCTCTGAATCATCACTCAGAACTCTGTGTGGCCTCTTACTCTGCCCACCCAACTTTTCTCCCACCCTCACTGACACCATATTCCTTGCCATTTCCAGTGTCATGCCCTTAACACTTATGCATGATAGTCACGTCCCCACAGGGATCATCATGGCCCCTTTACCCACCCAGTGTTCCCCCTTTAGCATCAACCCTCACCTCAAGCTCAAATGTAGACATTGCTGACATCTTCTATTCTTTTTTAGATATTTGGGGACAAGGAGACAGCTTCCATTTCCCTATTACCATCAGCACGAGCTTTCAGGCTTTCCTGGGGATTCCTGGGTTACTCAAATCTCACTGCTGTTCCTCTTGTCAGTCTCCCCGCCAGGTAACCTACCTATCAACATCCCTTCATTTGGCTTTCCACTTCAATCTCACCCTTCTACCTTGTAACATGTTGTCCTGGAAAAGTATGATTTTAGAGACAGACCAAGTAGAATTTGAATCATATCTGCACCATTTACTTGGGAACTCACCCAGTGTGTTTTTGAGTTCACCATCACAGATGATAAAATGAAGGTAGCAGATTCTTTTTTTTATGGTTGTTTATTTATTTTGAGAGAGAGAGACAGACAGACAGACAGAACATGAGCAGGGAATGGGCAGAGAGGGAGAGAGAGAATCCCAAGCAGGCTCCACACTCTCCATTCAGGCGCAGGGCTCGAACCCACAAACCGTGAGATCATGACCTGAGCCTGAATCAAGAGTTGGATGCTCAACTGACTGAGCCACCCAGGTGCTTCCATTTATGTGAGGTGCCTCACATAAATGTTGTAGGGACTAAATGTTATCGTCTTCCAAAGCACCAAGCCAGAGCCTGATTATTTTCTTCCCTCTACATATGCTAAAACCCCGTTCATTTTGCCAGGACCCCCTCCCTCCTTCACCTCCTTCTTCTCTTCTGTTGTTCCTTTATTCCTACTACCCATTAGGGTTTATTGGAAAGGACCCAGGTTCTAGCCTCTTCTTTGCCACTAACCTAATAACAGAACCTTGAGCAAATCACTTGCTCTTTCTGAGCTTCAGTTTCTTCATCTATAAAAGAAGGCCCTGCAGGAGATGACCTCTAGGCTCCTGTTCTCCTGAGACATGCTGTGATGTAAAGCGGTTCTGAAATTCCATCTCTTTCACAGAGACTTTTCAACTGTTGAGAATAGTGGCAATTCTTTCTCCTTTACTCACATTCCACTGCCTTGTTTGAACATGTCCCTTCTGTTTTATTTTTGGTCTTTACACTAAAAACATTTATCTGTAAGGATTTATGTCAGAATGGCTGGGGGCAGGGTGATGAAATTATTTCTGCATGTTGATAGGGAGAGTCTTAACTCTGCAAGAACAAAAATGTTGCCCTCAAGGGGGAAAAGCTATCTTCTGTGGAGGTTGTGTTCTCTTCATTCCCACCCTCAAAAGAGCCTGATGGAAATGCTTGGCTGAGTTCATGACAAGTAAGCAACAATCAGTCAATCTTCCTCTCTCCCTCCCTTCCTCCCTTCTTCCCTTCCTTCCTTCCTTCCTTCCTTCCTTTTCTTCCTTCCTTCCTTCCTTCCTTCCTTCCTTCCTTCCTTTCTTCTTTTCTCAGTGTAGGCACACAAGAAATACACAAAAGCATTTTACCCAAATTCAATCTGTACATTCAAGTCAATCTATTTACATGCTCATGCATTCTTTCTTTTACTTAACAAACTGTTTTTGAACATGTATTATGTGTGAGACACTGTGCTAGTTTTAAGATTGTAAACATGAACAAGACATAATTCCTGCCTTCCAGGAACTCACTGTCTATTTAACTAACTCATTTAACAAATATCTTATTACAGTGTGTCACTCTGGGTTCTCTGGAAGCAGTCAGTAAGACAGAGTTTGGAGTGTGAGACGCTTGTTAAGGATGGAAATCGGTTAAAGGGGGCAGGAGGAAAGCACAATTGGGCAGAAGCAAAAGTTGAACATGACACAGGCCTGACAGAGCCTCAGGACCCAAATGTAAACTCTGGAACAGTCACACCACAATGGCCCAAATGCAAGTCTTTATGCCCCTGTGTACAGTTTCCTAAAACAAAGCACAACAATAGAAATTTATTCCGTCGCAGTTCTGGAGGCCTGAAATCTGACATCAAGGTGTCTGCAAGGCAGGCCCCCTCCAAAGGTGCTAGGGGAAGATTCCTTCCTTGTCTCTTCCAGCTCCTGGTGACTCCAGGTGCTCCTTGACTTGTGACTGCACCATCCAATCTCTTTATCTGTCTCCACAGGACCTCTCCTCCATGTGTCCAAGTCTCGAATCTCCTTCTGCCTTTTTCTTATATGGACATCTGTCACTGGATTTGGGGTGCACTCTAAATCCAAAATGACCTCATCGAGATCCTTAATTAAATTCACAAAGACTTTTTTTTCCAGCTAAGTTCTCACTGACAAGTTCAGGGGTTTAGGACATGGACGCATCTTTTGGGGTCCACCATTCAATCCTCTACACCCTACCTCACTCAGTCATCTAATACAGACTGCCCCCTAAAGGATTCAGCCTTCAGAGATGCTGCTCTTGGTAACTGAGACAGACCCTAAAGTTGCTGACAGCTGGAGGCTATCTGTTGGCTGTATTCTCCACAGATGGGCAGCAAAGTCTTCCTTGAAGGAGGTCTGTGTGGTACATCTTGTCTACTACACGTAGCCAAGCCCCATGCTAGAATCAAGATGAAGTGGCGATAACATCAGAGTTCCTGTCCTTACTACACTTGCAGTGTGGCAAGGGAAGACAAATATTAATCACACAACCCCACAACTCCAGGCGAAAGCACTTCAGTGGCCAGCGCTGCCAAGAAGAGGTACATGTTACCATAAGAAAATGTGGAGGGGAGACCCTATAGGGCATGATGTGAGAGTGGAGAACAATGTTTAGGACAGAGACAAAAGCTTGAACAAAGATTGGGTCATGTGCCTTCAAGGAAGTGAAGGGAAGCCAGTGAAGCTAGAGACAGAGAGTGAAGACCGACAAGGTGTGGCATGAGATTGGGGAGGGGGATGCTGTGGGGAATGTGACCTCTAGCCTTAGAACAACACAACTCTATTGAAGAGTTTCAAGAAAGAGTATGATGGCAAGGCAGGAACTAGGAAGCGACCAGACTAACTTGCATTTGAAGGCGAGATACATAATGCCATGACAGCAGTGCAGAGAACAGATTCCAGAAGAGAGGCAGTCATTGTAGCAAACCAGCCAGGAGTTTATGGGACCTCAGCTAATGGATGATGATAGCGGTGATGGAAAGAAACCAATGGATTCCAGAGCAATTTAATCAATATTTAACTGGATTTGGTGATGGACTGGGCATAGAAGTGAGGGAGGGAAAGATGTTCAGGATGAATTCCAGGTTTCTGCAAGTGGATAAAGAGTGTTGATCCTCACTGAAAGAGGGAGTGTTAGAAAGACCAGGTGCGAACAAGCATGGAATGTTCAAGAAGCTGGGAAGAGTTGTTCCATGTGTGGTGTAAGGGGAGACCAAGTGTTCAGAGATAGGCTAAGCTCTCTCTCCTCCCTCCCCCTACCCCATTGCTGAGTGCAAACTGTTGCCTCACCATCTTCATGTACAAATCTTCCCTTTTGAGATTTTTCTTCTTGAGTATGCAATATTATTGCCCTGTCTTATCATTGACAGGTACTGAATCACCTCTTGGACCCTACCCACATTTGGTGAGGATTTTGGCTTGTGGCCCAGACTTTCTATTTCATGTTATGCTGTCATTCTTGGTAACTTCTGTTATTTATGTAGATATTGGGATATCACTGACTCTACTTTGCCTCAGTCACTCACCCCTACTCACCTTGTCCTTCTCAGCCCCCAAACTGTACCATATCAGATCTTACACATCATATCCCACTGTCTGAATACAATCTTCTATCCTTCCAGCTTGCTTGAAATTTTCCTCCTATAACTGTTGTTCTTTGTCCCTTCATCTTTTCCTGGTCAGCCATCCCTGGCCTCACTTTCTTCCTTTCCAGCTTACATCGAGTAGGGTATCTCCATATTGCACTGCCTTCTCTGAGCATAACCTTGAATTTTGTGTCTTAGTCTCCACATTCACTGGAAATTTCAATTCCCTTCCAGGTTTCTCCTTCTTTATGTTAGGCAAAGCCCAAACCAGGATTAATCCTAACTGTGCCTCCTTCCTCCTCGGCTTCTTCCAGGCTACTCACACTGCTGAAGAAAGTTATCAGGCTTTCTCCAGCTAGTCTCCAACCTCAGCTTAGCGCTCAGACCCCTAGACTATTCTTTGGAGTAGTCTGGGTGTGGGTCACCAGCAAATATGGTAGTTGTGACACGTACATGGGTGAGGCTGCCCAAGGAAAATGGGAAACAGGATGGAAGAAACTAGACTACAGCAGTTTGAGGCATGAATGAGTAATGAAGTGGAGACCTTAAGCAGGAATGCTTATTCAAAAATTTGATAGAAAAGGGAAGGACATGGGGTGCCTGGGTGGCTCAGTCAGTTGAGTGTCTGACTTCGGCTCAGGTCATGATCTCACTGCTCCTGATTTCGAGCCCTGCGTCAGGCTCTGAGCTGATAGCTCAGAGCCTGGAGCCTGCTTCGGATTCTGTGTCTCCCTCTCTCTGTGCCCCTCCCCCACTCATACTCTGTCTGTCTGTCTCTCTCTCAAAAACAAATAAACATTAAAAAAAATTAAAAGCAAAAAGAAAAGGGAAGGACAAAAAAAGGAAGGTAGGTTTGGTACTTTGTAGGATAGGAGAGATGAGAGTGTATGTATATGTTCAGAAGAAAGAGGTAATTAAGGGGGAGAGGTTGAGGTTATAGGAGAGGGGATGATTTCAAATGTCCAAGAAGAAAGGAGTCATGAAGCAAACAATGGACCTCAACTTAGCGGAATATTTTATACATACAGAAAGGAGACACACAAAACTGTTATGCTGTATGATCACAACTACGTAAACAGTGTGTCCATTGGCATAAGGTTTGGACAGGAATAAAGAAAAATAAAGAGCACTTATATCAATGGAGCAGATTTATTTATTTATTTATTTATTTATTTATTTATTTAATTAATTTATTTTTTTTAACGTTTTATTTATTTTTGAGACACAGAGAGACAGAGCATGAACGGGGGAGGGGCAGAGAGAGAGGGAGACACAGAATCGGAAGCAGGCTCCAGGCTCCGAGCCATCAGCCCAGAGCCTGATGCGCGGCTGGAACTCACGGACCGCGAGATCATGACCTGAGTTGAAGTCGGCCACTCAACCGACTGAGCCACCCAGGCGCCCCTATTTATTTATTAATGATGGATTTATTTATTTATTTATTTATTTATTCATTCATTCATTCATTTATTTTCTTTTTAAATTCAGATTATTATTAGTGCAAAAAATTTAATAATAAGAAATGCCTTTTGGAAAAGATGAATAGGTCCATTCTGCATCATTTCACATAGGGCCAGAAATTCCAACCGTATAATGTGGACACAGATGAATCTGGGTTCAGGGCTTGCTTTGCGACTTGCTTTGTTAGTCATTTAAAACATCTAAGCCTTGGTTTTCTTAAATATGTAAAATGAGGATAATAATAATTCTTCTTTCATAATTGTGGGGATTAAATGAGATAAAACATATTCTTATGGTCTGTGGCATATAGTAAGTGCTTAGTAAATGTTACTGATGATTATCATTGTCGTTAGCTCCACCAATGCTGAGTCAGATGCTCTGTCTTCAGATGTCTTCACAGCAATCACAGCACAGCATAGTGGAATGAGGAAAGGTGTTGGAACTGGACATACCTTCCAGTTTTGTCTCTGATTTAGCTTAATAAATTTAAATAAGTTAGTTAACTTCTGAGATTTGATTTCCACATCTTTTAAAAAAGAATATCTACCTTTTAAAACCAAAATCAAAATTCTTAATCTATTTTACAAGATCTGGGCAATGCTTGTCTCTCCAGCCTCACCTTTTCTCTCGTCCCTGTACCGTTACAACCCAAACTGACTCCTCCCATTCACCTTTCGGATCTGTTTCCTCATTTCCTGCCATCTGTGAGGTTACTTCCGGTTTCTTTGTTTTCTCCCTGTCACTCTACTGATTTGTAAATTATATGCTCTAATTCTATTAGTGTTTTATGTAGATATAATGTTTTAGCTACCATCAGTACCTTTTCATATTATATTGGTCATTGTTGCCCAGTATTTTAGTTTCACTGCTTTAATACCCCACTTAATGAACTATCATTATTTTTCCTGTTTAGCAGTCAATGCATGTATTTACCTACAGGCTTATCAATTTCTTTGCTCAATATTTCTTCTGATATATATTTTTTTACCTTCTGATACCTTTTTGATTTAGTTTCTTCATATATATATATATACACACACACACACATATATGTATATATATATATATATATATAGTTTATGTATTTTTAATTTAATTTATATAATTATATTTATATAATTTAATAGTTCATCCAGCAAGTTTCTGTTTATGATAAAATCTCAGTTTTCAGTTATCCAAAATGTCTTAATTTCACTGCCATTACTATGTGATACTTTAACTGGGTATTGGATTTTAGGTTTATGATGTTAATCCCTTATCACTTTTAAGATAGTATTCCATTGCCAGTGGTTAGTATTGTAAGTCACCTGTCAGTCTACATGCCATTTCTCTGATGGTATCTTATCTTTCTCTATGTTTAAAAACATTTGTCTATGTTTTTCTCTCTGGTTAAAAAAATTTTTCTCCATCTTAAAAATATTCTTTGTCTTTGTAGTTTAATTACATTGTACAATTGTACAATTACAAAAGTACAATTGTAGTTTAATTACATTTTCTTTATCATGCCAAGTACTCAGTATGCTCCCTATATCTGAGGATTCATTTCTTTATTGATTCTAGGAAATTGTCTTTGAACATTCTTTCTTCCCTATTTTCTCAATTCTTTCATTTTAAAACCATAATAGATATAACTTCACATTCTCAGTCTATTCTCTGTTAGTCTCATTTCCCATTTTCCATTTTTTATCTTTCTGAACTTCATTTTCTTTTCTTTAATTTTTTGACCTTATCTTCCAGTTTATTAATTCTCTCTTCAGCAGCCTCTAATTTAATTTGTTTTAATCTGAATGACTATATTTTTTTCTAAAAATTTTATTTAGTTTTTTCTCACAATTATATATTTATTAAAGCAATTTTGTCCCATTTTTTCAATCCTCATTTTGTGTCTTTAATAATTTTAAACATATTTATCTTGTGGGCTTTTTCAACTCATTCCATTACTGATGTTCTTAAAGGTCTAATTTTGTTAGGTATTATTTGTTTTTTTTAATGCTCCTGATAACTTGCTTTTACTGTGTTTGGTAATGTTAAATTGTGGGCTTATCTTGATAATGATTTATTTGTGGCTTTATTTGTGGAAATTTGTGGAAGCGTGAATTATATCTATATTTATGTAGATGTGAAAGGAAGGATCTGTGTCCCTCCAGGGAATTTTTGCTTTTGCCTAAGACATCAGCATAGGACCATCTTTAATATTACTTTCTCCCCAAAGTCATGTATATTTAAACCCCAAATTCTTTGAAGTTCTGTAATTATGAAGTTTCAGGGGGTACTTACTCCCTGCCACCAGAACCCAGACTAAGACAAATAAATGTTCTCATCTCCCTTTACCTGCTGGCAGATTTTTTTAAACTATCATTTTTTACTAATACTGTGAGTGTCCTGGATTACATGATGGTTGCAGTTTTAA
Source organism: Panthera pardus (assembly GCF_024362965.1). Taxonomy (NCBI): domain Eukaryota; kingdom Metazoa; phylum Chordata; class Mammalia; order Carnivora; family Felidae; genus Panthera; species Panthera pardus. The sequence continues at coordinate 88,849,962 of NW_026526677.1, forward strand.
CGACTCACCTTTGGGGAAGTCCTAAAGGTCTTTCTTCTTGAACTAGTGTATTTCAATCTAAGCTCCACGGTTACTGAGATAACGGTGTTCTTTATAACCCCTGTACCCTACTCACATCACATGCCCCAGACACTGTCAGTTTATACTTTCCAACCTTTTTTTTTACTTTATTTTTTGCTTTGAGGAGCTGGGAATTTTTATCTAATTCTATACAAGCTCAACTATATATTTAAAAGGATTTTTACTATATTTTGTCAGTAGTTCTCTTTAATAACCCTAACTCTATTGTAGTTAATCAATTAATTAATAATTTAATTTTTATTTTGTGTTTCTGCTCCTCACTGGATCCGAAACTCTTTAAGAGCAAAGATTATATATATTTTGCCTAATAGTAAACCTTGAGGGCCCCACACAGTGCTTGACACATAGTACGTCACAAATAAATATGTGTAGAATGGATGGAGGTGTTGTGAGATTTAAATGAGAGATTGTGTGGAATCAGCATATAATATTAGGTGCACAGTTACTAGAAGGTATTTGTTCATTGTGTCTTTTACTTTCTTCTTCATTTACATGGATTATCACTTCTGGAAAAGTAAAAAAGCTTCAGTGAAGCCACCTTATCTTATTGTGAGCCAGCAATTTCCCTACCACTCTCATAAGCCAGTTTAATGTGGAGCAGCCCCAGATATGGAGGCTTAAATCCTACTCCTCACACTTGGGTGCACTTATATTTTTTGAAATGCATTGTGGGGAAGGTGTGGATGAAAGACAGAGATGCGTATTTGATCCTACTGAGCTAGTCCCTTATCCTTATGCCAACATTTTCTTCTGGTCTTTCTCTTCACCGATCTGCTGCATTCTCCAGCACCCACGTGGGCTCTTATTGGACTAACACAGAACTAAGCACAAAAAGACCAAAGATCCAAGTTCTGTCACTGACAGGCTATGTGGTCTTAGGCAGTTCACTTAACATTCTTATAATTTGTTCCTAACAAAGAAAATTAAAAATTTGGGCTTCACTGAAAAATCTTCCTTGATATGAATATGACTTACTATAAAATTGCTTGCTTGTCAGACTATCTTCCACCTTCCGTCATTAGCAAAGCAGTATGCTTTCTTTCTCTAAGTTGCTTGTCTACCTTCTGTTCCTCGCTATGCCAGTTTCCTTCCTCCTTCCAATCCATACCTTCACCACTGGTTTATCCCCAGTTATAACAGATAAGCTACTTGAGGGTGGAGTAATATCTGTCTAGAATCTACAGATTAATAAACGATTATCATTATTATCATAATAATTACACTTTATTTTCACCCTGATCCTTTGAGCTCAAGTTAATCCTGCCCTGCCCTCTTAAATTGACAACTAAAAAAATTGCTTGGAATCCCGTAATAGAGGGATTTGTATTTTCCAAGTGTCTCACTCCCTGTGACACCTTGTCAATATCCTCCCTAGTTTACCAAGGAGATGTCAGGGGCACAGATGAGGGAGGAAGATCTTCAAGAGCCTTGTAGGGATGCAGTGACTCCCTGCTTCCTCTCTGATTATGATAGCAATGAATGGCCTGGAAGGAGAATTTAACTGAGTTTTGGTAGTTCTAGGATTAGTTTTACTGGAATATCTTGGTGTCCTTAGGCAGATTGCTTCGCCTCTCAAAGTTTCATTGTCTTCATCTGTTATAAGAAGGGATTACCAAGGGATTGGTAAGCATGGACCTTAGAGTCACATAGATCCCAATTTACATCTGGGCTCTGCTACTTTAGTGGCTATATAACTTTGGGGCCATTAAATTCTCTGAGGCACAATCTCCTCCATTTCCTAATTGTCTAGCCTAGGTTAGCTCTTAGGCTAAGTATTTCTATCTTAAGTCACTCTACTTCATTTCCTGTTCCAACTAACTCAGTTATCTCCCATCCTCATTCATTATTCTTCTTTTCACTTTTTTCTCCCTCCCAAGGCAGCTCTCATTCTTCACATTGACTGGCCCTCACATAGTCTCCTACCCCTTAGAATCGTACAGACTTAGGCTTAAAGCTCTCCAGGGCTTTCCATCTTTCCTCATATGCCTAAGATCAGCACCAAGGAAGCACATACCCAATTAATAGTCTCCTTGGGAATGCCTGGGTGGCTCAGTTGGTTAAGCATCCGAATTGGACAGCTCAGGTCATGATCTCATGGTTAGTGAGTTCTGGCGCTGCATTGGGCTCTCTGCTGTCAGCACAGAACCCGCTTTGGATTTTCTGTCTCTCTCTCTGCCCCTCCCCTACTGATGTGCACATGCTCTCTCCCTCTCTCAAAAATAAATAAACATAAAAAATAGTTTCCCCATTTCCACCACCACTACCAGCATACATCCCTCGCTTGTGACCCTTCAGTGATAAGGATCATACACCGGCTGACTCAGCTTTCACCATTTTAGTTCACCTATCTCTCCATCTCACCTATTCCTCTTAGCAGACTAAGAGACTCAGCAGACTTCACAGACTGCTTTTGCTATGTGCTGAGAAATATGGTCCCTTACTTTTTTATCTTACAGCTTCACTCACAAGAGTGAACATGCTTTAATCATATGGATCTCAAAGCTAATAACCTTTAAGAAGAAGGGATTTATTAGCCTATCTCAGGTCAGATGAAAAACATGACAACTATAATAGCCACGTAAACGGGGCAAGGATGTAGTTGCCAGGAGAAAAGGGACACGATTACCAGTTAGAGTGGAGTTATATTTTACAGAGGCATTCATTCTAAAATCGTACAAAAAGCAAAAATTAAATATAGCATAGACCACCCTTAAAAATGGCTTAGGGATGCACTGTATTAGAGACTGAAATCCAGTGTCTCAGTAAGTCCAAAGTCACCAGTGTCTCTTCCAGTGTCAGAACACATTGTTGCTTCCTCACTAGATGATGCCTGTGGATTGTGTTTAGTGGCCATGTGGTGCAAAACAAAGCAAACACAAACAAACAAAACTTTTGAACAGACATTCATGTGAATTCCCCTCACTAAGATTTACTATGTGTGCTGTTTGGGGCTGAGTGGAAATCAGTCAGGATTGCTTGAGTACTTTTGAGATAATAGTCACTTACTCCCTGCCTCATTCTTTCTCTCTTTTTAATATAGTTATACAGTTGAGTTCATGCAAATTAAAACCATGGAGAAGTTCTTTCCACCCTATTTCTACAAGCCCCTTTAAAGATCTTACAGCTTAATCGGGAAGACAGACTGGTAATGGGCAAAGGGGATAATTGTCACAATAGAGCAAGGAAAAGGTCATGGGAGTCCATTGCAGAATTACCTAATCCAGTATAAGAGGAGTCAGGAAAGGTGCCCACAAGACAGGACAACAGACCCAAAATGTGACGGACAGATAAGAGTTAGCCAGAGTGAGGAAAAGAATGATCCAGACAGAATGTACCAAGTTTAGGAGGTGAGTTAGAGCCTATTATACTAGTTAAGGATAAGTCTTGAATACTGTGGCTATGTTACAGGGGCCTGATGACCAAAGAGAGCCTTGAATACTGTGCTAGTGAGTTTGGAAATTATTCTGAAAGCAGTAGGGAACCACTGAAGCAAAAGAGAGGCATGATCAAGTTGTATAGTGCAAAGAAAATTCTGGTTGTGATTTGCAAGTAAGAGTGAAGAACAAAAAATGTGTTGTACTAAGAGATCAATTAAGAACATTCCAGTAGTGGAGGCAAAAGATCATAGGGGCCTAGATTATTGGCTGTGGAGGTAGAGGAGACAAAAGAAAGGAATCAGTGATGGTCTCCCAAGTGTCTGACATGAACAACTAGGTGAATGTTGGTGCCATTTGCCTAGGTAAGAATAATGAGAATAGCTTCCCATTTTCCAATTGGCTTTAAATTACTCTTCATATTTCCTTCCCAGTCATCTCTTTTCTTCCTCCCTCTTCCCACTTCCAGAGAATGAAGACCAGGATAGCAAAGGCTTTTTCCACCTTCACTGTGTGAGAGTCTAGATAACAAGACCTCAGGAAGAACCTTCTAACTTCAAGACCTCTGATTTCTTAGTCCTTAAAATGGTGACTGGATGGCAACAGAGAGAAGGCAGAGCATAATGGGATACAGAGAAAGATCTACTCATGGGGTAAAGAGTGATTTGGATGGCAGTTGAGACACAATTGTAGACCTCCCATTTCCCTTGGTAACTCAAGTTCTGACATGCCAATTTCCCCTGCAGTTTCCAATCTTTCCACGTCAAAGCTTTCCTGGTGACGGCTAATGTTGGCCATGGTTGCCTCATCTTACACAGAGCCTAGAAGGTCTATTTCATCTCACAGGAGATTGCCACACAAAGAGCCATAGAGAAAAGGAAATCTAATAGGTGGATTTCTCCTGACCCTTCCCTTTTTGGTTATAGGCCAAAGGGCACACATGAATCCCAGTTCTTAGGATTAAGAGATTACCTTTAGAAAAAAAAAATAGATAGTGTTAATTAATTTTTATTTGAGGCCTCCACCCTTTTCCTGCTCTCTATTCCTCTTTTGTCTGTTCCCAGGGAAAAACCTGTGGGAGAGGTTCAGCCTGTCAGCAGAGCTGGCTCTTCCTCAGCAGGGGACTAACTGTGGCCACTGTGAGCCACCCTGCCCCAGCCACTCCTCTTCCCCTTCCAGCTCTTACACAACAACCAAGCAGGCAGATGGAGAGTCCAGTCTGTGCTTTTCTTTCTGGGCTCCCAGGCTTTTCAAAGAATCCCTTTGTTAGTTAATGTCAACCTCTCCCCAAAGGCCCAAAGAGGGAGCCAAGGAGGCTGAGCCCAGATGAAGTGGAAGCTTCTGTGAGGGGTGCCTGAAGGACGGGACTTTTGGTTGCCTCTGGGGTAACCTTGCCATCAGCGTGTTTTCCAGGATGAGAGTGGTCTAGCACTTTCAAAGTCTTTTATAAGACTCACCCACTAAAGGAAGCCCTCCTAATTATCCCCATTCCTGCTACACCTGTGTCTTCATTGGGCATTCTCTTAGGCTGGTATGCATGTAATGCCTCTTCCTGCAGTATTTTATAGACCACTGAATACATACACACAAAAAGGTACCTGCTTGGATCAGAGACAAATTCAAAGCCAAGACTCAAACAAAGTTCTGTGCTCTTTCTACCTAACTTCTCTAGTCCATTCAATACTCTAGAATCAATTATGTTAGTTTCAGGTGCCCAGTGGAGAGGTTGAGTCCTCTTATAGGACTTATACTACTCCATTGTGGTCCTTGGTGCTCACTTATGGCCTGAGGTTGCTCAAATACAGTGGACTCTGTCTTTCTGGAAGCCTGGGCATTTAAGGAGTGTTTAAATGGAGGCCCTCAGTGCTCTAGCACTCCCCTTTTCCAAGCAGGCCCTCTCAAGAACTCCTGACATGGTGACATTCAGGTTAGGGCACAAAACAACCAGCACCAAGAAAGACAGTGGGACCAGAAACGTACACAGCTTGTATTATATTCTCCATCTATTATGAGTTCTCGCTGACAGAAGTAAAGAAAGAGGCATCTAATGTTGGAGAGGCTGCACAAAGGAGCATTTCAAGCATGAACTTGGAACCAGATGGCCCATGTGGGTCCAAGTGCTGGTGCTATTCATTTGTTGGATAGTCTTAGAAAAATTTACTTACCTCTCTCTAAACTTTATTTCCTCCTCCTTAAAATGGGATTTATCATACCTGCCTAAGTAAGCTATCATGAGGATTAAATGCAATAATGTAATTAGAAAGTACTTAGCACATGGTACTTCTTCAATAAGTGGTAGGCGGTATAATGAAAGAATTCTGTACTGACCAGTCCAGGGTTAAATCTGAATTTTGTCTCTTTTGGTTCTCTGACCTTGAGCAAGTCACTCAACCTCTTTGGGACTCAGTATCCTCTCCTTTAGTGAAAGATTGGACTGATGACCTCCAAGTTCCCTCCCAGCTATAAAATCTTTTAATTTTGTGTGTCTACCTGCCTCATCTCCATGTCTGACTCCCAACTCACTTGTAAGCCTCTTCATGGCAGGAAGCATTTCACTTTCAACCCTAGAGCCAAGAATAAAAGCAAGACTTAGTGGATATTTTTTTTTTTTTCTAGTAGGAAAAACCCTAGTGTTGGGAGCTGGGATCATCTTTCTTGGTGCCTTAGGGACCCACAGTGTAAGCTTGGATCAGCTGAGGGAGGCTTGTCAGCTGCCCTGAGCTTAGGGGCCACAGAGACATCCATCCCGTCAAGGCCAAATCATCAAACATGCTGAAAAAAGACTAAGGGCTGGCGACTTGGTGTCTGGCAGGCCCAATGTCATCTTCATTCCAGCTGGAACGAAGGAACACAACAAACCCATGTTATGCTGGGAGCATGACGACCTGCCCCCTCCTCCCCTAACTTTCCAGACCTAAGCATGACAGAACTTTGACCAAGGTTACTCTGCCATATGGGTGGCCCAAAATAGCTAAATGCTCATCCCATGCCCTTACCTCAGTTCATTTTTAAAACAAACGAATAAACAAAAAAGAGAAGCGCTTCCAAAGTCAGAACTATTGGGGTTATAATACTTCCCTCTTTCTAACGTTTTCAGACCTTGGTATTTCAGTGAGACTAGACTATCTCTGTTGTCTTGAAAAGAAAAGATTTATCTTCGGTTTGATTCTTGAGTACGTCTCCTTTGGGAAGATGGGTTTGCAGATGTGGAATCAGTGGATTACAGCAGAAGCCAGCAAGGCGGCTTGATTCTGGAAATGAGGCCAACTTAAGACTAAAAGGGGAAAAGAAGCGATGACTCAAGAAGCCTAAAAGCCTGATGTGCTGACATTCATGACCACTAACCACAGAACACACTTCATGTGTGTGCACTGTCGACACTTCATGTATGTGCACTATAGACACAGCCTAGAGATCTTCAGCCTTGTCTGTATAATAGGAGCATCTGATTGGTCACTAAGCCTTGTGAATTCCACCTTTAGAATACTTCATGATTCCATTCCCCACTTTCCATTCTTCACTGCTGCTCCCCCAGTGAGCTGCCCCAAGGTTTCCCAGGTCTGTGAATGCAAGTGGGAACACATGAGCATACACACTGCTCTTCTCAGATCTGAACGCTTATCTGCTGCAAGAAAGCCCAGCCCTTCCCAGCGTCTCCCCAGGTGTCTGGGATTCTTCAGGTTTGTCATGGGTGCTCATAACCAATGCAGTCTTCTCATCAATACCTACACACACACCACCACCCACCAGCAGCAGCTCTGTTACTAATACTTCCCATAGGATGCCCATGTTTGACCTGGGCTGGGGTTGATGTCAAATCTGGGAGAAGTCCCTCTGCCACTGTGCTGCACTTGGTCAAGGTTGTACCTGGAGTCCCACAAAGACCCTTGTGGAAAAGACTCCTTTATTGTTTAGCTCTCCTACTTTCTCCCCAGAGTCTCTAAACCAGTCTAACAAGCAGCTGTCAGGGCATTCAACCATTCTCCTCAACACTCCCCTTTCTTTCCCCAAACCTCTGGAAGATTTTTCCTGAGGGGGAAAGAGTCCTATGCACATTGGCACATTCAGTCAAGAACTTGGGGGTAGGCAGGTGCGGCCTAATTTCATTTCTCAGAAGCATCCACGTCCACACTGGCCAAGCAAAGACATCCTGTTAGAACAGCTGAACCACCATTATCTTCTGCTTGAATTATTGATTACACGTCTCCTGCTTATCAGTCTCTCCTTCTTCCAGTACACCGTCCACACTGTTTCCAGAATGATTTGCTTCTAATCTAGCAACAATTGGCTGTTGTTTACAGAGCAAAGAGCATGTTTTTCAAGGGCCTGCCAAATGTAATTATTGGCCTTAATCCCCAATACGACCTCCTTTGCACCCCAGAATCTGGCCACTCGGTTCTCTTTCCAATTCCCTAAATAAGCCAGGTGTTGTTGTGTCTTGATCTTTTGTTGACACTGACTGTCCCAGCTGACTGTCCACTTACTCTCTAGTTGACTACATCTTACTGAAATTTCAAAAACCGCTTATATAGCATCTATGCGAAGAACTTCCAGCTTCCTCTTTCCCCTCCTGCTCCAGAATTCTTAGAAAAGGCTAGGGTTTAGGACTAGAGAATTCCATGTTTGCATCCCGGTTCTTCTGTTTACTAGCTATGTAAAATATTTAGCAAGTAGTTATAACCTCTATAAGCTTCACTTTCTCATCTGCAAAATGAAAATAATAACCCTTTCCTCCTGGGATTATTTTATTTTATTATTCTTTCTCATGGGATTACTTTAAAGATTAAATGCAATAATGTATGTGAGGTGCCTGGCACATATTCTTATCGACTACTATTTAGAGACTTATTTTCTCTGAGTTTCAGTTACTCATCAATAAAAGTACAAGTAAAATACCAAATGTGAACATATTTTTAAAAATGATTTATAAAGTGTTGAATGTATATTCACTAATTGCAGTATTTTTGACTTACAGCTATAGGTGGTTTATCCTCACCTGCCTGGATTTTTGTGGTTTGTTAGATGACGTACACTTAGTTCTGCAGTTAAGTGTTGTCCCTGGGTTTTTTTTTTTAATTTTTTTTTTTTTAACATTTATTCATTTTTGAGACAGAGAGAGACAGAGCATGAACGGGGGAAGGTCAGAGAGAGAGGGAGACACAGAATCCGAAACAGGCTCCAGGCTCTGAGCTGTCAGCACAGAGCCCGATGCGGGGCTCGAACTCACAGACCGCAAGATCATGACCTGAGCCGAAGTCGGACGTCCAACTGACTGAGCCCCCCAGGCACCCCGTCCCTGGGTTTTTAATCTATGTTCTATAGCTTTGTCTACTTTGGGGGGGGGCGATTAGAAGGTATCTAAACTGTGTCACCACTGCCACCTTCCCCATATCCTCTGACAGTTCATATTTTGAGCTTTATTAAGGTATAATTGACAAATAAAAGTGTAAGAATTTTTTTAAGAGGGAGGGAGAGAGAGAGAATGAATGAGCAGGGGAGGGGAAGAGAGAGAGAGGAAGACATAGAATCCCAAGCAGGCTCCACGCCCAGTGCAGAGCCCCATGTGGGGCTTGATCTCACAACCTTGAGATCATGACCTGAGCCAAAATCAAGAGTCGGACACTTAACTGACTGAGCCACCCAGCTTCCCCAAATTGTAAGACGTTTAAAACGTACATCATGGTGATACGATATGCATATACATCATGCAAGAATTTCAACCATCCCATATCCATCACCTCACATATTTATCTTTTGTCTTTTTTTTTTGTGAGAACATTTTCGTGTTCTACTTTCTCAGAAATTTTAATTAAATAATACAGTGTTACTAACTACAGCCAACATCGTGTACATTAGATCCTCAGGCCTTATTTATCTTATCACTGAAAGTTTGTACCCTCCCTTTTACTAACCTCTCCCTACTGCCCCACCTTTCAGCCCCTGTAAACTTTTCTACTCTGTTTCACAAGTTTGACTTTTTTTTAATTCCACATTTAAGTGATACCATGCCATATTTGTCTTTCTCTCACTCAGCATAATGCCCTGAAGTTCCATCCATGTTGTCACAAATGGGAATATTTCCTTTTTTCTCATGTCTGAATAATATTCTGTTGTATATATATCCCACTTTATTTATCCATTTATCCACTGATAGATACTTAGCTAATGTAAAAATGCTGTAGTAAACATGGGGAATGTAACTATCTCTTTGATATCCTATTTTAATTTCTTTCAGATGTGTACTCAGAAATGGGATTCCTGGATCATATGGTAGTTCTATTTTTAATGTTTTCAGGAACTGTTGTACTGTTTTCCATAGTGGCTGCCCCAGTTTACATTTCCACCAACAGTACACAAGTGTTCCCTTTTCTCCACATCCTTGACAACACTTGTTAGCTCTTGTCTTTTTGATGACAGCCATTCTAACAGGTGTGAGGTGATATCTCATTGTGGTTTTGATTTGCATTTCCCTGATGTTTAGTGATATCAAGCACCTTTTTGTATAGCTGTTGGCCATCTGTATATCTTTGAGAAAATGTCTGTTCAGATCCTCTGCCTGTTTTTAACAGATTGTTTGTCTGCTTGCTATTGAGTTGTAGGAGTTCTTTATATATTTTAGATGCTAACCCCCTATCAGATATATGATTTGCAAATATCTTCTCCCATTTAGTAAGTTGCCTATTCATTTTGTTGATGTTGACTTACTACTAATATCGTACTTCATAGTGAAATGTTGAACACTTTGCCCTTAAGATCAAACAAGGGGAGGATGTCCACTTTCATCACTTCTATTTGACATTGTACTGGAAAGCCTAACCAAGGTAGTAATAAGAGAAAAAATAAGCATAAGATTAGAAAATAAGAAATAGAATCATCTCTATTTGCAAATCATAATTGTTTACATAGAAAATTCTAACAAATCTAGCAAAAAAAAAAAAAACCCTACTAGAAACAGTAAGTGAATTTCCTAAAATTGCAGGATACAAGAAAAACATACAAAAAGCGGTTGTGTTTTTATATATTACTAGCAAAAACTAGAGCAATTAATTTTTTAAAATACCATTTATAATAATGTAAAAATCATAAATATTTAAGAATAGATTTAAACAAAGGGTATTCAAACCAATTAATGAAAATTATATAGTGCTGATGAGAGAAATGTTAAAAGGCCCATATAAATGGAGAGATATACCATGTTTACAAACTGGAAGACTCAGTATTGTTGAAATAACAATTCTCGGGGTGCCTGAGTGACTCAGTTGGTTGAGCACCCGACTTCTGCTCAGGTCATGATCTCACCGTTCGTGGGTTCAAGCCTGCGTCAGGCTCTGTGCTGACAGCTCAGAGCCTGGAGTCTGCTTCAGATTCTGTGTCTCCCTCTCTCTCTGCTCCTCCCCTGCTCACGGTCTGTCTCTCTCCCTCTCTCTCTCAAAAATAAAATAAACATTAAAAAATTTTAAAAAAGAAATATCAATTCTCTCTAGATTAATCTGTAGTTTCAATGCAATCTCAGCCAAAATAGATGCAGACTTGTGTATAAACTGAAAAGCCACTTCTAAAATTAATGTGATAATGCAGTAGACCGAGAATATCCAAAAGAATCCTATAAAAGGATGACCCTAGAAAAACAAAAATGTGCTCACACCATAACCTTTACTGTTCTAGCAGCTATATTTATAATTTTCCCCAAATGTTTGTTCTTTAATGAATGAATGGATAAACAAACTGCAATGTATCTGTAAGATGGAATATTGCTTGACAAATAAAAGGAATGTTATTGATACATGCAACAACTTGGTTGAATTTCAAAGGCATTTTACTGAGTGAAAAGAGCCAGTCTCAAACATGTACACATACTGTATGATTCCATTTATATGATATTTTCTAAAAGACAAAGCTATAATGACAAAGAACAGATTAGTGATCGCCAGGGTTTAGGAGCAGGGAAATGGTGCCAGGGTTCTGTATTCTAAGTGTGATGATGGTTACATAAATTTATTTATGTGTTCAAATTAATGGAACTATACAGTTTCAAAAATTGGCTTTTACTATGTGTTCATGTTAAAATCAAATTTTATTTGTTTTTGTTGTTGTTTATTTATTTTTGAGGGAGCACAAGCTAGGGAGGGGTGGAGAGAAAGGGGTACAGAGGATCTGAGGCCGGCTTCGTAGCCCGATGTGGAGCTAGAACTCACAAACCACAAGATCATGACCTGAGCCAAAGTCTGATATTCAACCGACTTGAGACACCTGCCCCTAAAAATAAAATTTAAAAAGACGAACAAAGTTAAAAGACAAAATATCTGACTTCAGAACATATGATAAGTTATAGTAATCAAGATAATGTGCTACTGGCATGAGGATAAACAAATAGCTCGATAAACTTATATCGAGAATGTTGCTGGAACCTGTATTTATATGGCAATTTGATTCTCAAAAAGATGCTAAATCAAGCCAATGAGAAAGGAAAGTCTTTTCAATAAATGATACTCAAACAGCTGCTTATCCATATGGGAAATAATGAACTCCTGCTGTATTTCATACACAGTGATTAATTCAAAATGAATTAGAGTTCTAAACATAAAAAGCTCAAACTATAGGGGCACTTGGGTGGCTCAGTCGGTTGAGGGTCCGACTTCAGCACAGGTCATGATCTTGTGGTTCATGGGTTTGAGTCCTGCATCGGGATCTGTGCTGACAGCTCAGAGCCTGGAACCTACTTCAGATTCTGTCTCCCTCTCTCTCTGCCCCTCCCCCACTTACACGCTCTCTCAAAGTAAATAAACACTTTTTTTTTTAAAGCTCCAACTATAAAGCTACTAGAAGAAAACTTAAGAGAATATTTTTACGACCAAAGGTAGGCGAGGATTTTTTCAGCAAGGTTCACAAAGAATAACCATCAAAGAAATACTTGATAAATTAGACTTCACCAAAATTTAAAAATTCCCTCAACAAATGACACCATAGTAGAAAATGAATAATCAAGCCACAGGATAGGAGAAGATGTTAGTAAAGCACATGTATCTAAAAAATTATACCCACAGGGGTGCCTGTGGGTTATTCAATGGGTTATTTGTCTGATTCTCCATCTTAGCTCAGGTCTTGACCTCAGGGTTGTGAGTGCAAGCCCTGCATTGGGCATGGAGCCTACTTTAAACAAACAAACAAATAAATAAATAAATAAATAAATAAAATTAGCAAGACATTAGTAGGATAATAAAAAATGTTGGCTCCCAGGATAATCTTCTCTACACCCACCAAACAGATGAGTTAAATGTTAAATGGGGGACATGGATAGGAATCACTCCACCTGCATCTTCTAAGTCTTTAAAGTTACACAAATCCCTGTAATTTCCTTGGGCTTGTAGAATTGCTTGTAGGATTTCTAACTGTGAGGACTGGGAATTTAGTGAGCACCCATGATGCTCTGTTGTAGTTACTAGAGACACATCTCTGTTCACCAGACCTAGGATTTTTTTTTTTCTCTTTTCTAGAGTTCAAATAAAACACTAATGGACTGACCATCTGTTTCAGTCCTTGAGCACCTATGAGCAGTTAGTAATGCTAATGATCAGTCTAGTTACCACTTTAGCCCTGCTAAATCACGATAGTTATTACAGTGGCCATCCATTTCACCCTCATCCTTGCACGACAGAGGCAGGAAAACTGAAAGTCACCTTTCTTGGACCTTTGCAGCTATGACTCTGGATGTGAGTTAGGCTCCACCAACCTGATGTTTTTCCATAAGATCTGGAAGGTAGAAATCATGTTTTTGCTGCTTCTGTTGATTTGCCCAGTAAGCGTAGTTATGGCTGTATTGAGTTTTTCTTTGTCAGGTTGGCTGGATTCCCAGTATCCAATCCTTACATTTATGGTCGTTACGAGGCAGGATTGGGGGAGCATTTATGTTTTGCTAGTATGAATCTAGCAGGCATCATCTGACTTTTTTTTTTATGTTTATTTATGTATTTTAAGAGAGAGAGCGTGCACACACAAGCAGGGGAGGGGGAGAGAGAGAGGGAGACAGAAAGAATCCCAGGCAGTCTCTGCACCATCAGCACAGAGCCCAATGCGGGGCTCAAATCCAGGAACCATGAGATCATGACCTGAGTCGAAACCAAGAGTCAGACGTTTAACTGACTGAGCCACACAGGGGCCCCTGCTTCATAGATTTTAAAGCCATGTTATTAGGTGCATGAACCTTGAGGATTGTCACAACCTCTGATAAAATGACTCCTTTATCACTATGAACATACTTTCTTTTTATTCTTTTTTTCTGACATCTGCTTTGTCTGATATTAAAATACCCACTGTAGCTTTTTTTAAACTAGTGTTAGAATGGTATATTTTTATCCACCTTTTTACTTTTAACCAGTTGTGTCTTTGTATTTGAAGTGGGTTTCTTGAAGTCAGCATCTAGTTGGATCTTGCTATTTTATCCAGTCTCACAATCTCTGCTTTCTTTTGTTTGTTTTATTTTTTTTCTTTAAATCCAAGTTAGTTAACATATAGTGTAATCACGGCTTCAGGAGTAGAATTTAGTGATTCATCACGTACATACAATACCCAGCACTCATCCCAACAAGTGACCTTCTTAATGCTCATCACCCATTTGGCCCATTCTCCTGCCGGCCATCCAGGAACTCTCAGTTTGTTCTCTATATTTAAGAGTCTCTTATGGTTTGCCTATCTCTGTTTTTATCTTATTTTTCCTTCCCTGCTCTTATGTTCATCTGTTTTATTTCTTAAATTCTACATATGAGTGAAATCAGGTTATTTATCTTTCTCTGATTGACTTATTCCACTCAGCATAATACATTCTAGTTCCATCCATGTTGTGGCAAATGGCAAGATTTCATTCTTTTTGATTGTCAAGTAATATTCCGATATATATATATATATATATATATATATATATATATATATATACCACATCTTTATCCATTCATCAGTGGATGGACATTTGGGCTCTTTCCATACTTTGGCTATTGTTGATAGTACTGCTAGAAACATTGGGGTGCATGTGCCCCTTTGAAATAGCACTCCTGTATCCTTTGGATAAATACCTAGTAGTGTAATTGCTGAGTCATAGGGTAGTTCTATTTTTAATTTTTTGAGGAACCTCCATACTGTTTTTCAGAGTGGCTGCACCAGTTTGCATTCCTACCAGCAGTGCAAAAGAGTTCCCCTTTCTCTGCATCATCACCAACATCTGTTGTTGTCTGAGTTGTTAATTTTAGCCATTTTGACAGGTGTGAGGCGGTAGCTCATTGTGGTTTTGATTTGTCTTCCCCTGATGATGAATGATGTTGAACTTTTCATGTGTCTGTTAGCCATTTGGATGTCTTCTTTAGAAAAGTGTCTGTTCATGTCTTTTGCCCATTTCTTCACTGGATTATTTGTTCTTTGGGTGTTGAGTTTGATAAGTTCTTTATAGATTTTGGATACTAACCCTTTATTAGATATGACATTTGCAAATATCTTCTCCCATTCCGTCGTTTGCCTTATAGTTTTGTTGATTGTTTCCTTCACCATGTAGAAGCTTTTTATCTTGATGAGATGCAAATAGTTCATTTTTGCTTTTGTTTCCCTTGCCTTAGGAGACATGTCTAGTAAGAAATTGCTGTGGCCAAGGTCAAAGAGGTTGTTGCCTATTTTCTCCTCTAGGATTTTGATAGTTTCCTATTTTACATTTAAGTCTTTCATCCATTTTGAATTTATTTTTGTGTATGGTGTAAGAAAGCGGTCCAGATTCTTTTGCACGTCGCTGTCCAATTTCCCCAACATCATTTGTTGAAGAGACTGTCTTTTTTCCATTAGATATTCTTTCCTGCTTTGTCAAAGATTAGTTGGGTCCATATATGGGTCCATTTCTGGGTTCTCTTTTCTGTTCCATTGATCTATGTGTCTGTTCTTGTGCCAGTACCATACTGTCTTGATGATTACAGCTTTGTAACACAGCTTGAAGTCCGGAATTGTGATGCCTCCAGCTTTGGTTCTCTTTTTCAACATTACTTTGGCTACTTGGGGTCTTTTCTGGTTCCATACAAATTTTAGAATTGTTTGTTCTAGCTTTGTGAAGAATGCTGATGTTATTTTGATAGGGATTGCATTGAATATGTAGATTGCTTTGGGTAGTATCGACATTTTAACAATATTTTTTCTTCCAATTCATGAGTATGAAATATTTTTCCATTTCTTTGTATCTTCTTCAATTTCATTCATAAACTTTCTATAGTTTTCAGTGTACACATCTTTTACTTCTTTGGTTAGTTTTATTCCTAGGTATTTTATGGTTTTTGGTGCAATTGTAAGTGGCATCAATTCCTTGATTTCTCTTTTTGTTGTTCATTATTGGTGTATAGAAATGCAACTGATTTTATACATTGATTTTATATCCTGCAATTTTTGCTAAATTCATGTGTCAGTTCTGACAGTATTTTGGTGGAGTCTTTCAGGTTTTCCACATATCATGTTGTCTATGAAGAGTGAAAGTTTGACTTCTTCCTTGCGAACAATCTCTGCTTTCTTAAAAAAATTTTTTTTTAACATTTATTCATTTTTGAGAGAGAGAGAGACAGAGCACAAGAAGGGGAGGGGCAGAGAGAGAGGGAGACAAGACAAAGAATCTGAAGCAGCGTCCAGGCTCTGAGCTGTCAGTACAGAGCCTGACATGGGGCTCGAACCCACGAACTGCCAGATCATGACCTGAGCCAAAGTCAGATGCTTAACTGACTGAGCCACCCAGGCGCCCCAATCTCTGCTTTCTAATTGGAATGCTGAGACCATTTACATTTAATTGAGTCTTTTATCCTGCTATATGTTTTCTATTTGTTCCACTTGTTCTTTGTTTCATTTTTCCTCTTTTGATGCCAATTTTAGATTCAGTATCTTTATAATTTCATTTGAGAGTCATCTCATAGTGATTAAAAAGGTCAGTTCATCAGAGGACATGACAATCCCATATGTTCACGTACCTAGTAACATAGCTGGTCTCTCTCTCTCTCTCCCTCAATCTCTCTCTCTCTCTCTCTCTCTCTATCTATATTTATATCTATCTATAGATATATATATGTAATTCTTTAATGTACACAACATGTAGATAGATATAGATATCTAGATAGATATATGTGTGTGTGTATATATATAACTCATATATGTACATATAAAACAATTGTTATGTACAACAATTTATTAACATTTTAAAGGTTGCTTTAAGGCTTATAGTATACATCTTTAAGTTATCACAATCTATCTTCAAATAATATTACAGTACTTTACGTGAAGTATAGCAGCCTTACTATAATATACTTCTTTTTCTTTCCTCTTGGCCTTTGTACTATTGTTGTCATATACTTTCCCTCTACATATGTTGTAAATTCCACAATGCACTGTTATTATTTTTGTTTAATCGGTTACTTTTAAAAAGGTTTTTACAAAGAGAAATCAGGTCTTTTATATTTACCCACCTAGTTACCATTTTCAGTCCTCTTTAATCATTTGTATAGATTCAATTTTTCACCCATATTTTTATTTATACACATATTTTAAGCTCCATAGTACACTGTTATTCATTTTGTGTGCACTGTCAATGATCTTTTCAGGAGGTTTAAATAATAGACAAAAATATTTGTTATTGATCCGTATAGTTGCCATTTCCGGTGTCCTTCATTCTTTTGTGTAGGTCCTAATTTCCAACAAGTTTCATGTTCCTTTTGCCTATAGGAGTTTCTTTAACATTTATTGCAAGATAGGTCTCCTGGTGATAAATTCTTTCAGCTTTTGAATGTCTGAAAAAGTCTCTTTCACTTTCATTTGTGGAAAACTGCTGACTATAGATTTCTAGGTTGAATTTTTCCCCCTTTCGGTATTTCAATGATGTTACTCCACTGTCTTTGGCTTGTGTTGTTTACAACAAGAAATTTGCAGGCATTGTTATTTTTGTTCTTCGGTACATGATTTTTTTTTTCTGGTTACTTTTAAGACTTTCCCTTTATCACATATTTTAAGCAAGTGATTATGATATGCCTTGGTGTAGTTTCCTTCATGTATTTTGTGTTTAAGATTTATTGAACTTGTGGGATCTGTGAACGTAAAGTTTTCATCAAATTTGGAGAATGTCCAGTCATTATTTCTTCAAATATTTTTTCTGCCACCCACTCCTTCTTTCCTTCTGGGGCTCTAATTACATGTATATTGCACTGCTTGAAATTTCTCTACAGCTCACTGATGCTCAATGGGTTTGTTTAATCTTTTTCTTCCAAATGTTTCATTTTGGAAATGAAATTTTGTTTCTAGTCTAAGAATTCACTAATATTTTCTTCTGTAATATCTAATCTGCTGTTAATCTGGTCCAGCAAATTTTTCATCTCAGACATCATAACTGTTAGGACAACTGTTTTGATAACTTTGTTTCCTAATTCCATCATCTGTGTCATTTCTGAGTCAGTTTCATTTCATTAGTTTTGCTTCCCTCATTACAAGTTATATTTTCCTGCTTCTCTGCATGTTTGATAAGTTTTGATTGGATGCTAGCCACTGTATATTTTACTATGTTTGGTTGCTAAATATTTTATAGTTCTTTTTTTTTTTAAAAGTAAGTTCCATGCCCAACATGGAGTACAACGTGGGGTTTGAACTCATGACCCTGAGATCAAGACCTGAGCTGAGAGTGAGAGTCAGATATTTAACCGAGTCATGCAGGTACCCCTGAAAATTTTATATTTCTATTAAGTAGTTGGTAGCTTTGTTTTTCAATCCAGTTCAATCGCTTGGAAATACTCTGATCCTCTCACATCTTGTGTTTATGTTTAGTGTGTTGGTGTTAGAACAGCATTAAGGACTAATACTTTCCCACTACTCAAGACTCTATCTGATGCTTCATGAATTATGAAGTTTTGTACTCTTGACAGGTGAGAACAGGAACTATTCTCAGCCCTGTGTGAATTCTAAACATTCTTCATCCTAATTCTTTAATGTGGTTCTTTCCTGGCCTTGGGGAGTTTCCTCACATGCGTTCGTTAATCTTTACTCATATTTAGACTCAAGAGGGATCTTCTGCAGCTCTGCAGAGCTCTCTCTCTATTCAAGTGTTTCCTCTTGGTCCTTCGTTCTGCAAATGCTAATCATTTTTGTTCTTTCTACACTCCCAGGTTTGTCTCCTCAATTCAGGGACAGTACCAAATTCTGCCTGGGTCTCCTTCCCTGTGCACCAAAGGAGAGTTATCAAGAAACTGTCTCCAGAATGTAAATTGATGCTATCATAGGAGTTCTTTTATTGGTTTCTCACTTCTCAGAAATAATTTCCCTTATCTGATTTTTAATTTTTTAAACCATTGTTTTTTATATTTTCTGTCTCTCTCTCTCTTTTTTTTTTTTTTTTTTTTTTTGGATATTTCACGTGGAAGGGAAAATCTGGTTCTGGCTCTTTTATCTGGGCCAGCAACCAAAGTCCTTGTCATCTACCATTGAACCTTGACTAATACATACATCAACCTTGCCTTGCCTCTCATTGGATAAATCCTGCTACCTCTGCTACCTTACTACTCCATAATCCTCATTCAAAGAGATGATTTCAACAGAAACATCTTCCATATGTATCCCCAGCCTGCAGAAAACAGTATCTACAATACACCAATCCATTGGTGCTCTCTTCACTAATGTTATATTTCAGGGTCTTAGAGAATGAATTGTCTTCTGGGAACTTTCAAGGACATAGTTGAGTGTTAGTGAGTGGGTCACATGATAAATCCACTCTAACATTCTTTTTCTTTCTGAAGTCTTGGGATTTCTTTCTTCCTATATTTCCCCTAATGATGTCTAGCATCTCAAGTTTTATTTGGCATCGATCCTCACTGAGACTAAATTTTAACCAGCCAAATGAGAAACCATTAAAATTACTCTCAATTATTTGAGCTAACATATTCAGTTCAAAATCTCCACTAAGTGAACCCATATTAATCAGCTTGGCCTTATCTAAAATTATATTTCTACTCCTATCCCACGCAGCCTCTTATCATTTATTACCAAGTATATTTCCCAGTTTTTAACCATATAAATTAGCAAAATCTTGTCATTATTTTTGTCACTTCCACGGATTGAGTTTGTAATTGCCTCCCTGCCATACCCAAGGATTTGACTTTAATTACAGATCTGAAGACAATACAAGGCGGTTAGTATAGCCCATGAAGACAAAACGTTACCTCTAAGGTAACATCATGCAGGAACAGACTCAATGAAGAAGGGAAAAAGTCCCTCCTGCTGCTGAAACTTTGGGAATTGAGATGCTCTCAAATGTCCCCATACCAATTCATGCCTCACTCTTTCCCAGTCAGTGTCCTAACTTCCACATAAGAATCCGCTTAAAGCAATGAATTCAACCTATTTTAGAATTCGGTGTTCCATTGTGAATTTTATTTTCAGCTACTTCAACGCTGTGGCTGCAAGAGATAGCATAGAAACTGATTACAGGATAGTCTCATATGCTAAAACTTTTCACTTTTGACTTAACACTTTCTTTGTTTAAAACATCCAACAGAGTTAGAAGCATCAGGCTCAGTCCACAGTACTTACATTTCTCAGGCCCTCCAACATGAAGGCCACCAAAGCCTTGGGTTGGTAGGTTATGGGACAGTTTACATAATTGTTTCATCACTGTTCTTCCTAGGCTACCAGAATCCCCTCCTCTAACACCAACTAAACAATCATTGCCTTGCATTCAAATCCAACCACTTCAGATAACCAACCGTCAAGTCCCCATTTCCTTGAACGTTTATTGCTGGTAACCATTCCAAGTACCAATCAGTGCATCTGTCAGGGTCTTTATTTTTTTTTTATTTTTTATTTTTTCAATATATGAAGTTTATTGTCAAATTGGTTTCCATACAACACCCAGTGCTCATCCCAAAACGTGCCCTCCTCAATACCCATCACCCACCCTCCCCTCCCTCCCACCCCCCATCAACCCTCAGTTTGTTCTCAGTTTTTAAGAGTCTCTTATGCTTTGGCTCTCTTCCACTCTAACCTCTTTTTTTTTTTTTTTTCCTTCCCCTCCCCCATGGGTTTCTGTTACGTTTCTCAGGATCCACATAAGAGTGAAACCATATGGTATCTGTCTTTGTATGGCTTATTTCACCTAGCATAACACTCTCCAGTTCCATCCGTGTTGCTACAAACGGCCATATTTCATTCTTTCTCATTGCCATGTAGTACTCCATTGTGTATAGAAACCACAATTTCTTTATCCATTCATCAGTTGATGGACATTTAGGCTCTTTCCATAATTTGGCTATTGTTGAGAGTACTGCTATAAACATTGGGGTATAAGTGCCCCTATGCATCAGTATTCCTGTATCCCTTGGGTAAATTCCTAGCAGTGCTATTGCTGGGTCATAGGGTAGGTCTATTTTTAATTTTCTGAGGAAACTCCACACTGTTTTCCAGAGTGGCTGCACCAATTTGCATTCCCACCAACAGTGCAAGAGGGTTCCCGTTTCTCCACATCCTCTCCAGCATCTATAGTCTCCTGATTTGTTCGTTTGGCCACTCTGACTGGCGTGAGGTGATATCTGAGTGTGGTTTTGATTTGTAGTTCCCTGATGAGGAGCGACGCTGAGCATCTTTTCATGTGCCTGTTGGCCATCTGGATGTCTTCTTTAGAGAAGTGTCTATTCATGTTTTCTGCCCATTTCTTCACTGGGTTGTTTTTCGGGTGTGGAGTTTGGTGAGCTCTTTATAGATTTTGGATACTAGCCCTTTCTGTCAGCGTCTTTAAATGCAAACAGTAGAAGTAATTCTGGAACTTTAAGCTAAAAAAAAGAAAGTTTTAAGAATACCAGGTAGCTCATCAAATCTCCTGGAGGTCAAGAGATCTAGATCCTGAAGGTGAGCAGCCAAAACAATGTTCATCTGCTTAGTCTCCCAACGGTTTACAGCCAGAAATTCCACGATTGCCACTCTGAAGATCTGGAGACTTCTGCTATCATGCCTGCTTGAGGATTGATCACTCATGTATAGCTCTCTCCTCATATTTGTTACTTCTGAATCAAAGTCTTATGAGGGTGTGTCTGATTGCCAGAATCTAGACCATATGATTGCACCATAGCTGGGTGAGGTCTGCAGTTGTGAATTTTCTAGCTTCTACCTTGGGGAGAGAGGATTCAGAATACAGTAAGTTACCAAAATGTAAGAAGCAATTGAGAGTTATAGGATGACCACAAATAATTAATGTTCACTACACAAGATTGTAATTCATAGCCATTTATATCCAGAGTGCACAATTATGAGTTAATGCACACAGATACACAATTTCAGTTGCCCAGAGATCTCTGAGATTTAGGGATCAGTAAAAACCTCAATCTAGATCTTGTATCCATATAGGACTTTCTGCCACTAAAATGGAAGTTCGCGTGATCTAGAAAGAAGCAAAATTAGCCCACAATGCAATCTTGCCTAAGACAAGAAGGCTAGATCTAGTGCCAAGAATGCCCCTCCCTCCTGGAAATTCCAACACTCTATCACCGTGAAACATGCTTCAGTGACCCTTGCTGCAATCTTGCATACTGGTCCCTCTATTTATAAAGTAGAATTTCTGGGTAGAAGAGCCTTGGCGAATGTCAGGTTCCCTCTGTGCCAGGATAGGATTAGGGTTCTCTGCATCTTGGTCACACCAATCACTCCCAGAAGAGACATAGGCAGGCTGTGGCTAAAATTAAGTGTTCAGCCCCACCTGACCCCCAGTAGACAGCCCATCATGCCCACTTTTGGAATAGCTAATGTTCCCTGCCTCTTCTGGGGATCAGGTGGCTGAGGACTGCAGCCAAGGTTCTTCTGTATGGTGATGTGGACTCCACGGTTCGCAGCGGAAGCGATATCACCTGGGATTAAAGGATTGCCGCCTCTTTAAATCTGATCTCTCTCAGAATTATTAGTAGGCTGTTCTCTGGCCCCATTTCTCTGTCGTTCATTCAGGACAATAATTTGATCCAGAGGAATAGATGTCTGGGTTCAGGGGGATCTTTCCAAGCCAGGAGAGCTATGTGGGAAGATCATCATTAAGTAGACACATTCATCAAAAACCTGATTACCAGCTGCTCTGCCTGGATTCTGCCGAAAAAGGGGACACATCCCCTGCTTCGAGGGCATATAACTCAGCACAGACATGGGGGCTCAGATGGGTCTGTAAAGGACAGACACATGGCAAAAAGAGCAAGGAGCAGCTGACTCACAGCCAGACCACAAAATATGGTGCTGACATCAAACCCACTGCTGTCTACCTCCATGCAGGTCCTCATTACCTCACCCTGGAGCTATGTGAGCAGCCTCCTCCCTGCTCTCTCTGCCTTCCAAGGCTCCCTTCCTCCACCCACTCTGAGCACCTGTAACTCTTCTCAAAAACCTCCAGGGGCTCCCCTTGTTCCCACAAGCCCTTCTCAATCTTTTTGTAAAAAAAAAAAAATTTACAGCTTTCTACAACATGGAAGTCATACTGTGTGATCTGCTTAAAATAGACAAAAGCTACTTATGTAATAGTCAGGAAATCTTGTGTATTAAGTTATATTTTAGTAATCCAAACAGCATCCACATCGATTCAAAATAAAGGTGAGACATTATTTTTTCTGCCCAAAGACAATGATTACTGCATATTAGGATTTCAGTAATTCTCCTTGTCCTGCTCCGTGCTTCCTTGAAAGTTCTACTGTTTTCAGTAGAAGGTTCAAGTTTGTCACAATGTAGCCACCACCTATCTTTCTGAGCAGAAAACCCATTACTCCATTTTATGGCCCATTTATCCCATTTCATCCACCTGTCATTCCAAACACTTGCTTCTCTACTTCCACACCGTTGCTCACACTTTTCTTGCCCTGAAGGCCGTTTCCTATCCCTCTCCTTCCATCATCATCTGCCCAAACCCTCTCAATTGTTTGAGGTATAATTTAAATGCCACCTACTATCAGAATAACCTGCAGGTCTTTTTTTCAAAAAACATGGATTCCCTGGGGCATCTGCATGGGTCAGTTTGTTAAGTATCTGACTTCAGTTCAGGTCACGATCTCACGATTCATGAGTCTGAGCCCCACATCGAGCTCACTGCTGTCAGCACAGAGCCCCTTCGGATCCTCTGTCCCCCTTTCTCTCTGCCCCTCACCTGCTCACACTCTCTCAAAAGTAAATAAAACATTTAAAAAATAATTTTAAAAAATGAAAACATGGATTCCCCAGGCCCTCATTTTCTAGTTCCTCAGTTCTGGGACAAAGCCCAGGAATCTATTTTTTATTGTCCCAAATGATCCTTACATCCCACAGATTTAGGGAACCACCCACTAGGGCTATGGATCCTAAACTCTTAGATTTCACAGACCAACAAGATTTGCACATGCATGTGTGCACGCACACACAAACGCAACAAAGGACTCAGACTAGGCTGCCGACTTTATATTTTGTTCGATAGGATATTATAAAACATCGGGAGAAAAGCACATCGCTTTTCATGTCTCCTGAATAAAGCCGTCAGCCCATAAGCATTACCTGGTGGGACCTGAGCATGGGCTCAGCCCTTGCCCAGGTACTTGGGGGTGTGGGAAATTATAGGATGGTCCCTACCTGAGGGGCCTATAGCCTGGGAGGGTTGCGGGGGGAGGAAGAGGGTAAGAGTCATCAAACTGAAGAACAATTCAAGTCCATTTCCATGAGTGCTAGAGAAGGTCGGAGCTGGAGCTGGCTCCGTGAAGCCAGGGCCACAGGGGAGGACTTCACAGCAAGGGTGGAACGCAGCCGAAGGAACCGAAGGGAGGAAGGAGAAGGATGTGATGGTGAGGCGGCAGCCTGCATGAGAACCTCCAGCCCAGAAGAATTTTGTCTCCTCAAGAGAGAACTTCACTAGCCTTGCCCCCCATCCAAATAAACCAATTAGAAGGGAAATGAAGGCAAACATCAGTGTGATCAGCTGAGCTTTAAAAAACTGGGCTCGATAACTCTGCTGCATCTATAATTTAGCAACCCATGTATAGTCTGCATAAGTGTAGCAGAGCAGAAAGAGCAGGGGCCTGGATTCACCTCCCAACTCTTCTTGCACAGATTACATGACTACACGGAGCCTCAGTTTTTTCATCTGAATGATGGGAATAACATCTGCCTGCCTGGGTGTTATTCTAATTAGGTAGGATGAGTGATTCAGCTCCACCATTATCCTTTCTATGAAACTTCTCCGTTCTCAGTCTCCTGATCCCATAGTTGGAAACAATCGCTTCATGTTTTATGCCCTATTGTGCTTTATAGAGATTTACAACACATTTTTCCCAAGCTTATATCCCTCTACCAGACTAAGAGCTCCTTGAGAAAAGAACTATATCTTACTCATGTTAAGTTCCAGTGCCTACTGCACTCTCAGCACAGCTAAAAACTCAATATATTTCTGAGAGAGTGAGAGAGCGTGCATGAGAGGGGGAGGGGCAGAGAGAGAGGGGGACAGAGGATCCCAAGTGGGCTCTTCACTGACAGCAGACAGCCTGATGCAGGGCTCGAACTCAGGAGCCATGAGATCATGACCTGAGCTGAAGTCGGACACTTAACCAACTGAGCCACCCCTGTGAACATATTAATTAATAATTATTAATTATGTGAATTAATTAATTAATTTGTTGCTGTGGTTATTAGTTGACTCTTAGTCTTCTCTGACCACAACGCTGGTAGAGACCTCCCAGAGAATCTAGTCCAACTTGTTCCCAACACGTAATTATCTCTGCTCTCAGATAGATGGTTATCTGCCACGGAGAAATGTCGGCGACAGCGTGCTCTCATTTCCAGATCGTTGTAATAATTATGAAAATTGTTCTTGATTTGGCAGATTCTAGCTAGATGTGCAGAAAACCCATTTCTTCCTCTTCCTGGGAACACAGCAAGACTATATATCCTGGGTTTCTTTCAATGCGATGAAGAACGTGACTAAGTTCTAGCCACTCTTGGCAGAAGCTTATATCCTACTTCTGGGTCTGGGCCACTGAAACCTCTATTCTGTTCTCTTCCCCTCTTCTGCCAGCTGGATGTAGAGGATGGAGAGAGGCATTAAGGGATGGGAGAGCCCTAGGAGACATGAGCATACACTTCTTCAAAGAAGACATCCAGAGGTCCAACAGACAGCTGGAAAGATGCTCAACATCACTCATCATCAGGGAGATACAAATCAAAACTATAGTCAGATAGCACCTCACACCTGTCAAAATAGCTAAAATCAACAACACAAGAAACAACAGGTGTTGGCCAGGATGTGGAGAAAAAGAAACCCTCATGCACTATTGGTGCGAATGCAAACTCGTGTAGCCACTACAGAAAATGGTTATGGAAGATTCTCAAAAAGTTAAAAATAGAAGTACCCCTAGGATTCAGTAATTGCACTACTGGGTATTTACCGCCAAAATATAAAAACACTAATTCAAAAGAATACATGGGGCGCCTGGGTGGCTCAGTCGGTTAAGCGTCCGACTTCGGCTCAGGTCATGATCTCACGGTTTGTGGGTTCGAGCCCCGCGTCGGGCTCTGTGCTGGCAGAGCCTGGAGCCTGTTTCAGATTCTGTGTCTCCTTCTCTCTCTGCCCCTCCCCAACTTGCACTCTGTCTCTCTCTGTCTCAAAAATAAATAAACATTAAAAAAAGAACTTAAAAAAAAGAATACATGCACCACTATGTTTATTGCAACATTATTTACAATAGCTAAATTATAGAAGCAGCCCAAGTGTCCACTGATAGATGAATGGATCAAAACGATGTGGTATATATACATAATGGAATATTACTCAGCCATAAAAAGAATGAAATCTTGCCACTTGCAACAACATGGATAGAGGTAGGGAGTATAATGCTAAGTGAAATAAGTCAGTCAATAAATAAGTCAGAGAAAGACAAATGCCATGATTTCACTTGTGTGGAATTTAAGAAACATAACAAAAGGGCAAAGGAAAAATAGAAACAAATCAAGAAATAGACTTGGAAGTATAGACAACAAACTGATGGTTACCAGAGCGGGGAGGGATGGGGGGATGGGTGAAATAGGTGATGGGGACTAAAGAATATGCTTATCATGATGAAAAGAAAATTTTTAAAAATCTATTTGGGGGCACCTGGGTGGCTCAGTCAGTTAAGCTTTTGATTTCAGCTCAGGTCATGATCTCGCGGTCCATGAGTTCGAGCCCTGTGTCAGGCTCTATGCTGACAGCTCAGAGCCTGGAGCTTGTTTCAGATTCTCTGTCTCACTCTCTCTCTGAACCTCCCCCGTTCAGCTCTGTCTCTCTCTGTCTCAAAAATAAACGTTAAAAAAAAAATAAAAAAAAGATTAAAAAAAATCTGTTTGAATAAGACAATAAAACCAAGCAAAAATTTTTTAAAAAGAGAGGGAGAAATGGCAGAGCCCCTAAAATGAGGTCCCTGATGCTCAGTTTGGAGGAAAGCTTCCCAGGAGAAATACCTGACTAGGAATATGCACATTGGACCACTGTCAGAGCAAGAAGTGAATTTCACTGTGCTATGGAATAGAAATTTGGGGACTGCCTTGTAGAGCAACTAGCATAACTTAACTTGCATAAAACTTTGTACCTTGAAATAGAGTGCTGCCATTTCTTCCCCCCAAAAACCACTATGATATGTGACATTGGCTTAGCAGTGAGGTGACAAGAGAACTAGTAATAAAGGCTGGGAAAGGTATTTACAATGGCAAAATATTTGGTATAAACTGGCCTGTGCTAACTCAGAAAGCAGGCCTGTAGGTTCTAAGGGCACAGCTCCAGGGGTGATGGCCCAAAACAATCCATGCAAGCGTTAGTCTGCATTGGCTACTATGGGCTGCCTTCAATAAATATTGTAAGAAAGAGATAAGTTCAGGAAAGAAATGGACCTTTAGTAAAGGCGAGATTGAGGGCCATGGGGCTTCTCACCCAAGCCTATTAGCACAGCTAGCTTCAAAGAAACAAATAAACTTGGTGAGGATGTAAAGTAACTAATCAAGGTTGAGCATTAAGCTTGGGGAAGAAATTTAGGTACAGTTACTGGCACATAGCACTGACTAGAAGCAAATAGAAAGGAATCCCAATAACGTTTTAAGGCTATTGTATTACCAAAGAGGCCACAAAACATACTAAAAAATCTTTAACTGTATTCTGACTCAAAACAGTCCTTGAGCCTCAAAACTTACACAAGAATGAATGTACATGAAGGCTGTACAGCCCCAAGGAAGCATCCTCCAAAATATCCACTTCAGATGTACTTAAGCAGACACAGAAGAACCTTACCGGGGGTGGATTCAGAGGCTATAGAAAACAATGGACAAAAGAGACCCTCTCAAAGTAGATCAAGTCTAACCTAAGGAACATTTCTCCCTCTCCAAATCCCCTGCCTTAGTAGGGGGACTTCATAATGGCTCCCCAGCGTGCTTTTACCATTATTGTAGATCGGTGATTATTGTGTCTCCTACTCTCCCTTCTGTAAATAGGGTAACTTACTGAGACTACCCAGTCACCATTCCATCATAGTCTGTTAGGGATACATGGATGCTTGGAGACTGAGGGCAGGCAGACAACTCATCTATTTAGTTCATAGATGTCCACACCACAAGAAACCTCAACTGGATCTGCCAGAGAGATCTATGCAATATTTGGGAACAGTGGATTGGAGCAGAATGCAATAGCTGAGTTAGATTTGCGGTTGTTTTCTTTGAGGAGATAGGAGAAAATCTGTATATGGGAAGAAGAATGAAAGAGTATTTGGTGACTATAAGGGCAGTCCATGGCAGAGATGGGGTCAATAATGAACAAACATATTTCCTCTTATTACTGAACTAGACTGTATTCTGCCATCTTCCTTACAATCAGTTTTGGCCTTATGGTTAAGTTCTAGCCCATAAAATGTGGTTAGAACTGATACACGCCATTTTCAAGGCTGGTCCATTAAACTTGCAACCTCCCGCAGCTGTCCCTCTTCCTGGTTTTGCTGCCCAAGCACGGGGCGTGCAGGAGAGGGCTGTGGAGCCCTAAGGGATGCAGTCCACTTAGGAGCCTGGGTCCCTGCACCACCACTGGACGAGAGCTACAATGGTGGTCCAACCAGGAACACCCCATTGAATTGTTGCCATACCAAGAAATCACAGTTTTTATTTACAATTAAGCTATCAAAATTTAGGAGTTTGTTATATAAGTTGACCTACTTCTTTTTTTTTTTTAAGTTTATTTATTCTGACAGAGAGAGAGAGAGGAGAGAGAGAGCATGGGCAGGAGAGATGCAGAGAGGGGGGCAGAGAGAGAATCCCAGGCAAGCTCTGAACTGCCCCACGGAGCCCAATGTGGGGCTTGAACTCACAACTGCGAGATCATGACCTGAGCTGAAACCAAGAGTCGGACGCTTAACTGACCAAGCCATCCAGGTGCCCCTTGATTAACTCACTCCTATCATACTAGCATCCCTTTTCCTTCCATGCACCAAGCCTTACTGAGTTACACAGAATACAATAAATCTTCCAAGCTGGCAACTCACGGAAGACAACTGTCATAGCCCCACCCATTGACTTTCCTTTTCCAGGTTTAATATAAAATATTCTTTCATCTTTTTTTTTTTTTCATTCTTTGTGTTTTAAATATTCCTTCCCCTATGAATTTGAGAACAGATTATTTGGGTCCGGCTAGAATGTTTTTAAATGGCTCCATGAAATTTCGGTTACATAAAACCTCCTCTCAAAAGATCATTTTATGATTTTACCCTCTTTATTTCCATTTGGAAAAATACCTGTAGGTTAATTGCCATCCTCCTAGTCAAATTGAAACAAAAACTGAGACACTGTTTGGACAAAACAGCATACAAGCTTTGGACGAATAATATAATTATGTTAGCTCTCGAAGATGCCCTGAAGAAGCTTGGGTTGATTCTTTTGCAAGTACGTCACATCCCCCAACCAACAGATATGATTCTTAAGTTATTCAGTGCTCTGAGTAGTCAAGAAACTGTAGTATACACAGGTAAAGAGCAAAGCGGTTGGTAGCAGGAATATCGGAGGGTTAGCTGTCTTCCAAAATCTCTTTTCCACTTCTACCATAATTTAATACACTTTTAGTTGAGCACAAAGCTTATCAGACAGTGGCCACAGTTCCCAGCCTCCCTTACAGCTAGGAATGGCCATATGGCTACATTCCCACCAGTGAAAAATGCAAGTGAAGTGATGTCACCACTTCTATGTCACTTGAATAAAAGGAATTATTTGTCTTCTACTTATTTCCTTCCCTTTCCCCCTTTCCCGGGAATATATAAAATTTGAGTTCTGGGGCCCCTGAGTGGCTCAGTCAGTTAAGCGTCCAGCTCTTGATTTTGGTTCAGGTCAGGATCTGGCTGTTCATAACATCAAGCCCTGTGTCAGGCTCTGCCCTGAGAGTGCAGAGCCTCTTTGGATTCTCTCTCTCTTTCTTTCTCTGCCTCTACCCCGTTTGCATGTGCTCTCTCTCTCTCTCTCTCAAAATAAATAAACATTTTTCAAAAATAAATAAGTAAATAAAATTTGAGTTCTGTACAGTAGTTCCCCCTTTCCTGCAGGAGATATATTTCAAAACTTCCGGTGGCTTCCTGAAACCCCAAATAGAACCAAATCCGTTATACACTATGTTTTTTCTTATGTGTAATACCTATGGTAAATTTTAACTTATGAATTAGGCACAGAAAGAGATTAACAATAAGTAATAAAAATAATTCTAATATACTGAAATAAAAGTTATGTAATGGGTTTTCTTTCTTTCCCTCAAAATATCTTATTGTACTGTTGTTATATTATTTTCAAGCCACATCAAATCAAACACCCTCATGAGAGATAGCAAAATTAACCCCCTCAGTAATGGGTGAGTACAATTAGCTAATAAGAAATGGTGTTTGCCACAAAGTGATAGGATAGAGGTAATATATGAAATAAGAAGCATGAGGGGCACCTGGGTGGCTCAGTCGGTTGAGCATCCGACTTCGGCTCAGGTCATGATCTCGCGGTCCGTGAGTTCAAGCCTCGCGTCGGGCTCTGTGCTGACAGCTCAGAGCCTGGAGCCTGTTTCAGATTCTGTGTCTCCCTCTCTCTGACCCTCCCCCGTTCATGCTCTGTCTCTCTCTGTCTCAAAAATAAATAAACGTTAAAAAAAATTTTTTTTTAAATTAAAAAAAAAAGAAATAAGAAGCATGAGGGATAGAAAGGCTCCAGAATGCTCTCTGGGTTTCTGACCTGTATGACTGGTGGATGATAACGCCACTCACAGAGACACAGCATAATCTACCCTTTACTGTTTTTTTTTTGTTGTTTATTTTTTTGTTTGTTTGTTTTGGTTTTGGTTTTTCAAGAAGAAGGGAAGACCAAGTTTGGGAGAATCCCATGAGTTTAATTTTAATATGTTGAGTTTACAATGCATTTTTCAGCAACTAAGTGTAGATGTTAAGTAGACAACTGAATTATATTTGAAGTTATGGATTTTTATGAGATGGACTTTAGCCAGGACACAGGGTTGCCAGAGCACCTGGAGAGGGTGTCCCAGACAAGTTCCCGGGCTCACCACTGACAAAATCCAAAGGCAGAGAGAGGAGTGGTGGGGAAACAAGAAAGGAAGTTATGTCAGCGAGGTCAATACTGGGAAGACAGCAGACAGGTGTCTCAAAGACTGCCTCCAAAGTGCTGAGAATACTTCCAGGTTTATATAAGGAAAATGTGGGGCAAAGGTGGGTGGGCACGTGCATGTGGGCAGGAAAGGTCAGGTCGACCATTGTCTTGGGGTCAGTCACAGGAGGTCTTGCCATGTCAGGACAGTTGTCAGAGGAGGCGATTTTGGTTCCCATCAGGGGATGTTGTGCCCTCAGGATCTTCCACCTGAGCCAAGAGATCCCCTGGAAAGAAGAACCCAACTAGAAAGCTTAAGGTCAAAATGGAAGCAGCCAGAGTCTTCTCTTTAAGGATCAAGGAGGCAATACAGATTACAGAGAAAATAGGGGGTCTATGTAGAACCTAAAGATGCAAGAATGTAATGGCTTTGATAGATGAGGATGAGTCTAAAAGGAACTCATGAAAGGCATGTCAAAAGAGGGAGAGTGGGAGAGCATGGTGTCATCAAATTCCGAGAGAGAGGATCCAAGAATGAGGGAATGGTCAAATATGTGGAAAGGCCAAGTAAGATGAATGCTTAGAATTGTCCACTGGCTTTAGAAACATAAAGGTCTTAGCTATTCTTTTTTTTATGTTTATTTATTTATTGGGGGGGAGGGGCAGAGAGGGAGAGAGAGAATTCCAAGCAGTCAGCTCAGAGCCTGATGCAGGGCTCGAACTCACGAACCAACATTGAAGCTTAGCCAACTGAGCCACCAGGCACCCCAAGTCTTAGCTATTCTTAATTAAAAAACTGTTTGGGGCACCCAGCTGGTTCAGTAGATAGAGTGTGCGGTTCTTGATCTCTGGGCTGTGAGTTCGAGCCTCAAGTTGGGCATAGAGATTACTTAAATAAACTTAAAAAACAAACAAACAAACCCAAAAATGTCTTCAGTGAAGTGAGAGAACAGAAGCCGGATTGGAGTCAACTGAGTAGTGGGGGGCGGGGAGAGTAAGCACAGGAACTGTGGCTGGAAGAGGAAAAAGGTCAGGAGCTGGAGACAATGGTATATTGAAAAATGGAAACAACCCAATTCAAACGGGCAAAACGTTTACACAGACATTCCACAAAAGGAGATACACAGATCACAGATAAGCTCAGGAAAAGATGCACAGCATCATTAGTCATTAGTGAAATGCATATGAAAACCACCGTGAAAAACCACAACACATCTATCAGAGTCACTAAAAGTAGGGGGCACCTGGGTGGCTCAGTGGGTTAAGCATCCAACTCTTGATCTCGGCTCAGGTCTTGATCTCCTCAGGATCTTGAGTTCAAGCTCCACACTATGTGTGAAGTCTATTCAAAAAAGAAAAAAAAAAAAAAGAGAATCACTAGAATTAACAAGAATGAACAATTAAGAAAGAATTCTTGAGATGTCTTCAGTGCAAAAAGAGTGACTTTTTAAAGCACAGGGACAAGACTTGTGGGCAGCAAGAGCTGCACTGGGGTTACGAGGAGCGGTGGATTATATACTTTCAAAGCCGGGGGGGGGGGGGTAGGGATAGTGTAAGTCTCTAAAGAATTTGGAGGCAAGGTTTCCAGGACCTTGAGGGGCTAGCTGTTGTTGGGGAAAGGTCATCCACCACCGTCTGGTAAAACCTTAGTCACAAGATCCTTCAGATGTATATCAGTGATCCATACGCTTGGAGGATGATTGCTAACATGTATCTTGCCAAGGTAGAGATAAAGGAAGTTTCCAAAGGGATTTTTATGGGATCCTGGAGGTCAGGCTAATGTCAAGCTAAGGTTGCCTTTTGCCTCTAACATAGTATTAACATGGGGGCAGTTGAGCTCCTTGGAAGAAGGTCACCCTGCCTGTCCCAAGTCCTTGCCAATGGGCTAACTTATAAGGAAGTTTAATTTTTTTTTCTTTTGACTTTGTTCTCCACATCAGTGACCATCCTAAGTGTTGGTGAGGATGTGGAGGAATTGGAACTCTCACTCGTTGCTGGTGGGAATGTAAAATGGTACAACCACTTTGGAAAACAGTCTGACAGTTTCTTAAAAAATTAAACATAAGCCTTCCTTACGATCGAGCCTTTCCTAGGTACTTACTCATGAGAAAAGGGAGCAGACATCCACACAAAGACTTGTACATTAATGTTCTTTTCAGCTGTATTTATAACGGCCGAAACCTCAAAACAACCCAAATGTCTAGCAATTAGTGAACGGATAAACAAATTTTGGTTTTGAATCACATTGGAATACTGCTCGGCAATTAAAAAGAATGAATTATTTATATACGACATGAATGAATCGCAAAATAAGTATGCGGAATGAAAGCCAGACAAAAGCATCTGAGTATTTGTTGGTTGATACCATCTATATAAATCTTTAGAAAACACAGACTAATCTCAAGTGACACAAGGCAGATCAGTGGTTGCCTGGGGAAGTGGGGCAGGAGCAGAGGATTAGCAAGGGGCGTGTGGAAATCTTTTGGGTGGTGGATATGGTTACTATCTTGATTGTGCTAATGGTTTTACATGTATATGCATATGTCAAACTTGTCAAATTATACACTTTATGCGAAACTTATTATTTGTCAATTGTGCCTCAGTAAAACTATTTAATAATAGATGCACAGTTGGAAGAGCTGAGAATGAGAAGGTATAAGCCACAGGAAAAGTTTCCAGAAGTGTGAGGTGGGCATCCGAAACACAGGTCAAAGAAGTAATTGTGCATAAGGGTAGGGACACTTCTTCAGTAACAAGAGGAAGAAAGGAGAGGCTGGGGACAGAGACAGAGGTTTGTGCCTTTGGGAGCAGGGTGTTGAGGGAGTCCCATCTAATAGCCTTTTTAAAAAATTTTTTTACTGTTTATTTATTTTTGAGTGAGAGAGAGAGAGAGAGAGTGGAGGAGGGGCAGAGAGAGAGGGAGACCCAGAATCCGTAGCAGGCTCAAGGCTCTGAGCTGTCAGCACAGAGCCTGACATGGGGCTCGAACCCATGAACAGTGACATCATGACCTGAGATGAAGTCAGAGGCTTAACTGACTGAGCCACCCAGGCATCCCTAAATGGTTTCTTTTTTTAGTGGAAAGTTGCATCATTGCAGATGCAACACAGTGTGTCTAATAAAAAGGAGAATGGATTCTGGAAAGTGTTGAGAGCACTGCCGAGGTTGCTCAGCACAAGTGAATAGTAGCACCCCTCTTCCCTTCCACAGGATTTCTTCCTACAGCATCTGAGGCTCTCATGCAGACATCAGGGAAGTAGAGAGAGCTTAGTCACACGGGGTTGCAGATTTTGCTAAACAGTGATGATAAAAAGATAAGGGGGTTCAGGATATTCAGGAAATGCAGCACGAAACTTATGGTGAATAAGGAGTAAAAGGAGGAAAGAAGAAAGCTAATAGTTTGTGAGAAAATAAGCCTACAGAATGGAAGCCTGCTGGCATCTGAGAATAGTTGTAGGGGAAACAGTCGAAACAAGAATGGGAAGCATGGAAAGTCGTGACCAGAAAGTGCAGAGTAAAATGTTTGAATTAGTTACTTTCAAGGTAGGTAAGCTTGGGATGGTGACAAGGTTCATGATGTGACTGGATTTTTTTTTTTTAAGTTTTATTTATTTATTTTGAGAGACAGAAAAAAAGAGAGAGAGCAAGCATGGGATGGGCAGGAGATGGGCAGAAAGAGAGGGAGAGAGAGAATCCCAAGAAGGCTCCTCACAGAGCCAGAGGTGGGGCTTGAACTCATGAACTGTGAGATCCTGATGTGAGCCGAAATCAGGAGTCGAATGCTTAACCTACTGAGCCCCCCGGGTGCCCCACAATGTGACTGTTGAGGTAGGACAGTGAGGATGCTTGGTGGGGGGAGTTAAGAAAGTCCATTTGGATGTGTTATTGGGGAAATTTTCTGGATTTTGCTGATTGCCTTACTGGAGCATCATTTCTCTGTTCCTTGATTTCCTATAAATTAATGTTTTGAGGTAGGAGCTCGATCGGGTTCAGATTCGATTTTTTTTTTTTTTGTCTTTTGCAAGATTCCCTCGTAGATAGTGGCTTTTATCAGGATACACATAATATCTGCTTGTGTCTCATTCTGCAATACTAGCATACTTTGGTGAACTTCACCCAGATTCATTCATTCCAGGGGGTTCTGAATATGGTGAGTATGGTGACATTCAAAATCAGTCATTCCTTGTTTACTTACTATTTTCTCTAAAGAGAAACTTCCCTCACCAATTATTTCATTACCTAGAGGCACAGTTCATATAGGGTAAATGCTCGATGCTTTCCCTTTATTTACCAGTTTTTTTTTTTTAATTTTTTTTTAATGTTTTTTTTTTTTTTTAATTTATTTTTGAGACAGAGAGAGACAGAGCATGAGTGGGGGTGGGGCAGAAAGAGAGGGAGACACAGAATCCGAAGCAGGCTCCAGGCTCTGAGCTGTCAGCACAGAGCCCGACGTGGGGCTCGAACTCATGAACCGTGAGATCATGACCTGAGCCGAAGTCGGACGCTTAACCGACTGAGCCACCCAGGCGCCCCTATTTACCAGTTTTCAAAAGCATGAGTTGGTTTCCTGGCAGCCCTTCAAAGGTGATGAAGTGGTTTTATTTTTTAACTTCTGAACACATGGATTTATACATATCTGATGTACTTCAATCCCTTGCAGTTATTATTCTTACTGACACTCGCATGGCCCCACTTGGAGTCAGTGGAAGTCTCAAGTTAGCCCCCATATCCTTTTTCTTTTTTAATGTTTATTTATTTATTTAGAGAGAGAGCACGAGTACAAGTGGGAGAGGGGCAGAGAGAGAGGGAGAGAGAATCCCAAGCAGGCTCCGCACTGTCAGCACAGATCCCGACGTGGGGCTGGATCTCAGGAACCCTGAGATCATGACCTGAGCCATGATCAAGAGTTGGACGCTGAATCAACTGTGTCACCCAGGCGCCCCGCCCCCTAGATCCTTTTGACATGACCCAGTGATGTTTGAAAGCTTCACTGCCTTCTAGTACAAGACATTCTAAACCAACCTTATGCAATTTCTGCCCCAGACCTAGAATGAGTCATTTCCAGGGATTCCTAGTTCCTTTTAGTGGAAAATAAAATTTTGAGATCATCATTTGGTGCCAGGAGTTTCCACTGCTACTGAGCTAAACCATTGTTCTCGGTCTTTCCCCAAAAGCAGCTAGGAAACACTTTTTTTTTTTAAGTTAATATACATCATGAGTTCACTCTGATGTCAATACATTCCTAGCAACAATATATCCAATTTGCAAATAAATTGCAGGTGAGGGAAAAAGAAATGGAAGAGAAATCTACAGACAAAAAAAGAGCTTAAGGGACACACCAGCTCTTAAACTCAGACCCCTATTTATATGCTAAAAAGGTTAAAAGCTGGGCATTTCTCTTCATATACTCCTATTCCCCAAAAGAGAGTCAGATTCTTTTAGCTCCAAGAATATGGCCCCAAATAACTTTAAACTAGTACTTTTTTTTCCAGCATACGTAAAATAATATGTAAAAATTTTAAAGACCCTTTTTGAGCACATATTTATAAATTTCAAAAGATGCAAAATACAAGGTAAATTGAACACTGGAGACTCATGTGAGTTAAACTCACAAAAATTCTCTTATGCTATTTCTGTAAATACTGTAAATGTTTATGAGAGAGAGAGAGAGAGAGAGAGAGAGAATGAATGAGTGGGGGAAGGGTAGAGATAGAGGGAGACACAAAATCTGAAGTAGGCTCTAGGCTCTGAGCTGTCAGCACAGAGCCCGACACGGGGCTCGAACCGACAAACCACAAGATCGACCTGAACTGAAGTTGGATGCCCACTCAACAGAGTGACCCAGGCGCCCTATGTATCAGCCTGTGTTTTAAATAATTACAACTTACTGGTGTAAAACCAGCTGGATTCTGGAAAGGAAATCTTGTACAGCACCTTCAGTATGCAGAAGTCTTTTTTAGAAATATACACTCACTGAATTCTTTGACGGTCATGACCACACACACGTGTTCCAGGGTGCAAATAGGCAGAGCAGCCTTGATAATAAAAGGAAATGTTTGCCATCCTTAGAAAGGGGTACAAAACAACCAGCTCCAACACATCTCAAGCTTTTGTATGTGTAAATGAACACTGCCTCTTCATGTTTGCATGCTGAACATCTGCTTTGATTGTACATTGTATCTGTGTAACTATGTGGAGGGTCATAATCACTTTCTCATACGGAACTGATTTACATTGAACACAAACTTCAAATTAAAAAACAATAATTGGCTGAAAGAGAAAGCAAGAAGAAGAAGAGGAGGGTGGCAGGAAACAGGAAAAGGAAGACTGGTTCTAGGGTCTCGGAGGGGCAGGAGCGTGATGATCTGGGTCCATGGCCGAGGCTCCAAGGCTGGCTTTGACCTCAGAGGTCACTCCAAGAGCTGCTGAGAAAGAGCGGCAGCCGCATTCAGAGCTAGAACAGAGGACTCAGTCTTCTAAGCAGCTTCTACCAAGCATCTTCAAGCTTCTACTCGTAAGGCTCCCATTCTGGGTTGGAAGCCAATGTCAGCTAGCACTCCTTGGCATTCCAGAGTGAGGATGCTGCCCGGTTATTGTGCCTCAGACGTGACCCCTTCCTCCGAGCCTCCTCCTGGTGCCAGCGTCCCTTTCCCAGGTCACTGCAAATGACAACGCAGTACAACGACTATTCCCAAGCCTGTGGATACGTAACAGAAAAGGTGGGAGGGGGGCTGGACTTATTGCTGGTGTGAGTGGGTAGATGGAGGGCTTGACCATTCACAGTTAAGATCTGTTGTCTGCACCCCAAACGCGAGGCCATTCTGTGAAAGATACCCCAGGTTACAGCAGGATGAGAACAGGGCCAAGGCACCTGTAGGGGAAGCTGGGAGACAAAGGAGTCTGCCTACCTCCCTGCTTTGCCCTGAGATCAGGCTCAGGCAACTCAGCCTTGGTCTAAGTAAGGCAGGCCCGGTTCAGGGCTGAGAAGTACACTCCCAGGGGTGTCAGGCAGCTGCCTGAAGAGTTCCCCACGTTGTCTCGGCTTTCCCATCTCTGAAGTGGAGCTGGTAATAGTGCCGGCTTCACGGGGCTACTGAGATGATCCAATGTGATGATGCAAATGTCCTGGTGACAGGGCCTGGCGAATAGTCAGGGTGCATAAAGACGCCAGGCCAGAGCCTCGCTACGTTCAGCAAAGCTACGCGTGTTTCAGGAGCCAGGTGCTGGGGAAGAAACCCTGGCAGAACCAGGAGGGCTTGGATCAAGGACATTGTCGAAGAATCCCCAAACGGCAGGGACTCAGCCCAACATGCCTGGAGGTTCCTGGCAACCATTTTGAGCAGGTGCACAGCCACCATGCAGCCGCCCCAAGCGGTCTGCTCCTGGGCAGCGGGGACAAAGAATGAACTCTAGACCCCTGAGTCCCGCAGGAGAGACGACACACATCTTGACGGACAGGGTGAACTCAAGGCAACTCTGAGGGCCCTTGTTACATTCTTGAGCTCCAGGAGAGGCCGCGGCTTGGGTTTCGGTTGTTCTTGGCCTCCTCACTGACCTGGGGCACTATTTCCTCCTCCTCTCCTCGGCCCCATTCCTCCCCACCTTCTTTTAAAAAAAGGTTTAAAGGGTTTTGTCAGTGAATGATCTTATTCATAAAGCAGGCGTGATGACAGTTTGCAGAGCTAAATGGGCACTTAACTGCGTGTCTAATAAATCTGCAACAAAAATAAACAGAAGGGAAGTGGGTTTGGGAAAGAAAGGAGGTCAGGTATGAAAGGAGCCTGTCACAGTGATTTACCACCACCCCCTCAGCAGTCAGTGGTGGCCTCGTCCCCACCCAGCCACTGTGGACTTGGAGATATGAGAGGCTGACTGGGAGCCCTGGGTAGAGTCCAGTCCAGGGCACGGCCGGGTGGGCACAGCCAGGTGGGTGGGAGAAGACACAGGAAAGGCCCCTGGCATCCACTGCCCACTGGGGAGGCAAGTGTGGAAGGCAAGGAGACAAAGGCAGGCTGGAGTCAAGCGCCTTCTTTTCAGCATCTGCGCCCGGATTACAGATGGAATGACCAGCCCCAAACCACCCAGGATTTGGGTGACAATCCGGGATTAGAGGCACATTCAGGTGAATCTAGCAAACACCTGTTGTTCCAGTGTTAATCACACTTCCAGGTGAACAAGGGGCCTACTTAAAATATTAACACCCCCCCACCCCCCATCACCCTTAGTGGAACTAGCCTGGTGAGGACACTAAATCACCTTTCTTGTCCTGGAAGAATGCCATCTCGCAGGGAAGGGCAGGTGTAAATACCTCAAAACCCTTTTTGGAATCCCTGCTGCTTTTCCAAACCCAGTAAAGTAGGAGTTTCTCCAACAGGATTTTAACTTACTTGAGGGCAGGGCCCTGTTCCTTTGTACCCTGTCCCCCACTCCCCCACCCCCCCACCGCCCCGCCGACCCCACATTAGCACGGTATTAGGCACAGGATAGATGCTGAGCAAGCATCTGAACTGTGGCTAGTGCTACTTAAGGAGACAGAAGCCCAGAGCACTCTGCTTCCAGAGGGCGGAGGACCCCAGCACTGGCCTCCCACCCGGCTGGCTCGGGGCCCTCTCTCAAGTGACTGCTTGACTCAGTTTCTCCCTCTGTGGGCGGAAAGGATGTCTCTGGCTACTGCCCATCCCAAAGTTTTAGATTTGGCTGCAGTCCTCAAAGCTGAGCCCCTGGGTACACTGCAACCTTCCCACCATAGCCCTCCCAGGCATACTTTAGGATGCACTCACCTCCCTTTAGCCATTTCTCCATATTACCTTGTGAATGAATCATCAGGTCAACTTCACCAACCCACCACCAGCTACCAGATTTGATTTTGGTATAGACAGGATTTTAATTTTTGTTTTAGACCAATGTCTCAGTAGGCATTCTCTTCCTCTCAGACTGCCCCCTGCAACACTGCCTGTGATCTCCTTGAGGAAAATTCTTCTGAGGGTATTTTCCTCAGAGCCCTGTCAATACTTCTTCTAAAAGAACTAGCAAAATGGGGGAGGAGGGGATAGATTGACCTTTGACCATGAGCCAAGTATGGGCTCCTGATCATTCTTTGCCCTCTTTGGTCCTGGGGAAATGGGCCAAGCATTGCTTCCCTTGGGTGATGGGAATGTTTCCGTGGACAAAGATCTTTTCCTCTGCCTTCTCTCTTGTGTCGGAAAA
Source organism: Panthera pardus (assembly GCF_024362965.1). Taxonomy (NCBI): domain Eukaryota; kingdom Metazoa; phylum Chordata; class Mammalia; order Carnivora; family Felidae; genus Panthera; species Panthera pardus. The sequence continues at coordinate 88,890,218 of NW_026526677.1, forward strand.
GTGCTGGCATCCCTCAGCCCTAAAGCCAATGAGTGTGGCTCTAACAATGGCCAATGACCAGGAGAGTTGCTTCATGATTTGGGACCACAATGTGACAGCAAGTTGTGCCCACCAGACCACTAAAAACCCAAAGCCTCTGGACATCCAAGGAAGATGTCGACAGGATACCAGGAGCCTCCAGATCCTCTCATTACGTACCCATGGGCCTTGGGACCCTCAGCACAGGAAAAGGAACTCAGAACAAGGAATTTAGGCTAATCCATGTCCTCTTTGGAAATATGGCAGGACTATGGTGTTGATGACAACAGGTGCATGAAGAGGAAGAGGTGGAAAGGAATGAACAGGTTAGACTGGAGAAGAGGTGAGGTAAATAAGGAGCAAGAAGACATGACTGAGAAGGGTAAGGGAGAGGGGAGCCAAGGCAGGTCAGAGAGAGGATGTTGTCTCCTGGGCACAGAGCAGCTTGGGTACAGTCCCTCAGAGTGGGACTGAAAGAGAGAGAGAGGAGGGTGGCCTCTCTCTGGAAGATGCAACGGAGAAGAGAGGAGTGAAGGGGTACCTACCCAATGAGCCACAGCAGCCCCTCAGGGCTTTAGGCAAACATAAGAGCAATTCAGTGCACAGAAATCCTGAGAAACAAGTTTGCCTTTTTTTTTTTTTTTTTTTGGTGCAAGGCAAATTTCAGCCCTCTAACCCAATAGCTCCTGCCCTTCAAAGATGGGCATGACATGATAGGGGTTAAGATTTAGGCGGCATCTACAGAAATTGGTGGGAAGATCAGGCAGTCACCTAACCTAAGTGGCTGGCCCAGGCAGGAGAGAGATGGGGGAGGACCCCTTTGGACAGTCTTTACTCTGGTCCTGCAAAGTCCCTGTTCATTTTCTGCTGAGTGGACAGCATGTGACCCGGCTGACAAAGCACAACCTGTTGAGGAAAGAACTTCATACCCTGTAAGTCCAGCCCAGCCCAGCCCAGCCCAGGGCGTGGGGCAAGGCCGGGTGGAACCAAGTTGAAAGGTCATGAAAGGGACAGGGAACTTGAACCACCTGAGGAAGGGAAGAGGAGGTCACAGAGGTCCCCAGACCCCATCTCTAAGACAGCTCTAGACCGGACTAGTCTCTGAGGAAAACTTAAAACCAGCCTAGTGAGAGCTGGTTTCTGATATATCTCTTTGGACTAATTTAAGGACTACAGGCTCACAGCATGGAACCCATTTGGTTACTGTTTGAGTCAGGCCAGGTCTGAGCCTTACGTCTCAGCCAGCCTTTGTAGACTACGTAGAAGCGAATCAGAGGGTACGGTGACCCAGAACCCCAACCCATTGTTAGGTACACACACTTGGGACACTTACTGAGAGTCTAGAACCTGCTCCAGGAATCCTTGCTCTCTAACATAAAAGATGCAAGGGTTTGGGAGCAGAGGCGGTGGCTTCTGGCAGCCTCACCTTAGGTAGCCAGGAAAGCCCCCAGCCCCTCCCTGCCTAGGACGAGGTTGACTTGTGGGGCACACTGCTGCTGAACCCACCCCCACCCCCTCCCCCCTGACAGCCCCTTGTGGTCTTGGGAGGGAGTGCTAACCTCTAAGGTCCCAGCAGGGAATCTGGCCCCTGGGCTGGTTCTCAGCATGGCTCTTGACCAGCTCTGTGACCCAGGGACAGAGATACAAGGTAACCTCTCTCTGGTTAATAGGCTTCCTATAAAACTGGAAGAAATAGCCCATTTCACAGCCTGAGGGGGCGGCATCAGCTACAAGTGCTTGTGAAAGCATTCTCCGATGCTCAGAGACACTGAGAAGTAAGAGCCAAGGTCTCTGTGGTCTGCTTCCTTGTGTGGGCAGTTGGCCTCGGCTCTCTCCCTTCCTCTGGAAATTCTCAAAAAGCATCAGGTGGCCAGACCCTAGAATAAGACCCTGAACCCTCATGGTGTCACCATCCTGCACACCAGACAAGGGAGAGAATGCTTTCGTTTAGCAAAGGCCACACGGCCTCCTCCTAGTCACCACACCTCAGACAACTTACGGAGTTGGTTTCTGGGTACCATCACATATCTTGGGAAGTAGAGGTAATATGGAAAAGACTAGAAGGAAAAGGGAAAGATGGAGGGAGAGCAGGGCTTGGTGTGGAATCAATGCCCACTCTTCTCAAGGCCCAGCCCTGACCCATCTTGGAGTCACAGGGCAAGAGTACACAGAGCTGAGGCCAGAGGACAAACCCAGGGCTCCCAAGTGGAGGTGACACTGGGCTCAAGTCTTCCAAAATACCAGGAAGATCATCAGAGGTCTTAAGCCCTCCACTGAAATACCTCCAACCCCTAGAAACAATACAGATGACAGGCCAAGGACTAAGGGCCTCAAGTCAGAAACAGTGCCTGTGTGGGGCATCTGGGTGGCTCGGTTAAGCTTCCAACCTCGATTCAGGTCATGATCTCGTGGTTCATGAGTTCAAGCCCCATGTCAGGAGCGCTGTGCTGACAGCTCAGAGCCTGGAGCCTGCTTTAGAGTCTGTGTCTCCCTCTCTCTCTGACCCTCCCCGCTCGTGCTCTGTTTCTCTCTCTCAAAAATAAACATTAACAAGAAAAAAAATTAAAGAAACAGTGCCTCTGTGTGTGTGTGTGTGTACACACATATCTGGTGTGATGACAGTCACTACCAGACACCTCAGAAAAGGACAATATGAGGGGCACCTGGGTGGCTCAGTCGGTTGAGCTTCCGACTTCGGCTTGGGTCACGATCTCATGGTCCGCGAGTTCAAGCCCTGCGTCCGGCTCTGTGCTGACAGCTTGGAGCCTGGAGCCTGGAGCCTGCTTCGGACTCTGTGTCTCCCTCTCTCTCTGACCCTCCCCCATTCATGCTCTGTCTCTGTCTCAAAAATAAATAAACATTAAAAAAAAGAAAAAAAAAAAAAAAAGAAAAGGACAGTATGAGAGCCCTGGACAAGAGCCCGAAAACAACCACAGGAAAACAGCAACCAAATGAAAAGTTTTCTGGGATGGAGCTGAACAGGACAGTGCAGTTCCTTAGGAGTGAGACCAGACTGGCACAGGCCCACCCGCTTACTGTGTCCACGTGTATCCTCCAGCTCTCTGGGTCACCGCACGGTAGGCAGATCATAAAGCTGTACCTCTGGGTGGGCTAGAGGTGCAGGAGGCAGCTTTCTGCATGCACAGGGCGAGCAACCTCACACACGGCTGGGTGTGGTCTGCACAAACTGGTTCTCGGAGGCCAAATCCTTACCTCCTTTGTTCACAAGACGTAAGAAAAAGACTGCTTTCTTTTTGCTGATCTCAATAGCGAAGGGGATGAAGGCATTGCCTCGCCAAATCAAAGTCGCAGTCTCTCTCGTTGTCGGTGTTAATGGAGGGAAGCAGGCAGCCGGATTAGCGAAAACAAGCAGATCGGTCCCACGTACCTTTGAAAAGAATTACGTAATTTGTTTCACAGAACAAGCAACACGTTTTGCTCCCTAGTGGAGGCCATGACTAGAAGCTGGTTTACGTTTCCCGAGCCCAGAGTAACTGTGGGATGGTGAGCTGCCAGCGTGCAGGGTGGGCGCTCTGCCCAGCAGGACATCAGCAGGGAGCGTGCAGGGAAATGCAGATCAAGGGGACCCCTGTGAGGTCAGGCCTCTGGGCCAGCGGGCGCGACAAAGAGATGGTCACAGTTCTTCAGCGAGTCTGGAGTCCCCTCTTTCCTGGTCTTACTGAAAGCTGGGGAATCATTTTAAATTTCGAATCGCAGAGCACATCTAGCAAGGAGCTCTCAAATCTCCTTTTGTGGCGGAGCCCATCATCCAAATGATCCAATTTTAAACATCCATGTTTAGAGAAAGATAAACAAGAAACCAATAAAAATGGTTACCTATGCAGGGTGGAGGTGGGGAGCAAGTCTTTTTGGATTTTTGAAACAAATACATTTATCATCTCTTCAAAAAAGTAAAGGAATGTTTACAGTTGGAAGGCTACAGTGTAAAGTGGCTGATGGCAGAGCGACTCTGGCAGAAGGCGGTGGGAGGGGTGGTGGGCAGAGCCCAATCTTTTATTTGACAGCGGGGGAAATTAAAGCCCAGGGAGCCGGGCTAGCTCTCTGGGTCTTTCTTTCCAGAAGACATATTCAGAAAGGACTAAATATACTCCCCCGAAGAAACCAAACACCCAATCCTTTTGAAAGATTTATTTTTCATTAAAAAATAAAAGTTTTCTTAACATATCTGCGTTGCAGCTTCAGGGATGGCAACTCAAAAAAGCAAGAAAAACAAGGCGTATCCGTTCTCAGGTCACCTGACCATCTTGTAATGGGTACAAAGGCACACGAGTCTTCAAACAAACTTTATTCAGAAACAAGTCTAATAATTCAGAACTCCCTTCCCCCAACTTTTCTTTGTCCGCCCTCACCGGCCCCACCCACCCCCCCCAAAAAAACAACCAAAACCATTAAATTCTCTTTCAAAACTACAGAAGTTAAGTGCTGAGTCAGCAAGGAAGCCAGGCGTGCTGCCCAAGCTTCTCCATCTCTCTCTGCTTGGACGCCGGGCTGCCCAGAGGCTGGCAGGGAGAGAGCCAGAACAGTCCTCCACCACGCCAGGGTGGGGCTCGCAACATGGGCAGGCCTCTTGCACCCAGCCCCGAAGCCACCACCCCAGTGGGGGCAGGCAGTTCCAAGGCACTGTTTCCCTTCGTCAAGGGCATCCCATGGCTAAAGCAGCCTTTCAGGAACAGAAAGGCCTAAGGCAAGCCAAGTCTTCATCAAATGCTTGTGATGAAAACCACTGAGACCCGTGGGGGAGAGGGGGACCAGGATCTCTTGTCCCCCTCCCCCCCACCGAGTTTACCAGGCTTTGGGAAGCGGTTCCCTATTCTCCCTGCCTTCTCTTTCCATTCCTCCCCATCTCCCCCTTCCCCCCAAAGAGTTTTATTTTAGCTTGATGGTGGGGGTTCCGAAGAGGCTACTGGCAACTCTTGGGGCTGGCCTGGGGGCTCTGGCATCTCTAAGGGGACATCGCATGCTTTTGCTTCCTGTGTGTCACAGAGCTCCTCCTGTCTCTGGGAGGGTGCAAGGCGCTCCTGGCTCTGGGCCTGGCTGTTCATCTTCTCTTCAGCTTCAATCTCTTCTGAGGTGGGGATGGAGTTCTTCTTGGGACGACCTTTGGGTTTTGTGGGTGCTTCCTGTCCACCTTTAAGAACCTATATGGGAAAAAAGGATGGTCATTAAATCTAATAAAGAACTTCCTCCCTCCTCTTTCCCAGTCAAGAGCATCTATACCATCCATTCCCAGCAGTGATGGCCTGGCAAAAAGGATTTTCAACTCATCACTTCTAGGGTATAAAGACATTTTCATTCATTAAATGTTCATTACTCATTTTCCGTCAATATTACATATTTTGGCATTAAATAAAATGATCACAAACACATTTAAAAAATCCAACTTCAACGGTAAGGAAAGAAATAAAAAAATTAAAATATTACTGTGATTTCTATCAAGTTGACAAGTTAAAAGAAAAAGACAGTATTTATAGCAAGCAGGAAGAGAAATACTCATACTCCAGTATGGAAGTGTAAAGGGTGCAACCATCTCAAAAGGCAATCTGAGAATTCAAATCAAAAGTCTTAAAATGTGTACACTCTGACATAGAAATTCCACTTCTAGTAATTAAGCCTAAGGAAGTCATCAAAGACTGATGTAAAGATTGATCTGCAAAAAATGTTCATCAAAGAATTGGTTTTAACAGCAAAAACTGGGGGAAATATACTCTAAATTTCTGCAATATGATTGGGTAGATAAATACAGTATATCCCAAACAGAGAATACTTGATAACCATTACAGTTATTATGTAGGAGAATGTTTAGTGATACGGGAAATATTATTAATATACTTTTGTGGAAAACAGGTTATACCAGCATAATCCAAACTAGAGGACAGACAACTATATACCACCTTGGTTGCAGTATGAAGATCATCAATAATTTTTAAATTTTTTTTGTATTTTCTAATTTTTTTAAACAATGATCATATATTTCTGTAATCAGAAAAAAATGTAAGAAATATAGAATTGTATCTATAAAGAACTTACCAAACTCAACACCCAAAAGACATAATCCAGTGAAGAAATGGGCAAAAGACATGAACAGACACTTTTCCAAAGAAGATATCCAGATGGCTAACAGACACATGAAAACGTGCTCAGCATCACTCATCATCAGGCAAATCCATATCAAAACCACAATGAGATACTACCTCACATCTGTCAGAATGGATAAAATGAGTAAATCAGGCAACAACAGGTGTTGGCGAGGATGCGAACAAAGAGGAACCCTTTTGCACTGCTGGTGGGAATGCAAACTGGTGTGGCCGCTCTGGAAAACAGTATGGAGGTTCCCCGAAAACTTAAAAATAGAGCTACCCTACGGCCCAGCAATTGCACTAGGTATTTATCCAAAGGATACAGGTGCGCTGTTTCAAAGGGGCACATGCACCCCAATGTTTATAGCAGCACTATCGACAATAGCCAAAGTGTGGAAAGACAACAAATGTCCATCGACTAATGAACAGATAAAGAAGATGTGGTATATATATACAATGGAATATCACTCAGTGATCAAAAAGAATGAGATCTTGCCATTTGCAACAAATGGATGGAACTAGAATGTATTATGCTAAGCAAAGTCAGCCAGAGAAAGACAAATATCATATGATTTCATTCATATGTGGAATTTAAGATACAAAACAGATGAACATAAGGGAAGGGAAGCAAAAATAATATAAAAACAGAGAGGGAGACAAACCATAAGAGACTCTTTAAAAAAATTTTAATATTTATTCATTTTTGAGAGAGAAAGACAGAGTGTGAGTGGGGGAGGGGCAGAGAGGGAGACACAGAATCCAAAGCAGGCTCCAGGCTCTGAGATGTCAGCACAGAGCCCAATGCAGGGCTCAAACCCATGAGCAGCAAGATCATGACCTGAGCCAAAGTTGGACGCTTAACTGACTGAGCCACCCAGGTGCCCCATGAGACTCTTAAATACAGAGAACAAATTGAGGGTTGCTGGAAGGGTGTTGGGTGGGGGGATGGGCTAAATGGGCAATGGGCTTTAAGGAGGGCACTTGTTGGGATGAGCACTGGGTGTTATATGTAAATGATGAATCACTAAATTCTATTCCTGAATCATTATTACCCTATTATATATGTTAACTAACTTGGATGTAAATTTCAAAAACGTGTTTAAAAACTGAAAAAAAAAAGAAATATAGAATTATAGTGTTCAAGGGTGTAGTAGAGAATAGAAAGTTCTAGCTAGCTTTGAAAGCAGAATAACTAGGTTAAATGTTAACTCTGTTACTTTTCTGTTTTGTCCTTGGGAGAGTTCAGAGTTCTTTAAAGACTCTGAGCCTCAGTTTCCTTATCTGCAAAACAGAGATAATAATACCTTATCTCACAGGGTGACCAACAGATAGTGTACTGGAAAGAGCAAGAACTTTTTCTGAATGGCAGATTTCCTCGGTCCAGAATAGGCCTCCCACCCTCCTCATCTGGTTAACTCAGGTTAGGTAGTGCTTCTCCTGGGAGCCTTCTGTGATCTCCCAAGTGGAAGTCCAACACCCTCCACCATGTGCCCCATGAGCTCTTACACTCCCTCCATGCGAGCACTTTTCATAAACCACTGTCACTGCATGTTTACTTGCCTGTCCCACCCACTCAGCCCTTGCACATAGCAGGCATTCAATAACTGGTATTGAACAACAAGCCTTTTCCTAGAGGTGAAGAAAGATATAAAGCAAGCAAAATAACAGTATCCCAAATGGCCTTTGCTGATCTCATACATTATTATCCCAGTGTGTGATGTTCACAAGGGTACCATGACTTACGAAGGGGTAACTCTAAAAATATTTATGTGTTACTTTAGAACATAACAGATAGTCCTTCCACTGGCTCTGTACTCTGGTGTGGTTTAGTTGTTGATTTTCTCAGCAGCTAGTGAGAAGGGCTTCAGGAGTACCTGGATTAGCACAGATAATTAGGAGCAAACTATATTTTTGCTGCTTACATAACTAGCTTAATCTTATCTTCCATAGTTGAACAGAGGCTCCTTGAAGGTGAGTCCTACATCTATCCCTTGCGTCAGGCTCTAGGCAAGCAACTTCTAACTATATCTCTGCAGTCACTAAATACTTACTCTTTCCTTTGAGAGGAGCACAGGATCTCCAGTGCCAAATTGTAAGAATGAATGAATTCAATAAACCATAGGTTCTTTTTTGAAAACAGCTTTACTGAGATATAATTCACATGCCATACACTTCATCCATTCATATCGACAATTCTGTGATTTTTAGTACAGTCAGAATTGTACAACTATCACCAGAATCCAATTTTAGAACATTTTCATTGCCCCCCAAAAGAAACCCCACACTCGTTAATAGTCATTCTGTATTTCTCCCCAGCCCCTGCTCCCCAACCCTAGGCAACTGCTGATCTTGATTCTGTTTCCACAAATTTGCCTACTCTGGACATTTCGTATGAATTAGGTTATACAATATGTCATCCTTTGTGACTGGCTTCTTTTCAGTCAGTATAATGTTTTCAAGGGTCATCCATGTTGTAGCATATATCGATATTTCAATTCCGTTTTATGGCCAACTAACATAGACTGTATGGATATGCCACATTCCATCTGCCCATGTGTCAGTTGATGGGCACCTGGATTGCTTCTACCTTTTGGCTGCTGTGAACAGTGCTGCCATGAAGATGGGTATAGAAGTATCTGTTCAGTTCTTTTGGGTACCTACCTACAAATGGAATTGCTGGTCATAGGGTCACTACATTTTTTTGACGAGCTTCCAGACCTGTTTTCTAAAGCAGTGGCACCATGCCAATCAGCAGTATATGAAGGTTCCAGTTCTCCATATGCTCACCAATACTTGATATTCTATCTTTGTGGTTATAGCCATGCCGGTGGGTAGGAAGTGGTCTCCCGTGTAAGTTGCACTTCCCTGATGACTAACGAAGTTTGGCATCTTTTCCTGTGCTTATGGGCCAGCTCTGTGTCTTCTTTAGAAGAAGAATCCTTTGCCCATTTGAAAATCTGGTTGTCTTTTTATTACCGAGTTGTAATAGCTTTTTATACATTCTGGATATAGGTCCATTATCAGATACAAGATTTGCAAATGCATTCTCCCATTCTGTGTATTGTCTTTTTGCTTCCTTGAGGATGTCCTTTACAGCACAAAGGTTTTTAATGTTGATGAAGCCCAGTTTATTTTCTCTTTTGTTGCTTGTGCTTTTAGTGTGCTAAGCAGGTTTTGCCAAGTCCAGGGCTGTGCATACTTACTCTTAAATTTTCTTCTAAGAGTTTTACAGTTTTAGCTTTTACATTTAGGTCTGGGGTTCACTTTATTTTTTGTATATGGCACGAGGAAACCCATTAGCTCTCAGTAAACACCTCCTTCTAGCCAGGAATCTGCTTGGCCACTGTACTTTCCATGCAAACAGCAAACACAGAGATATGAAGGGGACCTCTAACAAGGGATACATGCTGACAGAATCCACCTCTGGGGAGAAGGCGTCCCTATATATTCCTTTTCACATAAGTCAGCATCTGATTTTTAATTCAGTCTGAGTGCAGGCTGTTGAAAGCACCCAGATGTGCCAAGATGGAACTGACATGTTGAAAGCAGCTCCACTTGGTATAAAAGAGGTTATACAAAATTAAGTTGCCCCATATAGTAATCAAGTTATAAAAGGGCAGGTCTAAGGAAGCCACCTAATTGGCAAAAGAAAGTCCAGCCCAGCAATTAGAGAACACCACCCACACAGCTTGGATAGACCCCACCTGGCTGTTTTCCTACCGCATGAAAAAAAATAATAATAAAAACAACCAGACCATTTTCTAAATGGAATAAAACATTCCAGCACAAGCAGTAATTAGGAGATAACTACCCTCTTGGCTGCTTCCCGCATTCAACCTCTGGCCCCCTGCCTCCCAGCACACCTGAGATGTGCCATTATCTCACAACCGCCCCACTCCAGGAGCTGCACATTCTCATGCACCCTGTGGCCCTCCTCCCCAGATCCCTCCTTCCCAATGACTCCTAAAGCCAGTTTAGTTCCCTCGGTTGGGAGAGTCAGACAACCCACTGCTCTCGAGGTCACATGCCTCTTGGAAAAACAGCTTGCACACCATCTACGTCTATTAGCTGTGCCTGCTGCCAGTCTGCCTCAGAACTCTAAAACTAGAGTTTTACAACTGTTTTTCAAATGTTCTGTTGCTGAAGATGTCAGGACAGGCCTCTCTTTCCTTCCCGAGGCGCTTGGGTCAGGGACAGGCAGTTTGACAGCACAGCTGTAATGTCAATGCAGGGAGGAACCCTCTACCTCCTCCATTACTCAGACAGGAAACCGAGCAGGCAGAAGTGGTTTGTCGTGGTCAAAGAGCAAGCCGAGGGCAGGGCTGGGATTTGAACACAAAACCCTGCCCATTTGAATCTAACGCTCATTGTGCATAATGTACAAAGGATACCTAAAATGTGCCGCTGTTATTTCTTTTCTTTCCTTTTTTTTTTTTTTAAGGTTTATTTATTTTTGAGAGAGAGCAAGAGCACAAGCAGGGGAGGGGCAGAGAGAGAGAAGACTGGACCGAAGGGGGCTTTGCACTGACAGCAGCGAACCAACGCGGGGCTTGACCTCACGAATTGCAGGATCACAACCTGAGCCAAAGTCGGACGCCCAACCAACTGAGCCAACCACTGAGCAGCCCTGTGCTCCTGTTATTTCTAATATTTATCTGCAGTTATGCAGTCTCCCAGCAGACCCTCGGCCACGGACTCATTAACCGGGGTGCTTTTTGCTCCTTTTTCTCTGTCTTCATTTGCAGCTCTCTGGAGCAGTGAGAGTCTGCTAAACTGATGAGTGTTCCCAAGCAGTGAGAGGCAAGTTCAGATTCTCCAGCATGAATCTCTTCCCAGCACCCTGTTCAGCAGCCTTTCTGTCCTAAAGGCCCAGTGGTGCCTCAAGCAGGGCCCCAAACACGAAGACACTGACTGGGAGACAACCCAGCAAGTGCTCAGTGAGAAAGAACAAACAGCCAGGATCGCTCTCATCCAAAAGAAACATTCAGAGCCCCTGGAAATTTCAGCTTGTGTCTCCTGGCCTCAGAAAGCATGGATAGGTAAATGAGGAGGAGGAGGAGGAGGAGGAGGAGGGTGGCAGCTAAATTTCTCAGCTGCATACTATGCAGCAGGCATGGTGGTAAGAGCTTTACAGGGATTAGCTCAGTCAACACCACAACCCTATAAGGTACATGTATATTAGGCATTGTACTAACGAGGAAACAGGCGCACAGAGGTTAAGTAACCTGCTCAAGATTACATAGACAGTAACTGGTAGCATTGTGTGGAATTGTTGCCTATTCTGGAGACTTGCTGATGATGGTACATGGTCTGTGGCCCACCCAATTCTGTGACCGGGGCAGGAAGGTGGTGAATACATTTGGATCCTCTCACAGAACAGAACTGCGTGTTAGAGCTGAAAGAGATCACTGAATAATGAGGCACTTTCAGCCTGTTGCAAAACATTGTGGGTCCTCCTGGAACTAAAGCCAAAGAGAAATGGAGTGGAGGGTGAGCGTCCCATCTAATGTGCAAGATTAAATTTACCCACCTGCTATAGCTTACAAATGCTGACCGGTAAAAACTAGTCAGAGATGCTATCTGGCCTCTGGCAGCACTATCGTTGGCCGCCGTGTGAATAACTCAGAATCAAGTGCTAATCTTTTTCCAGTTCCAATTAGGTTACTAGCCTTGAGACATCTTTATTACCCAATTAGCTTTTTCTTTCTCTCCCAGTACTTGAAGAGATAGCCTTGAAAGAGTTTTACCAGGAAAACATGAGGCAATCAGGCTCAGGCCCCCAACAATGGCTCGCTGTTCTGGGAGAGTCGGAACTCAGACCCACAAACTGAGCAACGACCCTCTCTCTCCTTTTAGCTCTGGCCATTCTGAAGTAGTTCAAGTGCTCCAAGGATTTCTGCCCATGACGCTCTTCCCACCTTCGCCTGGCCCACTTCTATTCACCCACTAAAACCAACGTGAAGCCCTCCCTTCTCTATCCTGATTCTGAACCCAGTAAATCCCCCTGTTGCCCTGATCACTCTGAATGATTACTAGTTTTACAGGTCGGTCTCCTCCTCCTTGACTGAGTATCTAGCTCTAATTTTATTTTGGAACGGACGGGTTCATGACCTACCTTTGCATCTCCATTGCCTGGTGCTCCAATATATGCTCAATAAATAACTGGTGAATGGAGAGCCTGGCGCTCTTGCTTCCTAAAGGGACCTGAATGTGGTTGGCCTGTGGCACGCTGAGGTTCAATCTGCTCACTTACTTCCATCTTGCCTTATATGACATGGATAACCAGCTCACACTGTGCCTGTAGCACCGTGGCGGGTGACCAGCAAGTGACGTCGGAGGCAAAGGCACACGCTCGTCCCACGGGCATCGGGCGGTGCTGGCAGGGATGGCGAGCTGTCAATTCATTAGTCGTCTGACTCACAAAGAGATTGCTGATAACCGATTTCAACAATGCCTCTGCCGCTCAGGAGACATTGATGTCGATGATGATGATTGACGGAGGAAGGAGGTGGGTGGCAGACTTGCCCAAAATCAGTCAGGGAGGGACAGGCATGGGAACTTGGCCCAGGGTTTCTAACTCCCAGATCTGGTTCTTTCTGAGATCAGTCCCCCAGGAGGTTTCCGCCATCGTTTTCACGTGTGTATTAGCGTTCTCGAGGTGTTGCGATGAACACTATTTAACTGAATCCCATTTATCCGGCACCTTCTCCCGGCACCCTTCTCACATACCTGTCCTCTGAACTCTTGTGGGCTTATACACCGCCCAGTAATTATAACTCATCATCATGTGCTCCCTGGCTGCTTCCTGGACCTCGATTCCCCAGCTAGATCACAAATGCCATGAAGGCAGGCTTACATCTTATTTCGTTACTTCCCATAATGCCTAGGACAAGGCATGGCTCACAAGAGAGGCTAACACACGTGCTGATTCACCCAGCATATGTGTGTTTTGTACACGCAAGTGACATCTAGGCCTCGCCTCGCAAGCACTCCGAGAGCCACACGGCCTCCACCTTCATGAACCTCCCTTCCGCTCAGGCTCAGGCCTTCCCAGAGCAAATGATGAGATTTGCCTAGGAATTTCCTTCCGGGAAGATAAATGCTGCCTTGTTGGCTTTTTTTTTTTTTTTTTTAATGTTTCCCATTAATATTAATTTACAATGTATTTATTTTTTTCATTGTTAGCAGTCAACAGCAAGAACTAAAGTTTTCAGAAAAAATTACTGGACAAAAACACAAAAAATGAGACAATGTCTCACTATCTATTAGCTATTAAAAATATCTATTAGCTTACTTGTTTTCCTGAAAACCAGGGGATGGATAATTACCTTAGCTATTCTCCAATAGCTAAGGTAATATTCTCCAGTGATTGTATAAAAAAAAAAAAATCAGATTCTAGCCTTTGAAATGCCAGAGAAGATGGCGCATGACCAGATGGGTTAGCAAATTAGAATGTCAACCAAGCAGGCCTGGACCCCCTGGTCCATGCGAGACGAGAAAGGACCAGTAGGATTCAGTGAGGACTGACAAAGGACCGGGTCCCAGGTTTATGAGGATTACAATTCTGAGGTTTCTGAGTATTCCTGGTCCCTAAAGAAAATAGGCTGCTTCCCAGCCTCTTTTCCCAGCTCACCTCTGTTCTCTGGGCTTTGACCTTTTCCCCTTGCAGTTTACAAAACTGGAAATGAAACACTCAACTACTTGGGAAGTTTGGGTTTAACACATCTTTCAAACTGTTTGTTTTTTTTTTTTTAAAGGAAGTTGAGTTCCTCAAAATATAAGAGATGTAGATTTGTTTTTTTTTGGGGGGGGGGGTTTGTTTAGAGAGATGTTTCTGTTCATCGGTCCACTGAAAAACCAAAGATGGAATGAGGCATTAGCTAGGTGTTAGAGTAGTATTAGGGACCCCGTAGTCCTTATATCAAGTGCATCAGAGGAAGCTGGGAGCTTGTTAGCACATGCATTCCCAGCCCTGTCACAGATCTCTGCAGTCAGGGTGTTGGGAGGCTCCTGGAGTTCTACGTTTTTGCCTGCAACCCAGGTTACTCTGATACCCACTAAAGTTTGAGAATCACTGCATTACAGGACACAGAGCTACAGGAACAACAGATGGGTCCTATATGTCATTATAAACAAAGAGTACTGACTTCTATTCTAAGCTACTGGTGGGAGGGGGAAGGAAGTTCTTTGAAAAGGCTAGCAGGTGGGGTTAAAACTAGCAACTGAGAAGCTTGTGGGCTTTCTTTTATTTCTAAGGAAACTGTGAAAAAGAATATCCTTCTGGTCAGGAAATCCAGGTCAGGAGGAATGACTTATCTGACTGTTCAAACTGCCTCCCCCCACAGCCAGCATCATGATAGGAATCACACTCTCTGGAACCCAAACCACCAAATGGTCCTTCCTGCCTCCTTACCAGCCCTGTAGTAAGACTTTTTCCCATCATGATGGGCACATGGTGAGACTCACTCTCTTCTTTCTTACCATTTTCTTCCACTTCATCCTGCGGTTCTGATACCAAGTCTTCACCTGCAGTTGAGTGAGTCCCAGAGACTGGGCCAAGTCCAACCTAGAAGGCATGAGATACAGAGGAAGGATGAGGAAGGAGGGGAAGGGCAGTAGAGATGGGGTCCTTTGACCAACTCTGGCACTGCTATCAATGCGTGAACGTCCTCCATTAAACCAGTTCTTCCCCCCAAAACTATACTTTCCAAGAATCTCATGGATGAAACTCTGGGAACCTAGGAAACAGTTGCCCACACCCACAGATACCTAGGGCAATCATCCTGGAAACATTCAGTGTCTACACTGGACCCAAAGAGGATTTCTCAGCCTTGACTGCAAAGTCCTCTTTCTGACCTGACAGAGTCTTTACTGGGATCCTACACAAAATAAGGGCTCTGACCCCCAAATCCATACTGGAAAGGAAAAGTTAAGACCTATCATCCTTGTCAAAATCCTGCTCATCATCCCAGATCTGGCCCAAGCCACTCCCCCCCCCCCACCAGGTGAGCCTCCCCACACCCATGACACCTCCAATGGATTATCTGCTCTGTACCTTCCCAACTGTCAGCCCTCACCGAGGTGGCTCCACATTCTCAAGTGTTCTCTAACTGTTTCACATGAATAATTTGTGTCTCCCTGACTCAACTGCAAGGGCAGAGTCCACAAATGTGCCTATCACATTCTAAAGCCAGACCAAGGACTCAAAAATACCTTCTGATGGATTGATTCATTCCTTGTAGCTGCCCTAAACTGTTATAATGGTAGACTCCAAATGAAATTAAATCAGTAGCCCCTCCTGTTTCCCATTCTGCTTTTAACCACGGTTCTGCATTTCTCTGTAGCCTTCTGAAAAGTCCTGAATGTCAAAGCCATTCCTGGGAGGTGTGAGGTTGGAGTTACTTCTGACAACAGAGCAACTATTTCTTGAGTACCCAGGCCCCCGTGCTAAGCCCCTGACATACGCTGTCTTATTTCTTCCATTCACAGTGCTGTGAAGTAGGTATAATTATTCCCCATCTTATGGATGAGAGATTTGAAGCTTGGAGAGACTAGAATCTCTTGTTAACCATGGCTAAATCCTGTCTGCTACCTGCTTTCGTAAATAAAGTTTTGTTACGTACTGTCCATGGCGACTTTCATGCTACAGCCTGAGAGTTGAATGGTGGAGACAAAGACTATATGGCCCACAAAACTGAAAATATTTTCTCGCTGACCCTGTACAAGAAAAACTTTGCTGACCCTTGGTAGATGATCCTAGAGTGAGAAGTGGAGCCAGAATTCAAACTTGCTTACGTCTGTCTTATAGTCCTCCTCCTATATAGGGGCTCCCCTCCACCCACCATATTTTTGTACAAGTTAGATCTGTCAAAGGGAAGTCCTTGCTCAAGCTTTTGTGGAGAAGAATGCAGGGGTGGGTGCCACATCATAAGGTGTAGCAAACAACCCAATTGGAGCATATTAAATGTGAAAAAGAACCAGGCTTCCAAACCCAGTCCTCAAGATTACAACTACTTTGTTGACCTACTTTGTTCAGAACCCCAGGTCTACCTGAGCATCAACTGGTTGGACCACCTCCTTGAGCCAACCCTAGCTGTCTCCCTGTGGCTCCAACCTGGGTCACTGCAGAAGTATGGACAGCTAGAGCAGTAATTTGGGATGAGCACCCTTGATATAATGAGCAGGGGTCACCACTTTCAAGGGTCCCAGGATCCTAAGGATTACAATTCTGAGGTTTCTAAGGATCATAATTTGTGGATCTAAGGTCCCTTATCTCACACAAACCTTCAGAGCCAAGAACCTGAGCCTCAGGGACTCCCAGATGTGAGTTCTCAGCTCCAACTATCTTCCCCGTGAGAGTGAGGAGCAACATATCACCATCAGGAAGGCCAATGGGTATCGGCAATGAAGGTTCCAGGTGCTAATTCCTGGTACTGCCGGGTGCACTGCCCAGCCCCCCTGCTCTGACTAGAGTGTGCAATTTAAACCTCCAATACTAAACACAGTCTTTCTCCGAGGAACTTCAGAGCCTGTCTTAAATCTGCATTCACGTATGTCTGGCCGTCCCAGGAAAAGGGCTACTGGAAGCTAACAGTTTTATTGAAAGTGATTAACAGACTGAAGCTAATAAAGCCCCGCTGCCAACAGCACTTAGGTCTCCCCCGCTAACAGAGAGCTGTTTCCCAGGCAGTCATTCATGAAGAACCAAGGACCCAGGGGGCCATGCCACAGGCTTCTGGTCTCCCAGGCTCCCACCGCGCCTTCCAGCCCGGTTCACCTGAGGCCATCAGGTGCATTAGTCAATGGAAGGCTCAGTTCGCAGCTCTGTGCGTTGTGTTAGCACATGGCGTTAGCTCACTTGGGAAAAATGCACCCCTGACTCACTCTGGCTACAGAAACAGCTTCACTGTCATCAGCTTTCTCTCATTACCTGCCACCGTTACAAATTCTCACTTCCCTGCATATTCACTTAAATGGGGTCACCTAGGAAACTGGAGAAACAAACAAAGGGGAAGAGGGAGAAAGCTGTGGGAGGAGGGAGTGCTCATGGCCCTGGTCACGTACATAGGGAGGTGAGGAACACGGGAGAGGGCGGGTTAAGGCGGCAGCTTCCATGCCAACCAGATGGTGTCCTTCTCCCCAGGCAAGTGAATCAATCCTACGTAGGTCACCTGAGAGGTGCCTGGGCAGGTATCCGGAAGTCCCAGGAGCTTTATTAGGAACTAACATTTCTGTTAAAGAATCCTCTGGCTTCTAGAAAATAAGCCTTAAGTTTTACCCTGTTGAAGCCCTTCTGGTAAACCACCACACAAGTGGTAAATAATGTGCTCACCTCACCTGGTTGCCCACATCCCCGAGGCTCTCCATCACATGCGGGGGGTACCGAAATTGCTGCTGATGCCTAGAGATCCCTTCTGTTAATCCCCAGTTCACAGCCACGTCTCCACTGTCCACCCAAAGGCTCCTCAGATGCTCAAGTTCAAACAGAACTCACTCTTTCCCCACCAAATCCAGTCTGTCCTCTGCCTTGCACACCTGCAGTTACGGTGGCCCGATCCTGGAAGCGCAGAATTCCCACTCTCTCTCCTCTCTTCTTCACGCCAGTGTCAGTTCTGTCCATTCCACCTTCAAAACTGTTCTCCAATCTCTTCTCCCCTCTGTGTTCCCACTGTCACCACCTTAACTCAGGTGTTCAGTGACTATCCCTGGACTCCCTCCCATTCTCCTGCTCCATTGCTTCCCTCTCAAATCAGTCACTTACGGTGCCACCAAAGTGAGGAGTCTAAAATGTCAACCTGGCCATGTCATTTGCAGTGCTTGGTGGCTGCTGATGGACAGCCTAGACAAAGTGTGCATTCTTGGGCCAGGCCCACGAGCCTTCCCATCCCCACGGCCTCATCTCTGGCCACGCCCACACATGCACCTTCATCTGGAGATGTCCCTACCACTTGCATTTCCCTCAGCAGGGAGACGTGCCTCTCTGCCTCTGAGTGCCATTCCCTCTGGAATCAAAGCTCTTCGTAAATGCTGCCTCCTCTGAGAAACCTTCCCGATCCCCACCCGACACACTCAGCAATATCTCTGTGCTCCTCCAGCCCTTGGTAACACACCGGCACCAGTACCCACGCACTGTGTTGTAGTCATTTGTCATTTCCTTCCCCTTGATCCGGACTTTCTAGACTCATAACCCCTGCCACAGTGCCTGGCATACGGCAAACCCCTGATGTGTGCCCTTTGGTTAGTGGTTTATAGACTCCTCTCTCACTTAAATTTGTATCAAACAGCTACTAATAGCTTAAGAGATGCATTGGGGTTTCCTTCCCTTTCTCTTTGCTAGGACTAAGGGCCAAACCTAGCACGGACCAGGAAGTGAGCAGAAAGGACCTGGAAAATCCTCCCCCAAAATAGATCGCTCATTAGCTCAGCCACTTCCACATCTCCAGAGTGAGTTTGAAGAAACAAGACATACATTCTTGCACAGTCTGCAGTTTAGATACTAAATTAAAGAAATAAGGTGAGAATCTGAGTAAAGCAGGGGTCATAGTTCAATGATCTGGATCTCAAAAGGGTTTAAAGAAGGGCCTCCCATCCAAGTCCTCCTCCTCTCAGCCACGTGGTTCTGACTTAGTATCTCTCACATGTATCAGGACATCTAACAGCTCCTCAACTGAATTAATCCAGGCCTTTCCATGCAAGAGCCAGGCCAGCACACTGAGCCAGCTGGGAGTCACGGGGTAGGGAGAAGCCCCAGAAGGTCCCGGGTCCCAATCCCACATCTAGCCCCACTGCACCTGAGCCTGTGTGCAAAGTGGCTTTTCAAAACCAAACCCGTTTTCCAGCTCAGAACCTGGGCAACCATTTCCTAAACATGACCTTGCTTATTATACTTGAGCAGTTAAGCTAAATACAGCAAGGAGCATAAATTCAGCAACACGCAGGCTTCCGGGGCTTAAGTGTGAGGAGTGCACGTGGGCTGGGTTCTGTTGAACGAGCAGGAACTACAGAAGCCAAGGACGAGACTCCTGCCGTGGTGTGGAACCTCTCTAAAACAGTCTTTGTGGCCATCCATCCCACACACACAGCCAAAGGGGTCTTCTTCCCTGCCCAAGGGCCTTCCCTGTGGACAGTCCTCTCCCTGGTTTCTCACCTGTCTGGGGTGGACAAGTACTTCTGCTTCTGGAATTTCTTCTCCAGGCCCATGAGCTGCAGCTCAGTGAAGATAGTGCGACTCCGACGGGGCTTCTTCTGCCGGGGCGTGGGCTGCTCCGTCTCTGACTCGCTGCTGCCTAGAGCCTCGCCCCCCGGGACCTCAGCAGAGGTGGCCTCAGAGGCCGGGTGGCAGGACAATGCCTGGGCAGCTCCCGGGGTGGCAGGGACCAGGTGGGAGATGACCGCGGGCTGTCGGGTGATCACTGAGAGGAGAGGGTATGCCCGGAGGGAAGCAGGGCCTGGAAGACAAACAGGGAAGCAGGTCACAAGAGGAGCCAGCGGGGGAAGGAAGCCAGAGGCCCCCGGAGGACCGCTTGCAGAGACCTGACTGGTGGGGCCTCTGGATCAGGAGGAGGTATAATGGAAGAAGGGGAAGCAGCAGCAACTCATGACCTAGAACTGCTGGGTGGGCGGGTGAGCTGTGCTCGGCCTGAGGTATGAGGTCCCCACGGCCAGGAAGAGGGTCCTGCAATTCCTCTGGTGTTAAGTGGACGTTTCCCCTCTCTCTTTTTTCTTTTTAAAGTTTATTTATTTATTTTAAGGGGGAGGAGAGGGACAGAGAGGAAGAGAGAGAAGGAGAGAACCCCAAGCAGGCTCTGCACTGTCAGCACAGTGCCCGACACAGGACTTGATCCCATGAACTGTGCGATCGTGACCTGAGCCCAAATCTAGAGTCAGATACGTAACTGACTAAGCCACCCAGGAGCACCCACCATCTTTTTTAAACCTCTAAATTCTGGTTTCAGAACTATGGGTCAATAATCTGAGCAGATGAAAAGCAGTTGTCAGAAAAAGCTAGAAACACACACTTGAGAATACAAATAGGTTTGTAATATACAAACTGCCTGAGAATCACCTCTGGTCTTTGTAAAAATACATAGTTCAAACTGTGCATTCCTCCTGAGAGGTCTTTAGACCTTGAATCATAACATTTTTCAGAGCTGGAAGGATGCTGAAAGATTATTTCATCCAGGGGCTCCTGGGTGGCTTAGTCGGCTCAACGTCAACTCTTGGTTTTCGGCTCAGGTCATGATCTCACAGTTTCGTGGATCTGAGCCCCGCTTAGGGCTCTGTGTGTTGCCACTGCAGAGCCTGTTTGGGATTCTCTCTCTCCTCTCTCTCTCTGCCCCTCCCCCACTGTCTCTCTCAAAATAAACAAATAAACTTTAAAAAGAAAATGAGTATTTCATTCAACTTCTTCATTTCAGAGACAAGGCTGAGTGAAAGGCTAAGTGACGTGCCTAACATCACAGAGATTAGAGCTTTGAGCAAGAAGGCCCAGGAGTCAAACCAAGTTCTTCTGGCTTGAAGTCCACTCTTATCACATCATGAACCACATGCATACATCATTTAGGGAAGGGGGAAAACAGAAAGATTTTAATTCACATGGAAACTCGGATCCATTACGGCCGGCTGCCTACAGCACTGTGCTGAGGACAACTGCCAGGCTGGGTCAGAGCTTGGCTGAGAAAAGAGAGCTGACGTTGAGTGATGACGTCTGCCGAAATGCCGTGGGCATCTGCGGGGGCGTAAGGTGGTATATATGCTAGCCATGTGCCACTCCTGCCTTAGGAATTTCAAGGCAGAAGTACTTTTCTGTCCAAGAATCTTACGTCTTTAAAGTTCAAGTAAAAGAGCTCTTCCTTTTCATTATTCAATAGGATTATGTTTCAAATGTCATGATCATTACCTATATGTCATTTTATCTTTCCGGGCCTCAGTCTTGCCATCCACATAGTGAGTAAAAGATAATTTCAAAGAATTCTTCAAATTCTAACTTACTGATGCCAGTAAAATACTTCTCATCCCAAGCCCATTTTGATATCTGATGAATACAGAGGAGACACAGGGACTGCCCTTGGGGACTCGGCCCAGCCCTGACAACTCATTACGAAGGCAAAGGCAGGCATGTGAGCCAGCCAACATTCACACTAGTTCTGGGTTAAAACGAACCAATGTCAAAGAGACATTCAGGGGCTGCTTGTGTTCTGTCTCCCTCCTCTGGGTTGGCTTTTCTCTTCTTATTCATTCCCATGCTTCTGTTTTGGACTCCAGTCACAGTTATTAAAGCAGATAACTTCTCTTGTTCTTCTAGAAAGGCCCAGTACAAACCACAACGTTGTTAAATAATAAATCACCAACGGCTATGACTTCCATGAACTCTCCAGCCAATGCTAACACTTGAGGTTTTGTGTTGTGGATTCTTTTTGAAGAAAACAAAACAAAACAAAACAAAACATCTGGGAATGAATTATAGCAAGAAAATAAGGACACCTGGGCCTCTGGTTTTGGATCTCCCAGTATACATTACAAAATGTCACTTCTTGAAAAAAAATTATCTGAAAGCTTCTTTACTGGCATGAGGTATTTCTCATCTCAAATCACTTTATTCCTTTAATTCGGACATTTCTTTTAAAAGGAACAGGCTTTATTAAACAGGCTAACTTATACTCTAGACACTCTGGAGCTTACCAGCATGGCAACTGCCTAGTTACCTACCTGTCAGTAATGCTTTTATCACCTGAGTTTCCGCTTTCTCTTGTGAAGAGAGTTAAACTTTTTTCCCTAACATTAAAAAATATTTTGGAAGTGTGGTAATATCTAGTGTTGGCAAGGATATGGGGAAATGGGCACCCATATATTGTTGGTGATATACCAGTATAGTCTTTTAGAAGGCCAAACTGGGGTGCCTGGGTGGCTCAGTTGGTTAAGTGTCTGACTCTTGATTTCGGCTCAGGTCATGATCCCAGGGTTATAGAATCGAGTCCTATGTCGGGCTCCACAATGGGCATGGAACCTGCCTAAGATTCTCTCCCTTTCTCCCTCTTTCCCTCTCCCCTGCTCTCTCTCTCTCTAAAAAAATTTTTTAATAAAAGGACAAACTAAGCAGTGCCTATCAAGTTACTGACCAGGCAATTCTATAATGAGGCCAATTTGCCCATACGCACAAAGATTTACGTACAAGCGTATTCACTGCAGCCTTGTTTATAATAGTGAAAAAGGGAAACAACTCACGTATCAACAGGAAAATGATTAGTGGTACATCTACAGTATGGACTACGATGTAACCACTAAACAGAGCTATATAAACAAATAGACAGATAGATACATTGATTGATAGGTTACATGGAAAGATGGATAAAGTAAAGTGAAAAAATTGTAAAATATATTATTGAGAGAAAATAAAGGTATGGAACAATCTGCATTCTATTAAAAAATCCAGATGGGTATCTGTATTTATAAATGCATTTTTTTAAGCCTAGGAAGTTAGTCGTCAAGTTATTAACAGTAATTACCTCTACAGAAGGAGTGGGAGTAGAACATAGTGCACAGTGGTCTCTACGTATTAATCTAATCCTGGATTCAATCCTGCCATAAATGGTTACTGAGCAACTGCTATGGGCTGTACTCTGTTCTAGAGGTTGGGGACATAAAGTACCACCTTTAGGAAGCTTACATTTCAGTCAGGGAGGTAGACAGAAAACAAATATATAATGCTAAAGGAACACCTGGGTGGCATTAGTCTCTTGGTTTCAGCTCAGGTCATGATCTCACAGTTCATGGGTTCGAGCCCCACATCGGGCTCTGTGCTGATGGTGCAAAGCCTGCTTGGGATCCTCTCCCTTTGTCTCTGCCCCTCCCCTGCTCTCTCTGTCTCCCTCAAATTAAATAAGTAAAAAAATTTTTTTAATTAAAAAAATATATATATCCACTATATATATACATACATACAGATACGCATACATATAATGCTAAGTTGTGATAAATTCTGTGAAGAAAAACACAGCACATTATGAAGATGGGGCAGGTGAGGAGGAGGCAGATACTTCCGAGAGGGGAGGCAAGGCAAGGAAGAGGTGACAGTTTTGGCAGACAGGTGACTCAGGGGAGAGAACCTTGAGAAGAGCACCCGGGCACAGAACCAGCTTGAGCAAAGCCCTAAAGTGGGAATGGTCTGTGTTCAAAGTCAAGCAAAAAAGGCAGAGTGAGTAAAGTGTGTGTGTGGGGGGGGGGGGGGGGGGGAGTCACAGGAGATAAAAATTTGGAGAAATATGCTGCAGTCAGATCACATAAGGTCTTCAAGCCCAGGCCAAGCAGTTAGGATTTTCTTCAGAATGAGATAAAAATATTGGTGAGATCTGAGCTGGAGAAGGACATGATGTGATCTGTGTCCTGAAGATCCCTATGGCTGCCATGTCGGGGACTGAATGTAGGGGCGGAGGGGAAGCAAAGGAGTAAGCCAGGAGGCCAGGCCACATTCCAGACCAGAGACCACAGTGGCATGGGCCAGAGAGGTAGCAACTGTGGTTGTGAGAGGTGGTCAATTCTGCGTGTGCCTTACAGTTAGGGGCGAAAGAGCCTGTGGAAGGGCGGATGTCATGTCTGAGCTACAGAGAGTTGCCATGACACATCTGGGTATCTGGCCTTAGCACCCAGAGGAACAATGGTGCCATTTACTAAGAAAGGAAAGACTGGGTGAGGAGTAGAATTAGGTGGGGAAACGAAGATTTCAGTTTCAGACAAGATGCCGTTATACATGGTAGATGTGCTGAAAAGGCAACTACATACACCAGTCGCGAGTTCAGAGAAGAGGTTAGGTTGGAGATACAACCCTGACTCATGGCAGTATATGTGGCACTTAGAACCACAGGATTAAATGCCATCACCGAGAGAGTGAGTGGAATAAAGAAGTAAAGAGACCCAAGGATTGAGCCCTGGGGTATGCCAACATCTGAGGTCATAAAAAGGATGAGAAGCCTGCCAAAGGAGCAAGGAAAGGAAACAGAAATGGGAAACCACTGACCCCATAGTTGAAAATCTGTGTACAATATTATGACTCCCCCCAAATGTAATAGCCTACCGTTGATCAGAAGCCTTACTGATAAACAGCTGATTAATACATATCTTGTACATTACATTATACACACACACACACACACACACACACACACACACACCCATGCTTATAATAAAGTAAACTAGGGAAACACATTAATAAAATAATAAGAAAAAGAAGATACATTTACCATACTGTACTGCATTTGTTGAAAAAAATCTGCATAGAAGTGTACCCATGCGGTTCAAACCTGTACTATTCAAGGGTCAACTGTATTTACATTCTACTATAAGCATGTATTACTTCTGTAATTTAAAAACAAAACTTTCAGTTTTGTTCTCATTGGAAAGTTTTAATATATGTTCAACTTGTCAAAAAAAAGAATTTTCATGTATTGGTGCTCATACCCATAAATCATTAAAACTTCTCAAGAGCTAGGCAAACAATAACCAACTAGAAACTCCAGCAATAGAGTATAAAGTATTTCTGGTTTTATGACACTGATAGTAAAGCAAATATTGTGGTATTCTGAGCAAAGGGGACTCTTCTTAGCCACCTCTGAGCCAAAGGGTCTATGGAATTTTCTCTCTTCATGATAGAAGATGTTTGAGTTCTCATGCTAGATAGAATCATATTCTTTCCTTTAAAATAAAAACTATTTAGTGTGGAGAAGTGATAGTCTTTAACAAGTGGTCCTGGGACAATTAGATATCTATATGCCAAAAAAAATGCTAACCTAGAACTCATACCTTATTTAAAAAATCAACTGAAAATGGATTATAGATCCAAAAGTTAACACTATCTTATAAAACTTTTAAAAGAAAACATAGGAGAAAAATCTCTGTGACTTTGGGTTGGGCAAGGGAATTCTTAGCTATGGCACCCAAAGCATGACACATTAAAGAAAAAGGCAAAAAATTGGTTTCCATCAAAATTAACAACTTTTATTTGGCAAAAGATAATATTAAGAAAATGGAAATATAAGCTATGGACTGGGAGAAAAATACTTGCAAATCACCTGACAGGGTGTATCCAGAATATATATTTAAAAAAACTCTCAAAGTTCAACAACTTAAAAAAAATCACCCAATAAAAAAATGAACAAAGGTTTTGGACCCTTCACCAAAGTGGATACACAGACAGTATGTTAAGTACATGAAAAGATGCTTAGCATGATTAGTCATTAAGGAAATGCATATTAAAACAATAAGATACTACTACATATCTGTTAGGATGGTCTAAATATTTTTATAAACTGACAATATCAAGTGCTGACAAGGATGTGGAGCAACTGGAACTCTCTCTCATACATTGCTGCTGAGATGCAGAATGGTACAGCATCTTTGAAAAGCGTTTTGGCATCTTCTTATACAGTTAAACTTATAGTTACCATATAACCCAGTAATCCCACCTCTTTTAGGTACTGACCCAAGTGAAAATATAAAAACCTGTATGCAAACGTTTATAGTGGCATTATTAGTAATTACTTACAAAAATTGGAAATAATCCAAATATCCCTCAACTGGAATGGATAAACAAACTGTGATACATACATAAAGTGGAATAATGGAATACTATTCAGGAATAAAAAGTGAACAACAAATTATTTGATACAGGCAGCACCGTGGATGAATCTCAAATGCATTATCCTAAGTGAAAGAAGCCAGACTCAAAAGCTGTGGAATTTGATTTACATGACATTCTGGAGAATGCAAAACTAGAGATGGAGAAGACATCTAGAAATCGCTGGTTTTCAGAGATTAAGGGTGAGGGAAGAATTTGACTACAAAGGGGTAACACAAAATAATTGGGGGTGAAGGGATGAAGTGACAGGGCTGGGTTTATTATTATTACTGAAGTGTAGTTGACATACAGTTGTTTCAGGTATACAACACAGTGCTTGGACCACTCTATACCTTACACTACACTTTACTTCTGGTGATGGGACTGTTTTGTATCTTGATTGCCACATTTGTCAAAACTCATAACCATACACTAAAATAGTGAATTTTTGCTGAATATAAATTAAAAATAAAATTTAAAGCCCCCAAAACAGTCAATAAATATTTTAGGTACTGTTTTGTTTTTTTAGGGTTAAAATTTTTTTTTTTTTATTTCAGTATAGTTGACACACAATGTTACATTAGTTTCAGGTGTACGACATAGTGATTGGACAAGTTTATACATTGTGCTGTGCTCATCACAAGTGTAGCTATTATCTGTCACCACACATACTACAATTCCACTGACTACATTCCTTCTACTGTGCCTTTTATTCCCATGACTTATTTATTCTGTAACTGGAAGCCTGTATCTCCCACTCCCATTCACCCATTTTGCCCATCCCCCCACACCCCTCCCCTCTGTCAACCAAAGATTTGTTCTCCATACTTACAGGTCTGATTTTACTTTTTGTTTGTTTCTTCATTTGTTTAGTTTTTTTTTTTTTTTTTTTTTAGATTCAACTTACAAGTGAAATTACATGGTATTTGTCTTTCTCTTTCTGACTTATTTCACTTAGCATAATACACTCTAGGTCCATCCATGTTGTCTCAAATGGTAAGATCTCATCTTGCCATTAAAGCTGAGTAATACTCCAGTGTGTGTGTGTGTGTGTGTGTGTGTGTGTGTGTGTGTGTGAACACATCTTCTTTCAGCAGGGAAATGCTAGAATCAAAAAGGCAAGAAATAAAAAATGTTGGCAAGGATGTGGAGAAAAAGGACCCCCATGCACTGTTGATGGAAATGTAAACTGGTGCAGCCACTGTAGAAAACAGCACGGAGGCTCCTCAAAAATTTAAAAATAGAACTACCCTATTATGCAATAATTCCACTACTAGGTATTTACCCAAAGCAAATGAAAATGCTATTTCATTTTTATTATAAAAGTAACACAATCTGTTACAAAAGAAATTTAAAACAAATCAGAAATATATAAAGTACAAGTCTCCTCTCATTACTATGAAACCTAAACCTTAGAGAGAAACTTCCATAACTATTCCTATGTATATAGCACAAACATACAGATAGATGCTCCAAATCTAGTAATACCTAGGCTCATCTACTAAGACACGTAGTTACAAAGTGCTTATTTTGTGAAATATAAATATATCACTTAATTTTTTTCGAAATGGGTAGCCAACAATGTCAACGCCATACACTGACCAGCCCAGTGACTTAAAATGCCAGCTTTAAGACACACTAAGTTCCCAAAGAAATGAAATTGGGAATTTTGGTCACCAGAATTCTGAGAATCTCCTGCTGTCCAGAAAAGCAGCACTACCCTTCCCAAGGGCTGCCCTCTGGGGAGGTGGTCACAAACAGAGAACACAACTGTGGTAGTATTACATGAAGGCAGTGGGTATGGGGGAGGTGGTGGGGCGGAGGGGCAGGAAATCAGAGAGACAGGTAAATTTCTAGAGGCTGCCATGAGTCTGCAACTTTGGAGAGAGCAAAGGCTATTTAGAGAAGATTTCTGAAAAACAGGGTATACACTGTGTATAATCCATGAATATACCTGTTAGAAAAACTAAAGATCTTCATGTTCAACGCTTCTGTGGTCAGATTTTCATTGTCTTTGAATGTAATTCTGTACATACACTGGGCCATATGTGGTCCTAAAAACAGGTTGTATTATGTACATGTGTCTGTTTCTGGACTCTTCCGATCTATGGAACTAATCTATGAGCCAACCACTCCACTTTAATTATTATAGTTTTTTAAGAGAGTTTTGTTATCTGGCAGAACAAGTCTTTATTCTTTTAACAAAATTTTCTTTTTCCCATTGAATTTTAGCATCCCACTAAAAATTTGGTTCAAATTACACTAACCTTATAGATTAATTTAGGGAAAAACTGTTATTTGGGTGACCCTATCCTCTGGCAGGTTGATGGCTTTTTAGGGGCACCTGCGTGGCTCAGTCAGTTAAGCATCCATCTGTTGATATCGGCTCAGGTTGTGACCCTGCAGTCATAAGGTCAAGCCCCACATCAGGCTCTGTACTAAGCCCAGAGCCTGTTTAAGATGTTCTCTCTCTCCCTCAGCCCCTCTCCCCGACTCGTGCTCTCTGGTCTCTCAAAATAAATAAACACTTAAAAATGGCTTTTAGAGGAATGCTCATACATTGTTGATGGGAATGTAAATTGGCACAGTCACTGTGGAAAATAGTATGGAGGTTCCTCAAAAAATTAAAAATAGAAATACATATGATCTAGTAATTCTACTATTGGGCATTTACCCAAAGAGAATAAAAACATCAACTCAAAAAGATATACTCATCCCTATGTTTACTGTAGCAGTATTTATACTAGCCGAGATATGGAAACAACCTAGATGTTCATCAATAGATGAATGGATAAGGAAGATCTGGTGTGTGTGGGTGCGTGTGTTCATATTATATACATAATGGAATATTATGCAGCCACAAAAAGGATGAGATCGTGTCATTTGAGACAACATGGGTGGATGGAGAGGGGATTATGCTAAGTGAAATAAATCAGACTGAGGAAAACACATACCATGTGATTTCACTCATGAGTAAAATCTAAAAAAAAATAAACAAAAAGCAGAATCAGACCTATAAATGCAGAGAACAAACTGATGATGGCCAGAGGGGAGAGGGGTGGGGGATAGACAAAATGGGTGAAGGGGAGTGGGAGATAAAGGCTTTCAGTTAGGGAATGAATAGGTCACAGGAATAAAATGCACAACATAAGGAATATGCTCAATGGTACTATAATAGCGTGTATGGGGACATATGGCAGCTATACTTGCGGTGAGCACGTTCAATGTATGAACTTGTCACATCACTATGCTGTACACCTGACACTAATTGGGAATTGATGTAATTTGGTTCCAAAAGACTTAAATCCAACAACAAAAACACCTTCGTTAAACACAAAACAAACAGGGGCGCCTGGCTGGCTCGGTCAGTAGAGTGTGTAACTGTTGATCCTTGGGGTCATGAGTTCAAGCCCCATGTTGGGCACAGAGCTTACCTAAAAAATAAAAAAAAAAAAAAAAAAACTTCCAGTGAAAGACAGTGACCTAAGGCAACATCCTTCACCAAAGCCTATAGCTGCAGGAATCCTGACCCGAGGTTCTAATGCAAGTTCAGCAAGAAAGCTGCACTCTATTCACTGGCTGAGAGCACCTTATGTTGTTGGAGGTTCACAGACAAGGCCACTGTGATGATGATAAATGTTTGGGGGTTTCAGCAGGACCACCCTTGTAAATAACATAATTGCAGTGAGGCACTGTGCTGAGTTTTTGGTACTTGGGAAGCACAAACTCAGATGCAACGGAAGTCAGGGTGGGTAATGTGTGTGTGCCAGAGCATGGAGTCTCCTGAAAGGCAAACCAACAGGGAGCAGAAAAGTGAGACACAACGTACTCGAGCCACAGCTGTTTGCTGTCTCTTCGTGTTTTAATATATGACCCGATTTCCAACAAAACACCACTGGCCCCAAGCTTTAATTTCACAAAGCACTTGCAACTCCCATTTCATATTCCCACAAAACTACTGTGGGATCATCGGCCCTATTTTTACATTTTGGCTAAAAATCAGATTTAGGTTTTAAAAATAGCAAGGAAACATTTAAAATTAACACACACGTTAGGGGGCACTGCGGTTACTGAGAAGTCAGATGATGTAGAATGCTATGTATTAAGTATGTCTTTCCCTTTCCCTGAGAATTATCACTATGTGAAAATGTTGACTGAAGACAGCTGCCTTGCTATGCTGGACCATTTACATACACTTGTGAAATTCAAGCACGTTATCTGCTACCGAGAGAGTAATGACTAATAAAGCAAAGACACTGTTTAAACAAACACATTTTTAGTTGACAAAAGGGGTGTAAACATGACCACAACGAATGCATTTTCTAATAGTTGTTTTCCTTCCAACAATCCCCCTAACCAATGTTTTGCGGGAGGATGGATATCACATAACTGTGTGTACAGTATACCTAGAAGTCATTCCCTGCCAAAGGGTTGACCACTTTTAGAATCTGTTTTTGGATTAGAAAATCTGAGTGCATTAGTGGTGGGTAGGACATGGGACATCCCAGGATTTGGGGGATGATACAGAACATTCAGCAGGCTAAACAGAACATTTTCTGTTGTGCTGATTCTGAAAACTGTAAACTCATGCATGTGAACACATTTGGGCCAGGCTGCTGACTCCAGGCACATCTCCTCAAAGGAAATCCCCTTTCATGGCAGAAGCCCGTCCCCTCCAACTACAGCTGTACTTGAACTTGATAGCAGAATCTCCAAAGAACAGTTTTTGTTCCTACTCATCTCCTGTGGGCTTCTCTCTTCCATGCTTCCAACATACCAGTCCCCAAATTGACTTTCCACACCCACGCTTCCGGTTGACACAGGCGAGGGCCAAAGGTCTGAGTGGATAAGAATCTCTAAGCTGCCTGCTTGACTGATTTATGTTCCAGGAATGTGTGACCTATATATCCGCTGAAAGCTTCCGAGGGTCGAAAGCAACACACACAAAGACAGGGTGCAGAAATACTCAGATAACCTGACAGACTCAATGGGACAACTGGGTAGCTCTAGCTGAGCTTCCTGGGAAAAGTCATAAAATCACCCACATCAAACTATTCCCATAGGCTCACATTTCTACCAATTGGCAGGTAACCTGGGGTAGTGGAAAGACTAGGGTCTCTACCATTGACTTGTGGAGTGATCTTGAACAGGTTACCAACCCTTTCTTAGTTTCAATTTCCCCTTCCATGAAGCAGGGCTAATAATAGTTCACCCATGTAGATTACTGTGAGGTTTAAACACATTACCATATGTGAAGTGCCCAGTGGGCATTTAATTGCTGTTCCCTCCTTTTCCTTTCCTACCTTCCCTGGAGTTGCCTGATGCTCTGTGAGTCAGCCAAATGAAAGCAGATAAATGTTCTTACCAAGAAAGCAGACTTCCCTGTGAACTGCGGAAGTGGGTCTTCTCGTCATCTATGGTTTCACATGCAAAGCAAGACCGCAACTCCAGAATCTGCCAAATGGAGGTCTTCAACTGCCCTTACAGCTATGTAGAGAGACAGACAGCAGCAAGGGAGCAAAAGAAATCGGTGGGAGGGCTGACCTGGCTGGACATCCCCTAAACACTATCAAGACTCCAGAAATCATTACTCGGGCTTTGCAGACGTGTATAAAAAAAATTCACAGAACGCTTAAGGGACCTAACGCACAACTCTTCCCAAGGTTAAGAAGGATGGGGTCAGAGATGGGAGACCCAAGATGGGCCATAGTCAATCTCTAACATCTGCAGAGAAAGCAGATATGGGTGGTGAAAATGAATTTGGCTTCTCTTATGCTGAAAGAGGGCTAAAGAAAGGCTGGGCTGAGGGGAAGTGGTAACCAGACATGAAAATTCAGTCGCTGTGTGTCTAGATGGATAATCTGTAAGCATGGGAAAGGGGGAGAGGGATGAAAGCAAATATAAAGATGCTCTGAGAGGCCTTTTCACTTTGTGACCCACCACGTTTCTGGCCAGCAAGAGCTAATGTGAAACGGATGCACCCCTTTACAGGTTATGGTTTTGTACAACTAAAGAAAAGAGAAAATGTTTTTTTAAGAGGCCAACTCAAAGGCTGACAAATATGTCTTAGCCATGAACTACTTCATTAAAAAAAAGGTGGCGGGGAGAGTGCTTTGATAGGTTAAGTATAAATGAATTAGAAACATATGGGACAAGGGGTGCCTGGGTGGCTCAGTCAATTAAGCATCCAACTCGGGCTCAGGTCGTAATCTCACCACTTTTGAGTTCGAGCCCCGTGTCGGGCTCTGTGCTGACAGCTCAGAGCCTGGAACCTGCTTCAGATTCTGTGTCTCCCTCTCTCTGTGCTCCTCCCCTGCTCAAGCTCTCACTCTCGGTCTCTCGCTCTCTCTCTCAAAAATAAATAAACATTAAAAAAAGAAAGAAACATATAGGATAAATTTATTCCAAAATGTACATGAGACTGCCATGCTGTAGACTCTGGAATAAGCATCTAAATAAAAACTTAAGAAGGAGGTTTGCAAAGGTTGGAAAATACAGGAAGCAGGGAGAAAACATTTGGGGGGCTTTAGAGAAATGTAGGAAATTGGGAAAACAAGCAGAGGCCATCACAGCAACCCCGGCAGGCTGATTGCATCATTCCATCTTTTCGGATTCTTGATTTTGCAAAGAGACAGGCTCAGTCTTATCACAGCCAACCTGCAGTGTCATCAAAATTGCAGCCGCCCACAAAAACACTGGGCCACTCTGAGAGCTCAGTGAAATCAACAAAGCCGGTTGGGGCCGATAGGTTTAGGGACCTTCCCCTCCTGCCTAGAATGTCAGACTACCCAAATGTGGTCACCATCCACCCTCTAGCCTCCCCCACCCCTCGTTGCCTTCTGCCAAGGAACACACTGGAGACGGCATTGTCTTTCTCCCCCTGGCCATTCTGTTTTCTACATACACCCACACCTGCTTTCATCCATACCTCATAATCACTCACTGACGGAAAGCTTCCCAGAGCAGCTGTTGTTTAGTACAAAGACTGAATTAATCACTCCTACCTTCATGCGCCCACAGCATTTTGTTTGTGTCCTTATTCACCCTTACTTAATTCAAACCTTGGAGTAAGAATTAATTTGTTTACCCATCTATTTCTCACTAGATTGCAAACTTCTTTAGGACATGATCACAAGTGCATCTTCCTAGTGTTTAACTGCATGCCTTACTTGAACTGATTTCACCTGGAATCAGACAATCAGGGCTGGAGATGTGCTCCTGACACCCTTGGGCTCTAATGGTCTCGGTCAAACCGAATTCCCAAGCTTCTGTTTTCTCTTCCATAAAATGGCAATGATACTTCTCCACAGGCTTGCTGAAGGTTAACATTAGATAATGAGCAGGAAAAGAAATATTTTTAAACAGTGAAGACCATACCAAAAAAGGCACTGATTTTTCCAAACACTCAAAAGGCACTAACGTTCTGTATTTTTGGAGATACTTCTATTGATGAGAAGTCCCAACACTGCTCCCTTGTGCTAATCTAATCCAACCCTTTGCTTCATACCTTGTGCTTTGCAATTTCTACCTAAGGTCCTGGCACCCCATGGACGCGGTCTACACAAAGCCAACCAGGAAGATCCCTCTTGTTCACTGTCACTATCATCAGTGAACTTGACCAAACAGCTATGCAGCTCTACACTAACTGCTAGAGACAGGAAGGGAAACGATTCCTCACCTCTGCCCTCAAGAAGCCAATTATCTCATTGGGAAAATGAGCCACTAAAATGAAAAGGAGACAAGAAAACAAAAGCATGCAGCAAATGCTGGGTGGGATAAAAACCCTAGGAATTCAGGACAGATGGCTGTGTTCTACAGCGTACAGGGCTGATTTGGGAAAGAGGAAGGGCTGGGTTGTGGGGAGAAAGGAAGGAATGGATTCCAGAGGCACCATCAAGGAAAAACCAATAAGATCTGGAAAACTACTAGCCTAGGGTGGGAGACAGGTGCGGACACACAGAAGGCACAGGAAGACTCAGACTCTAGTGGCCCCTGCGGAAACTGTGGCACTTCTGCTGTGGGAGAATGTCCTGGTAGGAAAGATAAGGCTTACAGAGGCTTATTTAGTTTGTGCTGACGATCAGACACCCAAGTGATGATACCTAATAGGCAGTGTTAGCCGCAAACTGTACTCCCAGAAGCGCCTGGAGGTGGGTATGGAGACTGTACAGAGAACCAGAATTGAAGGATGGAAAGTCAAATCCATCTCCCAAAAAGTAACACTTAAGAACAACAGAGGATCAAGGACAGAGCCCTGAGGTGTGTCTTTATCAATGGGGATGGAAAAGGAAAAAGAAGTAATAAACAAGACAAACTTGCCTAAGAAACAAGCAGCACAATAGAAGTGCATAGGTTCCATGAAAACAGCCAAAGAGAATTGTAAGAATGACTAACTTTCAGTGAGTCTGCTCACTAGGAAATCGTTTGACCTGGGGCGCCTGGGTGGCTCAGCTGGTTAAGCGTCCGACTCCTGATTTCAGCTCAGGTCATGATCTCACTATTTATGAGTTTAAGCCCTGCATCAGGCTCTGCCCTGACAGCATAGAGCCTGCTTGGGATTCTCTACCTCTTTCTCCCTCTCTCTCTCAAAAATAAATAAATATTTATTTAAAAAAATCATTGCCTTAAGTTCTAAAATTTTCTCCCCTTCTGACACATACAGACCTACCATCATAGTATATGAATCTCCACCAGGCAAGCTGGGAAAATGTGTGTAACGCCAGGGCCCCAGGTGAAGTTTCTAGAAAAAGCCACAGGAGGTTACTTTTCTGCAAGTGGCCCCACGAGTCCACAGGCAAGCTCCTGATTACCCAGAAGGAAAATCACCTGCCAGACTCAGTACCTATCTTATGCCAAAATGTAATTTTCTAAATTCAAGTTAATTTCCTCCTTCTCCCTATGCATTCTAATCCTGGCTTAAATATATTCTCCATAGCTTGCCTTTGGTTGCAAAGAATAGAAGCAAAGTGGGATAAAAGAGAATAAAATTCAATTCAATTTAACAAATTATGGAATACCTCGCGTAGACACTGTGCCAAGAACTGGGGATAAAACGGTACACAAGACAGACCAGGTCCTTGCCCAGCTTATGGTCTGGCCAGATGGCAGACACTTAAGAAAGAAGTAATGCAGGGTGCTATAAAGAACATTCAGCAAGAGGATTTAACCAAATATAGGCGGTCAGCCTGCTCCAAGAAGGCTGTCGTTTAAACGGAGATGTAAGGTTGAGATTAGCTGAGATTCTAATCCGAGACGAGAAATAGGTAAAAGGATGCAAATTCGCCAAACACTTATTGTAAAAGAAAAAATGATTTTTTTTAAGAAAAACAAAAAACACAGGATGAAAAGGCATTTGGGCCTTACCAGAGAATACCTAAAGAGATTCGAATGTGGAAACTGGTTCCACTGAGTAGGGCCAGTGGGAAGAGTTCCCTGCTGGAACAACAAGGCAAGTCTCTAAACCAGAGTGCTCTCAAGCCAACTGGGGTCTAGGAAGGCCCCCCAAATATAGTCAGGGGTCAGAATATTTCCCTTTGCCATAATGATCAGCATAATACAGGCATTTTCATCAGGATGTCTTGGGATCATGCAGTCAGTCATACCATTTCTGTGGTCAAGTCTCCTCCTCTTGATATCCCTTTGTTTGCTGATAAAGGGTATCCTTAAAGGCTATACAGTGAATGAAGTCAGGAAACACAGAACTGTGTGGCAGAAAGGATTCAAACTTTGGAGAGATGCACCCTATCAAAGAGAGGACAAAAGAGAAGCAGTGTATTTTGTAGAAGGATCTTGTTGGGTAGGATGGATGAGTTCCTCTCCCTTTCTCTTACTCAAGTCATTAAGAGCAAACAGTAATCAGAATATTATACAGCAGAACATCAATACTTACTCATGTGTGAGTCTTGCTCTTGTAGGCAGTAAAGGATAACAGTAATAAGGGATAATAGTAGGAATAAAAACAGTGAACGTGAATTATGTGGACCGTGGTTACCCAACTGGCCAACCAGGACCAAAGAGTTGTGCCGTACGGCAAGAAGGCCTTCCCCTTCCCTGCACGGAGTCAAGTCCTGCCTATTAAGATCCAACTCTACCCTCAACAAGGCCATTAAGTTTACTTCGTCTTCAGGGCACAATGAGGTCTTTCTCTGAATTGTCCTCATTTGTAAATGGAGGAGTTAGATGGTTTTTAAGGTCCCTTTTTGGTACCAAGATGCAATCATTTTATCAGCAGTTAATGATACTCAGAGGCAGTGTGTCTCTGGGTTTCTCAACCCGACTGTAAAGTCTTTGCCTTCTATCTCTACCTCCCATGTGGTACTTCCCTACTTTGCCAAGATACCAACTGAACAAGTATTAGCTGAATTAAACAAGTACGCTGAGAACAAGACTATTAATGCATGCAGGTAAACCTCTCCAGCACTACTAAATCTTCTCAGTTCACAAGGAAGCGGAGTGATCAACTGTGTAACTCATCTCCTATTTCCCACAGGTGATCCAGATTGCAACTACTACAGGCAGAAGACTATCTTTGCATAAAATCTAACCATGTACAATGAAGACTTTGTGGCCATGTGATTTGTAGCTAATGACACACTGAATAACAGAACACAGGGATTACTTTTTCTAACCTAGTCTTTGATGTGTGAGGCAGATGGAATTAAACAAAGTCATACAGAAGGTCGAGGTCTGAACCAAGCCACACCCCTAGAGGTAAGGACAAATGTTCTGTTCATGTCACCGTATTGCCTGCCTAGACAACAGCTACCAAAATGCTGAGTACTGGTTGGCCTCAAACATGTCTTCCTTCATGTGTTCTGTTTTTTTTTTTTTTTTTTCAATCATTAACTCTCTCACTCTGCAACCTAGTGTTACAAACCACTGTGATTTTAATAATCTGAGAGGACATGGTAAATACTACTTTGGAAATTTCTGGGCCTTTGCAATTTCCTTTTTTTTTTTTTTCCAGCTTTACTGAAACATGATTGTGAAATAAAAATTATATATGTATAAAGTGTGCAACATGATTTATGTACACATTGTGAAATCATTATCACAACCAAGCTAATAAACACAGCCATCACCTCACATAATTGCTTTTTGGTGTGTGGCAAGAACACACTTAGCAAATTTCAAGTATACATTATTTTTAACTGTAGTCATCACATGCTGTATATTAGGTACCCAAAACATATCCATCTCATGAATGAAAGTCTGTCCTCTTTGACCAACATCTTCCCATTGCCCCCAACCACCAGCTCTCTGTAACTATTTTCTACTCTCTGTTTCTAGGAGTTCAACTTTTATAGACTACACATGAGTGAGATCATGCAGTATTTCTCCTTCTGATTCTAACGTATTTCACTCAGCATAATGTCCTCCAGGTTCACGCATGCTGTCACAAATGGTAGGATTTTCTTCTTTTTTAAGGCTGAATAATATTCCATTGTATGTGTACACCACATTTGCTTTATCCATTCACCTGTCAATAGACATTTGGGTTGTTTCCATGTTATTGCTACTGTGAATAATGATGCAATGAACACGACAGTGCAGATCTCTCTTTGAGATAATGACTTTATTTCCTTCGGATGTGTACCCAGCTGTGAGACTGCTGGATCATATGGTAGTCCTATTTTTCATTTCTTGAGAAACCTCCATACTGTTTTCCACAGTGGCTGTAATCATGTGGCCTATTTTTAAGGAAGCTTGAGTGTATGTATGTATGTATGTATGTATGTATTCATTCATTCATTCATTCATTCATTGAAAGAGGACTCTATGCCCAACATGGGGCTTGAACTCACAACCCCAATGACAAGAGGTGCATACTCTACCGACTGAGCCAGCCAAGCACCCCAAGAAAGCTTGAGTGTTTTAGAGATTAACAGCTAATAATCTGACATGTTACAAAGCCAATTTGAAAGACTTTCCTTGGAAATTTCTCTTAAATTGGGCAAATACACATTTAGGAAGAGAGGAGGAATGTAAAGGTAGACCTTTAATCTGTATATTTCAACTTGATGGCAACATTGACACTGATTTGCTCACTAAGAAAAAAAAAATAGTAACTCATCTTGTGTCAAGGTCCACAGGAAGGATCAATCTCTCTAAAATAATAGAGGGTCAACAAGCCACTAAATCAGTCTCATGCCTCTTAAATTTTACCCATGTGTAAAAGGCAATGGACAGAAGAGCCAAAAGGAAAGCTTACTGAGCACTACTGTGGGCTAGATTTTGCATATATCTACCTCTTAGTCCCAACAAAAGTCATCAATGACTTAGGCACATATCTGGAATCTGAATGGATATGTGTGATTCACGGTCATGTTCTTTTAATTATATCACACTATCTTCCAAAATTCTAAAATACAGTTTCCCAGGGATTTTCCTTTCTGGTATTCTAGGGGTCCAGGTAATCCATGTACATGCAT
This sequence comes from Panthera pardus, assembly GCF_024362965.1. Taxonomy (NCBI): domain Eukaryota; kingdom Metazoa; phylum Chordata; class Mammalia; order Carnivora; family Felidae; genus Panthera; species Panthera pardus. The sequence goes on from NW_026526677.1 coordinate 88,928,374, forward strand.
ACACAGTTAAAACCTTCTGCTTCTTCCAAGGGATACTAATGAGTTATGCATTGGTGTTGGCTCATATTGCATAAGAATAGTCAATACTTTCTCAAGGGCCCCCTAATTTTCATGACATGGTGCCCCACTCCCAAAAGAAAAAGGCAAGCAAGGATATATTTTTGTTTCTTCTTCAATCGCATTAATTTTTTCCCAGTAGGAAGCAACATGTTTCAATGTATAAAATTTAAATCTACAGAAATACAGACACCAAAAAAAGTATATTCCCACGTACAGAAAAACCAGTGAAGTTCACAGATTTCTGAAATATAAAGGAGATCCTATTTGGAGAGGCTCTGCGTGGAAGAAAGATGGTACCATGGTTTTAGCCCGGGCCAGAAAAGAGAACAAATAGTTGTGTCTCCTGGGGAACAGCTTGGGTTGAAACAACATATGACATTCTGAAATCCATCTAACATAGCAATAATGACCCTATTACCAAGACCAAAGAAGTAAGCCAAGCCATACACTAGGGCAAAGAACTCAGATTTGTAGCCAGATGCCCAGGTATTGTCTCATTTTCCATGAGCTATTTCCCCATTGACCATGTGAGAAGTAGAGAGGCATTTTTCATAGAACTTGAAACCATTATCCCCAGAGATCTGTATCAATAATGCTTTGGGTTCCACTTAATTAATCAAATTTATTTTCTTTGCTGCTAACAAGTTAGCAAATGCTATAGAAAAGTAAGGAGAAAAACAAATGTTCCCTTTCCTCACTAGATTCTGAGTTCAGAATTTTAGGCTCAAAAATTATCATTCCAGGGGTGCCTGGATGTCTGTCTGTTGAGTGTCTGACTTCAGCTCAGGTCATGATCTCACACTTTGTGGGTTACAGCCCGAGTCGGGGTCTGTGCTGACAGCTCAGAGTCTGGAGCGTGCTTTGGATTCTGCATCTCCTGCTCTCTCCCTACTCCTCCCCCTCACTTGTGCATGCTCTCTCTCTCTCTCTCTCTCTCTCTCTCTTTCTCTCAAAAATAAACAAACATTAAAAAACTGTCATTCCATCAACAGAAAAAAAATAAGGTAAAAAAATTGCAGGGTAGAATCGTACCAAGATTACATCAAAGGCACATTATTTTTTTTTTTTTTTTTTTTTGAGAGAGGGAGAGAGAGAACGTGAGCAAGGGGAGGGGCAGAGGGATAGGTAAAGACAGAATCTTAAGTAGGCTCCACACCCAGCATGGAACCTAACTTGGGGCTTGATCTCACGACTGTGCGATCATGACCAGAGCCAAACATCAAGAGTAGGATGCTTAACCAACTGAGCAACCCAGGTGACCCAGGCACAGAATTTTATTTTATTTTTTTTATTAAAAAAAAAAAAAATTTTTTTTAATGTTTATTTATTTTTGAGACAGAGAGAGACACAGCATGAACGGGGGAGGGGCAGAGAGAGAGGGAAACACAGAATCGGAAGCAGGCTCCAGGCTCTGAGCCATCAGCCCAGAGCCCGACGCGGGCTCGAACTCGCGGACCGCGAGATCGTGACCTGAGCTGAAGTCGGACGCTTAACCAACTGAGCCACCCAGGCGCCCCCAGGCACAGAATTTTAAAATAAGTATACATTTAAAATTTTAGGATCCCCTTAGCCTACTAAATAAGATGGATACCAGAACAAGGTCTTAAAATGTAATCAGAAAATGGAAAATTATAGAAATGCTAATGTAACAGTCGGTGCTTAATATGTACTATCATTATAAGCCGAAAGGGGCAATACAAATGTAGGCTCTTGTCATCATCTGACAGGGACCTCTGGGCTAGCACAGTCCTTCCCAGAATATCTCCCTTCTTGCTGTCAACATTACAGAACCCAATTCCCACACCAAGTTTAGCTAACAGCACAGACACAGGGTGATTCTGCAAAGGGCCTTCAGCCTTCCGATATCCGCAATGTGTATTCTCCTCTGCTATTTAGATGCCGCTAGAAAAGAGGGTTTTTGACGAAGCAATGTTTGGGCCCCAAAAAGAGAGGAGCTTAAACATGCAATGTGCCCTGCAGGCTCACGCCCCCTTAATGGGGCATTAGCTCTCTTCCAGTGGCCCTCTCCATCCAGCTGCCCATTTAGGACCTTTCAGGCCAGACCCTGCCTTCCCTCTCCCTCCCATCACACAGCCTGAGAGCATGAGATGAGGGCCACTCCAGGGTCTTTCCTGTCCTGGGGGATGGGGCTGAGAGTGAGTCAGAACGTAGCAGTGTATCTCTCTGATCCAGCTGTGTCTATATCATTATCCCACAACTCAGCAAAGGACTGGTGGAAGGCAGGAGTGTTGTAATGTCTTTTACCATATAAATAGATCTATTGGATAGACAGACTCCTAGGACACTCCAAAAGCCTCCAAAAATAGCCTTGGGCAGCAGCCAAATTATGCCATACCAACATCTCAATGGAAGCCATCCACTCACAGAGGAGAGGAAGAACCACAGTTGATCTTCTACGTTTTTTAGGCCTATAATGAAGTTATTAGAGTCAGTTTCAAGCAGTCACTTTTCCAAGGCAGTAATTAAATATAAACTAGTGGTGACAACTTGTTAACCCGCCCACCTACCGATTAAGGCTTCTGGCTGGTCACAGTTCAAGAAGAAATTATCGGCCCCAACATACCAACTCCAAGTATAGGTGACAGACTCCACAATTTCAAGGATCTATAACAATCCTTAGTTTCACAATGCTTTGTGCATTATAGCCAAAGATAATCCATCAGAAACACTGAGTCAATTCGTTTCTCCTGAGCCATTTCTGAGAAAGTTTCTGTAGAAAGAGGATGTCCTGTCAAATGTCTCCATTCCCCAGCAGCGCTCCTCCCACTTCTCAACACACTAACCTTTGCTAGTCTTTCTTAACTGACATTCCCACCGCCACCCTAACCACACCCTACTCTCTCCACAACAACCACTGAACATCACCCATCTGCCAAGGCTGGGTAAACAATCGAGGACCAAGACACTGGCCTGGTTCCCAAACATGGAGCCACGATGTGGCAGAATTCACAGAGTCGGAGTGAGGATTTAAAAAGCACATTCAGCTTTATCTCCTGTACCAACCCCTGACCCTGAACCCACCTGCAGACCATGGGCAAGCCTTGCATTTCAAGTGCCCATGTGGAGAACAGCCAGCCCATGGAATCCAATCCTTCCCATGAAAGAAAAGGATAAAGCAAGGGGCAGGAGATTCTTAGGAAGTCTACAACTCTGAAACTGGATGGGTCTTTCTGGACATGGACTCTGAAAAGCCTAACGAGGGGGCTAAAAACCCAGGTGATGTCAGACCCCATACTAAAAAGTCTCCAGAAACAGTATCATTGGAGATACAGGGAAATCGCTGGGACGTTAAGCCACCCCCACACTTCAAAAACATCTATGGTCACCACTTTTCTTCAGGAGGAGGGGTACAAGGGACAACTGGGGTAAGAGGAGAGAAGTTTGTTAAACCAAGTCTTGATAAATGTCTAAACATATCTTATGCAATGAAGGATACGCTCATTCCTCAGCTTATGACGCTTTGAACAACTTAGCTACAAGAAGGAGTCAAAACTTTCCAGGATCCAATGGTCCATGATCTGGGAAATGGTTTGTAAACATTTGGGCTTTCTTGAGGAAAAGAGAGACGTGCTGAAGGTGACGGTTGATGCATCTAATATACAAATTATAAAAAATGGGCTCAGTAGAGTGACCAATATTGCTTATCTAAACCTCTGGACAGCTGGAGGAAGGAAAGCTTGCTGCCTGGAATAGTTATGTGAAAGACTTTCCCACGACATCCTACAGGTTTTGCTAAAATAATAAATAAATAATAATAAGGTGAACGGCTTTTCCTGATGCTTCTGGGTTTAAAAGGGGAAAAGAGCCATGAAGAGAACAACTGGCCAGCCTGGCCCCACACCATGAAGTCACGGGAAACATCAAAGAGCCTGTCTTAGTAGGCAACGGGAGCACACTTAAAACTCATCATCATCATCATTAATACCATCAAAACATTTATTAAGAGCCTAATTACGGGGCCTATCATAGGGAGTCAACTCAGTGCACCAAAACCATGCTTGCTCATAAGGAGTATAAAGGGGTTGAGGTGGGAGGAATCATCTAATTTTTAAATTAAAAGATTAAATATTAAATTATAAATAATAGTGAAACCATTTAAAATTAACTAACAGTTTTAAACAAAGGTATACAGGAGCAATATTGTACTACTTATCATGACTTAAAACGAAACACTTAATGCCCTAGAGCCAAAGAGAACAATGAGTCCATTCATTAATTGCTATCTCATTATTTGGGAGATTTGTTGACAGCTCTATTGTTCACCCTAATTATTTCTGGCCTAAACTCTTTAGCCCTTATGAAAATCATTAGTAATAATGCACTTGAATTTCTCATACCTAGCTCAGGTAGTATTTTCACATACCTGGGACACTCGTAATCAAGGCACAGGGTCTTTCTTAAGCCAGTGCATGGCAACAATCACAACAGAGCTACAAGCTGACAAGGACTCGTTCTGTCTTCCTACTGCGGCATTCCGGTGTAGTGCTAACATATGACTGAAGATTCAGGTATCGAGAGAGCATTATGGAAGCCTAGGAAAGGATCTATAGAAGTTTCCCATCCCAGACTTGGAGAACATCTCATTCAGTGGAGAAAGGTCTCAAGTTGTTAAAAGAAAGATCTGTACCTAGTAGCCATAATTAAAACTAAAGAGAAGACAGCAGGGGAGTGAGAAATAATTGGCAAGCTGAGAAAGCAGCCAAGCAGAGTCCTACATTAGGATCAAAGATTATACTTCATGTAATTCCTTTGTCTCAGAAGCTCTTAGAGAAGCCTTATAAAGTAGCTTAGGGGGCTCCTGGGTGGCTCAGTCAGTTAAGCATCTGACTCTGGATCACAAAGTGGTGAGTTCAAGCTCAGCACAGAGCTCAGCGCTGGGTGTGAAGCCTGCTGACAGATAAATAGATAGATAAATAAATAGAGAGATAAAAAGTAGCTTAGTCACAGGGCCTAAATTAAGTAATAGCCAGAACTGAACTAGATCAAAGGTCATACTATCCTCACAAAACCTAGCACTAATTTAGACAGACTATAATTCCAGAAAAATCACCATTTGCCTTCCCCTAAATAGTCTCTTGAAAATATGAGCTCTTAACTCCCAAATCTCTCTACTAATGTAAGGAAATTCAAACTAACATCAAGCCTAAATTACCCGTGAGGTATTTATTGTCCAGTCCTACATGCTTTGCCAGCTCTGCACAGAAAGGACAGTCCTCCTTCTCTGAAGTGCCTGACACAGTTCCCACCCTTTCCCATCGTAAAGACTTTGTTTAGGTGCTTCATGCCTTGACCACTGAGACATCTGTTTAACTGTTGTCTGTGCCTTCAGGCTCAAAGATCTTCCTAAAAACTACTTTTCATCATTGCACTTCCTGCCTCCAAATTCTTCAAGGACTCCCTAGGATCCAGAAGATGGTCCCCAGGTTACTTTCCAGAGAATCATATAGCTACTCAATCCAACCTGCTACTTAGTCAATGTACAAAAACACACTTTGCTCACTCTGGCCTCCCTCCTCTGCTCACTGGTCCTACAGGTGGTGGTCACAAGCTCAGCTCAAGAGCCAACACCACATAATAACTTGCGTGGCCTTTGATGAATTTTTTTAACCTCATTAGCCTTGGTTTTTCCACCTGCAATACAGAGAGTAACAACACGTAACTCCGAAGTATACTGAGAAGATAATCCACGTAAAGTGCTTCTCATGGTATCTGGGAAGAGAAGTATGCCCTTGCTGTTTGCTTTATAAATGATAAAACTAAATTAATTCTTTGCAATTCTTTAAGGTGAAACTCAAATTCCACCTACAACTAGAAACTTGTCCCAAATATATCTAAGGATACCTCTTTGAATTCTTAGTGCACTTAAATTTCCAATCATAATTTAGGAGGAAATGACTCTGTTTCTCTTCATCTTTTTTTTTAATGTAATTTTTTTTTTAATTTACATCTAAATTAGTTAGCATATAGTGCAACAATGATTTCAGGAGTAGATTCCTTAATGCCTCTTACCCATTTAGCCCATCCCCCCTCCCACAACCCCTCCAGTAACCCTCTGTTTGTTCTCCATATTTATGAGTCTCTTCTGTTTTGTCCCCCTCCCTGTTTTTATATTATTTTTGTTTCCCTTCCCTTATGTTCATCTGTTTTGTCTCTTAAAGTCCTCATATGAGTGAAGTCATATGATTTTTGTCTTTCTCTGACTAATTTCACTTAGCGTAATACCCTCCAGTTCCATCCACGTAGTTGCAAATGGCAAGATTTCATTCTTTTTGATTGCCGACTAACACTCCATTATATATATATACCACACCTTTATCCATTCATCCATCGATGGACATTTGGGCTCTTTCCATACTTAGGCTATTGTTGATAGTGCTGCTATAAACATTGGGGTGCATGTGCCCCTTCGAAACAGCACACCTGTATCCCTTGGATAAACGCCTAGTAGTGCAATTGCTGGGTTGTAGGGTAGTTCTATTTTTAGTGTTTTGAGGAACCTCCATACTGTTTTCCAGAGTGGCTGCACCAGTTTGCATTCCCATCTCTTCGTCTTTGTTATTTTTGTTTTCCCCTAATACAGAAGTTTCTTGTGTGTTAGTCTCCTCTGTGTCTCCTTGAGAACTTCTTTCAGGGCTGAGCACATACTTGGCACTTAATTAAGAGTCCCCAGCTAGCCCAAGCACAGAAATATCTCCCTATTCCAAGCTCATCTTGGAATATTATCTTGTATTTTATAAACTACTTATTTGGCACACCTTATATTATCACTTTAATTTCAGCATTAAATTTCAGGCTCCAATCAAGCACCTTAACGACAGGAGTCGTATTTTGTACTTGGTGGTCTTCCACAGAGACTCCATTCCTATGAGCATCAATTCCCATTACAAATTAAAACAACATTGGGAGCTTTTAAAAAATATTAATTCCCAGGCCCCATCCCCAGAGGTTCTGATTTTTTTTAATGCTTATTTATTTATTTTTGAGAGAAAGAGAACACAAATGGGGAGGCAGAGAGAGAGGGAGACACAGAATCCGAAGCAGGTTTCAGGCTCTGAGCTGTCAGCACAGAGCCCAACGCGGGGCTTGAACCCATGAAGTCTGAGATCATGACCTGAGCCAAAGTCAGACACTCAACCGACTGAACCACCCAGGTGCCCCCACAGGTTCTGATTTAACTGGACCGTGGAAGGGCCTGGGGATTCTACTGTGTGGCCAACGTTGAGAGTTACTCAAAACCAAATAACAAAATACAGGTCAACAAATTCTTGTTGATTTGCTGATGGACATCAACAAATTTGCTGGACTATAATGAGGCCTCCCAGTCTTCCTGTTCCTAGGTTAATAAACCCATGTTCTGTGATCTTTGCCCTACATAAGCCTCATCCCAATTCTCACTGGGTTCTCCTGATTCCACCTAGCCCGTTAGCCCACAATTTAGTTACAGAATTTCCATATGGGCCCAGCTCTCCAAAGATATACGGGCTATTTACAGAGCATAACTTCATTGTGACCGTATTATTCTCATTTACATCTACTCTCTGCCTTTCTTTATAGACTCTCAGCTTCAGAGGGAGGGTCACCAGAGCACAATCAGAAAGACTGTGAAACCTGCTGTGTTACAGACCTGTTTCAAGCCTGTCCAAGAATGTACTTGAAAGGAATCTTGTTACAATTCAGGCTTGTATATAATGTGACCATTACTCTGGATTCTGGATAGTGTATTAGACTCCCCTTTGATTAGCTGAGGGCGGCAAAGGTCACTACACTTCTCTTACGGTTCATGTTCAACCATATTCAAGTGGTATCACACAGAAACCTTCACATTTACTATTGCCTACCTGAGCTCCTATAGTAGACAAAACAGACGTGGTCTCTCCTCTCGAAGAGCTTACAATGTAGACAGAGACAGAACGTCAATAAATAATAAACAAGGAAACAAATATATAATCATAACTCATGGTAAGTACTATGAGAAAAATAAACAGGTTGAGAGATGGAGAATATATGGGCGTGGTTTGGGGAATGGGGGGCTAAGACCTTTTAGAAGAAATCTGAAGGTTTCAGAACCAGCCACAGAAAATTTTCCAGGTAGTGGAACAGAATATGCAGGGGACCAGGGAAGAGCTTAGTGTGTTTCAGGAACAGCAAAGAAGATGTATGTAGATGAAACACAATAGGAGTTCACGGGGACAGGCAAGGGCCGGGTCAGACAGGGTGCAGCAGGCTTTGTAAGGCCTGCGCACTGCCTGCTGGCCATCCTGTTCAGTGTTATTTAACAGCTACTTTCCAAGGCAGGTTAAGGTGCTCAGACCTTATTTTATTATCCCTTTTTATTATCCAAAATTTGGCTAGAAACAGAAAAGGGGTTCTAACCAAATCCTCTCATGTCACAGAAAAGTAATAATGTTGCGTGACACAACCAGGATTTTTGAAGCTTGGAGGGCGCTAAAATCAACAGGTATTAAATACATCCTTCAGTGGCATTCAGGACAAAATTCAATCTCTTTAGCAAGGCAGGAGAAGCCCTCCCCACCTCTGCAGTTTCCGCCCTCATCAGGGAGCCTATTGTTCAAGCCAGTCCTCCAAATACCCTCAGGCCTCTTTCATGCCCAACAGTCCTGCAAAGTGTGTGCTGTCTGCCTGGTTCTCCTTCACCTGGTTTACTTTTATTTGTGTTTCAAGAGTTCACAGAGGTACCAAATCCTCCAGGAGTCCTTCTCTGGCCCTCTCCCCGCACTCTTTCATTCCCAGAGAGGGTTCAGTGGCCCTCGTCTGTGACTGCGTAGCATCTTGCTTGCATTTCTATCAGTGCACTTTCCCACCATATTGGTTATATCCGTTTATTTATGTGTCTTTCCTACTGGACTGAGCTTGATTCTGAAACTACATCTTGGTCCAGAACTGCATCTGAGAAACAGGATCTAGTAAAGTCCCAAATATTCAGTAGATACTCAACGTTTACGGAATGAATAAATGAATTAAATAAATACAACCTGGAAACCATCCGACTGAACAGTTGTTTGTGGAGTGCAGATGGGTGGAAAGTGGGATTTGAGTTGATCACAGTTCAAAGAGAGCCCAGCCAAGGCATCACTAATGAAGTACAAACACAGACTGTGCGTAGAGCGTTGGGTCCAATAGTTGAAACCACCCTTTAAATGCAACCTACCTCTCTAGAATAGTGTGATGGAAACAGTATCGCATCAAGAATTTCCAGTTGAACTAGACTATGAGCTCCTACGGGGCAAAAAGCTGTGTCTTATCATCTCTGTATCCCTAGCAAGTATTTTGTGTTATTTATACAAATATTTATACACAATAAATACACAAAATAAATGCTCTGCATATATTAGATGAGGGTGTAGAAAATTGACGCAAATGTGACTTAGCAGGACTAAGAAGCTGCCTACAAATATTTGTGGGGCCTTCACCTGGAAAATGAGATTTCTAATGCATGGCTCCAGAGTGTTAAATGAAGATTCTGAGTAGGTGGCTTTAACTTTATGAACACCAACAAAGAAAGGAGCTGTCGAGGAAGCAGCAGTTGTCTTCCTCCCCACTGGACGTGCAAGCAAAGTTTGTGGCAACCTGTGCAGTCTGCGGAGGAAAGCCCTACAGCACGTCGGGGGGTCAACAAGGTGGCCTCTCTGGTCCCATTCAACAGGCTCTAGGACTCAGAGAGTCTACACTTGAACATGAGAAAGATGTATCTTCTGCCTAGAATATCCCTTTGGTAGACCACTGTCGGTTTTTCTCATGAGATACCCACGCAGTGCTTCCTTGGCTTCTTTCCACAGCATGAAAAAGACAGAAAGTCACAGTTGTTTTTTCTATTTTTTTTTTTTACCTGATTTAAAAAAATTCTTTAAACACTTGTTTTATTTTATTTATTTTTGAAATGCAATTAGTATACAATTTTATATTAGCTTCAGGTGTGCAACAGTGATTCAACATTTATATACATTATGAAGTGATAAATCCAGCTACCATCCATCACCAAAGTAGTTACATGCTATTAACTGTAATCCCTATGATATATACATCGTATACCGATGTCTTATTTATTTTATAACTGCAAATCTGTACCTTTTAATCCCTTTCCCCTATTTTTGCCCATTTACCTGATTTTTAAAACAAATTCCTGTAGTCTCTCCAGTGGTCTCTCTGCACCTCTTTCTCTTCATCTATTTTATGCATTTTATAGACTTATCTACTACCTCAGAAGCCATAAAAATCCAAAAACTGAGGGTAAATTTTGTTTACCAGGAAATGCATGCTAACCAGAACTAAAACCTTAAAGAAGAGTTATACATTCAATCCCTGTTGAGACTGGTTATCCCAGCCCAGAGAAAAACCACGTGTCCATCCTTTTCACAAACCCCCCTCTGACACAGTCCACTGATTCTCGTGAAGTGCCCTTACCAGTGTCTGCCCCCCACCCCCACCCCCCCCCACCCCACCCCCCGCCACAGTGCCTGATGGCAGGCGCCTCTCCTCCAGCAGCCATCTTGCTGGAATGAGACTGTGGCTTGCACACTCACCTCCCCACCAGCCTGCCAGCCCCCGGGGAGGCAGGAACAGGGCTTTATTTGCCTTGTATCTGCATGGGACACCTGATGGACAACATGGCCCCCAAATATAAATGTATGTTTTTGGAGTCAGACCTAAATTTGAGTTCAGACCCTGCCACTACCAAGTTGGGTGGTCCCAATGGAATTCACTAACCTCTTTGAGCCCCATTTTTCTAAACTGTGAAATGAGGACAAAAGTAATAATTATGCCACAGGATTATTGTGGGAGTTCAATGACATTTTTTTCTGAGTTTTATTAATGAAGGGCTCCTTAAACATTTGTTTAAAACAACAGACACAGAAGGGGTGCCTGGGTGGCTCAGTTGGTTAAGTGTTCAACTTTGGCTCAGGTCATGATCTCATGGTTCGTGGGTTTGAGCCCTGCATTCGGCTCTGTGCTAATGGCTCAGAGCCTGGAGCCTGCCTCAGATTCTGTATCTCCCTCTCTCCCTGACCCTCTCCCACTCATGCTCTGTCTGTCTGTCTGTCTCTCTCTCTCAAAAATAAATAATAAACGTTAAAAAACTTTTTTTAAGTAACAGACACAAAGACAGAGAAAGACAAATATTGCCTGGTATCTCACACATGAGATCTAAAAAAAAAAAAAGGCCTAACTCATAGAAACAGAGTAGAAAAATGGTTGGTTGCCAGGGTCTGGAAAGTGATGAAAATAAGAGAAGTTGGTAAAAGGCTACCATCATTATGAAATGAATAAGTTTTGAAGATCTAATGGAGAACATGATGACTATAATTGGTAACGCCATATCGTATAGTTGAAATTGCTAAAGGAATAGAACTTAAATGTTCTCTCAAACAGAGATGAGAGAGACAGAGGAAAAGGGGGAGGGAGGGGAGAGACAGAATGGAGGGAGGGAGGAAGGAAGGAAAATATGTGAGGTGATGGATGTGTTAATTAACTCCATGGGGAGGGGAGGAATCCTTTCACTGTGGATACATATATCAAATCATCATGTATACTTGAAAAATCTGAAAACTGTATTCGTCAATTATACCTCAATAAAGCTGGAAGCAATGGGCACTAAGGATATTAGATGAATGTGTGGTTGCCATGGTTTACTATGCTCCATTTATTTTTGTAAAGTATTTAAGAGTTACCTTATGCAACGTACTATGCTTTGCTCTGTAGCAACAAATACATGTCAAGAAAAAAAGAAGCCTTTTGTCAGGAATTTGTAATCTAGTAAGGAGACAGGTAAGTAATACATCAATATCTACAAAGCAAGGCATTTGATTAAATGTGGAATAAAGAATAGAAGGCCTCTAGAAACTTGGTAGAGGGAGTGAAAACTTCTGCCGGAATGTTCACGGAAGGGAGTGGCAGTGCACTCCGAGTTAACAGGATTTTGATCGGCAGACGGAAGGAATGCAAGCATTTAGGCAGAAGGGACAACTTGACTGAGATAAAAAGACAAAAACATGCAGGACAGGTTGTGGGGGGGAAAGTCATGGAGGAGAATTAGAGACTGGCATTCAAATGCGAAACAGAGTTTCTGTACTTTTAACCTCTGTCGTCTTTTGAAAGGCAGTGTTTTTTGGATGTGCTCCTGGAAGCCAACAAAGTATGCCCACCCTATAACATTACCAAAATGGTTTCTATTTACCATGTTTATTTTTTTTTAATTTTTTTTTTCTATTTATCATGTTTAAATGTAAATGTATATTATCAGTTAGGGGCCTGGTACATTGGTCTGGGTAATAATGGCCTGAACTAAGAGTATCAGTGAAGAGACAGGCAAATAAGAAAACCTACACACTTTATGGACATGGGTCTGAGGTAGGAGGTAAAGGAGCAATCAGGGAGACTCATGCCAGAGCTTGCTGCCTGTGACCAAATGGTGATCCCATTAAATACGTGATGGATGTCAAAAGGAAGACCTCCCTGTAAGGATGGGGCACAGGAAGGAAGATGAATTTGGTTTCAGACTCACAGACTCTATAGCACAAGCGTAAATTCGTCACCTCCACTAGACAGTCAACTCAAGTCACCTGCCCTCTGGAGGGTGAACAGCCTTGGCATATGAAAGAGGGCTGTTCTATCATACTATTGTTGGAATGTCTCAGAACTGCTTCAGGTCCAGGGGAAAGAAATGCTTCTGCCCAAATGCTCTGAGGCCTCAAACCCCTCAGAGCATTAAGGGACTGGATTTCACTGCATCCGATGGAAATCTCTCTCAGATCGTGCGATGGTCACAAGGAAGCAAAACACGGATCAAGAGGATATATGTATGAATGTATATATAACCCACATATTTTTTGCATACTTCCAAATTGCATTGTTTATACAGCTGTTCACAAACTCAGCTTCTCTGTTTATTTTTGTCCTTAGAGGAAACAGAGAAGAGGGCTCTGCCTATTAGACAAAGGGAGATCAAAGAGTCCCCTTCCTGGCCTGAGAGGGTATTCCACTAAAGCCTTCCATCTAAGCAGAGATCAAAACAAGCCTGCTGCCCTCCGAATGGCTCCTCCACCGGCAAGCTTGCCATGGCACCTGTTGGAACCCTCCTTTCCCTGCTCACACCAAATGGACAGGCTTTGGATTTTCCTGGGAATGCAACGTGAAATAACAGCTAGGTTCTCCAAAGAGAAAAGCACTTGCCATCAGGTTTATTAAGACAACATGACTCTCACAGGGCAGGTAGTGTCGTTGTTGTTTTATGAACCAAGGGGGACAAGAGGTAGGAAAGGCCAACCGGCAAATGAAAGGTATCCGGCGTTTATACACAGACTCGGGAAGCAGCAGATGGCAAACACTTGCTTTCTCTCTTGGGCCATGGAGGGGGAGGGGGAGGGGGATAAAAGTCAACACCCTCTGTGTTTTCTTTCCCCGTCTCCACGATGTGTCACCCTCTTAATTGGGTCTAATCACCTGAAGCAAGACTATAGAGTGACATCTATTCCCGGCACCATTTTGGTTGGCACATGAGACAGGCCTGCCCTTGTAACCTGTGAATAGAGCATTGTTCAGCACGTCAGCCTGTGGCCTCCCGTGAAGTCCTGTCCAATCTGACTGGGGTTTACTTCAGGATGTGGCAATTCCAGTCAAAACTGTAACAAAAATGGCTGTGTGGCAGCATGCACGACTTCAGGTATGGTTTCAATACTTCTCCTTCTGGGAGATTTCAGGGTTAAGTGGACACTAGACTAGCTCTCAGAGAGAACTGTGCTCAAATCGTTATTTAGGATGGGTTCCTGGTTCAGCACCCTAACCCTTGTTCTGGTGCTGTCCTTACCCTTGCTGACATTTCTGTGCCTTCAGGAAAGTGCCAGTTGCCAGTTGACCCAAAATCCACTTGCAGCAGAAGCAATGAAGGAGCATCCCAGCCAGAAACAAGGCGGAGGGACTTAAGTTCTTGCTTTCGTGTCCAGGTGCCTTCAGTTCGACACCAAATCTACAGCAAAAAATGCCACTCAGTTGTATGATAAATGTTAGTTAAGTGGACAGTCATGTGAGGTAGAGGGATACGCCTTGCACAATCACCACTGGCCGGGGAAACACACTGACTGAGCACTGTGGCCAAAGGCAGTAGGGCACGTGGGGAAATGGGGGCCCAAGAGTGGAGGCTGCCCGTGGGAAGGCCGAAGGTGGAGAAACCCAACAGGAGCCTCATGGATGGACCGGGAATAACACCCAGAGACAGATCCAGATTTCACTCCACTTTGCAGCACAAAGGAGCACGAAATTCACCCAATTTCCGTGATAAAGATTACATCTGCGACACTGCTGTGCTATCCCTGCTTCTAAGCAAGGAGAAATGGAAAGGAAGAAACCATTTGTAAGTACACGGCCGTCAGGGACTTCCCCTCCAGACAGCCAACAGGAATACTAAGAAACCTTGAAGAGGCTCAGAGAACCACAGCGGCTCCGGGCTCTATCTAGAAAGCCGTGGAGCTTCAGGGGAGACCATTTCACCTCAAGCACTGCTACACTTTATTCCAGGGACACCGTGGGCATTCCACAGCTGCTCTTGTTATGTGCCAATTTCTCCAAGTACTGCACATGTGCATAAAGAAGTGATTTGCAGGGCGCCCGGGGGGCTCAGTCAGTTGAATGTCTGACTCTTGATTTCAGCTCAGGTCACGATCTCCCGGTTTGTGAGTTTGAGCCCCGAGGTCAGCACAGAGCCTGCTTGGGATTTTCTCTCTCCTTCCCTCTCTTGCTCTCTCTCTCTCTCTCTCTCTAAATAAGCATTAAAATAATAATAATAATAATAATAATAATAATAATAATAATAATAATAAAAGAAGCAGTGATTTGCAAATGCTCTCTTTGTCCTCTGACCCTGCACTGTTTGAGCGCCTCACTTTGGCCTGAACCACTTCCCTCTTTTGAATCTCTTTTGAGTCTCTTCTGAGACTTCACGCTCCTCCTGGTTTTCACTGTTGTTTGTCTGTCTGTTTTGGATCTCCCTTGGTGTCTAGAATGTTATCTTACATACTTCAGACATTCAGTTAGCAGGTCGTCGCCTGATTAACTGACCAATTTCTCCGTTAGAGGGTCTCCTAGGAACCTGTCACAAAAGGAGTTAACCAACCAGCTAATGCTCTGACCACTAGTCTCAGTATTTACAAACATAGTTTAACGTTTCCTTTAGCTTCTAAAAGTGTTAACATGTCATGACAGTGTTTCATAAATAGCTCATTTTTCTCGTTATAAAATCGTATACAGAAGGCACTATTATTGGCCCTTTTTCACAGATAAGGAAATTGCAATATTCCAGCATGAAAAAGCTTGCCTAGTCATGCACTGATTTTCACATCTACGCACTCAACTCAATCATTCATTCAAACAGTTGTCGGGTGCTTACCTGGTCTACCCTAGTATGTGACACCTGAGAGCTTACACATGCACTTTCTCATGTAATTACCATAACAATACTGTCTAGTGGGTATGGTTATGCCTTTTTTTTTTTTTTAATATAGGCCTCCTTCCACTCAAAGGCCTTACTCTTTTATCATTATTATTATCATTTGAGATGGGCGGGGGAAAGGGGCAGAGGGAGAAAGAGAATCTTTGCGGGGCTCAATCCCACGATCCTGTGATCATGACCTGAGCTGAAATCAAGAGTCGGACCCTCAACTGATTGAACCACCCAGGCGCCCCTATTGCGCCCTTTTTAAAGATGAGGAAACAAATGCTCAGAGTGTCTAAAATAATTTGCCCAAACTTAATGGTGCTGGGCTGAGAATTCAAACGAATCTGTTCCTTAAAAAGCTGTGGGTTCTTATTCACACACAGTGATGCCTCTCAGCGAAACCCCAGAAACACAGAACCGGCACTGAAAGGCAAGCCTCATGAGTTCAGGACAGCAGTCACAGCACTCCATCCTACACACGACAATGCCTTGCATTTGTTCGATTGCTTCTGTGTCAGGGTATTTATGTCTCCTACATATTTTTTTTACTCTATCCACCTTCCTAATCACAAATCTCAATCTTTCTGCTTTCCCTGAAGCCAAAACACAGGCGCACAGGTCTCTGCCATGCTGAAAACGTGGTTTCTTGACTTATCCCTGTCTCTGGCAATTTCTCCCTTTCCCATCTTCGCCAAGTTTCTAGCAAGACTGTATAATCTTCACCTTTTCATTTCACAGTCACCCCCAGATTCACCGCAGTGTTGATTCTGTCCCCACCATTTGAGTGAAAATGGTATGCCAAGGTCATCAACAACCACTTCCACACCCAGACCCTGTCTCTGAAGTGTGGGTCATGAGTCTGCATTCCCAACCAGCTCCCAGATACCGCTGGTGCTGCTGGCCCACGGACCATGATTTGGAGAGTGCTGCTCCTGACATTTCTTAGTCTTGAGTTAAATGGATCCCTCGGCTGCACTTAATACCCCGATCACGTATTCCTTTTGAAATTCTCTTCTTGACACTCTTTTCTGATTCTTCTTCCATCTCTCTGACTGGGGTTCTGCTCAGGCTCCTAGTTCTCTCCTGCCCATTGGGATTCCCCAAGGCTCCCTCCTTAGCCCATTCGTACCACTTCCCTAGTTCATCATCTTTCGCCTGCATGAAGACAAAAGCCTCCTAATGGTTCTCCTGCCATTGATCTTGTGCCTGGCAAAGCCATCCTCCAAAATGACTCTTCCCCAGACCAAACCCAAGCGTTAGTCCCTTGCTTGGACCCATACAGTGATTCTCCGGGGCCTGCAGAATAAAACCTCCGTTGGCATTAGGGCCCTTCCTTTCCAACCTCACCTCCTAGCACCACTTCACATTTTATTAATACTGACCTGCCTGCAGTTCCCAGACACATACCATGTTGTCTCAAGCCACATTTTCCTTGATCACATTTTCCCTCTTCTCAGGATGCCCCCGGCTTCACCCCCAGGAGTCTCATTCCCCTGCCTAATTCTCATTCATCCTTTAAGATTCAGCTTGGGCTTTCTCATCCATAAAACTTTCCCCAGCCTTTTCCTGCTGCCTCCTACACAGACTGAGCTAAATCCCTTCCTCTGTGCTCCCACGGTGCCTCTGTGCTTACCTTTCACAGTGCTCTCCCCAGAGTACTTAAATTGACTTATATTTGTATCCCTTCACTACTCAGTAAGCTCTGAGGGGGTAATTCATCTTTGTAGCTGTTCCCTCAACCTGGCAAAGAGCAGGCCTTCAGTGAATGTTTTCTGAGCTGACTTAAATCTGTTTCTCAGCCAAATGAAGGTGCCAAATGAAGGTGCTTAGTTGATGAACAGCCACAAGTACCCTCTGGCTTTAAAGGTCAAGGGTTCTAATCAAAGGACCATCTCCCTAGATTCAAGAGAAGCAGTAGCTGACTTCAAGTCAAATTTGTTCTCTTGGCTCTCCAGGACCACTTGCCCTCCCACTGTGCCCCAATCTGAAGGTCTTCCCAGGAGAACAGTACAGTAAAATCTTGGATTGCAAGTGACTTGTTCTGTGAGTGTTCCGCAAGGCAGGCCAACATCTCTGATAAATTTTACCGTGCTAAACAAGCAGTGTCTTGCAATACAAGTAGCACGTGACACTGAACATCACACGATCACATGATCACAACTGAGTTTTTGAAATTCGCTTTGATATACAAGTGCTTTGGATTACAAGCATGTTTCCAGAACAAATTATGCTCCCAAACCAAGGTTTCACTGTAATCTGAATGATAAACTGATTATTTACACTCCTGGAGAGATTACAATGCTGATACACCGTGTTACAAATGCAATACTGATGGGCTAATCTAGGGGGCAGACAGGAGCCCCCAGGGACGACCACAGAAGTACATGGACTACATGGACTGTCATATAGGTAGTCTGCCACGATGTTCCTTGAGCAGCTACTGACAAAAGTTGTTATGCTTTTTCTCTTTCTGAAAATATCCCTACAGTGGAACCACAATCCCCAAATGGTAGCTTCACTAGGTACA
Organism: Panthera pardus; assembly: GCF_024362965.1. Lineage (NCBI taxonomy): Eukaryota > Metazoa > Chordata > Mammalia > Carnivora > Felidae > Panthera > Panthera pardus. Next base: position 88,946,427 of record NW_026526677.1, read on the forward strand.
GGAGTCTGGCGTGATTTTCGCTGAGCCACTGTCACCAAGGGACACAGTTATCCCAACCCTTCTGAGGACAAGGAGACTCAGAACTACACAGGCCCCTTCTCTCACAAACCCTATCATGGGCACTTGGCTGTGTCAAGGTTTTATAAGCCAAGTATTTGGAACTGAGATCAAACACAGCTTCTGCCAGTAGAGTGCCAAACTGTGTTCTGTACGAAGTGAACTAACACGTTTCCTGACCTCCCATGCAGATTTGGACGAACTCAGCCAACGAAATGATGAAGGAGCCAGAATCTGAAATACACATGGAGCGCTGAAATTCCAATGGGAACAGCAAGGACACACTTTATTATTTTTTTTATGAAATTTATTGTCAAATTGGTTTCCATACAACACCCAGTGCTCATCCCAACAGGAAGGACACATTTTTTTAAATTCACCTGTTGCAACTAGGATTCTAACACTTTGCAGTGAACCAGGAATGGTTAAGATCTCAATTAAATTTCCTTTGGCAAACATTTATTGAGCATCTGCTTCAAGCAGGCAAATGTGTATGTACATAACTACAGTTTGCATTTTCCTAAGTTTCCTATTTGGTATTTAAGAACCTCCAAGTACTCCACCAATGAGCATGCTATCTGCATTCAAAAGAAAAGTTCGAAAGAAGTGCAACTTACTCTAGGAGTGTAAGTCACTCTAGGAACTCATTACACAATTACAAGTAAACTCAGTATATCAAAGCACCCTCCATTCTGGTAAAACAAAGACCTAATTTCATCAAGAGACATGGATACTATACTGACCCTACAAGGCAGTAATGATGAAAACGGGAGGATTTTGGGGGGGCGCCTGAGTGGCTCAGTTGGTTAAGTGTCCGACTTTGACTCAGGTCACGATCTTGCGGTTCACGGGTTCTAGCCCCGTGTTGAGTGCTACACTGGCAGTGCAGAGCCTGCTTTGGATTCTCTCTCTCTCTACCCCTCCCCCACTTGTGCTCTCTCTCCCTGTCTCTCAAAAATAAATAAATAAATTTAAAAAAAAAAAAGGAGGGATTTTTGAGGCAACAGTGGTCATGATTCAACAACACACAATTTACCCTCCTTCTGCATTGTCCTTCTCCTATGCAAGCATTAGGTTGAGTTTACACGGGTTTATGTTTAAAACACAACTTCCAAAGATGCATTTCAGACAGTAGTATCTTTAATATTCCACTAATATTTTATACAACTACATTTACAACACTGTATAAAGACTGGTGATAAAAATTACTACCCTGAAGGTCACAAGTTCTTCAACCACCAAAATCATGCTCAATCATGTTTGCCATAGCATTCAGGAAAAGGAACTCATTTTAGAAATGAGTTAGAATTCCTCTGAGCCTGCCTATTTATCCTGATGGCCTCAGCTTAGAGGCTGCCTTCCCTGGGCCTTCCCTAACTGCTACCCCATGTCCTTGTCTGGGTTAGGTGCCCCTCAGCACACTGACCTACCCCCATCATGGAATCTGCCATTTGATATTGTACTGGCGACCTCGTATTTACTCCAGTGCATCTCCCACAAGAATGCGGGCAGAAACCTGGATGCTTTGTCACCATCCTATCTCCAGTCCTGTCATAACACCTGGGGGACAAGTGCTTGATAGTTTTTTTATTAATGAACTCTAGTTGAAACAGTAAGGGCTGTTACCTTTTCTTTGTTTCAATCGGAAAGTTTAATGTGGATCTCTCCATCATATAAGAGTTAAATTTTATTCACTAAGGCTGTTTTTTTAATGCCAGTATAATTAATGTACAGTGTCATATCAGTTTCAGGGGTACAATACAGTGATTCAACAATTCTATACATTACTCAGTGCTCCTCATGATACGTGTGCCCTTAATCCCCATCACCTACTTCACCCACCCCCCCGCCCCCTGCTCTCTGGCAACTACCAGTTTGTTCTCTGTATTCTAAGAGTCTTTTTGTTTGTTTGTCTCTTTTATTTGTTCATTGTTTTGTTTCTTAAATTCCACATATGAGTGAAATAATATGGTATTTTTCGTTCTCTAGCTGACTTATTTTGCTTGGCATTATAAGCTCTAGCTCTATCCATGTTTTTGCAAATGGCAAGGTTTCGTGTTTTTTTTATGGCCGAGTAATATTCCATTTTACACACACACACACACACACACACACACTCCACATCTTCTTTATCCACTGATCTATTGATGGATACTTGGGCTGCTCCCATAATTTGGCTATTGTAAATAATGCTTCAATAAACATACGGGTGCATGTATCTTTTTGAATTAGTATTTTTTTATACTCTTTGGGTAAATACCCAGTCGTGGAATTACTGGATCATAGGGTACTTCTAGTTTTAATTTTTTGAGGAGCCTCCATATTGTTTTCCAGTGGCCACACCAGTCTGTGGGTGGGTGGTGGGTCAGTTTGGCATTCCCACCAACAGTGCACGAGGGGTCCTTTTCTTCCACATCCTCGCCAACACTTGCTACTTCTTGTGTTTTTGATTTAGGCATTCTGACAGGTGTGAGGTGATATCTTATTGTTAACTCACTAAAGTTTTTAATGTAGACATTGTAAGTTTTGATAAACTTGCTTAGAATCTGATTTGCATAAAATCACAGCCGTCTGTACAATTTCCTGTGCATAAAGAGAGGCACGCGAGTTCATTAATAATTTCATCTCCAAATGGGTCACACTCGGAAGTGAAGCTGTGAACATTTTAGGGCATCTTCCCCAACTGCCAGCATTGGCCAGGTTCTTTCATGCAAAGATGTTTCATACCAGTTTTATATGGTAGGTGACTTATTCTTTCAGTTTCTTAGTGCTTTTCAACCAACCTCTGAAAATTCTAAAAGGTTTTGCAATTATTCTGATCATCAACTTTACATGACACCAAGGTGGCAAGAACTGTATGTCTATTACATGGATGTTTCAAGTAAGGAAGCAAGGAATGGATGCTCCATGCCAACGGAGGGTAAAGCTCCCCGAGCTACACTGAAACCTTGCTGGTGATTCCACCAGGCTTTCTTCTGGGGCATTGCGGGGCTAAAGGCTCAGGGGCTCTGGTCTCATGAGGCGTAGTCATTGTCTACAACTGCAAGTTCCAACCCCATGTCCTGTAGCACACGGTGTCCTCATCAAATTCCAGCATATTCTATTACTCCAATTCCCTTTTCATGTTTAAGCCGTTGTGAGGAGTTGCTATGCACTGTTCAACAGCTGCCATTTAGCTCCCATCTCCCCCACCCCAGTAAGTTACACTTTAGTCTTGTAGATTAACTGGAAATGAACCATTATCCCTCATGGGGAAGTACAATCAATATGAACTTAGAGCACCAGACACTTTCATTGAATGACAGGCCTTAAATTTAAGGATTCTCACACCAGAGCAGACAATTCCAGATAATAAAGTCTATTAGCCACGTGTGTGACAAGCTGCATATATCATAAATTCTGAGACCAAAAAAAAAAAAAAAAAAAAAAAAAAGTGGGTCCGGGAAGGAGCACCAACATCTGAAAACTACAGGTGTAGGAACATGCCGGTTCCTAGATGGGTTCCTAGTAGGGAGGAAGCAGGGAGAAGCTGAGCAGAAAAAAGACTACACTGCCTACAGTAAGTTAAGTGCTGGAAGGCGACACCAGGCAGAGACAAATTGCAGCAGGTTTAGCAAGTTTTGGTAAGGTGCAAAACCACACTGTTTTCAGTACCTACTAAGTGCCAAACTATGCTAGGTGCCAGCCGCACAAAGATGAATAAGGCATTTTGCTCGGCTGATGGAAACTCACAGTCCCACAGCAGAGACAGTCAAACAAACAGAAAATTTCAGTGCGGTATAGTAGCTGAGCCAGGTGCTGCTGGAGGGCAGGAGAAGAGGCCAGCTGGTGTGCCCCAGTGCGGGGGCATGCCACGCATCTCGCAATCACCGTTCCCTCCGACTTTCTGTAGACGCCTTCTCTGGCTTTCTGATGCAAAAAAATAAGGAAACATGGAGAATATATCTATTTTTAAATATTTATTTCAGAGGTAAATTCCTTTGTCCGCGTAAGATTCAGGAGACGCAGCTCAGTCAATCTCTACAGCAAAACCCGGGAGCACCGGTACATCTGATTACATCTGATTACTGATGTATCTATTTCCCACTCAATAAGGGAGAGGCGGAGAAACACACAGCAGCTTATGTGCACATCTGCACAGTGTGCCTCCAAGTCCTCTCTTGGCGCTCCTGTTCCGTTCGTAAAACGGATTTTAAGCTTTCAGAGATTGTTCTTAAGGGGAACCAAGTCAAAACCCACCCCCCGCCCCTCCCCTGGCAAATGCAGAGCTCACCAGCTCAGGAAGATTAGAGGAGCAAATTTCTTCCACGCTGAACCATGGCTATTTCAGGATGGGGGCAGAGGGAGAGGGCTGGACAGGGCACTGGAGGGGTGTGATGGGAGGGCCCGGCGAGATTCCAAGAACATTAAAAGCCTCACACCCAACCCTAAATGCATGGAACTCATTGCCCCCTAACCCCCCTCTAATCCAAATGACCTCATTAAGCTCTCTCTTGCAAAGCTGCCGTTTCCTTAAGAGGGAAAGCCCCAGGACAGTTTGTGGACAAGCTGATGAAGAGATGCCTGTGCCAATATTTGTTGACACTACAGCAGGATTCTTCAAGCTTAGTGCTTGTCTTCCAACACCGATGGCGGCCGCTGAGTTGCAAGACAATGGAAATATTGTCAGTGACAGAAACCAGGCTCCGGAAAGTAAATAAAATCTCTCTAAGGTCAGCACAGTTGACAGGGTGGGGAAAAGCAGTTTTAAAAATCAAGCCTTAAACTGTCATGATAGGTTTGATTAATGATTTCATTTTTTAAATGATCCTAAATAAGTTAAGATGCACTGAAGCAAAAAATAGGACCGGGAAAAGCGGCTGATGACTTACAAAGGAAACTGTGGGTTCCTGTAGCTCTTTGAGAAAAGCTGCATTTAAAAGGCATGGCAGGCCCCTCTGTGGTCTTGGTTAAGTAGCGTAATTACTCTGGGCTTTGGGTCTCTTTCCAGTCAAAAACAGCGGAGTGGAGTATAGATCCCTACCTGCTTTAAACCTCTGTGCCTTTGTACAACTCCATAGATTATTTCAGAAAGTTTTAACGACTATCTTTTTAGGTTGAAAAATGTCCAAATTAAACATTTCTTTTCTAGTCTATAAGGAAACGGGTGGAGCAAAGACCATGTTACCTATATAATGCAGTATTTGCTCTCTGTTGCTCTGGATGACAAAAAGCTTACTTAATGTTTCATTTAGAGAAGAAAGTACTTCACCTTCTAGTTAAGATTACTTTGTTTTCAACCTTGTTTGTTTTATTAAAAAATAAAAATCTTAAAACCACCTGGGTGGCTCAGTCGGTTAAGTGTCCAACTTCAGCTCAGGTGATGATTGCACTGTTCGTGGGTTTGAGCCCCACATCAAGCTCTGTGCTGACATCTCAGAGCCTGGAGCCTGCTTGGGATTCTGTGTCTCCCTCTCTCTCTACCCCTCCCCCGCTTGATTGCACGCACTCTCTCTCTCTCTGAAAAATAAACATTTAAAAATTATTTTAAAAATATATAAAACCTCTACCAGGGATTTTCTTTTTCCAATAAATGCTTCAATTCATTAGAAAATAAAACATACAAATCATTTTCAATTCTGGAAAAAAGTTAACCAAAAAAGCAATCAAAAATAAATCCATTTAATATGCAGCAGGCATCCAAATAAAAACAACACCTGTTTGTTTAAAAAATACATATTACAATTTTCGTTAAACTGTAAGACTATCCTTTTCGTAGAAAAACTATTTAAGTGAATACTCCTGATCACTGGTTTAAGAAAAGGAATTTAACAAGAATGTTCAAAACAATGATATCGCTAATAAGAATTGGACACAACCCCAAAGTCCGCCCATATAATGGGTAAATGCGTATTTATATGCTGGATAGTATACAGCCAGGAAAAAACTAAACACACTACAGCCACACAGAACATAGATGAATCTTGGGAATGCAGTGCTACATGCAAACACAAGTCACAAAAAATACACACAGCATACTTACGTTTATATGAAGTTAAAAAACGAGCAAAGTCAAGCAATCTGCAACTTAGAGATACAAACATATGGTAAAACTACAGAGAAAAGCAGGATATGAACAGAGAATGGAAATACTGGTTACCTCTAATGGAGGAGAAGAATGGGGCAGTGTTGGGGAGAGGCACAGGGTAACCTCAGAATAAATGTCTTTTCTTTAAACTGAGTGGAAGTCACACACAGGTGTTCACTATATTGTTATTCTGTATACCGTATATATATTGTATAAACAGTTTTATCTATTCACATTTAATTTTTTTAATCTTAACAATAAGGTAAGTTAAATTATACCCATCCTGGAACAGTACCTAAGGCAGTAAAGCATGATGGGTAAAATACTGAACAGCGCCCACCCTTCACTCACTTGGCAAATTTGGACACTAATGGATTCCCTAGGACTTCAGCCAGGACTTCACCATTCCTTGGGGAAAAAGATATCCTAATCATTCCGGGGAGTTTTATAGTCTAGAAATAAAGAACTAGGTAAGGAAAATCAAATGAGTTATAATAAGAGAAAATCAGAAATTTTCTTAAAATACTGCTGCAGATCTACTCTGTACCCAGGCAGCACTACTTTTCAAAAAGAGAAATTTGGGGGCGGGGGGTGCACCTGGGTAGCTCAGCCAGCTGGGCGTCCAACTTTGGCTCAGGTCATGATCTCACGGTGCGTGAGTTTGAGCCCCGTGTCGAGCTCTGTGCTGACAGCTCAGAGCCTGGAGCCTGTTTCGGATTCTGTGTCTCCCTCTCTCTCTCTGCCCTTCCCCCTCTCACACTCTGTCTCTGTCTCAAAAATAAATAGACATTTAAAAAATGTTTAATTTAAATAAATAAATAAATAAAAATAAGAAATCCTTCAGGAGTCTAAGCTCCAAATTAAGCAACAGAGTTCCCTATTTGTGACAAAGTTGGGATTTCTCCTCTACTCCTCCACCCATATATTTTGAGTAGGGATTTTTTCCCCCCACTTTCTATATTAGCAGTATAGAAATCAGAGATTATCTCCCAATATAATTAATCTCTATACCACCTAAAATGTGATTTCCTCTCCTCTGCCATACTATCCCATCCAAGAAGAGGTCTATTTCTCTGTTTCCTCATTTTTAAGTGCAAGAAATAATAGTATTAAATAAGTGTTTGATGTCATATTTAATTTTGGGTTTATATTTATTTTGTTTATCATTGTTATTACTGTCCTTTAATCAAGTTCATCTCCATTTGGAGTTAAAAAAAAATCAGAGGTAGCGTGTACCTTCTCTTTGAGAAAAAAAAAAATCAGAGGTAGCGTGTATGTTTCTCTTTGAGGTCAAACAGTGAGTGCCTACTGACATCGGTGATTTCTTCTTCCTAAGTTAACCTACCTTCCAGTGTACACACCTCTTTCCAAGTCCATTTTAGTGGTAAGGGCAATGTCTGAAGGATTCTCAGCGCCGTGACTGGATAAATATAGTGGGTAGGAAGTTATCATGAATCACATTTATTTCATATCTCCCACTTCCGAAAGGGCTCCATTAGCTCAAAGGCTGCCTCAGACACTAGAAGCCTCATCCTAACCCAAGTGCCTAAAACAAAATAAGAGTGCACTGAGGCACCAAGAGAATCATAGTTTGTTCTTCCTGAAAGGTCTGGTGGCCCCCTGACCCTGAATAATTGAAAGTTCCGAAAGGTGTGAATTTCCAAATTCCAAGGCAGAATGTGTGACCACAATCGAGGGCTATGGTCATGTAAGTGCAGAACTTGTATTATTATTGCTATTATTTCCAGGGACAGACAAGAAGTTAAAGTCAAGTGAGAAGTATGTAAAAGTTTACCCAGGGGTTCCTGGCTGGCTCTATCGGAAGAGCTTTCTACTCTTTTTTTTTTTTTTTTTAAAGTTTATTTATTTATTTGAGAGACAGAGTAAGCAGGTGGGAGCATGTGAGTGGGGGAGGGGAAAAGAGAGAGGGAGAGAGAGGATCCCAAGCAGGCTCTGCACTGTTAGCACAGAGACCAATGAGGGGCTCAAACTCACAAACTGTGAGATCGTGACCTGAACTGAAACCAAGAGTTGGTCGCTTAACAGACTGAGCCATCCAGGTGTCCTGAGCTGTGCGACTCTTGTTCTTGGACTTGTACGTTCGAGTCCCATGTTTGGGTGTAGACATTACTTAAAAATAAAATATTTTTAAAAAATAAAGAAAATAAAGAAAATGTCACCCAAACCTCAAGCTGAACAATGTCAGTAATTTTGGTACTCCCAGACTCTAAAAAGTTTTCATCTTCAGATTTCCTTTGGGAAAACCCACTAAGGGTTAGGACAGCAAAGAAAAGTCCCCAGAATTCAACGGAATCCTGACTACTTTATTGTAAATATTGTGAACCCCTCTCTTGGTGCAGAAAAATCTTGCGTTATTTCTAGAAAGGGTCAGAAACTCAACCCTAGTTCCAAGAGCCTTGTCTCAATTTAAAAGCGTCCCTGCAAAATTTCCCAGTAAACTCCCACTTCCAAGGCCGTTCACACATCACAGGATGACAACAGAACCCTGGTCTGTGATGAATCAAAGGAGGTATTTTGTGGCCTGGAATAACTAAGATGACATCATATGTTGTGGATCAGTAATAACCGTTATTACACAACAGAGGAACCCTACTTCCAGTAGTCTAGTTCAAGGGTCTGCAAACTTTTCCTGTAAAGGGCCAGACAGTAAATAGTTTGGGTTTTGTGGGCCATACTGTCTCTGTTGCAACTGCTTCCCTCTGCTGTTAAAGTATGAAAGCCCACCCAACACAATATGGAAACAAGTGGGTGTGGCTTTGCTCCAATCTAACTTTATGGACAGAGATATTGGGACTTCAGGTAATTTCCACATGTCACAAAATAAGTCTTCTTCTTTTGATTTCTCTTCTTCCATTTACAACTGTAGAAACCATGCTGAGCTCATAGCAGTAGGAAAACAGGTGGCCGGCCAAATTTGGCTCGCCTTTGGCCTAGCGGTCTAGAGAAACACAGTAATCATGTACGTTACTACCCTGAGACTGCGTGGCTAATCTTGCATGAAGTCTGTGCATGTTCACCACACCTTTATCTTTGCAAAGCATTAAATTAGTACTCCTTAATCTATCACTCTTCCCCAACACATGGGGGAGTAGGTCTGCTTTATCAATAGCAGAAACTGAGGCAGTGAAGGGCCCGAGAAGGGTTTTCTGACAGGATTTCCACTTTGAACTCTGCTCCCACATGGCCTCTTTATATCAAGTACGTGCGATTTCCTGCCTGGCACTGCATGCATACTGTATTATCATGTAATAATAATGATCGTTTTGTGACCCAGGATGATGAAATTCTTTAATGCATCCTTACTATATATGATAATTAGGCAACATGAGTGGCTGGGCGGGTCACTGCCCGATCAGAAGCCATCAACGGCTGTCAGTGATGAGGAACGCCTCTGGTAATAAGCACGTACTCACAGGGCAATTTCCAAAATGAAATATTCCATTCTCATTTTTAAATCTGTTTTCCTGCTGGGGACAATACATGTTGAGCAGGCATCTAAGGACCCATGCTTCAGTCTTCAGTAGTATAACCCATTTCCTGACCCTTGACTCTTCCTTTCTCCACTTGCCAACATTCCTTCTCATCCCCAACCCATTTCTGCCTATGCCCCTACTACTGTAATAGACATATGTACACACTGCTTTTCTGAATTCATGGCTTTACCAGAAAATTCTCAACAAGCTGCCAAAAATCTCTATCTCCAACTGAGTCCTATTTCAACATTGGTTCTGAGGAATTTAGGGAACCAGTTGAGTCTTCTCTATCTCCAACTGAGTCCTATTTCAACATTGGTTCTGAGGAATTTAGGGAACCAGTTGAGTCTTCTCTATGCCAATCACTACCTCTCCATGGTGGCCTTAATGACATATCAACTCATTCTATTTCACCTGCTTCCACTTGGCCCCCAACCCACCACTGAAACTGAATGATGTCATTAGACACTGTTTGTAGGAATCATCGTGATAAATGGGTGGAGAGAGGTACCACCCTGTTCACTGGGGCTTCCTTCATACCATGGAAGGCGAGAACTCCTCATCAAGAGAATTTTTCTCACACTATGGAGGGGATTCACTGATTAAAGTATTTCATTAGCAGTTACTTATCTCCTAAGATACCAGTGGCTAGCTGAGAAACACAATTCCAGGAGAAGTCCATGTAAAACCCTTGTCCACACAATCCCATCCACACAACAGTCACCATTACCATTCAGAATGCAATCTTCAACTAGCCCCTCTACCAATTTAAAAGCTGTAGAACAGGGGCTTTATTTGGAACTCCCTGTGAATCACAGACCAATATACTAGGACAATGACTTATCTCCCAACCTACCTTTTCCCACATCACCTCAAAAAAGGTCACAACTGAATTATTTTTCTCTCTCAGTACTCTGAAATAAAAGAATATTCATATTCTCTTGTACAAGACTATCCCTAACTGTACTCTTCAAAGAAGAAAAGCATTTAAACTTGAGAAATTCTGCCACTTTTCTAAAACAGTTCTTGAGATACACAGCTGTATGATGAAACGTTTCCTACAGGTAATTAATCCTGAGCAACTCTTGTAAAAAATGACATAACAAAGCACAGTTTGTGACGATGTCGTGTTGACCTGTTTGTGCCACTCATTTAGGAATTTACAAAATTCTGAATTTATATCATAAAACAGAAAGGTGAGGGAATCAAACATGTCTATTCATAAAGACCTGAACTTGGCTCCCAGACCACCCAGGATGCAAGAGGCCTCAAAAGGCAGTTAGTGAAATGACATAATTCACAAGAATGCCCTAGAGTGAAGTGGTTTTTTTAAGGATATTTCGTTTTTCGTGAGTTTAATTCATCAAGGATAGTGATCTTTCTCTAAAGGACTGTGCTTCAGACAACCAAGACATGGTTATGATTATAAGATTATTGTTTTTAATCGAAGCTATCAATTACTGAGCACTTACACTCCAGGAACTATGCTAAAAGCTTTATATGCATTATCTCATTTAACCTACATGACTAACCCTATTAGGCAGTTAATATTATCTTTCCATTATAGATGAAGAAATTGAGAGTCAGAGAGTTTAAATAACTTGCCTAAGGTCAAACAGTGCCATCTGACTCAAAATCCATCCACAAGGATCATTCCATTAAACCGGCTTCCTATATTTGAGTCATAGGGTACAAATTATATCAATCTCACCTTTAAGCTGGTATCTACACTACAATGGCTCCCAAACTTGACTTTTCACTAAAATCATTACAATCTCTTTTTGAAAACAGAGTTTCCCAGAACCTACCCCAGCCCAATTAGATATAATGTGAAAAAAATTAGTCTCTTATTCTTTTTAAAGTGATGCCAAACCAATAGCCAGATTTTTTTCCCCACTAAACTTAATAGTGAATATTTCATGAAAAATATTCCAAGTCTTAACTCACAAGGCAGTCGACTGGCATTTAGTGGTTAAGCATACATATTCTTTCTCTCTGGTTCACAAGAATGAATGAATGAATGAATGAATGAATGAATGAATAGCAATTCCACCTTTGACCCCCACAGAAAAGCTTTATTCAAAGAATCATAGCTCATGGAAACACCTTAAGGAAAGAAGCCTTGGGAATGTCATACTGAGAAGGACACTAGTATCCAGGGGCAAGGAGATGTGTTCAGAATCACACAGCCAGAAGGCAGTAGGTCCACAATCTCACTCCAAAGACCTTATGGCTTCTTAGAATTTGTCTAGAATCATTCAGAGACCCAAATAATCACAGGAAAGGAAAGACTGGAGGGCACACACTAAATGATTGGCAATATGTGTAAAGGAGTTACCAGGTTCAAAGTAAAGTCCTTCACATTCGTTGGGCCTTGCTTTATATAAAGTACAGACTTTCTATGGACTCCATGGAAAGGGACAAATGTGACTTCTAATTTACGCATTTTCATATGATTATATACAGTACGGAGCTTTGTACTGAAAGAAACAGACCTGAGTTCCAATCTCAACTCTGCCACTTACTCATGTGACCTTGTTACTATCTATTTCTTAGTGTCCCTGTGTCTCATCTTTCTCACTGGAAAAGCAGTGATCACAACTATTACAGAGAGGGTCTCCCTTTAAGGTAAATGCCTCAATGCAGGAATGTGTCTGCCATGCGGTTACCATTTATAATTATTTCTATTTCAACTTTGCAGTTACCTGACAAGTGAAACACTCTGCTTATGCAGCTAATTGTTCTAACTGCCAAGGCTCAATGTCCCAGTTTGAAAAAAAACAAAACCGGAGCTCCCACAGAATGCTCCTCTATGCTGTACTCTAAACTGAGGATTGAAAACATGCTTCCAGAACACACAGCTGTCTAACGTGCTAAGAGCAATAATGAGTTGCCATGATATCCAGGGATAACACAATTAACAACGTCCTCCAAAACAATGTCCTCTGGGGCGACTTACCAATTATTTCAGTAAAATGTTCAGTCATGAGAAGAAAAGGAAGCTGGATTGGAACTGGGAGGATTCCTACCTCTCTCTCTCAGTGAAACTTGCTGAAAAGTAACCGTAAATATTCTAAATCCTTGCCTGTCTTTTCCCAAGGAGTTCCAAACAGAAGATCCAAGGTGGACCTGTTGGATTTGTTGCCAACAAACAGACTTCCTCGCGTGGCAAGAACAGGTCCTTCTGCATTTTATCCTACTTAGAGCATCCTGCGGCAGCTCTCTGGAACTTTTTCTTGATAATGTTTTCTCCATTCACTGCCTCCAGCCCAGCTGGTCCCTTTTACGAGGAGTAAGATTTCACTGAAAAGATCCAGAAGGTTGACTGAGTAAGACACGGTGAAAATTTCAGCCCGTCTGATCTACTCTGGCCACTGCAAGTGCCTACACGGGTTAAGATAAATTGCAGAACTTGTTCCTGCAACTCGTGGAAGTCTGTTCATGGACAACAAATCTGACAGATCCACCGTCCCTTCAGTCATGTCCAATTTGGCCACAATCCTCTAGATGTGGTCATTAATTCCTGCTGCTGACCGTGGCTGCACTGCTGAGCACCGAAGAAAGCCCTGTGGCACTGTCTACAGATCGTCCGGGTGGGATGTGGGCCCTACAGTACTTAGATTTCTTTGCTTCTCTGTATGTACAGTTGACTCTTGGACAAGAAAGAGTTTGCAGTGTGCCTGAAAATCACCATCTAACTTCTGATTCTCCCCAAAACTTAATTACTAATAGCCTTACCCACAACCTAAGCAGTTAACACATATCTTACATGTTATGTGTATTATGTACTGTATTCCTACAATCAAGGAAGCTGGGGGAAGGAAAATGTTATTAAGAAGATCATAAGAAAAAATACATCCACAGGGCTGTACTGTATTTATATATACAAAAAAATCCATGTGCAAGCGGACCTGTGCAGTTCAAACCCGTGTTGTTCAAGAGTCAGCTGTACTGAGGCAGAGAGGGGTGGTCTAAGAAGGGGAAACGCGTTGGCCAACTCCCGTTTGGGCCACACTGAAGAATATTTTCCCTTTGAGGGATGCAGAGAGATAAAGCCCCCAAAGGCCACATTTTTGTCAAATATCTTAACAGCAGTATTTCTAAATTGGAACTATTTTGCAGAGAAGAGAAAAAAGGTCTTGGATGTTAAGACAGGCTGAGCAAAGCACCTGCCACCACAGTTGTCACTGTAGAGTAATATGGTCTAGGTTAACTTCTCCAAACCACAGGATGGCCATTTATTATTCCTAACACACAGCTATCTATGTGATTTCCATGGTAACAGTTCTCATCCCTTCTTAACAAGCCTTGATACCACATACCAAAGTTTTAAAATCAAATCATGGGTCCAGGGTGCTTGGGTGGTTCAGTTGGCTGGGCGTCCAGCTCTTGATTTCGGCTCAGGTCATGATCTCATGGTGCATGGGTTCGAGCCTCACGTTGGGCTCTGTGCTGACAGTGCAGGGCCTGCTTAGGATTCTCTGTCTCCCCTCTTTATCTGCCCCTCCCCATGCTCACTTGCTCTCTCTCTCTCTGTCCAAATAAATAAATAAACTTTAAAAAATAAAAATAAAAAATAAAATCACAGCTCCAAAATATAAGGAGCACTCGGTCATTTCATATGGCAATACCGACATCATTCTTTCCTCTAATAAGCTACATTTTAATTTAGATTCTTTGGTATTCACAGCTATCCCCAGACAATTGTTTTGAAGTTAAATTGTCACTAGCAATGGACAAACCTTGCTCAAAAGCCAAGGGTGGCATATCGTATCAGCAAATACATACAAATGCAAGATACAAAAAAAAAAAAAAAGTTATTGTGATTTTAAACATCACTAAGAAGAGAAAAAAAACCCTAATGACTCTTGCTTGCGTGATTATGGATGTATATCTAAAACAAACACTTCTTGGAGCAATCACCTCCTAGTCCTAGTGCCCAGCTCAGAGAGCGCTTACTCATATGCCAAAGTATTACTTGGGGAAACGGCAGCTATCCTGGTGATAATAGTACCCCCATCCAGCCAGGGGAGGTTAAGTGAGATCCAAAAGCCAATTACAGAAGCTACAGTGGTTGTTTTAGTGAGAGTTGTACACATGTATCTAATTATAAAGTGTTTTTATTTCCCCACTGTGAGACTGCGTACAACAAGGTCTGCATTTAAAAGCTTCCCCTGTTTCAGGGTAGAAAAGCTATTAAGAAAGCTATCAAAAGGTCCACAAGATTAAGAGTTTCATGGACATCTAGGGTCTCCCATACTATCATTTTTCAATGTTTATATTACGAAAAATTTCAAACACACAGAAAAGAATAATGTAATGAACATCTGTATACCCACGACCAAGCTGTGTTAAATCTCGATGTTTGGCCATATTTTACATTAGGCCTTTCTTTTCCTTAATAAACTATGACATAGGACAATAAAAACCTGTGGGTGGCCTTCCTAATCCCATACCTTTGCCTCCCTCAACAATATGTATCAGTCTGCATGTTTTCAAGCAGCATATAAATGGTATCAGGCTGTAGGTATCAATCTACAATTTGTTTTTTTCTCAACACTGTATTTCTAAAACTTATCCATATTCATACAAATAGATCTGGTCCATTCATTTTCGTTGTATAGAATTTCACTGCTTAAAGGGAGCACACGTACTTTTATCCTTTTTCCTTCTGAAGGGCAGTTTGATTTAGATTTGTCACTATCACAAACAACACAAAAATGACCAGTCTTAAACAGGTGTCCCTCTGCACACATACAAGGCATCAGCCCAGAGGGGGAGCGGGGGCTGGAAGGTACATGTGTATCTGTAGCTTTACGGGTATTGCTACACTGCTCTCCGAAGGAATCGTACCGAAAAAACATTCCCACCACCACCAGTGTATGAGAATGTCTATCGCTGTCATCGATCAATAGAGTCAGATTCTTTGATTTCCACCTATCTGATGGGTGTGAAATGGTATCTCATTTTAATGTGTGTTCTCCTGATTAACAGTGAGGCAGAACATCCTTTCATCTTTACCATGTGGATACTCATTTCTATGAACGGCGAATTTTTCTACCTGCCCTTTTTCTCATTGCTTTGTAAGAGATCTTTCTGTGTCCTGTGACTTTGGGAAAATTACTTCTCGGCTCTCCATTGGTAAAGTGGTGATAGTAACACCTACGTCTTAGAGATGATCTGAAGCTGATCATAGAGCACTCAGTCCCATGCTTATTACACGTTAGGCATTCAAAAAAACCAGTCACTCTTTCTATGACTGTTATGAATGTGAATAAGAAGGTTCAGTGTATTTCTAACATATCTCAAGTTTATAGCTGCCTTTGGGATAAATAAAGCAGGATTCCGGAAGAGGAGTCTGGGCAACTCTCTGTGCCCAAGCTATTTCCCCACCACAGAAGAGATAAAACGAGGACTCTGTTCTTTGTAAGTTACCATGAGTTAAATGTACAAAGTCGCTTCCTATAGATATTGCTTAAACTAAACATCTACCTTGAACTTCCTTCAGTCTACAAGCGGCTGTGCTCCGGTCTGTGAAATGACCATAATCCTGAATTTCAACAAAGGTTATGTTACAGAATGAAAAGAACTCTGAGGAGAGGGAAGTGGGTGGTGGAGGCTGGCAGGTTCATCAGTATCAGGAACTCGCCGGGTATTCCTGGGGTGGAAATACAGCCACGACTTCATGAGACTGCACCAAGCCCAAGACCATTCCATTTTCCCACACTTCATAAGCGATCCTTGAATAAGAAAAGCCAAAGGACCGTCATCATATCACTGATCGCACCTAAGGGTTTTTGTTGTTGTTTTTTTTAAATAGTGACACTGACATCGCCGAGGTGGCAGGCAATCCTTTTCAATGCACATTGTGAAAATGTTTATCTATCCCCAATATCGAGAGGAACATGCTGCTAAGGACGTGTTGGTAAGCTAGAAGGATGCAGTAAAAAGGAATCACGTAAGCCTGTCTGCTTGAACTCTTAATGTATTTAGTTTCATGGTGAGATCCTCCCAGATTGGCTTCTATTCAGTCGTATCTTGACCTTTCCTTGGAGAAAGGCCATGTTCATCTTTATGAACTCTGCCAGTGGAGTCAGAAAGCATATATAGCTGTTCTCCAGGCCTATCAAGTAGTCCTGACATCAGCTTCAGCTGGTGACTGGCAGGGTCCCTTTTCAGATGTACTTGCACCTCATCTAACGTTCAGAATTATCTCCCTCCGTATTCAGTTTCAACTGGCACTAAAGAAACCAGAGACTTTCTTTTGCGACTAAAGTGAGGCCCTCTACCCCCCCCCCCCGCCCCCGCCCCCCCGCATCTCCTCCAGGGCAGTCATGTGTAAGAGTCAACTCTAGCCCAAACATAATTAGACCATCTTCTGATACCTATCTAGGAGCACTGCTTTCTTCCTTAAACGTATGCCAAGTTTCCACTTTCGAGAAGTTAAATTGCCATATAAAAATGCCCTGGTGATGATGAGTAATTAGACACTGTAATGGAAAATTAACTGTGTTTTTATTTAGAGCATTCATTTTCACAAGACTTTTTTTTTTCTAACTGCTATTAAGCTGCAATAAAAATAAATTAAATCCTGAGAGTTTGCAAAGGTTTTCTGGTTAAAAACAAACAAACAAACAAACAAACAAACAAACAAACAAAAACTTCTCATTCTGGAACCGTTTGTTTTGTTAATATCACCAAGTTTATACAAGGTTCTGAATTGAACCCCATTATTAATACATTCTGATGTCAATTTTAATCCCGTCAACTGTGCTGTAGAGGAAGAAATAACCACTCCAATCTCACAGGCAGCTAACGCAGAGACAGGCACCAGAGAGGCAGCCGAGAAGGGCTTGTCACATGCGTCAAGGGCCTTCACCCGAATAGCCACAGTCCCTCTCTTTTTCCCACTTTGTCATGCTGCTTCCGAGGGAAGTGGGCCACTTACAGGCGTGGTTCCTGACAGTTCGGAACACCCGTAGGCTCTGGGCAGCCCTCGGTGAAGAGGCTGATCCAGCTGTGAACGTGGGGTTCATCTCTGGTGCCACACTGAAAGCACCAGCTCCATGAGCCGCGGTGTAAACCAGCATTCCCCAAAGAACGATGTCAAAGGAGGTTTAAATCTGTACATCTCAACCCAATCCCTACAGCCCCTCTGTTCCAATCCTCTGGTCCCACATTCCACTGAAAAGTTCATCAGCGGGTTCGGCCACAGGCCCTGGGTTAACTTCAATTTGGAGCTGGATTCACGCAGCCCGCACACTGGCGGGGCAGGTTCTGGGACACCCACCAAAGTTCACAGGATTAGTACAGATGAGGGAGACTCAGATCGAATGGCCTACCTAAGCTTTTCATCTCTGTTCCTCCCAGACTGCAAAACAACATGCACATGACACCTAAAAATGCTTTTGGCTTGACATTTTTTCAGTCTCCCCTCAGTGAATGCTGAATGCTGGGCAGGGCCCAGACTCCGGGTGGCTCGTTTTAAGGGGTCCGGCACGTATGGAAGCAAAATCAACTTTAGCCATTTACTATCCATGCACCGACAGGTATCTCAGAAGCCCCATGAGTTCTGCTGGGGGGTGGGGGGGAGGTCATGCTGAAGGACAGGGGCTTCGTGCAAGGCTGAATGGAGAAGTGTCAGGAGTTCTAGGGAAACCCACTCTTTTACTTTTTCCCTACTCCTTCCCTTTTCTTTTTTTTTTTTCATTTTAATCTCTCCTTACAATTTAAACAAGCTTTTATAATCCTTACTGCTTTCCTATAGATTCTTGGGATAGATATATTCAAGCTAACAATCTTTTCACTTAGATTCCCTAGGTAGGTTAAATAAAACTAGCAACTTTATGCAGTCCACGCTTGTATCCAAATGCAGTTTTAGTCGAGAGAGGTACAACCAACAAGAACTTGAGCAGACTGGCTTCATTAAGGAGTTACTGTCTACACCATTTCATTTTGGTTGTATTTAACGGGATTAATATGATAGTTCGGTTGGTGATAACACCCTTTAGGTGGAGTTCAAAGA
Organism: Panthera pardus; assembly: GCF_024362965.1. Taxonomy (NCBI): domain Eukaryota; kingdom Metazoa; phylum Chordata; class Mammalia; order Carnivora; family Felidae; genus Panthera; species Panthera pardus. The sequence continues at coordinate 88,965,070 of NW_026526677.1, forward strand.
CAAAATTCTACATGGTAAGCAAAAATATTAAATTGTCATAATGTTCCCCTATCCCAATTCCAAACTGCCCATCATATGTTCTAGAGAAGAACAAAGAAGGGCTCAGTAGTGGGTCTACAAGTAGTTTAGAGGAATGTTTAAAGTATCCCAACTGTGAGTCAAGATTTACAATAAACTTAAACACAAGGACTCAATAACAGTGCCATCACCAAGCAAGTATAAATATCTGTAGAATGAAATTATTAAATTAAATGATACAAAAGACTGTAGACATTTGGAGAGGCATTTTAACATGTGAACTATACATTCTCCCATGGGTTATTAGGAAAATCAGAACCGGAGAAGAAGCTGCTAATAAACTCTATTCACTAGTTCAAACTGACTCCGAAGGGTCCCCTGAGCCTCCCTGTTTAACAAAGGAGTTACAAAATTTAAGGAGTAAATGAGACAACAGCTGAGGATCCCAGAAGAGCGCAGCTCCAAATATATTCTGACCCTGGATGAGTCCTATATCCTGTGCACCCCTCATTTTATTTACCCTTAGAATGGGAACAGGAGAAGCAGTTATAAGTAATTGCTAATAAAAGCCTATTTGCCTCTGGCAGAAATGCAAATGCTTGGTGATAATGATCATTCTCCCAAACCCCAGTTTACATTTTTCCATTAACATTTCAGTCCTCAATGCTCAGGTTCCCAAGATCCTGTGGGTTTTAGTCTTAGACTAACAGACCAAGCTGAGATTTGGGGAATCACGGGAGCCAACTCCACAAAGCAATAGCTGGCTGTCCAACTCCCAAAGAAGTCATTACACATGTCCCCACCTCATTTCATTTTTCACTGGGATGACACCGAATCTTTGTGATCAAAATGAACCCAAGGACACCACCCGAAAGAACTTGTTTCTCTTGGACCCACCAAAGGATAAAATGTTCTCAATGCCATCTCTTAAGATAAACACCCTCCCCAAATGCCCCTTTTAATTGGCTGGTTGACTGTCCCTTGGGTGTGAGGACACGGATTTATCCCGGGTGTGTAACCAAATTGGAAAAGTCTTCTCAATTTCTGAGTCCCCTAACAAGAAGGGCAGCAGTGCCCAGTGTGGACTGAAAGTGTCTAAGCACTGATGTGACCCCAGCACTTCACAAAAAAAAACTATATTCTAACTGGGGAGATTAGATTAGATTCTAACTGTGACCTCTGTGATCCCTTCCAGCTCTGTAACCGCAACAGTCAGCTCGACACGACTGGCCACCGAAGGTCACTGGGAAATCCAACAGAACCATTCCACCGGAGAAGGAGAAAGGAATTAGCCTATAGGTTTTGGTGGATTATTTAAAAAAGCCCTGTGCTGGTCACAGGCTGAAAATGTCCCAAATATCTACAATTCACCTTTCCCCCAAAATGTGCATGTGCAAGTCTAGGGCAATTCTAGGTTATAAGCATAAGCAATTATAATAAAACTCTAAGTAATTAGCACAGTAGGTTGGTTTCTCGGCATCCCCATGAAAACCCGTAGGATAAATTGTATCCTCGTTTTTGTGAAGCAGGCTATTCATCGTTTCCAAACAATCCTCAAATTTAGAAACCGCCTGTTTCTAAAGGTCAAACTGAAAGAGCCTTCAAAAACGACTCTGCCAGTATCTTTGCAATGGATTCCAGCCTGAGGAACCAGATTTCTCCAAGCTACTCTTCCCCCCAAGAAACGTTAATCACAACCAAAAAGGTGAAATAATGTACTCAAGAGTTAATAGTATTTATGACATCCTCAACTGCACCTCAGTTTTGGTTTTTAATCTGTCAATGTTCTAACACGTATGAGAGAATGTTAATGGATTTCTAAACGGCAGTATATTCCCATTCTAATTGGGGATTGCTGTTACCAGATTTAAACAAAACAACACAAAACAAACAAAACACGTTACACACTAAATAAATTCCAAACATATTTCACCCCTCATAGATGGTCTGAATAACAAACTTTTTTTTTTTTTTTTCAAATGGAGGCTCTCTTTGGGCTTAGTTGGTTTTTTCTTTTTTTTTTAATTTTATTTTAAATTTAATGACAAATGTTCCTTTAGCTTGGCCTCAAAGGACAGGATTCCCGTCCTCCCTGCCTATTTTGTGATGTAGAACATCTCTTGGGAAACTTCAGTAAATTTAGAGACAGCCTCCTAAGCCTAAAATTACTGCATTTGTAATAAGAAAAGGCTTGTTAAAACAAACAACAATTTTTTTGGAGGTGAGTATTCCATCAAGGTTAGAGTGTCGAATAATAAATGACTGTCAGGTGATGATCTGCCTGATGAAAAATGTTTCCATTTCTCAGTTTACTTGAATACATGTTCCTCTGCCTGAGGAGATTCAGTACCATAAATTGGCATCTGGATTACTAAATCTAAACAACAAGGACTACTTAATTATGTAGAGGCTTTTTAAATGCTGTGACTTTTGTTCCACCCCAATTTTATATACTTATTGTGCAGGGTGGTAACTTTTTTTTATTCTTACTTCATTATCTTACCAGGCAAGGTTCACTCCTGGTAGTTATTTAAATCTTAAGAACAGCAAACCAAACGATGAGAAAGTTCAGTAATTTTAATTCCAATTTGTGCCTTTCACTTGATTTGAACTTTTTATACATCAGTTCTATGAAAAGTGCTAAATAATTATCTTTATCCAGCAAATGTATATTTACATATATAGTTGTATGATGAATGCCAGCAACTTATTGCCAGTTTTTTAATTAATAAAAAAAGATTAAGTTTATCCAGTCTAAGATTTTTGATCTTGAACATAACTGTTAAAAACAACAAAAATGCTTTGAAAGTGTGGTATTTGCAAAACCCTTGAGAAGTCACTAATGGGATTCCCATGATCTAATACACGTAAGGCTTTAACTGTAATTGTAAACCCACTAAAGGCTTATGATCCGAAAGTATGGACTATTGTAGCCAGTTTTTATGGGCTTAATTCCACTGGCAAATCCCAGTTTCTATATTTTAAATCTCAACGAGAGCAAAATCATGACCTTTTCAAAAGAACAATCTAAAGAAAGTAAACACTGAAATGATAGGGCAAGAAAACCATTACCAACAACCATCCTTTCATACAAACCATCAATGAACTTCAAAAGCACAAGGCTAAGCAAAACTTTCAGCTCGTGATATATGTACAATTCACCCTTAACAGTCTCAAAACTACATATGAATCAACTTACTTCCTTCCGACTGATTTCCCATACAAGGTTTAGTGAAATACAGAACTTACTCAGCCCGTATTAATGACTGGACCTCTGTTTTCTGAGCAATTTATTCTTTTTTTTCTTTTTTTTTTTTTTTTTTTTTAGCATGTTATTACTATGATCCAATTCTGTGACTGCTAAAAGCCAGGAAAACTGCCTTCAGGACAATACACAGCAGAAAGTTGCTAAAAATTGTGCCGGCCCTGTGTCACACCTAGGTGTTCAGATTTGTTCTGTTTTGTCCTAGGGTCCTGCAGGAGGGCAATGTCTTAGCAGGGTGCATTGAAATTTGTGATTAAATCTTATTTTTCCTCAAAGGTGTCTGAGTTATTATAGCAAATGATAATTTATGCTCATTACAAGATTCAGCCTACCTCCCCTACCCAATATATATGTAGTCTATTCATTCGAGGGTTTGTACATGGCAGACGCATAAATGTAAAAATATACACATCAAGGATATCTACCTTGTTCCTAAAGTGTCTTAGTTGTTTCTTGTCTCATATGCTTCTTGGTTCTTAAAATTCGGGATTGCAAGTCTTGTGATGGCCTATCAGGCCTAATCCCACCTTACAGATAAAATTTATTTTACGAAGGTATAACTGAATATAGTATTCATCTTAGAACCAAATACATGTAGGAACAACTTGCTTTTGAAATAACTTTGCTGTATGTATTTACACACATACTGACTGTCCTAAAGGGACAATCCAAGAAACTAAGGATTCCAAGAACCATGTACTAGAAGCTTCAGGCCTGAAAGTTAAAAAAAAAAAAAAAAAAAAAAAAAAAAAAAAGTCTTTAGAAAACACTGCCAGCAATAATAATAATAATAATTAAATAAAAACACTGCTAGCTCTTCGCTTTACTTTTTCAATATAACTAAATTATTTCATGGCACCCATGCCACAAACATAAACTCAAAGTTCCTTTTCGTTGGGAAATACTAAATTTTTACCTTCAGTTGAAACCACAGCTGATAACTTATTTTTTTATAAAAGTTGCTTCAACTTTTTTTTTTTTTCTATGCCTGCATTTCGACAGCCTAAATCCTTTGAATGCCAGGGTGCACTTTGAAACTTGGAGCTTCTCTTAATGCACTCAAAGCTTCAAAAATGCCTTTCGACTTCCTTTCCACACAAACCTATGACTTTTTCAATGTATTTATTAAATGTTATCTTTCCTATTGGCCTGAGTTAGCTCTTATGGATAGAGGAAACCAGACGTGAAGAATGTTTTTATTGTTATGCCTGTTGTTTTCTTAGTCACTTAAAACAAAAAGAGGTGACCTCCTCAGCTTGCATGCACCACAACGCGACGTCTTCCAGAACTACCGCCACAGAGGGAGATCCTTTTAAGTGAAGTTCAAGGATTTCTGGATCTTGTGGAGAACCTCAGGATACTGATTAACTTGTAAAACTCCCAGGGGAGACAAGAGGAGATTGGACAAGTTAACTCGAGGCGAGCCGCAACACCACGTCCTGAAACAACGATTCAGGCGTTGAACCGGGTCAAGTGTTTGAACTTTCCGGCCGAAAACCACAGCGGCGCTGGGAAGGGGGTAGCTTTTCTCCCGCGGGCAGGATCGCCCGCGCTGCAGTAGCGGCCGCTCCTAGGGGGCCGCTACCTACCTCCACTCCACTTCCAAGCTCGCGATCGACACCTTGCCCGGCCCTTCCCAGGTCGCGGACGCCTGTGCGATGCCCGCCGCTGCCTAGTCTAGCCCCCCACCCCGGGCCGGCGCACAACAGAAGAATCCCCGCGACCCTTCCTTTCGCCCTCCCGCGGGAGATCGGAAGCGGGAAAGCTCCCGACAACGGCGCGAAAGCTACCGCACCCCACTAACCACCACCATCCCCGCTCTGCGGCGGCGCGTCTTACCGGTACAGGAATGCAGGGGCTTGGGTCGCACGACCAGCGACGGGCACACGGAGTAGAGGGAAAGTTTCTCAAAGTAGTCGCAGGTCTCCTTGGAAAGGATCTCGTCGATCATGAAAGTCTTGTAGCGCCGCCTGGCTGCTTTGAGTTGGCCGGGCGAGCTCAGCCTCAGCTCCGCGTGGCAGTGCATGGTGAGCCGGGGAGAGCGCCGGCCGGCCGGGGCCGCGGGGGCTGGCGCGCCGGCGGGGACCTCAGCCCGGCTCCTCGGCCGCCGGGGAGGCGGCGGGCTCGGGAGGCGCGCGGAGGGGAGCGGGCACCGGGCGCGCCGGCCGCGCGTCTAGATCAGCATCTTCGCGGAGCCTTTTTGGGACAGCGCAGCTGTCAATCAGCGCGCGCTTCCTGCGGGGCCTGGTGCGGAGCCGCGCCGAGGGCCGGCCGCCGAGGGGCGTCGGCGCCCACCCCACCCAGTCCGCCCGTGCGAGCCGGCCGCGGACCTGCACGCCTCGAGCCCGCCTCTCTCGCTCGCCTCCTCCCGCCTCGCGGCGTCTCGCGCTCCTCTGCCAGCCTCTCTATTTTAAGACACTCGCTTTGGCTCTCCACCCCGCCCCCCTCCTGGGACGAGCTCCAGGTGTGTGTGCCGAGGGTGCGCGCGCGGGTGTGCGCGCCGTGCGGGGAGCGCGCGCCGCCCCCGCCCGCGGGCCAGGCTTCGGCCGCTCCTCCGCTACGCGACCCCGCGCGCCTCCTTGGAGGTCCGGTACTCTCCACCAGCCACCCTGGGCGGGGGGCGGGCAGGCGCGCCTAGTTCTCCCGCTAGGAAGAAGTCGAGTCCTTGCTGAGGCTCCCGAGGCTGCGGGCCCCAGGGCCGGCGCCCCGATGACCCGGGGGTCCTTATACCCTGTTTCCCAAGGACCCTCGGCGCTCCCTCGAGTTCCCTCCACGCGCTTGCCCCCAGCGGAGCCGCAAACCTGACCACCCCCCACGAGATCCCAAACCGTAAATGACCCTTGCCCCGACCGTTATCCCAATAATGAATTGTAAAAATAAAAAGTAATCCCCCAAAGGCGTGCGTTCTTTTTTTTTTTTTTTTTTTTTTTAAGTTTTAGCAAAAGGTTTTAAACCGTTTTCGCCGCCGAAAGAGCCAGCGCAGCACGATCCCGCGGTGCCTGCGGGCCCTCGTGCCGTCAGCCCCACTCGCGGCGGCTCATCGCCGGCCGCTCCCGGCCGCGCGGCTTTGGTTCCCGGTTCCCTCGAGACGCTGAGCGTTCGGAGAGCCGCGAGGACACGTGCTTACTGGGGGGCTTGCCTTCTTCCTGCTGGGCTCCTAACCTCCGAGTCTGTTCCAACCAATCAATATCTGTAGGAACTTATGCGTTCTATTGGAATTGGTGGGCGAGGGGGGCCCCGCCTGGTCTCCGCGCCCGGGACGGCTCCCGCTGCCTGCGTCCTAGCACCCCGCCCGGCGGCCGGCCGAAACCGCCCGGTGGCACCGGTTTCCCACGATTTTGTCTCCGAACTGGTGTGCGTGGGGCCAGAAGGAAAACGCACGAGAGGGAGATGTCGAATGGCAGAGGCGGACGGCCTTCTCCCAGACCGAGTTTGGGGCTGGGGACATCCCGCTCGGAACCTGCAAGCGGCCCGGAGTCGCGGCGGGCTCGCTGCGGAGCTGCTCGCCTAGGAGTCCGAGTCGCCGCGGAAGCAAGCGGACGCGAGCCCCTGGGCGGGTGGTTCAGGTTGAACGGAAGGGACACACCTGGAGGACTAATAAGTAGGCACTTAGAGAACATAAGAGAGCAATAAACCGGATCAGAGCCTAGTATCTGACAGGGCCGGCAGGGAGACTTTGGGGAGCTTCATTCCCGAAGTGTTCACGTGTGCCAGCGTCCCCACTCGTCCCCTCCTCTCCATTTAGAATGGTTTTCGTTCGTTCTCCTTCTCCACGCACAGGCGGCTCGAGGGCCCGCGAAGACTGCGGCTAGGTGTCCCGGCGGCGGCGCGCCTCCCGCCACAAGGACTGTAGGTCGTCGCGCTGGGCCCAGGAGCGCCCCGGGGCCCGGTGGCCAGTAGTCCCCGCCGCCTGTCCTCTGTCCGGCGCCTGGCAGAGGACCGCTCCCGGCTCGGCTCGGGCCCCGTCGCACGATGCCAGCCCAGAGGGGTTCTCCAGGGCTTGGGCGGAGCGGGGACCAGCTGCTCCACGAGCTGTGGACGGGTCCCAGGGGCGCGGCGCTCACGCCGAGGACAATTTGGGGTAGGGGGTTATATTTTCTCCCTGGCGAGCGCGGAGCTGTTGGCAGGCGCCGAGAAACCGAGTGTTTGGTGGGATTCGAGAGCGCGCGGCGTGGGGAGGACCCCACGGGCAGCGCACACCTCCAGGAGTGCTCCAGCGCCTGGGGCGCCGCACCTGAGTGACAGCCTCTCCTTTTACCGGGCGACCCAGGAGAGGGACTCAGCGTTACCCGTGTGGACTGTCCGGTCCTGCCGGGCGCTTTGGGGACGCGCTTACTCCGAGTTACTCTTCCCGGGCCAGTCTTTGCATGGCTCTTTTTCCCCTGCACCTCTTGTCTCCTTTTCCAGACTTATTCCCCCTCCTCCTCCCCGTCTGGCTCTCTCCGCCCCTTTAACCGCCTTAACTCCTCTCCTCTTCTTCCTTCCCATTCATCCCTTTGCCCCCCCCCCCTTCCCAGCACTTCGGCCTCCCCTCCCCTGTGTAACGTCTCCCTTCTCTTTTCGACCCTCCTTCTCTTCTTCACCCCATCTTCCATCCTGGTTTCTCTCTTTCTCCCCTTCTCTTCCTTCCCTTGCTCCTTCTCCTCTTCCTCTCTTCCTTCCCTCTCTTCAAACCCGGATCTGCAGCCGCGCTCCTGTGTCCCTGCGTCGCGGCGCTGCCACATGGGGGGCTGCAGGCAGCGCGTGGAGGGGACAGCGAGAAAGTCCTCACCGCCTTGCGGGAGGCAATCGCCCTGGCCTCTCTTGGCCTCGCGCCACCCCCGGACCTCCGCTCCCCGCTTGGCCTCTGGACCACGGCTCAAAATTTGCTCACACTCTCCCGCACACTGCCCTTCGATTTGAAATCTAACGCGTTTTAAATAGCTAAAGAATTTCTATTCAACTCCTTGGATTTTCCACTTTTTCCACCTCGCAGAGGGGGTCTGAGGGCACAAGACTCAGATGTAGGGGGGAGAGAGAGATTCCAGATCCCGGGAGTCTGGAGCCTCGAGCTGTCTGTCGCTTATAATCAAAGCTGAGCCTCCATTTTTTCATTATAAATGGTAATCGTAATACCTACCTACTTCACAAGGTTGGCCTTTCATAATCCATGCCTTTACACAAGCTTTTCCCTTTATGGGAACGCCCTCCACAGCCTACCCCCTCCCTCCATCCCTGCCTGAAAAACTAGTTCAAGACCCATCTCAAATGTCACCTCCTCTGTGAAACGGTTCCCCACTCCCCAAGGCTGTTGATTCCTACCTCGGTGGTAGTGGTTCCTTTGCTGCATTATCTTTTACATGTTTATTTCACTCACTGGACAATGAGCTCCTGGTGTGTTACTCATCTTGTATAACCAATACTAGCATGACACCTGGCACATAGTAGGCTCTCCGTAAACGTGTCATGAATAAATGAATGCACGAAAGCTGAGATGATTCCATAACGTGTGTGTGAAAGACCCAAGCATATAATGGGACTTGAAATCTTGTACTGAATTGGTCTTTCTCCTCAAATGAGTCTTTGCCTCTCTCTTTTCTCGATATTTTTGGTTTTTTAGCAATGGCATCTAGCCCAATTCCCATTTTGCTCCCATCTCTCTCTTTTCCCTCCCTCTCTCCTTCTCTCAGACTGTAAAGGGCTTCTGTGGGAGGAAGCACACCCCAGCTGTCAATCATGAAGTGGGGCTTTGGTCAGGAATAGTCAGGGGTTTAGTTTCCAACATTAATGAAGTGGCTGGAACAGCAAACATCTGCCAAAGAGACTCAAACCTTTTCCAGCTGCTGGAGACGCACAGACACTTCCCAGCCTCCTGTGACTCTACCCAGGCAGTGTCTGCCCTGGTGCCCAGGGAGGGGAACACACACAGAGAGGAACAGAACCGTCTGCAGTGAGCCACGCTTAGGCAGGCATGGAAGGGGATAAAAATTCAGGAAATCAGCCCCCCATTCCATCTGGCACCTGATTCCTGGGGACAGAGCCCAGCCAGAAAGAAGGGGACAAGGACATCTTTGCAACGTTAGGAGGCTCAGACAGTCAAACACCAAGAAATCCCTCTTTCCTACTTCAGTTCACACCTGGTATCTCCACTCAACTAGAACTCATAAAATTTAATAAAACAAAGTGGTTTTTAAAAATTCTAGGGCAGCATTGAAATTGCATGCAGGCTTTCACCCTAGATGAACTCAGCTTGGTTTTTAGTTTATCCTTTTATAACCTTGGGCTATGTGTCAACGTAGATCTTCAGAAGCAGCCACACCAAAGGTCTTATAAATATATTTCCAATCTCTTTTCTCCAAAGAAGGGAAGGGGGACAAAAGAACTTTTTATATTCTAGTAAAGTGTATTTAATAACTTGTATTTCAGTTGCTGAGTTTTGAAATCATTTCAGACACGTAAAAGCAAAATAGGGAAAGCCTTGTAAGTTAATATTCCCCTGGGCCCCAGGGCAATGCCCACACTGCTGTCTGTGGAGCCCAGCACGGCAGCCTTGCACAACAGAAAGTTAGAGGTGGTATACAAGGAGGCTAGCTTATTTGTAATGATGATATTCATTTACAAGAACTGCTCTCATACACGGTAAAGCATCGTTTCAAGAGAGGGCACAAATGTAATCCACTTGACAAATGAGTCTGGGAAGGTCTGAGTAAGTCTTTCTGTCTTTTCTCAAAATAGTTTTCTGGAGGAAAAGTTTAAACTGAAAAAATAACCCGCAAAAACCTAAGACAATTAACTATGTCTGCAGAGCACTAAAATGTTATGAAGACTGGAAATGCAGTTAATCGTGCAAATGTTTCCAAATTTTTAATAGTTTGGTATACAGATTAAAATAATTTGTTTTGTGGGGTGCCTGGACGGCTCAGTCGGTTAAGCGTCTGACTCTTGGTTTCGGCTCAGGTCACAATCTTATGGCTTTGTGGGTATGAGCCCCTAGTAGGGCTCTGTGCTGGCAGCTCAGAGCCTGTTTGGGACTCTCTCTCCTCTCTCTCTCTCTCTCTCTCTCTCTCTCTCCCTCTGTACCTCCCCCATTTGTACTATTTCTGTCTCTCTCAAGATAAATAAACTTTAAAAACATTTTTTTAATCAAATAATATCATTAGTTTTGCGAATCCTTTCCCTTTCTTACTGGTGTTATCGTGACCTGAGACAGCCCTATTGCTGCCAATGGCCTGTGTGCTTTGATTATCTCAACTGACATAGCCAGGCAAATAAAATTTGATCTCTCCTATCTTTGTCATAATGTGGTGAAAATAAATATGAGTGTTTGGAGCATCCCTGGCCTCGACATCATTTTTCTCCACCGGATAACCCTTCACCAAGGAGAGAACTACAAACAGAAAAGGCACATCTCAACGTGCAGTGGGGCAGAGCCCTGGGGTAAGTGGAAAGAACCTTTGAGCCAGGCAAATCTGGGTTCCATCCTGGCCAATCACTTAGTAACTCCCCTGACCTCTGGTCTCCAACCGTAACATGTGGGCGATGGCAGCCAATTGGAGGTTTGCTGAAAGAGTCCATGCAAGATCGCATGCACGGCACTCCCACCACCTTTCCCCTGAGTTCAATTGGCGACCAAAAACCATCACCCCAAAAACCTGCTTTTTAAAAAGCATTAGAGCCTTTGCTATTTTGCCTGTGTTTGGGTTTGGGTTTTGCTCCATGTTCAAAACCCAGGATCCACTGAGAAATAAAAAGCGGGGGAAGGAGGAAGCAGAGGAGTATGTGACTGTTGTTCACTAAAAGGAAATGGCCTGGCCACCAAGAGTCCCCAAGTGCTACTTAACATCTGGCACCTACAGCCACAGACTCAGCACATCTGCAGGCGTCAATCATTCTAACGAGCACTTCGCAAGAGACTGACTCATTTATAGTTGTTACATTTTCTTGTCTGCAAAAAAAAAAAAAAAAAACCACAAAAAAACACAAAAACAAAACCAAACCAAAAAGCAACAAACAAACAAACAAAGCAAACCATGATCCTGCACCCACTGGGTGACATCCCATTCAAATCATCTCATAAAATATTTTTATTCTCTCCTTTGCCTCAAGCAGGCCAGGTTGGGTTTCTCATGAACTCTTTGTCATGTTCCCTAACACAGGGCTAGTCAGCAACCCAACAAGGCAGGATCTCAGAGAACAGGCACTTAGCAGTGGGACATTCACATGGCCCGTAATCGAGGACAAGCAGGCTCCTGTGTCAGCCAGCGCAGGGAAAGACTCGTGGGGCCAGTCGGCCTTCCGAACCCATGAAGGTAAAACAACACTCATGAGAGCTTTGAATGATTAAAGAAATTTGCTGGTATGATTGTCGTTTGCGAATACAGAAGAACATTTACCAAGGACACCGGGTGCAGTGTGCCAGTCACAGAATGTAATGGTTTCTGCGTTCCAGGTTCCGCAGAAAGAAGGAGCTTGTACTAACTAGTGGACATAGGTGCTAATCACCCACTTAGGTCTACGCAGAGAGGGTGTGCCTTTGTGTGCATGCCTGCCTGGGCTCATGGTCTGTAGACTTTTTTTTTTTTTTTAGGAGGGATGAAAAACTGGGTAAGAAAGAGGAATTTTTAAAAAGGGGGAAGGAGGTGCGGCACCTGGGTGGCTCAGTCGGTTAAGCGTCCGACTTTGGCTCAGGTCATGATCTCACGGTGAGTCCAAGCCCCTTGTCTGGCTCTGTGCTGACAGCTCAAAGCCCAGAGTCTGCTTCAGGTTCTGTGTCTCCCTCTGTCTCTGCCCCTCCCCTGTTCTCTCTCTCTCTCTTTCTCTCAAAAATAAATAAACATCAAAAAAAAAAAATGTTTTTAAGGGGGAAAGGAGAGACATTTGAAAATCTTGTTGGCTAAACAAATTCAAGACAAATCCATAATCTGCGGAGAAAAAAGAAAAAGGAGCCGAGTTGCCCAGCCAAAATTTCACATTTTTAGTACCCTTCTGTCCTGGGTTCGGCCTAGGTTACAATGCAGGCCTTCATACATGGAACAGCATGTAGACCGTTTCCTTTTTGAAGAAATAAACCCCAATTTGAAATATTTCTCACAAAGATGGCCTCGTAAGAGAAAATTGACCTCTGTGAGCTATTTAGAGCGAATGTTTTTATTATCAGGAGAGATTACAATGCGGCAGATACGCTCAAGCAAAATGGTCCTTGCTTACTTTCAAAAGTTACAGGGGTGCTCAGATCTAAATCAGCTATAAATTACCGAAGTAAATGAATGGGGTGATGCCAATCTCTGTGCATTGCCATTACACAAGCAGCCTGCCCTTTTAAAAGGGATTTGAAGTCATCACAGAACAGAGAATCCCCGATATTATTGCCAATCTACATCCTGATACGTTTACTTAAGTCAATTATTGAGTCTCTTAGATTATGTCTACATAAGCTGCCAAAACATCTGGTCATTTCAATCAGTTCGATAAAAGGTTCTGCCAAGCCAGGGGAAAAAATTAGTCAAATTAGTTCTTTGTATAGGCAGAACAATGGATTATTCTCTCAGGGAAGTCAGTAAATGGATACAGCTCAAAAGGTTTTGGTTTTCGCTTCTGAAACCAGAATACAGTCCAGAGTTCCTGAAGGAGGTTGTGATTTTTATCAAGTAAATGTTTGGGAGGTATTCTGACAGAATTTCTGTCCAAAATGTCATGGGTATGAAGATGACTTAGCCACATTTCTGAGACAGTTCTGTGCTCATTTGAATTCTATGCTCTCAAGGTTGGGACTATGCCAGAACTAGGCCAGACTGGTGTTTCCTAAATGTTGAAAAATAAAAGCGGCAATACTAGAAATCACAGAAAAGTGTGTGTTCCCCCTGGAACTTACTAGCGTTTCTATGAGCATGTGACCTCACTTCGGGATCCCAGCCCAACATTCTGCCCATATTACTCCATTTTCCTTTCACATTACGGTTCTCACTTACGGACTAAAAATTCTCTGATCTGAAACGTTTTATGGAATGATTTAGTTCAGAAATCTGTATTAGAATGCAAGGTCCTGCTTGAATAAATGCGTTGGAAGAACATTTTTTATGTTCATTTCAGGCAACATTAAGTACAGATAACCTACCCATGTCCGGTTTTATATGGCTTTGTTTTCTGTGCATTTATTTGGAGTCTTTTTAAAGCCACAATTAGAAATAATTATTGTTATAATTGAATAATGTAAACTTTATATTGTCTGAGATGACTCACCCTCCCACTGAATATTCCAGAGTGCATGATCTCTTAGGCTGATGTCTGTGTATAACTTGTTAAATGTCTATAGCTTAATTGTTAAGGGTTAATTGTCAATGAATTAGTAAAAACAAAAACAAACAAACAAATAAACAAACAAAAGGCTTTCTGTCTCCTTTAGGAGAGAAAATAAATCTTTACTTCAAGGACAAAGAAATTAAAAGAAATCCAATTTCCCAGGTAGGAGGAAGATAATTTTTGAAAGAGAGAAAAAGACTTGAATTTAGAACTTTAATCTGAAGTTGTATTTAGAAGTTCAACCTGAATCTTGCTTAATAAAATCTGGGGTCCAGTGAAGGAATGATGTTCATGTGGCCAAGGCTGAGGTTGGTAGTATCAAAACTTTTTGGAGAATTAGGCGGCAAGACTCTGGAACTAAGCATGGGATGAACAAGGAAGTTCAAACAGGGAAAGGAGGGTAGATTATAGTTGACTTCTTATGGAAAGAACCAGAATTTGTTTTCCATCTGTAAGGACTAATTATGCAGAGTTTATGCCTTCATCTATCTAGTATAATTTTGGAAAAGTAGGTTTTACTGCCTTGGAGACCAGAAAAGGGGGAGGACAGAAGGGAGGGTGCTGAAGAGAGGAGACACGCAGATTGGGTATCGTGAACACAGAATGTGCAGATACATTCCTGAGGACCACAAAATGATTAATGTGCTTGAAGAGTAGGGCTGGACCTTGAATTCAAACTTTAGAATACACACGTGTGTGCGCACGCGCATGGACACACACACACACACACACACACACACACACACACAGTAGCCTACAAGTAGGTTACTGTCCTGATGACAAACTAAGAAGTAATCTACAAGGTAATATTGTGGAATACAGAGAGATCCAAACAAAAGCGGCCAAATTAGTCACACGCTGTTTGTGGGAACATAAACTGGTATGACATTTCTGGAAGGCAGTTTGGCATTATGTCTCAAATTCAGAATCAATCCAGTAAAGCCCAACCTAGGAATGTAAACCAAGGTTGTGGTTCTCAGACATGACTGCACACAACAACCTGGTTGGAGTGCTATGTCTTTTTCCCCAGACGGGAATCTGGAGGTGTGAGAACTGATATTTTTAAACAAGCAGCCTTCTTAATTTTGTTACCGTCTAACAAACAGATGTGAAAGAGATAATAATAAAGGCGGGAGAAGCTATAAGCAGAAGCAAATGTGTTAATTGTAAAAATCTTAAAATTGCAAGAATGGGAAAATCTCTTTCACATCTCTGAACCTCAGTTCTCTGTCTTTGCAGTAAAAACACTCAATGCCATTCCTGTGAGATTAGATAAAGATTCCACATAAAAGCCCCAGACAATGGTTGACACATTGTTAAGGATCAATAAATTCTAGGGTGCTTGGGTGGCTCAGTCGGTTAAGAGAATGACTGAATTTTGGCTCAGGTCTTGATCTCCCAGTTGGTGGGCTCCAGCCTCACATCGGGATCTGTGCTGACACTGTGAGATCCTTTGGGTTTCTCTGTCTCCCTCTCTCCTCCCCTCCCCTGTGCGTGCACTCTCTCTCTGTCTCTAAAGGTGCCCAAAGGCCTGTTCAAACATTAACAACGATTCCTTGATAATGGAATTTCAGGGGAGTTACTTTCCTTTCTGTAGTTTTGAGTACTGCTCAATTTTACAATTAACACTTATTTTCCCCCCAAAACGTTACATTAAGTTCAAAAAAATAAACTGTACTTCAATAACATCTTACATTTGTATAACACTTCCATTTACAGAAAATTTCCAATTGTGTTACTTTGCGTGAACCTCACACAGTCCTGTGAATGAAAAAGGACATGTCTCATTTCCTTTTTACAGATAAGGAAACCAAAGGTAAGTGGTTTACTTACACCCACACTGCTTGCTATCTTTACAAATCCTAGTGTCAAACCCAGGTGTTTTTTGTTTTTGTTTTTGTTTTTGTTTTAGAGATAGAGAAAGAGAGAGAATCTTAAGCAAGCTCTATGCCCAGCGCAGAGCCCAATGGGGTTTAATCTCAGGACCCTGGGTTCATGACCTGAACCAAAACCAAGAATGCCACACTCAACCAACTGAGCCACCCGGGCTGCCCTCAAACCCAGGTCTTTTGAGCCCAACAGCATACTTTCTATGGGACAATACTCCCTCACTGATCCCAGTTAATATTTAAAAAGAGGGGGGCACCTAGGCGGCTCACTCATTGAGCATCCAATTTCGGCTCAGGTGGTGGACTTCAGCTCAGGTCGTGGTCTCCCCGTTAGTGGGTTGGAGCCCTGTATGGGGCTCTTTGCTCTCAGCACACAGCCCGCTTCAGATCTTCCATTGCCTTCTCTCTCTGCCCCTCCCTGGCTCGCACTCTCTTTCAAAAATAAATTAATTAAAAATAATAATAATAAAACATTTTTAATGGATTTCTGTTTTATGAATATGTATTTTTTCTTATCCTCTGCATTAAGAAGAATACTAAGCACTTGATAAAACTGAGAAAAGTTGAATACCAATATGCCTGATATGGCAACAGTAAAGTCAAAAAATATCAAAGTCAGGTGTTTGATACAAACCTTCACCTTTCCATGTGCCCTGCGGGTTTCGGAGGACACGAGAAATCCTCTAGAGACAGTCCCAGTCACCTGTTACAAGTTAACAGAAATTTCATGAGCCAAGAAAGTAAGTTGGCAGTTATATAGAATGGAGACCGCTGTTGGGGTTCCTCTGAGTTCTCACTGGTTTTTCAGCTCCTAGTTATCCGGCCAGAGGCATCCGACGGAGCTTTAGGGCCAAGCAAGTTTGGCTTTCCACCGCGCCTGAAATCAGGGGACTATTCTAAGGGAGCAGCCTCGATCAAGGGCCGCGGAGTGGCTGACACTGCCCTCTCCTGGATGAAGAGGAAGAGCAGCGTCTGTGCTGTGGAATCCCGTCTCCCCCTACCGGCAGAAAAAATTACTACACCGAAGACCCGCGCTAGGGAGGTGATGAATCAGCGCCCATCGCGGTCCCACGGTTTCCAAACATTATCTCGGCGCGGACAAGCTCGGGTGGAATTTAGCAGCTATCATTCGATGGGTGTTCAGTGCAGACATTTAAGTAACTCTGCGGCCGCACAGAGTTCGGTTCTCTGCTCTGGGGGCTCCTCAACCCCAGTTCTGTGACAGAAGTGTCAGAAGTTGCTATTCTTTCCTAAAATAGTGAAGCGGATCAAGAGACACTCTTTATCTTTGCTGGCCCTAAACCCTAGTCTTAGTCCTGATAGTCTCACTATCAAAGATTTAAATTGTCGGGGCGCCTGGGTGGCTCAGTCGGTTGGGCATGCGACTTTGGCTCAAGTCGTGATCTCACAGTCGGTGGGTTCGAGCCCCACGTCGGGCTCTGTGCTGTCGGTTCAAGAGCCTGGAGCCTGCTTCGGATTCTGTGTCTTCCTCTCTCTCTCTTTGCCCCTCCCCAACTCACGCTCCGTCTGTCTCTCAAAAAATGAATAAAGGTTAAAAATTTTTTTTAAAAGTCTTATACAACATAATTCTACTTCTATTTAATAAGGGCATTTAACAAGGGAGGATACGACAAAAGCACGTAGTACAAGTAGAAAGGCTGGAGCATGCAGTTACAAGATCCCGGACTGTGCCCGCAATACCACCGTGTAAGAGATGCGGCTCTCCTCTGGCGTAGGTTTGGAGGCCTCAACCATAAGGAAAGGCTCACTCTCTCAAGTTAGTCTCAAGATGTAATTAGCTGATGTTGGTAGATCTCTCGTGTATTCAGCAATGTGTACCTACTTTTACATTTTAATTATGGGTCGGATGCACCGACAGGACTCAGAATTCATAGATGACACCTGGTCTCCCTTAACTCAGGTTATAGACCCTCTTTGAAGAAAGAGAGTTGAAGGTCTGGTGGAGGAAAAATGTCAAAAGTAAAATATTAATAACAAGATGAATATGAAAGAAGGGACATAGAAAGAACTCAACATTTCCTGCCAGGAGGGAAAGCCCTGACCCCATACACCGTAAATTCAAAGCTGACTTTGCTATGTTCTCATTAACAAACACCCGTATTTCCTTATCCTCTCTCTTCTTGGAATGGATCTTCCTGAGCAAATCAGTGTTGCCTGGCATGAAAAACGAGTATGTACATACCTACAGCAACTCCCCCTGTCCTCAACAAAATTTTCAAAACAAAACGTCAATTCATGTGACTTGCTTAAATTACCATGACACCATGGAGAGTGATTAAGAAGCTGGCTGAGATGCTGTGCTCCTAATGACTGTTCAGCCAATCAGATAACTGAGTTAAGGACAGGATATTGTTATATTTCAATATATTTAATAACACATTCTTAAATGGCAGCATTTCCTTCTTTGCATTGCACTGCATTGTCTTAATTGTGGCAGTGCACTGTGGTTTTGTGATATATCTAATGTGTGCAAATTGAACATAGAGATCATCTATCCTATGGATATTCATTAAGCACCCACTTTGCCCCAGGCACCATGTTTGTTCAAAGAAATACACGTTTCTTGTGCTCGCGTCAGCAGCACATATACTAAAATTGGAAGAAGTACACGTTCCTGGTCCTCAGAATAATATACCCATAACAGAGACAGACTGATACCCAAGATTATGTACTGGGAACTATGGGAGCACAAAAGAGAGGTACCTAGGGGCGCCTGGGTGGCTCAGTCGGTTGAGCATCTGACTTCGGCTCAGGTCATGATCTCACAGTTCGTGGGTTCGAGCCCTGCGTCGGGCTCTGTGCTGACAGCTCTGAGCCTGGAGCCTGCTTCAGATTCTGTGTCCCATCCCCACTCATGCTCTCTCTCTGTCTGTCTTAAAAAAATAAATAAAACATTTTAAAAAATTAAAAAAGAGAGAGAGAGAGTTACCTAGCTCAGTGTCCAGAGGGATCAGGGAAGGATTTCAAGAGGAACTGTCATCTTAGCTAAGACTTGAAGGTAGAGTATGACTTAGCTGGGAAGAAAGGAATTGGGGAGAGCATGCAAGGCACGTGGGGAAAAACATCTAAGACCGAGGGACAAGAGAAAGTGTCTTGTTGGGATTTGCAGCACTGAGTGTGGTTGAAGCATAGGTTGAGAGGGGAGACTGTTAAGAGGAAGTGAGAGAAGAAAAGTAGGGCCAGATCCTAAAGCATCTCTTAAGCTAGGTTATTGATTTACATTTTATTCTGAAAACAATGAGGCACGGAAGGGTTTATGGCAGGAGAATGACATAACCACATTAGTGCTTCTGATAGCCCTGGCCACAACGTTTGCAGAGTGCAGACCACAGCAGAGCAGGAACATTCAACCGGAGGCAGGGAAATCAGGTCAGAAGTTACTATATTAACCCAAGTGAGAGAAACCCAAGTGTTTCTCCTTGCTTGAGAGAAACAAGGAGA
Organism: Panthera pardus; assembly: GCF_024362965.1. Lineage (NCBI taxonomy): Eukaryota > Metazoa > Chordata > Mammalia > Carnivora > Felidae > Panthera > Panthera pardus. The sequence continues at coordinate 88,983,982 of NW_026526677.1, forward strand.
GATTGAAGTGGTTTTCAGAAAATAGACTCTATGAAACTCAAGGATTATTTAGATGGGCGAAAATAAGGAAGTCAAAGTAAAGAGTGAGATCCATTTAATATCCAGAATAAAAAGAACTCCTACAACAACAAAAACACAAATGACCCGGTTAAAGAGTAGGGAAGGGACATTAATAGATATTTCTCCAAAGACAATGTACAAGTGGCTAAGAAGCACACGAGAAAATGTTCAACATCAGTCACTAGAAAAATGCAAATCAAAACCACCACGAGTTATCACTTCACACCTACTAGGATGGCAATAATCAAAGAAAATGGAAAATAACAAGTGTTGGCAGGGAGGTGGAGAAATTAGACCCTTGTACATTGCTGGTGCAAATTTACAATAGTACAGCTGCTGTGGAAAACAGTTCCTCAGAAAGCTAAACATAGCATTCCCATATGGCCCAGCAGTTCAGATCCTCGATATATACCATAAATAATTCAAAACAGGGGTTTAAACAGAGTATATACCTAAGAGAATTGAAAATACTCAGTCAAACCAAATCGTATGTACAAATGTTCATAGCAGCATTCTTCATAACGGTAACAGCCCAAATGTTCATCAGCCGGAGAGGGGATAAATGGTGTTACACCCATACAATGAAATGCTACCACAGCAATTACAAATAAATTACAACCGCTAGACACACAGCGTGCATGAATTCCATAGACAAAAACTTTGAGGGCTAGAAGCTGGACACAATAGATTCATGAAATATGATCCCATGTCTATTATTTTTAAGAACAGGCCAAACTAATCCACGGTGACGTAAGTCAGAATGGGGTCTACCTTTGGCGGAAGGTAGTGACTGGGCAGTGTCTGAGGGGGACTTCTGAGGTGCTGGAAATGTTCTAGGCCCTGACCCACGTGGGAGGTACACGGAGCTATACTTTTATAAAAATTCCTGAAGCTGTCAACATAAGAAGTGTGTACTTTATGTGTGTTTTATCTCAATTTTTAAAAATGTTTTTAAATGCCCTTTAAAGTTAATGACTGGATTATTTAGACAAATATAGAATGAGCAGAATATCCTAGAAAGGGAATGCAGCACCAATTGTATCTACAGTTGACATTTGCTGATGCTCGCTGTAAATTGTTGTCTTAGGCAGCTCAGGCTGGAGGCAGGGTAACTTAAACAACAGGAATTTATTCTCACAATTCTAGAGACTGGAAGTTCAACATCATGGTACCAGCAGGGTCTGTGTTAGCAGGTGAGAGCTGTCTCCTTTCTTCTTCTTCTTCTTTTTTTTTTTTTTCAATGTTTATTTATTTTTGAGAGATAGAGCATGAGTGGAGGAGGGGCAGAGAGAGAGGGAGACATGGAATCCAAGGCAAGCTCCAGGCTCTGAGCTGTCAGCACAGAGCCTGACGTGGGGCTCGAACCCATGACCCATGAACCCATGACCTGAGCTGAAGTCAGATACTTAACTGACTGAGCCAACGCAGGCGCCCCGGTTGTCTCTTCTTATAAGGACACTAATTCACCCTAAGGGCCTGCCCTTATGACCCCATCTAAAACTAATTACCTTCTGAAGGCCCCATCTCCAAATACCAGCTCATTGGGTGTTAGGGCTTCAGCGGATGAATTTGAGAGGGAATACAGTTTAGTCCTTGGCAGTGGTGGTAGGTTCCCAATTTCGAGAAATCTAAAAACAGCGTGAGGAAAAACGAAAGAACCCAATGATCCATTTCATATAAATTCAGGAATATTTACTAGATGACACAAAAAGTAAAATAATCTTTGGCAGATGTGGGAGAATTCTGAGATGTCCCAAGATCCCTGTCCCTTGGTATACGTGTTCTGTATAGTGATATAGTTCATGTTCTGCACTGTGATTATGATGGAATATCATTCCTGGGATGATATGGCAAAAGGGATTTTGCAGATGAAATTAAGATTCAAAGCAGCTGACCTTAAGATAAGGAGATAATGTGAGTGGGTCTGGCTTAATCACTCGAGCCTTTAAATTGGGGCATAGAGGTCAGAGACAGATGTAAAACAAGAAAAGGGTTCAGTGCACCATTGCTGGCTGGAAGATTGAAAGGACCATGTGGTAAGGAAAGTGGGCAGCCTCTGCAGGCGGAAAGCGGCTCCTGTCTGATAGCTAGCAGGGAGTCTGGGGCCCTCAGCACTAAAACTGCAAGGAGCTCAATTCTGGCATTGATGAGATTAAGCTTGGAAGCAAAACTTCGTCAGAACTTTCAGGTAAGAATTCAGGTCTGGGGCACTTGGGTGGCTCAGTCAGTTCAGCATCCAATTCTTGGTTTCAGCTCAGGTCATGATCTCACGGTTCATGAAATGGAGCCCTGCGTCGAGCTCTGTGCTGACAGTGCGGAGCCTGCTTGGGATTTTCTCTCTCCCTCTCTCTCTGCCCCTCCCTGACTTGCTCGGTCACTCTGAAAATAAATAAATAAAGACTTTTAAAAAGAAGGAAAAAAGAATCGTCTGACTCTCAGACTTTGGCTCAGGTCATGATCTCACAGTTTGTGTGTTCGAGCCCTGCATCGGGCTCTGCGCACTGATGGTGCAAAGCCTGCTTAGGATTCTCTCTCTCCCTCTCTCTGCCCCTCCCCCACTTATGGAATTCATGCTCTCTCTCTTTCTCTCTCAAAATATATAAATAAGCTTAAAAAAAAAAAGAATTCAGTTGCCACCTTGATTTTAGCCTTGAGTAGATGATCTATCCTTGGCACACCAGACTTCTGACCTACAGAACTGTGAGCTGCTAACACATGAATGCTGTTTGTGGTAATTTGTTGCACAGCCAAAGAAAACTAATTAGCAAAGCTGTCATAGGTTTAGAAATTATATACACAGAACACCAATACAGTGAAGGTACTCAACCAATGGTGGCTATTACTACCGCATAAACTAACAATTACAAGATAATGACTATAATGAAGATGTTTCTACCAGGTGCACTGGGGGAAAGCAATCCTAAATCTTTCTGAGGGATTCATGAAAAGTTCCTCTGAGAGAGTAGACTCTGAGTTGCGACCGATGAATGAGTTTGTAAGTTACCTCAGCCTGAGTCATGAGAAGCAGAGAACTATGAGCTCCGCGTTCATAAAGCATCGAGTGAAAAGTGTTGTCAACGAAGAGCAAGTAGGAGATAGAGATGATCAGGTTTTCGGGGTCCAGTTCTTTCCTGCTTAAAACCTTCCATATGGGGGGTGCCTGGCTGGCTCAGTCAGTAGAGCATGCGACTCTTGTTCTTTGGGTTGTGAGTTCCAGCCCCACGATTGGTACAGAGATTACTTTAAAAGAAATGTTTTTACAGATAAACTGAGGCAGGGATGCCTGGATGTTTCAGTCGGTTGAGCGTCTGACTTTGGCTCAGTTCACGACTTCACAGTTCATGAATTCGAACCCCACATTGGGCTCACTGCTGTCAGCACTGAGCCTGCTTCAGATCCTCTGTCCCCCCCCCCCGCCCCTCCCCTACTCGTGCTCTCTCTGTCTCTCTCTGTCTCTGTCTCTCTCTCAAAAGTAAAAATAAACATTAAAAAAAGATAAACTGAGGCATATAAAAAATGTAAACCCTCTATACAGAGTAAAATTCAAACTCCTTTGGAACTACAAGAACTGGTTTGTACCTACATCTTGCACCTCACATTCTATTACCGTTCTCTTCAAGTGCTGTCGTAAATTGTATTATTTACCCCAATTCTCCACCATTCCCTGTATCCATCCATTTGTCATTTTCAGCACCTTTTCACTCAACAATGTGACTCGTTTGGCCAATAGAACGAAGCAGAAGTGATGTGTCTGTTCTGTGTCTGTCTGGACTTGAGACCTCTTCTGTGCCTACTCATACTCTTTCACTGCTGAAGTCACCATGAGAACAATATACCCGGTGGGTCACTTCCCCCAGAAGGAAGATGGGAGACATGCAGAGGAGGACCAAATCACCCCAGCCAGGGTCAGCCCAAATCAGTCAACCCTCAGCCAACCTGCCAATAAACCATTGCTGCTTTCAGCTTCAGAGTTTTCTGAAGCTACTTGAGGCAATGGCTGACGATAAAAAAACAAAACAAAACATGGGAATCTGAGACACCTGTTCATAGAATGTACTAGCTATAGTGGCCACAATTCTATGTTGTTTCTCTCATCAAGAAGTAGAGTCAAAATACACCTGGGTGGCTGAGTCGGTTAAGCGTCTAGCTCTTGATTTTGGCTTGGGCCATGATCTCGAGGTTCTGAGATAGAGCCCCATGTCAGGCTCCCCCCTGCTCCTCTCTCAAAAAGAGAGAGAGAGAGAGAGAGATTCTGACTTGGCCTTCTAACTGACTTCAACCAATAAAATGCAGCATCAGTGACACCAGAACGGTCCTGGGCCTGCTACTCAGGAGAACCTTCAGTTCCACTTTTCCTTCTTGGGAGTCAGCTGTCATATAAAAAGTCTAGCTGCCCTGAGAGACCATACCAGGTCTCTTTGTGAGGAAAGCCAAACCAGCCATGTGGGAAGACAGTCACCAGGAAGAGGAGTCCCAAGGAGCCGGGTATTGTGAGGCGACGATCCAGTCCAGCCAAGTCGGTGACCTCACAACATGGAGATGCCACAGGGGGCAGATGAACTGCCTATCCAAGTCCTTCCTGAATTCCTGAGCCACAGAATTAGAAACTATGAGTCCTTGTTCTGAACCACTAAGGTCTGGGATGGTTTGTTCCACAGCAATGAATAACGGAAGCACTTGTGCCTTCTGGACATGTTCAGACCTGGCGTCGGACATATTTCCATCCTACAATGACATACTGCTCTGTAGGCCCAATGTTATAGCTCAGTCAAGCAGTTAAGATTCAGTTCAGGGAGAACAATTCAGGTTGCATAATTACTTGGTATCCCGTAGTCAGACATTCCATCTCTGCTAAGGCCCAGTAGCAAGCAGGCAAATACAGAATAGCTGTCCACAGAAGGGGGCATGGCCATGCCCTGGGGTGTCCTACTGGAGACTTCCAGAAGTTTCATAGCATCTCTGTCTGCCAGAGACACTTATAATAGTTTTAGGTCTGCTGGGTTTTATAAGTAAAATTGGTGGGGCAGTTTGAAACGAAGCCTGGACCCCTGCCAAGACTTCTCGTACTGGGCCCCACCCAAAATATGCAACGTTATAGCTTACCCAATGAGTGAGTCAGACCAGCACAGCCAAACATCATACGCAATCTTCCAAAATCCAAAGAGGCCCATAGCCTGTGCCCTTCCCTTGTGGTGAGCAGTGCAAGGTGCAGAAACTTGTGCCTCACCTAGAGGTGGGTATCCTGACATGCCTCAGACCACAGCACCCTAGTGATTTCATCGATGTAGCAAGCAAGTTTCAGCTCCCACTCTCTAGCATATATGGGTCATACTAAGGTACCTGGAGTGCTTTCTAATGCCTTCTTCCAGATACAAACAGAAAAACAGCATCAATGTCAAGTGTGATATTCTGTGGGATATCTTGGCCAATGGTTGCGGAGCAGGAGCCAAAAGCCCTGTTACTGTGCTCCAGTGAGGATGCTCTTTCCAGAAATGCAGCCGTGATAAGCATCACCACCTGATTAAGTTTACCCTACTCTGTAATCTTTGGCAGCTATTCATCTGGTTCCTGCACAAACTAAATAGGAACATTTGAAAACAATTCAGAAATAAGAAAAAGAGTATGTAATGATCATATAATTTCTTACTCTTTCTAATAGAATAAAATAACTAATAGAAGAACCAAAGACCCATGGATGATATTTACAGGGAAAACCAAATGACAAGGTATCCCCATGAACTGTAAAATGCAAGCAGTGAGGGCAACTACCAACAGTACAAGACCAGCAGGGCGTTGGTATATGTGTGAGAGAATGCAAATGGAAGTAATGGCTTATCTGACAAGCCAACAACAGGTGAACCCCAAAATAGCAGCCGGTATCCCCTGGAAACTGTGGTGATCTAACTTGAGAACAGCAGCTGAAACTGAGTAGTTTGGCCTAACCCCATGGTAAGTGAGCGCAAGGAGGCCGAGGTAAAGACAGAAAGGTCTGGAGAGCCTGGTCTCTGTAACTCAAAACTGACCCTCCAAGACTCCCTTCCAGAATAGGACCCATACTGAGGAGAAAGTCCTAAGAGTGAAATCAAAATTTCATAGGGCAGGGATAACAAAGACAAAGGAAGAAAAGACCCAGATGAAGATAAAGAAAGGAAATCTTAGAAAGAAAGCCACTATATTTTTCAACACTGCCGTGAAGTTACAAGAACCACTGTGAACTATGCTGCCTTCTAAACATTCAGGAAAACCAATTTCAATAAAAATTAGCAATAAAAACGAACATCAAAGTCAAATCCCATGGAAATTCTCATAAGAAATAAAAGAACAAGAAACAAAATAACATCTTTACTGGGTAATGAAACATGTCAACATCTAATTCACAGAAGAGAACGGAAATCCTATTTCAAAATAAGTTAAAAGACATTTTTAAAATAACACAAGCTTTCTTCCTTCTTAAATAATTCAGCCACAGAGCCATTAAGCAACAAAGAGGAAGACTGAGCAGAAAGGTAGCTTGGCAGGAGATTGTAGACAGGGCAAGAGGTGGCCAAGTGAGATCCAGTGGAATCAAAAGATGGGTTATATAGGGTAATTGAGTTACATAAAAGTATCAAAGACATCAGGAACCAGGGTTTTCACTGTCAGAGAGAAGGGAACCATAAATTTGAAAAGAGGGAAAGCTATAGGGAACACTCTTGTTGGAAAGGAATTGGAGATGTTGGTATAAACTTATGGTCTTCCATATGGGAAGAATAATTAAATATAGGTGTGTGTGTGTGTGTGTGTGTGTGTGTGTGTGTGTGTGTACTAGTCTGCTCAAGATGCTATAACAAAATACCATAGGGGCGCCTGGGTGGCTCAGTCAGTTAAGCATCTGACTCTTGATTTCAGCTCAGGTAATGATCTCATGGTTTATGAGATCAAGCACCAGCATTGGACTCTGCACTAACAGCACATGGAGCCTACTTGGAATTCTCTCTCTCTCTCTCTCTCTCTCTCTCTCTCTCTCTCTCTCTGTCTCTCTCTGCCCCGCCCCCCCACTCGTGCTCCCTCTCTTTCTCTCTCTCTCAAAATAAATAAATAAACATTAAAAAGAAAAAAAAAAACAAAATACAATAGGCTAGGTGTCTTAATAAGCACATATTTTTCACAGTTCTGGAGCTGGGAAGTCTAAGATCAATGCTGGCCAATTCATTTCCTGGTGAAAGCCCTCTTCTTGGCTTGCAAACATCTAACTGTCTTCTTAGTGGACAAAGAGATCCTCTCTCTCCTTCTCTTCTTATAAAACTGCTGATCTCATAATGCAGGCCCAACCCTCATGACTTCATCTAACCCTAATTACCTCCCAAAGCCTCCATCTTTAAATACTGACTTCTTGGGGCACCTGGGTGGCTCAGTTGGTTGGGCATCCGACTTCGGCTCAGGTCATGATCTCGCGGTCCATGAGTTCGAGCCCCGCGTCGGGCTCTGTGCTGACAGCTCAGAGCCTGGAGCCTGTTTCAGATTCTGTGTCTCCCTCTCTCTCTGACACTTCCCCGTTCATGCTCTGTCTCTCTCTGTCTCAAAAATAAATAAACGTTAAAAAAAAATTTAAATACTGACTTCTTGGGGAGTAGGGCTTCAACATGTGAATTTGGGATGGATACAATTCAGCCCACAGCAGTGTGTGTGCATAGGTGTGCGTATAATTCCTAGACCCAAGTCTGCTTTGGAGCAGCATTGTCTCAATAGCAATGAGCGTAACTTGTACACCCAGACTTTGGTTTCCAAATACCATTCTCCAGTAAAAGGAGCAATAGTCAATTCTAGGATTGGAGCAGAAAAATTCAAGATGAGCCTGGAATATCTTATTGTGACCTTATTGTGTAAGGGAGTTAAAGGACCAATGGGGACATGTCAAAAGGGCAAAGAGGATAGTGTGAAGCGGCTTCCACTGGACAAACCTGGGGCAAATTAAGAACCAAAATAATGAAGATAAACAATTATATTTCACTGAGTAAAAAAAAAAAAAAAGGATTCTATCAGCCAATACTGAAGTTAACAGAAATGAATAAATAAATGAGGAGAGAGGAAAAAAACCTTTCCTTATAGCCCATGCTAAGCAGTAAATGTATAAGAAATGGTGAAATAAGAAAAATCGCTATTTAGAAAACATCATAGTAATAATTCAAGCAAGAAATATGAATATATCCTAAACTACTGGAATAAAGTTGGATAAGTAATGGAATATTCACAGCGTTTCAAAAGACCTACCCACAAAATAAGTATTAATTATAAAGGGGGAAAGTGTAATTTTACAGTGGAGAAACCTGGTAGATAGCACTTTAGTTAAGTGACCAAAGTAACATCACCAATGATAGAACAAATCAACCCCTGATGGAATTACGGTAGGACTAGCGCAGCATCGATGACGTGTGTGATATTTCTGTCCTCAACATTCAAGGACACACAGAATATTGGTGCCACCACTGTGTAAAATAGTATGGAGTTTCTTCAAAAAATTAGAAATAGGGGCACCTGGGTGGCTCAATTGTTAAGCATCAGACTTCGGCTCAGGTCATGATCTTTTCTTTTCTTTTTTTTTAATTTTTGAAAGAGAGACACAGAGCACAAGTAGGGGAGGGGCAGAGAGAGAGGGAAACACAGAATCCGAAGAAGGCTGCAGGCTCTAAGCTGTCAGCACAGAGCCCAATGCGGGGCTTGAACCCACAAACTGTGAGATCATGACCTGAGCCAAAGTCGGACGCTTAACCGACTGAGCCACCCAGGCGCCCCACGTCGTACGTAACCTTACAGTTGGTGTTCGAACCCTGCATCCAGCTCTGTGCTGACAGTTCAGAGCCTGGGGACTGCTTCAGAGTCTGTGTCTCCCTCTCTCTCTGCCCCTCCCCTGCTTGCGCTCTCTCTCTCAAGAAAAAAAAGATAAACATTAAAAATGTTTTTCTTTTAATAGGACTATCGGGGCACCTAGGTGGCTTAGTTGGTTGAGCATCTGACTTCGGCTCAGGTAATGATCTCGCAGTTCAAGAGTTTGAGCCCAGCGTGGAGCTCTGTGCTGACAGCTCAGAGCCTGGAGCCTTCTTCGGATTCTGCGTCTCCCTCTCTCTCTGTCCCTCCCCAGCTTGCACTCTGTCTCTCTCTCTCAAAAATAAACGTTAAAAAATTCTTTTAATTAAAAAATTAAAATAAAATAGAAATATCACATGATCCATTAATTCCACTACTGTGTATTCACCCAAAGAAAATAAAAACATTAATTTGAAAAGATACATACAGGCCTGTGTTTATTGCTACTTTGTTTACAGTAGCGAACATAGGTGAATGAATAAAGATGTGGTTTATCTATACAATGTACTGTTATTCAGCCATAAAAGAGAATGAGCTCTTGCCATTTGCAACACGGATGGACCTACAAGGTATTATACTAAGTGAAACAAGTCAGACAAAGAAAGACAAACACCATATCGGTTTACTTATATGTGGAATCTAAAAAAACAAAACAAGCAAAGAAACCAAAAGAGCAGAAACAGACCCATAACTACAGAGAACAAACTGGAAGTTGCCAAAGGGGAGGGGAGTGGGACACATCTAAAAGCTGTCTGGGATCTTCCCCGAGGTCAGTAGGTACCATCACCACATTCTCCCTGTGTCCGGCTCCAGGATGCTGGTGCCTCCCTGGAAAGAGCTTGTGCACACATCTGGTCCCTGAGCTGGGCTTGGGGGCTCCTGCCCAGGGTAGCACTCCTTGATCACCTGGCTCCCTCGGGGCCTTGGTCAGTGGCAGTTTGTGTTTGCAAGTTCCACAGGACTTTAGCAAACAAACAAAGGGTTCTTAACTGGCTCTCCTCCCCTCCAGGGATTAGCACTGAAAGAGCAGACAGAAATGCCCATCTCTTAGCCTTTCCTTGAAAAAGGCCTATTTGCATACTTTAAAAGCTGTTGCCTAAATGTCTGGCTTCAATCAGCTAGCATCCAGGTGCTGACTGAGACCCCCTCCCCACTGTGGGAGGCTGACAGGTGTTGACACACCCTCAACTATTAGAAGCCCCAGCTGAGGGGCGCCTGGGTGGCTCAGTCGGTTGAGCATCCGACTTCAGCTTAGGTCATGATCTCCCAGCTCGTGGGTTGGAGCCCCGTGTCGGGCTCTGTGCTGACAGCTCAGAGCCTGGAGCCTGTTTCGGATTCTGTGTCTCCCTCTCTCTCTGTCCCAACCCACTCACATTCTGTCTCTGTCTCTCTCAAAAATAAATAAACATTAAGAAGCCTCAGCTGAGAACAAAGAGAGCAGTCTGGACAATCACAAGGGTTTGAGAGAAAACAAAGAGCCCTCCCTCCACCTGCCCCAGGCCAACCTAAATAATGTTTATCTCCTATTCCAGACCATTCCATCAGACTGAGCGTTAGTATTATCTGATGTACAAAAGCCAACACAGGGTATCTATCAGCAGACGTTTCATCAGAAGTTTTGGAGGACCCGTGGCTCCTGGGTAGCTCAGTCGGTTTAAGCGTCCAACTTCAGCTCCGGTCATGATCTCGTGGTTCATGGGTTCAAGCCCCGGGTTGGACTCTGTTGACAGCTCAGAACCTGGAACCTACTTTAGATTCTGTCTCCCTCTCTCTCTGCCCCTCCCCTGCTCATGCTTTGTCTCTGTCTCTTGAAAATAAACGTTAAAAAAAAAATTCTTTTTTAAAAGAAGAAATTTTGGAGGCCTGAAGGGAGTGTCATGATATATTCAAAGTGCTGAAAGAGAAAAATATCTATCCAGAATTCTACATGGCAAGATTGCCCTTCAGGACTGAAAGAGAAATGAAGAGTTTTCTAGACAAGCAAAAAACCAAAGGAGTTCAGTATTGGTAATATAAGAAATGTTAAAGAGACTCCTTCTAGCTGAAACAAAAGGACACTAATTAGTAAGAGGAAAACATCTGAAAGTATAAATTTCACTGATAAAGGTAAAGACACAGTTAAGTTCAGAATACTCTAAGTGTACTCATCTTGGGTACATCATTTGTAAATCTAGTATGAAGGTTAAAAGACAGAAGTATTAAAAATAACTATGTCACCAATAATTTGTTAATGAGTGCAAGGTAAAAAGATGTAAATAGTGGCATCAAAACCGTAAAATATCAGAGGAGAGAGTAAAAATGGAGAGTTATAGTATGCATTCAATGTTAAGTTGTTGGGATGCCCAGGGTGGCTAAGTCGGTTAAGTGACTCTTGATTTCGGCTCAGGTCATGATCTCACAGTTGTGAGATCAAGCCCCACATCAACCTCTGCACTCACTGGATGTATAGCCTGCTCAAGATTCTCTCTCTCCCTGTCCCTTTGCCTTTACCCCACTCATGCACATGCACATTCTCTCTCTCTCTCTCTCTCAAAAAAAAGCAAAAACAAAAAATAAGTTGTTATAAACTGTTATAAATATAATATATAAATATATAAATATAAGATGTTTTATGTAAGCCTCATAATAGCCACAGACCAAAAACCCTTGGTAGATACACAAAAGGTAGAAAGGAATCTAAACATGCCTCTGTGGAAAATCATCAATTCACAAAGCAACAGAGCAACAGTAGAAAAAAGGAATAAAAGAATTCCAAAACAGCCAGAAAACATGTAACAAAATGGCAACAGTTAAGTCCATACTTATCAAATAATTACCTTAAATGTAAAGGGACTAAGTTCTCCAATAAAACACATAGAGTGCCTGAATGGATAAAAAAATGAAACCATCTGTATACTGCCAGAGACTCGTTTCAGCTTTAAGGACACACACAGATTAAAAGTGAAGGGATGGAAAAAGACATTTCATGCACATGGAAGCCACAAGAAAGCAGAGGTAGCTATGTTTATATCAGACAAAATAGAATTTAAAACATACACCGTAGGGGCTCTGGCTGGCTCAGTTGGTAGAGGATGTAACTCTTGATCTCGGGGTTGTAAGTTTGAGCTCCACATTGGGTGTAGAGATTACTTAAAAATAAAATCTTAAAAATAAATAAATAAATTAAATTAAATTAAATAAATAAAATCTTAAAAAACAAAAAATAATAAAACACTGTAATAAGATACAAAGGTCATTGCAAAATGGTAAAGCGGTCGATCCAACAAGAGGATATGATATTTGTAAACGCTTTTGCACCCAGCATAAGAGCACATAATTAAATAAACCAAATATTAGCAGGCCTGAAAGGAGAAATTCACAGCACCACAATAATGGTAGGGGACTTCAATATCCCATTTTCAACAATAGATAGATAATCCAGACACAAAATTAACAAGGATGCAGTGGACTTAAATGACATGTTAGACTAGATGGGCTTAGATACTTCCAGAGCATTCCATCCAAAAGCAGCAGAATCACACTCTTCTTAAGTGCCCATGGAACATTTTCAAGGACAGATTATATGTTAGGTCACAAAATAAGTCTTAATAAATTTAAGAATATTGATATTATATTAAACATCTCTTCCAGCACAGTGATATAAAACTAGAACTCAATTACAGTAAGAAAACTAGAAGAAGAAAAAAACACCGATATGTGGTGAAGAAACAACATGCTACTAAATAACCAATGAGTCGAAGAAGAAATCAAGAGAGAAATTAAAAAACTCCTTGAGACAAATGAAAATGGAAATACAACATACCAACATAACAAATGTATTAGATGCAGAAAAAGTTCTAAGAGGGAAGTTCCTAGAAATAAATATCCCATTAATTAAAAAGAAAGAATCAGTCAGCCATTCAGTCAGTGGCATCTTAATTTCAGCTCAGGTCACGATCCCAGGGTTGTGTGATCAAGTCCCATGTCAGGCTCCATGTTCAGTGTGGAGCTTAAGATCCTCTTTCTCTCTCCCTCTGCTCCTTTCCCCCACTCATACACACTCTCTCTCCCTCTCTAAAAGATAAAAAATTTTTAAAAAGAAACAAAGAGCTCAATAAACAACCTAACTTTACATTTCAAAGAATTAAAAAAAAAAACAAAAAACTAAGCCCAAAGTTAGTAAAAGGAAAGAAATAACAAAGATCAGAGAGGAAATAAATTAAATGAAAATTTACAAGATAATAGAAAAGATCAATGAAAGTAAGAGCTGGTTTTTATTTTTTTTTTATTAATAATTTATTTTTAAGTAAGCTCTACATCCAACATGGGGCTTGAACTCACAATCCTGAGATCAAGTTGCATGCTCTACCAACTGAGCCAACCAGGCACCCCTAAAACCTGGCTTCCAAAAGATAAAATAAACAAGCCTTTAGCTAGACTTACCAAGAAAAAAAGAAAAAGAACTCAAAAAACATTAGAAATGAAAGAGGAGACATAACTACGGGTACAACACAAATACAAAGGATTATAAGAGACTATGCCAACATATTAGACAGTTTAGAAAAAAATGGATAAACTCCAAGAAACACACAAGGTACCAAGACTGAATTAGGAAGAAATAGAAAATCTGAACAGACCAGTTACTAGTAAGGAGATTGAATAAGTAATCAAAAACCTCCCAACAAACACAAGTCCAGCACCAATGGCTTCACTGATGAATTCTAGCAAATGCTTAAAGAAGAATTAATACCAATCTTTCTTAAACTCTTTCAAAAAAACAGAACAAGGGAGAATATTACCCAATTCATTTTACAAAACCAGATTTACCATAACACCAAAACCAGACAAGGACACTACAAGAAAATTACAGGCCAATATCCCTGATGAATATAGATGCAAAAATCCTTAACAAAATATTAGCAAACCAATTACAACAGCACATTAAAATGATTGTACAACACAATCAAGTGGAATGAATTGCAGGGATGCAAGGATGGTTCAACACCTTCAAATCAATTGACACCATATTAACAAATTGAAGGATACAAATGATCGTATGATCGTCTCAATAGATGTAGAAAAAACATTTGACAAAATTCAAAACACATTCATGATAAAAACTCTCAAAAAACTAGGTATAAGGCAAACATAACCTCAACATGATAAAGGGCAAATATAATAAGCCCACAGGTAACATCTTACTCAATGGTAAAAAGCTGAAAGCTTTTCCTTCAAGGTCAGGAATAAGACAAGGATACCTATTCTTGCCTCTTTGTTTAACATAGTACTAGAAGTCCTAGCCAGACCAATTAACAAAAAAAAAGAAAAAGAAAAAAAAAATGTAAGGCATCTAAATCAGAAAGGAAAAAGTAAAATTGTCCCTGTTGCAGATGACATGATCTTATATATAGAAAACTATAAAAACCCCACCAAAAAATCCTTAGGACTATTAAATGAGTTCAGTAATGTTACAGAATATAAAGGCAATACAGAAAAATCAGTTGCATTTCTAAACACTTGTTGGTTTGCAAACTGGTCCCCCTACATGGAGGGCAAGGAGAGACCCAAGAAAGACAGACCACTCCAGGTTGGTAGGTAGTAGGTTTAATAAGCAAGGGAACTTAATTAAATATGAGACTTATCTTAGCCACCAGATGAGTAGATCCCCACCCCCACCCACCAGAATCTTAAAAGTTTATATAGAATCTTTAACTGGGTTCATTCATGTATACTGTCCACATGACCTCAACAACACAATACTATCTCAAGGCTGTATCTCTGAGGCAACTTCTAGTGTGGGGAAGGCCAGCAGAACACACATTCCAAGGACAGGGAAGGGAGTGAGGATCCTCTGTTTGCATGGATCCAACTCATGGGTCAGCAGATGGTCATGTCCCTTCAAAGACCTCCTCTAACAACACTAGCAAGGAACTATCAGAAAGAGAAATTAAGGCAATGATTTCTGGATTTGGCATCAAAAGCAAAAATAAATAAATGGGACTGTATCGAACTGAAAACTTTCTGCGCGGCAAAGGAAACCATCTGCAAAATGACAAGGCAATTCACAGGGTATTAGAAAATATTTGTCAATCATATATCTGATAAGGAGTTAATATCCAAAATATATAAAAATACAATGCAGTAACAAACAATCTGATTTTAAAATGAGCAGAGGAGGAATGCTTGGAGGCTCAGTCAGTTAACCATCCAACTCTTGATCTCAGCTCAGGTCTTGACCTCAGGGTAGTGACCGAGCCTACTTTATTTATTTATGTATGTATGTATGTATGTAAAAAAAATTTTTTTAATGTTTATTTATTTTTGAGAAAGAGAGAGACAGAGCTTGAGTGGAGGAGAGGCAGAGAGAGAAAGAGAGAGAGAGAGAGAGAGAGAGAGAGAGAGAGAGTGAGCATGAGCATGGGTGGAGGAGGGGCAAAGCAAGAGAGAGATAGAATCCAAAGCAGGCTCCAGGCTCTGAGCTGTCAGCACAGAGCTGGATGCGGGGCTTGAACTCACAAACTGCAAGATCACGACCTGAGCCAAAGTTGGCCGTTCGACTGACTGAGCCACCTAGGCACCCAAAAACCTGCCATTTGTGCCAACATGGATGGACCTTGAGAGCATTCTGGTAAGTGAAATAAGCCAGACAGAAAAAGGCAAATACTGCATGGTACCACTTACATATGGAATCTGAAAAGAAAAACTAAAAAAAAAAAAAAAAAAAATTTAAACTCATAGAAACAGAGAGAAGGAAAGTGGTTGCCAGGGACTGGGGAGGGAAAGTGGTAGAGAATAGGGAGACTGGTAAAGGATACAAACTTTTAGCTAGAAGATGAGAATGTTGTGAGAATCCAGCGTAAAACATGGTAACTACAATTGATAAGACTGTATTGTAAAATCAACATTTGCTACTGGAACTTAAATGTCCTTACACACACAACAGCAACAACAAAAACAATAAATATTTGAAGGGCACCTGGATGGCTCAGTTGGTTAAGCGTCGACTTCGGCTCAGGGCATGATCTCCCGGTTCATGAGTTCAAGCCCCACGTTGGGCTCACTGCTGTCAGCACAGAACCCATATTGGATTCTCTGTCCCCCTCTCTCTGCCCCTCCCCTGCTTGTCCTCTCTCAAAAATAAATAAACCTTTTTTTAAAAAAAGAATAAATATTTGAGTTCATGGATGTGTTAATTAACTAAGATGGGGGGATCTTTTCACAATGTATGTGGACATCAAATTACCACAATATACACTTTAAATAGCTTTGAGCTGTTTACATCAGTTATACTTCAGTAAAGCTGAAATAAAAATTAAAAATAAAAAAAAACACAGGGGTGCCTGGGTTACTCTGGTTAAGCATTGACTTTGGCTGAGGTCATGATCTCACGGTTTGTGAGTTCGAGCCCCCCATTGGGCTCTTTGCTGTCAGTGCAGAGCCTGCTTTGGACACCCCCCTACCCCTCCCCTGCTGGTTCTCTTGCTCTCTCAAAATCAATAAATAACCCTAAATTAAAAAAAAAAAAATAGGGAACGGTTTGGACTAGACACTTCACCAAGAAAGATACACAAATGACAACCATGTGAAAAGATGCTCAGCATCATTAGTCATCAGGGAAATGGAAATTAAAATCACAGTGAGGGGCACTTGCTGGGTCAGTTGGTTAAGCATCTGACTCTTGTTTTTGGCTTAGGTCATGATCTCACAGACATGGGATCGAGCTCCTCATCGGGCTCTGTACTGGGCATAGAACCTGCTTGGGATTCTCTCTCCCTCTCTCTCTACCCGTCCCCAGCTTGCAGTCGCTCTCTCTCAAAAAAAAAAAAAAAAAAAAAGAAAGAAAGAAAAAAGAAAAAAAAATTGGGGGCAGGGTGCCTGGGTGGCTCAGTCGGTTAAGTGTCCAACTTCAGCTCTAGTCATGATCTCGTGGCCACTGGGTTTGAGCCCCATGTCCGGCTCTGAGATGTCAGCACAGCTGAGAGAGCCTGCTTCAGATTCTGTGTCTCCCTCACTCTCTCGCACTCGCGCTCTGTCGTTCTTTCTTTCAAAAACAAATAAACATTAAATTTTTTTTTTTGAATCAGTGAGATATTACATCACACCCACCAGGAGGGCAGCCCTGCTCTATGAGGTCTCCCCGTCCAAAGTGCTTCTGAGAGCTCTAACAGGGTCTCACAGGTGCTCGCCAATAAACCGGTCACCTTTAATTCTCCCCATAGAACTGGGCAAGCAAGAAATCCAAGTGATGGGCATCCTTTCAATCATTTCTCCCTTCAGGAGGGTGAGTGAGACTTTCTTGTGGGGCCAGGAACATTGTGGCTGTTGTCTTGTCTCAGGATGACTTCTTTTCCAGAACTCCTCATAATTCCCTTGCATGTTATCCCTGGAATAATGAATCTCCCGGGCGCCTGGATGGCTCAGTCGGTTGAGCGTCTGACTTCGGCTCAGGTCGTGATCTCGCAGTTGGTGGGTTCGAGCCCCGCGTCCGGCTCTGTGCAGACAGCTCAGAGCCTGGAGCCTCCTTCAAATTCTGTGTCTCCTCCTCTGTCTGCCCCTCCCATACT
Source organism: Panthera pardus (assembly GCF_024362965.1). NCBI lineage: Eukaryota > Metazoa > Chordata > Mammalia > Carnivora > Felidae > Panthera > Panthera pardus. The sequence goes on from NW_026526677.1 coordinate 89,001,429, forward strand.
CATGCTCTGTCTTGCTCTGTCTCTCAATAACAAATAAACATTAAAAAAATAATAATAATAATAATAAATAAAAACAATGAATCTCCGCTGGGCCTTACAACCTGTTCACCAGCTACCCTCAGCATTTATGAACCCCACCATAGCTCTGGTTCCCTCCCCAGCATTTTGTAAACTCACATACAAATTACTTTCTGGCTTTCTTATTGTGTTCAGTCAAACACACTTCAATCCTATTTCCACAAAAACTAAAATCTCCCTACTCATATTACTTTTGTTTGTGTCACTGACTAATTTTATTCCTGTCTTTTCTAGGACTGCATTATGGTCCTATGGTCATATAGTCATAGGGGGTCATTGGCAATTTTGCCTTCTTGGACTTCTTCCTCCAGAAAAATGCTAAAAATTTTATTTTACAAGTAGTGAAATCATATTTAAAATTTGCATTGGCATAATGAAAAATATATTAATACTACTGAGTAACACATTTTCTTCCACCTAAAAGTATTTTTTCTTCTGACATTACAATAAATTAAAACATTTTCGTGGGTCCTTAAAAATTTCATGGGTCCCATAAAAAATATGGACTCTAAACCTGGGCCTTCCCTTACCCAGTGGATTGAGTTGGCCCTAGTCTTTTCATTTTCGTATCCCTAGTTCTCTAGTATGAGCACAACCAATATTCAATAAATTTTTGTTGAATGTGGTTAATATTCTAGTTGGGCCTACTCCAAAAGTTGTTTGAGAATCAAATGAGAGAGTAGTTTCTGAAGCAATTTCTAAAGTGTGAATTCTATGCAAATGAAAGAGATTTGGACGAGGAAGAGAGATTTTAATTTGGTGACTGGAATTCAAGAAGTCATCCAGAAAGGGGGGAAATACCAGGCTACTAGCACCATTAGAAGGCAAAGCAGGAGAAAAATCAAAGACAATCTGTGCCTCCTGCGATAGTTTGCAAAGACCTGGGCCTGAGTAGTTCTCGCCCCTGAATTTGGACAGCCGTCAAGAACACCAGCAGGACATGGGAACAAACATATGTCAAGACACAGGCAACATCAGACTGTGAAAGCCAAGCCACAGGCCTCACTCCACCAGATGGCAGTATGTCAACAGGGAGCCGGCAGGAGCGCTTCTAAGAGGCCCCAATTGAATGAACTTGTGTTGATGCCAAAGCAGGGGCACTGTTTGTTTGGATTATTGCTGATAATTTTTCTACTCATCTAATGAGGATTTTTGTCATCCACAGCAAAGAACACAAAATGACATTACTATTGTCATCGCCCACAGTAAGACTACAGTCAAGAGAGTTAAGACATGCAAATAAACCAGCCATATTTATTGTCACTGCATACAAAAATTGTCATCATCATTATTATCAATTACAAAATACCATTGGTCTCGACTCTTCTTTGAGCTCACACTGGTGAAAGACTTCTGAGTCTTGTGAATGGAAATTAATTCACTGGGTGAGGCTGTGCGTTGTGTAGGCGCAGCCTGGGATAACATCCATTCAAGAGTAAGGAGAGGGCTGGGGAAGTGCCCTGGTGACAGAGGCCTCTGTCCGCACCAAGCGCAAACCCCAGCCTCCCATCAGCAGCTGAGAACTTGCAGGGAACTCCTGCCTGACATCACAGCCTCCTCTTACTAGCCTGTGGAGGCAGTTACAAGAGCATGGGTCTTGCAGTCAGGACATCTGTAGTCGTTTTCTGGAGTTGCTGTTAACAACCTACCACAGGCCGGGTGACTTAAACAACAGAATTTAGTTTTCTCACAATCCTGGAGACTGAAAGTCCAAGATCTGGATGTCACCAGGTTGATTTCTTCTGAGATCTCTCTGCTTGGTTTTATAGATGGCTATCCTCTCCTTGCATCTTCACATGGTCTTCCCTCTGCAGATATCAGTATCTAGTGCCCCCTTCTTATAAGGACATCAGTCAGATTGGATTAGGGCCCACCCTAGAGACCTCATTTTAATCTAATTATCTCTTTAATGACTCTCTTTCCAAATATGGTCACATTCTGAGGTACCGGGGGTTAAAGCTTCAATATGTGAATTTGGGGGGGCATAAAACTCAGCCTGTAACATACCCAAATTCTTATACTGGTTTTCCCACTAACTCAGTGATGTGGTAACATTAAGCAAGCCGCTCTCTGGACCTCAGGCTTATCGGCTATAAAATGCGGTTGTTGGATTATGTCATCTCTGTGGTCTAAACGTCTATGATTACTATGACCAATACAAGTTTGAATTTTGCAAGACTAGGAACAGGATGAGTTCCAAACCAGCCACAAAGGACAATCATGTCTACACAGGGAAATGAACATGTATATGCACACAGGTGTTTCTGTATACTCTTGTAAATATAAAAACAGTTTTCATTAACTTATAGAGGCCACCTTCCACATCTGCACATGTACTCGGTGTTTTCAAGACATCTCGGAACAAAACACAGTAAGAAGATATTTCTTCCAGGGCATCTGGGTGGTTCAGTTGGTTAAGCATCCGACTCTTGATTTCAGCAGACATGTCATGATCTCACAGTTGGTGAGATAGAGACCCAAGATCTGAGCTGACAGCACAAGCCTGCTTAGGATTCTCTCTCTCCCTCTCTCCCCACCCCCCACACGATCTCTCTCTCTCTCTCCCTCTCTCTCTCTCTCTCTCAAAATAAATAAATAAACATTAAAAATAAATCAATAATGGGGCACCTGGGTGGCTCAGTTGGTTGAGCATTCAGCTTCGGCTCATGTCACGATCTAGCAGTTTGTGGGTTCGAATCTGGCATCGGGCTCTGTGCTGACAGCCCTCCGTCTCTGCTCCTCCCCCACTCACACTCTGTCTCTCCCAAGAATAAACATTGAAAACATTAAATAAATAAATAAATAAATAAATACAAATAAAGACCTTTTTAAAAAAAGAATATATTTTCTCCAATTTGGTAATTTACCATTTATTGCATCTTTTAAAGAAAAAAATCTACTTTTAAAAAAAAATTTTTTTTTACGTTTATTTATTTTTGAGAAACAGTGAGACAAAGCGTGAGCGGGGGAGGGGCAGAGAGAGAAGGAGGCACAGAATCCAAAGCAGGCTCCAGGCTCTGAGCAAGCAGTCAGCGCGGAGCCCGATGTGGGGCTCGAGCCCACAAACTGTGAGATCATGACCTGAGCTGAAGTCAGACGCTCAACCGACTGAGCCACCCAGGCTCCCCAGAAAAAAAATCTACTTAAGGACCCTACAAGTAATAAGTCTACTATTAGTTTGCCATTCATCCCATCCTCTTTCAAGACTCCTTGTCCATGGGAGTGATATTCTCTCTGTGTAGATTATACTCCCTTGCCCTTACCCTACTCTAGTTCTTCTGGACAAACAACCATATCAGAGCTCAACTCAAATGTCCCCTCCTTTCCCTGACCTCCCCAGAAAGAGTCATCTGGTCTTTCCTCTGTGCCTATAGAGCACATGGTGTACTTTCTGTAATCTTAGTAATAGTTGCCAACATGTACATAGCTTACACAGCACTGACTTTCTGCCAGGCAGAGGTCTACATGCTTTATGTATAACAGCTCATTCAATCCTCACATCTACCCTATGAGGGAGAGAGATACTATTATTAGTCCCATTTAGCAGATTAAGAAACCGAGGCACAAAGAGGTCAATTAACATGTCCGAGTTTACTCTCAAAGTGACAGAACGAGGATGCAAAGCCACACAGTCCAACTGCAGAGCTTGAGCCAACCGTTACACCGTAACTTCTACCCTACATTGTTTTGTAATTAGTTTTATTTTCATTTCTGCGTCTCACTAGATAATAAACTTCTTGATGACCAGGACCTTTTCTTTCTTTCTTTTTTTTTTTTTAGTTTATTTATTTATTTTGAGAGAGAGCGAGTGCATGAGAGGGGGCAGGGGAGAGAGAGAGGGAGAGAGGATCCCAAAAAGGCTCCATGCCATCAGCATCAAGCCCAAGGCAGGGCTCCATCTCATGATCCCAAGATCATGACCTGAGCCAAAATCTAGAGTCAGATGCTTAGCTGACCATGCCCCACGGGTACCTCAACAAGGCGCCTCAACAAGGACCATTTCTTATCCATCTTATTTCTTCAGCCTAACACAGGACTTGGCCCATGACCAACATATTTGTCATTCAACCACTAACCATGTATCGAGCATATACTCCCTGGCATCTTCCCTTCTAGCAATGTTTCCCCCTTTCCATTCCTCTCTTCACCATTATATCCACTGTTGCATTCCTTCTCCAACCTGTAGTCCTCAAGCCCAAACAAACTACTAAGTGCACCTGTCGGTCGTTGGGGTTCTCTGTGGGATTCTGAATGACATAAGAGATTGGTCCAGATGACTTCTAATAATTACAGCAACGAACGTGTACGTCAGCTTCAAGTTTAGAGGTGTCCTTCCTCCTGTGTTCTCTTTGTTCTTCAATCCACTCAGTTTCAGGAAATAGAGGAAGGGAGCAGGTAGATAAATGGGACACTTATCCAAGGAACCTTTCCACTGGAAGAACCCCACACAAATGGAAGGACTTGTCCTATAGTCCTGAAAGCTCACATTGGAGACATTCAGTTTTGTTAAGAATTAAATGCTCTAATCTTTCTACACAGAGACCTGATAATACATAGTCTGTTTCTCTTACTATTAGTAAGTAGTTACCATAAACTAATGGCCACCCACTATATTAAGGACTTCACATGCAATATCTTCTCTAATTTTCATAAAAACTAATAATGTAGGCTCCCTTTTTATCTTCATTTTGCCAATGAGAAACCATAAGCTCAGAGAGTTTAAATTATTGGCCTAAGATTCCGTAGCCGATAAAGGTCAAAACCAGGATTTGAACCTCAGTCCAGAGGCAGAATCCTTAGCACTCCTCACCACAGCTTCCTCTATTGTTTTCATCTGGCTCTCAGATTTTCTGCCTGTATCTCACCTAAAACAGAAAGAAACAGAAAAAGAGGAATGGGGAGAACAGAGTCAAAGAAAGAATAGCTGGTTATGATGGAAGAGAAAGAATGGGAGATGGGGGAAAGACATGGTAGGAGGGAGAGGAGACAGAAGGTGAGTTCTGGAATATTGTTGCATCTCATGTTTGTAATGAATTTCAATGTCAAGTATAAAGCCATTGGGCAAGTCTTTTCCCACTTGTTTTAAATAACAAAATTCTGGGGTGCCTGACTGGCTCAGTTGGAACAGTGTGTGACTTGATCTCAGGGTCATGAATTTGAGCCTCATGTTGGGTGTAGAGCTTACTTAAATAAATAAAACTTAAAAAAAAATTCTGTGAATGTGCCCTGTAAGGCTGTGTACCAGATGAGCCTAAGGCTGTCCATCCAGACATGTCCTGTGGGCAGATAAGAGACCCCAGACTCTTAGAATACCAGACGGAGATACCAACCAGCAAGGTTGATTTAGTTGTTCCTCGTAGATCTCCTGTATTCATTCACTTAGCAGAACCCCAACAGCAACTATACTCGGCCTCAGGACATCCAGGCCAATGCAATATATCCACTCAGGACCTGGCCTCAGTCACAAAGAACTGTAAATTATTACTCAGAGCTGCATGCTTCCATTCTGTCCCAGAGGCTAACTTTGTTTTACTGCAGAATGTGCCAAGGAGGTTACGTTAAAGGTAGGGCAATATTCCCAAATGCCCCTTCTCCAAAGAACACCTGTAGGTAGATGGGACCAGCACTACATTCATTATCAGTCATCCAGAGGTCAAATTAAAAACATAATGGTGTCAGGGCGCCTGGGTGGCTTGGTCAGGTAAGCAAGCGTCCAACTCTCAGTTTCGGCTCAGGTCATGATCTCACAGTTTCGTGGGCTGGAGCCCCGCATCGGACTCTGTGCTGACAGTGCAGAGCCTGCTTGGGATTCTCTCTTTCTCTCCCTCTCTCTCTCTCTACCCCTCCTCCACTCACTCTGTCTCTGTCTCTCTCAAAAATAAATGAACATAAAAAAAACAAAAACCCATAATGGTCTCATTCACCTCTCTCAGCTCTTTCCTATCCCTGCATGTATGCCACAGATGCACCTGGAGACTAGCCAGAGACATAAAGCATACCCAGTTGTAAACCAGGCTACTCAATACTCATCCTATATTTTTCTCTCGAGCATCCTCCACATCAATATTCCCCACCTGATTTAGATGATGGGTTAGAAATAGGCCTTGACAATGACAATGAGGCCTGGACAATGAGCCCTAGGATGAAATATGGCCTTTTGTAGCAACGTGGATGGAACTGGAGAGTGTTATGCTAAGTGAAATAAGTCACACAGAGAAAGACAGATACCATATGTTTTCACTCCTATGTGGATCCTGAGAAACTTAACAGAAGACCATGGGGGAGGGGAAGGAAAAAAAAAGTTAGAGAGGGAGGGGGCCAAACCATAAGACACTCTTAAAAACTGAGAACAAACTGAGGGTTGATAGGGGGTGGGGGGTGGGGGTGGGGGGGGTGGACATAGAGGAGGGCACCTGTTGGGATGAGCACTGGGTGTTGTATGGAAACCAATTTGACAATAAATTTCATTTAAAAAAAAAAAAGAAATAGGCCTTAAGTCTGGGGTCGATGGAGTCTTCACTTTTCTCAGGAAAGAGGCAGAGCGGCTATTCATTCAGTGTGGACATTTGTTATAATTAGGGAAGGGAACACTGGAGTTCTGGAGGAAAGGACCGAGTTCTGGCAAAAGAGAAAAATTACTCAAACTTCAACACCGGAAGTCCCAAAAAAAGGCAGTAGAACATTCTCGAAAGGACTAACAGTTGGCCAGCAACTAGCTGTGTGAACACAAGCAAATCAGAAACCTCTCTTGTTCTTTAACCCGCAACAAAAGAAGGGTTGAATTCCATGATCTCAAAGATACTCATCTATTTTGGAAGCCCGATTCTGCTAATCCATCCCAAGAAGGCTTTTTTGAAGAAAGAGAAATTTTCAAGGGAAAGGAGAGGAATGACTGTTAGGTAGGGAATTAGAGCCTAACTACTTTGTCTTGATGAAAAGAGATCAAATTCACAGCAAATTATCCCCCCAAACGACTAAGAAAAGAAGTATAGATGTGAAACGATTATTTATATTTCAGCTTTTTACGAGTGAAAATTCTTGCCTATTTTAATTAAATTGAAGACTGAATTTGCTTAACCACTGAATTTGTTTAATAGGCTGACATTAGAATAAAAGATCTATCATGTATCTCTATAATTTCTCATTTTTTATTCTGAATTTAATCATACATTTTGTATAAGTGCAAATGTAAAACATTTTGATGCAAAATTCATAGAATAGAGGCAGATGAAAATGAAATTTAAATGGAATCATTTCTCTTTGACAGCTAAATTCAAGAACTTCAGTCTTGGATTTAGTGTAGAAGCTGCCATTGCAAAGAATTTGTGAGCTCCGGATTATGGGTCAATTGAAGAAGAATTGCGAGCTAAGGAAAGGTCATCTCCTGCACGCTCTCCCTTCTCTACCACACCCCATGCCTTTCCTCTCAATCACCTGGTGACCAAGGCGCCTCTCTCCAGGCCCTCCTGCTCTCCTTTTGTCCCGAGGCCCTTTCCTCATTTTGCCACCTGCTGTAACTCCTACCTTGACTTTGCCTTCCCCCAAGCCTCCCCAGATAGTTCTCCATCCCGCTTTCATCAAAACTCTGCTGTGTTCTCCGTTTCCCCGAGGGCTACATTCCTGAGAATCTGCAGTCTGTTGTGATGGCCTCCTAAAACTGTAGGTGTTCCATCTGCGTATCAAGAGAAAAAGAAAGCAGGTGGCAAAGGAAGAAATCGCCCGAGCTACTCTGTCTCAGCTAGACTGCCCTGAGAGCTTGGAGGGCAATTCCTCAAACTCACCTTTAAAGGGTTATTAATAGACAGGAGTGGTTTCAGGGCAGAGTACTCTGACATATGCTCGTTAATATGAACAAATATTTAAAAAGAGTCACCAGGGCAATGAGCATTAAGAAAACTGTCATCTAAGAGAAAATTCAGGGAATTAGAAATGTTTAACGTGGAAAAGAAGAGACTTAAGAAACCAAATATCACACAGGCAGAGGTATTTGCCACGAGGTTCTGACCCCACAGAGTGACACAGGAAGAATATTTGAGTTACGGAAAGGCAGATTTAAATTTCATGTGAGAAAAATCTCCTAAAAAGTTAGAAGTGTCTATTAGTGGAAAGGATTGGTCTGTGAGGTCAGAAGCTTGTGCTTTGCTGGAGATAATCAAGTCGAGGATAACTAGTCCCCCTGAGGAATTATTCTTGAAATTTTTCCAATGACCGTCCATTAAACACTTTCTGCTGTTAAACACTGGGCTAGGTTCTGGGGCTGTAAAGCTGACTAAGGTATGGTTTTAGCAGGACAGGAAAAAGACATGAACAAGTAACAACACTGCAAGTAACTTTCATATCACCGGCCTCACCAGCCTATGGCAAAAGAATTTACAGAGGGAGCTACAGAATTATAATCACAGTGGGAGTGGGAAACCATTTTGGAATTTGGTTTAGGATTTGAAGCTACTGGATGAAGCCAATCAGGAGGCTTGGAGGCTGGAAAAGAGAGTCAGATTTTAGTGGCTGAAGAGATGCAGTTGCTAAACTTAAAAGAGCCAGTTATTTTACCGAGAAAATGGTTTTATTTGGGAAATGCAGAGGAATTGCAATCCGGGACATGCAAGCTATGGCAAAATCACAGGCAGGTCAGGAGAACAAAGGAGAGGAACACTATGTTATAGAGAAAAGGAGGAAGCTGGGAGGCACTGCTTTGAATGAAAATCTGTTGGAGGAAAATGAGAATCTGGGGTGGTGATGGTTCCCACTGGCTGAGCTGTGTCAGCTTCCCATTGGCTGGGCAGATGGGAAAAAATCTTCCTTCTGCTTGAGGTAGCAAAGTAAGCATTTTCTTTTTGGAAAAATGCAAGGTATACCTCTTCTGTTGGGCTCTGCAGTTGTCAAGTTGAGGGTGAGGGTTCCCCCTTCTGACCTCCAGACTCCTTTTTTGTTAGTTTGTTTGTTTTTGTTTGAGAGAGAGAGCACACTCCAGAGCAAGTGCAAGAGGGGAAGGGGCAAAGAGAGAATCTTCAGCACCTTCCAGGCCCAGCATGCAGCCTGATATGGGGCTCGACCCCACGATGGCAAGATCATTACCTGAGCCAAACTCAAGAGTCAGACGCTCAACTGACAGAGCCACCCAAACACCCCAAATTTACTGAATATTTTCTTTTTTCTTTTTTTAAGTAGGCTTACATGCCCAGCATGGAGCCCAATGTGGGCCTTGAACTTGTTACAATCCTGAGACCAAGACCTGAGCTAAGATCAAGAGCCAGATGCTTAACCCTGGCACCTGAGCCACCCAGGTGCCCTTATGACTCCTTGTACAATGAGGTTTCCTCCCACCAGTTTCACACAGTTTTGATCCGGCAACGGGGGCACGCTACCTAAATCCCAGGCCTAACGGACCTGGTTTGCATAGAAAACTGGGCTGAGACTGTTGGAATCTGAGGGGAGAAGTTTGTGGAAGTGGGAAAGGCACCTGGACGTGGTAAACTATGTGTAGCAGGCTGTTTCCAAACCAAGGACCATCACTGATCTGTCTGTTCAATCCTCGGATTCCTCCTTTGTGTACTGAACAGCCAACTGGGGAAGAAACTGACATGAAACTGATGCCAGGCTGGTCACGGTGGTTGCAGAAGGAGATGAAAGGAACAGACCCTGTCTGAAGGCCCAAGGTAATGAGGACCAGGCTCTGACTGCAGCAGAACTGACCAGAGACCATATGGAAAACCCAAAAGAGTCCACCAAAAAACTGCTAGAATTGATTCATGAATTCAGCAAAGTTGCAGGTTATAAAATCAATGCACAGAAATCGGTTGCATTCCTATACACCAACAATGAAGCAACAGGAAGAGAAATTAAGGAATCGATCCCATTTACAGTTGCACCAAAAACCATAAAATACCTAGGAATAAATCTAACCAAAGAGGTGAAAAATCTATACACTGAAAACTATAGAAAGCTTATGAAAAACTTGAAGAAGACACACAAAAATGGAAAAAGATTCCATGCTCCTGGATAGGAAGAACAAATATTGTTAAAATGTCGATACTACCCAAAGCAATCTACATATTCAATGCAATCCCTATCAAAATAACACCAGCATTCTTCACAGAGCTAGAACAAATAATCCTAAAATTTATATGGAACCAGAAAAGACCCCGAATAGCCAAAGCAATCTTGAAAAAGAAAACCAAAGCAGGAGGCATCACAATCCCGGACTTCAAGCTATACTACAAAGCTGTAATCATCAAGGCAGTGTGGTACTGGCACGAGAACAGACACTCAGATCAATGGAACAGAATAGAGAATCCAGAAATGGACCCACAAATGTATGGCCAACTCATTTTTTACAAAGCAGGAAAGAATATCCAATGGAATCAAGACAGTCTCTTCAGCAAGTGGTGCTGGGAAAACTGGACAGCGACACGCAGAAGAATGAACCTGGACCACTTTCTTACACCATACACAAAAATAAACTCAAAATGGATGAAAGACCTCAATGTAAGACAGGAAGACATCAAAATCCTCGAGGAGAAAGCAGGCAAAAACCTCTTTGATCTTGGCCGCAGCAACTTCTTACTCAACATGTCTCCGGAGGCAAGGGAAACAAAAGCAAAAGTGAACCACTGGGACCTCATCAAAATAAAAAGCTTCTGCACAGCGAAGGAAACAATCAGCAAAACTAAAAGGCAATCGACAGAATGGGAGAAGATATTTGCAAATGACATACAAGATAAAGGGTTAGTATCCAAAATCTACAAAGAACTTATCAAACTCAACACCCAAAAAACAAATCATCCAGTGAAGAAATGGACAAAAGACACGAATAGACACTTCTCCAAAGAAGACATCCAGATGGCCGAGGGACACATGAAAACATGCTCAACATCACTCATCATCAGGGAAATACAAATCAAAACTACAATGAGATACCACATTACAGTTAGTCAGAATGGCTAACATTAACAACTCAGTCAACAACAGATGTTGGTGAGGATGCAGAGAAAGAGGATCTCTTTTGCACTGCTGGTGGGAATGCAAACTGGTGCAGCCACTCTGGAAAACAGTATGGAGGTTCCTCAAAAAACTAAAAATAGAACTACCCTATGACCCAGCAATTGCACTACTAGGCATTTATCCAAGGGATACAGGTGTGCTGTTTCGAAGGGACACAGGCACCCCCATGGTTATAGCAGCACTATCAACAATAGCCAAAGTATGGAAAGAGCCCAAATGTCCATCGATGGATGAATGGATAAAGAAGAGGTGATATATATATACAATGGAGTATTACTCGGGAATCAGAAAGAATGAAATCTTGCCATTTGCAACTACGTGGTTGGAACTGGAGGGTATAACGCTAAGTGAAATTAGTCAGTCAGAGAAAGACAAAAATCATATGACTTCTCTCATATGAGGACTTTAAGAGACAAAACAGATGAACACAACGGAAGGGAAACAAAAATAACATAAAAACAGGGAGGGGGACAAAACAGAAGAGACTCATAAATATGGAGAACAAACTGAGGGTTACCGGAGGGGTTGTGGGAGGGGGGATGGGCTAAATGGGTCAGGGGCACTAAGGAGTCTACTCCTGAAATCATTGTTGCACTATATGCTAACTAATTTGGATGTAAATTTATAAAAATAAAAAATAAAACAAGTTAAAAAAAGAAAAAAAGAACTGACCAGAGTCCTGGGGAGTCTGCTGTTTGAGGTCGTTCCTGGTGGCTCAGTCACATGAGTTAACAGCTGAAAAGTCAGGAGAGTCCTCTACAGGCTTTTCTTCATGCATGAGAGAGAACTGAGGAGACTTAGGGAGAGGGACCAGCCTGTGCTACCCATTCTAAGCTCATGGAACTCAGTGGTTAACACAATCTCCTTACCCCTGCCCCCCTCCACGTGGCTCTCATTGGCATTTACTCACATTCCCAGCTCAAACAACAGCCAAAAAGGTCAACATCACCTCTGCTAGCCCAATTTCCTTTCCAGTCCCAGCATGTCTCCTGGGTCAAGACGCTGACCCAGTACAGATGGGATTCCTTCAGCAGAAGTGACCCTGAGGTTCCTTCGTGATCCTTAGGTAGAATTTTATTTTACTGTTTACAGTGCAAACAGGATGCCACATACTTCAAGCACAGCAGAATTAATAAACCTCACGGAAATGCCAAGAAGTCCTCGAGGGGGAAAAACAGCCTTGATTCCAGAGAAAAGGAAAAATTGTAATAATGATACTACCCCAAAGAAACCACTTAAAGGAGTCAGATGACTTTGTAACACAGAGAGACTAAAGTAAAACACCATGAGCTAGAATGAATGCCAAAAGGAGGTCCCTTGAAATAGTCAATATTGCAACATTAATATCCAGATGGCTCTCCACGGCAGGCAAACTCTATCTGAGAAGGAAGTGGGTAGGAGGGAGGGTGAGAGAGGCAACATTCACACCAGGCAAGGAAAGGGAAATGTGCATTTAATTTTAAACTGTCCTCCCAGACTCCCCACTACTTGAGCCCACCAGAGAAAGAGGAAAGGAAAATAGGAACATTGTGCGGGGTGTGTGTGTGTGTGTGTGTGTGTGTGTGTGTGTGTTCTTTCTGGTAGTTCCCCCGTGTAACCTCAGGGCACTGTTTCCCAAAGGGGATCCTAGCCAATACTAGTTCTTGTTCTTTGAGATGTTAATATGTGTTAATGCTGAGGGACAAGGGGGAGGGATGTCTGTGATGAAATCATTTTTGCAAATACTGGATTTATCAAAATTGTAAATGTTTGCTTGCTGTAGGGTTTCTGGACTTCTCTAACCTGCTGATGTACCCCGTAGCTTTCCAAATAGGGAAATGTGTGGCATTTCTCAAGTTTAGATGAAGGGATACTTCTCATGGAGTACGTTCGGGACCTAGAAAATGCTGCCTTGGAGATACCTTTTACCCCTGTATCTAATTTGCTATTCAGTCTTGAGATCTGTCTCCGATTTCTTTTCCTTCCACTCAAACCCCCACTGCTCTAATCTGAGCAGCAGCAACCCCCAGGCTGGGCAGTCCAGGTGAGATTCTCCGCCCTGAATTCTCTTCCGCACGCTACCCACTGCCTTATCTCTACCAAACCCAGTCTGTCTCCTCTGTTTGCCTTTGAGATCACACCAAATCTGTGCCAATGTGCCTTACCGGTACTCTTACCCAAAGGAATGAACGTTTCTTGAGTGCTAGTTACATGTATAGAATTACTCTAAGCACTTATATCATTAGCTCACCCGATACCTCATGCAGTAGGCACAGTCTTTTGCAGTTTGTCAAATGGAAAAACCAAGATGTAAAGTTCAGTGACTAGCCCAAGGTCAGAAGGCAAGTAAGCAGCTGAGCCACACGATGGAGTTCTGCTGTCTGGCTGCAGAACTGAGGCTCGTGGCCACCACTCTGACAGCCTCCCACCTGCCTTACTCCTACTTTCTCACGGAGGTTCCCAGCCCAGAATACCCTCTCGCCCCTTCCTCATTCCTCTGTGAAACAGTGATGACACTGACAGATCTTGGGACTCTAGGAAGCCCTGTGAAGAAGTTCGGACTTTGCCCTGAGGGCAATGGAGAGCCATTAGAGGATTTAGGAAGACGTGTGCAGGATTAGATTTGTGCTGGTGATAGCTCTCTCTAAAGACAGTGCAAAATAGATGGGGGTAAATTTGACAAAATCAGAGAAGGACAGGGAATGAGGGTAATGCACAGAGCACCTAAGTCAATGAATTATTTTAACTCTCACCACTCTGTGAGGTCAGTAAACTTCTCTCATCACCCCTATCTTATAAACGGGGAAACTAACATACAGAGAGATCAGGGAAACTGCCCAATGTTACCTAGCTAGAATGTGATAGAACCAGGATTTGAACTGAAACCGCTTATTTTTCTTAAGATTTTATGTTTAAGTGATCTCTACACCCAACATGGAACTTGAACTCACAACCCCAAGATCAAGAATCACATGCCCCACCGACTGAGCCAGCCAGGCGCCCCTGAAACTGGTTGTTACTAAAGTGACAATCTCCTGGGGCACTTGGGTGGCTCAGTTGGTTGAGTGTCCACCTCTTGGTTTTGGCTCAGTTCATGCTCCCAAGGTCATGGGACTGAGCCCTGAGTCAGGTCCTGCACTGAGTGTGGAGGCTGCTCAAGATTGTCTCTCTCTCCCCTCTGCCCCTCTCCCTCATGTGCTCTCTTTCTCAAATTAAAAACAAAACAAAACAATAAAATATAAATTGCCACTCTTTTAATACTTCAAAAGTGAGCTTTACTGCCTCTCTTGAGCGTTTTTATACTATTTTCTTAATGTTTATTTTTGAGAGAGAGAGAAGGGGGTGGGGGGACAGGGGATCTGAAGCAGGCTCCAAGCTCAAAGTAGAGAGCCCAATGTGGGGCTTGAACCCATGAACCAAGAGATCACGACCTGAGCTGAAGTGGGACTCTTAACCAATTGAGCCACCCAGGTGCCCCTGTGTTATTCTCTAACCTTTTCGCTGCCCTCAAAATAGTCCATAATTGTTTTTAAATGGACTGGAAGGGGGCAGATCGGATGCACAAAGCATCAAGGAGGCCATTGCAGGTAAGCTACCTGGGGAGCCTTCATGGCATCCTGAACAAAGTCAGAGGCAAGGAAGAGGCAGATGAATGGACAGATTTGAGAACAGAGGAAGAAGAACAGAGAGTCAAACTCAGTGTTTAGGTTGGAAATTTGGCTGCGGCGCCTACCTCTCGTTGCTCTGTGCAGGAATGTGTCCACCAGTCTCCTGGCCCGGCTGCCCGGCTCCCAGCTTTTCAACCTAAACGCTATTGTCAACATGCTGAAAGCCCTTTCTTTACCAAATGAAGAGTCAACTAGAGATATTTACAAAGCATCCTATTTTTATTTTTCTTTTCAATGGAATCTTAACTTACTAGGAAGCATGTGTTGTGTACCAGGCACAGTGCAAGGAATTGGACACAGAGGATGGAGACATGGATAAAGGTACATCAAAATAGGTCTTTCAAAAAAAAAAAAAAAGCTGCTCCACTGATAGCCTGGAAGGCCACTGGGACGCATGGTTGCCTACTTAAAGATTTAAGGGAACCGGAGTTCTCTCTGCCGCTAAATATCCCCTGTGGATGCACAATCCACCATTTGAGAGTCCGCAGACCTCCAAGTAGGAGAGCCTGGAGCTCATATAATCAGACACTTAATTTTTCACAGGCGAAAAGTGAGCTCAGAGAGATTCTGTGGTTTGTTCAGCATCATACTGCTTCTTACAGGACCCAGAGTTAGTGTCCCTGAATTACCCTGATCTCTCTCTCTCTCTCTCTCTCTCTCTCATCTTCTTGGATAACAGAAATACCAGAGGGAAGGAGAGACAATACTTGAACATTCCCAGGACTTCGAGTGAATTCCTGAGAGGCTTTCTTCTGTTCCTCATACCGAAGGATGGCACAAGACGCTTTGCTTACGAGGCCACCGATACCCTCACCATAAGAATTCCTTTCTCCGCAGCAACTTCCTGGTTCCTCTCCAGGTTGCAAAGGGACATTGTCCTCAGGGACACCATTGATGCCTTTGTTGAACTATTTGGGGAGCAATCTGCAGACCTCTTTTAAATATCCAGGGGGCCAGCTATGCCTTGTCCAAAGAGATGGGCCCTAAGCCATTGAATCATCAATCTTTAGAGAGATGGATCTCTTATCTAGTCCAGCGCTCTGCCTTGAGATAAGATTTATTATCCCACTTTTACAGATAAGGGCCTGAGTCCCAGAGAGGTTAACCGACTTGCCCAAGGTCATAACGCTAGTAATTAGAACAGTCACTTAAGGCTATTACCTACTTAGAACCCTAGTGACATAGAATGTCAGTGCTGGAAGTGATCTTATAAATACAGTGACCATATTTTCAGTTCCCAAAACTGGGACATTCAGCCTGAGAAACCCAAGTGCACTTACAGGGACAGTGAACGAGCAGATTCTTTGAATTGGTGCTGCCCCAGAAAAAGGGATTTATGGCTGTGGTTCTTAGAGATCAAGTGGGAGCCCCCTCATTTCGTAGTTGGTTGAGGCAACTGAAGGCCCAAGAGGCCAAATGACTTTGCCGGAGGTCGTGGGCAGCAATGTTTTCTGTTTTCTCAACTCAGAAGGTTGAGTCAACAGGGTGTGGGTGGGGGAGGACAAAAAGGGGCCATTGTTCCTGGCTTTTTTTCCTCAAGTGGACTGACCCAACCCCACAGTGCCTGCTTTAATCCTGAGTGGGTGTGGCAATCCCGTAAACACCAGAGAAATAACATTTGAAGTCAGACAGAGCTCAGGGTCTTGAGCTTTTTCAGACCTGGGCAGCTAGGCAAAAGGAATCTGGAGAACTAAAAATACTTCTCCTTCAGGAGGGTCAAATTCTGTAGAAAGTAGACATTATTTTCTAGGGTTCCCTCCCATACCTTTTTTTTTTTCTCTCCCAGAAACCAGAGGTTAAAATGACAAGATATAAACGAATAACCTCTCTAGTTTTCTAAATGCTAGTGTAAATCAAGGAAACAAGTCTAACTGACAAGTACTTAATAAGGATCTACATAAGCCCCGTAATGAGCTAGGCCCTATAAATATTTATTATTAAATCTTCAATTTGCCCCTAACCCCTGCTTCGTGCACTGTTTGACCTCATTTTATATTTAGTAAGAGAAGAGAGACTAAAAGAATTAGCTTAAGGGCTCAGGGTGAGTCTGTTTCCAGCCAGTGCCTTTGGCCTAGAGGCCCTGATCTCTAGATCAACACTCTTTCCCATATTAAAAAGTGCATTTCATAGTGTCCTTTTAACACTGCAGCCATCCAAATTAGGACTCCAAGTAGCAGATGGAATCCTTCCAACTGTCAGCCTAACCTCTCCTCTATGCAAATGCGGAACTACTCTGCTGATAGAGAAATTGCTTCCCGGAAAACCAATTTCCTCCTTATTGTCCTGCAGGCTACTGAGAGACACCCTGCTGGGTGGGGTGGGCTCCCAGCCTGCTTATCCCCCCAAGAGAGTGACATTGCAGAGAACATGTTGCTGAGGCTGAGATTTTGAAGCTGTGCTTGAATGAGAGTTGTGTTTCCCAAGTCCCCCATTTAGAAATTGTTTTCCTGTTGCTTATTTTCCATTAGTCTGGTTGCTTTGCACCCTCCAAGGCCCTGCAGCTAGCGTTCATAAAGCCTCACTGCCCACGATACCCCCGCTATTGTCCAGGCTCCACAGTTATTTCATTCATTACTTCGTTCATTCATTTCCTCTAAGTTTGATTCCAAAGAACCACAAAACCTTCCATTCAAGCCCACCCTCCATTCCACTGGCAGAGAATCAAGATGGGAGGTGAATGGCGAGACTCTACAATATGCTCCCCAACACTGGGTCCAAATTAGGGCGCTTTTCTATGACCGTTCACCCTCACCTCCAATCCTGCCTTGGATGAAAGCAAGTGACAGTGAACTTGAGAAGGGCTCATAAAAACCTGATCTCTCCGATAGCATCTTCTTTAATTATTTAAAGAAAAGGACAGCCTGTTTAAAAACCCTTCCTGTTCCAGTTCTTTTGTTAAAACTCTCAAGTCAGTGACAGGTTGTGGAGTGAGAGAAGGAGGGGTCCGGCCCCACAGAGGGGATACAGCAGGAAAGATGCTTTCTGGATGTGAAAAGAAGGACGACATGAAGGACCCCTTGTTTAGGATACAGGAGTACTGATGCATAGGGGCACTTGTACCCCAATGTTTATAGCAGCACTCTCAACAATAGCCAAATTATGGAAAGAGCCTAAATGTCCATCAACTGATAAATGGATAAAGAAATTGTGGTTTATATATACAATGGAGTACTATGTGGCAATGAGAAAGAATGAAATATGGCCTTTTGTAGCAACGTGGATGGAACTGGAGAGTGTTATGCTAAGCGAAATAAGCCATACAGAGAAAGGCAGATACCGTATGTTTTCACTCTTATGTGGATCCTCAGAAACTTAACAGGAACCCATGGGGGAGGGGAAGGAAAAAAAAAAAGAGAGAGAGAGGTTAGAGCGGGAGAGAGCCAAAGCATAAAAGACTCTTAAAAAATGAGAACTGGGGGCGCCTGGGTGGCGCAGTCGGTTAAGCGTCCGACTTCAGCCAGGTCACGATCTCGCGGTCCGTGAGTTCGAGCCCCGCGTCAGGCTCTGGGCTGATGGCTCGGAGCCTGGAGCCTGTTTCCGATTCTGTGTCTCCCTCTCTCTCTGCCCCTCCCCCGTTCATGCTCTGTCTCTCTCTGTCCCAAAAAAAATAAATAAAAAAATGTTGAAAAAAAAAAAATTTAAAAAAAAAAAAAAAAAATGAGAACTGAAGGCTGATGGGGGGGGTGGGAGGGAGGGGAGGGTGGGTGATGGGTATTGAAGAGGGCATCTTTTGGGATGAGCACTGGGTGTTGTATGGAAACCAATTTGACAATAAATTTCATATATTAAAAAAAAATAGGGGCGCCTGGGTGGCTCAGCCGGTTGAGCGCCGACTTCGGCTTGGGTCACGATCTCGCGGTCCGTGAGTTCGAGCCCCGCGTCGGGCCCCTGTGCTGACAGCTCAGAGCCCGGAGCCTGTTTCAGATTCTGTGTCTCCCTCTCTCTGACCCCCCCCCCCCCCATTCATGCTCTGTCTCTCTCTGTCTCAAACATAAATAAACGTTAAAAAAAAATAAAATAAAAAATTAAAAAAAAAAATAAATAAAAGAAGGACCCCTTGTTTAGAATAAAGTTACATCCACATTTTACTTGCCAGTCAAAAATTTCAAATGTCAGAAAAGACACCTTATAGCTTTTCTTTTTTTTTTTAACTGGGAACTCTTAGTCTGGGAGAAAGTCTAACCTCATAGATTTAATTTTTTCAGGT
Organism: Panthera pardus; assembly: GCF_024362965.1. Classification (NCBI taxonomy): domain Eukaryota; kingdom Metazoa; phylum Chordata; class Mammalia; order Carnivora; family Felidae; genus Panthera; species Panthera pardus. The sequence goes on from NW_026526677.1 coordinate 89,020,362, forward strand.
AGGCTCCACACCCAAAGTGGGGCTCAAACTCACAACCTCGAGATCCAGAGTTGCATGCTGGGGTGCCTGGATGGCTCAGTCCATAAAAGCGACCAACTCTTGATTTCGGCTCAGGTCATGATCTTGTGGTTCATGAGTTCAAGCCCCGCGTTGGGCTCCGTGCTGGCGGTGTGGGGCCTGCTTGGGATTCTCTCTCCTCCTTCTCTTTTGCTTCTCTCTTTGTCCCTCCCCAGCTCATGCTCTAAACAAACAAACAAACAAACAAACAAACAAACTTAAAGGAAAAAAAAAAGAGGTTGCATGTTCTACCGACTGAGCCAGCCAGGCACTGCCCCTAACCTTGTAGATTTGTAAAGAGCAGATTTGAAAGGCCAAGAACTAGTCAGTCCAAGCTTCCACGGGAACTTGCTGGTGCCTATGAATGCAGTATACATAGTGAGCATGAGCTTCAGAGCTTAAGGACTGGTTCTGCCATTTTCTAGTGATACGACCTGGGTTGAGTTACTAGTTATCCCCTCTAACCTTTCATTTCTTCATTGGTAAAGCAGATATCAGAATAGCTACCCTGCAGAGGTGATTTGAGGTTGAAATAGGAATGGGGAACGCGTGTAAGAGTTTGGGGGGGGACCCGATACATGGTAAACAGCAATAAATGCGATCTTAGCGATGACACGGGCACTCAAGGAATGGAGAAGAAACCAAGCCAACAGAGTCACTAACTGGACTTTCTAACATTGTTTCTGGTGAATGTGTTCTCTTGCTGGACTTCATACTCAGGAACATGCGTTTGAGTTTCTCACATCAATTTAATAGACGTGTACGTAATTGGGATTAGACACTGCATCCCTTGGAATGTCTGGGTCTTTGAATTAGAGGCCACAAAAGCAAATTCGGATGGAAGGTGGACACTGGGTCGGGGGGGTGGGTGGTGGAAGGTGTGGGCAGGGCTGTGGTGTCTGCTCCTGTGGGGGGTTTGGGAATCAGGTGCTGTCTCCTTCTTGAAAGAGGCAGTAACTAGGTAGGGGGAAGAGAGAAGAGGCTGGTGGAGAGCGGCTCAGATGGAGGAATCAGCGATGGAAGAATGAACAGGGAGGAGAAGAAAACAGAAGCATGCTGCCTACTGTGACCCACTGCTACCACTGGGCGTTTCGTTTCTCATCCCTTTTCCAGACTCTCGCGTGTGCGTTAGACCCATGTCAGCAGTACGCGCAGAAGCAGAAGCACCTACCTGGGAAAGGCAACATCCAGGTAGTGCGGGAAACAACAGGGTGGTTAATTTTATTTAATTCCCCTCGGACAGAGCTTACCATGCGCTAGGCCCCTTTCTGAGAACTTTATGAATATTAACTTGGCTGATGTTTAGAACGACTCCACAAGATGGGTATTTTATTATCCCTGTTTTACAGCTGGAGAAACTGAAGCCTGATCATAATAACTGCTTTTTATTAGTGTCTCTGATGTGGTGGGGTCTTGAAAGATCTTAAACACAGTCCTCAGAACACTATAAAACAGAGTCATTATTATTTGTCCTGCAGAGGAAGAGGCTGCAGTCGGTGGGGTCTGAACGACTATCTCGCGGTCACGCAGACACTGAGCGGTCAGGTTCCGCCGCATGGCAACCACGTCCTGGGTCTCCATGACACATGCTTTACCTGCAGGAAGCTTAGATGCGAAGAGGGATAACCATGTAAGACAGACACGGGTGTCATCGAAGTGTAGCAAGGATTTCATGGATTCTTTCCTTTCCCATCACCACCACCTTATAGGATGGAAGCTCCCCTATTGCTGTGGGTGGGCTGGAAATAACCAGATTTACAGAAAAACTCGAAGTAGACCCTCTCTCTCTACTCAAAAAGTACCCTGAGTCCTGGAGGTTCAATGACAGACTCTGATGTTCCATTCTATGGCTGCCACCCTTTGGCCCCTGCCTCTTCACTCCCACTCCCCAGACTTTCTCCGCCGTTACCCTTCCTTTATGTCCCTGAGTCCATGCGATTCAAATCTAATCATCTCTGGGAAGGGATCTCAGTGAGATGAGAGAGGCAGAAGGAAAGGGATGGCTGGAAAGGGTGAGAAGGGAAGGGGACCCAGGGATCCTAAGGGTGGGGCTCAGAGGCCCCGTTCCCTGGGGAATCCAACGCAGGCAGAGTGAGGCCACCACCCGTGTTCTGAGAGCAAACTATGCAGTGTGGTTTCCAGGGATCGTACTTGGAGTTTGCACTGACAGGCACCTTCTCCAGGGTCAAGAAACTCTGAAGTTGTGGGGCAGGGGAAACAAGAGAATGGCAAGACTCTCTGAGACGGGGTCTCTTCCCCTGTCACCAGAAGTCCCGAGTCTGGCCCATGCTGCTTGGAAGCCTTGTGCTTTGTCCATTCTGAAGGGGCCGAGGCAAACCTGGTTGAGCAGGTTAGTGCTGGGGTGGAGCCCTGAGATTGCCCTGGCTCAGGCACATCGGCACCTAGAACAGTCAGAATGCAGCTATAAATCAGTCTGCCCAGCCAATTACATTCCCTTCCTCCTGCAGAGAGGGGCTTGGGTTATTCTAGGCGGGACCAGGACTGGGAGCCTCTCAGTCAGTGCTTGGGGAGGGTGGATTCAGATGCTGGGAAAAAAGACAGCACACAGCAGCAGGTGGGGAGTAAGCAGGGAGTAACCGGTCTGGGACAATTGCCTAGAATAAACACTATTGTCTGCCACAGGCTTTTCTGTGCCAGCCTGGGCCTGCTGAGCTGACCGCGTTTAAAGGGCCAGTTGCTGGGCTCACAGAGGCAAGCTGAAATCAGTCCTGGAGGAGCAGTTCGTAGCAATGAACCTGAGGTTCATCACAGGCTCTGAAGACAGAGGCCAGGAGCTTGTGGGAGCAGGAATGGGTCCAAAGATGGGAAGCAAGTCAGAAGGTAGAAAATGGTCCAGGATGGAGGCTGGGTGACAGTTCTTCCGACCAAAAGCTGGCTGCCTGGTGTCATTTCAGATTGGCCAGTTTAGAAGAACGAGACCTGAACAGAAACCTAGCAGCCTCTCTGTAGACATTTGGGGATGAATCCACCCTACACTCATGCCCTGAGATTCACGGACTGTCATCACCCCTGCTCACTTTGTCCCCATGAAGTCTTTCATCACTACCCGCCTTCCAAAGGCTATTCTTCTCTGTTGCTGGAAACTCGCATCCTTCTAATGTGATCTTCACTCCTTTGAAGCCCAAACTGCAGAGACAGAAAGGTTTAACCATATTAAAAGCCACACTTTGCCCTCATTTTACCTGTAGTGAAGCAATCTATCTCCTGTTTCAGGGGGGAAGATGTATGGCCTCCCTCTCCTCCCTTTGGACACTGAATAGTAGGGAAGCTACTACCTGGATTAAAGGCCAACCGACAGCGGTGCTGGGGTCACCTAGAAACACACCTGTAGTGACGCCTGAGTGGCTCGGTTGAGTGACCGACTTCAGCTCCGGTCATGATCTCACAGTTCGTGAGTTCAAGCCCTACAGCCAGGCTCTGTGGAGCCTGTCTTGGATTCTGTGACTCCCTCTTTCTGCCTTTCTGTCTTCCCCCCCACCCCAAAATGAATAAACATTAAAGAAAGAAAGAAACAGACCTGTAAGAAATGTGCCTTCCAGATCAGAGTCAGGCTGATTGGTCTCTTAGAAACTAACCCAACCCATCCCTGCCCCCATGGTATTTTAATTCAGGAATGGTAAATTGGGATTTCCTTTAGCAAAACTCTTTTTTGGCCACAGTGGGAGTTAGGTGGGGATCCATCTAGAGAAAAGAGGGGTGTTCTCTAAAGGAGAACCAAGGAGATCTACTTGTATTGAAAGAAAGAAAGAAAGAAAGAAAGAAAGAAAGAAAGAAAGAGAGGAAGGATGGGAGGAAAGAAGAAGGAAAGAAGAAAGAAAGAAAGAAAGAAAGAAAGAAAGAAAGAAAGAAAGAGAAAGAAGTGAAGGAAGGATGGGAGGAAGAAACGAAGGAAAGAAGGAAGGGAGGAAGAAAGAAAGGGAAAGAAAGACAAGCACATGATGGAGAAGAATAAGGAATACTGAAGCAGCAGTAATGGCTCTGCCCCATGATTACAACTTGTCTACCTTTTCCCAAGCTGTATCTTTCACTTGAGGGTCAGTTATAGATGAATAGGAACTAAATAGGGCAGAAGAAAAATGGGGAAGCAGAGGGCGCGGGATGAGGTTGAGGCAGTTTGGTTATACTTCATTTTATGTATTTCCCAGCCAAAGACCCATTGGTAAAACCCTTTATGATTCCTTTTCACATATTATAAAATGTATATGACTTGCTCTCCGGTCCTAATGCTGCAGCTGCTTCCTTAACATTTCTTCCTGTAATGTCAGCACATCACGGGAAATGTACCCTGAATGTATGTTTGTGTTTTCCTTGAAGGCAAGTGCTCACCTGCCTAGCCTAATACAAGGCACACAAGCGATTAATAAACTTTTCTAACTTGAAGATTTTCCCTTTCCCCCTGGGCTCCTTTAATTTGTTTTCACAGTAGCTTCTATTATGACATTCCTTGGTTGATCCTTCAAATCACCATTGCCATGTCTAATCTGGAAGCCGGTGGCGGGAGGAGTAAACCTTTTCCTAGTTTCCCATCTACTAAGGTAGGGCACTGACAGTGCAGGGCTGGGTACTAAGACAAGGCAAAGCGACTTTAGAGGTTTTTTTGCCAAAGTTGGCATAGAAGCAGCTTCCTAAAGGACCTGCATGCCAAGTGTTGTACAAATGTATTGCACCAAAAGAGGGAAACTAAATCTGGTGTCTGATGCCCAAAGAGGTTTTTGGAAAAGTTTTTGCTGCCAGAACTGGGACTTTCCTGGAGGATAGACTCAGCCAATCAGAGTTTTTTCTGATGATGTAATGCTCTGCAAACAAGTTTTATTGGTGGGAAAGCTCTTAGGTGTTGTGAGGGTGTAGAGATTCCACTGCAGCTTGGGGAAAATTGTCTGTGGCTTCATTTAAGGTTCTCCTGAATTCCATCGTGCTTATATTTCCAACCAAGCTGAGCTTATATTTGGCACTCGTTAAAAATTGGGAAATCAAGAAACTTTCTTTCCTTCTGATGTCAAAAGCTACTGATTCCTCAACGTCTGCTATTTTGCTGTCCCCATCTTTGACTGGGGACCTTAGGAAACTGACCAGCAGAGCATCAGTACACAACAGTGGGCAGGAAATGATGGCACCACGGGTCAGGTTATACAAAAGAGTCTTCGGGGTGAAAAGGAGGTTATGCAGGCGTGTATTTCCATCTGATGAATTCGCAGGCACACACATGCCTTAAGTCCGCTCTGCACGGAGACGCAGCACTAAAAATAGCTCAGAGATTATTTCCCTCCTTTCCAATGTATCGTCCCCAGCTCTAGTGCCTTTCCTCCCCCAGACAGAGCCCCTGCTGTCTGCCAGTCTGGGCTGGAATTAGCACACCGGTGTCTGCGAGACGCGGCCTCCCTGCTGGTGGAGGCTGATGCCGGTACAGCTCAGCTCTAGCTGCAGTTTTGTGGCCCTTGGTCACCTGCGTCCAGGAGGCTGGGAGCACCCACCCTTAACCACATATTAAAACAATGTCATCGACTGACTCGCTGTCTGTTGTTTCAGACGACCAGCTGTTCCCGCCCTCACCACCTCTCCACCACACCACAGCCTTTCCCTCTGGGTAATTGGCCCCACCCTCGCCTCTTCAGGAAACCCCAGCCAAGCTTCACCTTGCTTCAGTCCTTCCAACCCTTCAGTGATTCCTCTTCGCCGGCATTTTTCTTTGCCACCCCTCTTCCCAAATATGTGGCACTTAATTATGGCTGTCTTAAACTGTGTTAGTGGTTCATGAATATGTTTGTGTATTTCAGCTCTTTGAGCTTCTATGTACCAACTATATTTACTCCCCCAGCCCCTGTAACAGTTAGAAACGTCACTGAGCTTGGACTTGAATGCCCCAGGAATAAAAATTGGGATCATAATGCTTCTATTGCAGGGGTTTTATAAGATTAAATGAAATCATGTATACCTGGCACAGGGTAGGAGCTTGGTAAATATTAGCCGAATCTGAATCCTAGAATGTAAATTCCAGGCATCCCCCCTTCTCCTACACACATTTTTCTATTTTCCCCAGCACCTAGTCCTCTCAGGATAGGGACATTTTTTAAAATGTTTTTTACTGAGGGGGCTGCCTGGGTGGCTCAGTCAGTTAAGCATTCAACTTCAGCTCAGGTCATCATCTCGTAGTTCATGAGTTCAAGCCCGGAGTCGAACTCTGTGCTGACAGCTTAGAGCCTGGAGCCTGCTTGGGATTCTGTATCTCCCTTTCTGCCCCTCCCTGGCTCACTCTCTGTCTGTCTCTCTCAAAAATACATAAAAAACATTAAAAAATTTTTTTATAAAATAAAATGTTTTTTATTTGTTTTTGAGACAGTGCGTGCTGCGGAGGGGCAGAGATACGGGGACAGAAGATCTGAAGCGGGCTCGACACTGACAGCAGCAAGCCTGATGTCGGGCTCGAACTCACAAACTGAGAGATCGTGACCTGAGCCAAAGTCGGACGCTCAACTGAGCCACCCAGGCACCCCAGGATAGAGACATTTAATAAATGCCAACTGACATGCCTTGATTTTCTGGATACCTTTTGGGATCTGGCATCCTTAGCAAAGGGGTAATTTGGGGCACCAACAAACTACAAGGCAATGAGACGGCACCTTTGATAATTAAGCTGCTGCATCCTATGACCACCCCCCGCCCCCAGGTTGGGAGGGGGAGAGTGAACTGCTTTCAGTGGCAGATTCGGGGCCAAGGCAAGCCAGATTGCAATGAGCACATTGTGATGCTCCTCCTTGTCACTATAAAGGACCTTTCTCCAACTCTTTCCTCTTTCTCATCTGATCTGCTCTTACTTTCAGCAGAGATGGGGACATTAATTCCTCCAGAGGTGTTAACTGATAAGGCAGCACTGATAAGGTGGGAACTGATAAAGGCTTAAGGACCCAGCCTGACTTGTTTGGCCAGCCCTTCTACCACATCTGCACAAAGCAGCTTCTAAAACTTGGAAACTCTTTGCAGGCCCAGAGGAAACCTTTCCGTTGGGACAAGATGGGTAGGGGGAGGCGCAGCGAGAGGGGCTGATCCTCCCCAAGGCCAGGATGGGGATGGCCGAAGCTCAGATGCAGAGGGAGGTTTCTTGGGCAGGAGTGGTCGGGGACACCTCACCTCCTCACCCTGATTCTTCTGGTCCTTACATGGCATTGCTTAACCTACTGCCAGGAGGCCAAACCACACAAACTCAGTCTTACTGGGCTTCTCTCAGCCTCTAAAATCACCTCACTTCTCAGAAGCTTTCCGGAAGGGTAACTTTCAGCAATCTGACCGGTCCAGATAACCCTGCCCACTTATCCTTTTAATCCCCGAGTACCAGATACTTTTTGCACACCATTCTCATTCTTGCTAACAGGGTACTTGCACAACCCTGAGTGAGCGCCCCTTCACACCTCACACCCTGGGTGCCTCCTTTGTGTTGCCCTAATCCCAGGTATTCAGAGTTGCTAGATGGATAGAAATGCAGACACTCCTCGCTTTTCAATTACTCTGGGACATTTAAAACACATCCTGATCACTGCTTTATTTGGTCCTCATTAGAACCATACTAGAATTTGGAATCTTTGATTCCTAGTCCAGAACTTCCCCTCCATTCCATGCTGTCCCCAGATGCTCAAACCCAGTGGTCTGTGCATAAGAGATACACTTAACCAAAGAGGTACAAAATTGACATTTTTGAAAAAGTTTGTTTATTTTATGAGAGAGAGCGCAGGGGAGGAACAGAGAGGGAGAGAGAATCCCACGAGGGACTCCATCTCAGGAACTGTGAGATCATGACCTGAGCCGAAATCAAGAGTGGGATGCTTAATTGGCTGAGCCACCCAGGCATCCCAAATTCAAATTCTTCTTAAGAGTGTTCTCGTGTTTTAAAATATCTTTCAAGGAGACAACACATGGGGGTTTGGGTTTTCACCCATGGTACTCAATAAACCAGTAACAGTAGCTTGGGAAATGATGGCTTGGCCAGCCTGGGTGTTTTCTCCCACCTAACCTCCCCATGTCAGCCACTGATGGTATCTACCCACCTGAACATTGCTATGCCCAGTAGGGAAGGACGGGTGGAAGGTTCATGTAGCTATTTAAAAGCTGTCTTGGAAAAGCCTTTCTGAACTGATGGACCAGTTCTGTTAGATCTGGTCCCACCTCACCAAACCAGTTTTGCTTTGGACCCAGACGCCTTCTATCCCCAGGTCCAACTCTATCCCATTCTCAAGGCGGTGCAGACGCAGGTAGGCAAGAAAGAAACTGGATCACCTGTAAATCTCGCTCTCCTCTTCTTGGTATTCACTTTATCAGAAGTGAGACCTTAGGGACCCCAAACCCCAGCGCTGCAAATCTCCTCTCCTCTTTTATCCTACCAGGTTATTTTCCTTGTTTTCCTCACATGTATTCCAGACCTCCTTCTGGGGTGATGTTGTAAAGCCCTGTCCTTTAGTAGGACCCCGGTCACAGTATCTCTTGCTAGAACCTGTTGAGGAGCTGGCCTCTGCTGGTACTATCCTGAACTACCTGCTGGGGTCCTGAGCCAACCATTCAGGTCACCTGGTATAGCTGTGGCCTTCCTGATGGCAAACAGTCATCCCCACTGTGTCTCCACAGTCTGCCCCAGTCAATGACTGGAGTGATGCCTGTTTCGTAAGTTCTCCTCGTAGCCCTGGTTCCTAATTTAGACTGTGGGCTCTTCTTATGGGCCAGGGTACTGCTGAGTTCATGTCTGTCTTATCCGTGGCCATTTAGATCCAGCTGACTACACGTCATAACCTGCTATTTCTTGAGAGCAAGACTCAAATGGTAGCACACATTTGAAGCAAGTTGCTCAAAGCCCACTTCTATCCACCCCCCCACCCCCCACCCCCGCCTTGGCTTTCTATTCTGACATTAATTTCTGTCTTTGGAACTGCCCTAATCTGGCAGTCTTTCTAACTTTTTCATCCTATTTGGACCTGGCTTTCCTCCCCAATTTCTAGCCAGCTCACCCTTCTGCCTGGTATTTCCATTCCTTGGTCTGTGTTGTACTTCTTAGTCCCTCAGAAACACACATTCTTTCTCCTGGCCAGCCATTTCAGGCCCCAGCCCATGGCTGACTTGCCTTTATGCACTGAAGAACTAGAGAGAGAACAAGACTCTTTTAATCTTGGCCTCATTTTTTCCCCCAGTTTCCTCCCTCTCCTCACAGCCATGTCTGTTCATTGTGGACTATTTTAAAAACCATAGCAAGGATGCAACCGCATATCCTGGTGTGTGAGTGTGTTTTAAGTTTATTGATTTATTTTTGAGAGAGACAGAGACAGTGTGCACAGGGGAGGGGGAGAGAGAGGGACAGAGAGAAACTCAAGCAGGCTCTGTGCTGACAGGACAGAGCCTGACACGGGGCTTGAACTCATGGAACTGAGAGACCACGACCTGGGCCGAAACCAAGAGTGAGACACTTAACCAACTGAGCCATCCAGGTGCTTCATGTTGTGTGTGTGTTTTTAAAAATCAGTCCTGGGGTTCCTGGGTGGCTCAGTCGGTTAAGCGTTGGACTTCTGCTCAGGTCATGATCTCGAGGTTCGTGAGTTCGAACCCCGCATTGGGCCCTGCGCTGACAGCTCAGATCCTGGAGCCTGGAGCCTGCTTTGGATTCTGTGTCTCCCTCTCCTTCTGCGCCCCCTCTCCACTCACACTCTGTCTCTCTTTCAAAAATAAATAAACCTTAATTTAAAAAAAAAATCAGTCCTAGAGTCAATTATTTACTTGTCAAACTGTAGATTTTGATTTTGGGGTGAGGAAACATACTCACCATATGTGTATGTGGCAGAGAGGGACACATCAGATATCCTATATACTCCTCCACGTTTCCCAGCCTCCCTTGCAGCTAGAGGAAGGCTATGTTCACATTCTTACCAATGTATGGCAGTGTCTCCTCTGTCCCTCTTTTCGCCTGCACGGACCTTGATAGCTGCATGTTGAGATGGATCTCTGAGGTCTCTGATGAAGAAATGACCCCACTGACCCACTTGGGATTTTACATGAATAAGAAATACACTTCTAGTGTATTTAGTCATTGCGATTTTAGATTTTGTCATCACAGCATTGCTTCACATTACTCTGACTAAGCAATCTAGAAACCCTAACCAAGTGGGGGTTTATTCCTGCTTCCACCACCACCCAAGAAATGCCTTTTAAATAACAAAATTTATGCAAACCATATGTGTTTACTATGGAAAATTACAAAATACAAATAAACTAAAAAGAAGAAAGTAAAAATCATCTATAATCCTGTTAGCTAGAGATAAGTAACTGTAAGAATTTTGGTGTCTATACCTTGTATTTTTTTCTAAGTGTATGTAAATGTATATTTACATATTATTCTGAAGTCTGCTTTAATATTTGACAAAATATTCTGTACATTTTCCCAAAGCAATAAAGATTACTCTAGAACACAATCCTTAATCATTGCCTAGCTTTGCATTATGGCTCTATCACAATTTATTTCTTGTTGGAGAGTCTACTATCTTCCTCTGCCTAAAATTGCTTTGGTAACATTTCTGCTCCTTTTCTACATGTTTTATCTCTTACTTTCCCTCCCACTCACAGACTGGCTCTTAATCATCTACATTCATAAAATGCAAATGAGACAATCCAAAAATAATTAGACTGGCCATGAAACTCACAAGGTGATATTTTTGGATGTGGAAGGAAGAAGCAAAGTTTCTGCAATGTATTCATCCTCTTAAGTATTATTATTGTTATTCTTATTCTTATTTGCTTGGGAAATCTTGGTTTTTATTCTCTGAGTAGTAACAACTGCCTAGGAGAAAGCCAAGGAGATGTCAGGATGCAAACGAAAAGGAAGCTGTTTAAATTACGAGTGGGTTTGGCAGCAAGAAACGAAAAACACAACAAACTTTAATTAACAGTAGCTTAAACAAGCAGAAATTTATTATTTCACTCTTGTATTTAAGTATGGAGGTAGGCACTCTACAGGGTATCATCAAAGATCCAGACTTCTACTTGTTCTCCTGAGCCTTTTTTTTCCATCCTCAAGGTCATCTCACAAGGTCCAAATGGTTGCTTTAACGCTAGCCATCACATCTACATTCTGTCCAGAGCAGAAAATACGAAGGAAGGAGAAGAAATTGCCACTCTTTGAAAAAGCACTTTTTTAGGAAATTGAACATACCATGTCTGCTTAGTCACTTGGCCAACTTTAGATGCACGAGAGGCTGGGAAAATGTAGTGTTTATCTTCAGTGTCTCTGTGCCCAGATAAAAATTGAGGGTGCTGTTACTATAGAAGAAGGTGAAAATGGGTATCAGATATTGGGAGACAACCAGACATCTCTGCCATAAGAACCCCCGGGTGATTCATAAGTATCAAAAATCTTCTAAAGCAAGTAATCCAATCATGGGTAGTTTAATTGAGTGTAACAATACAACTAGTTCATTCCCTCATAGAGGAGGATCCAACTCCAGGAAAATATCAATTACATCAACAATCGATGTAATCGAACTCTCACCGTGAACAGATGGGCTAAGTAAATACACATTCAAGTGTTTTAATCCCTGCTGGATTTCTGAAATCAGCCAAATCCTTCTGGATGAACATGTGCTAAAGGAGAGAAGAACTGATAGCCTCTTGAGCATCTTAATTAGCACCTGGGTTCATCAGAACGGTGTTATATCATACAGCAGGAGCTGAGAGCTGCAGATTCAATGGCACACATAGGTCTAATTTCCAAATCCCTCAAATAAAGAAAGTAATGTATATATATATAATCATACATACTATATGTATAGTATATATGTATAGAGTAGTCCATGTGTGTAGATATATAGATATATATATATACATATATATATATGCACACATACATTCCAGCCAATATATATATATACATGTATATATATATATGTATATATATATATGTATATATATATATGTGTGTGTATATATATATATATATATATGTGTGTGTGTATATATATATATATATATATATATATATATGTAGGATACGAAAGCCAGTTGCCTTCACACTTCTTTGCCTTTGCTCTCGTGGCTTCAACTGCCTAAAACCCCTTGTCCCTTCTCTTAAGTGAAAAAATCCTGCTCTTCTTTCTCATGTTTTTCTTCTTTCTCATTTTCAAGGATACTATTCAAATATTTACTTCTCAGGATGCCTGTTCCTTGACGTTTGAGTTTTGTGGTCAATTCACTCATCCATTCAGCACATGCCAGACACTGTCCTAGACACGGGGTAAGCGGAGCCATGGGTGAACTAGACAAGTTTGTGTCCACCAACCACATATAACGCTAGTTAGCTTGGCTAGTGTTGCACTTCCCCCATTGTGCTGGGCTGCCTGTCTGAACAAAAGATAGGGAGCTTCTGAGGGCAGAAAGTTGGTATTTTAATTAACACATACTTAGAGAGCTCTTCTATGTGCCAGCACTGTTCCATCCTATGTGTATTAGGTATAGTGACTCTTTGAAGTCTTATAATAACCCCATGAGTTATATTTTCATTATTATCTTGTTTCACAGATAATGGAGAGGTTAAGTAACTTGCCCAAGGGCACACAGCTAGTAAGTAAGGAAGCTAAAATGAGATCCAGGGAGTCTGGCTCTAGTGTGCATGCTTAACTAATATGCCGTGCTTTATTATTATTCACCCTATCTGCATTCCTAGTATTTAATAGGATGCTTGGAATGTAGTAGATACTCATTAAATTTGTGTTGAACGGAATTGAGCTAACTGCTCGTCATTGGGCATGCTGTCCTCTAAGGCATGATTCCTACAAAGATAAAGAAAAGATATTGGACTGGGAGATCTCCGAGATTCCTTAAAACTCTAAATTTGTTTCCATTCACATGCTAAATAATCTTTTAAGTTAGGTCTGGAAGAGATCTTGAGGGACCATCTGATGGAGTCCTGGGCTTTAACCAGGCTTCATCTGTAGCAGATAGGTGACAATTCTGTTAGTTGATCAGGTCTATAATGATGCCCCACGTTTTTGAGTCTAAGGAGTGGATGATTCAGATATTTTATAAATAATATACTACAGCAGGATAGATAGGATATCTCAAAAGTTCCTTCAAAGGGTAGAAAGGTAAAGTACTTTCTTCTTGCATGGACAGTAGTCTTGTAGCAAATATTTTGGTCACATTTTACCTCAGTTTCAAGAGGCCTTGGATTACATTCTGAACTGCTTATGTTCTTGTAATAAAATATTATAATGCTTCTCCCATCTCTAATCTTTGTAAATTTGGCTACAAACTATAACTTACCTCCAAAAAACTGCTATAAATTACTCTTTCAGATTACACCATGGCACAGCATTGCTCCCCCAAAGACAGTACCAGACCTTTGACCAACAGCCAGCAAAATCCCCATCATCTGACCAAATGCCAGTTTAGGTCATTATACTTTGGCCAGTCTTCTCCTCCCTGCAGTGTGAGTTGGCGACATTAGCCTTCACCACCCAGCTCACGCTGCCTGTTAATCACTGAATTGGCAGGACTGCCTTCTCTGGTGTAATGGTCAAAAGCGGGCACTGAGTTGGGCTAAAACTGACCGTAGCAGAGAATATTGGTGAGGAGTTTCCATGAGCTTAAATCAACAGTGGTATTGTTTTCTCTGCAGGGCTGAAATCAACAGGGAGCAGGAATGTGCACCATTGTGTTTGAGGATATAATGTACTTGATATGGTTTTGACTATTTGCTTGACTCTGAAAGTCTGTGATGTAATGATTTACCATTTTGCTGAGGCGGGAAGCTTGTGAGTTTGATATAAAGTTCACGATGAGGGGTATCTGGGTCTGTTAAGTGTCCAACTCTCGATTTCACCTAAGGTCATGATCTCATGATTCCTGAGATCAAGCCCTGTGTCTGGCTCTGTGCTGACAGCACGGAGCCTGCTTGCGATTCTCTCTGCCCCTCCCCCCGCCCCCAAATAAACTTAAAAAAAAAAAATAGTTCACAGTGAGTTTCTTCACCTGCTAGTGAGCCTGGCCAACCACTCGATATCTGGGTGTGGCTCCATTTGGGCATCTAATTGATGATATCTTTTAATTTTCTTGACAATCCAATGAGATACATATTATTATCCCAAGTTTACATTTAAGGGAATCATATGTTCTAGTGCTAGTCACACATTTAAAAATATTTGGAGGTCAGCTGCACCTGGCTGGCTCAGTCAGTTAAGCATCTTGCTCTTAGTTTTGGCTCAGGTCATTATCTCATGGTTTCTTGGGTTCAAACCCTTCGTGGAGCTCTGCACTAACAGCACCAAGGTGCTTGGGGGTTCTCCCTCTTTCTCTGCCCCTTCCCCACTCACACTGTCTTTGTCTCTCTCAAAATAAATAAACTTAAAAAATATTTGGAGGTCTAAGCATGTGTCCTTTTTCTCAAGGTTCATTTTGTGGGGAGAAGAGCTGGGGGCAAACTGTAGGTGCAGAGGTGAGTTCATAGCACATTCCATCATCATCACCGCACAAAGACTCCACTTTTTTTTTTTTTTTTAATTTTTTTTTTTTTTTAACGTTTATTTATTTTTGAGACAGAGAGAGACAAAGCATGAATGGGGGAGGGTCAGAGAGAGGGTGATACAGAATCCGAAACAGGCTCCAGGCTCTGAGCTGTCAGCACAGAGCCCGACGCGGGGCTCGAACCCACGGACCGCGAGATCATGACCTGAGCCGAAGTCGGCCGCCTAACCGACTGAGCCACCCAGGCGCCCCACAAAGACTCCACTTTTAATTGACAGATTGATTTCTTCCCTTCACCCCCAATCTCTGCTTTCGTTCCCTTCCTCCATGAATTCTTGTAGATAATATACGAAGTGCTCTGTATGTACGTGTCTGTAATTTACATACATGACATTGTGCTTACATCTCATTCTCTTCCTTGCTTTTTCAACTCATAACTGATTTTTAAAGTGTTTATATTTACTTTGAGAGAGAGAGAGAGAGAGAGAGGGAGAGCGAGCATGGGCACTCATGTGCGAGTGGGGGACAGGGAGAGGATCCTAAGTAGGCTCCCAATGTGGGGCTTCATCTCATGAACCATAAGATCATGATCTGAGTGAAAACCAAGAGTCGGACTGAGCCACCGGGGCATCCCCCAAACTGTGTTTTGATATCCACCTGTGTTACTAAATGCATATGTAGTCCTTACTTTTCAACTCAGAATTATGTTTAATATCCATCCATGTTACTACATGTACATCTAAGTCCAGTGCCTCAAACTGCAGCATTTTATTCCATAGTGTGCATTTGATGGCCCATTCCTCCAGTATGGACACTAAGGTGATTTTATATGTATTTGTACTATATGTATCAGATGGCTTTGCAAGTGGTGATACCTGTCTGCACTAGCAGTGCATACCCATAGCAGTACTAGCAGTGCATACCCATTCTTGACACCATTCACCAAAGTTTTATTTAAATTGACTTTATTTGAATTGACTTAAGTTTTTGGATCATCGGGCAATTAATTGGAAACATCACCAAAAAAAAAAAAAAAAGAGAGAGAGAGAGGGAGGAGTTGAATGAGTTGTGGTCCTCCCAGCCCCCTCCCTCAATGATTTACCTCTCCTGTTCTTCTATACCCCGCCATGTTCCTATTCCTTTCAGGTTGTTCCAAAATCTCTTAGAGGAAAATTTCCCTCTGAACCTCCCCCCCCCCTTTTTTTAAATCAGAGTTTTCATCACACCTTAACAGAATGTTCTCCCTGTTCTCAGCTCTAAATATACAAATTCTTCCTATGTTGTGAGGTCCAATTTAAGACCTATTTTCTCCACAAAACCTTGTCTAACTACACCGTAGTCTACATGTATCTCTTTTCATTTCGACTATACATCCCTCTTTGGGGGGGCTTGTTCATATTCAATTTAACTCTCTGTTGTGTTATATGTCATTTGCAGAAAGAGAGATCAGACAAATAAAACCAGGATGTTCGATCAGTTTCATCCTTCCAGGAGGTCACTAGCTTTGGACCACCGCATTCATTTGACTTAACCTCTCCCAGAACCTGTGAGCGAATCAGATGTTCCCAGGCCGTCATGCTTACCTCCTCCAGTCATTCTTCTATGGGATTATAAATTTTTCACTAATAGAAGAAATAGGTAACAAGCATTACTTCTGCAAAGTATGTATCCGGGAAGTCTTGCAAAATCCCTTTCTCACCAGCTGCATATACCCTACTGCCTCAGTGCATGGGTTAGAGTATGAGGTGGGTCCCAGGTGCACCTGTGTCCCAGTGGGTGCTGTCATCAATGATCTTTCAACAACCACCTGCTCATTCCCTGAATGGCCAAGGGTTCCTAGCAGAAAATGATGTCTTTCCAGCTCTTTCCCCAAATTAAATGAATTGAGAGAAATACCCTTTCTCCCCACAGTTACAACACTATTCCCATTCTTAGTTTTCATACAAAAAAACCCACATTGTACAAACCTTATTAGTTTCTTAACCAAAATTGAGTTTCTTTTTTCTCACAATTGGAACCTTGATATTTTTCAGGATGACATAGATCTAGCTATAAAATGACATTTCCCAGTCTCTCTGGTAGCTAGAATTTCATGTGACAGTTATTGCCATTAAAACGAAAGGCAAACTTACCGTCTAAGATTTTCAGCAATATTCTTTAAAGAGAAATCACTCAGCTGGCACTCACCATTGCCCCTGTCCTTTCTTTTTCTTCCTGCCTAGAATGTGGTCATAATGCCTGAGGGAGCCGTCTTGGTATCATGACGATAAAGACAGCATACTCAAGGGATAACTGAGTGGAAAGATAAAAGGAATCTGTCTCCAATGACATCATGGAGCTACCATACCTACCCTGGACTATTCCTCTAAGTGTTTGTAATGTAAAAAATAAAATAAAATAAAACCTCCAACTTGTTCAAACACTGTTTTTTGTGTGTGTTTTCTATTACGTGCAGTCAAACTCAAACCCTGATTGCCTTTGTTTGTCTTTGACAAACCTTTTCTTCTTTTTTTTTAAAGTTTTTATTGATTTATTTTGAGAGAGAGAGAGAGAGAGAGCACGAGAGAGTGGGGGAGGGGCAAAGAGAGAGGGAGAGAGAATCTCAAGCAGTCTTCTCAGTGTCAGCGCAGGGCCCAATGCGGGGCTTGATCTCATGAGACGAACCACGAGACCATGACCTGACCTGAAATCAAGTGTCAGATGCTTAACCGGCGGGGCCACCCAGGTACCCCCACAAATCTCTTCTTTCTTAGAGTCTTGCACAGGTTCAAAGGCAACCTAGTAGGAAAAATCTGATTATCCTTAAGGAGAGCCCAGCAGTTTTCCAGGTCAGACCACATATCAAGCAAGTGCACTCTGCCTTTCCGACATCTCATGAACTTTCTGTAGGTGATATGTGATATCACCCAGTGGTTTAACTGTTTTTGGCAGTCTCTTCCTCGCTGGTGGAGAATTCCGCCAACGATAAAGGCTGCAAATGCCACACACTTGCTTTCCTAGTCTCCCTTGCAGCAAGGGTAAGTGCACGTGGCCTACTTTCGTCTGAAGACATCTGGGAAGGGAAAGTGCTTGGAAAGCTTGTCTAATAAAAAGGGACACATGGAAACAAATGTCCCTTCTTCAGGGGAAATACTGCCTAGAAATGCCGAGTCATCTTTTGATCAGTGACACGTGGAGGATGGCAAAGACATCAAAGGGGAACTTAGGTCCTTGGCATATTTCCATGTCACAGCACCGGTCCCATATACTAACATCACTTTTGAGTGTGCTTTTTTGTTGGCACTTGAGAGAACTCAAAGTGATACAGGGTGTCAGAGTAAGGCCTGCTCCCTCTTCAGAGTTTCTAGGTCTCTTACTTTACTTTAAAAAAAAAATGATAATTTTTTGAGAGAGAGAGAGAGCAGGAGTCGGGGACAGGGGCAGAAGGAGAGAGAGAGAATCTTAAGCAGACTCCACACTCACCACAGAGCCTGACTCAGGGTTCAATCCCACAATCTTGGGATCATGGACCTGAGCCAAAATCAAGAGTTGGAATCAGGAGTCAGACACTCAATGAACTGAGCCACCCAGGTGCCCCCTTAGGTCTCTTTCTTAAAATTTTTTTTTAATGTTTATTTATTTTTGAGAGAGAGAGAGAGAGAGGGAGGGAGAGAGAGAGAGACAACGCATGAGCAGGGGAGGGACAGAGAGAGAGAGGGAGACACAGAATCCAAAGCAGGCTCCAGGCTCCAAGCTGTCAGCACAGAGTCCAATGTGTGGCTCAAACCCACAAACTGTGAAATCATGACCTGAGCCAAAGTTGGGCACTTAACCAACTGAGCCATCCAGGTGCCCCATGGTCTCTTTCTTTAATCAAACTCCTCCATTCCTTTGCCATTTAGACCTCTGGACAACCTGTATGACTAGTGATCAAACAAGCCCAGACAAGTCTGAATCTGCAAGGAGTATATATTTCAGGCTTTGTGTCAGAGCTCTGCTTTATATGCTTGATGTAATCCCCATTAATCCCCATTCTAAATCCTTTTTTTTTTTTTTTTTTTTTTACAATTTATTTATGCTTTGATAGAGTATAAGCAAAGGGAGGGCAGACGGGGAGGGAGACAGAGGATCCCAAGCAGGCTCTGCACTGACAGCAGGGAGCCAGATGCAGGGCTTGAACTCACGAACCGAACTGTGAGATCATGACCTGAGCTTCTGAAGTCTGACGCTTAACCAACTGAGCCACCGAGGTGCCCCAATCCCCATTCTAATTCTTGACTTTTTAGTACTGTAAGGTTTAATACAATAACCATTGTATGGCATGCTGTTATTTTTTCTTAAAGTAAAACAATTTGGATGTTTCATAAAAAATATTTATAAGGGAATTGGGATTGTTATAAAAAATCAGAATTATATAGGGGCACCTGGGTGGCTCAGTAGGTTAAATGTCTGACTTCGGCTCAGGTTATGATCTCACAGTTCATGGATTTGAGCCCCGTGTTGGGCTCTGTGCTGACAGCTCAGAGCTTGGAGGCTGCTTCGGATTCTATGTCTCCCTCTCTCTCTGCCTCTCCCCTGCTTGTGCTCTGTGTGTCTCTCTCTCAAAAATAAACAAACATTAAAAAAATTAAAAAATCAGAATTATATAAAGAATCCATAAATGTGAATTAAAATGTGTAGAGTCAAACATAGTCCTAAACTTTTATCACCTAATTGAAATATTTGAAAATAATTTGCAAGTATTTAGGGACAATTAATAAATAGCATTCAAGTAAGACACCAAAAGGTAAATATTTATTTGCTACAATAAGTTCTATCTTATTTTTATTGGCACATCCCAATATGTCTCCAGATGAAACATTTGCTTCTAGTTAATCTGGTGGTACTAATTTATGTTCTAAGTTGGGTAGGAACTGCAGAATAGATAAGCTAATATTTAACATTTGAATCCAAACCTTCATGATACATGTACATTTTAAATTGTCCTCTGGTCTCTTTGTACACAATGGCAAAAGAGCCGCTTAGATGGACAGTTCTAAACTCAACAACTCCAGGGGTGCCTGGGTGGCTCAGTCAGTTAAGCTTCTGACTTCGGCTCATGTCATGATCTCACAGTTCGTGAGTTCAAGCCCTGGGTCTGGCTCTGTGCTGACAGCTCAGTGCTTGGAGTTGGAGCCTGCTTCAAATTCTATGTCTCCCTCTCTCTCTGCCCCTCTCCCACTTGCGCGCGTGCACGCTCTCTCTCTCTTTCTCTCTCAGAAAATGAATTAACATTAAAAAAAATTTTAAAAAAATACACTGAACAACTCCAGCTCTGTCTACTTGCACAAGATACCTGAATGAAGAGTGAAAATTTCAATCATCTGACTAGTTTCAGACTTATAGGCAAAGCATTGGAATGACTGAACTTTTTACTTCTTACGTAGACATAGGCAAGTTAGAGATATAGTCTTTGTTTTTTTTCCTAAAGAAGGCACCAAATGGCAAACAGGAGGGCTCTGATTTGTCATAATTAGGGGAAATAAACCTGTATCTCTGTGTATTACAACTACACATTGTTACCAAGAATGTGAAGCTTCCTGAATGTTGAAGTGGCATTCCAAAAGGAAAGACTGCTAACTAGAGATTTGGGAATTATCTTTTAGAAGAGATTAATTTAGTAAGAACATAATGCTTTAGATGGGAATTGTGGGCCAATCGGAAACCAACCCTGGTCTAAATATGAATTAGGTAAATTCTCGGGTAGCTGTTACCAGAGGACTTTGACCACCATTCAGATCACCCTTTGATTTTTTTTTTTTTTTTTGCATTTTTAGTCTCTTTTGTTTCTTGCCAAACTTTTTTTTTTTTTTCCTGAGATAGAGTGAGAGAGAGCATGGGAACAGGGGAGAAGCAGAGGGAGAGGGAGAATCCCAAGCAGGTTCCATGCCCAGTGTGGGGCCCCACAGGGGGCTCGATTCCATGACCTGAGCCGAAACCAAGAGTTGACTCAAACTGACTGAGCCCCCCACCCTTCGATTTTTAATCTATTAGCAAGAACCCTAGGGAGAAGGTGAGTGATGGGTACCCCAAATGTAACCCCCAGTAGTGACACTGCCAATATTAAGCAGGTTCACAAGTTACAGGAGAAAGAGGGGTCTGAGACTTGAGTGTGATATGCCCTCCTTGGCAATACTCTGACTACAGGAGAGGCATGTGCCTGAAGAGCCGCAGTCACAGAACCAGAGCAAAAAGGAGGCTGAGGAATCAAATCACTTAATTTTCACAAATGAGAAAACACAGGCAGGGTCTTATTCAGGATGAAATCTCAGGCAATTAAGAGAGTAAAGGTAGAAAGAAAGAAAGAAAGAAAGAAAGAAAGAAAGAAAGAAAGAAAGAAAGAAAAAGAAAGATGCTCCAACTTTGTGTATCGATGATATATATGAATATTCTCCTAAGGACACAAGAAAATAGAAAGGAGGGGCACCTGGTGGCTCAGTCGGTTAAGCGTCCGACTTTGGCTCAGGTCATGATCTCACAGTTCGTGGGTTCGAGCCCCATGTCAGGCTCTGTGCTGACAGCTAGGAGCTTGGAGCCTGCTTCGGATTCTGTCTCCCTCTCTCTCTGCCCCTCCCCTGCTCGTGCTCTGTCTGTCTCTCAACAATAAATAAGTATTTAAAAAAAAAAAAAGGAAGAAAGAAAAGAAAATAGAAAGGAATTTGCTATAGGTCTCTAAATCTAAGAAAAGGCGTCACCAAAAAGCCCCCAAATAGCAGTCTCACCTTAGTGTGACAGACTACTACACATGTCATGGTCACGGTAAGAGATGTCATTGCCATCTCGCCACCTTCAGAGTTCTGGCCGATAGTGGGCCAAGACACAGAGCTGGGCTATGAGAGCTGGAGCTTATGCATGATTAGGATTTTAGTGAGGGCTAGATTGTAATGGCAGGGCTGGGTGGAGGAAAGCGGGCAGAGGGGAGAGTGAGCTTACTTGACGACAGCAGTTCTGAGGGAGATAGAGAGAGACGGAGAGAGACAGAAAGAGAGCCCTAGGTACAAGCAAGCATGCATTGCCCAAGTTTCAAAGATGGGACAGCTGGTGAAAATGGATGTTAGAATCTCACTAATCTCACTAAGGTAAGACACTTTCTTGTTTATTAGACATCTTATTATTATTTTTTTTTTAGTTTTAATGTTTATTTTACTTTTGAGAGAGAAAGAGAGAGCATCAATGGGGGAGGGGCAGAGAGAGGGAGGCACAGCATCCGAAACAGGCTCCAGGCTCTGAGCTGTCAGCACAGGGCCCTACGCGGGGCTCAAACCCATGAACCCTGAGCCAAAGTCAGACGCTCAACTGACTGAGCCAACCAGATGCCTCTAGATGTCTTTTTTTTTTTTTTAATTTTTTTAACATTTATTTATTTTTGAGACAGAGAGAGACAGAGCATGAACAGGGGAGGGGCAGAGAGAGAGGGAGACACAGAATCTGAAACAGGCTCCAGGCTCTGAGCAGTCAGCACAGAGCCCGACGCGGGGCTCGAACTCACGGACCATGAGATCATGACGTGAGCCGAAGTCAGACGCTTAACCGACCAAGCCACCCAGGCGCCCCTAGACGTCTTATTTTAATAGGTAAAGCAATTCCCTTGGTTTTGTTCTGTTTTGTTTTTCAAAAATTACTTAGTTACTTTCAAGTTTATTCTTTCAATGATTTTTAGAATTTTGATAAAAATATCCAAACTCTGGAACCAGGACAAGGGTGAGCAGCACATCCTTTTAAGGTCATACCACTTTAGGATTGTAGGGAAATAAACTTAGCTCATTGTTTTCTGCGGATTAAGTTTCCAGACTTGGTGAAATTACTGGTTAAGTTGTGGATTTTTGTCTGGTAGAGAAAGAACTCATTTTTGTCTTGCCTGTTGGGAATTACTCAGTTTTCTACAAATCAAACTTGGCGTTAACATTCCTTTGTTAACTTGCTTATATACACTGAATCTTATATACAATATAATTGTATACAATCATTATTATTATTATTAAATGCTCTCTGATCCAATCATAACAACTTACTGGTTTCCTCATTAAATGATCATTGTTCATTTTATATTTGCTAGATAGTTACGATGGTAACTTTTTGTAAATTAACCTTTAACAGAATAACTTTTTTTCTAATCCCCCCCCCAAGACTATCTTGTTGAGATTTTCATTGGAATTCCTTCTGTTAAATTTTTTTTTAATGTTTATCTACTTTTGAGCCAGAGACAGAGACAGAGCACAAGGGGGGGAGGGGCAGAGAGGGAGATACAATCTGAAGCAGGTTCCAGGCTCTGACCTGTCAGCACAGAGCCCGACACAGGCCTCGAACTCACAAACTGCAAAATTATGACCTGAGCTGAAGTTAGAAGCTTAACCGACTGAGCCACCCAGGAGTCTCTGATTAGAATTCCTTCTATTTATAGATTCTTTTGGGGGAGAATTAACATCCTTACAATACTGAGATTTACTACTCAGGAGCTAATCTTTTCTAAAACTTTCCTTAGTGTTTTATGGTTTCCTTCACTTAGATGCTATACAGTTTTCATTCAGTTTATTCTTGGGTAACTTATATTTTTATTGTTGTTAATGAGAATTGTTGACGTTTTTCTTCTCTAACTGGTTATATTTTGGAATATCAGAAAGTGTTTGCGTGCATGCGTATTTATCCTACAACCTGCCACCTTACTAAATTCTTAAGTTATTTCAGAGAGTTTTCCAGTTTTTGCTGCTATACAATAATATTATAATCAAATAACGATAATTTTTCTGTGCCTTTGTTAATGTTTGTAATTCTTATTTTATTCTTGTAGAGCACATCCAGAACAGCATTGAATACTAGAACGTGGCTATCTTTGTTTTGTATAACATCATCACACTTAGTCTGAGGTGCAATTTTCAAAAGGCACTAAAGAAAAAACCTATTTTTACAAACTGACGCAAAAGAAAGGTATCTTCAGCTAGCTCAATGTATTTTCACCCAGATTCCTTCTCCTGGTACTATATCTCAAGGATTGCATCCTCTGTATATTGAAGACAGGTAGAGTAGGGCGCCTGGTTGGCTCAGTCTGTGGAGCATGTTGACTCGATCTTGGGGTTGTAGGTGTGAGCCCCACATTGGGTATAGAGATTACTTATAAAAATAAAATCTTATGAAAAAAAAAGACAGGTAGAGAGCTCCATTTAATACTATTTAACACCAACATAGCAGCTTATTACTACTGTATTAATCTACTCCATATATAGCTACTGTAATGTTCTCTACCTGGCATCTCAAAAATAAATGCATGTTTGAGAGGTAAAAGAATATGTTTTTTACTTTTTCATTTTTTTTTTTAATGTTTATTCATTTTTGAGAGACAGAGCACAAATAGGGGAGGGGGAGAGAGAGAGGGAGGCAAGTAGGGGAGGGGGAGAGAGAGAGGGAGGCAGAGCACAAGTAGGGGAGGGGGAGAGAGAGAGGGAGGGGGAGAGAGAGAGGGAGGCTGTCAGCACAGAGCCTGACGCGGGGCTCATGGACTGCGAGATCGTGACCTGAGCCAAAGTTGCACGCTTAACCGACTGAGCCATCCAGGTGCCCAAAGGATATGTTTGTGTTTTTATTATTTTTTTTAACGTTTATTTATTTTTGAGAGAGAGAGAGAGAGAGAGAGAGAGAGAGAGAGAACAGGGAAGAGGCAGAGATAGAGGGAGACACAGGATCCGAAGCAGTCTCCAGGCTGCAAGCTGTCAACACAGCGCCCGATGTGGGACTCGAACCCACAAACTGTGAGATCATGACCTGGAGCTGAAGTTGGATGCCCAATCGACTGAGTCACTCAGGTGCCCTCCCCCCACCCCCGCAAAGGATATGTTTTTTAACATATCCTTGGAAGTGCACTTAGGGAAAATAGTTGGAACAGGGTACACCATTCCTGCTTCTCTTATACCAGGGTGCCCTGTTCAGGTGAAGGGAAGGGCCAAACAAACAGCATTCACGTTTCTGCCAAATGACCCTAGTCACTGCTTTGGCTCTGGCAAGGGCCGGGCCCCCGCTATAGACTCTGTGGAGCTGAAAGCTGAATACAGAATACTTTTCTGTGCCTCTAGCCTGTGGAGCAGACTTGTCTGGCCCAGATCACACTTGAATAGATGAAAAGAATCCGTTTTTGCCTTGGCCCGAGGCCTGCAGTGGAGGCCACAAAGGCGCTTACAGACACACTGCAGTGGAAGGGCAGCAAAGAAAGAGGAGAGAACTTAGGAGACTTTTTAGAAGAAATAAACAAATCCTTAAGAACATTTCCAGCTGATGTAGATTATGAGATGTTCCAATAGCCCCTTTGCTCTCATTTGGAAAAATTAAAATTGCAAAGCAACTAGTTAGAGCCTCCTGTGTTTTCGCTGGTATCTCGTCTTCCAACCTCTTTGTGGAAATCTAGGTGAAGTT
Organism: Panthera pardus; assembly: GCF_024362965.1. Lineage (NCBI taxonomy): Eukaryota > Metazoa > Chordata > Mammalia > Carnivora > Felidae > Panthera > Panthera pardus. The sequence goes on from NW_026526677.1 coordinate 89,045,340, forward strand.
ACAGCCCTAAAGGTGGGACCCTGGGAGATGAGAAAACACCCCGTGAACAAGATGGATTTCTCCCCAGAAGTCTGATCCAGGAATTCAAGAGTTTAACCAAAGTAAAAGAAATGCCAGTTCATGCGTGATAATGATGTTGGGAAACCTAGCAGTGATTTTTATCAAGGTGCTTTGTTTGGTGGGTATTTGTGAAAAGTAGTCCCTTTGTTTAAAAGTTGTCTTTGGAATAGCTGGAAAGGCAAGTTCTTACCCCCTTTCTACTCTGGTTGGAACCAATGAAATGGGATTCTCACATGTGAGAATGGCCGTGTGGAATGTTCCTGCCCTGACAGCTTTGTAGAATACATTCTACAGCCCCTGTAGAATGCAGGGACATTTAGGGCAGACCTGTCTAGGGCAGAACCTGTAATTGGACAAGGAAGTAGGGTCTGCAGGACCTACACTAGGGAGGAAGCTCGATCCTTCTGGTTACCAGATTGGTTACTCTTGGCTATTTCTAAATGACAGGAAACACATGTTTTGGGAGAAAAATAAGTAGACTATCATAGACTACCAGGTGAAACCTCTTCTGTATTTTTTCCTCCAATTTATTTCCACCCTTGCTTCCTATAGTGTTCTTTCTGGCCTTTGCCAGAAAGCATTTTGGTATATGTGCCATGGAGTCGTGATCCCCTGTATCACCAACACTTGGGATGCATGTTAAAATGCAGACTGCCAGGTTCCACCCCAGAACTGCTGAATCAGAATATCTGGGAGGGAGGAGGAATGTGCCTATTTAATTATCTCAAGTTTGAGAAGAATTGGGCCCTGAAGACAGAGACCTGACTACAAACCATAGCATTGCCAGTTATAATGTGATCTTACGCAAATTGTTTAACCTCTGTCTCAGTTCTCTGGGTTGCAAAGCAGGGACCATTATACCTACTTGATGTTGTTGTTGCAAACATTAAGTACTACATTTTTAATTAGTGTGCACAGCTTAGCTTGGAGCAGAGTAAGCATTCAATGTATGCCAGCGATTACGATGCTATCATCTCGATAAATCGTGAAGTTCAGAGCCTCCTGAGGGGCTGCAGATCAATTGGTTTAACCTCATAGCTTTGTCTCCCTTAGTCCTTCAGTAGCCAGGCCTCCTCTACATGCTGTCTTAGTAAGCAAAGAAGAGCCAGCTGGTGTAAGCCCTTGTCCCAAGCGTTTGCCCAGGATAGCCTTCCCTGTAGCTCTTGACCCCACGATTCCCTGCTTTGGTCTTCTTATCTTATGCCACCTGGGTCTGTTCTCTGGCTTCCATATGTGCTGCTTTGCTCAACCTGGTGGCCTCTTCAGGCTCCTTCACCAATCAAGATCCTTGACTGTCTTTAATCTGCATGCTATCTTTATTTTGGCATTACTCACAATTTTCTGTAAAAGACTCCTTCACCCTGTGGCTCTCCCAGTGGTGTGACTAGGTTCCCTATCCCTTGTCAGAGGAAGAGAATCCAGATAAACCACACTTGAAGCACAAACTCTTTGTGAATAGACACATACAGAGAGGTGGAAAACAATCGGAGTATTTGCTTCAAAATACCGGCCTCCTGGAGTTAGAGTCTTTGGTCCTTACTCCATTTTATGAAAGCTTTTGTACTTCCTTTTAAACTCCATTCCACTCTTTTGCCTTTCAAAGCTGAAAAGTGGGTCTGCGCAGAGCCTTTTCAGGAAGGAAGGTGTGCTCAGTAGGGTGTGTGAGAACAATAAAACAGCATTCTGGGCTTGACAGCTTCCAACTCAAGGAGCTGGTTATTAACTGCTCAAAGCTTGAAATGCCAAATATGTGTGAGTGGGTGATTATGATTCCTCTCTCTCTCTCCCTCTCTTCCTCTCCCTCTCTACCTCTCCCTCTCCACCTCTCCCTCTCCGCACCCACCACCCCCCCTCCTTAGTTCTTAAATTTGTTAAGCCATTGGGTACTCTTCCCAAGAGAGCAGTATAGAAAAGAAACATCTCTAGTGTAATTGTCCTTCCTTAACAGTTGGATGAAAATACAAGCAATATAAAAGGAACGTGAAGTCATAATGGTTCCCATTGAATCTCAAAACACCAACTGTAAACTAATTCATTCTTATGCCCTGATAATGGAAGAAGTTGGAAAATATCATTGTCCTTGGGGTTCAGGTGTGAGATTGGAGGGGTGGAATCATTCAGTCATTTCCCCAAGGTTGCTCTGTGAGTCTCTGTGGAAACAGAACTTTAGTACCAGCAGCAATTATCATGTCTTAAATACCTGGCAGCCCTTGACATTGTTGACCCTCTGTCTCTCGAGATGGATCTCTCTCTCTCACTCTCACTCTCATGCACACGTGTGCACACACACACACTGTACCTGTTTCCCACATAGAAGCAGAAATCTTCACTTCTCCTTTGGCTCTGCCTTTTACAGAGTAACCAGTATAGTTTGATAACACTTCAGAGACACATTTATTGGGATTAAGAAAGTCTTGGATATGTGACTAAAAAAGAACTATATTATCCTGTTGGTATTAAAGGGAATTCTGGAGACCTCCAATTATAGATTGCTTGGAAGTGAAATAAAAATTGAGGTCTTAGTAAGATTAATTCACAGACTAGGCAGGAATCGAGACAGATTATAAGGTAACTAGATTTATATTTACAGAAAAATCAAACAAATATAAAATACGAGAAACATGAGAATAAAATTAATGAGTATCTGGATCAGGTATTGAGGGAATAAGCTAAGGCTGAACGTGTTTCTTCTAATAAACTAAATTCAGGCTGTAATTAGTACCAGATAGCATTAACTGTGTTTCCAACCACTCAAGAATTTTAGTCAATTATGAAAGTATAACAATTCTACCAGAATATGTGTGGACTTTGGAACTTTTGTGGTTTGACCTGCCAAAGCTTGAGCATAGAACCAAGCTTTGAGGCCCTCTCAGGACTTCCCAAGGAAAAATGAGAAATCAGTGTTGGATAGTGTTTAAGGAACACCCCTATTGGGGATTCTTACTTTTTAAGTAAACAAAATCCTTAAGCCAAAGGGTTGAGGTACTGAGCATGGAATTCTAGGTGTCAGCCTGGAGGTGAAGAAAGACTTCTGATTCTTCCAGGTTCATGATATGCACACATATTTAGCAACAAGCGTAACCCACCAGCCATCACTAACTAGAGCAAAAAACCCTTACAGCACTAGAAATGTCCAACAATAGGAGAATATTAAAGGAAGTATGGTATGGACATATGATCATATGAAAATGATGTAGATAAATATTTATTAACATGAAAAATGAAAAAAAAACTTGTTAAGGGAAAAAGCATATGGCGCACATTAGTTTCAATATGGTCCTGTTTCTGTTAAAAAAATATATATATGTATACATTTTTAGAAAGATATGTCGGAGATATGTACTGGAATATTAGCAGTAATTACTAATTACTAATTACCTCTCAACTGTAGGATTACCATTTTTGTTTTTTCATTTTACCGCCATTTCTGATTTTTAAACAATGAGCTTGTATTACTTTATCCGTTTTGAAATCTTCATTTTTTCAAATATAGAACACTAATGTTTCTGAATTAAAAAAAAAATCCGATTTTTATTTAAAATAAGTGCAACATGCCATACTGGTTTCTGCTTCCTAAAGTAAGGAGAGATTCGTGAGCCGCTTAGGAATTCATCAATCATTCATGTCTCCTATGTTCCAGGTGTCGGGTATAGGAATCCAGGCTAAATAAAGCTGTGTTGCATCCCAGAGTTCCTCCATAGAAAAGACAGGAAATTTCCACGCTGCCGGGCTAGCATGCAGACTTTCCAACGGCATCAAGCTACCGCACGGTTCCTTTCATTTCGCCCCGGACACACGTAGAATAAATAGCAAGATTTTCTTTGAGGTAGGACAGTTCTTGTTGCATTGGTCAGCTCACCTCATTGGGCTCCTGCTATTGCTGGCCACTCTGCCACTTTAAAATTAGTTACTGACACAGTTTCCTGAAAGCATAGTCTGGCATATAAAAGTAATTTCTGAGAAACAAAGTCACTTCAGCCTGAAGACCACGTTTAGAGGTCGCGCATCAGCAGACAACCGCTTACGTAACAGTTTGTCTTTGTTCCTCTGGCCATGGGTGACCTTTCCACTCCTTCCTGCTGACACCATCCCCGACAGAAAAATACAATCTGTTTAGCCTAATGTACCTCCTTCCCTCCTGAGCTTCGGCAGAGAATAATAACAGCAGCTGCATGACTTTTACTTAATGTAAATACTTTATTTACTTTTGTATTTAATTTATGCATCTGTCCGATGTTTGCACAGCTGTTTGATGTCTGTGTACCCATAGACTAACCTTTGCTGATTTGATCTATCTTAAACTCTAAGTACTGAGAAATGGAGGGGACTCCCGGCTCACTCTTCCTTGCCCAGCCTCCAGCCTCCAGCCTGGTACCATATAGATGAGGACTTCATTAAAAAGGATGCTTCCGAGTGAGAGTTAGTCATCTCCTTAGAGTTATCTTTCTCTCTTGGTAAAACGAAGGGTCAAAATTTCCTGATCTGTTCTGGGGAAACATGATGGTTGACTTTGTTTTCCTTGTAAAAGGATGCATTGTAGTATCGAGGTGATGTTGAGGAGGTTTGTCTCTCCAAAAAAAAAAAAAAAAAGCAACTGCACCAGAGGATTTGGGGAAATGTAGGATCGCAGAACTAGCCCAGAAACAGGACTAGTAATTAAGGAATGGATAGAGATGGAACAGTTCATCTCTTATTGAGGTTTACTTGCCCATCAGAAAACCAAGTAAGGGGGCACCTGGGTGGCTCAGTCCATTAAGTGTCCTGCTTTGGCTCAGGTCATGTTCTTGCGGTTCCTGAGTTCAAGACCTGTTGTCAGACCCTGCTGTCAATGCAGAGCCTGCTTTGGATCCTCTTGTCTCTCTCTCTCTCTGCCTCCTGCTTGAATGCATGCTCTCTCTCCCTTTCTTTCTCTCTCAAAAAGAAATAAAAATTTTGACTGGGTATGTGAAATGCCAATGGTTCGGCTAATCAATATTCCAGAGCTTAGCTTGAGACACAGTTCTTGAAGGTGGATTTATTTTTGATGCTGTCTCTTTGCAGATGTGGGAAGAGTCATGGCCACCTGCACCAGGTACAATTACTGAAGGCAGTATGTGGCATGCAAATGCAGGGACCACTGGCCTTCCCTCTAGGAGTAGGGGGGAAAGGAAGAGGGTGAGATGGGACTTTTCTGTTGGATGGGCTTTTTCCAGCAACGTACAGTTAATTTATTTTTAAATAACTTTCTTGTCCAATTTTGTATGACCTAGACATCAACCCATATTTATTAAAAGAGAGATGCCTTTCATGAAAAGAAAAAGATAATAAAGTACACAGGTTGGATTTCAGTCAGAATTTGAATCTCTGAGAGCACCTGGATGGCTCAATTGGTTAAGCGTCGACTTTGGCTCAGGTCATGATCTCTCAGTTTGTGAGTTCGAGTCCCATGTCAGGTTCTGCAGAGCCTGGAGCCTGCTTTGGATTCTGTGTCTCTTTCTCTACCCCTGCCCCCACTCGTGCTCTCTCTTTCTCTCTCAAAAATAAACATTAAAAAAAAAAGAATTTGAATCTCTGTGCCTCAGTTTCTCTGAAAGTTAATACTGCCTCATATTTGTTGATAAAGCTTTGGGTCCTCAACTGAAAGGTATTCCACAAAGCATAGACGACTCTAAATTACCCTAACTATAATTTTCTCAGCTGCTTGACTTTTTCTCTCACTACTGTAGTAATCTTCAACAAAGTATTCTGTAGTCACGAGGAAAACAGTTGCTGTTGCTTTTTGGTTAAAATCCATCGAGAACTAAAGAGAAATACTTTTTAAATTAGATCATGACCCAGAAAAGGAGTGAACTAGTAAGTTTGAGTCTGTTATCAGCTGCCTGAGACTGGCCTTTTATACCACTCTGAGGAGTACTGTTGTTTGTTTTCATCATGAAATACATAAGAGAAAAAATTGAGTGGGGACCAGGGGAATAATATTTTGATAGGGTAGTTTTATTGTTTTGTCAGATATATTGTGACCCCTAACCCCCCACTATATCCAGGGACTGCCCATACTTCAAGTTAAATACAAAATAACTTTCAAGGCCAAGTGCAAGTGATTTAAAAAAAAAATGATAAAATGGCACATTGGATTATCTGCTACAGTTCTTCTCAAGTTGCCCAGGAAACCTAGCATCTAAATTTCAGAATCATAGGTAAATTCTCAGCCAACATGAATTTTGAATACAGCAGGAAAACACAGATGTTTTAGACCTTCTGAGATGCATTAAGTTCTGGAAACCAGAAGCCATAAAAGACAAAGTCGTGGGAGGGGAATTGTAGGAAGCACCCTGGGAAAGAAGCAGCCTTGGAGTTGAATGACCTCTCTTTGATCTCTCTCTTTCCCAAGTCACTTTCCCATGCGCTTCCTCAACACTGGTTTCAGTTCTTTAGATCTAATAAAAGGCTCTGGGGTCGGGAGCATCCCCAAGCAGCTGAGTAGAGTGCTGATTCAGGCAGAGCTCTGAGGGAGGGGTATAGCACTCAATGTGTTTACAGTGAAATGGTATGTGTGTGTGCATGCGTGTGTGTGTGTGTGTGTGTGTATGTGTGTGTGTTCTCTGGAGCAGTAGCAACATCTCATCACCCTCCCCACTGCACAGCCACCGATAGATTTAGTTTCCTCCAAGCCACCTCCATGAAACATACGTTTTAAAAATAAAGCAGCATGTTTGCTGGCGAAATACAACTTCAAAAAGTTCCCCCTTCCAAACATTTTGTTGCCCCTTAAGGATTTCGTATACATCAATGTTATAGTTGTCTCTTTGTTAATTCTTTCACGAGCCCCTGCATGACTTTGCTTGCTAAGAAGCAGAATTAATACTTTATTCAACAACTTACATTTTATTGTGATTCCTTTCATTTCCTGGCCTCAGTTCACATCGGACTATAAAATGGAATCTCTGTTGCTGAGGATGATGCCAAGTGTAGAGCTCAGACAGTGGATTGCTTTGGTACCTCTGAACAGTTTTTCCTGATCATTTTAGAAATGTGGAGTGATTTTTTGTAAGTCTTTAGTTGTCTATCAAAATTAGATTTATTTCTGCCTCGTTTTCAAAATATTATGCAAAGAAGTTTGGGAGGCATAATAATCACTGTTAATTTCCAAATTCCTTTTCATTCCAAAGCTTTTTCATGATAATTAAATTATTCTACTTTTTCTGATACACCCGAACTAATGAACAAAGTGAGCAGGCCCATTTCAAAGATGGGAACACAGATGGGAAATGTCATTGACTTCCTCAAGGTCACAGAGTGGGACAAGATAGAAAAATGACAGGGAGAACTAGCATCTGCTAAAATTTACCACATTTCTTTCCAAGATGGTGATTATTTTTGTTGGGAATGAGAAGACATTTCATATAACTTGGCTTTAATTTTCTGTGCCCTTAACTTAAACAGATCAAAACCTAATTACAAGGTTAGAGTATGATTTTGCCTTATAGGTATTAAATTACTCATTTCATATGTACCCTTCACTACTGAATCTTGATATTTTCTCAGATTTTCAATGTAATTTGTTTCGATTTGACTTGCAGTAATTTGCAAATTATATAATTTTATAATTTGCAGCTGTCTGCACTTGTGATAAGTATAAAGATACATCCATAGCAATAAGTAACAGCAGAAAGTAAGTGGGCATACAGATTATGTACTCGGGCAGTACAGAATTTATTCATTTATTTGGCAATATGAATGCAGTGGTGAAAAACAAAGTATCTGACCTCGCGGAGCTCTCATTTTACTAAGAGAGGCAAATAGGTAACCAGTTACAAAACATAATCATCTACATGATCATTTCTGTGTCAAAAAAAAAAAAAAAAAAAAGAAAAAGAAAAAAAAGAAAGAAAGAAAAAGAAAGAAAAAGAGCAGAATAAGGGGACAGAGAAGGCAAACCTATTTTACAGCAGTTGAAAAGTTTAATTAATTACTTTTTTTAAGTTTATTTATTTATTTTGAGAGAGAGAGGGAGCATGAGAGAGTGGAGGAGGGGAAGAGAGAGACTGAGAGAGAGAGAGGATCCCAAGCAGGCTCCACACTGTCAGTGCAGAGCATGATGTGGGGCTTGATCTCACGGACCAGGAAATCATGACCTGAGCTGGAATCCAGACTTGGATGCTTAACCAGCTGAGCCACCCAGGTGCCCCAAAAAGGTTAATTTAAAAGAAGGGAAGTGACCCTGGCTGCTTTTAAGGAACAGCTGGAGGCTGGCCTCCTAGCTGGCGAAGTGAATGTTAAGAAGACAAGACTTTGTGGGGCACCTGGTGGGCTCAGTCCATAGAGAATGTGACTGTTGATCCGGGGGTTGTGAGTTCGAGCTCCATGTCAGATGTAGAGATTACTTAAAAAAAAAAAAAAAAAGAAAGAAAGAAAGCAAAAAGAAAAGAAGACAAGACTGGAGAAGTGCATTGGGACTAAAGGGGGGACTTGCAAGGCTAGGGAAGGGCTTTGGATTTTATTGTAGTGTGATTAGAAGAATAGAGCACTGGAGAGTTTCGGGCAGGGAGTATGATATTATCTTACTAATATTTGGAAAGAAATACTCAGGTTGCTACCCTGAGGCTAGACCATGAAGGGGAAAGAATGGAAGCAGGAGACCAGTTAGTCACCCAGGAGAGAGATTATGGGGGCACAGATGTGGGTGTTAGTGGTAAAGAGGGACAAAAGAGATTAAATTCAGTATATGTTTTGAAGTAAAACTGGAAGGATTTGCTACAAAAATGAAAGCAGTGTTTGAGAGATGTTTTTGTCTTGAGATGGGAGAGACTTGAAGGAAGCAATTTTGAGTTTTGTTTTTAATATAGAAAATGAAGAGTTCTGTTATGGGCACATTAAGTTTGAGATATCCAAATGGAGATGCCATGGAGGCAGCTGGATATATGAGCCCGGAGTGCTGGGAAGAGGTCGGGGTTGAAGATATACATCAGCGGATGGAGGCTATTTAAAGCCAAGGGCTGGAGGAGACTGCCCTGGGAAGGAGTATAGAAAGAGAATAGAAAAGGCCCAAGGTCAGAGCTGCGGGCCAGCCAACATTTAGAATCCTGGAAGAGGAGAAGGACTTAAGTGAAGAGACAGCAAAGGAGCTACCATCAGGCTGAATGATTCAAAGCAGAAGTGTAGAGAGCTATAGCTGGGTGTAAAGGATTAAAGACTGAAAAAGGAAATCTGTGTGGGAGAACAACCTGAAGTCCTACATTATTGTGATAGAGGCTAATGTGAACCAAAATGTGGCCAGTGGAGGACAGAAGAAAAGAGAGTTTATTGTTTCAATGCGTGCCCCCAGGGAGTGTCACATCCCAGGGAATAGGACTGCTGAGCCCTTTCTAAAATGTTGCTCAATAGTAGCTTTTTGTTGTAAAGGGCTCAAAGTTTAAGAGAGGTTACTCCATGGGCATCTGTATTAGCCAGGAGAATGCAACACAGAGGACACGTCTTTTCAAAAATCTATTTTGTTGTCCTGTTTTATGGGACGCTTTATGGAGCTGGCCCTTGGGCCAGGAAAAAAATAAATAAACAAGGTAATGTCAAATGTCACTTTGGGGAAATTCTCTATTAAACCTGGCCCACTTTCAGCAACTCATATTTCTCAAGCCAGCTGTTGAGCATTCAATGTGGAGATGAATAAGCTTCCCCTCCTTCCCTTGCTCAATTCCCAGGCTCTCTCTGAAACTCAAGGTTAGGTGAGTGTTGCAGTCATCTGTGTGGCTGCCCTCTCACTGGCTCTATTTGTCTGCACCATGACGCTGCTTCAGTGCCTGGAGGGGACTGCAGTGCAACAGATCAGAGATGCCAGGAGTGAGCCCAGATGCTACTGTCTGGAAGATGACAGTGCCAGGCTGAGGCCTCCAACAGCTTCAGAGGGAGAGGGGTTAGCCTTTTTTCCCCTCCCTTTTTTGCCCCTCACCTGTTGTGGTATTGAATCAACCCACAACAAATGCAGATATTTAACATTATTTTACAGTTTGACAGGCTTTTTCTCTTTTACGGAATGTTGCAATTTTTAGGTTAGATGTATTGGATCACTAAAAGTGTTATTAGGACACAGGTAATTGATTACAAACATCTGAAACACCAAGTTCAGATGGCTGCAGAGTTGCCCAGAAATAACCACCTTCAGTTTAGCTGCAGGTTTAGCAATAATAACTATTATTCCTAGGCTATTTGGATGCTTCTTTCCAAGGAGAGGGAGTGCTGACTCAGAATGAGAGTAAGGAGCATCAGCACCCTCAAGCTTGCTCAAACACCTCTGACATTTGGCATACACATATGGAATCCATTTGTGCTTTCTCTGAACTAGATATAATAGCAACAAGGGGAAAGTTACCAAAATGTTTTGAGACTCTGAAGTAAAATATCTGTGTCATCCAACAAATGCGTAAATCCTAGCTCCTTTCTATATTTACCTTCTCCACCGGTTGGGCATAACCCTTGAACATTCAGCCACTGCAGCTGAATTTCGGGGTGTGATCGCAAAACTCTGGGATGTGAAGATTTTCAAAAAGCATGCAGAATGTCATTACTGTAGTTGAGAGTAGGCAAGGGACTGGAGCCTTGGGCAAAACTTGCTTCCCATGCTGACTTGGTTTAATGTCCGGTACTGGCTTCCTTTTGACATCCCAGTAGGTTTTATGTTTAATGCTCACCAATCCTGGGAACAACACAAGCTATTGAATTCCTCTCTACATACATGTCCCTCTTTCCAGAGATGGCTCCCTGTGGTCCAAAGGTGACCCCCTGGAACTGCTTCAGTTTGGAGAAAGAGTAATTAAAAAAAATTTTTTTAAATGTTTATTTATTTTTGAGAGAGAGACAGAGCATGAGTGGGGGAGGAGCAGAGAGAGAGGGAGACACAGAATCCGAAGCAGGTTCCAGGCTCTGAGCTGTCAGCACAGAGCCTGACGGAGGGCTTGAACCCATGAACCGTGAGATCACAACCTGAACCGAGGTCTGACCCTTAACCAACTGAGCCACCCAGGCGCCCCAAAGGAAGAGTAATTTTTAAACTACGGGCTTGCGTTGAAATCAAGATCTCCAGTCTTCATGATTTATCTTGCTGTTTCTCTAGCACTTAGGAAGTACCCATTAAGACTTATGGATACTAAGTATACCTGTCTCCAGCAGATGGCTGGGATACCAGGATCCAATTTATTTGAAGTAGGCTTCTTTAAATGTTCCTATCCCAGTTTGTCCCTCTATGTACACTTCTCATTCTATCCCTGACCTTGTTCTCTGCTAGAAAACATCCAGAATCTTGGTCTTTAAAGAAACTTTGGTTATACTGGAGCTGGCAAGTGTGGGATTACTGAACATGTTCACTCCCTAATTTCTCCCCAGGATGTGTTGAAATCCTGCTTCACGTACATGCCCTTGAAATTGTGCTAAGTGTGGTCAAGGCCACATTTTATATTCAATGACACCCACTGAAATGACTGAATGCTGAGTGGACCCAAATCACTGCAGTGACATTAGATGATGCAGTATATTTGGCATCTGTAGGTTTGAAGACCAAAAGTTAAATTATGTAGGTTAACCACCACCTCCCAACAACATTTAGATACCACATGAATCAGGAGTGAAAAGTACATATATAAAAGAAACAACGAAAATAGAACGGTAGAATGTCAAGATCTATTCTGTTACACAGATGGTTATTGCAGGTGGAAGGAAGTGCTGCTCATCTCTGGAGGCTGAACAAAAGGAATAGGGAAGAACCAAGGGCAGTGCCATCCACAGGCAGCGGGTTCCCTGTGAGCTGCTTCACTTGCTCCAAAATCGCTTTTCAGTCTAGCCGCGCACCTTCAGGTTTGCTACTCTTTCACCCTTGCTTGTCCTTCCTCTCCCCCTGCCATGTCGCTTCCAGTCTTCTGGTCCATAACTCTGAATGAAGAAACCAACTGAAGGAACTTTTAGGCCTCCGATTCCAAATAATAACCGATGCGAGTTGGTTTTGGACCAAAATGCGCAAGAGCTGGAGCCACGAGGATCTTCCTGACTAGTGGCAACGCCCCCTCTCCTCCCCCGAGCGGTGACAGTATTCAGGGGTCAGTTGGGAGTGGAGAGGAGCCACTGCCGTAGTCTCGCAGGATAGCTCTTCCTGGTGTTACTGCTGCTGCGGCAGGTTTTTTATTTTTGAACCGCAGCACAATGCAGAAGCCGAGGCATCACACTACGTCCGAATCCCTACGGCAGCAAGCATCTCAGCCCCCTTCCAGCTCCCCGCCGGCCCTCGCGCCCCCGGGGAAAGCGAGCCACGCGCCCCTTGCCGCCCCCCCGCAGTGCACGTGCGCTCCCGGGACAACAGCAGGCGAGGCCTGGGCGCGCCCCCGCCGCCCTCGGCCGCGCGCGCGCTCCGCCCGCCCTCCTCGCGCGTGCTCGTGCCCGCGGCCGCGGCGGCGCGCCTCTTCTCCCCGCTGCGGGCGTCGCGGGTGCAGGAGGAGGCGGAGCGGAGGAGGCGGAGGCTGGGCCGGCGGCGGGCTCCGGCTGGGCGCGCGCCGGCGAACGGGGCGGGGGCGGCCCGAAGGCGTCGGGGTGGGGGGCTCGGGCACCTCAGGACCGCGTCCCCGGGGCCGACTCCGCCGGGGGAGGGCGAGCGCGGTGCGTGTCGGAGGTGGGGACTCTGAGGCCGCGGCCCGGAGCCCGGCGTCCCCGCCCCCGAGCCTGACGGGGCGGCGAGGCGGGATGAGGCGCTGGCGCGGGGGGCGCCCGGCCGAGCCCCGGCGGCTGCCCTCGGCGGCTAGGCGCTAGGCTCCGTGGCGCGGGCGGTGCTCGGCGGCGGCGGCGGCGAGGAGGAGGAGGAGGGCGTCGGGCCCGGCGCCCGCGGAGGGCAGACACGGAGCGGCGAGCGGGGCGCAGCGACGCCGCGGCGGCGCGGCGGGGCCGCGGGGCTCGGTAAGGCGGGGGCCGCGGGAGGGCCGGGGGCTCGGGTGACGTGGGGAGGCGCCGCAGGGAAAGCTGCGGGGGCCTTGCTTGCCTTTTTAGAATAAATTCTTTTTAAAGTAAAGGTTCCGGATCGAATGTTCTTAGAAGACCATCTCGGGTTTCCCCCGGACCCCCCCCCCCCCCACGTCTCCCCCCCGCCCCCCCTGCCCGGACTCATTTCCCCAGCCTCCCGGGGTGGACCGCGCTTTGGGCCGACCGCCTCCCGCGCTCGAATCGCCAGTCCCCCACTCCCCCCCCCCCCCCCACCCCCCCACCCCGGCCTGGGCGGACCAGGGGTTCGGACGGATTTCTGGCCTGCTGCAGTGCTTCGCGGCTGAGGCTCAAGTCAAGCAGGAGCCGTGACTCCCAGGGAATAGCTGAGTGGGGGCTCTGGGGACACGGGCGCTCCCAGAGGAGCCGCCGCTGGAGCGTTTCCCTCCGCTGCTGCCCACGGGCGACCTCGCGGTGCCCGCCCCCCGGTGTGCGTGGGGCAGGCTGGGCGAGCCGTCTCTGCTCGCAGGGACTCCCTTGGAGTTTTCCCTCTCATCTTTCTAATTGGCTGAAGTTGCCGCTACATATTGGACGAAACTGGTGACTTAGTGCCCTCCCCAGCCCCCGTCCCGAGCTCACCGTATTGGGCCTTTCTCATTTTGTTGACTTGAGTAAATATGGGAAAGGTTTTCGCAAATAGATCACAAGTATCGGTAGGGAGGGAAAGTCAAACCTGAAGTCGTAGCTTTAGTCTACTTCTGGACCCTTGATAACTTAACCTTCTGTTGCTGAATCTTAAAGAAGGTGGAGGGGAGAAGACTCACAGCAGGATGCTTGGGATGCAGTTTAGTAGTTATCTTTTAGGAAATAGAATTTGGATAATTATAATTTTGATCTCCATGCAGAATTGCAATCTGCTTTTAAAGTGCTTGGGGCAGTGCGTGATGCTACGTGGGTAGCTGGCAGCTGAGCCACATTGCATTGTTGTCAGCATCTCTTTTATTTTCCATTCTTTCAGAGTTTTATTTGGCACAGATTTAGACCTTTCAAGTCCGTCTGAATGGGAATAACTTCTGATACACTGGTTGCCTTTCTAAATGTTGTCCATATTCATATTTATATTGGAAGAAGAAAAAGCATATGGAACTGGAGGACAGTGGCTGTTAGAGTCCAGATAATATGCTAGTTTGATTCAGTAATAGGATTTGTTGTAATATGTTTGGGGAGTGATGGTTATAATTCTTTAGTATATTTTTCCTTATGGTGTAAATTGACATCTAACTCGGAGTCTAGTTATTTGCTCCTTGGACTTGAGAGTGAAGAAAATAGAAGCCTAACTGCTGCCACAACATGACCTCGGAGTTTTCAAGTATTCATTGGTATGAATTCTTTTCATTAGGGCTGTTCGTGAAGATGAGACATTATGGTGTTGTAATGTCCATTTACAGGAATATCTGGTATCTCCTTCATTCCTAAAATTGGATATGTGGTGATTCTTTATAGAACAAGTCTCTAGAATGGGGTGAGTTTGGAACCGTGTCTTCTTCATACCATCGTCCCTATAAGCAGCCCATGGAATAAAGCAGCACTTTGGACAGAGACTTGTCCTGCCATAGCTGGCGTGGAGGCCCAGTTTACTGTATGGTCGTGCACATTGAGGTGGGCGATAAAGTGTAAGTGGGCCAGAGAGGAAATGTTAGTTGGAAGAACCTTCCCCGGTTATATAACTGTTTTGTTTTCGAGGGAGTGACTAGGAAGCAGCCAGGCAGGTTCAACTGTCGTTAGAGTCTTTGATGTTGGTTTGAATTCCAGTTGTTATGTTCCTTTTATTTTCTTTTCCCAAGCCCCACATCATATTCCAGTCATCAGTTGGGTGAGACTTTAATGGCAATACATTCATCTCCACCTCCCATTCTCTTTCTCTTATTCTGTCTTTAGATGTCTTATTCAGCAGTGTTTCCCCTTTCCCAGCTGGCCTGGGTATATTGTCTGCACAGTATATATAGATTCACTGTTGACTGTAAATGCATTTAACAAATGTCAAGGAGTAGCACCTGTTTTCTTCGGAAGACTGTGGTGGCAGAGGAAAAATGGAACAAGATGAATGTTGTTCAATGTATTTTAAAGGTTGTATTATGTTGTATTTATAGATAATGGTTAATATTCTTGAGAATTTAGGATTTCACCTGTTAACATGAAACCTGATGTCCATGGAAGTAGTTAAGAGACAGCAGGCCTTGAAATCAGGTCATGGTTGCAATTCTGCTGCTTAGTAGCTGTGTGGCCTTGTTCCTTCTTTGGGAAAGTTATTTACATTTCCGAGCTTGTTTTCCTTAGGTATAAAACAGAGATGAGGGGGCTCGCATTGTCTTCCTTACAGAGTTGTTGTGAAGGATGAGATGAGAGAATGTGAAACTGCTTTGTAAAATATTTTATAGACGTAAGGTATTACTGTTATTACGTATAAATTTACTATTTAATTGTTTTCAGTATGTTAACATCAATTTTAGAAAATGTGCATGAGGAATGAGAATGTGTTAGATTTCTTCCACTTCCAAAATTTTGTGATTCTTTCTCATTCTTAGGAAATCCATACGTAGTACCTATAGTTTTGGATTCTTTGGAAATTTTGATTATTCTGGGACAGATGTCAAGCTTATTGAGACTTAAGCTTCTTTATTTTATTTTTTTAAATGTTTATTTTGAGAGAGAGAGACAGAGAGAGCGAGAGCAAGAGTGTGTGTGCACGGGACAGAGAGAGGGGGAATGAGGTAATTCCAAGCAGACTCCTTGCTGTCAGTGCAGAGCCTGATGTGGGGCTCGATCCCACAAACCGTGAGATCATGGCCTGAGCCGAAGTCAACAGTCAGATGCTTCACTGACTGAGCCACCCAGGTGCCTAAATTCTGAAAGAAGTTACAAGTTAGGATTTGTGAGAAGAGGGTTGAGTAAAAAAATATTTTATATTTGTCTGCCTCATTTATTATAGAAGTTGGCAGAATTCAGTCTGTAGGCCAAATGTGGCCCACAGTTTGTTTTTTGTATGGCCTATGAGCTAAGAATGATTTAAAAAATTTTAAATAATAGGAAAAAAAAATCAAAAGACATTTCATAACGTGTACAAGTTATATGACATTCAAATATCAGTGTCCATAAATACAGTTTTATTGGAACACAGTCTTGCTCATTTGTTTATGTATTGTGTGTGGCTACATTGGCAGTGCAACAGCAGAGTTCTTGCAGCAGAGACAGTATGGCTGGCAAAGCCTAAAATATTTATTTTCTGGCCCTTTACTGAAAAAGTTTGCCAACCCCTGATTTAGGACTTGGAAATTTTTGCTTTACTTAGCATATGCCTTATTTCCTGTCATAACATTACAGGGGTTAAGACCCCTTGAAAGACTCTAATTTCTGCTTTGGAGCCATGTAGTCTTATGTTCGAATGCCAGCTGTGATACTTACAAACTTTGATCCAGGGCAGACTAATGTCTTGGTGCCTCAGTTACCTCCTTCATTCACAGTGACACTAGAATCTGTCTTAGAAGTTGTACTGTTGATTAGATGAAGTGGCACTTGTCAGTGCTTAACACAGTATAAGCATATAGTAAGCACTCAGTGAGTTAGCGATGATTATGATGGTGGTGGCTAAACACTATGCCTGAAATATCGTAGGCCACCTTTGCCCCTGTATTATAGAGTTGTTTTCCTGGGTGGTATGCTGCTCATTACAGAATTTTCTCCTTCACTGAAACCATTAGTTTAGTTCACAACTGATAATTGGAATAACTTGAGAAATTTCCCATATATTGTACTGTAGTTTTATTAATCACTTGCTTATTTAGATGATTAAGAATGGATGGAAAGAAAGTTCAGCTGTTTTTTGGAGATCCTGGTTTTTGACCATTCCCTGATACTGTTCTATGTTGCAAACTGAAGTTAAATACCACTTCTCATTTGGTACTGGTATTCTCTTTCTTTCTCTCTCTCTCTCTCTCTCTCTCCTCTCTCTCTCTCTCTCTCTCGAGATATGTGAGAAAAACCTATCTTAATGAGGCCAGGGTGTTAGATAACTTTTCTTACATGTATACGACACTCTAAATTTTCCTTATGATTTGCATTAGCATCCCTATTAACATCCTGTTCAGAGTTGAAATAATAAAACTTAATATTTTATTCTGAAATTTTTTTAACTTTTATTTATTTTTGGGAGACAGAGAAAGACAGAACATGAGTGAGGGAGGGGCAGAGAGAGAGGGAGACACAGAGTCCCAAGCAGGCTCCAGGCTCTGAGCTGTCAGCACAGAGCCCGATGCAGGGCTCAAACCCACGAACTGCGAGAACATGACCAGAGCCGAAGTCGGACACAACCGACTGAGCCACCCAGGTGCCCCTTAATATTTTTTTTCTAAAGGTAGACCTAGTTTATTGTCTAGAGGCTTTGCTATTAGGCTGTTTTTTGAAGTATTTGGTTTAAATTATCTTACAATTGAGAAATTGGATGTGCTTCTCAACTTCAAGTGGTGGTTTATTTAACATGAATACCAAATTAAGAGTGAGCAAATAAAGGTCATTGTTCTGACTGAGTTGAACAAAATAGAATTGGGGTCATTGTGGCTCTTGCATTCCTACAAATGTGCAGTTTCTGCCTTGAATGATGCTTAAGTGCAATGGGATGATCCAAGGGAGATAAGGGAGGACATTGATATTCCCACACTGTCCTTGGTAGGAAAGGGGGATGGAAGCAGAGGGGCTCTCCGATAAAACTGGAGAGCAGCAGTACCTGGAAAAGTGAAGTTCAGGCTTCTGTTTGTAGCACCTCAGTATTTCCTCTTGAGGTTAAAACAGAAAAAACAACCAGAGATTGACTATCTAGAGAGATGAAGTTTGAGAGCAAATATTCGCCAAGGTAGTAAAATATAAAGATCTGATAAAATAGATGCAGTTTCACAGTATTCCTGGACAAGGGGGCCTGGTATTGAAAGGAGATAAAAGGAAGGTAAAAGGAAATGAGAAATAAATAAGGTGTTTGGTTTCATTTCCCATAACAAATATATGGACCAGAGTGTTCAGAGTAGAAGTAGAATTCTGGTTTTCAGAGAGATCTTATTATTTGACTTACAGTCATATATCCATTTAGTACCTTATTTTATATTGTGGATTATAATGTACATTAGTATTGGAGGTTGTAGAGGTTGGAAAGCATCGAGAGGAAAAGCATGCATGACCTGTGCATTATGGAAGTGTTATGATATGTTTATGTTGTCTCTATCAGAAAAGAAAAGCACCTTTTCCTGGGTAAGAATTCTAAAGCAGGTATTCTGTTTCTTTGCCTTTAAATAGTAAAATCTTTATTATCTGGGGTTCAGCCTTGTAATCTTGGGCAAGGCTTGATCTTCACTGTTTTTATTACTGTGTGTGTAGGATGGAAATATTAAATCCTGTTCCTCTTTGGAGAGATGTGCGGTAAAAAGACATTCATTCATTCACTCACACATTCATTCATTTATTATTTCAGAGAGAGAAAGAGCGTGTGAGTGGGGGAGAGGGGCAGAGGGAGAGAGGGCATGGAGCCTGATGTGGGGCTTGGTCCCATGGCCTTGAGATCACGATCTGAGCCAAAATCAAGAGTCAGACGCTCAACCAACTGAACCACCTGGGCGCCCCAAAAGACTTTAAGATGAGTAGCATTTTCAACAGTTTTGAAGAACGTATTATGTGAAGTTCACTATATTTCCCAGTGTATTAAACACAGACCAAAAAATGAAGTAACCTTTAACAAAGAAGGAGATTTCAACTCGAAGTCAGAGGACTTGGGTTCTTGTCTGGCTCTGCTATAAACAGTCTGTGACTCTGGACAAGTAATTCCTGTCTCTGAACCTTATTTTCCTTATTTCTGAAGTGAGGGGTCAGACTAGGGGTCTCTGATAGCCTTTCTTGTTTAAAAATTCCTTGATTCTCTAATTTTTTGAAAAAAATAGGACCCATTCTCTTGCACTTGCCCAGTTTGCATTGACCTACCCAAGTAAAACATGACAGTCCTTATTAGTTGCTTTATATTTGGTGGTCTTCCAGATTCAGTAGCAATGGTGGCTCCAGTAGGATGAGGGGAACCAAATCTCTTTTATCAATGAACTGAAAAGTATCCATTGAGTGCATACTATGTATTTTGCATCCTGCTAGATAAAGTGCAAAATAGATATTAAAAAAGGTGGCATTGAGTCTCTCAGGAAGTGTTCATTTCATTGGGAAGATAACTATTATGAAAAAGAATATTATAAAAGATTAGGCAGAAAGTGGGATGATCCTTGATGTGGCAATTTGAGGACTTGGGGATGTACTATTGGAGAGGATACTTTGTGGTCTTGAACATTTGTAAAATGAGTCTTGTAGACTCCCTCCCGCTCTAAAACTTGGTCGTCATCTCTTTGACAGAGAAGCAACTGTTTGACTCAGCCTGTCAGGAGACAACCCATGTGAATTGCTCATTCCAGGCCAGATTTTTACGCTCATTCTGTGTAATAGCTTGATTTACTAGACTCTGGGAAAGAATTACTTAAACTTCCTGGAAATGCATTCAAGGGACAACTTTTCTTCTGAAAAGTCAAGCATGTGAGAAGTGGCAAGACACAAGGGTCCCTGCTTCTGCGGCAATAAATTTGTGCCTTGGATCTCCTTCATTTCTGCCTTCTTAAGACCTTCGCTTCTGCACTTATTTTCTTCCCTAAATTATTCTCTCCTTACTGGATCATCTCTTTTTCTATGCTGGCATGCTTCATATTACTTGCAGTAGCAATGATTAATCATTCACCAAATGCCATTGTTTGTGGCTCCCTTTCAGTAACAGGACCCTCAAGTTTTATCTGGGCACATGACTGCCCAGCTAGACTACATTTCCTCTCTTATAGCTAGGTGTGGCCATCTGACTAGGTTTTGGCTAAATGGATGTGACCAGAAGTGATGTGTGTGATTTCTGGGTAATGGCCTTAGGAAGCTAGTTTCCTTCTACTTCCTCTTTCCCCTTTTTGCTGAGGACAGTGTGGTGCTGATGCATGTTACCATTACAGGTGAGAGCAACATTTAGTGGGAGAAGGATCAATAATACGAATCTTTGGATGATCTCGTGGAGCAGAGCCATCTACTAGCCTTGAACTACTCATTTATCTTCGGATGGTTAAGTGAGAGAGGAATAAAATTCTATCTTGTTTGAGCCACTAATACCTTAACTGAATACGTCATTTCTCTACATTACCCTCTCCTCCACCTTATGATTCATTTCAGCTGTCGCCCAATTTCTTTGATCGCTTTGCAGCAACAATTGTTTATATTGGCTGTGTCTACTTTCTCACCACTTATTCTCTTATTTTTCTTTTTAAGTGTATTTATTTATTTTGAGAGAGAGAGAATGCAAGTGGGGAAGGGGCAGAGAGAGAGAGAATCCCAAGCAGACTTTGCATCACCAGTGCAGAGCCCAATGCAGGGCTTGAACTCACTAACTGTGAGATCCTGACCAGAGCCGAAGTCAGATGCTTAATCAACTGAGCCACCTAGGCTGCCCATATTCTCTTCTTTGGCCTGATCCATTTGAGCACTCTACTGAAATTGTTTTTTTCCCCCAGTTTTATTGAGAAATAATTGACATCATTGTATTAGTTTAGGCTTAAACTAAATACAGCATGACGTTTTGGTTTATGTATGTTGTGAAATGATTACCACAATAGGTTCAGCTAACATTCATCTCATATAGACATAATAAAAAGAAAAGAAAAAAAAAGCTCTCTTTTAGGAACATCTTCCCGATATATCCCACAGCAGTGTCGGCTGTTGTTGTCCTGTTTGCGTGACATCCCTAGTACTTATTTATCTTATAACTAGAAGTTTGTACTTTTTACCACCTTCCTTCAATTTCTCCTTCCCCCCCATTCCCACCTCCAGCAACCAAAAATTTTCTCTTTCTATGAGTTTGGGGCTTTTAAATGTAATGTAATTTTTCAAATATTTTACATATAGCTGAGATCTTAGAGTATTTGTCTTTCTCTTATTTCACTTAGCATAATGCCCTTGAGGTCCATCCATGTTGTTGCCACTGGTGAGTTTCCTTGTTGTTGTTGTTGTTGTTGTTGTTGTTGTTGTTGTTGTTTTAAATGGCTGAATAATACTGCATCGTATACATACACCACAGCTTTTTTATCCATTCATCTATTGATAGACACTTAAGTTGTTTCCATGTCTTGGTTATTATAAATAATGCTGCAGTGAATGTGGGGGTACAGATATCTTTTGCAGCTAGTGTTTTTGTTACCTTTGGATCTGTTCCCAGAAGTGGAATTGCTGGATCATATGGTAGTGCTGTTTTAGTTTTTTTGAGGATCCCACACGGTTGTTCATAGTGGCTATCCCAGCTTGCAGTCCCACCAGCAGTGTACAAGGGCTCCCTTTTCTCCACATCCAGGCCAGCATTTGTAATCTCTTATCTATTTGATGGTGGCCGTTTGAATAGGTGTGAGGTAAGATTTCGTAGGTGTGGTTTTAATTTGCATTTCCTTAGTGACTACTGATGTTGAACATGTTCATGTACTTGTTGGCCTTTCATAGATCTTCTTTGGAGAAATGTCTGTTCAGGGACTTTGCCCATTTTTTAACTGGGTCATTTATTTGCTTGCTTGCTATTGAGTTGTACAAGTTTTTTATGTTTTGGATATTACCCCTTATCATATATATGCTTTGTAAATATATTTTTTCATTTCTGTCTTTACTTTGATCGTTTCTTTTGCTGTGTAGAAGCTTTTTAGTTTTGTAGTCTCATTTGTTTATTTTTGATTTTGTTGCTTGTGCTTTAGATTACTATGGTGACTATAGCTTTACAGTATAGCTTGAAATTAGGAAGTGTGATACCTCCTTTTTTGTTCTTCTTTCGTAGGAGATTTCTTTGGCTCTTTGAGATCTTTTGTGGTTTCATATAAATTTCAGGGGTGTTTTGCCTGCTACTGTAAAACATGCTTTTAGAATCTTGATAAGGATTGCTTTGAATCTAAAAATGGCTTTTGGTAGTATTGATATTTTAACAGTATTCTTCCAGTCCATGGGCTACCTTTCCATTTATTTGTGTCTTTTGATTTCTTTCATCAGTGTCTTATAGTTTTCAGTGAGAGATCTTTCACCTTCTTAGTAAAATTTATGTGTAAGTATTTCATTGTTAAAAAAATTTTTTTTAAATGCGTATTTATTTTTGAGAGAGAGAGAGAGAGAGAGAGACAGAGCGCAAGCAGGGGAGGGCCAGAGAGAGGGAGAGACACAGAATCCGAAGCAGGCTGTGGGCTCAGAGCTGTCAGCACAGAGCCCGATGTGGCACTTGAACTTGCAAACCATGAGATTATGACCTGAGCCTAAGTCAGACACTTAAACTGACTGAGCCACCCAGGTGCCCCAGTACTTTATTGTTTTGGTGTTATTATAAGTGGAATTGATTTATTTCCTTTTCAGAAATTTTGTTGTTACTGTATAGAAAAGCTACTGATTTTTGTCTAATGATTTTGTATCCTGCAACTTTACTGAATTAGTTGATTAGATCTAACGGTTTTTGATTAAGTCTAGAGATAACTTCTTCCTTTCCAATTCTGATACCTTGTTTTCTTTTTCTTGCCTGATAGCTCTAGCCAGGACTTCCAGTATGATGTTAGCTGTGGGTGTGTCATGTATGGCCTTTATTATGTTGAGATATGTTCCTTCTTTTGTAGAACAGAGGAATTTACCTCTCTTTTTGTGAGGAGGCACATGACAAGAGTAAGCAGACAGCAGGGACTTTTAAGACAGAAAGGTTATCTCAGGTTAAGCTTTCTTTCACTTTGCCTCATGTTTCTTACCAGTTGTCTCTGCATACTTCATAAGCTCCATGTTCATAGGATTATTGAATATTGCAGTTACATAGGCTTCTAGGGAAAATGTGGTCTTGGCCTTCTCCAAAATCAGAATTCCTTGGAAAATAATCATCTGCCCTCTACTTCTGTGTTTGTAGTGTCTGAAAACTCAGTTATATGACTGCCCAACTCTTTTTAAAAAGAGTTTTTCTTGTTTAAAAATTACTCATTATGTTAAAATGGAATGTACGTCCTTGCATTTTCAACACAACACAGATCTGCTTTATTTTTCACATGATAGCTCTTTAGCTGTCATGTGAAAAATGGCTGGTTCTTTTATCTTCCCACCAGCATTTTTTCTTTCCAGGCTAAATGTACTACTTTTCTTCAACTATTCCTCATATGACAAGGGATTCAGATTCTCTTCCAGGCCCATCCCTAACATTTCTGGGACTCATGGCAAGAATCCAAAAGAAAGTCCATATGCCATATGTCTAAAAATTTACAAGTTACAAATCGAGCTTGCTGATAAAGATGTTCTGTTGCCTACCTTTATAAATAAAACTTCATAATGACCTAAAATCAGAGTCAAACAGGGAATTCTCAGACTCCTCTGTGTTTCACTCTATAACATACTGAAGTGTAAAGAACGAACTTCTAACCTGACCTCCTCTTTTCATCCCAGGTTCCTTGCATGAGGGACTTTGTACTTGCACATGTGTGGACTTACAGCCTATACATCACCACATACCTTTCACACAGCAACTTTTTTTCTTTAAAGTTTATTTATTTATTTATAGTAATCTCTACACCCAATGTGGGCTCACACTCAAGACCCCATGATCGAGAGTCACGTGCTCTCCCAACTGAGCCAGCCAGGCGCCCCACATAGCAACCTTTTGACCATCTCTTGGGCCTGGGGCTGTAAATACTAATAGTCGAATCATCTGCCCTTGGGAGGACCAACTTGGAGAAGAGGCCTGAGCAGACCACTAAACAGGAGATTCTGGGGTCCTGGGTAAGAGGAGGCTGGGGTGTGTCGACTTCAGTTGTGTATACTTTTAGGCCCTGAGTGTAACTGGCCTCATGGTCAAGGGTGTGGCCAGCAGGAGCCAGTGCATGGCCCTCCAAGGATGCAGGCCTAGAATGGGGGTTCTGATTTCTTAGGTCCAAGGTAGTACTGTTCTATCACAGTCCCACTTTGGTCTTTATTGTTTGCCACAGCTGGCTATTGTGGAAAGTGTTACATTCCCTCTTAACAGTGCTCCACATTAGACGTGTTGTTTTAATTAGAACTTCTTAACCAGTGTGCCAGACAGTGCTTTGGATCTGTTACAGGTGGGCCAGACAGACTGATTTCCTGAATCCTTACAGAGGATGATCAGTGACAGAGTGGTAAGGGCTTCTAGGCTGATCATTATTGGCCACTAGCAGCATGGCCCATTTGCCTCAGTAGTCTGTACTGGTACTATCGTTTTCTGTACGTGGCATAAGTGAAAAAGATTGGGAAACCCTGCTCTAGACTGATGGGTGGTAACTATGCAGGTCTCATAGTATAAAGTGTTTTGCATATAGCTTTAAAATTTTTTATAACATTATTTGGTTTGCTTGACAACGTCGGAGGTGTCACAGTAGGTTTGTACCTTTCTTATTAAGGAGGCTGTAGATGTAGGTTACATGGCTTAATCTAGCCACATATTCTCAGTCAAGTAGGGCGTCGAAAATAGGACTCCATTCTTCTGACTCTTATTTTGGTATATTCTCTCTACTAACCCAAATTGGCTTTAATCTATTTTTTTTGGACAGCCTATCACTTCTGGTTCATTTAGGGCATGCAGGCAATTACATTCTTTTAGAGTTTTTCTATTCCAACTTCTGTTAGGTCGTCTGCCTTTGTTGATACTTTTTAACCTAAAGACTGTTTTACATTTAATCCCATGAAGAAGTAGTTTTTTTTGTTTGTTTGTTTTTTGTTTTTCCTTTGGCTATTTAATTGATCACATGATTTTGAACCTTGATTCTCTGTATTCATTTTGATAGCTCTTGTCCCTAATTAGTGTCATATTTATGGCTGACTCTTGGACCACATGGGTTTGAACTGTGCAGGTCCACTTATGTGCAGATTTAAAAAATAAATACAGTGCAATACTGTGAACATATTTTTCTTAGGATTTTCTTAATAACATTTTTTTCAAGTTTATTAGAAGAATACACCATATAATACATATAACACACGAAATGTATATTAATTGACTCTGTGTTATTGGTAAGACTTCTGGTCAGTAGTAGGCCATTAGCAGTTAAGTTTTTGGGGAGTCAAAAGTTGTATCTAATCGAAAGGTAAGGCACCCTTAACTCCTGCATTGTTCAAGGGTCAGCTGCAGTTACTACAGTGATGTTTGTTCAGAAGGGTTGCCGTGAGTTGTTTATAAAAGGTTAGATTACATTAAGGCAGGAAAATGTACAGTGCATCTTAGAAATATTTCTTTCATTAAGCAGTTATGATAAAAAAAAGTGCTAGCACTTAAAACTAAATTTATTACTCTTTTTATTTAGTACCTATTTTGTATTGATCTTTACAAAAGTTATTTTAATCTTAAAAAAACATGGCCCTTTGCTTAGGTTACCCAATGAAATGGTGGATTGATTCAGAATTCAAGTCTAGGTGTGCTTGACCTCAAAGTTTTCTTCAGTGCTACTCTATGTGTATCGAGAAATGACTTCTAAACATTTAATTTGGGCTGGGAAAGGGATGTTTCCCAGATTTATACTCTTTGTTTTTTTAAAGATTTTATTTTTATTTTTTTAAAGATTTTGTTTTGAATATTAGAGGTTTACTTAAAGTGGTAGATTCTTAGAGACCACAAGTTGGTAGAGGGAGAGAGAGGATCTTAAGGAGGCTCCATGCCCAGTGCAGAGCCTGATGTGGGGCTTGATCCCATGATGGTGAGATCATGACCTGCACTGAAATCAGGAGTCAGATGCTTAACTGACTGGGTCACCCAGGTGCCCCTAAAGATTTTATTTTATTTTATTAAAAAAAAATTTTTTTTAACATTTATTCATTTTTTTGAGAGAGAGTGAGTGGGGGAGGGGCGCACACCTACACAATCCAAAGCAGGCTCCAGCCTCTGAGCTGTCAGCACAGAGCCCAATGTGAGTCTCGAACTCACGAACCATGAGATCGTGACCTGAGCCAAAGTTGGCTGCTTAACCGACTGAGCCACCCAGGCACCCCTAAAGATTTTATTTTTTAAGTGATCTCTCCACCCAATGTGGGGCTCAGACTTACAACCCCGAGATCAAGAATTATATGCTCCACGGGCCGAGCTAGTCAGGTGCCCCCCAGATTTATGTTTTTATATTTAGAATAACTAATTCTCTAATGTTACTCATGCACATATTCTCTCCTCCCCCTAAGAATTATCTGGTCTAAATGTCAATAGTGCTGAGGTTAAGAAACCGTGCTCTAAGTGTTTTAAGTAGTCCAGGTTTTACTTTGAATATGTAGGTGCTTTTGTATTCAGCTGACTATTATGATGATAGGTATTAGGATGTATGAGTGATATGAAGCTCCTTCTGCCTCCACAGTCCATATTCTTTTTCTCTTTTAAAATGTTTACTTTTGAGAGAGAGAGAGAGCACAAGCAAGGGAAGGGCAGAGAGAGAGGAGAACAGAAGATCCTAAGCGGGCTCTGTGCTGACAACAGTGAGCCCAATGTGGGGGTTGAACCCCCAATCCTGAGATCATGACCTGAGCCAAAGTTGGATGTTCAACCAACTGAGCCACCCAGACACCCTCACAGCCCATTTTCTTAATCTGTCTGCCTCCCTACTTGGAAGCAGGTGGTCAGTGAGAGGAGAGCATGATGTTTATCCATTTCAATTCTAGAAAATCTGAGATTTAATCTAAAAGAGTTTTCTGAGTGGTGAAGGTTAGATTTTTTTTTTTTTAATGTTTTAATGCTTATTTCTGTTAGAACTTTTGATGGGGGAAGAAACAAGCTTGTGAAGAAGCATGAGCAACTAAGCCGACTTTTGTGTACTAACTCACTAGCCAGGATAATTTTTGAGGAGTTGTACTTGTGGCTTAACGCACACATTTGAAGGAATGGTTGCTTGGCATTCTGATATAAGTATTGTCTTTTTGCTGGGTTTTGAGTTTCAAGATATGACCAGAATGTCACCATAGCACTTTTCCCAGTTTCTTCGCAGTAACTTTCCCAGACTTGAGTTTGTGTTCCTTTGATCTAGATTGCTGATCCCACCTCCTTACACTTGAATTTCATTGTATACCTCTCACCAACCAGGAATAAGAGGTTCCCTGTGCCTACTGGACTTACTACTCTTGCTTGTTTTTCAAGGAGCTCTTCTTTATAATCCTCAGTTCAGGATTTGGTTTCACTCAGTGGTAAATATCTGTCTTATGTTATCAACTGCCAACATTATTTAAGTATTATTGGCATGCCAGGAACTATTCCTAAGCCCCTTGCATGTATTATTGGTTTAATCATCACAGTTGCCTCATGAAGTAGTTACTCATACTAATTTTTTTATTGTAAAATTTACATAACAAAATTTGCCATCCTAACCATTTTTAGATGCTCAGTTCAGTAGTGTTAAGTATATTTGCATTGTTGTGAAACATCTCCAAAACTTTTACCTCTTTCAAAACTAATTCTCTGTGCCCATTAGACCACAACTCATTTCTCCCTCCTCACAGCCCCTGGTAAACCCCCATTTTACTTTCTGTCTCTATGAATAATGACTACGTTAGTTGCCTCATATAAGTGAAATCATACAGTGTTTTCTTTTCATGGCAGACTTGTTTCCCTTAGCATAACGTCCGTAAGTTTCATCCATACTGTAGCATGTGACAAGATTTCCTTCCTTTTATAGGCTGAGTAATACCACGCTGTATGTATCTACCGCATTTTGTTTGTGCACTTGTTCATCGACGGACACTTGGGTTGCTTCCGCCTCCTGGTTATTGTGAACACCGCTGCTGTGAGCAGGAGTGTGCAGACATCTCTGAGATTCTGCTTTCAGCCCTTGAGATATGTACCAAGAAGTAGAATTGCTGGTTCCTATGGTAATTCGGTTTTTAATTTTTTGAGGAACTGCCATACCTTTTCTACAGCAGCTGTACCACTTTACGTTCCTACCGGCAGTACCCAGCATGGCAGTTTTTTTTACACATCCTCATCGGCACTTGTTAGTTTCTATTATTTTTATTTTTTTGCTAGTAGCCATCCTAATGGATATGAAGTGGTATCTCATTGTGGTTTTGATTCGCATTTGCCTAATGATAGTGATACTGAGTATTTTTTCATATGCTTGTTGCCCATTTGTGTATCAGTTTTTGGAGAGCTATCGATTCAGGTTCTTGGCCCGTTTTTTATTCGGGTTTATGTTGTTGTTGAGTCGTTGGAGTTTTTAAAATACATTCTGGGTATCAGTCTCTTACCAGATACATGATTTCAGATATGTTCTACCATTCTGTGGGTTGCCTTTTCACTTTGTTAATAGTGTCTTTTGATGCACAGAAAGTTTTTAATTTTGATGAAGTCTAGCTTATCGATTTTGTGTTTTGTTGCCTTGTCCTTTTGCTGTCATATCTAAGAAGTCACCAACAATTAAGTGTTACGATGTTTTTTCCTTATGTGCTCTTCTAGAGTTTTATAATTTTAGCTCTTTTCTGTGGATCTTTGATCCTGTTTGAGTTAATTTTTCTGTATAGTATAAGGGTCCAAGATTTCATTTTTTTTTTTTTTTTTGCATATGGACATCCAGTTTTCCCAATACCATGTTGAAAAGACTGCCCTTTCCGCATTGAATGGTCTTGGCACCGTTGTTGAAAATCATTTGACCAAATATGTGGGTATTTATTCTATTTTTGTAGATGAGGTGATTGACATAGACGTGTGACTGATACAGTATTAACACTTTTTTTTAAAGAATTAACCCTGAAGTAATTTATATTTGGTACATTAAGATGAAAGAGGTTTTTAGGGTTGTGAGGTCTTTTTTATGTGGTAGGAGAATAAGTATCAGTAACTGTGCACCCCAGTTCTGATAGGTTGTCAACTCTATGCACTAAGCCAGTGATTTTGAAACTCTTAGCAACAAAACTCCTATTTTCCTAAAGCAAAATCTTAGATGGACCTTCAGTGTTTCTACTGTTAATTAGTATTTTGTTAGTATATATTCATCTGAAAATGTATAATATTTACCCATTTTAGCTAGTGGATGATAACACAAGTTCATGCATTTGTGGTTTCCAGTGTGTTGAAAACATGTGTGTGTTATGGTTTTAAAAATTTGTGCCTGAGGGCCACCTGGGTGGCTCAGTTGGTTAAGCGTCTGACTTTGGCTCGGGGTCATGATCTTGCAGTTCGTGAGTTCAAGCCCCATGTCGGGTTCTGTGCTGACAGCTCAGAGCCTGGATCTCGCTTCAAATTCTGTGCCTCCCTCTCTGTCTGTTCCTCCCCCACTCACACTCTGTCTCATTGTCTCTCTCTCTCCAAAATAAATAAAGAATAAAATTTTTTTTTTTAAATTTGTGCCTGTTATAGTTTTAAAAATAGGTAATCATGTACTTACAGGAACACCTTGAAATCAGATGTTTGCAGAACGCCTAAAGCTCTGCTCAAGGCATCCCCTTCTGCCCTTTTTTAAATTAGATTTTAAAAATGTTTTTTCTTTTTTTAGAAAAAAAATATATTTGGAATATTATATATTTATGTTTACTTTTTTGGTATATTTCTTTTTAGTGTACAATAACTGCCTTTGTTGTTGACTCATTTGGGAAAACAAACAGGTTCCCACATGTATGTTCAGCTATTTATTCTCTCTTGGGATACATTCTGACCTGACATTTTAAAACCTTAACCAAAGTACATAAAACCATATGATTTTATTTTATTTTATTTTATTTTATTTTATTTTATTTTATTTTATTTTATTTTATTTTATTTTATATTTCTTTTCTCTTCTCTTCTCTTCTCTTTTCTCTCTTCTCTCTTCTCTTCTCTTCTCTTCTCTTCTCTTCTCTTCTCTTCTCTTCTCGAGAGCGTGAGAGTGAGAGGGAGAGAGAATCTTAAGTAGGCTCTCTACGCTCAGCATGGAGCCTGATGTGGGGCTTGATCTTGTGACCCTGGGATCATGACCTGAGCTGAAGTTAAGAATCGGATGCTCAACTCACTGAGCCACTCAGGTGCCCCTAAAACCGTATTTTGAAACAATTTTAAACAGTAGCTTTTGCTAGATTTAACAGCTCTTTATTTGTAAGTTGAGTTAAATTAATAGCATTAATTTAGTAGATATTTGCTACCTATCTATTAGAAGTGGATTTGTAGAGAATAAAAAGCAGGGCCTTTGGTTATGCTCTTCATATTGTTAGAAATGAAAAAAAAAAGAACATGAGGGCTAGAATAGTTTTAAGTATAATATAGTACAAACTTTTTTAGAGGTTGAGGAAAAATTCAAAGCCTATGTTTTAATTCTATTGTAGTTTATGTCTAGCATGCCTGATTTCTTCTTTCATTAGTAAATATTGTTACTGAACATTTTGCCCAATATCCATATTTTCTCTTAATTTGTGTTTGAGGGGCAGACATTATTTCTCCATTTATATAAAGTTCCATTTTCATTTAGCATATGGTGATTTGGTAATGGCCAAACATAAATATCTGTAAGTTTAGTTATAAAACTCATAAGAATTTGAAGGTTTTTCCTTCCCACAAAGATAGTAAAAGGAGGGGCACCTGCGTGGCTCAGTTGGTTAAGTGTCTGACTTCGGCTCAGGTCATGATCTCATGGTTCATGAGTTCAAGCCCCGTGTAGGGCTCTGTAATGACAGCTCAGAGCTGGAGCCTGCTTCCAATTCTGTGTCTCCCTCTCTCTCTCTGCCCTTCCCTGTTTGCACTCTGTCTCTCTCTCAAAAATAAACATTTAAAAAAATTTTAGGAAAATAGTAAAAGGAATTTATATATATCATTTCTAGTAATTTCCTGGTAAATAAGATTCTAACATATGGTTGACCCTTGAACAACATAGGTTTGAACTGTGCAGGTCCAGTTAGACGTGGATTTTTTGAGAGTTGATAGCAGAAGCCACAGCGTTTATAGCTGCCCACCCCAGTCTCCACGGATGGATTTGAATGTGTCTGGCCCAGAGGAGGTTGTACCTTTTGGCCTCTGAGTATATGGAGATGCCCTCTGAGACCTTAGCAGTCCCCAGGGCCTGGACCAGACAGGGCTGTAGGATGCCGCTGCAGGGGTGGCTGGGTGGGGCACCCTGGGCGGGCAGGCATGGGGGCAGGGCTGAAGTGTGAGAAGATACCCAGGGGGCAGGGATGGTGCTGTGCAGGCAGTCATGCCCCTGCTGTCCCTGACCCTCAAGTGTGGCCAGAGCTGCAGATGGCCTCAGGCCAGTGGTACACCTCCAGGCAGATGGGGTGGCTGTACTGCACCTCCAGGATGCTGTTGCTGCCAGCACACACACCAGGTGGCTGCCACTGACTCGAGGCCACCAGGCTGCAGACCATCTCCATCCCAGGGCCTGGCCTTGCTGCTGCTACTGCTGCCTGTCCCTGTCCGGCCCATTTATAGGCAGATTTTGTCCACTAAAAGTATCTACAGTACTGTAAATGTATTTTCTCTTCCTTTTGATTTTCTTTGTATATACATATATACATATAAGAGTTATATGTATATAATATACTTATGTATGTAATATAAATTGTATACATATATTATATGTGTGTGTGTGTATATATATATATATATATATGTATATGTATATTTATTTATTTATTTTGAGAGAGAGAGAAAGCATGAGCAGGGGAGGGCCAGAGAGAGAGGAGAGAACAAGAATCCCAAGCAGGCTCTGCACCATCAGCATGGAGCCTGATGCAGGCCTCAAACCCATGAACTGTGAGATCATGACCTGAGCCGAAATCAGTCGCCTAACCAACTGAGCCACTTAGGCACCACTTCTTTTGATTTTCCTAGTGACATTTTCTTTTCTCTAGCTTACTTTATTGTAAGAATACAGTGTATAATGTACAAAATTGTTTTTGTTTTCAAGTTTATTTTTGAGAGAGAGAGCATGAACAGAGGTGGGGCAGAGAGAGTGGGAGAGTGAGAGTGAGAGAGAGAGAGAGAGAGAGAGAGAGAGAGACCTAAGCAAGCTCTGCACTGTGAGCGTGGAGCCCGATACGGGGCTTGAACTCACCGACCATGAGATCAGAACCTGAGCTGAAACCAAGAGTCAGACACTTAACTGACTGAGCCCCCCAGGTGCCCCTAAAATATGTGTACAACTGTTTACGTTATTGGTAATGCTTTTGGGCAACAGTAGACTATTAGGTTTTTGGGGAGTCAAAGTTATGCGTGGATTTTGAACTGTGGGGGATGGGGCAGTCTGTGCCCCAACCCCTGCACTGTTCATGGGTCAACTGTATTTAGTTTGCCTTTTTTTTGTTTGTTTGTTTATTGTGAGAGAGAAAGAGACAGTGCAAGTTGGGGAGGGGCAGAGAGAGAGGGAAAGAGAGAGAATCCCAAGCAGGCCCTGCACTGTCAGTGCAGAGCCTGATGGGGGCTCAAACCAACAAATCCATAAAATCACGACCTGAGAGGAAACCAAGAGTCAGATGCTTAACTGACTGAGTCACCCAGTCAGTTTGCCTTTTTTTTCCCCACTGCACTATTAATATTCTGGGGATCATTTAGTGAGATGTTTTGAGTCTAAATTCCTTGATTAATAGAACAAATTGCCGTGTCAAAAATTTGCTTCTGGTAGGAAGCAGTTTTCATACATTTATTTGTTTATGTTGTGAAAACTATTTGGTGAATTGCTCATCCCCGCTTCTTTAGCATAGGAGAGTTGGGTTATTACTGGCTTTTTCTTTTAGCAGCACTGTTTCTTCAAAATTAGGGCCCTGGCATTAGCACGTAGAACTAAATTCAGGTAGCTAGAGCTATTCTGTTACAGATTAATCTCTAGAAGGTAGGAAGGGAAGTTCAGAAGCAGGAAAACAGTTTTAGAAAATTTTCAGATCAGTCTTAGCTAGATTAGTGATAGGAAAAATATGTTCGTAGCGTTTCAGGGATATGTACGCTAGAAGTAGACAAAAACCTCTTGGTTAAGTGAGCCCTATAAAGGCACTTCACTAGTGGTTTAGAAATATTTCTGAGTTACTTTTATGCAAAATCTGGAGTGACTTTTTCTTCTGTTTAGCCCTGTTCAGAGCCACCTCATGCTCAATTTTGACAATATTTCTGTAATTTTGACACTATTCCTATAATCTTTGCTATGTGATTTCTTTTTGCTTCTTTCAGCTGTCTTCCTTTGCACTGTGTGCTCATGAAAATAAAAAATCTGAGATTGGACCCATTTTCTCTGAAGAGGATCATGTTTAGCACAGATTTGGTGGCTCAGTAAATGTTAAGTTGTATTGTGAGCCTTCTGGAAGCATTTGCCTTAGTTAGAAACAATTCTGGAAAGCTTCCTGTGTGGAGGACGCAGTCTCTTATCTTGGTACCAGCAAAGTCCTCTGCATCTTGTTTCAGTTTGTGTCCTTGTACTTAGCTCTGCTGGTAGAAAAATTTATTTCAAAGATGCTTATGTAGTCCCTTTTTTGATTACTTATTGGTTAATTTTGGGGAGGGGGTAATTATTTTTTGATTGTTCAGCTAAAATAACAGTGTTTTGTTGTCCTAGAATAGGTTTTGGAGGTTGCTATTAGCACATGAAAGTAATGGGAATTTATTTAAAAATTGGTGGCTTAAATGGACAGTTTTAACAATTTAATATATTATTTTTATGCGTAGAGTTATTAAAATGTACAAAGATAAAATTACTTTTATTCTAAGTTATTATATATTTGTATTATTTATCCTAAATATATTCTTTAGGCTCTTTTCTATTTTAAAGTAAATTTTATAACTTTGAGATCTCTCATGTAAGCATATTTATTGTTAGATTTTAAGAACTTTTAGCTGTATAACTTTATAAAATCCCATAATATATTTCTTTACATTTTATCATGTATGATTTAAAATAGAGAAGGACAATAAGGATGAGAAAATCCTGAAAAGCAAAGTCAGTGAAAGCTTTACAAAATAATAAGTATGTTAAATATGACAAGAAATCACAAGACCATTTATGGCCAGTGATGTCTTTTGTGTTTGGCTAGAATCAACATCATTTATGCCCAGGTAAATAAATTATTTTGTTTCACAAAAGAGATTTAATAATTTATGGTGGAAGCGTAAATGAAATACTGTGGCCCTTCAGTTAAGTAATGCACATGCAGCCCTCTCAGATGTAAAAGTTCAGTCAGTGTGGTTGTTGCAGCTCATGTCATTGAAGGAATGGGGACAAAAGTTTGTTTGTAACTACCATGGAAGTGAGTACAAAGACGTCAGTGACCTTTGAACTTCTGTGGCTGTGCATCTGAACAAGGAATTGTTTGAGGATGGGAAAAGCTGCCAGTAGACTTGGGATATGCTTTCTCCTTGCTTTCTACAGAATTGTTGAATGACCCTACTCCAGAAAAACAAAAAAGCAGAAACCAAAAAACAAAACAAAACAAAACTTAATTGGAAGAAATTCTTCTTAGTCTCAGGAGAATCTTATGTCCACACAGCTAAATCTGATTAGGTATTCATATCTCAAAGTGATAGTCTCTATAAAAATACTGTCTTCACTTACAAAAACGGCAACATTACTTACTGCTGTTTTATGCATTGACAAGCCTGGTAGATGCTTGTGGTTCCTTCCTTTGCAGTTGTTATCTTTTTAAAACCTCTCCTTCAGCTCTACTGGTGGAAAAGTCCTTTCTGTATCTGGGTCACACTGATTCCTTAGTTTCTGTTACATTGTTTAAAGGTTGGACATTATTCAGAGAGTAAAACCCATAAGTATTTGTCAAGTGAATGAGTGAATAAATGCACAGGAAAAGTGTTGTTTTTGTGTCAGAAAGTAGGTATAGTGGCATTTGTAGTACTTTTTTTTTTCTCCCAAGGTAAATACAGTAATCTCTTTTGCAGATAGAGTCCCTCAGCCTTTGACTTTACTTCTCTTGGTTGCACTAGCTAGTGTTCAAATTGGGGCTCCAGCAACAACACATTTTATTTATTTATTTATTTATTTATTTATTTATTTATTTATTTATTTATTTATGAGAGAGAGAGAGAGAGAGAGAGAGAGAGAGAAAGAGAAACCGTGAATGGGGAGAGGGACAGCGAGAGGGAGAGAGAGAATCTCAAGAAAGCTCCACGCTGGGTTTGGAGCCCAATGTGGGCTTTGATCCCATGATCATGAGCCAAAATCAAGAGTTGGATGCTTAACCAGCTGAGCCACCCAGGTGCCCAACACGGTTTTATATCAAACTTGTTGTTTTTGAAAAGTCTGAGGAATAAGTACTACTATTATCATTTTGGAGAAAATCTGACTCTGGTTCATATGGTTGCATATCTCTTTTGCCCATGATTAATAAAGCAAGAAATCAGTGCACCGATTCACCATTAAATAGTACATGTGCTTTGAGGTGGTCCCTCCTTCCTATAAATAAAGCATGTGTGCATTTCTTTTCATATACTTTTACGTAGCTCTCTTTCTGATCAGTATGTAGCACCATACATTTATAGGTTATGATATGTTACAGAGATCTGTGATCATACTGCTTAACTGGAGCCATTGAGATGGAGTCTTGACTTCATTAGCAGCTTTGACTTTGTGAGTGAGAAGGGGAAAGATGTGAAAAATGAGTATAGCAGTTATGATAAGAAAAATGACTTTTAGAGTAATTAAAATTTTTTTTTAATGTTTGTTTATTTTTGAGAGAGAGAGACAGAGTGTGAGTGGGGAAGGGGCAGAGAGAGAGGGAGACACAGAGTCCCAAGCAGGCTCCAGGCTCCGAGCTGTCAGCACAGAGCCCGATGCGGGGCATGAAATCGCAAACCACATGATCATGACCTGAGCCAAAGTAACACGCTTAACTGACTGAGCCACACAGATGCCCCTTTAAAGTAATTTTTAAGTAACTTTTCAAAATGTGTTTGTGTATTAAAACACTGATTCATGAGAAGTTTAACATAAATTCTTAATGATTGATACTTGGAGAAGTTTCTTCATTATATTCCATCTGAAAAATTACTTAGGAGGGTTAGCCTTGATGCTTGAATCAGCTACTCTTCTGGAATACAACAGTTAACTGGCAGAAATTCTTCTCTTTTTAGGCCTAAAATGCCTAGGATGACTAAACCAGTCCTTCCTTGGGGGTAGAGTTGTGGAATGGAGGGCACTGCTTCTGTGAAGGGAAACTGGCTGTCAGGGAAGATGGTTGGTAGAGAATGGGAGCTAGGAGCTGGATAGGGATAAAAGGAGGGACATAGAAGGTACAGATAGCTGCACAAGAGCACTCTTTCAGATCCCAATCTGCAAGAAACCAGAGAATGGAATCAGAACAGTCAGCTGCAGGCATCAGATGATCTGTATCTGGTAGATCAGATAATCCTTAAATGTTTTTATGATTAAAAAAAATTAAACTTCCTTAGGTTATCTGATACATATCTTTAATTCAGGTTAGCTTTGGTTTATTTTAAAGTCTTTCCTATGATATGTATTGAACTTAGTTTAGACTTTAATGTGATAGTTTTTAAAAAATATTTTATTTTAACATTCAACGTGGGGCTCAGGCTCACGACCCCAAGATCAAAAGTTGCACACTCTACCGATTGAGCCACCCAGGTACCCCTACTGTGATAGTTTTTTGAGAACAACTAAACCCTTGCATAAAACAGACTGTATTTGACAGAACATGGTAGAATTGTAACATTTACTGAATTGAACAGTCCCTTTTTCAAATCTTCCACGAAATAGTGAATTTACTATACTGGACAAAAGTAAGCATTTCTTTGACTAGTCCACCGCATTTCATTAAATGGATACTTTATGCAAAGAAGAGATAAAAAGGAGTGCTGACGAATATGAGAAATACTGGTTAAATTATAGCATTCTTCACACCTAGTATAGTGAGAGGATATCAGAGGAAAAGTGCTACGTTACTTGAATTTATGAAATTGCAAATGTTAGCTAAGTTAATTTGGATGAATGGTGAATAATGCTTTAGGTCAGAAAAGGGCAGACTGAGAATTCATTGTTCATTCTGAAAAAAATTGTCAGGAAATAAATGCTGTCTTTAGGATTTAAGCAGTTCTGTTTTTGTTTTTGCTTTCTTGGTTTTCTTTTTTAGAACTGTTTTTTTTTTTTATTAATTATTAACTTACTACCTCTAAGAACTGACTGTTTTAGAAAACTTTGTTCAGATTTTTGGTGATTTTTAAAAGATTATGATGGAAATATGAAAGGAAAACAGTCTGGACATCTTGTAAATTGCTAGATAAAGTATACACTGGATTCATTATTAGCACATTAAGTACTCACCTTAGAGGGAGAAGATTCCTGATGCCTATCTAATATCCAGTCTCCCCTTTTCCTTACTAATCAATGCAAATTTTACTTCAAGTAGAAGTGTGTCTAGCTAAAAAATTTCTTAGTCTACCTTTCAGCTGAGGTAGCCATGTGACATAGTCTTGGTCAGTGAGGTGTAGGCAGAAATGTCTGGATGAAGTTTTTGGGAAGCTCTTTTACCCATTTCTTTTTTTTCTTGCCTGGAAATTAGACATGATAACTGGAGCTGAACCAGTATTCTTGAGACTTTTAAAGAAAACCCGAGAGATTTACAGAGATTTTAGCCTGTATATTCTTTAGCTGCCAGGCCAACAGCCAGTGGCTTTTTCAGAATTTCCATTTCATGAGAAGAGTAAACCCCTATCTTGTTTAAGCCACTGTAATTTGGACTTTTGTTGTACACATCAGAACATTATTCCTAACTGATAAAATAACTTACATGCCCATTATGACATGCTTTCAGGAGATTTGGAATCTTCTGGTTATAATTTAACAAGGGATTTATCTAACTCCAAATCCAGAAGACCATAGGATTTGGGGGATTATTTCTGTCTTTTAGACTTGATTGAACCAGCTGGATAACCAACTGTATGGATAGTGGTTACTGCTGGAGGTTTGAAGGAAATGCAAGGAAGTATTCAAACTGTCCAAGCATTTCCCACTGTCATTTTATCCTCTCTTTCATTTCAAGTCCCTGGCTTCATCTGGCTGTATAATCTATATTGAAACTATTACAGCTCCCTCTGAATGGAGAGGATTCAGGAAGTTTTGGTACAGTTAGGGTCATCTGGATTGGTTAGTATTGGGAATCTTACTGATGACCTGATCTCCCTCAAGCCAAGATTAATTGTGGCGATTGTCCTCCCACACCCCCTTTTTAAAACTTACTTATGTGTAGTATACATACAGGGGAGAGTACATATGTATACATGTATAGCTCTGTGGCTTTTCACAAACAACATGTCTGTGTAACCAGCATCTGGTCAGGAAACAAAGAAGTTCCTCTATTGCTCTTGAGGATTATTACTATCCAGACTTCTAACAGTATAGAGTAGTTTTTGCCTGTATTTGTATTTCACATACATGGAATCATGCAGAATGTATTCTTGTGTCTGGTATATTTTGTTTGACATTCTCCGTGAGATTTCTCTATACTTTTATACATTTATAATTATGTATAATTATAGACCATTCATTCTCATTGCTTTTAGCATTCTGTCATGTGGCTGCCTGTTTTCAGTGTGTGTATCTCATCTACTGTTGCTGAGCATTTGGATTGTTCCAGTTTTGACTATTATGAATAACTGCTGCCAAGAACATTCTGGTACATACCTTTTGGTAAACATCTGTAAGTATTCTATTGGCTATATAGCTTGGAATGGAATTGCTGGATGATAGGATATCAGTAGTGTATGAGAGTTTTAGCTCCTTTCTGTTTTCACCTGCACTGGATGTTGTCATTGTTTTTAACTTAATCATGCTGGTGGGTGTATATTTTGTGAAGCACCTGTTCAAGTCTTGCTCACTTTTCTGGGGAGTTGTGTGCCTTTTCTTATTGTTGGTGGGAGTCTTCTTTTGTATTCTGGATACTGATCCTTTGTCATACGTGTGTTGTGAATATCTTGTCCTATTCTGTGAGTTACTCTTACATTCCTTGAATCTTTTTTCGAGGTACAGGTCTTAATATAATCCAGTTTGTCATCTTATCCTTTATGGTTAGTGCTTTTTGGCTGTTGTTAAAAAATAACTTCACCTAATGTCACAAAGATGATCTGTATTTTCATCTATAAAAGCTTTATTGTTTTACTTTTTATATTTAAATCTTCCCTGAGTTTTGTGTAGAATATGGGGGGAGTCACAATACAGTTGTTTTCCATATGGATATTTAGTTGAGTCAGCACCATTGATTAAAAAGACTGTTCTTTCCTTACTACACCGCATTGTCAGTCTTGTCATAAATCAGATAACCAAATGTATGTGGATTGTTTCTGAACTTTTGTATTGTGTTCCATTAGTTAGTTTTTCTTCTCTTTTGCGAATATCATACTGTCTTAATTACTATGATTTTATAGCAGGGTTTGTTAACTTTAGTGTTAAGTTCTCGAGCTTTATTCTTCTTTAAGATGGCCTTAGTTGACCTTGGTGATTGATAACTCAGGTGGAGTTAATATTCATTTTGTATGCTTTCTCACTTCTACCATACACATCCCTCAACCAACTGACTGAAATACTGGTTTAATTTATTTAGCTATCTAGAGAACCCAGTTAGGACCTCTAACCTCTTAATGGATTTTCAGATTTGTTGAGTAAACAGAAAATAATTTCTTGGTGCACACATAATACATTACATTTAAAATCTGTGTTCACTTTTAGCATAAATCACTGCACTGTGTAGTAATCAGATATTTAGTTCAAATGTGTGTATTTAATTGCATTGATGCTTAATTTTCTCATTTGTAAGTAATCAGCTGTTTTGTTTATCATGACCAGCTCTGTAGATGCCATGTTTAGGAATTAGTTCGCTTCAAAAAGATGAACCAGGAATAGTGAAATAAAAATAAGATGAATCCATCTGGAAGAATGAATCATCTGTGCATGACATTTAAAGGCACTGATCTTTGTTAGTAATGTGAGATTGTCAGCTGGAAGAGATTTCTCCTCAATATCCTGCCTTCTTTTCCCCTTCCATTTCACATTGATTCAGTTGGGGGAAATCACAAGGTTTTAAAGTAAAATAGTAATCACTTTTCTTCAAAACTGATCATTCATAATTTTCCTTATTTTCTTTGGGGAGTAGGGAAGAGGAAGGAGGAAGGTAAGTTGGGAATATTCTGGGTACAGTAACTATGTGTTCCCATATGATACATGCATTCATGCAGAATACATTATTTAAAACTGAGACTGTGTTGGGAAATTCAAAATATATGATCATTACAATAACTTTGGGAATGTTTTTTCTAGTTTTTAAAATAGGGGCCGAATAATCGGAGATCTATATGCATATGGACTGCTTGAGTTTCTTTTCCCCTTTGAATTAATAAGTAGTGAGTTGTAATAGGTTGTGTTTGACTCAGAAATTGGAACTGAATGTGAGTTAGGCATATATGGCTCTAATCACACCTATTTTCTTTTCTTTTCTTTTCTTTTTAAAATTTTTTAAGTTTATTTATTTTGAGAGAGAGAGAGAGAGAGAGAGAGAGAGAGACAGTAAAGTGAGGGAGGGGCAGAGAGAGAAGGAGAGAGAGAATCCCAAGCAGGTTCCATGCTGCCAGCACAGAGTCCGATGCGGGGCTCGAACCCACTAAACAGTGAGTTCGTGACCTGAGCTGAAACCAA
This sequence comes from Panthera pardus, assembly GCF_024362965.1. Lineage (NCBI taxonomy): Eukaryota > Metazoa > Chordata > Mammalia > Carnivora > Felidae > Panthera > Panthera pardus. The sequence goes on from NW_026526677.1 coordinate 89,086,001, forward strand.
GAGTTGGATGCTCTTAACCGACTGAGCCCTGCAGGTGCCCCACACCTGTTTTTTTAAATTACAAATAAATAATTACTATTTCATTTATAATGTAATTTTAATGGAATTAGACTTGAACAGTTAAAAATTATGTAATCATATCCTGTTTGAGTTAGGAATACTAACCAACCTAAATTTGCTTTTATACCTGGGCAGCAGCCCATTTATACAACCGTATGGTGGGAAGAAGTGCTAATGTGTTAGTGGGTCAGGCACACATTTTTGCCTAAAGATCTCAGTGGCAGCATTTATTGAACAGGTATTTATTGAGTGCATATTGATTTTCAAATAGTTTGTAAGCACTGGGAGTATAAAGATGAGCAAAACAGATGTGATTTCTGCCATCATAGGACTTTCCAACTAGAGTTGTGTGCCTTAGGCTTATAACTTGGTATATTTGTGCACCGGTAATAATAAATAATTTTCTCTCCAGTTTTATTTGGATATAATTGATATAATATTGTGTAAGTTTAAGGAGTCTAATGTGATGGTTTGATACACATAGGCATTGCAAAATGTTTACCAGCTAAGATTGGTTAACACATCCTTCACCTGTCATAATTACAAATATTTGTTGTTCTTAGGGTGAAAATAATCTACTCTCAGCAACTTTCAAGTATACAATACAGTTTTGTTAACTATAGTCACTTAGTCACTATATTATACATTGGATCCTCAGAACTTACCTTATATTGAAGATTTGTACCCTTTCGCCAGTATATCTCTTTCCCCCCACTCTCCAGTCCCCGGCAACCACTAATCTGCTCTCTTTCTGTGAGTAAATAATTTTTGATTGCCCTTCAAGGATTCAGGGTTTCTACTCCTGTTAAGAGTAAAATTTCTAGGGCACTGTGTTAGCATCAGATTTTTGTGTATTGTGGGCTGTTTTTCTTCAGCTAATTAGTTAATAGCCTGTAACCTGGCTGGATTTAGCCTTTTACACTCTGTGTAGGGCATATTCTATCTGAAAATATCATGCCTCTGTTTTTGAGTGTGGAAATGGGCATCCAGAATGAATGTACACTGCATGTCCTTATATATCATGTTTCCTCATCTAGTAGTCTTTTTACTTGCTTGCATTGGAAAATAACGAGAATATGTACACCTACCTATCCATAAACTATGGCCATATTTGGTAACACAGAGTATGTCCAGAATAGATGGGATCTGTTTACTTATATCAGTCAGTTCTTGTTTAAATGTTTTTATTTATTTTTGAGACAGAGACAGAGCATGAGCAGGGGAGGGGCAGAGAGAGAGGGAGACACAGAATCTGAAACGGGCTCCAGGCTCTAAGCTGTCAGCATGGAGCCCGACACGGGGCTTGAACTCACGGACCGTGAGATCATGACCTGAGCCGAAGTCGGACGCTTAACTGACTGAGCCACCCAGGCGCCCCTCTTGCATCTTTTTTAAAAAATCTTTTAACATTTATTTATTGTTAAGAGATAGAGTGTGAGCGGGGGAGGGGCAGAGAGAGAGGGAGCCACAGAATCGGAAGCAGGCTCCAGGCTCTGAGCCGTCAGCACAGAGCCCAGCGTGGGGCTCGAACTCACAGACTGTGAGATCATGACCTGAAGTCAGATGCTCAACCGACTGAGCCACCCAGGCTCCCCCAGTCAGTTCTTGTTTAAAAAGCAAAGCAAAGCAAGGTAATGAACAGAGAGAGGGATGGATCTGTATCAGACAAAGTTTAGATGATTACTCCTCAGGCATCTAGGAGTAGAAGGGTTAAGTGGGTTTGGTGCCCCATTCCATCCTTGTTCTCTTTGTTTCTGGCTCTGCCAACTTGCAGGATCTTCCCTCTACCTTCTTAACTTCCTCTCTGACTCTCCAGTCCCTTCCTTAAGGCACACCTGGGCTTACTTTATCTAGACAGTTCTACTTTTACACCTTTTATTTCATTTTATTATTTTTTTTAAAGTTTTTTCTCTTAAAATCATTTATTTATTCATTTTTGAGAAAGAATGCAAGCAGGGGAAGGGCAGAGAGAAGGGGAGAATCTCAGGCAGGCTCCACACTATCAGTGCAGAGCCTGATGTGAGGCTCGAACTCACAAAACTGTAAGATTGTGACCGGAGCCGAAATCAAGAGTTAGACACTTAACTGACTGAGCCACCCAGGCACCCCCTAGTTTTTATGTAATTTTAAGTTTATTTATCTTGAGAGCTAGTGGAGAAGGGCAGAGAGAGAGAGTGGGAGATAGAGAATCCCAAGCAGGCTCTGCAGAGCCTCAGGCAGAGCTTGCTCATGACCTGAACACAGTCTGGTGGAGGATAGTTAACTGACTGAAGCATCCCTACTTTTGCACCTTTTAAACCAATGTCAAATTTGTCTGCCTCTGTCTGTCTTCACAGCTACTACTCTAGTTCTGAGAGACAGCTCTTTCTCTTCCAGTTATTGCAGTGGCCTCCTTATTCTTTCTATCTAAAACTTTTACATTCCAGTTCATTCTTCCTCCACTTTTTTTAAAAAGTTCATTTATTTATTTTGAGAGAGAGAGAGAGAGAGAGAGAGAGAGAGAGAGAATCCCAAGCAGGCTCTGTGCTAGCAGCACAGAGCTTGATGTGGTTCTCTATCTCACGAACTGTGAGGTCATGACCTGAGCTGAAATCAAGAGTCAGATGCTTAACTGACTGAGCCACCCAGGCACCCCCATTCTTCCTCCATTCTAAAGCCAGAATAATTTTACTGAGACGTGCTTGTGGTAACTCAGGGAGCTTCCCTAGGTGATATTTCCTGGGTTTAGAGTTTGGCCTAGAGAGAGGCTAAAGCATGGCCGGTAGAAGGAATAGTATTGTTACATCAAGGAGCCGGCCTCCAAGAAAGATTGTAGTTCTTTTAAACCTAATAGCCATTTACCTACAGGCATGCTGGCAGAGTCCGTCATACTCCTTTATGGTGGTATATTTTTGCTTTAATTCAAATACAAATACACGAATCTTGGTTCTCTTACACAGTTGAATTTGAAAGACCTGTTCGACCATTTCTGTCTAATGACTTGTTCTTACTAACACTTTCCTGGGGTATTTGACTTACTCTACTGTGTTTTTTTGTTTGATAGAAATAACTAGTTTGTAATGGTGATCGGTGTTTTGCTCAATGCAGCAAATGTCTTTGGTGAGTTGGAATCTCTTGTTGAGGGCAGAAATTGCCAGTTAAACTGTTAATTGAAAGCAGTATATTAGCATAGGCAGCATCCTAAAAACAGTACAGTTAGTACAGGTACCATCTGCTAATTAGCTGACCGTTGTTGCTGCTTAGCCAGTTTTTTGATAGTAGATCCTAGTGGAGCTTTTTGCTTTATTCCATTGATGACCAAAGACTAGCTATGGCTGCAGCTGAGAGTAAAGCTTTTAAGGTCAAAAGAGAGTGATTGGTGTAAGGGATGGTAAAGGTGTTAAAGATGGTAAAAATATACTGTAGAGGTAGGCTTACTATTAGTTTAGCATTGGTTCTAAACTATAAATTGTCTCCCTTTTTTTCTGTGATGGTGACAATACAAGGGTGAGGTGTGTAATCACACTGGTATGTTTGCAGTAAAGTTCCTTCTTTGTTCTCTCTCTCTCTCTCTTTTTTTAAGTAGGCTCCACATCAAACATGGGGTTGAACTCATGACCCTCAGATCAAGGTCCGTATGCTCTACCGACTGAGCCAGCCAGGCACCACATCCTTTGTTGTTGTCTTTAATCTTCAATATTTTCTACTTTACTTCTTAGATAATATTTGAGTTATAAGTATGAGGCATTCATGTGTTATAGATATGTTTCAATAAGATTATTAGACATATTTCAAATATGTAACAAATACATAATTTTAAAATGCAGTTGCGTTTAAACATTGAGCTTAAGAGGAGTAGACGCCATTATCTGTCCTTTCATGAATATATTTTCATGTGTTCATATATTCCACTTATTTTTAAGTTTGCTTTTGTGTGCCATGTGGTTTTTACATTCAGAGGCACATTTTCTTCTTCGTGAAACTGTTCCAAGATTTTGTGATGTAGGCTGATGGAAAAATGACTCATTTAACAGAATTGTATTCGACAGTCAGGACTGTGGGAGCATATCGTATTTCATTAAGGGAGGAGAGATGCTTGAGAAAAGGAGTCTGTTAACCAGATAAAAGTATTGGTGTCTTTGCTAACTTAATTATCTTATCGCCATCAGCTTTGGAGTTACTTAGTGGTGCCTCATCAAGATAGGATCAACTGTCTTGTCTACTGTTGTAGAATTCTCTTTACCAATATCTAAGAAATCACAACTTGCTAGTTTAAACTAGTATTTTGAGATCTAAGCCAAAGGTGAGGTTAGATTTTAGCATTTAGTATGATTTGGTAACATTTGTTTCTTGAATAAGTGACTCTTCAGAAGGCAAAAATAATGTAAAAGAATTCATACGCTGCTGGTGGTATGTTAAGTGGTGAGATTTTTCTGAGGGGTAGAAAGATTTAACCTAAGATATTCAGTGTAGTATTACGTCTAATGGTGAAAATTCAGCAAGTCACAATGTCCAACAAAAGAAATAGTTCATTATGATGTATCCATATAGAGGAATGTTACCCATTTATAAAATTTCTTTCTGAAGATTATTTAATAGCAAGGGAAAAATCATGATATAAAAGTGAGAGTTATAAAGAACTCTATAAGAAGTTGAGCTCTGTCAAATGGTAGCAATTAAAAACATGAGTCAGGAGTGCCTGGGTGGCTCAGTTGGTTAAGCGTCCAGCTCTCGGTTTCAGCTCAGGTCATGATCTCACAGTTTGGTAGGTTCGAGCCCCACATCAGACTCTGTGCTGACAGTACAGAGCCTGCTTGGGATTCTCTCTCTCTCCCGCTGTCTTTGCCCCACCCCTAGTCATGCTGTCTCTGTTTCTCTCAAATAGATAAACTTTAAAAACAAAAACAAACCATGAGTCAGACCTTTATATACAGACCTGGAAAGATCATTAAATGCAAAAAAGCAAGTTGTAGAATAATGCACACATGCACAGAAAAAACTAAGATATTTATAAAAATGCACTGAATGAATCATTTATATTCATATATAGGCATGTACAGGCATAGAAAAAAACTCTGGTTCATCAAATTATTAACAGCAGTGACTGCAGTTGGAGATAGGAAAAGACATACTTTGACTCCTACGTGGATTTTAACAATGAGAGTATATTTGTATGTTAATTTGTAATTTAAAGTAAAGAATTTAAGAAAAGCCCTGAAACTTAAGATTCAATACTATAAAGAAAAAAAATTCTCTAAGATATAAGCAGTGGTTATCTCTGGAAGGTAGTTCACACAGTTCTTAAATTTTCTTGCATTTTTCTGTGCTTGTCAGAATTTTGGCAATGAGCGGGGATTTTAATAATAAGAAAAAGCAGTTAGTTTTTTTTTTTTTTTTTTTTTTTTTAAGAAGCTGAAATTACTGGTAATAGCAGCATAGTCTCATAGTCTGTGGAGTAAAAATTGCCTTGATTCAGATCCTGGCTCTGCCTTCCACTAGCTGTGTGACCTTGGCAGGGGTGGGGGGTGAGGAAGTGTGCGGAAGTGTGCTTTATTTTTCCCACAGGATTATTTTTGAAGATTAAATGAGATATAACCTATGTAGGGTAGTTTTACAGTGTCTGGCACACATTTGGTGGACACGCAGGTTAATTTCCTTCTTGTTTTTTTCTTTAATGACATCATAGTTAAAACTCTTCAAAACAGTAGAAAAATACCATGAAACTATTAGCGAAAACACAAATGTATCCAAGAATTGGGCAGCTGAAGAGCTTATGACATGATAGTTTTAGAAATAACTCTGCTACAGGATAGAAAGTGAGAATATTCATTACAGCAAAACAAAGGGGTTTGGTATTTCACTTCTGATGGTAAGAAGAAGCGGGTATGGAGCTTTGGTGTTCTGTATGAACCAGTTGTTAGTCCGCAGTAACATGGTTTTCTCAGTAGAGTTTATATAATTCCCCACAGCTTCAACCTGATTAGTTTTTAAAGCTGTGTTGTAGATAAATTGTTTTTATTCATCAGGACTGTATTAAGAAATAAAGGTATTCAGGATTTCAGGATAATAAAAGTCTTCTAGTAGTAATTCAATATGTAAAATGAGATATCTTCATTAATTTCAGAGGTTATATTTCAGTGGCATAAGATAATTAGGGAAAATAGACACCAACATAAAATTCTTAAAGCGACTAACAATTATATTCTTACACATGTTTTATTAGAAGTACAGTTGAAATATAAACATTTGCTTTTGTCCTGTTTTGCAGAGGAGGTATCACAGGCTTAAAAGAGGAAAACTGATTGAAATTAAACGACTAGTGAAGTGGAGAATCAGGGATCTAGTCCTAGGTACACATTGGCCTTCAGAAGTGCCAACATGGCCGCCTCTAGTAGCGCTGCCTCTAGATGTTTTCATTAAAAAAAGCGCATTTTTTTTTTTTTTTAAAGGACTCAGAGCTTTGGTGGATATCAAGTGTTTCTGTTCCATTTGTTTCCTTTTTTAGTCCCATTTCTCAAACGAATAAATTTGATATCATTTATGGCTACATTTCTTCTTATGGTCTCTGTCTTGAATTGTAGCCCTTGAAAAATGCCACACTGAAAACCAGTTTGGGATAGATTTTCATGTGGTGGAAAATGAGCATGCTTTGGGAAACCACTTTGGTTGTGTGACTCTGAGTCAGCGGCAGGGTCTCAGCTAGTGGTTTGCAGTCGTGATCTGGCTGTAAGTACCTCTTTTCTTGAGTATCTATCTACCAGTAATAAAAAAATCTCAATATTAATGCCAACTCATTGCTTTTTATAAATATGGGAAATTCTTTAGAATCCTTTCCTCTTGAGTTAATTTCCACTCTAGTATATATATTTTCTTTTCTTTTATGTGACTTTTTTTCCTACAAAGCCAAAAATGTCCTGGAATATACTGTCTTCTTAGTGAAACCTTATACTCTAACTTGTAGATTGATCAGTGGTCAGTGTTCTTTGTGTGTGTGTGTGTGTGTGTGTTAATAGTGTCCTTGTGTTTTTAACTTGCCATATACTTCCTTGACTCATTACAGGTCATCTAGAAAATTTTGTTTTGTTTTTAATGTTTTTCTTTTGACTGTGTCCTTTTGATCTCCTTGTTTAATTCAGTATATTATTGTCATCCTTGCACTACATCATTTGTTGTAAGACCTAATCTGAGTGGTATTGTGTTATCCTTTTCTTTTGTTTTACTAAACGACCATGTGAGAGAAGAAGTGGACTCCAAGCTCCAGGAGGGCAGAGACTATGGCAGCTTTACTCACTAAATGTGTGTTGCACAGTTCCTGGTACACAGTAGGTACTCAGTAAAGCTGAGTACAGGGTGGGTATGGTTAAGTGAAGATAGAGTAGAAAAAACCATGTTATAGTTTAGCATAAGTCATCAGTGCTACTGTTTGGGAGGGGGTCTGGGGGTGGAGACACAAGAAAAGGAGGGGAGGGAAAATTCAGCCAGGTTTTTGGACGTATGTGGAGAAATGAGTAATAGGGATAACAGTATCTTGAAGACTCACATTCCATGTGCTGTACTATGAGCTTTATATGTAGCATTTGATTGTACAGAGTACAGACAACAACTGTATAACAAAAGAAGCCATGAGTGTTCTGGTTAGCCTAGGTAAAAGGGTAAGAGGGGTGATTTAGGTGTAGAATACCATTTATAACGATGTTTTGTATAAGAGTTGTTGCGATACTGGTGGAGCACAGTAGAATGATTTTCCTTCTTTTTCTTTTTTTAGAAATAATCTCCACACCCAACATGGGGCTTGAACTCACGCATGCCCCATGCGTGATAGAATAGCAATCAAGAGTTGCATGCTCTACTGACTGAGCCAGTCAGGCGTCCCAGTAGAGTGATTAATTAGATTTTGGTTAGAGGTAAATTAAATTTTCAAATAATACTGTAATCAAAATAATGAGGGCCAAGACATAAATAAAAGTGCTCTTTGAATCTCATCCCAAGAAATCGTTCTTGGTGTAAAATACTGTGAGGCAGATACCATGGGATTTTAGGCTTACACAGACTCCAGAAAAATAGGTTTTTCTCTACATGGTTAGATAGGCTGGCTGAGATAAGCTTTCAGAGTTTCCTTTCAGTTGGATTCTATGTCTTGATCAGATTGGATGTAAATAATTTTGAAGGAGGATGTTTGGTTTCTTCATTTGCCTTTTATTAAACATGTTTATGGTTCATTTAACGTGAAGATAGAATAAATGATTAAAAGGAAAATTTCCATTGGCTCAGTTTAACTTTAGGAGCTACAGAGGAACTAGTCCTTTGCATTTCCTTCCCACAAATACTTTTAGTTTTCCAAGTTATTTGTAGGAAATACTCTAAAAAATGTAATTTTCTTCCTGTTTTGCTCTTGCAAAAGTTTTTATTTTTCTGAAAGCATTTTTATTAGAAGGCAAAGGCTGTCCTTAGAAATATTGCAGCGTTTTAATGTGTTAAAAATGACCTTTAAGGGACACTTGGGTGGCTAAGTCGGTTAAGTGTCTGATTCTTGGTTTTGGCTCAGGTCATGATCTCACGTTTCATGGGTTTGAGTCCTGCATTGGCTTCTGCACTGGGAGCATTGGGCTCTGCAGAGCCTGCCTGGGATTCTGTCTCTCCCTCTCTCTCTCTGTGCACCCGCCCCCCCCCCCCCCCCAAATAAATAAACATTAAAAAAATGACCTTTGAAGATAGATGGAAAATTGCTATATCATACCTTTTGTATGTTGTAAAAGAAGGTCTTTTTCTTCCCTTAATGTAGAACTGGAAGATGAAATGAAGTGATTTTTAAAGATAAATATTTTTGAAGGCAGGTCAGTAAAATTTGATGCATTTTTCTTTTGGAGGAAATATTGTCAGAATAGTTGTATTTTTCTCCTCCTTTATTGTATGTTGTTTGTGAGGTCTCTTTAAAGTTTTTTAAAAAAAGTTTCATAGGTTACTTTGAAGTCATCAAACAGGAAGCATGAATGCACGTGAAGATAAACCTATGAATGAATTTAATCACTTTAAAATCTCATGACTCCTGGCAACTTGCCACATACCCAGCTTTGAATAATGAATGCAACTATGTCTGGACATCTTTTAAATTAAAAAAAAAAAGTTTTATTCATTTTCTTTAAGTAAAAACAAAAACAAACCATTCACCTCACAGCCCTCTTCTCTTGCAGCCAATTTGTTCTATGTATCTTTGGGCTTTTTTTTCTTTTTTAAGATATAAGAGAGAAAATACAGTACCTTTCTCTGACTTATTTCACTTAGCATAATGCCCTCAAGGTCCATCCATGTTGTCACAAATGGCAGGATTACATTCTTTTTTATGGAAATAGTGTGTATTACAATTTCTTTATGCATTCATCCATCACTGGACACTTAGGTTATGTCCATATCTTGGTGATTGTAAATAGTGCTATAGCAAATATGGAGGTGTATATATCCTTTTGAATTAGTGTGTTTGTTTTCTGTGGATAACTATCCAGAAATGGAATTACCAGGTTATGTGGTATTTCTATTTTTAATTAAAATTTTTTCTTTAATTTTAGAGAGTGCACATGCGTTTTAACAAGGGGAGAGGGGCAGAGGGAGAGAGAGAATCTTAAGCAGGGATTTAACCTGATGCGGACCTGATCCCATGATCCTAGGATCATGACCTGAGCCAAAATCAAGAGTCAGACGCTCAGCTGACTGAGCCACCCAGATACCCCTCAAGTTTTAATTTATGGAGGAATCTCCGTACTGTTTTCCATAGTGACTACACCAATTTACATTCCCACCAACAGTGTATAAGGGTTCCCTTTTCTCCACATCCTCGCCAACACTTGTTACGTCTTGTCCTTTTGATAATAGCTCTTCTTACAGATATGAAGTGATAATCTCATTGTCGTTTTGATTTGCATCTCCCTGATGATTAGTGATATTGAGCATCTTTTCACGTACCTGTTGGTTATCTGTATGTATGTCTTTGGAAAAATGTTCAGATCCTCTGCCCATTTTTAAATTGGATTGCTTGGTTTTTTTTTTGCTGCTGAGTTGTATTAGTTCTTTGTATGTTTTGGATTTTATCCTTTTATCAGATATTTGTTTTACAATTAGTTTCTCCCATTCAGTAGGTTGCCTTTTCATTTTGTTGATGGTTTCCTTTGCGGTGCAGAAGTGAATTTTTAGCTTTAGTCCCACTTGTTTATTTTTGCCTTTGCTACTTTTGGTTTCAGATTCAAAAAATTATCACCAGGACCTATGTCAGGGAGCTTGCTGCCTGTGTTTGCTTCTAGGAGTTTTATGGTTTCAGGGCTCACGTTCAAGTTTCTAATCCATTTTGAGTTAATTTTTGTGAATGGCAAAAGAAAACGGTCTTGTTTCATTTTTTTGCATGTGGCTACCCCATTTTTCCAATTATTGAAGAGGCTGTCCTTTCCCGTTTTATATACTTGGCACCTTTGTTGTGAATTAATTGGCCAGATATGCATGGGTATATTTCTGGGCTCTCTATTCTGCTCCTTTGATCTATGTGTCCATTTTAATTGCGATTACTTTGTAATATAGTTAGAAATCAGGAAGTGTGATGCCTGCAGCTTTGTTCTTCTTTTTCAAGTTTGCTTTGCCTATTTGGGATCTTTTGTGATTTTATACAATTTTAGGATTATTTGTTCTATTTCTCGGAAGAATGCCAGTGGAATCTTAATAGGAATTGCATTGAATCTATATATTGCTTTGAGTAGTATGGACATTTTAACAATATTAATTCTTATGATCCATAAGCATGGAATATCTTTCCATTCATTTGTTGTGTCTTCTTCAGTTTCTTTCATTAATGTCTTGTTTTTAATATGTGCATCTTTCATCACCTCCTTGGTTAAATATATTCCTAGGTATTTAATATTTTTTGGTAGAATTGTAAATGGGACTGTTTTCTTAATTTTTCTGATAGTTCATTATTAGTGTGAAATACAACAGAGTTTTGAGTGTTGATTTTGTATCCTGCAGTTTTACTGAATTTTATTAGTTCTAACAGTTTTTTTAATGGCGTCTTTAGGATTTTCTGTATATAGTATTTTGCCATCTGCAAATAGTGAGTTTTACTTTTTCCTTTTCGTTTTGGAGACCTTTTATGTCTTTTTCTTTTTTCCCCCGTCCAATTGCCACAGTCCTGTGGGATCTAGGAATGCAAGCCCATCTGGCCACTAGAGCCAAAGTGATGAGGGGTGTGTGCCTTGGGCATCAGCCGCAAAAACTGGGTACAAAGCACATGTGTAACTCCCTTCCAGGAGACATTGGAGCTCTGGAGCGTGGTAGAGGGTGAGTGTGAAGATAGTGTTCTCCTTCCAAGGTCTCTGGAAAGGATTATGGTAAGCCCCTAGATGTGTGTTTAATTAGAAGCCTATCCCCTGGGCCACCGTCATGATAATTAGCTAATAGGTCTCCTCAGAAAGACAGAGCTCCTGAGTTTGTTGTCTCTTGCTGTGTCCTTGGGATGGTAGTTGTTTAAGAACTGTGTTGGGGGGCCCCTGGGTGCTTAGTCTGTTAAGTGTCATAATCTCATGGTTCATGAGTTCAAGCCCTGCGTTGGGCTCTCTGCTGTCAGCGTGGAGCCTGCTTTGGATCCTCTGTCTCCTTTTGTCTCTGCTCCTCCCCTACTCATGCTCGCTCTCTCTCTCTCTCTCAAAAATAAATAAACATTAAAAAAAATAACTCTGTTGGTTATAGTCCTGTGGAACTCTTTTTTTTTTTTTTTTGTAATGTTTATTTTTTGAGAGAGAGAGTGAGGGAGTGAGGGCAGAGAGAGAGAGGGAGACACAGAATCCGAAGCAGGCTTCAGTCTCTGTGCTATCATCACAGAGCTCGACACGGGGCTCGAACCCACGGACTGCGAGATCATGACCTGAGCCGAAGTCAGACACTCAACCGACTGAGCCATCCAGGCGCCCCTGTCCTGGGGGACTGTTGAGCATAAGCCAGCTTATTGCCAAAGCCAGCAATGTAGAGGTGTCTCCTGAGAGCAGTTGCAAAGATCGGAGTGCTAGGGGTATAAGCTCCTTTTGGGTGATACTGATTATTAAAGTCCCATGTGATGAGGAATGCAAGCTCCCCGGGTCTCTAGAGCCAGGTGATTGAGAGGGTTCCCCTGGGGAGCAGCCACAGAAATCAGGGCACCAGATGCATGTAAAGGCTCCTTTCTGGAGGTACTGGTGTTATAGAGTGTGGCAAAGGGTGAGCGTGAAAATGGCACCCACTGGTCTCCATTTCTAGAACGTGTTCCAACAGGTTTCGAGATGTGTGTTAATAGAGGTTGGCCCCTCAGGCTGAGCTTTTTAATATAAGCACGTGAGCCTCCTTCACTTTCATTCGGATCAGGATTGGCTGCCTTTGAGATGGACCATGGGCAGGTGAGTCTACAACTATGAGCTCTGTAAGAACAGTTTCTCAGATCACTATTGTCTTGTGGGTCTCAGGATTTGCACCCTCTTGGTTTTCAAAATTAGTTGTTATGCTGGCTTGTCAAGAGCAGGTCTAAAAAGTTGGGGTGTCTCATATGGAGTTTGAATCTTCATTCCTGTAGGCTGTGGGCCACAGCTCTAGAGGTGGGATTTTTAGTGAGATTGTGTCTCAGCCTCTCTTACCTGCTTTGGTATGGTTTTCTTCTCAATTTCTTGATCTGTAGTCATCACTTAGCCAGATTTCATTTTTTTTAAGGAGGAAATTGTTCCATATGTAGCTGTAGACTGTGTGTTTGTGGGAGGTAAGTTCAGGATCTTCTCACATCACCATCTTGAACCGGAACCGTCCTTCTGGTCTGCAGCAGAAGAGAGAGCAAACAGGGTTATCTGAGGCTTATGCCCCAAGAAGGGTGGGGTGATCCTATGATCATTTACATTTTTAATGTACAGAAATCTAGGTCTTTTCACCATGGGTTGTTTGTATGGGAATGTGATAATTTTCTAGTCACTTCTGAGATTTTGTGGAATAAGCATTTTATTGCTGTTTTAAAATCTATTTCATATAACTTATTAACTATTTGCTAGATGCAAAGCACTGGTAGGTCTGTAGGGGAATGATGAATAAGTCAGCCCTAGCATATCAGTATATTTTCGATAGAAGATAGACCTGGGGAGAAAACAAAGGGGGCACTTAGTGGGAGAAATGCTCCCTTCGAGCTGAAAATGAAGTCATCCATTATCAAGTTCCAAATCCAAACATTGGTGTTATGATATATATTTTCTTATAAAAGACTCATTTTAGTAGCATGGTGTTGATAGAGATGAGTTTGAGAAGAGAACCGTCTGGACAAAGGATAGGCCCCTTTAAAAATCCATTCCACTGTTATGATTGATCTCCCTGAAAAATTAGTTTGAAATGCCTGTAGGGCCAGAGGGTTGAATTAGAAATTGCTAGAATGGATCAGACCAAAGGTTTAATCTTAGTGTTTGATTGCCACTAGTGATTTACAGTTAAAAATAGTTCTGCTGTGGGAAAGCATGGCTTTCATCTCTGATAGTACTTTAAAGGTTAAGTATTGCCCTGTTTCTTTGAGCAGTGATTGATTTACAGCTTTGTGTCAGTTTTCCCCCCAGAACCTTTGGGTTCATGTTATACCTCTATTTATTACATTTTGAGGTATTGGTTTTCATAATTTAATTTCATATCATAGGAAATAGAAGTTACACCTTTTTCTTATTTATCTTATTCATCAACAAAGGATCCTACTAATTTGATGGTTTTAGATTTGATGAACTCAAATTTGTGTACCAGCCATGCTTTTATAGATTGTTTTGTCCCAGCCATTACTTTTTCTAACTGAAAACTTACTTTTGGACTTCTTTATTTGATGACATTTTAGTTGAACTTCTTTGACCCTTCTTTAGTTCTGCCATATTTGGGTGTTTCTCTGTGTGAAATTTAAACACTTAAAGTTGGAATCAGTACTAAAACTGACTTCAGAGTGACCCCTCTTAAAGTCAGTTTGTGATCTGTGAACCAAGTCACCAAAGCTTACATTGACTCTGATGTTTAAAAAACTGTGTTCCCTTTGAAGGCAGGGATTGTATTGATTTATGTCCAGGTACTAGTATAGTACTGATCCTGGTGGGCTGTCAATAAAGGTTTGTTGAATAAATGAATGAATGGGATATTGTGAAAGGTTTAGTGAATGTTTGAGTAGAGGTAAGTGCTTGATTTCTTTTTATCTATGTAAATACTGTTAAGTAACTCCTAAAAATTTATTCAGGCATATAGTGTCTCTTAAAACATCAATTATGACAATAACAGTAACAACCCCAAAACACTGGTCATAAACCTTTAAGAGTATAATTATTTAAGGGGCCATTGGCTGGCTTAGCCAGTGGAGCATGTGGCTCTTGGTCTTGGGGTTGTGAATCTGAGCCTTATGTTGGATGTAGAGATTACTTAAGTAAATAAACTTATTTTCAAAAAGGTACAGTTATTTTAGATCAAGAGTTATGCGTATTATTATTTGCCTACTTGAACCAGGAGAATGGGAAAATAATGGTGATTTGCTAGGCTGACAAGTAGCAGTAAAATTGTTGCCCTTATACATTGTTGGTGGCTTTATAAAATGGTTAATCCTCTTAGAAAAAAATTTTAAGTTTATTTATTTATTTTGAGAGTTAGAGAGGGTCAGAGAGAGAGGGAGTGAGAGAATCCCAAGCAGGTTCTGTGCTGTTAGCACAGAGTCTGATGCAGGTCTCGAACTTATAGACCATGAGATCATGACCTGAGCCAAAACCAAGAGTCAGATGCTTAACCGACTGAGACACCCAGGTGCCCCTAGAAAAACGTTTTATTTTTCAAATTTATTTATTTATTTTTTATTAAAGATTTTTTTTTTTTTTTAACATTTATTCATTTTTGAGAGACTGACAGAGTGTGAGCAGGGATGGGCAGAGAGAGAGGGAGACACACAGTCTGAAGCAGGTTCCAGGCTCTGAGCTGTCAGCACAGAGCCTGATGTGGGGCTCAAACCCATGAACTGTGAGATCATGACTTGAGCAGAAGTCAGATGCTTAACTGACTAAGCCACCCACACACTCCTACAAGAACATTTTAAAAGTATGAGAAATGTCTAAACATCTATACTTTGTGACTCAATGTTATAACTTTTAGAGTCTGATGAAGTAGTCTCAAATAAGGAGCTAGCTATATATAGAAAGATATTAACTGCAGAATTATCTATACAATTGAAGAATACTATGATGTTAAACCTTGATTAAGTTATCTCTCTGCCTCAGTTTTCTTATCAGTAAAATGGAGATAATAATAGTATCTTCCTCATGTCCTTGTGAGGAGTAAATGAAACTATATATGTATATAGCTTAAAGTAGTATCTGGCCGATATATAGCACTCAAATTTGGCTCTGCTGCTACTGTTTGTGTTTTATTATTATTGATGCACAGGTCTCTCATTTCCTGGAGACTTTTATGTAATTGTGCCAGGCATTTTGTTAGGTACAGTGGGAGATGAGTAAATAAAAGTTGTGGTTTTTGTTTCAAGGAACTTAAAATTCACTTGGTAGTGATTATAATATATATTTATAAAGATATTATAAATAACTTTAAAAATTTTTAATGTTTTATTTATTTTTGAGAGAGAGGAAGGGGCAGAGACGGAGGGAGACACGAGTCCAAAGCAGGCTCCAGGCTCTGAAGGAGGAAGAGTCCCCATGTTGGAATGATTTGAGTGCCATACTGAGGAGTTTTTATCTTATTTACATAACACTGGTAAATGATGGCTTTTGTGACCTGATAAGAACTCTGTTTTGGGAATATTGGGTAACTGCAAAATGATTTTGTGGTTGTAGGAGAAGTGGAAGTAGGGAAATGGGACGACTAGTTTTTTTTTTTTTGTTTCCCATTCATTCAAAAAACATGTGTTGCTCACTTATTCTCTGCCATATTTTGTGCTTTGTATTGAGGATAGTAAGCCGTATCATATTTACTTGAACAATGATTGTTAACTGGTATTTCAGAGCATAGATCATGAAGCTTGAACTGGTATGTGTTTGTAGGAACGAAAGGTAGATTAGATGTCAAACACGGTGGTGGGACAACCGTCATAATTTTCTGTATGGGGTAAGGGAGAGGTAAAAGGTAAAGATAATTTTTAGATTTTAAACCTGAATGACTTGGAGACTTACTGTACTTATTCCTAAGGCACATTGGGAGAAAAAGAGGGTGAGCTAGTGTATGTGGACAAACGATATGTTTTACTTGATTTATTTTGTTTGAGTTGCCAGTTAAACATTCAGTGGCTCCTTTGGAGGCAGTTGGGGGGTTGGGACTTGGGGGTGGTAGAGATGTTAAAAATACAGATTTGTAAGTCATGTCCATAGATGTAGCAGATGAAGCCTGAAGTAAATTACGTTGTCATGGGAAAATGTGTGTGTGTGTTGTGTGTGTGTGTCTGTGTGTGTGTGTGCACGCACGTGCGTGTGTGTTGTTAGTGAGGGTGGGTAGGGAGCTGAACTTATTTTATTTTATTTTATTTTTTAAAAAGGGAGAGGGAGCACGTGCATCCAGGCGGGGAGGGGCAGAGAGAGGAGAGACAGAATCCCAAGCAGACTCTATACCATTAGCGCCCAGCTCCATGCGGGACTCGAACTCACAAACTGAGATCATGACCTGAGTCTAGATCAAGAGTTGGACGCTTAAGTGACTGTGCCACCCAGACGCCCCTGAACTTTTTTTTATTTTAAAAGCATAAAAGAATCACTTTATTTTATTAAAAAAATTACATATGCCTGTTTAAAAAAAAAAAAACCAAAAACCTAGTGGTATAGAGGGTATATCCAAAATCTCACTACCCAGAAGAATCTTACTTCCCAGGTGCAACTGTCATTAATATTCAGGAAGATCATTCTAGATTTTTTTAATACATATTTGTAGATAGTTAGAAATAATTGCAGAAGTCTATTATGTATTGCACAGTATATTTTATTTCATACAATGACTAACTGTAACAGCCTCAGTTCCCTCAACTGTTTGTTTGTAATATTTGAGTTATTAAAATGCTAGTACTGGGCTAGTACTGGACAAGGCTAGGAAGGAGGTACTCACTCTTGGAGACCAGCAAGTATGTGCAAGTTCTGGACGCTGAGAGTGATGCCTCTTAAAATTTTACATCATAGGTGCCTTGCTTGCTCACCCATCCCTGGTCCTGCTGTCAAACAATTAAATAATAAAATTTCCTTTATAATTACTTTGTATTTTTATTAACCAAATCAAGAACATCATTTTAAAAATCCATACTACCATGAGACTTTTAAAGAAAAACAGCAGTTTCCTGACACTGTCTCATCCCATTTAACTTAACCCCATCTGGCCTCCATTTCCTGTTCTATAGAGGCAACGATTTTCAACTCTTTTGGCTTTTTTCTCCTTAATATTTACTACTGTATTTCTAAATATTATGCTTTTACTGGTAGTACTTGATGTATCATACTGCATTATCTAAATCATTTGGGTATCAATGACCACTTTTTTTATTTTGTCTTTTTCTAAAAAGGTAGTACCTTGGATTTAGTTTGTTACTGGGCCTTTTTATTATTGAATAATTCAGCCAAAATTATTGTGCTATGACTTTGAAGGGCTTCTTTGTAAGAGCTTGTTACATAGACTTTATTTTTGCTAAATCCAGTAGAGTATCCAGTTTATTTGTTCAATGTATAGTATCAAGATTAACTATCTTAACACTTTCTGCAGATTTCATTTTTTCTTAACCTTTCTATACAAAAGAAAATCAAGTGAAGTTTTAATGAGGTGCAAGTTCCTGTGTACCTGTGTCCCTTAATTAATACAAAAATTTTCTTCTAATGTTCATTTACTGATGTAAGCTGTATACCAGGTACCCACTTAGGTTTTTTGTATATATGATTTCATTTATTCCTTATAACTTGTAGTGCCAGTAGCTACATTTTATGGTTGAGGAAATAAAGAGATAGAGAAGTTAAATAATTTGCCTAAAGCTGCAGTTGTGGTAAATAGTGGAACCAGAATTCAGACTCAGGAATGTCTCTTAAATCTATATTCTTTTTTTTTTCTTTTTTTTTTTCATGTTTAGTTATTCTTGGAAGGGAGACAGGCAGAGCATGAGCAGGGGAGAGGCAGAGAGAGAGGGAGACACAGAATCTGAAGCTGACTCCAGGCTCTGAGCTGTTAGTACAGAGCCTGACGTGGGGCTCAAACCCACGAACCGTGAGATCATGACCTGAGCTGAAGTCGGATGCGTAACTGACTGAGCCACCCAGGCACCTCTTAAATCTATATTCTTAACTGCTGGCTTGAACTATGCATTGTGCTCTCTTTTGGCTTCCCAGATTTCTTCAGGAACATTCCTTTCTCCTTCCTCTGCCGAAATGTTGCTTTTAAGGATAGTGTTCAAAATTTACACAAAATTGGGTTTTTGCAGACTACGAGGCTTTTTCAGTTTTTATTAAAGATGGGAAGGATTTATTGCAGCGGTTTCTCATGATTGTAATGACTAAAAAACATAAAAGAAAATATAAATCTCATGCTCAAGCGTTTGGGGTTTGGGAGAGGGAGAGAAGAAATTAATATGACCAAGTAGATTATTTACATCTTGTTTGGTTCACAAATATGTTGTGTCTCAGGAAATTCAGAGATAAATTACATAGACTATGTCCTTAAGGATTATCATCTAAAAGTGTACTTATAGGCAATATAAGTATTCTGTAAGAAGGGTAAATTAGGTACTATGGGAATTTGTTGAAGATCTAAGGAAAACTTGTAGAAAAGGAAATGACTTGAATGGGCCCACTGAAGGATGGATGACACAATTATGGAGTGATCAATTCAGTAGAAATTTACAGAGGCAGGAAATTTGGGGGACATGTTGTGGAATGGCAAGTAGTGCTTTGATTAGACTTTTCTTCCCCAAGTTCACATAGCTAGTGATGCTTGAATTGGAGATGGAATCCCAGGCAGTCTGACCGCAGAGTATGCAGTAATAGCTATTGTGCTAGATGCTTCATACTCACCTGGAGATTTGCCTGGTAAGAACCCCTTCTGTCAGAGTAGGGATGTGTTCTGCAGAGAGGTTTACAATGTAAGGAAATTATTTATAAGGGAGCAAGTTTCCTGAAGGATCCCTGGAAAGAGATGAGGAGGTAGTCAGCAGAGGTGGGGGGGGGGGAGTTGTGGGGAGATCGTGGCGGGAGGAAATGAAGAGGAGCACTAAGAAGACTGGAGTTCACTTTTGGGGCTGATCAAGAGAGCTTGACAGCAGTGTGCCACTTGGTGGAAATAGTTGGCCTCAGGGTTCCAAGTGGAGTTATGTTTGCCAGTTTTTAAAGGAGGCATTTAAATTATAATGAGAAAAACTTTCTTCTGTTATATCATTAAAAAAAGGTTACTTCTGGGGCACCTGGGTGGCTCAGTTGGTTGAGCCGCCCACTTCAGCTCAGGTCATGATCTCGCGGTCTGTGAGTTCGAGCCCCGCGTCGGGCTCTGTGCTGACAATTCAGAGCCTAGAGCCTGCTTTGGATTCTGTGTCTCCCTCTCTCTCTTCCCCTCCCCACTCATGCTCTGTCTCTCTCTGTGTCTCAAGAATAAATAAAACATTTAAAAAAATAAAAAAAAAGGTCACTTCTGATAGCACTTAATGAATTTAAGTGGTGTTTCAAGGTATTAGTTTACATTACTAATATTAAAGTTATTTAGCTTTATAAAAAACTATCACTATCATTACAGTTCTTGTCTTTAAACTATTTCGTAGTTGTGTTTTCAAGAATGTGTTGTTCATACATGGAAAAATAGAGAATATAAAATGAGATCTGTTGAGAATATTTCACAAACTGAATGGTGTCCAATTATTTTTGTCCGTATCATGCTGCTTACCTTTTTAGTAAGGAAGAGTTTGATTTGTTGACTAGCCATTGTTAGCAGTAAATGGGGGGGGGGGGATGCACTTAGAGTTTAGGAGCTAAGTAATAGATCGAGCATTTGATGGGTTTTGGTTAGCTGAAAGTCAAATTTTAAGATAGGGATCATTGCGCAACAAGTATAGTTGGCAAGTGGGACCCACATCCTTAAAAACATAAGGTTTTGTGCCAGATTTAATTCTGCAAACATTTTATGTACAGATAATTTGTAGGAAATGAAGATTACAAAAAAAGTCCCTCCCTTAGAATTTATAGTCTGAGAGGTGAGAGAAAAAATTTGTATAAACAAGATAGAAATAGATGACAGCTGTGTGAGAAGTGACAAAATGCTATGAGATCTCCAAGTGGAAAAAATTTATTATTTAAAAAAAATTGTGCATGTATGTCTTGATTTTTGGAAAATAATTTCATGAAGTGTGGCATTTGAGTTTGATTTAGAGAGATGGCTTGGTTTCCACAGATTGTGGATGATTTGATGGATTAATGTGAGAATAGACACAGGGGGAATAGTATTGAATATATTTGGAAAATGGCCAGCAATAGTGTGGGGAATGAGGATGTTGGAGATGAGGTTAAGGCTAACAACATGCTGAGTGTGGACGTTGTTTTGTAGGTGTTTGGAGGCACTTGATGGTGTTTTATTTGAGCAGGAACTGATATCATCCAACTTGTATTTTAGGAAGGTTATCCTAAAGTGGACTAAGAGGTGGTTAGTGTAATGGTAGTTAAGAGAATGAGCATCAGTCCTGGGGCATCTCCTGGCTCTGTCACTCTTGGTTGGTAGCGCGGTCAGTCATGAGTTTAACCTACAAAATGGGGATAATGGTAGCACTTAGAGACTGTCCTGATAAATAAATGAGATTATCCAGGGCAGCATTTACTACATGTCTTAACACAGAGTAAGCGTTCACAAAAAAATGTTAGCTATATAAGAATCTTATTCTGTAAAAGGGCAAAGGCTAGAGGTAGAAAGACCACACAGGAAAGCACAGTGAGTCTACTATTTAATAAGGTGTATGATATGCTGAGGCTTTTTTTCTTTTTTCTTTTTTTTTTTTTAGATAACATTTTATTGTGCCGTTGAAAAATCTTGTGTTTGTTAAGTGTGTGTGTGTGTATGTGTGTTTAAAGTAAGTTCTATGAAAAGGCAGTTGATTATTTTAAATCTCATCAGTCTGTGTATCAGAGTAATCTTTAACGTGTGTGAAAGCACCTGTCAGTGACACTGGTGGGCTTGTGGTGGTGGTGCTGGAGCACAGAGAGATTAGCAAACCTAGTTGCCTGGGAAATCATTGAAGAATGACCATCACTGGAGTTTCACTCACTGCTTCCTCACTGTGTAACTTTTCTTATGGGGTCTTGAGAAATAAGAAGATGGAAAAGAAAGGATATGAAAAGGTGAAGGTGCCATTTACTTAGTTTGGTTGTTGTGAATTATGCTTGAGATGGTATAAGAGTCAGAAGGAAGAATTTTTTTTTTAATGTTTATTTATTTTGAGAGAGAGAGAGTGCAAGTTGGGGGAGGGGCCGAGAGAGGGGGACAGAGGATCTGGAGCAGGCTCTGTGCTGACAGCAGTGATCCCCATGTGGGGCTCAAACTCAGGAACCTGTGAGATCATGACCTGAGCTGAAGTCAGACACTCAACCATCGAAGCCATGCAGTGCCTTTAGAAAGAATTCTTTAACATAAAGGTGTTTTGTGTCCTCAAAGTTTGCAGGGACTATAAATAAATTCCATGGTTGTTTGGCCTCTAAGATGGGAGATTCAGGGTGAATAGATTTTACCCAAACTTACAGGAAAAATTAGGGTTAGAGCTATAATTGAGAAAATTGAAAATTACCTTGAGTTATCAAAACCCTTGGAGTCAACTGTGACTCTGCTTTTTCCCTAGCTCATCACCACTACATCAACAAATTCTGTTGTCCCTACCTTCAAGATCTATCTTGAACCAGGCCATTTCTCACTTTTGTCCATTGCTACCACTCTGGTGTAAATCACCATTATCTCCTTGACTAGCCCACGGCGATAATCCGAAACTGGTCTCCATGTTTGATTTGCGCCCTGCCCTGGACTAGTCCTTATGTAACAGCCGGATTAATTCTTTTGACTAATTCAGGAAGTCCTGTTCCTGTTATACAAAACCTGTCAGTAGCTCCCTGTTTCAGGAGTTCTTAGCACAGCTCAAAAATCCTTCCACGGTCGGGCCCCGTTTTTGGAGCCCTCTTTCTTGTCACTCCATTCACCCAATGCACACGAGCCATCAGATATCTACATAATTCACCCAGTTAAGAATTCACGTCTCTGTACATAGCTTTCCTCCTTACAGAGGTTTCTCTCATTACTCTCTGTGAAGCTGCCGTCCTAGGTTGTCTCCATTCACTTTAACAGGCTTAAAGCTTTTATCACTACCCCAAAAGTATACCTTTTAAAAACATTTGTCTTCCCCACTAGAATGTAAACTCCAAGAGAGCAGGACTGTATTTTTTGTATTGCCACTAGTTAGAACACAATAAATGACCAGTATGGGGCACCTGGGTGGCTCAGTCCGTTGAGCAGCCAACTTCAGCTCAGGTCATGATCTCACAGCTTGAAGCCTTGAGGGTTCGAACCCTGCGTCGGGCTCTGTGCTGACAGCTCAGAGCTGGAGCCTGCTTTGGATTCTGTGTGTCCCTCTCTCTCTGCCCTCCCCTGCTCATGCTCATGCTCTGTCTCTCTCTCAAAAAATAAAATAAACATTAAAAAAAAAAAAAGAACATAATAAGTGACCAGTAAATACTTGTTTAGTGGATGAATGATTTTATAAACAAAAGGAAATTTACATTTCTTTAAATCTGAGATCTGCTGTTGTCATCAATATTTATTTTATGTTCATCTACATGCTGGAACAAGCAAAATAAAAATACAAATATTAAAAACAGCAACTAGGGAAATAATAGAATTGTAATATGATATCCAAATAGCTTTTGCTTGAAGTAGTGTTTGGTGGCATTAAAGGAAGAAGTTTCCTTCTCACACTACCTGTAAGTTAATCTTTCCTGTGACATTGTGCCAAACTTGAGAGCTGGCAAAAATTGTTTGATTCTTACAAATTTATTTACTATTTGATTTTGTAACTCTCATTTTTAAAGTCCTATGGTGTGTATTTAGAAGATTTCAATTTAAGCAAATTTCACCTCCAGACCAAGTTCTGACAAATGTTCAAGGTCTCAGTTCCAGATATCAGAGAACTATACTTAACTTAAATGATTGAGGGAGAAATGAACATGACACATACCAGAATGATCTTCAGTGTCCCTAAGAGACCCCAGCATACCTTGTGTATAAAACAAAGATCTTAGATGTGTCCTAAATTCGAATTCTCTCTGACTGCCATTGTGATTTTGGACAAGTTATTTAATCAATCTATCTTTCTTTCTTTCTTTCTTTCTTTCTTTCTTTCTCTCTCTCTCTCTCTCTTTCTTTCTTTCTTTTTTTAATGTTTATTTATTTATTTTGAGAGAGAGAGAGCATGTGTGCATACGTGGGGGTGGAGGCAGAGACAGAGAGAGGAAGGGAGAGAGAAAATATGTAACTTTTCTTGAGTCTGTTTTTCTAATGAGTAAAATGGGTATAGTATTACTTAGCTACTGAACAGGGTTGATGTAGGAATTCGATAAGAAGATACTGTATAATATAGTTGGTACATAATGGTAAATAATATTATATTAAAATTTTATGTACATGTACTGCTGAGTGTATATGTTTTTGTATTTTGACGGTTTTGATATACTGTTTCTAGTTTTCCAAAGATATTTGATGGTATTACCTAACATGTTTTAAATCCATCCAATTGTTATAAAGTCTAGTCCATTTGTTTTGCATTTTTTGTTTTAAAAAGCAGATATATTTTGAATTAATTAATTAGTTAATAAAATAATATTAGAGGGCTGCCATGCCTCACTGGCTCAGTTGGTGGAGTGTGCAGCTCTTAATCTTGGGGTTGTGAGTTCGAGCCCCATTTTGGGTATGGAATTTCCTTAAAAATACAATCTTGGGGCGCCTGGGTGGCTCAGTCGGTTGAGCGTCCGACTTCAGCTCAGGTCATGATCTCGCAGTCCGTGAGTTCGAGCCCCGTGTCGGGCTCTGTGCTGACAGCTCAGAGCCTGGAGCCTGCTTCGGATTCTATGTCTCCCTCTCTCTCTGCCCCTCCCCCGTTCATGCTCTGTCTCTCTCTGTCTCAAAAAAATAAATAAACGTTAAAAAAAATTTAAAAAAACTTAAAAAAAACAATATTAGAAGTTATTAATAAGTGCCATAATTTCTGCTTGTAAAGATTAGAACTTTTAATTGAAGTTTATTTATTTATTTTGAGAGAGAAGCAGAGCAAGTGAGGGAGGGGCAGAGAGAGAGCAGGAGAGAGAGAATCCCAAGCAGGCCCTGTGCTGACAGTGTGGGGCTTGATCTCACGAACTGTGAGATCATGACCTGAGCTGAAACCAAGAGTAGGATGCTTAACCTACACCCAGATGCCCCTAAAGATTAAAAACTTTTAAGATCTATGTGATGAGCACAGGGTGGTGTAAAAGGAAGTGTTGAATTCTGTGTTGTGCACCTGAAACTAATATAACACTGTGTGTTAACTAACTGGAAGTGAAATAAAAACTTGAAACCTTTTTGAGATCTATATTTTTGAAGCTCTGTAATTGCATTTTAAAATTATACTATGGATGTGCTCACTCATCTCATCGATGTTAGTGGAAGCCAAGTGCACAATATGGCTCAGTAAAATAAAATCACATATTGAAGTTTTCAAGTCACAGATATCAACTTTATCAGATAATTTTGTCATGCTTCTGCAAGCTGTTTGTTGTTAACATTTTGTGGCTTTACTCTTCGGATGCTTTTATGGTCTTGCATCTCTCAGGTGAGATAAGTAGCTTCATTCTATGAAGTATAGATTTTAATGAACCAAGAGGCAATAATAAGAAAAAACATTATTTCTCCCGAGTCCTCTGAATATGAATTAAGAAGGCAATAAGATGTACATAATGGGCTTAGAAAGACAACGCTGCAATAATGACTGATACAGAAAATGTTCAGTTATTTACCACTTATTTGATATAGCACTTAATAGCACTATTCTGGTCATTACTTGTAGAAAATACTTAGAAACCTCCTTTGACTCTTTCTTGATATCCTACCCCCTTTTCTGCTCTAACTTTGTAGAGAAATGTGGAAATTTATGGTTAAGCAGAGTCAGTGGGTCAGAAAATGGGATAGACCTTTAAGAAACAATTTAAGGGGCAGTTAACTTGAAAGTTGCCTTAGAATAAGCTGGGTATGCTGGGTTGGAATTGTGCAAATTGTCATGAAGACTTGTGCAAAGGTAAACGCAAGTACTGGGTCCTTCTGATGGTCTGCTCTGTGAAGTGCTGCACAGGGGTGCACTGCTGGAGGCTGCTCCAACAAAAGTGCCCTTCGAGACATAGTACTGTGCAAAACCTTAGGTTACTGGAAAGTGGTAGCAGGGAAAGCAGTCTAGCAGGTAACATCCAGTGTTTGCCTAGAGGAAATTATCTGGGAAAACTTGACAGAAAGAAATAGAGGTTGCAGCTGCAGCCTGCAAGCAGAACGTGTGCTTCATCTGTGTGAAAATGATTTTTCCTTCTTTTACACATATAGAGCTGGTTGGTCACCATTACTGCTTTTAAGGTGTTAAGAATAAGGACCTTGTGTTCCTATTCTACAAAGCACGTTAAGCATTGTGCGTAAATGTGCTACACTGAAGAAGGCATCAGCAGTTACTGAAGAGATGGCGTAATGAAAGGCTGGAGCCGCCAAGCATCGTCCTTAAAGGAATTCCGAGGTAGGAGACAAGGAAAACTTACCCACTGTAGTGGAACAGGAAAAAGTTATTTCTTTAGTTTGTTGTTACTCCTCTGCTGAATGTCACATATCCTGTGCTGTCAAGTCAGTAAATATTTCTACGCCATTTAGCGGTGGTCCAGACAGCAAGGACTTAATGAAAACTGAGAGCCAAAATAAGGAATATTTAAAAAAAATTTTTTTTTACATTTATTTATTTTTGAGAGACAGAGCGAGATGGAGCGTGAGTGGGGAGGGGCAGAGAGAGAAGGAGACAGGGAATCCGAAGCAGACTCCGGGCTCCAAGCTGGCAGCACAGAGCCCGATGCGGGGCTTGAACCCACGAACCGTGAGATCATGACCTGAGCCGAAGTCGAACACTTGACCGACTGAGCCACCCATGCGCCCCCAAAATAGGGACTATTTTTAAATACACTAGACATTTTAGTTGATTTGTTATCTTAACTGCTTTCAAATTAAATGCAAATTTCTGGAAAAAAAAATAGGTACCTTGTGATTAGAATCCTGTTTTCTTATTTGTGTACATTTTTACTCATTTAGAATAAAATCAGCTGATGGTAGGCTAATCACAGACTTTCTGCTGAGGTACACCTAATGTTAGATGTACATCAAATTTCATATTTATCTTTTTAAAAAAAATTTTTAATGTTTATATGTTTTTGAGAGAGAGAGGGAGATGAGACAAAGAATCTGAAGCAGGCTGCAGGCTCTGAGCTGTCGGCACAGAGCCCGATGTGGGGCTCGAACTCACAAACTGCAAGATCGTGACCTGAGCGGAAGTCAGACGCTCAATCGACTGAGCCACCCAATCGCCCCTCATATTTATCTTAAAATCCACGTGACTTTTTGGAATGAACACACCATAATATGTTGAAATTTATATAAATGTAACAGTGTTTAAAATTGACCCCCTAGGAAGATGTGACATTTTAACTTTTTATTTCTTGGCACTTGCTGTAGTACTTCCATTTTGAGAAGTAATGTGAAGATGGTCAGTTTTGGGCTTTATTATCTGGTTTAAAATTTAACAGTTTGACATGCTCCACACCAAGAAGCCCAACCAGCATTCCACTTTTGAAGTATGTGGTTGGGTGTATGAAGGAAATGACAGGTCATTTTAGACATAAATACTCATTTACCTAACACCTAGCGGGGGAAAAACCCACAGTTCTTCCCCAAACCAAATAAGGCCAATTATTTTTACACTTAAAAATATGAACTGTCTTGCTACTGAATCGAAAGATGGGACATGAATTGATACTGGTTGTTGGTACACTTTTGATAATAATAGATATAAATCTTTTCAAGCACAAAGAAGGGCTAATAAGAAAAATAAGCCAACCTAATTTACATATAGGTGAGAGATAATAGCATTTTAAATGTGAAAGGAGTTGTTCACGTTAGCTTGATGAAATCTAATTTAAAATCCTTGAAAAGCTTCAAATAAGAGCAGAACCACTGAACAGTAGAGAATATTTTTGTCATCCAGGTTTGTGAATATACAAAACTAGGAAGGTAAGAATAGCTACCTTGGAGTAGTTTTTCTTTGGAAAAATGCCAATGCTCTTTGGAATATATTTGGTTTGCATTATAGTCTTATTTAAAAATATATAGAATTTATTTTTTGAATAATCACATGTTCAAAAGAAATAGAAGAATTTACAATATTCACTCATATCCTAGATATTTTGAGTATAATTATTTTTTGTATATATATTTTCTTTTTCCTCCTTTAAACAGAAATTGTAGCAGTGTTATACTGTATGCATTTTTCTGTATCTTGAAATTTTTTTTTTTACATAATACAGAATTCTGTATCATTATATAAAGTGTCTCCTTGATCTTTCCTTCTTTCTTTTTTTTTTTTAATTTTTTTTAACGTTTATTTATTTTGAGACAGAGACAGAGCATGAACGGTGGAGGGTCAGAGAGAGGGAGACACAGAATCTGAAACAGGCTCCAGGCTCTGAGCTGTCAGCACAGAGCCCGACTCGGGGCTTGAACTCACGGACCGCGAAATCATGACCTGAGCCGAAGTCGGCCGCTTAACCGACTGAGCCCCTCAGGCGCCCCTCTTTTTTTTTGTTTTTTTAAGACTGCCTGATATTCTCTTGAGTGACCATATCCCAGTTTTTTTTTAACCAGTGCCTGTTACACTTTTAGGTTGTTGCATTATTGTCTTGATTCCATAAATACTTTGGTCTTGAAAGTCATTTGTCTCTTAACTTCCAGGCAGAAATATTGTACAGGTTCCAAAAGAGTAAAGAAGAATGTTGGCAGCTAAGTAGGGAGGGTAGTCTTTAGCTAGTGTGTTATTGCTAGAGGTAAAGAGTTCATTTTAGGACTTTTTTTTTTTTTTTTTTCTATTTAAAATTATGTAGTTTCTTAATCTGGTATCATGCATTGCTGCACGTTACATCATAGCATTTTCCAGAAAGGCTTGCAAAAAACTTGAACTGTCCTGGGCAGCATTCTGGCATCTACTGGGAGAAACTTGTGTCACTGAACCTGTGATCTGGGTTTGTATTCCCATCGTGCTGGGACGGGGGCAAACCTGAAATTCTGAACTGTGTCTTTTGTACTTTATCCTCATTACATTGTTTTTGTAATTAAAAAAAAGAAAAAAAAAACCAAGCTAGTTGTAAACATTTGAAGCAGTGGTTCCTATGTACATTATTCGCCTCCTTTCCTTTTTAATTTATATTGTTGCATTTATGTATTTCTAAAAATATTTTATTTTTTAAAAAACTCATGTGTCAACTTTTATAAAAAGAATATGATGCTCTATCTAATCTTGGGGATTTCTCCCACTTAATATTACATTGCTAAAATTTATCCTTGTTTTCACTTGTCACTAAAATTTATTCATCTTGTATGTATGTTTCCTTCTGTGACTGTTAACCAGAATTTATTTATGTGGTCTTCTGTTTGTGGACATTTTAGTTGTTCCCCAGTTTTTGTTTTGTTACTGGTGAATTGTGCTTCTGAGAATATGCTTAGACTTGTTTCTGTTGTACATGTGCAAGAGTTTCTCTTAGGAAAATGAGCTGTTAGATCATAGCATATGTGAATGTCCCACTTCAGGAAACAATGCCAATCTGTTTTCCAAAGTGCCTGTGCCACAACAAACAAATTCCTGCTTCCGTGTGTTGTAAATACAGACAGGACTCCTGCTCTTATAGGATCTGCATTCTGCTTAAATAAGTAAAAGAAGATAATTTCAGAAATATTGCAGTGTTGTGTAAAGAATAGACAAGAGTGTTGTAAGTTGGGTGATGGGGTTGTTAGCCAATTTCTACTTATTAGAGGTAAGAGTGATGGCAAGTTATTGGAGGGTTGTTTTAGTCAGTGTGGTCCCAGATGGCCTCAGGAGGGACTTCTGAGGTGAGGCCCGGGTGAAGAGGCAGCTGGGTCACAATCTGGAACTCTG
The DNA here is from genome assembly GCF_024362965.1 of Panthera pardus. Classification (NCBI taxonomy): domain Eukaryota; kingdom Metazoa; phylum Chordata; class Mammalia; order Carnivora; family Felidae; genus Panthera; species Panthera pardus. Next base: position 89,115,267 of record NW_026526677.1, read on the forward strand.
GGGGTAGTAGCGCAGAGGCGCTGTGAAAGGGACGAACGTGGTCTGCAGCAGGAACAAAAAAGCCACTGTGGTTGGAAGGCAGTGGACCAAGGGGAAAGTGAGAGATGGGCAGGGCTGGAGCTTGACAGTGAAGTGAAGAGCCATCAGAAATGTAAATAGGTGAGTGATGAGTGATGAGGCGAGTATTTAGATTTTGGAAATACCACTCTCACTACCCTTTTGGTAATGGTTACCAGACCCGTCCGGGCAGGACTGGGAACAGGCAGGTGGATGAGGTGCAACAGCTGGTCCAGGTGAAGGGTGGTGATGGCTTCCACTGAGCTTGTAGAGGACGGGAGAGAAACAGTGCAATTCAGGATACGTTTTGCGGAGAAAGCAACAGGATTTGCTTATACAGTAGTTGGGATTTTTAGGGGGATACAGGCTTGGAATTTCCAAAACATAGTCTGCATCAGTGGGGTCGGGGCCATGCCATCCCCACTGAAACTGGGGGCGAGCTGGTCAGAACAGCCTGAGGCCTTGGAGATGTGGGTTGAGGAAAAGTAGTTGAGCTTAACTGTCAGAATTTCTGCGTAATCCAGTTACTTTTGTTTCTGTGTAATTAGAATCAATAAGATACAACTTACTCATAAATTGACGTTAGGTTTAAACACATCTTTTAATGTAGCATTTTAACCAGATTAGCTTTTGCAAATCACATCCTGTTGTACATACGCTCAGATGTCTGTAATTTCTTGTGACCAGAGACTCAGTACCCCGATAATATCACTTATTCCTGGTTTTACTATTTTTTTTTAATTTAGTTTATTTATTTATTTTGAGAGAGAGAGAGGGAGAGAATGTGAGCAGGGAAGGGACAGAGAGAGAGGGAGAGAGAATCCCAAGCAGGTTCCACATTGTCAGTATGGAACCTGTTGTGGGGCTTGAACTCATGAACCATGAGATCATGACCTGATGCTTACTGATTCCCCTCCCCTCCCCTCCCTTCCCCTCCCCTCCCCTCCCCTCCCTTCCCCTCCCCTCCCCTCCCTTCCCCTCCCCTCCTCTCCTCTCCCCTCCTCTCTCCTCTTCTCCCCTCCTCTCCCCTCCCTTCCCCTCCCCTCCCCTCCCCTCCCCTCTCCTCTCCTCCCTTCCTCTCCCTTCCCTTCCCTTTCTTTAAACTTTATTCATTTTTTTTTGAAAGTGAGAGAGAGAGGGCAAGCACATAGGGGAGGAGCAGGAGAGAGAGAGAGAGAGAGAGAGAGAGAGAGAGAGAGAACCCCAAGCATGATCCCACAGACTGTGAGATCATGACCTGAGTTGAAACCAAGAGTCAGATGCTTAACCGACGGAGCCACCTGGTACCCCAGATTGTTTGACTCTTCTAGCTCTTGGTAGCTCTTTGCACTCCTCAGCTTGTGGCTGTATAACTGGTCATCACCTCTGTCTTTACATAGACTTGTCCTTTGTGCTCTGGTCTCCTCTTCTGTCTTATGAGCACACTTGTCATGGCATTTAGAATTAACTCCAGAATCATTTCATCTCAAGATCCTTAACTAACATTTGCAAAGATCTTTTTCCTAAATGATGTGCTATTCACTGGGTCTGGGTATTATATTAGGGCATGGGCATATCTTTTTGGGGGCTGAAATTCATTCCACTCCAGTGATGGGAACCTGTGAAGTCCTACTTGAAAACCTAGAAAACTAGGTTTCACCTAGAGAATGGTGAGGTGGTTAATCACAATTAGGAATAACTACCTTTGGCTTTTTTCCCCTTATAGAACCCAGTTATGCTGTTAGAGGCTCCCCTTTGGAGAAGCATGAAGTTCATGTGATGAGTTCTTTCCGCTGCACCCTGGCGAGGTGTTTTTATTTGTATAAAAGTTGTCATATTCATTCAGGTTAACACATTAAATATAAGTAAACTTTTTTTTTCTTGTTTTTGAACAACCAGTAAGGAGATCTTTGGGAAGAATTTCCTAGAAAACAGCATTTAAAAACATTAACTTTAATTTTACCTTTTTTTCTGCAGATATTTCAGTTATATTTATTTTTCTTCATTTTATAAAAGGTTTCAAAATACACAGAAAAGTACAGTGAATCATAGCACTCTTGTGCCCTTTGCCTAAACTTAATTAAATTTCATATTTTGTCATATTCACTTAGTATATATATATTAAGAAGAATAATATAGATATAGTAGGCTATTCATTTTGCATATGTATTTTTATAGTCTTAAAATTATTTGCTACAGTGCTTTGAGTACATTTTGGGTTTAGTTATTCAAAATTCATTTTTGTAGAATGTATTATGGTGTCATTAGCATGACTTTCAAATCAATATTTAATTGTGGGTATTTTAGGTAATGTTTCAAATTGATTAAATTGATTCTTAACTCTTACTTGAAAATTTAATGTTAGATAACTTGTCAGTTAATCTTTCTGTCTTGAACTATTGGGATAGCCTTACTTTATTATTATTATTTTTTTAATTTGGAATATTTCAGACTGAAAAGTAGAGAGAAACATAAACCAGCATACCAACTTTATTATTCTTTATATTTTACCACCTTGCCTCAGATATTTTTTTCAAAAAAATAAAACATTATATAGTTGAACCCTTGATACTGTTTTTTTTTTTTTCTTCTTACCTAGAAGTAACCATCATCTTGATTTTGGTACATTATCATACTCATTCATGATATTCTATTAAGTACGTAGATCTAGTTATAAATGATACATAACATTAGGGCACCTGGGTGGCTCAGTTGGTTAGACGTCTGACTCTTCGTTTTGGCTCAGGTCATGATCTCATGGTTTCTGGATTTAAGCCCTGCGTGGAGTCCAATGTTGGGTTCCACACTGACAGCACAGGGCCTGCTTGCAAGGATTCTCTCTCTGCCCCTCCCCTGCTTTGTGTGTGTGCTTACTCTCAAAGTAAGTAAACATTAAAAGAAATGATATATAGCATTACTTAGTGTGTATTAAAACTATGTAACAAGTGCATGTTTCTCATTTAAAAAAATAAATGAGTGTGTTCCATTTTTTAAAAAATATTTATTTTTAAGTAAGCTTTATGGCCATCATGGGGCATGCTCCTGAGATCAGGAGTCACATGCCCTTCCAGCTGAGCCAACCAGGCACCCCTTTCCTCATCATTTTTTTGGATATCATCCATGTTAATATACAAAGATATTGTTCATTTTGGTTGTTTATATTTTGTATGAATATTCCACAGTTACTTCATCCATTACCTCATTCAAAGATACTTAGATTGTTGCAAATTTTTTGCTGATTGTGCTGTCTTAAACAGCCCTGTACATGTTTCCTTGTGCACATGGGTGAGTTCTTTAGGGTACCCTAAAAGTAAATTGCTGGGTTGAAGAGTACATATAACTTCAGTGTTGGTAGATTTAGACAGATTTATCTTTTTTAAAAATTTTTTTTTTAATGTTTATTTATTTTTGAGAGACAGAGGATGAATGGGGAAGGAGCGGAGAAAGAGAGGGAGACACAGAATCTGAAGCAGGTTCCAGGCTCAGCTGTCAGCACAGAGCCCAACGTGGGGCTCGAATCTGTGAATCGTGAGATCAGGACCTGAGCCGAAGTCAGTGCTTAACCGACGGAACCACTCAGGCGCCCCTAGACAGATTTATCTTTAAAGAAGGTGTACCAATTTGTACTCAAACCAATTGTGTATTAGAATTCTTGTTCACTGCCAAGTGTTGGTTAGGTTGGTTAAGTATCTTTTTACTTTTTATTTCTCATTTAGCTTCAAAAGACTATTATGTGACCATTAAAAAAATGCTTGTTTTTGAGAGAGAGAGTGTGTGAGTGCATGAGAGCAGGGGAGGGGGAGAGAGAGGAAGATAGTGAATCCCAAGCAGGCTCCGTATAGTCAATGCATAGCCCAGGACGGAGCTCAGTCTCACTAACTCTGAGATCATGACCTGAGCTGCAGTCTGGAGTCAGATGCTTAACTGACCGAGCCACCCAGGTGCCTCTGACCAATTTTGTTTTATTCAGAGTTATTCCTATCATCCAGGATTATTTTGAAGCAATCTCTGCCATCATATCATTTAATCAGTAACTGTTTTTCTTTTTTTTCTTTTTTTCATTTTTAATGTTTATTTTGGAGAGAGAGAAAGTGTGAGCTGGGGAGGGGTCAGAGAGAGAGAGAGGGAGATACATAATCTGAAACAGGCTCCAGGCTCTGAGCTGTCAACATAGAACCTGATGTGGGGCTCAAACTCAAAAACCGTGAGATCATGACTTGAACTGAAGTCAGAGGCTTAACTGACTGAGCCACCCAGGCACCCCAGTCAGTAACTATTTCAATGCTTAATGCATGCCTCCACAAAAGATTAAAGGCTCAGGGCTTTTTTTTTTTTTTTTTTTTTAAACAGTATTGATAATTATTTAGCATAGTTAAAAAAATTTTTTTTATGTTTATTTTTGAGAGAGAGAGACAGAGTGTGAGTTGGGGAGGGGCAGAGAGAGACTAGGAGACACAGAATCTGAAACAGGTTCCAGGCTCTGAGCTGTCAGCACAGAGCCCAATGCAGGGCTTGAACCCACAGACCATGAGATCATGACCTGAGCCGAAGTCAGATGCTTAACCAACTAAGGCACCATGGTGCCCCTAGCATAGTTTTCTTTCTTCCCTCCCTCCCTCCCTCCCTCCCTCCTTTCTTTCTTTCTTTCTTTCTTTCTTTCTTTCTTTCTTTCTTTCTTTCTTTCTTTCTTTCTTTCTTTCTTTCTTTCTTTCTTTCTTTCTTTCTTTCTTTCTTTTTCTTTCTTTCGTATAACTTACATATAGTAAAATCTTAAGCATAACATATTTTAAGTATGTATTTGATGTGTTTTGACAAATCTATACATTTGAATAATCCATACCCCAATCAGGGACTGTTCCATCCCTCCAGCTGGAAAAAGATCTATGCAGATTTGACCCCTGTGGAAGAGACAGGGAAGAAAAGAAAGGTGGGTAGGAGAAGCCCAGACTGGTGCAGTTCTAAAGTTCTGTTAAAGCTGATGGGGTACCACTGAGCCCAGGTCACTTCTTAGGGGAACCACATGCTTCCTAGGGACAGGCTTGCCTTTATATCCCTGTGGTACTCTGTCATTGGCTACAGCAGCTTGTGAGCAGTGTGGCAGGCAACATTCTAACGATGATTTCCACCCCCCCAACCCTTGATTCCTTTCCCCTGGTGATTCGATCAGACACTGATCTAGGTACTGTTCAGAGGGAGTTTTTAAACATTTATTATTGAAGTATAGTTGACCTACAGTGTATATTAATTTCAGATGTACAACATAGTGATTTGACAATTCTGTACTCAATGCTCACAATAAGGGTAGTCACCCTGTGTCACCAAACAACATTGTTACCGTATCATTGACTGCATTCATTATGCTATACTTCTCATCTCTGTGATTTATTTATTTTATAGTTGGAGGTTTGTACCTCTTAATCCCCTTCACCTATGTTGCCAATCTCCCCACTCACCTGTACTCTGGCAGCCGGCAGTTTGTTCCCTGCATTTAAGAGTCTGTTTGTTTTGTTTTTTAGATTCCACACATAAGTGAAGTCATGTGGTATCTGTCTTTCTGCTACTGACTTACTTCACTTAGCAGAACACCCCCTAGGCCCATCCATGTTGTCACAATGGCAAGATGATTTTTTTTAAGACTGATTAATATCCACTGTGTATATATATTTATATACCACATTTTCTTTATGATTCATCTGTTGATGGACATTGGGGTTGTTTCCATATCTTGGCTATTGTAAATAATGCTGCAGTAAACATAGGGGTGCATATATCTTTTTGAATTAGTGTTTTCATTTTCTTTGGGTAAATACCCAGTAGTGGAATTACTGGATCAGATGGTATTTCTATGTTTAGTTTTTTGAGGAACGTCCATACTGTTTCCACAGTGGTTGCACCAAATTACATTCCCACCAACAGAGCACAAGGATTCCTTTTTCTTCACATCCTCACCAACACCAGTTTCTTGTCTTTTTGATACTAGTCATTCTGCCTGGTGTGAGACACAATTATTATGTGTTTGTTTGCTATCTGTATGTCTTTGGAAAAATGTCTGTTAAGGTCCTCTGCCCATTTTTTTTTTAATTGGATTGTTCTTTTGGTGTTGAATTGTGTAAGTTCTAGATATATTTTGGATATTAATTCCTTATCAGTTGTATCATTTGCCGATATCTTCTCCCAATCAACAGGCTGCCTTTTTTGTTTCGCGGGTGCTTTCCTTTGCTGTGGAAAAGCATTTTATTTTGGTGTAGTCCCCGAAATTTACTTTTGCTTTTCTTGCCCTTGCCTGAGGAGACATATTCATAAATATGTTGCTAAAGTCAGCGTCTCCATAAGATTATTGCTTATGTTTTCTTCTAGTTTTATGGTTTTAGGTCTCACATTTAGATCTTTAGTCCATTTGAGTTTAGTTTTGTATATGGTGTAATAAAGTAGTCCAGTTTTATTCTTTTGCATGTAGCTTTCCAGTTTTTCCAGCATGATTTATGAAGAGACATTTTTTTTTTCCATATGAGGGGTATTTGCAGATTTGATTAAAGTCTGAAGTCAGTTGCCCTTAAAATATGGATGTTATCTGGATGGACCCGATCTAATGACACAGGCCCTTTTAATTTTTTTTTTTTTTTTTGAGAGAGAGAGAGAGAGAGAGAGAGAGAACACAAGTGGGGAGGGGCAGAGAGAGAGAGGGAGACACAGAATCTGAAGCAAGTTCCAGGTTCTGAACTGTCAGCACAGAGCCCAGTGCAGGGCTCGAACCCACGGACTGCGAGATCATGACCTGAGCCAAAGTCGGACACTTAACCGATTGAGCCACCCAGGTGCCCCTGACACAGGCCCTTCTAGAAAGAGTTTTCTCAGACTGGTGGCAGAAGGGGATGCCAAGAGAGATTTCAGAGCATGAGAAGGATTAGGTGCATCATTGCAGGCTCAGAAATAAAAGCGAGGGGACATGTGATGAGGAATGTGAGTGTCCTCTAGAAGCTGAGAGTGGCCCTTGGGTGACTTCCAGCAAAGAAATGGGAACCTCAGTCCTACAACTGCAAGGAACTGGATTTGGGCAACAACCTGAATGCGCTTGGAAGAAGAATCTTCCCAGAGCTGACAGGTGGGATTAAGCCTGGTTGACACCTTGATTTTGGTCTCATGAGACCATTTATTCATATAGTCATTAATCTCATCAGAAAAGCTGTCAGGCTCACGATATCAGATACAGATTTTCCCCAAATCTAGCTGCTTGAAAGTTCAAATTTTATCATTTGCTACGAATGCTGGCAGTTGTTTTCCTTGAAGTGACAGGCTTACTTCATTATTGAGAAAATATCTGCCAGATAACATAGTTTGAGTAACTGTAATTTGTCCTCTGTTCTTTCAAATAAAAACGGTGTTCAATGAAAAAATGGGGCTAGTTCATCTTGTATCTTAATCACTATAATGATTTCCTAAACATAATCATCTGTTGTATTTTGAAGTCTAAAATGCTTTATACACACTTCCCATTTCATCACATAGAATATAGAGAGATATGGATTCGGGGTCAGGACTGAATAAAATTAATAAGTTTTGCTGTTTTCTTTAAGAATTTTAAATGAAAGTATGGAGCACCTGGGTGGCTCAGTCAATTAAATGTCTGACTCTTGATTTCAGCTTAGGTCATGATCTCATGGTTCATAAAATCAAGCCCCCTTGTCGAGTTCCGTGCTGAAAGTGGGGCCTGCTTGGGATTCTCTCTCTCCCTCTCTCTCTGCCCCTACCCTGCACATGCTCTCTCTCACAAAACAAATAAACATTAAACAAAAAAGGATTTTTAGGGGCACCTGCGTGGCTTAGTCAATGAAACATCCTACTTCAGCTCAGGTCATAATCTCATGGTTCCTGAGTTCAAGTTCCATGTTGGGCTCTGTGCTGACAGCTGGAGCCTGGAGCCTGCTTCAGATTCTGTGTCTCTCTTTCTCTCTGCCCTTCCCCTCCCCTGCTCTCTCTCTCTCTCTCTCAATAATAAATCAACATTAAAAAAATTAAAAAAAGAATTAAAGGAAGGTAGACTTTGCAATTTGAAATTGTGAGTGCACATTGGTGAAGAATACAATGACTTAATACTACAGTTTATTGCACTGCCTTTGTTCATGGTTGTACCGCCTTTGTTACCCATCATGGTAACACAGTGAAGAGTTTATAAGTTACTATGAAAATTGTTTTCTTTTGATAGACCCCTGAAAAGTTCTTGGGGATCCTCAGCTGTCCTTTGAGAACTGCTGTCCTACATCATTACCAGCATTTGTATTGTCAGTTTTTCAGTTTTAACCATCTAATGGGTGTATCTTATTATGTTTTTTGTTGTCATTTTCTCAAGGCTAATGAGAATTGAGCACCTTTTTATACGTTTAGGGGCCGTTAAGGATATCTTCTTTGTAGTGGGCCTAAAAGGGCACTCACACTCTTGATGGAAGTAGACAGCCTTAGAAGGCCCAGTTTTTTAGACCCAGTGCACTTAAGTCAGTTAGGAAAAAATGTCATTTACCACATAGTTAGTAATTGTCTTTGCTTTTGAAACTTAAAAAAAAAATGTCTTTTTAAATTTTAGAGAGTATGAGCCAGGGAGAGGGGCAGAGGGAGAGAGAGAGAGAATCTCAGGCACGTTCCATGCTCAGCACGGAACCTGACTTGGGGCTTCATCCCACAACCCTGGGATCATGTCCTGAACTGAATCAAGAGTCAGATGCTTAACCCACTGAGCCACCCTGCGCCCCTTAAACTTTAAAAAAAAATTTTTTCTTAACGTTTATTGATTTTTCAGAGAGAGAGATGGACAGTGTGAGCAGAGGATGGGCAGAGAGTGAGGGAGGCACAGAATCCGAAGCAGGCTCCAGGCTCTGAGCTGTCAGCACAGAGCCCAAAGCGGGGCTCGAACTCACAAAGTGTGAGATCGCGACCTGAGCCAAAGTCGGATGCTTAACCGACTCAGCCACCCAGGCACCCCCTTAAACTCTTTTTTTTTTAAGTAGGATCTATGCCCAGCATGGAACTCAAGACCCATCAAGAATTGGATGCTCAACCAACCGAGCCACCCAGGCTCCCTGAAACTTTTTATTGGAGTATAACATCAGTTCAGTGAGGTGGTTTTTACTTTTATTAATCTTGGTTTTTAAAGGTTTACTTATTTTTTGTTTACTATTTCATTTATCTTTGTTTATGGTTTATTTCTACTAATTTTGAATTTAATTCACTTGTGCTTATTCTAGGTTATGGGTCAACAGATGATTGATTTCAAGTCATTTTCTTTCTATTTTAAGCATTTAAAGCTCTAAATTTCCCTCTAAACACTATTTTTATTGCATCCCACAAGTTTTGATGTAGTATATTTTAATATCATTTATTATGAAATATTTTCAAGTTTCTTTTTAATTTTTTCTTTGACTCACTTGCTATTTATATGTTGCTTAATTTCTAGATATTTGAGTCTTTTCTAGGTATTGTTACTGATTGTCAGTTAAAGCAAGTTGATTTAATAATATTCAGATTTTCTGTATCCTTAATGTTTTTTTGTCCAGGATTTCTAGAGAGGAAGAGAGTTGTTAAATTTTCTTGTTATTGGGGCACCTGGTTAAGCATCCAACTTTGGCTCAGGTCATGATCTCTTGGCTCGTGGTTTGAGCCCCACATCAGGCTCTGTGCTGACAGCTCGGAGCCTGCCTTGGATTCTGTCTCCCTCTCTCTGTCTCTCTGCCCTCCCTCTCTCAAAAATAAATAATAAACATTAAAAAAAATCCTCGTTATTATATGGTTGTCTGTTTTCCCCTTTATTTTCATTGGTATTTACTTCATGTATTTTGAATTTATGTTATTTGGAACATATACATCTATGATTGCTGTATTTTCCTGATGAGCTGACTTTTATTATTTGCAAATGTCCCATTTTACCTTTGGTTATACTTTTTTTTCTTGAAGTCTGTCTACTTTGTCTTATAGTGACTGTAGTAGTAACAGTTTAGCCAGCTTTTCTTTGGCTTGCTATGTTGACTGTTCAGCCAGTCAACTTTTACTCTTAGCCTATCTTTGTGTTGGTTTACAACCCTCTTTGGAGCTTCCCAGGCAAAATCTGAAACCCGTCCCCTTAGGCAGAGGGCAGGAAGAGACCCAAGAAAGAGGTAGGCCACTCCAGGTTGGGAGGTGACAGTTTAAAAAAAAAAATTTTTTTTTAATGTTTTATTTATTTTTGACAGAGAGAGTCAGAGCATGAGTAGGGGAGGGGCAGAGAGAGAGGGAGACACAGAATCTGAAACAGGCTCCAGGATCTGAGCTGTCAGCACAGAGTCCAATGTGGGGCTTGAACTCACGGACAGCGAGATCATGACCTGGGCCAAAGTCGGGACGCTCAACCGACTGAGCCACCCAGGTGCCCTGGGAGGTGACAGTTTTAATGAGCAAAGAGAACTTACAAACAAGGCTTGAGTTGGGCAGCGGCAAGATAAATCCTGGCACTTGCCTGCCAAATTTTAAAAGTTTATAAAGAAGCCTTAACTAGGTTTAGTCAAATATATCGTGCAGGTAGGTGTTCTGAGTACCACATCACTGTCTCCAGGCTGTGTCCTTGGAGCAGCCTGAGGGAGTGGGAAAGCCAAGTGGATCCCACATTCCAAGGAGGGGGGAGGGGTGAGGAGCATCTGAGTGCCTAGGCCCAGCTCATGGGTCAATTGGTATTCATGTCTTTTTGATGACCTTTTCCAACACTTTGCTTTTATTAATAAAGTATATTACTTTTCAACAATGTACAGTTGGGTCTTGCATTTTTATCCAGTCAGGCACCTGTTCATTTTAGTTAAAGTATTTGGTCTATTTATATTTAACCTACCTGCTAATTCCAATATCTGGGTGATTGCATGTTTTTTTCTGTTGACAGCTTTTTCTCTTTACTATGGCTTAGTCATTTTTTTTGTTGTTGTTGTTGTTGTTATATACTAGTCATTATGGATGATGCATCATAGAGGGCCTGTCTTTTGTTATCTTTTCCTGAGTATTAATTTTGCCTCTAGTAGACATTTGAATTACTGGCTGATCACATTGAACATTCAGTACCTTGGTTTTATACTGTGCCAGCCTGGACTGGTTTTGCCTTAGTCTGAGGGAACTTCTTTAATCCTGGGACATTGTCTTTGCTGTTAACATATGCATTATAAAGCCTGAGGTGTTTACCCAGTAGTTAACTTGGCTTGGCTTGGCTTGGCTTGGCTCAATTAGAAAATTCTGTTTTTCCTATGGTGGGCAGCAGCTGAGATACCTTACTCAGTCTCTTTTAGCCTTCCAGTTTTTCTTGCACATGTGAGTTAAAGAGTCAGCCAAGAATGTGAATTGAGCTTATTTTTAGAGTGTAGGTTTCCTCTGTAGCACTCTTTTTTTCTGGAGTTTCCATCCTCAAATTTACACTCACTTTGGTGACCCCAAACTGTCACTTAATATGTCAAGCAAATAAGACTGTGGCTTTCTGCTTTAACTCTCACACTCCCATATCATGGGAACTGGGACATGCTCTCAGGGGAAAAGCCCATCTATGTGATCTCACCTGTGAGTACGGTTGTTTTTTAAATGGTTGAATCCCTGCTAGTTTTGCTGACTTTCAGTTACTGTTGCAGGTCGGGTTCTTTTGGGAAGCAAACTTTATAGGACAGAGATTAATGGGAAGGAAGTTTATTAGGATATTTATTAGTATCAACACCTGAGGAAGGAAAGGAAGAAACGGGTAGAGGGAGAAGTTAGGCCAAGGTGGTCTTTAGAAAGGCTTGAGCTGACCCTGTGGGGGGGTTCTGAAATGGGATAATCCTTCAATGTTGTTTCTAGTTGGGATGACTGGGCCAAACCCATATATCCCTCCATTAGATGTTCTTCTGTAATCCCTATCCAGTCTTTTTGAGTACTTGTCTTGTATTTTGTCCACAGTTGATAGTTCTTTTTTAAAATTCATTTTATTTATTTTTTAACTTTTTTGTTTATTTTGAGAGAGAGAGAGAGAGAGAGCATGGAAAGGGCAGAGAGAGGGAGAAACAATCCCAAGCAGGCTTTGCACCGTCAGCATGGAGCCTGATACGGGGCTTGAACACATAGCCTGAGCTGAAGTTGGACACATAACTGACTGAGCCACCCATGTGCCCCTGAAAGTTCTTTTTAAAAAAATGTTTATTTTTGAGAGAGAGAGAGAGAGAGAGAGTGAGTTGGGGGGAGGGACGGAGAGAGAGGGGGACAGAGGATCCAAAGCAGGATCTGTGTTGACAGCAGATAGCCTGATGCAGGGCCTGAATTCACTGACTGGGAGATAATGACCTGAGCTGAAGTTGGATGCTCAAGCTACTGAGCCACCCAGGAGCCCCCACAGTTGATAAGTTTTTAACCTGTTGGGGATATTCAAGCTACTCCATCACTATCAGAACATGACTTTTCTAAGTTTTTAAAATGGAAAGTTTTATATAATTTTTTTTTTTTTTAACATTTATTTATTGTTGAGAGACAGAGCATGAACATGGGCGGGGCAGAGAGAGAAGGAGACACAGAATCTGAAGCTGGCTCCAGGCTGTGAGCTGTCAGCTGCGTAGGGCTGTGTGCTGACAGCTCAGAGCCTGGAGCCTGCTTCGGATTCTGTGTCTCCCTCTCTCTCTGCCCCGCCCCCACTTGCACTCTGTCTCTCTGTCTCTCAAAAATGAACAAACATATTAGGAGGATTTTCTCACATAAAACAGCATCAACTCGGAAGAGTAAATATTTGCACAAGAGCTAGAAAGCATTTATGTGCTATATAACTATGAAAAATTCATAATGTTGAATACCATATTAAGTTCTAATCTCTTATTTGATAGATTTTTATATTCTACAAATTAGCCAGTCATCGAATTGATTGGATATGGAGTATTTGATAGTTTCTGTTGAAATCATTTAGTTCAAAGATATTTTAATCTTGTTTTTCAAAAAGTTTTACTCTCAGGCACGCACTTGTGAAGTATTACTCATGAGAAATGTTATTTTGAAAAAGTATATTCTAGTTTAATTTGATGTCACAAGTTCAGTTTGGGGAAGACGGAAATGTCTATGTTAAATGATTATTTGCTTTCCTGCCCATAGCCTAACAAAAATGTTTTTCCCTAAGATGTTTTGTAACCAAATTAAAAAAAGGTAATCAGAACGACCAGTAAATGCATTATGGAGTACAGTTGCATATTCGTTGTATGTTTTACATGCATCCTAACTATAAACTCAAATGAGAGACATTAGGGAGAGTGAAGAAGAGAGACGTTTATCCAGTTTCCCAAACAGTGATTTTTTTTTCAGTAGCATTTGAAGCATTTCCTCAAATATATACATTTGGGGAAAAAATTAAGTAGTTTTGTTGGATGTATGTTTTATAAAATAATCTGGATGGGCCAACCAACCAGTAATGTTAAATCTTAGGTCCGTGTTCTCAGCCTGTGTGTTATAGTAATTATTTCTTTTACAAGAGTGCCACCTGATGTTCTACTGCTTTAGTAGCAGCTAGTTGCATATTTCATGTAGCAGATTAAGATATTTTAGTTGTTTGTTATCTCGCCGTATTAATGTTACAATACATGCCTCTTAACATGCAGAATGTGTTCTATCTAGTCAAGGTGATAAAAATTAAAATCCTTTAGTGACTTAATTTTTAAAAATTGACTTATTTTAGGAGATTCGGATACATGATTTTTTTCTTGTGGCCCCAAACCTTGCTGATAGCATGTTCACAACACTACCTTTTGTGTCCTTGCTATCTTTCTGCAGACGTCAACTCTCAGTTTGTAGTTAATGCAGTAGTCATTGGGGTTGCTTTGTGGTGTTGGTGGGGACAGATTTTATCATAACACAATGTGAAAACAGTATTAATTAGCTCTTTGGTAATTCAGAATGTTTGATAATTGAGCCAATAGTGTTAAGGTTTAATTAGGAACGAATTTTTCTTAAAAGATTTATGAATCAAATTACTATAAACATGATTTGAGAAGAACTATTTAAAGTAAGAGTGATAGTCTTTTCCCAAATACCCACTTACATGTGATTGATGCCTTAACTAATTTGCACCTGTTCATTTATACTGATCTCTAAGGCCTTCTTTCAGGGCACACTTTTTCTAAGGATGAGAAGTTATACTGTTATTGAAGACCATTTTTGTAGTAATGCCCAGTTTAAGCCAAAAGAACATTATAATTCAAAGCTTATATTTGACAAAAGTAAGAACTTAATACAACTGTATTTTTTTAAATGCTTTTAGATTATAGATTTTCAGAAATCTAAAAACTAGTTCAGGCAGTACAGCATTATGAAAAGAACACATGGCTTAAATTTTGATTTCTCTATTTCCTGGTTCTTTGTCCCAGGGTAAATGATGTAATAATTAAACAACCTGACTTTACTTTTGTGTGAACTAGGCGTAGCCACATGTACCTTTGTGCCTGTGACTATTGAGTAAAATTATGTGTAGTACTTAATGGTTTATAGCCAATAGTGGCTTAAGGTTTATCAATTTTGTTGGTCATTTCAGAGGATAACTTTTGGTTTTGTCAGTTTTTCTGCTATTTCATTAAAATTTTTTTTTGTTTTTAGTTTATTTACTTAGAGAGAGAACGCACATGAGCAAGTGACGGAGAGACAGAGAGAAGGAGAGAGGCTGAGAGAGAATCCCACGCAGGCTGGGCACTGTTAGCCAGGGCCCAATGTGGGGCACAGACTCATGAACCGTGAGATCATGACCTGAGCTGAAATCAAGAGTCAGACGATGAACCCACTGAGCCACCCAGGCACCCCTATTTCATTTTTTTTTTTTTTTTTTCTGTTTGGTATCTAAGACTATTTCTTGTCTGCTTGCTTTGGGTTTAGTTTGTTCTTTCATTGTTTTTGAAGGTAGGTGGTTAGGTTATTGTTCAGGGATTTTTCTACTTAAAAAAATATATTTTTTAAATGTTTATTTTTGAGGGAGAGGCAGAGTGCGAGCAGGGGAGAGGCAGAGAGAGAGGGAGACACGGAATCCGAAGCAAGCTCTAGGCTCCAAGCTGTCAGCACAGAGCCTGACATGGGGCTTGAACCCAGGAACCGTGAGATCATGACCTGAGCTGAAGTTGGATGCTCAACTGACTGAACCACTCAGGCACCCCATGAATTTTTCTACTTCTTAAAATACAGGCATTTATGGCTGTAAATTTCTGTGACTCCTGCTTTCACTGCATTCCATTGGTTTTGGTTTGTTGTGTTTTCATTTTCATTTACTTTCAGTTATTTTCTAATTTCCCTTCTTTGACCTACTTGTCATTTACAATTGTGTTAATGTTCACTTATATGTGAATTTCTCCCATTTCTTTCTGTTCTTAATTTCTAGTTTCATTCCATTGGGTTTAATTAATCAAGACTTGTTTCATGGCGTAACATATGGTTTATCCTGTGGAATGTTCATGTGCATTCAAGTATTCCGGTGTTACTGGTGAAATTTCCCAGAGATAGATGTCTGTTAGGTCAGGGTGGTTTATGTTGTTTAAGCCTTCTTTCTTGATCTTGTAAGTGTTGTTTTGACACTTACTTACAGTGGGGCATTGAACTCTCCACTGGTATTGTTGTGTTCCCTGTTTGTCCTCTCAATTCTGTCAGTTTTTACTTCCTGAATTTTGTGTGCATGTATGTTTGTGATTGTTTCACCTTATTGACAGATGGACTCTATTATCGTTATAAAATATTGTCTCTAGTAACAATTTTTTTCTCTTAAAATATTAATTTGTTAGTATAGCTGTTCCAGCTCTGTTTTTATGAAATATTTTTTCCATCTTTTCACTTTACATTTAAAGCGTGTCTCTTGTAGAAAGCATATAGTTGGATCATGTTTTTTAAAAAAACATTCTGCCAATGGAATGGTTAGTTGAGGGTTTTTTTTGTTTTTTTTTTTTATGTGTATTTACTTTTGAGAGAGAGAGAGAGACAGAGACAGAGTGTGACTGGGGGAGGGGGCCGCGAGAGAGGGAGACACAGAATCCGAAACAGGCTTCAGGCTCTGAGCTGTCATCACAGAAGCACGACGCAGGGCTCGAACTCATGAACCACGAGATCATGACTTGAGCCGACCGAGCCACCTAGCCACCCTTGAAGTTTTTAATTTATGTATATTTAACGTATTTTACTAAGAATTTACATCTGCCATTTTGCTACTTATTTTCTGTGTATGTCTTTTTCTATTCCTCTTCCTCCATTCTGACATTCTTTTCTGTTAGGTGTTTTCTAGTGCACCATTTGAATTTACTTGTCTTTTATTTTACAGTATTTTTTGAGTTGTTCTGTTAGTGGTTGCCTTAGGGATTATAATTAAGTGTCTTAATTTATAACAATCTAGTTTGAATTAATACCAACTTAATTTCAATAAGCAAAACTTTGTTTCTGTACAGCTTCTGTTTCTCCCCTTTCTTTGTGCTGTTATTTCATACAAATTATTCTTTATTCATTGTGTGTCTTTCAACACAGATTTATAATTATTATAGCTAGAAGAAAAAAGTTATATCATTATTAATTTAAAAATATGGAATACTAGTGGAACTGGTAATAGTTTGGATATTTTAGATTAAATAAAATGTATTATGTAAACTAATTTGATCTATTTTTATTATTTTGATAGGACAGGGCATCATTGCATTAGACCCTTGCTAATCAAGGGGTACATCCATTCGAAATACAGAATCTCCTCACTCTGGCTGTACTGAATGAGAATCTGCATCTTCATTTTTATTTATTTATTTTCCAGAATGTGCACTTTAACAAAATACCCAGGTGATATGTTTGTATATTAAATTTTGCAAAGAAGAAGCAGTGCACTACTAGATACTGTTAAAGCGTGAATAGATTTGTGAATGGAATGCACAGAGCGCCCTAGCTTCCGGGACTTAGCTTGAAACAGGGGTCTGTTCTTCTCATCTCTGCTGCCTGTGGCTTTTAAAAACAAGCACACACACAGTAATGACAATCACAAAATGTATTTATTTTGGTTTTAGTAGGGGAGCAAAGTTAAAATGTAGGTCTTTAAAATTTGTTCTTGTTCACTAATACATGAAGTATATGATGTATTATTGACATTAAAAATCATGCTTTCTTCAATATATATGATGATTTTCTCTGGAAATCCTTTTTAAAAATTATTTTTTATTTATTTTTGAGAGAGAAAGGGCGTGTGTGAGCAGGGGAGGGGCAGAAAGAGAGGGAGAAGGAGAATCCCAAGCAGGCTCTGTGTTGTCAGGACAGAGCAGGGCTCTATCTTACCTGAGCCCAAATAGAGTTGGGACGCTGAACCGACTGAACCACCCAGGTGCCCTTGGAAAGCCTTTTAAAAACTGTTCTCATCCAGAAGCGTTTGACTCCTTAAAATAATAGAGGTTTTGCGTAGACTTTTTTTGGTAAGTAATGTAATTTTAAAATTTTATTTATATGAGATTGGGGAAAGTATGCGTCTGAAGCATCAGGGTCCTCAGTTATTTTATATATACCTTTCTCCCCCTAGTGAGAATGTATAGTATTATTTGAGTCAGTGGATTTTAAAGATGACCTTGCAACAAAATCAGGTAAGAGGCTTTTAATAAATACTGGTCCTCTCACCCTATCCTTAGAGAATCTGGTTTAGTTGATGGGTCTCAGGCATTAAAAGCTCCTAGATAATTCTAATGTGTAGTTAGGTTTGAGAACTGTTGTAGTCTTTAGTTCAGTTTTGTGTTAAATAATTGTAGGCATGAATAAATATAACTTGGCTCAGTATATTACCATTATGGATTCTAGGCAGAAACAGTGATCAGACTGTAAAGGAATCATCTAGAAGTTGTTAACGATGCAGATTTAAAAAAAATTAAAAATTTTTTTAGAGAGTGATAGAGCAGAGCATGCGCAAACAGGGTTCGAGAAGGGGCCGGGGATCGGCAGAGGCGGGGAGAGAGGGGGAGAATCTTAAGCAGGCTCCATGTGGAATGTGGAGCCCAATGCAGGGCTCGATCCCAGGACCCTGGCATCATGACCTGAGCCAAAATCAAGAGTCGGACGCTTAGCTGATTGAGCCACACAGGCACCCCAACAATGCAGATTTTGTGGTCTCCATTTAATAGCTGTAGAACTGGTCGTAGAAACCAGCTTCTTTAGAGGCCTTTTAGATGATTGTAATGCAGGTGGTTCATGGTCCATTGCATTAAGGCAAACTAGAATCTGATGAGAGGATATATGTTTAATGTGAAATTTACATCTTTTCATGTTGAGAAACTTGACTCTGGCAAGGTAAAATCAATATTCTCCTCTCCTCTCACCTTTTCAGTGTTGGGCAGTGTTGGGCAGTTCTAGGTTGATCCTTGAACATCGCGGGGGTTTAGGGGCATCAACCCCACGGAGTCGAAAACCACAAATAACTTTTGACTTCACCAAAACTTAACTGCTAATAGTCTACTGTTGACTGAAAGCCTTACCAATAGCATAAACAGTCAGTAAACACATGTTTTGTACGTTATATGTATTATATACTGTATTAGTAAGCTGGAGAAAAAAATCTTATTTAAAATACCATAAGGAAGAAGAAATACATTTATGATACTGTACTGCAATTATTGAAAAAAGTCCACATGTAAGTGGACCCATGAAATTCAAACCTGTGTTGTTCAAGGATCAATTATAAGTATATGATTATTAAAAAATGTGCAGCTGTTGGAGAAATTTGATAACATTTGTACTATTTGCATTAAAAACAAAAGAGTTGAGTATGAAATTCTTGGGGGGGAGTGGTTAATTATTGACCACAGTTCACAATTTCATTTTAATTGAATACCTGCAGGAGGCTTGTTTGGACTAGGGAGTAACTTCACTGAAGCTTTTCTCTATACCTACTCCTGTCTGTGTTGCTTTTGAAAGGGACACTCCAGAATTCTACCCTAATACTCAGTTTTAACCCATTATTGAGCATAAGCTACATTACTCTGCTTATAAGCAAAAAGTACTAAGAGTAACATTTAGGCTTTTCTGTTTGGCAAGCTGTGTATATTTTTGAGTTAATAACCTCCTGATAAAAATAGTCATTTTTTGTTTTCTCCAGAAAGGAAAGGTGACCTTTTATTTTCTGTTGTTACTGTGGCACCAAGGTTAAAATAACTTTTTTTCCGTTTGCCCTGGGTCCCAGAGTTTATTCACATATCTTTATTGGTAGTCCCATTTGCCGTTCTCTTTTACTCCTAACCTGTGCCATATACAGAGCCTTTCTGTTGCCCTAAAATTGATCTTCTGCATTTTTTTCTGTGTTTTGTCCACCCTGTGCTCTCCTGGACTCACCACATGGTGAATAAGTACGTTAAAGGGGTTTAAGCCACATTATCTTGGTTAATGATAACTCTGGTTTTAAAAAAGGTAATTTATTCTAGGGAATGTTCGTTAAAGGAAAAACATATTTACCATGAAATTAT
This sequence comes from Panthera pardus, assembly GCF_024362965.1. Taxonomy (NCBI): domain Eukaryota; kingdom Metazoa; phylum Chordata; class Mammalia; order Carnivora; family Felidae; genus Panthera; species Panthera pardus. The sequence goes on from NW_026526677.1 coordinate 89,134,745, forward strand.
CTGCTCTGCCCGATCTAGTTTTCTTAAGCAATTTATGCAAGTGCTGTAGTTTCAAAAACCTCATTTGCCCACAGTATAATTTCTTTTCACTGTTTGTCCATGAGCTTTAGGATGGTGAAGAACTGTGTTTGAAAATGGGATTATTAGGATTTGTTTTCTCGTGACAAAGTGGTTATGCATCCCTGTGTTTTCAGCAGATTAAATTTTGGGGCGATTCAGTATAAGCGTTGTGTGTGTGGATGGGTAGTTAATGGGAATAGTAATAGCTTTGGGATTTTCAGTATTTTTATTTGTAAGTAGGAACGTATCTCTCACCTTCCTTTTTCCCTTTGGGAGACAGAATATTATTAGTTACATGGCAGAAAAATAAAGTTGTGGTCTGGCCTGAGAAAGTTTGAGACAAGTCTTAATAATTTATAAATAATATGTTAATGTTATTGAAATTATCAAAAATCAGAAAAGTTTGAAAATTACTGGAGAAATTGTATTTCTGGACTGAAAGAATAGAGATTAAGTGTCTGAGAAATTGCCTAAGAACATAATCTCTGCTGGTGTGTGTGACTTTAATTCTCCATTCTTTTCTGCTTCCTATGTAGAGCTTAGATTGCATAACAGACTTCAGAAACGTGTACCTGGAAAATAGGTTTAAGTTTTCTTATTTACCATTTGGAGGACAGGAATACTAGAAAAATTTCAGGAAGGGTGTCTCAGTTTGAACTCAAAACAGTAAGACTAGAAAGAAAAGATAGGTTTTGTTTGTAAATCTTTAACCAGTTTTATATTTGATAATTAATAACAACTAGCTAATCATCATGGATACACTATGATAAAACAACTTTATATATAGTTCTCTGTACATATATAACTGAGATTTATATTTATTTCTAGTAAGAAAATATACAGCTTTCAAAATAAAGCATTTCTTTTTTTTTTCCTATTTTTATAAATGTTTATTTATTTTTGAAGAAGAGAGACAGAGTGTGAGTGAGATAGGGGCAGAGAGAGAGGGAGACACAGAATCTGAAGCAGGCTCCAGACTCTAAGCTGTCAGCTTGGAGCTTGATGCCAGGCTCGAACCCATGAACCATGAGATCGTGACCTGAGCTGAAATTGGACGCTTAACTGACTGAGCCCCCCAGGAGCCCCAAAATAAGGCATTTCTATTTGAAATAATGCTCCAACTAAAAGGTGAAAATAATTTTTATTTTTAAAGTTTATTTTGAGAGAGAGAGCACCAGCAGGGGAGGGGCAGAGAGAGAGAAAAGAGAGAGAGAGAGAGAGAGAGAGAGAGAGAGAGAGAGAGAGAGAGAGAGAGAATTCCCAGCAGGCTCCACACTGACAGCATGGAGCCTGATGTGGGGCTTGAACTCAAAAACTGAGATCATGACCTGAGCCGAAATCAAGAGTCAGACACTTAACCAACTGAGCCACCCAGGCATCCCTGAAAAGAAATTTTAAAATCCAGTTATCAAATTATTAAGAGCATTATCTGAGTTTGCAGTTTGGTTTTTGTATGTTTGTGAATTTCAATAGCGCTTACCAGTGTGGCCAAAAGACTGATTGATACAGGGTATAAAGAGTTGTCCCTGTTGCCCCTCCTCAGTTCTGAAGAGTCACATTAGTGCTCCCCAGGGGTTGGCTGCAGCTTTCATTGGGTCTTCCGTGAAAGTCAACCTCTCTTTCTTAACCTCTCCCTTTTAATTTGGGCTCCTTTTCCTTGCTACAGATGTTGATCCCACTAGCACTTTCCGGTAAACATGCTAGATGCCAAATATATTGGAGTCTGCTTCCTGGTACAATATCCACCTCGTGTTATTATTAGGCCTTACCTTTAAATTAGCTAGGAGTTGTAATCCTGAATAGTGTTTGTTACGTGGCATTAGGTGAAAGGTTCTTCCTGTGCTTCAGATGCATGCGTTCTGAAACTTTTCTTTGAGCCCTTTCTCCCTCACTCTGTCTTTACTTTGGCATGTATTTATCCTTCCCCTTTCTATCTTATCTGTCTTGCCACCATTTATAGTTCTGTTATCACCATTTATGTTTATATAAATTTTTATCTGAGGAAGTCAGGTAAAAGAAGCCTCGCTTCTTAAAGGAGGTGACACTTGACTTCATTTAGAACAAATAGAATTTTGCCACGTGTGTAGAGGTGTGTGTGTGTGTGTGTGTGTGTGTGTGTGTGTGTGTGTGTGGTTGAGATAGAGAATGGAGTGTATAAAGTATAGGGAACCACTTCTGTAAAGAACTAGAAACAGCATGGTAAGGGTGGAGAACTGTAAATCATTGCTATGGTTGATTGACAGAAGATGCCATGTTGGACAGATATACAAAGGCCAGGTCATGTATACCACGTAAAGAAGTTTGCGCTCCGCTCTGTAACAGTGGGATACCATGGATAAGTTTGCCTATATTTTCAGTACCAGATTTATACTAAGTAGATATTATTTAATATATTTAATTCTTCACAGTGTGTTTAAAGTCATGTAATATGAATTTGAACGGACATAAAGTTAATACTTTGTAAATGTCAGAAGACTTTAGAAGTAGATGTCAGAATCGGTCTTGATGTTTTACTTGAGAGTTTCACAACAACAGTTTATAAGCACTTACTATGTAGTAGGTACATTGCCAAGCCTATTGTTTATATTGTCATATTTAATTCTCCCAGTGTCTTTATCAAGCAGGTGGTATTAATCCAATTTGTATATAAGGAAATTGAAGTTTAAGCTAAATAGCTTGCCCAAGGTCCCATGATAATCAGCAGGGCTGGGATTTGAATTCAGATTTGACTCCCAAGCTAATATTTTTGACCACTTTACAAAGATGACCCCAGTGATAAGTATATCACTGTTTCTGTGACTGGAGTATTTACTTAAAAGGTCAGAATAATTCGGGGCTCCTGGGTGGCTCAGTTGGTTAAGTGTCTGACGGTTTGTGGGTTTGAGCCCTACATTGGGCTCCTCACTGCAGAATGGAGTCTGCTTAAGATTCTGTCTCTCCCCAGCCTCTCTCTGCCCCCTCCTGCACTCATGCTTGCTCTCTCTCTTTCTCTCAAAATAAATAAATAAACTTAAAAAAAAAGAAAATAAATAACTAAATGTCAGAATAATCCTTAAGGACTGTATGGTATTTGTTTTCTTAATCTTTTTAATTTCATTGAAATTATTTAGAAATCAGAAATGGAAAATAGCACTGAAATTTTTTACCTTTTTCTTTGTTTTTGAGTCTTATATTTCTAGTGAAGATAGATATCTCAGAAGTAACTGTTATATGATTCACAGTATATAAATTGCAGAGCATATTTGTACATGGTTATAAAAGAAGATAGCTTTAGAAATGCTCGTAGAAAGGAGATGTCTTTTTTTTTCAAGTTTATTTATTTATTTTGAGAGAGAGAACATGAGCTCGGGAGGGACAGAGAGAGGGAGAGAGAGAGAATCCCAAGCAGGCTCCACACTGACAGCAAGGAGCTCTATGTGGAGCTTGTTCTCACCAACCGTGAAATTATGATCTGAGCTGAAATCAAGAGTTGGATGTTCAGCTGACTGAGCCACCCAGGTGCCATGGAAATGTCTTTTATACTGAACTTTAAAAATGTTAATGGATTTAACATTTAATGTTTTCTTACTGCTCATGCAATGTTAGATTTTGGCACGGTGTAACTCTGGGTATGACATGGCTTTAAAGGTGACCTACTTTTACCACTGTTTTATATCAGTGTCTTTATTAAACTTAAGTATGGCAAGTGTTACTTCCTCATGGCTGCTTTGTTTTCAGAGCAGAGAAGAAAATTTTCTGGATTACTTGAAGCAGTAGCTAACAAGAAAGGATGAGAACAATATAGGTTTTGGTGTAAGACGGTAGAATTCCATGCAGAAAGTATTAAAACAGACAAAGAAGGTTTGTAATGATAAAGTGTACACATTGATTATTTATGCTTCAAATAACAGCATTAACAAACATAAAGCCAAAACTATGAATTAAGGAAAAATGGAAACATGTTGGAGATAACGGTGGACAAAAAAAAGAGAGATTTAGGAAACTCCAATTAACATAAGGTAAATCTAATTGAAATTTATTGAACTTTGTTCAATCAATATACTTTGTTCAAAACTGATCATATACTGGGTCATTTAAAAACCCTCAAGAAATCCCCCCAAATAGAAATAATTGACTAGTAGTCTCTGATCACATTGCAATAAAAGAAATTAACAATCAAAAACATATAAGACACAAAAACACTATTACTTGTAAATTAACAGCTCTACAAAGAGGAAGGAAAAAGGAGAAAAGGACAGTGGAAACAAAATGTACTAGAACTGATGGGGTTTAGCTAAACCTGCATATAAGGGAGGATTATTTGTCTCACATATCCATATTAATAAGCAAGAAGTAATTAGAATAAGTGAATTATCCACCTAACTTAAGGAGAGGGAAAATACTAAAAATATATCCAAAGACAGTAAAGGAAGGGGTTTTAATAAAGGCTAAATATTAGCCTCTCAGATGTGTCCCGTGACTGTGTTAGTTTACTGTGGCTGCTGCAGCAAATAACCACAAACTGGGTGATGTAACAGAAATTTATTCTCTCAGAAATCAAGGTATGGGCAGAACCATGCTCCCTCCAGAGGCTCTGGGGGAGGACTGGTTCCTCATCTTTTCTTGGTTCTGGTGGCTGCTTCTGCCTCTGTCTTCCCATCACTTTTTCCTCTCTTGTGTGTCTAATCTCTCTCTCTTCAGAGGTGGTATTTAGGGACCACCTAATAAGCCAGGGTTATTTTTCTTTAATGTTTATTCATTTATTTTGAGAGAGGGCATGCATGTGCCAGTGAATGAGGGAGAGGCAGAGAGAGGGAGGGAGAGAAAATCTCAGACAGGCTCTGTGTCACCAGTGCAGAGCCCTGTGCGGGGCTCAAACCCACGAACTGCAAGATCATGACCAGAGCTGAAATCGAGAGTCAGACACCTAACTGAGCCTCCCAGATGCCCCTCCAGGGTTATTTTCTCATCTCAAGATCCTTAATCATAATCTGCAAAGATCCTTTTTTTCAAGTAAAATAACATTCACAAATTCTAGGTACTAGGACAGGGATAGGTCTTTGGAACCTGTATCACATGACTACATGCGGCAAAAGGGACTTTGCAGATGTGGTTCAGTTAAGGATCTTAACGTGGGGAGATTATCCTGGTTATCTGGGTGGGCCCGAGGTTTTCTTAGGGGTTCTTATAAGACAGAAGCAGCAGTGTCTGAGCGAGTAGATGTGATGGAAGCATGAGGTTAGAGTGATCTTTGGAAAGGCCATGAGCCAGGGAATGCAGATGGCCTGTAGAAGCTGTAAAAGGCAAGAAACAGATTCTCTTCGCTCCTCAAGGGAGTGGCCCTGCCGACCTTTAGTTCAGTGAGACTGATTTTGGATTTCTGACTTCCAGAACTATCAGATAAATTTGTGTTCCTTTAAGCCACTAAGTCTGGGGTGATTTGTTACAGTAGCAATTGGAAATGAATTCAGAGATCAGGGCAGAAATTAATAGAGTGCCCTGAATGCAAGGATGTGTTCTAAGCACTTTACATATGTGTGCTCATTTAGTTCTTTCTCCCAGTGCCCTTGTGAAACAGGAGCTGTTATTCCTGAACTATAGGCTCTGAGAAGTTAAGTAACATGTTCAGTAGGTGATGATCCAATTAGAGAAGTTAAAGAGTGGTTTTATTTTAGAAAACAATGAAATAATTAATCTGTTAAGTTTCATTTGGAAAGCGACATGGACACATGAAAAACGTAAAGGACCGGTAAGATTTGTTTAGCTCTGATGAGATAGATACAAGAAACTGAATGAACTGGATGCTATTTCTAGGAAAGTTTGAATTACCAAGCCGACTTTAGAAGAGAGAAAATTGAAGCAGAGCGATTACAGAGGAAATAGAAAAACTTGCCACTCTAAGCCAGCGGACTTGGATGGTACTGGAGAGGAAGTCCACTACACCTTTACTAAAGGGGTAATACCAGGGCCATTCAAATAGAATGCTGGCAGAGAAGAGAAAAAGAAGGGAGAGTTTAACAATCTTTAAAAGATCTAGCAAACTTGGCAAAGATTGCACAAAAAATTGATTAGTCTCACAAATGCCTACCAGTGTAAAAATCCTTTAAATATTAGTAGAATCCAACACTCATTAAAGAAAAATACACTATGATCAAGATGTGATTATCCCCTCCTCCCATCCTTGAAAGCAAAAATCCTTCCTTTTGTAAATCACCATATAAATAAATCAAATGAAAAATCTCGTTTTGAAAAACCATTTGTTAAAATTCAACATCCAGTCTTTATAAAAGGAATAGTATGGCTGTTGTTTTAACCTGATAAAGTCTGTTTGTGTATGTGTGTCTGTCTGTTTCCAAAAGCATAATGATTACTGAGCACACGCTGGAAAGATTATCATTAATCAGAATAAAACAATGATAATCAGGGGCGCCTGGGTGGCTCAGTGGTTAAGCGTCCGACTTCGGCTCAGGTCATGATCTCACAGTCCATGAGTTTGAGGCCCGCGTCAGGCTCTGTGCCGACAGCTCAGAGCCTGGAGCCTGCTTCAGGTTCTGTGTCTCCCTCTCTCTCTGCCCCTCCCCCATTCATGCTCTGTCTCTCTCTCTCTCTGTCAAAAATAAATAAACATTAAAAAAAACCAAACAATGATAATCAGTGGGAAGAAGGACTTCACACAGGAGTGTTGCTTGAGTCTTGAAGGATGAGTCCTTGTTTACCAAGCAAAGGGTGAAAGGCTATTCAAAGGAGAGGGGTTAAATATTACATACAAAGGCATAGCAATGTGAAAAAAGTTGTTGAGTTTGGGGAGGTAATTTATAGATAAGACTTGAGTGGAATTCATAAAGGCAGGCAATTTTTATTTTATTTATTTATTATTTTTTAATGTTTATTTTTGAGAGAGAGAGAGAGAGAGAGAGAGCGCACAAGTGGGGGAGGGGCAGAGAGAGAGGAAGATACAGAAACTGAAGCAGGCTCTAGACTCTGGGCCCAATGTGAAGCTGGAACCCACAAACCTCAAGATCATGACCTGAGCCGAAATCTGATGCTTAAATGACTGAGCTACCCAAGCGCCCCAAGGCAGGCAATTTTTAAAAAGCATTTCATATTGACTTAAAAATTTTTTTTCATGTTTATTTTATTTTTGAGAGAGAAAGAGTGAGAAAGAGAGAGACAGAGAGAAAGTACGCGTGCATGAATGGGGGAGGGGCAGAGAGAGAAGGAGACACAGAATCCGAAGCAGGCTCCAGGCTCTGAGCTGTCAGCACAGAGCCCGACTCGGGGTTTGAACCCACCAACCTGAGCCGAAGTTAGATGCTCAACTGATTGAGCCACTCAGATGCCCCGCATATTGACATTTAAAATCAATATATAGTCTTTTAAAAAAAAATTTTTTTTTTTTAACGTTTATTTATTTTTGAGACAGAGAGAGACAGAGCATGAACAGGGGAGGAGCAGAGAGAGAGGGAGACACAGAATCCAAAACAGGCTCCAGGCTCTGAGCTGTCAGCACAGAGCCCGACACGGGGCTCGAACTCACGGACCGTGAGATCATGACCCGAGCCGAAGTCGGACGATCAACTGACCAAGCCACCCAGGCGCCCCTCAATATATAGTCTTGATGAGAAAAAGTATTATCTACCTGATCAGACTTAAGCAAGTTGCAATTGGATTTATAAACTCTGAGAGTGTATACTTTGGAAACCTTTGTTTACTTCAATATCCGTGAGCTGCACTTAATCCGTAGGTTAGTTTTGAAGTCAGTGCACAAGGTGAAAGTAATACTTGGTTAAAAGTATCCTTGAAAACCCTTTAAGTTTACTCTAAAGAACAGAATTAAAGCATACTATCTTCACTAAATTCATCACAGTTTTTTTTCTAGCAGTGGAACAGATTTGCTGTTTTTCAAGTGAGTACCAGGTGACCTACACTGAGACAGATTTTTTGGAAGCTTGTTTTGTTAAAAATGCATGTCTTTAAACTCTTTGAAATCCTATCCAGTGCTGCATAAATATTACTGAGTTTGCATAAATTCATCACATACTAAGGCGTGCTATTCTGTAGCTATTGTACTTGTTTTTCTCAAGTGTTTTTTTTTTAAATTATTATTATTATTATTATTTAACGTTTATTTATTTTTGAGACAGAGAAAGACAGAGCATGAACGGCGGAGGGTCAGAGAGAGGGAGACACAGAATCTGAAACAGGCTCCAGGCTCTGAGCTGTCAGCACAGAGCCCGACGCGGGGCTCGAACTCACGGACCGCGAGATCATGAGCTGAGCCGAAGTCGGACGCTCAACCGACTGAGCCACGCAGGCGCCCCAATTATTATTTTTATAATAGCCCTTGAGTTTTTGGGAATCCTCACCCCAGTCTTACTTAGGTATCAAATAGGGATTCCACCTTCCTGTTGCAAGGTTAAAGTCCATGAGCAGATGGCACAAGTACACTTTTTTGGACACAGCGTAGGTAAATAATCTTAGATAGCTCAGTGAAACTGAATCTGTGGTGGCCACCAGAAAAGAGGGTGCAGGACAGTGGCTACCATGTGATTGGAAGGGCTGCAGTTTGGGAGCTGTGAAATGGTGGGAGTAGGCGGATCAATAATTGGTTGAAAAGGCGCAATACCGCATGTGGGTAGGTGTGGCATGTCCTCCTGGTCAGATGCGTTTTCTGTGTTCCGAAAGAGCTAGGTTCCGCTGAGTGCAGCCTTCTGCCCTCACCTAACCCGAACCCTGGTTGACAAGCTAAGTAAGGCCCTTGCTGTTTTGGTAAATAAAGTTTTATTGAAGACATCCATGCCCTCGTGCTGGTGCCTGTGGACTGCTTTCCTTCTACAGAGGGAGAGTTGTGACGGAACATATGCTTCACAAAGCCTAAAGTATTATTTGGACCTTTACAGAAAAAGTTTGCCAACTCCTGACCTAGTTCTTTTAGCAGATGAAAGCATGTGTGAACAAATGCAAAATTCACGCTGTGTTCAAATTGTTTCGTAATATATCGATCACTTTGGAACAAATTTGTATTTTCAAAACAAATGTTATAGCAAAACTGTATCTGAAACCTAATATTATAGCCAACATTTGGAGAACAGGGCAAAGTCAACAAGTGAAGACACTTTCCTGAAAACATTGGAATCCTCTGAATCTTTCTGTACTTAAAGTGAGACCATTCCTTAGGCATTTTCAGTTATGTGAGCCAGTACATTTCTTTTATGTTCAGTCCAGTTTGTTATGTTTTCTATCACTTACAGCAGAATTCTTACAAAAAAAATTTTGAGAACAGTTTTAGATTTAGCAAAAAGTTACACGTAATACAGAGTTCCCAATAACTGCATATCCTTTTGCTAACATCTTACATTAGTATGGTACGTTTATTATATGTAATGAATCAATATTGATACATAATTATTATCTGTGGTCCATACTTTATTTGAATCTTTAGTTTCTACCTAATTTTTCCCCCCGTTCCAGGATACCAGATCACCCTTAGTCATCATTTTTCCTTAGGCAGTTCTTGGTTGTGACAATTTCTCAGACTACCCATAGTTTTGACGACCATGACAGTTTTGATTAGTACTGGTAGGTTATTTTGTAGAATGTCCCTCAATTTGAGTTTGTCTGACTTTTTTTTCTCACGGTTAGTCTGAGGTTATGGATTACAGGGAAGAGTACTACTATAGTTTTCTTTTAAAAATTGCTTCTTGAGCAACAAGCATGGACAAGATAAGATACATAAGAGAGAGATTTTCATCTTAAGGATTTTTATAATTTTTATTTTAAAAAGTCATTTAACAGCCCCCCTCCCCCTGCCAAACTCTGTCTCTTCCTGTCCTCATTGACCACCTCAATTTATCATCCCTACAGTGTCCTTATGTAAGCTTTGATATCTTGGCGGTTACAGAGCACTGTATCTGTTTGAAGTGAATCTGTTTGTAAATGGCTCATGTAGCATTATGAAAATGTGACACTATTAAAAAAATGTTACCTGCAACACAAAAATTTAATTCAAGATAAGGGAACATTTTCACGAGTTTTAGTCTAATATTTATGTTTTAATAATGCAGAATCCATTTAATGCAACTGAGGTAGGGCATATTATTTTTGACATGTCCTGCAATACGTTATTTAGTCAGGGTTTTGTGTGTTGTGAGGACACACTTTGGACTGTTGCATCAGTTGCTTTTCTCCGTTGTTGTTACAGCATCTGTCGGTTGCAAGAAATTTCAGTATATTAGATACTGTCATTTGCCTGTGGCAAGTAGTTCTGACAAATGGAAGATTAAAATTGAGCCGCTATAGGTGGTAAACCACATCCTTTGTGACAGATAAAATACCTCCTGGGGTATTTTTCTGGTTTAACCGAAGCAGTGATTTTGTCCATTTTCAGTGAAATGTGAATTTCATTGAGCATAGCAGCATGTTAGTGCCTGAGGGGCATCTCTTGATTACCCTGTATCTCAGTTTTCATCATTTAAATTTCAAATAGCAGAACTATCAAGTGAGTCAAAACACTTGAGGCTTAAACAAATGAAAATTCATGGATTCTTTAGGTGGACTCTATTTTGTTTGAAATGTACTATTTGTAAAATAAAATGAGACATGTATTTTGGGGAACAACTAGGTAAAGACCAAATAAAAATAAAATTTGAAACCCAAGTTGATCATGTCTGGTAGTACAAATAAGGTTTCTTTATTTGTAAAATGAACAATTTCTTTTAGCCACCAAATTAAAACTTTGTTGCCTTTGTGTAAGTATTCTGGGTCACAGATATTTAAGAACATAAATTTAAGAATATAGCATGACAGGAACTTTCCTAGAGCATTTTGTACAAGCGCACCTTGTTCTGATTGTCACCTAGAGTGTTTACATTTGTACCACGTTGTCTACTGTTGTACTATACCAGTTGAGGTAGATTCATGCAAGCATTTAAGAAATGTTAATGGAGAAATAAGTATAAATTAAGGGAAGTTAAGTGGTATGGTTAGAATAGCATAAGTGTTATTGGTACAGCCTTACTGAGAACAATTTGCCCCAGTAGACCCACGAATTTCAAAATAAAAAAGTCAGAAGGTGGTGACTTTGTTTCCTGCAGGTTGCTGGAGCTCTGTGCCAAGAAAATAAAACTTGCTACGTGTTATTAACCCCATGATTTTGCTTCCATTTCCTGCGGTGAGGGCCTGATTTGCTTATGAGGCAGACAGCAAGGGGGTATATGTAGTTGGTGGTTACATTAGTAGTACCACTCATTTAGCCTTTTCATACTCACAACTAATGAGCAGCCCTTCTGTATTTGGATTGATCAATTTGAATTAATTCCAAGTTACGGGGTTAAAAATGGCCGTTTATACAGTTTTAATACTCTTTATTTAGGAATGGTATTTCTTTTGCTTGAATTATTGATCGCTTCAGAAAGTAAACGCATATCATTTTGGGGATGTGTAATTTTAAAAAAAATGTTTATTTATTTTTGAGAGGGAGAGTGCAAGCAGGGGAGGGGTGGAGAGAGAGGGAGACAGAAGATCCGGGCTCTGCACTGAGAGTAGCAAGCCCGATGTGGGGCCTGAACTCATGAACCCTGAGATCATGACCTGAGCTCAACCCACTGAGTCATCCAGACGCCCCAGGAGGGTGTGTAATTTTTATGCTTGTTTCTTTCTTCTGTAAATACCTGATCATAAGCAACTGGGCTGTCAGATAAATAGAATCAACTGAAGGATTTCTGCACTTACAGGAGTACAGATTCTAGGATCTGGTCTCTGGAAATCCAGTGGGTCTGTATGGGGGTGGGGGAACCTGGTTTTTTTTAAGCAACTCAGGTGATTCTGATGTCCAGTCAAGTGTAGGGGCCAGCCATAGTATGCGTGTGTAGTTCTCTTACATCACTGAGGAACTCCTGGCTCTTGGTTTGCGTAGAAGACATTGAGCTGCATAGGGAATAGCTAGCTGTTCTGTTGTTCTGTTAGATGTTCAGTATTTTTGATGGCAGCAGTTTTATTCTGCAGTAAGACTTGGGAGATCTGACTGGCCGTAGAGGAGTATACAGTAAATGATGATATTGGCTTTAAAATATTTTTATACAATTTTTGCTATAATGTGATATATGTGTTTCTGAAAAATCTTGTGGTTTTACAAATCATGCACTAAAAAGGTCTGGTAGAAATAGAGTTGTACAAATCATTCAAAATCTGTACAGCTTTGTATCCAGAATACTAATAAAAGCAAAAGCGTAGTTAAAAAGATAATGTCAAACGGCTTGTAAGTTAAGAAATAGTACAATAAGTATAGGATTTTATCTTTAGAGAAAGGTGATGATTGCTTGATGGAAAGAGGTGTAATGAAGTGTTGAGGCTGCTGAATTACAGAGATGAGGACAAAGCATGCAAAAATGCGGAAGTACTATGCATACCAGAGGTAGCATAGGACTAAGTTGAACTAGCAGCAGAGTGGTGTGGATGGACACGGGGGTTTGCACAGTGCAGTCATCCCCTGCATTTGGTTACATCCACCGTATGGTAGTGAACTCCGTGTACCTGACTGAAAACATTAATGTGTGGGAAAAAAAGTGTTACATATAATCTGGCTATGATCTAATTCATGTTACAGAAATGTGTTCTAGCAGAAGAGACCGTATCTAGTGATCATTTTGGGGAACAATGTAGTGATAATCTGTGGAGTCAGACTCTTACCTCCATCCTTGGGACAATTCACTTACTCTTTCTTTGCCCATTTCTCTTGTATTTTAGAAATTCTCCTGTAATTTGAAAGTGTTTTTGAAAATATTGCAGGGCAGCAGAAAGGAAAATACTTTGGACTGGGACACAATTTGAAAATTTTTTTAGCGGAGGAGACATTTTAGCTGTTCCTTCACAAAAAACCTAAGAGAAATACCACTTATAAATTATTTGACTTGGACGAGCCTCAGTTTTCTCACATGTAATATACAGAGACAGTGTTGTTTTCTTGATCACACCAGTAGGTTTTTGTGGGTATCAGAATTAAAATGGTATGCTGTGTGAAAATTTATTATACAATTGTAAGGGAGAAAAGGAAGCATGAATTTCTAGAGTTTAAGTTTACTAAACTTCAGATTAGGTAGTCTTTAAGATTTCTCCTAACTTTGAAAATAGTGGAATCTCTGACATTTTTTATACGTGCTAATAGTTATTTCAAGTTGTGTGTGTTGCCTGACACAGATGTTTCTCTGGTCCTTCATTCTTTTCAGCAGAAAGTAGCCTCTGGCCAAAATCTTCTTTACTGTCACACTGGATATTCAGTTGGGTGAATGTTCCTGATTCAGAAATGACTGCCTAACACAAGTGTTAGTCAACATAAGGCTTACTTCCCGTACTGACTCATAGCTTGGGTCTGTGCAGTTCAGTATCCTGACACCTTCGTGTTATTTCCAGAATGTTTTGAGTACCCTTACTATTATCCCCAGGTAATCTGGTTAATGTTTTATGCCAGTTTCATCTGTGAATTTTTAAGGAGTTGTATGTTTGCCGTTCTCCTTTTTACCCTCATATTTTGCCCTTAGCTGACCAGAGATTGCATTTCATCTAGCCCTTGCTCCCTCCCCATCCCTCTTTAAAACTAACTTCTTTTGTGCTGCCAATTTCAATGAAATTCAGTTCTAATTAAAATGATTTTCACCTTACGGTTTGAATGCTCAACAAGCATGACACTTTCAAAGATAATTTGCTTTTAAATTGTTGTTGATCAAAATAAATCTCTAAATAGGTTGAGTCAGCTTTGTTAATGGATGTGCACATATTTTTGAACTCTTTGGGGGTAGAAAAAAGGATTGAAAATTTCTGTCTTAAAGACGCAGTTGAAGGGAACATCCTTAGTTTTAAAACAATGCTATGACCATATTTTCTTGTTGCATATTAATTTCCTGGAATGTGTTGCATCTTTATATATTATTAAGTTCTTTAATATTTGACTGTGGAGTTATGGGGAAATTATAGTGAATTCAATTCTCAATGCTTTTTCTTTTAAAAGTTCCCTAAAATCTGTGTTTTAAATATAAAATTTCCACCCTTCCCTCGGCTTAATTCCTCTTTGCCATTTGCTTTGAAATATGTCAGAATGCTTTGAAAATAGTAGACTGCTGTACTAAAGTGATTTTTTTTTTTTTTTTTTTTTTTTTTTTTTTTGGTGCTGGTATCTGTTTTGTGTTTTATGTTTGAAAAATGACTGAGTGGATGGTAATCATTGGCTGGTTGTTTGATGCTGGCAGAAAAACCAGTGCATGATGAATTGTCTTTTCCATTTTTTCACTTAAGAACTTGTTAGTTTCAAGCACCTGGGTGGTTCAGTCAGTTAAGTGTCTGCCTTTGGCTCAGGTCATGATCTCACGGTTTGTGGGTTCAAGCCCCACATCGGGCTCTGTGCTGACAGCTCAGAGCCTGGAGCCTGCTTTGGATTCTGTGTCTCCCTCTCTCTGCCCTTCCCCTGCTTGCTCTCTCTCTCTCTCTCTCTCTCTCTCTCTCTCTCTCTCTCTCTCTCTCTCTCTCTCTCTGTGTCTTAACTGTTCTTTGATGCTTAGATTCTGATACACTGGCCAAATAGTAACAGTGTTTTCTTGGGGTTGGTGGAGAGGAGATGGTCTAGTTCTCCACAAACTATGTTATTTTGTACTAACATGTGAGATTTCCAAGCTCATGAAGGTTTATTGTTTATCTCTGTTATGAATTAGTGTTTTCTAAGATGTGCACCCTGTTATAGGTAAATCTTTGACTTCTTGATTCCTAGTAATTATTTAATTCCAAATGTTTCAAAGTTAATGAACTAGATTTAGTATACTAGGTAATGGTGCATTTCCATATTTCAACTTTATTCATCTAATTGATAGTTTATTCTAGGGTATCTGTTGTTTTTAGTTACAGCCCAGATAGGAGTAATGATAATGTTTCTGTGCTCTCTTTTAAGGGTAGTTCATAACAGCTGTTATGTTATGTAATTAGGACTGGAGTGCCTGGGTGGCTCAGTCGGCTTAATTAAGTGTCCGACTCTTGGTTTTGGCTCAGGTCATGGTCTCACAGTTTGTGAGTTTGAGCCCCACAGTGCAGAGCCTGCTTGGAATTCTCTCTCTCTCCCTCTCTCTGCCCTTCCCTCACTTGTGCTGTCTCTCTCAAAATAAATAAAAATGACATGGCGCCTGGGTGGCTCAGCCGGTTGGGCATCCGACTTCAGGTCAGCTCACAGTCCGTGAGTTCAAGCCCCGAGTTGGGCTCTGTGCTGACAGCTCAGAGCCTGGGGGCTGCTTCAGATTCTGTGTCTGCCTCTCTCTCTGCCCCTCTCCTAATCATGCTCTGTCTCTGTCTCAAAAATAAATAAAAAAACATTAAAAAAATAAGAAAAAATAAAAATGAAACTTAAAAAAATGATAGGGACTAATGTTTGCATACAGTATGTTTGCATACTGGGTTGAGTCTTAGTAGTCATAGGTTCAGATGTGTACAGGTATTGCCAGTGAACTCAGTAGATTATGTCGCAGGAGACATAGAAATATCATAGATGCCAGTGGAAGATGCAAGGGCCCATTTAGGTAAAAGTCAACCAATGCTTGAAACCTCTTAATGTGCATTGCCTTGGGTAGCTGTTCCACTAATACCTTATTGCAAGAGTGTATGATCAATGGCCTTTGGTTACTTTTGTCTTTGCATTTCTATCATTTTATCATTTTGTTTGTTTAGTATTTGTCATTTGATTAATACTTATTTTAGAAGATTGGCAAATAAGGCAGAAAATATCAGACTAAAGCATTCCACGTAGCTTTTAAGAATTAATGCCTGTAAAGGAAATATGAGAGCTAGAGGAGCCTGTAGAACCAGACTGTTGGCATATAATCAGCAAAATCCTGAGTGTTAGAGAATATACAGGACCTGGTTTCTCCAACAGATGTACAACAAAAATAAAGGCGGTGGGGGGGGGGGGGGGACGTTTAAATCACCAGGGACTCAAGAGACTTATTAACTAAAATACCATGTGTGGACTTTCTGATTCAAAAAAACCAACTGTTTTTTTAAAAAAAGGTTCATGGCAATTGGAAAGCCTTGTACATTGGCTACATATTGAAGATATTAATGGATTATTGGCTAATCACCTTTGGTGAGATGATGATATTTTACTAATTTAAAAAAGAGTCCTTGTCTCATGAGAATTTTAATTCTTCTGAAGCAGTGTAACATTTTTTAGTAGACCTAAAACATAGATTCATGAAACATCTTCCTTTTATTATACCTCTCGGTTTTGTTTAGCACCTATTATTCACAAATGTTTTGGTAGATACTTTATATATATTGTTTCATATAATCACTTCAATTGCGATACAATTGGGGATGGTTATTCTGATCAGATGAGGAAATAGAACTCCTGAGTTCACATAGGTGATAAGCACAGAGGAATTTGGATCATCTGAACTTCATTAAATTAATAAAATTCCAACATGATTTCCTAAATGGAAACCATGGGTACTCAGAAATTGTACTTAGCAATTGTTTTCAGTTGCTTTGTATATTTAACTTGAATGCTACTTATAACTGTGAAACAGCTTAATAAATTGCATATCAGTAAATAACAAGTTAGTTCAGTTTCTAAACATGCTTACCTTATCTCAAGGGAACAGTGATATAATTTGAAGATTCTAAATTGACACTTAAGAAACAATTTTATTATTTTGAAGTACTTTTTGAGACATCATAAGATATACTTTGCATTCACTACATCTTTTGAACACATCACATGAAAAGCACCACAGATTATAATATTACTGTCTGGTTCCAGCCAAATTGGAAGAAATTGGCAGATACTCAATCCCTAATTACTGTGTCATTCAAACTTGAATATAAATCTATGTATCTTTATCTTCATTTTAGATTTGCCTTGGTCTGTATAAAAAGATTGCCTTATTTATTCACACTGACTTTATTTATTTTTGAACTTTATATTCCCTATGCTTGGGATGTAAATTTTTCTGTCATTCACTCATATGTATTCAATAAGCATTTTTTAAAATTTTGTTGTTGATTTCTTGGGTAGATGAGGTATATTCTAGGGTAATAATTCTCGAGTATTCAAGAGAAGAAACTATGGAATGGATCTTTTAACTTATGAGTTAACCAAAACAGCTAACACACTTTTGTGTTAAAAATTAGCAAAATTGTAGATAAAGAAAGTAAAACTCACACAGTATTTTTGTTATATGGTCTCCCAAGCCTATATGTATATAATGTTATGCCATACACACAAACACACACACACACACACACACACACACACACACACACACTTTTTCTTATAATAATGGAATCTACTGTATATAGTGTTTCTAGATTTTTTTTTTTCAAGTTACTGATACCAAACAGACTATATATAGCACTGTGGTTAAAAATTATGTCGAAGAAGTCTGATTAAGTAGACTGTCATAGTATATTTCTTTAACCAGTATTTACACAAGATGAAGATTCTATCTAGATCATGTTACAATTGATGGTAGTTACTGATCCGTGAAAATGTAGTCTGAGATTATATATTTATTGAAGGTAGAGTTATACATTATAAGAAATATTACACATTTTTAAACTTTAATACCACAAAGTATGTTTTCAATATTTATTTATTTTTAAAAGTTTAGTTTTGAGAGAGAGCAAGAGTGTGCAGATAGAGAGGGAGGGAGACAGAGGATCCGAGGCAGGCTCTACACTGACAGCAGAGAGACCATCGTGGGCCTTGAACTCAGGAACCATGAGATCGTGACCTGAGCCAGTCTGATGCTTAACTGACTGAGCCATCCAGGCGCCCCCAAAATTATGATTTTAATCTTTGCTTGTTTAGCTAAAGATACAGAATGTAATTTAAAAACAGTATATGATTTTAGTTAAATTTCGAGAGAATTTGTGCATACACTTGGGAAATTTCCACTTAACATCACTTGTTAAGGAGATTGGAAATGTCATGCTGAATTGTCTTTGATCTAATTTTATATGTACTTTGTAGTCTTTGTTTTAATGTAATGAAGGGAATATATGAGCTTTCTGTTCTAATTTTTGATTTTCCATCCTTCACATTCATGAAAGGGGTTCAGATAAGTAGAAAATTATATCTTAGCTGAGACTTGTTTCCTTTTATTTATGAGATCACTACTCTCTTTTAAATAAGGGTGATTACAAAGTGATAAAACTAAAAAAAGCCAAATATTTGCAGATTAAATATCTTTTTTCTCAGTTTTTATAATTACAACAATAAAAACATCTAAATGGTGTCAGTGATGATGAGCTTGATGGCTGTCATTTACAGAGGATCTTATCTTCACTGTACAGTATGATAGTTTCATCACATGCATTATTTGTGATCCACACAACCTTACAATGTTATTATTTCTTTTTTAGAGATAACCAAACCAAACTGAGACTCAACTTAAGCTACTTAACCTCAAACCAAACTATTTATAAATGACATGTTGAGATTTGAACCAATGTCTGATTTACATTTCTATTGAAAATTTTTTTTAGCTTCATAAAACAGCTTTTTGAAATAGAACATATACTTTTAAATGCGTATATTCTTGTAATAGGGATGATATATTGTTAAGGTATCCATTTTTTGGAAATTTTATTTAGCTTTTGTTGGAGAGTTGTTCACAGATCTCTGAATATATATTTCTAATGAGGCAAAACCTGCTCTGACATGGTATGTTTCATTTTCCAGCCAAATAGACTTTTTCTGTTATGTTTCAAGTGACCAATTGAGGATCATATTAAATTAATTGTATTCTTTAGCTATTTTAATGAAATGAATTTATTTATAAACAAATAACATTTATTCTGTTTAAATAAATTTTAATAAAGTAACATATTCATAATTGTTTGCCCTTTAGATATATTATAAACTGAAGCAGATGTCTCTGTATGATGATCCAGAATACATGAATATTCTGTAATAAGTAAGAAAATAGTTATTCTTTTGAAGTTAATTATTTCAATGTAGGAAACCTACAAACCACCTACAATTGGTTAGAAAAACAATTTAAATATATAAATAATCTGAAATTTTGAATGAATACATAGTATAAGAATGATTAATGATGGATGACATTTGTCTCTTACGGATTATGCTTCTTACATTTGGAAGAAAATCTTCAATCGCAAATATTTTAGGAAGATACTTGCTTAACTTTTCTTTCCAAAGAATTATTTGATACATACATACATATATATATGTATATGTAGATAATACCTAGACACATGCTATTCACATTGAGAATATATAATTTTCTGGAGTCTGTTTGGTATATTTGTGTTTAGAGTCATAATTGTGAACCATTCTGTGGACAAAGCTTGGTGCCCAGTTAGGGGATATTGACCTTCTGGCTATGTGCTGTGTGCTGTTTTTTTTTTTTTTTTAATTTTTTTTTTAACGTTTGTTTATTTTTGAGAGAGAGAGAGAGAGAGAGACAGAGCATGAGCGGGGGAGGGGCAGAGAGAGAGGGAGACACAGAATCTGAAGCAGGCTCCGGGCTCTGAGCTGTCAGCACAGAGCTTGACGCAGGGCTCCAGCTCATGGCCTGAGCCAAAGTCAGATGCCCAACCCACTGAGCCACCCAGGCACCCCACTGTGTGCTGTTTTGAAGCGATTTGAGAAAAACAACTTTAACTTAAAGAGTGGGAAAAGGAGCCCTGAAATCAAGACCTCAGTTCTCTTGCTGCTCTGCTGCCGTTTTGTGTGATCTCCTACCTGCACTCTTTTTTAGTAGTCAGCCCAAATGTGTGGGGGATGCTGTGTAGAAATGAATGCAGGTCAGTGTCTCCCCCCCCCCCCAAAGAAAGAAAGAAAGAAAGAGGGAGAGGGAGAGGGAGAGAGAGAGAGAGAGAGAGAGAGAAAGGGAGAGAGAGAGAGAGAGAGAGAGAGAAAGAGAAAGAGAGAAAGAAGAAAGAAAAGAAAGAGCAAAAATAACCTATGAGATTAAAGCCAGCCAGGCTAATGAGCTGAATGGGGACCAGGAGGAAAACCACATATTCTTCCCATACAAATAACATTTTACATGGAGGTTAGATTTATTTTATTTATTTTATTTTTATTTTTATACAGAGAGAGAGAGAGAGTGAGCAGGGGAGGGGCAGAGAGATGGAGAGAGAATCCAAGCAGGCCCTGCACTGTTAGCATGAAGCCCGACGTGGGGCTCAAACTTGTGACTTCAGCCAAAACCAAGAGTTGGATGTTTAACTGACTGAGCCACCGTGGTGCCCCTTGGTGGTTAGATTTTAAAAAGTATTTTTAATGCACACTTATAAACTGAGTAACCCTGGATGAATTATTACCCTAACCTTCAATTTCTTCACCTATAAGGATTATAAATAGCTTCTTCTGTGAGAATTACATAATTAATTATAACTAAGTTTCTAAGAACCATAGCACATTGCTTGGCACATGAAAGTACTCAGTATATGTTTGCTGTTACTATTACTACTTAACTGCTGCTAGAAAAATAAGCCACTTAAAAATTTTTTTCTTGCATAAAATGCATTCTAGTTTCAGATTCTTAAACTGTGGCTAGAATTGCTTTTCCTCTTGTTGCAATGGGTTTAGGAACTCCCCTTTCCCTTTTCTTCCTTACCTCTTGGTCAGTAGAAGATAGAGAGTCAACTCAGTCTAAACTATTGATGGTGAGTCCTGTGGTGTAGGTCAGAGACTTGCGCCCCACTACAATTTGTTGGGAAAGTGAAGCCTGATAAGGTTTCAGGTTTTAAGCCGATCAGGGGAAAAAGGGTTAAAGCAATTGTAGTCTTCAGGAAGGTGGCTCCTCCTCAGCTTCTGGTAGCCCCAGTGATTGACTCCACTTTGTTCCTTGCATGCCCCCTGCTACCTTATGTTTCTGCTAGATTTTCATTAGCCACCGAAGGGAACAGAACGCATGTTGATTTTGAAGTTAAAACCATTTTTTTAAGACTCCTGATAGTAGAGGCAAAACCATGAGGCCTGGGGTGCTGGGGGGCTCAGTTGGTTAAGTGTGTGACTTCAGCTCAGGTCATGATCTCTAGGTTGGTGAGTTCAAGCCCTGCTTTGGGCTCTTCACTGTCAACGCAGAGCCCGCTTCAGATCCTCTGTCCTCCTCTCTTTCTGCCCCTCCCCCTGCTTTCTCTCTCTCTCTCTCTCTCTCTCTCTCTCTCTCTCTCTCTCTCTCTCTTTCAGAGAGAGATAAGTAAATAAATCAAAACCTGTGAGGCCTGTGGAAGGTTGGCTTGGTGCATAGGTCAGGTTGGTGGGATTGAAGGCTCGCTGCAGCAGGGGTGTCTGGGGGAGGTTCTGCAGTGGCAGCAGGACTAGAAAAGATTTCCTGAGTGAGCTTGTATTGCTCAGACTGCCCTCACTATTCTGTGTAAAAATACTGCTTCCAGTTCATGTTTTCATGTTTAAAAGGACTTGAGGAAGTGAGGCAAATCAATGACAGTAATGAAAACAAAATAAATGATTAAAAGGAAAGATAAGTTGGATTCATGAAACAGATTCAAGGAGTTAGGACTGCTTAGGAGGAAAAAAAACACCTGATTTAAAATAATATTTAAAAATTGGATTGTTTGCTGAGGGATATAAAGACTATATTAAAATTAGTTATTATTTTCCAAGCATTGTGTGCACATGGTGCAGTGAAAACCTGTCTCCCTCTCATTCTTCTTGTCTAGCTGTGTTTTCTCTCGGAGATCGCATGCCGTCCTTCTCTGCATATTCTGCACGTGTTAGCCATGTGTGTTTCCCCTTCCTGTTTTAAAATGTGAATGGGAACAAATCATATATACTGTTCTACACCTTTACCTCTCTCTTCTTTGCCTTAATGGTGGGCCTTAGGGTTTGTTTCACATCGTGACCAATAGGGCTGCCTTGTGTTTCTCATTTACCCAACTGTATAGCACTCCCTTTGATGGGTATTCCATAATTTGGTTATCCAGTTTTCTGTTAATGAGCAAGTTAGATTGTTTTCGCTATTCTATTTTGCTGTTATAAAGTTTTGACTGCCATGAATATTTCAGTTCAGTTCTTATTTCCACCTGTGAAAATAAGGCAATTTCCTAGAAAGGGAATTGCTGGGCCAAAAGATGAATATCTGACATGTCAGTGGTTGGTAACAACATGGCTGTTTTCTAAGTAACAGTTGTCGTTGCCAGTGTTACAGATGCTATACTTTTCACTCATTTACCAGCAGGTCATTGTATTGCTCCCATGGGCATCTGCAGTTTAAATGATGTGTAAAAGTGTCGCATGCCTTTATTTGAAGTAATAGTCAATGTCTTTTAACTTACGGTATTTATTCATTTTTCTTTAAAAGGCTATGGACAAGCCCAGCTGTTATGTCCCGTTTTGGATACCTGAGCAAGTGTATCTGGCAGTTATTACTGAGGGGAAGGAAAGATGGATGTAATATTAGAAGGCCTGCAGGTCCCTACAGCAGGCTTACCTTCTCTCTGAATTGTGATCCTTTTTAACTGTGAGGTCTGTGTGTGTCTCATTGTGGTTGGCCCAGGAGACTTTTACATAAAATGTTATCCTTTCTACTTTTTTGTTTACCTTTCTTAAGTCTGAAATAGCAAAATAAGAGCATCCTGCACTTTGAAAATGTCTATTTTTAACTTATTAACTGGAAACTTTGAGAAGACTAAATAAATTAGGGAAAAACCACCTTCATTTGGGTTTTGCGTTTGGTTATGTAGGTCACAGAGCCTGAGGCAGTGGGAGGGACTCTGGTGTCACAGGTGCAGCACTCAGAGGCGGTGAGTGTGCTCTATGTGATTTCCTGTCTTTACCCCAACTGTAATTAAGCGAGCACGTAATAGACTGTGGCCCGGCATGATCACATATCACTGTGTATCAGCCACACACCTGAGTGTACATAAACAGAGCTGAACAACTTGAACATTGGTGGTGTTCTTTATCCATGCCTTGAGGTTTACATTTTTCGAATACAAGATGGAGACTGAAAGTGAGAGTAGCACTTCAGGAGATGATAGTGTCTTCTGGTTGGATTCTGAAATTCTAACTCAGGTGTCTGGAAGTGAAGAGGGAGAAAGGGAAGACAACTTCAGGTAATTGTGGAATTCGCAGTTCTCTCTCTCTCTCCTCTCTCTCTCATCTTTGTTCCTCCCACCACTCCCTCCACCCCACACCCCTTTCCCATTTTTTCTGTTTTAATCTCTTTTCTGGTAGGACTGTCTTTTCTGTGGGGGGAAGGTTTGGAGCTGAAAATAAAAAGTTTCTAGTTGTACATAGCTCTCTTCATTCCACAACATGCCCTGAGCTTATAAAATGCATTTTAAATGACTTGTTAGAACACCAGGAAGAGAAGGTGTTAGACAGGTTTTGTAGTAGCATTTCAGGAATTTCAAGTAGAGACTCATAATGAATGAACTACCACTCCTTCCTGTATCTGATTTGTACCTAATAGATTTGATCTGAATTTGAATGTAATAAGATTTTTTCTTCCTCTTTTTCTTGGAATGTTTGTGTGTGTGCATGTGCGTGGATGCTTTTGCTGCGTTATTCACGCAAGTAAAACATTTTGACTACAAGTACAAATTATTTCATGGGTTTGATCCTTACTCTTGTCTCTGATCTTCTATCTCATTCCCCTTCCCCCCTCCCTCCTCCCTTGCGAATCTTTCTTGGTTTTCAATCTCTAGTTGTAACTTCATAATTGAAATTTTTAGGAAATGCTTCCCCATTAAGCAGTTCTCAAAGTCTGGTGGTACTGGTAAAGATCTTCCCCAGCTTGTGGAGACAGACCATTGGTTTATTCATGCTGTTACAGACTTTAGAAGGCATTTTTCCCCCCGAACATGGTTAGCAGATTCATTCTTTTGGAGTTACTAAAACACCTCTTGAAGAAGTTTGTTCTACATATTATCACTGTCACCCACAGGAGCAATTAAACATCTTTTAATAATTTTACCTGTGCATACTTGGGTAGGTGAACATACCATTATTTACACCAGAGCTTGTCTTTATGTTTAATGTTCAAGAAGAGTCTCTCTGAAGTTAAAGAATTTCTTTATCTTTAAAGCCTGGGATAGGGCTACTTAGGTGGCTCAGTCAGTTAAGCATCTGACTTGATTTCAGCTCAGGTCATGATATCATGGTTTGTCAGATAGAGCCCCATGTCAGGCTGTGTGCTGACCATTCGGAGCCTGCTTAGAATTCTCTCTCCCCCTCTCTCTCTGCCCCTCCCCTGCTTACAGTGTCTCTCTGTCTCAAAATAAATAAATAAACTTAAAAATAACATCTAGGATAAAGGACAGAAGGGATTGAATATAAAGAAGTCCTGATAAGCTACATTAAATTTGTCACTCAGTGGTTATAATGAACAAGTCTGTTTTAAATTTTGAAGAAAAATTTAATGTTCAAAGTATGAAAATGAGTTATTAGCATATGAAGTTCTTATTTTTGTATCAACTTTCTCATTCTTCCCATAATTTTATTTGTCCTTTCTTATATATAAGAAAGGACATATATTTATATGTCCTTTCTTGTGAGTAAGCTGCTTCTCTCCCAAGATATGCTGATGTTACACAAATTCCTTACAATATGGCAGTGTCTCATGAACAATTAGAAGAAATAAAGTATTTATTTTGTTTGTGTTAAAACTGTTTGACTTGGTATTAAAACTATAAAAGTTATTTTGGGATATTAGTCAAAGGAAGAAACAGGACTTTGTTGTAATACATTTGGTGATGTCATTCTCAATTTACTTGTTAGGCAACAGGAGACTATCTGGGATTTTCTTTTGATTGTTAAATTTGAGAGCAAATCTGTGCAAGATTGAACTTTTCTTTTCCTCAAGCCTATGTGATAGCATTTTCATCCTGAGAAACTGAGCTCTATTAGTACTTGCTTTGTTTTGGGAAACCATGATAACACCACAAAGCATTGATCCTTTTTATAATGATATTTCATATCTGAATAGCTTCATGGCTCTCCCAGACCAAATAGGTCTTTGGGGTTTGATCTTACTTTATTTTTGTTTGTAAGCGCAACAGAGAGATCTGAGTAAGGCCGTATTTCATGCATGTTTCTCACCTATTCAGCAGTTAGACATGGGGAAACGCGGCGGCACGGTGCCTTTACAACATTCATAGCCGCGTTCCAGCTAAAATGCCTAGCAGAAAAAAATGTGTGTGGGTGTCGGAGGTGAAGGGTTGGATGGTAGGAGTTGCAGCTGTAGCCTTGGGAGAACCAAATAGTAGACTCAATGTTAGAGTTGTTTTAGTAAAAGCAATTTAATCATTAAGAAAATATACAGAAGAGTCTTCATGTGTTTCTTTAAAATCTTACATTAAATCAAACTGTCCTTATTGTTTACATTCTAGTTAATTTCCACTTACACACTCAGTCGCATACACACACAGCAAGGGCAAAAGATTGTGTGCTGTTCTTTTTCTCTGAATAGATTCTAAGCTACGTTTAAATTCATTCTTAGAAAAATAGCATTGTGTTATTTGAGACACCGTGACTGATAAGAGTATAAAGTTCTACCATACCTACAATGTAGGTTCCTGGTGCTGCCCAGCTGTCATCTGCGTTAGGAGGAAGTACTCTTGGAGGGGTGTTCATGTCTGTCCCAGTAGCTTTTAGAATAGCATTTATTTTTAGACTTGGTTGGAAGAAAGGATACTTTTTCTTACATTCTAGCCCTGTGGGGAGTTGCCCAGTCTCCTTCTTAGCAGTAGTTCAAACTTGTACCGCTGACTCACAAATGTCTCATTTTCTGATTTCTTATTTGTAGAGTGAAGTTATTTTCTACCATTATCACTATGGTAAAATAGTAATTCAACTAGAATATTTAAAGATTGTCAGAGTCCTTAGAATTCAGTAGTCCTTAAACATCATTGGAAGAGCCCTTTTGTAAATAAGGAATATGAGGCAAAAAAGGAAAAGCAGAGATGTTTTAATTATTTTAAGACAGAAAAATTTAATTTTGGAGTTGTTATATGCAATATATTAAGCCAAATATGTTATGTACAGGATGTCATTTATCTGTGTATCAAGCCTATAAAATAGGTACTATTTTCCCGATTTTCCAGATGAGGAAATTATCGCTCAGAAAGTCACACATAGTCCACATTGTAGTATATGGTAGAGCAAAATTTTGAACCCAGGTGTGATTGATCTTGAAAGTGAAAGACTTTAGTGAAACATTTAGCTGCTAAAGGTTATTTTCTGGTAAATGATAACTTTTAAGAGACTTTAAAGCTGACATCTTAGTTCTGAAATTCTTTCTTTGAGGGATTTTGAGCAATGGTGACGTGTATAGTTTATTCAGTGAACATAAAAGTGAACTAAATGCATACAATAATGTGATCTTTTAAATGTGATGACCTCTATGGGGTGCCTGGGTGGCTCAGTCGGTTGAGGGTCTGGTCCGACTTTGGCTCAGGTCACAATCCCATGGTTTGTGGTTTTGAGCCCCGCATGGGGCTCTGTGCTGCTGACAACTCTGAGCCTGGAGCCTACTTCAGATTCTGTATCCCCCTCTCTTTCTACTCCCCTGCTCTCACTCTGTCTCTGTTTCTCAAAAATAAACATTAAAAAAATTTTTTTTTAAGTAATGACCTCTAGAACACCTAGCAGTTATTACTAATTCATTATCATAAGGGTTCTGGTTCTTTGGCATTTAAGATTAGAAATGTTTGTCATATAGTCTAGTTTAGTCTTCTGTAGTATTATGTTACTGGCAGATACATAGCCTGGCAAGTATGACATAATAGCTCGAAACACTTACAGAGATGATATAGTGCATAAATGAACCACATCTTCAGAACTATGTGTTTTTAATACATTTTTTAAAAAGTTTATTATTTATTTTTGAAAAAGAGAAAGTGCGAGCAGGGTAAGAGCAGAGAGAGAGGAAGAATCTCAAGCAGGTTCTGGGCCATCAGTGCAGAGCCCAGTGCGGGCCGCACAGAACCACGAGATCATGATCTGAGCATGTATCAAGAGTTGGATGCCCAATTGAGTGAGCCACCCAGGTGGCCCTAGAACTGTGCTTTTAAAATCAGTTTGTAGATGTCCAGATCTTTCAATAAGATCTTTGCTTTAACTCCGTAATAAGGTGATTTTAGGTGAAAAGAGAAACTTGTAACTTTAGTTAAACCAGATGGTTTGGTGAACATGTTTTAATTTATTTTGCAGTGTCTTCATTGGTTTATAGCATCATATGACTAATAATAGTTCATGCACTTGATTTGTTGGTTGCTTCATTAATTCTCGGCCTTATTGGAAATGATACTGTGAGTTAGAAGATAACTGCAGCAATCCTAATAGGTAACAATGGCTTTGGAATATGGTATTCTATTTCTTCTAGGCTCTTACTTTTCCTTTAGATTTAGAATGATTTCTTTTGATGGCTAAATTTCTCTGGAAGCCTATAAAGCAATTTCACAATTCCTTGCTTTTAATTCCATGGCTGTTCTTATGTCGTCTGCAGAAATTTTTTTGATTTTGGGATCCTCAGTTTTTATGAGCCTGGAAGGATAGAGAGGTAGCATTAATAATTAACCAATGACATGTATACCTATATTATAACCCAGGTCTGTTTTATACTCTGTGACTTCTCATAGGCATCTCGCCCTTAATAATCTGTTATGTATGATACCAAAAAAAATGTATCTTACCAAAAAAGATGAGTATTACTCCATAACCCTGAATGTGTGATCTAGAATACAGGTGAGTCCTTAAAATATTCTTTCAACATAAAGTATAATTTTCACCTAACATACTCTTACCAGTGTCACAAGGATAATAAATTTAATTATGATCAGCAAAGTCTGATATGAACATCACAATCTCAGAAAATTTTATGCAGTATTGGAGTCTAGCCTTTGGGCTGTCTTTATGATCTATGAAATAAATCTGTCTTAACCATGAGGCATGCTAGTACAGGGCTTTCTTGGTATTTCAGTAATTAAACTCTTTGGGATGGAATCCAAGGTAAACCTTTCTTCTACCTGCCTGTATGAGTTTTTTGATGTTCAGGAAGGGCCTTAGAGTACAGAAATGATAGAAAAGTATGTCAGAGTTCCTGGCTATTAGGTTGTTTATTTAAACCTTAAAAACCAATTTTTCCTTAACCTTTGCATTTTACTGAAACATGAAAACTCCCTTAAACAGTCATTTGCATGTTCAAACTCAGTAAATGAAAACCCCTGGAACATATAAAGTATTGTTTGTAAATGTAATATAGTCAATTTCCTTAAAAAACAATCAAGTGATAGCCTAGCAAGATTAAAATGAGAACAAGCAAAACCTTTCTGGACATTTAATTTTAGAAGATATGCTATAGTTTTACTTTCCATTAATGATTAGCTTCTCTTTCCATGCTCTTATATTCAGATATGTATTTTCTTTATTATTAGAGAATCAAATAATTTCTTCCACTCAGGTGTGCTGTCTTTTTCTACCATGGTTCTCTTTTCTACTTCTCTTCCTCTTAAGACAAGATCTTTAGAATACTTTTCCATCCTCTTTCTCTCAGTCCCCTTTGGATACTCTTTTAAACTTACCAGCATCTTACCCCACCCCAACCCCAGTTTTTTGCTCAGATATTTTGATACTTTTTGTCATTTATTCACATTTAATTATATGTATCATTGGTCAGGACCAATGTTGTTTCCTTTTTATCCTCTTCCATCTTCGTGTGTCTGTTCTGGTACATTTGGCTTTTTGTTGGTATTTTCTTGAGTATTTTGTTCACATAAGTTCCATGAATGATGTACTCTGATTTCTTGCCTGTACTCGTGCCTTTTTTTTTTTTTTTTTTTTTTTTTGTAGTTTCTGTCTGAATGCTTGTAACACAGTCTTTTTATCCTTAGTTACATGTATTTTATCCTTAGTTCTTCAGCTTGGAGCTCAGTGACTTTCAATCCATAGATTGAAGTTTTCATGTTAGAACAGAACTTTTTATTATTACTTATTATTTATTTAATTTTCCCCTCTCTTCTATCTACAATAAGTGTCTCATTGTGGAACCTATTTATTACATATCAAGTCTTCCTAATCTGTCCTTTAATCATGATATATTTCTCTTTACATTTTTATTTTTTTGATTTGATGTATTCCTTATACTGTTTATTTAGGCCACCAGTAAAATCTTTAATCTTCCAAATTCAATCTGAGTAGGGAAATAGTTCTTAAGGTTTTTTGTTTTTTTTTTTTTATATAGACATAGCATATGCACTGGTACCTGTAAATAATACATTTGTGTTATTGTCTTCTTTAGCTTTGTGACTATTTATTTAGTGTACATGTGGTATTTTTTCTGACTGAATGGAATTTATGCTTTTAACAACTAAGCTAGATGTCTGCCCTTCTTTGCCTCTTTCCCTTAGCTGTTTTCTTTAGTAGTCCCATGATGCATCTAGTTTCTCGTAGGTGCAGACACCCACATTAGGAGCCCTGGTCCTTCTAATTGATGGTTAAATTTCTTTACAGAGTGATTTTCCAGTTTTTATTAATTCCTTAGGGGCAAATACCTCTTTTGTTGTGGAGAGAAGTGGGAGCGTAGCCTCCTTAGGCCTGTTTTCCTCTTTGGGTTTACCATTCACTGTGGTCCCACTTGCTTATCAAGACCTCTGTCCTGCTGCTTCCACCCATACCATTCTGTTAAGGATTTGTTTCCTTTTATTTAGCTTTCAGAGACTTTTCAGAGACTTGGAGAGAAAAGAGAGATCTCTTTCTTAACATACGTGCAGTCTCGAATTGGAAGTCTACTGGTACTTTTTCCCATGGCTTTAGAGAGGAAACTTCTGAAGAGAACATTCAGTGAGGCAGAGTGTTGTGGTGTCTGTTAGGCAGTCTAGTGTGTCTCTAGAGATGTGAATGGTTTATTTCAGTGTCTTCCTTAGGATGTAAAGTGGAAACTTCCAGGAGAAAACAGCTCGCCACATCTGGAATGACTGAGATGTGTTAGTGCATTTCAGTTTTCCTATCTGCACAACAGGGCTAATAATAGTGTATCAGATAGTAACTAGTTAGAAGATGTAATGGAAGAAAAAGTGCCAATTTTAAGAACAACGGAAATAAAATACCCAGAAATAAATTTAACATTTGACATATTTGAATTAAAAATAAAACATTACTGAAGGACATAAAAGACATTTGGAAGAAATGAAAAGATATACCTTGTTCGTAGCTGGAGATATTCAGCATCATGAAGATGTGAGTTTATTGGGCTGCCTGGGTGGCTTAGCTGGTTGAGTGTCTGACTTTGGCTCAGGTCATGATCTTATGGTTTGTGAGTTCGAGCCCCACATCGGACTCACGGTTGTCAGGGAAGAGCCCACTTTGGATCCTCTGTCCCCTTCTCTCTCTGCCCCTCCCCTGCTCATGCTCTCTGAAAAATAAATAAACATTAAAAAAATTATCAGTTTATTATAAATTTATGTAATAATAACAATTTTTTAAAACCTAGACACATTGATCTTGAAAATAAGTTGATCTTGGCTAAATAACTTCACCAAGGAACTTTGGGAAGAAGAAAAGAAGCAAGGACTAAGTACAACCAGATATTATACTATAAAGTCTCAATAATGAAAACTTTGTGGTGCTGGTACCTGAGTAGAAGGCATAATGGGATAGAATGGAAAGCCTAGAAATATATTCAGACACATAGGAAGACTTAGATATGGTGAAGATGGCCTCTCAAAAGCCCATAGGGACAGTGTGTGCTATTCAGTAAGTACCTTGGGGGAAACTTGGTATGCATCAGTGGAAAATAAAAAAAAATGAAGTCATACCTCATACCAAGAATAAATTCTAAAATGACTAAAGATATGTTTATTAAATGACATCACAAAAATTTTAAAAGAATACGTGGGAAAAAAACATTGGGGGGTCAAGGAAGGTTTTAGAGCTATTCTTTAAAACACAAAACCCTCAAAGGAAAGAGTTGTGAAATTCAACCACATAAAATAGAAAACATCTGCATTACAAAAAAAGGACAAATGACAATCTGGGAAAAATACTTGGAACTCGTATTACAGATGAGGGACTGATCTCTTTAATATATAAAGACCTAAAAATAGGTAAGAAAAGACCAGTAACCCGCTAGAAACAACAGCTTATGTATAAAAAGAATTTTTTCATTATGGAGAATTTGCCTTTCAGATATACTTGCACATATGTATTAATGACATATTTCGAAGCTTATCGTAGCATTGTTTGTAATAGCAAAAGATTGGAAATCATGCAAGAATCCCATCAGTAGGGGACTGGTTAAATAAATTGTGGAACATCTACACAGTGGAGTATCATACAGTGTAAAAACAGCAAAGAAACTCTTTGTAAACTCATGGAAATTTGAAGTATGCTGCAGGAAATACTAGACAACTACATAGTGGTGTGTAGATATGATACTTTTTTATGCAAAAAGTGGATTGTAATAGAGGAATAAATGTATTCTTCCATTTTTGTACACAAAGTAGGATATTTACACATTGCTTTTATACTTAGTGTGGATGTGTTCTTAATATAATATGAAAACATTTATATATATGAATAGATATATTCATAAAGTTTGGAAGAATATATAAGGTGGGGAGTGTAGTGGATAGGAATTGGACAGGATTTTTGTCTGATAAAATTACAGTATCTATTAAGAATTATAGCATATCTGGCATTTTCAGTTGGAAGTGACCACATCTCAATTCCACTGGCTTCAGCAAATCTCTGTTCTGTTTTCACCATCAAAACAGCTGACCCCATTAGTCTTACATATTCAGTTTCTTTATTTTCTGGGAATTCTGGGAATATTGGGTTTATGTAAGCTCTTAATAGTGTATATAAACTATCCGGAACAGAGCTTCTATATTTTAAGGAGCTTTATAATCTAATGTATTAATATCACCTGAAAATAGGAAAATATATAACTCTTTATGACGACAGGTAATGACTATCAGTTACAGACATACCCAGACACCTTGCAACTTCAGTCTTACTTCAGCCATGGGTAAAAGAACACCAAATTCACCACTTTAGGTATATGAACAAGCTCTTCTCTGCAGTGGAATTGAAGCCTGTTCTTTCACAAACAGATATAAATTGAGTGACCAAATTCTCTGTTGTCTGCAATAGAGTAGAGATGCCTGTCTCTATCAGTCAAATATCACCGCATGCTCAGGCCATAAAAAAGACTTCTCGATCATTTCCCATACCATTGGGGCACAATTTATTGGCCATAAGTGTCACAGAACCAGAACCAAACTTAGCAAAGAACCATCAATAAACAAAAACAAAGATTAAGGGAATAGAAGCAGAAAGGTAGAATTCTGTTGCTCCTTGGAATTTACTCCAGGGATCAAGAAAAGATATGCCTGAGTGTAAGCAGTCCCTTAGGGAACGCTTCTCAGGCAATGTGTAGTGTGGACTTCTCTGTGGAATTTAACACTGTCGAGTATAATTTTTCATAAGCCATCAGTAAGACTCATACAAAGATAAAGTGAGTATATGTCAAAGATATAAATAATTTTTAGATGAGGGAGATGGTAAGGCTGGTTCCCACAATTTGAAGAGAGTGGTTTTTTTTTCCTCTTTTTCCTTTTGCTTGAAAATACTGCAGGTCCAAATCCGAGGTTTTACAGAAAACTCTTGTAAATAAAACATTAGATTCTTTAGGTTTTATGGTTGGTAATCTTAACATTCTATCTTTTCTCTTCGATATGCAACTATAATGAATCACTTTAAAGGTAAAATTTGTCCATAATTTAAAAAGCATGGAACAAAAGGATCAATTAAATAAATAGATATTAAGTTTTTATGGAGTTGATTCATTGTTATATAACACAAAATGTATAATATAAACAATTTTTATACCTTTTAAAATATGTAATATTTACCAATATACTTCTTATTTTATACTTTTATTACGGTATAACTTGCATATAATTCACAAATAATGAGTGTATAGCTTGAAGAATTTATATAAATGTATATACCCATGTAAACACAAACCAGTCAAAATATATATTACTTTAGCCCTAAAGGTAACCATTATTCTGACTTCTGTCACAGTAGGTTTTGCTTGTCCTTGAACTTTATATAAATAAAATTACACATATAATAAATATATAATGTGTATTATAATAATATATAAATATAAATAAAGTTATACAATGTACTCTTTTCCCCCTAGCTTTATAGAGCTATAATTGTCATTTAATATTATTTAGGATATTCAGCATGATGATTTGATACGCTTATTTATTGAGAATAGTGTGTACTTTTGTCTGGCTTCTGTTTCTCAGCATTTATGAGGTTCATCCATTTGTTGCACATGGCAACAGTAATTATTTTTCAGTTCTGTGTAGTCTGTTATGTGGAAAATAGTACACTTATATTTGGCTTCTTTTTGCCTTACTGTGTGATACTACTATATAAATACATTTGATTTTTGCCTTTGACCTTGTTTCCTGTGATTTTGCTGAATTATCTTACTCTAATTGCTG
Organism: Panthera pardus; assembly: GCF_024362965.1. NCBI lineage: Eukaryota > Metazoa > Chordata > Mammalia > Carnivora > Felidae > Panthera > Panthera pardus. The sequence continues at coordinate 89,168,270 of NW_026526677.1, forward strand.
AACACATTGTGTCATCTTCAAATAATGAGAGTTCTAGTTGTTCCTGTCTAATTACCTTTTATTGACTTTTCTTGCTTGTTTTAAAAACTAAGACATCAAGTATAGAAGACATTCTTGTCTTGTTCACGACCTTCTTGACCTTGCTTGTCATCAGGAAAGCATCAGTATTTCACCATTAAATATGATGTTATCTGTGTGTGTATTTTAATAACCTTCATCTCTACCTACCTACCTACCTACCTATCTATATTTATATTCACAGAAAACCTGTGAAGAGGTATTAAATTTTACCTGATATATATGATATATGATATATATGTTTGTATTCCTTTATTTTAATCATATGGTCATTATAGCAATTGATTTTAGAATGCTAAAACAGTTTCCTTTTTGGACTAAACTTACTTGGACACTGTGTGTATATCCTTTTTGTAAACCGGTGTTTTGATTTGTTGCTTTATTTAGGGGTTCTGCAGCTATTTTCACGATCATGACCTACAATTTTCTTTTCTATTAATGTCTTTATCAGCTTTTGTTATGAAGACAGTCCTGGCCTCATGAAACAGGTTGGAAAGGGGTCTTCTTTTTATTTTTATACTCTGGAAGAATGTAATATTGCTATTATTTATTCCTTGAATATTTGAAAGAATTCACCAGTGAATCCATTTGGACTTGGAGTTTTCTTACAGATTCAGCTTTTTTAATAGCTATAAGACTATTCAAATGATTTGGTTTCTTATTTCAGTTTTAGTAAGTTGTGTTTTTGAGGGAATTTGTTCATTTCAATGAAGTTCACAAATATGTTGGAATATAGTTGTTTGTAATGTCCTCAGCACCATTTTGTCTGTAGACTTTCTAGTTATAACTCTCTTTTCATTGTTTATATCGTATGTCCTGGTTTTTTCTTGATGAATCTTCCTACAGATTGTCCATTTTGTTAATCTTTCAAAGAATTGGCTTTTGGCCTTGATTTTTCTCTATTATCCACCTGATTTCTGTTTCACTGATTTTTTTGTTTAAATAGTTTTTTCTAGTTTCTACTTTGCTTGGAATAATTTCCTTTTTTTCTAGCTTTTTGTAATGGAAGCTTAGTACATTTGTTTTCAACTGGTCTTATTTCTGGTAACGTGCATTTAGAGGCCTGAAATTTGCTCTGTTTTAGTGGTAGCCCATGTTTTATCTGCCGTATTTTTATGATCATTTAGATAAAAATATTTTCTCATTTTCTTTGTGATTTCATGTATTTGACTCATGGTTATTCAGGTTTTGTAATTTCTATACATCTGGCAGAATTTCTAATTTCCCTTCTTTTTTTTTTTTTAAAGTTTTTTATTTATTTAATTAATCTCTATACCCCATGGGGGACTTGAATTCACAGCCCCAGATCAAGAGTCACATGTTTCCCCAACTGAGCCAGCCCGGTGCTCCTCTTGTTATCTTTCAGTAATTGATATTTATTTATTTAAACAATTTTGTTAATGTTCATTTATTTTTGAGGGAGACAGAGAGGGAGAGAGAGAGAGAGTGCAAGTTGGGGAGGTGCAGAGAGAGAGAGAGAGAGAGAGAGAGAGAGGGAGACACAATCCAAAGCAGGCTTCAGGCTCTGAGCTGTTAGCACAGGGCCCAATATGGGGCTTGAATTCACAAACTTTAAGATCATGACCTCAGCCGAAGTTGGATGCTTAACTGACTGAGCCACCCAGGTGCCCCTAGTAATTGATTTTTAGTGTAATTCTGTATTGGTCACAAATCATTCATTTATGATTTAAATTATTTTTATTTGTTGAAACTTGCTTCATTTTCTAGATTATGGTCTCTTGGTAAATGTTTAACATGCTCTTGAAAAGAATACATACTCTGCAGTTGTTGGGTTTAATGTTCTAGCCTAGCTCAGGTTGCAAAGGTGGGTTGTTCAGATCTCCTATATTCATGATTTTTTTTTTATCTGCTTATTCTATCAGTCATTGAGAAATATCTGTTAAAATTTATGACTAGTTGTGGATTTGGTTATTTTCAGTTCTTTCAGGTTTTTGCTTTATGTATTGTGAAGCTGATATATTGGAATATGTATGTATTTCTTTCACATTAATTTTATATTATGCTGTTTACTTGACACTTTTATCATGAAATGTCCCCCTTTAATTAAAATAATTTTTTAATGTTTAGTTATTTTGAGAGAGAGAGAGACTGAACATGAGTGGGGAGGGGCAGAGAGGGAGGAGACAGAGGCTCTAAAGCAGGTGCCAGACTCTGAGCTGACAGCACAGAGCCTGATGTGGGGCTCGAACTCATGAACTGTGAGATTATGACCTGAGCCACAGTCTGATGCTCAAGTGACTGAGCCACCCAGGCACCCCTACTTATTTTAATTGGAATTTTTAGTCTATTTAATTTTTTTATAAAGGTATAACTTACATACATAATAGTCACTCTCTTAAACAGTTAAGTGTTATTAAGTATATCACACAGTTGCACAACTACCACCACTATCTAGTTCTTAAATATTTCAGGAAGATATCTCTTACTTATTAGTTCAGACCTACCTCAGAGATATTGTGGGTTTGGTTCCAGACCACTGAAATAAAGTGAATACCACAATAAAGTGGATCAAATGAATTTTTTTTGGTTTTCTAGTGCATATAAAAGTTATGTTTGCACTATAGATGGCTGCTGACTGATCAGGGTGGTGGTTGCTGTAGGTTGAGGTGGCTATGGCAATTTCTTTTCTTTCTTTCTTTTTTTTTTTTAAGTTTATTGATTTATTTTGAGAGAGAGAGCACAAGCCGGAGAGGAACAGAGAGAGAGGGAGAGAGAGAGAATCCCAAGCTGTGGGGCTCGAACTCACGAACCATGAGATCAGGATCTGAGCCAGAATCAAGACTTGGAAGCTTAACCGGCTGAGCCACCCAGGCACTGTTGTGGCACTTTCTCAACATAAGACAGCAGTGAAGAAGGTTGCATCAATTCAGTCTTCCTTTCATGAACAGTTTCTCTGTTGCATGTGATGCTGTTTGGTAGCATTTTACCCCTAGTAGAACTCCTTTCAGAATTGGAGTCAGTCCTTTCAACCCCTGCTGCTGCTTTCTCAACTAAGTTTATGTGATACTCATAATCTTCTGTTGTCATTTCAGCAGTCCTAACAGAATCTTCCTCAGGAGTACATTCTATCTCATGAAACCGCTTTCTTTGCCCATCCATAAGAAGCAACTCCCTATCTATTCAAGTTTTACCATGAGATTGTTGCAATTCAGTCACATCTTCAGGCTCTACTTCTAAATCTAGTTTTCTTGCTATTTCCACCACATCTGTAGTTACTTACTCAAGTCTTGAAACCTCTCAAAGTCATCCATGAGGGTTGGAATCAACTTTTCTAGACTCCTGTTCATGTTGATATCTTGACCTCTTCCAGTGAGTCAAATGAACATTTCAGTGGCATCTGGAATGGTGAATCCTTTCCAGAAGATTCTCAGTTTCCTTTTCCCAGATCCGTCCAGAGGAATCACTATCTATGGCAGCTATAGCCTTATGAAATGTATTTTTAAAATAAAACTTGAAAGTTGAAATTACTCCTTGATCCAAGGGCTGCAAAGTGGATGTTGTATAAGCAGGCATGAAAACATTAATTTTATTGTACATCTACATCGGACCTCTTGGGTGACCAGATGCATTGTCAATATTTTGAAAGGAATCTCAACAGTAGGTCTCAACAATGGGCTTAAAATATTCAGTAAATCATGTTGTAAACAGATGTGCTGTCATCCAGGCTTTGTTGTCCCATTTGTAGAGCACAGGGCAGAGTAGATTTAGCATAACTCCTAAGGGCCTTAGCATTTTCGGAATGGTAAATGAGCACTGGCTTCAACTTAAAGTCGTCAGGTATGTTAGCCTGTCCTTTGAAGCAAAGCACTAACCTCTCTTTTCTGGCTGTGAAAGTCCTAGATGGCGTCTTCTTTCAATTTGAGGGTGTTTTGTCCACGTTGAAAGTCTGTTGTTTTGTGAAGCTACCTTCATTAATTATCTTAGCTAAATCTTCTGGAGAACTTGCTATATATATAGCTTCTACATCAGCACTTGCTGCTTCACTTTTTACTGTAACAGAGATGGCTGTAAGATGAATTAACTTCTGCCAGCTTCAAACTTTTCTTCTGCATCTTCCTCACCTCTCTCAGCTTTCACAGAATTGAGAGTTAGGGCTTTCCTTTGCATTAGGCTTTGGCTTTAAGAGATTGCTGTGGCTGGTGTGGTCTTCTATCCAGACCACTAAAATTTCCCCCTTATGAGCGATAAGGCTGTTTTGATTTTTTATCATCCATGTGTTCACTTGAGTAGGAAATGCAAGAACTTTTCCTTTGCATCCACAACTTGGTTGGTTAGCACAAGAGGTCTACCTTTTGGCTTGGCGTGGCTTTTGATATGTTTTCCTCACCAAGCGTTATCATTTCTGACTTTTGATTTAAAGTGTGAGACATTCGACTGTCTTTCACTCGAACACTTATAGGCTGCTTTAGAGTTGTTGATTGGCTTAATTTGAATATTGTTGTGTCTTGGGATAGGGAGACAAGAAGAGAGGGAGAGATGGGGGATGGCTGGTTGGTGGAGCAGTCAACACGATGGCCAGTTGGTGGAGGGACCAAAAAACACACACGTATTACGTTTGCCACCTTTGGGGTTCGTGGCACCCCAAAACAATTACAATGATAACATTAGAGATAACAGACCACAGATCACCATAACAAGTAGAATAATAATGAAAAGTTTGAAATACAGAGAATTACTACAACGTAACAGAGACATGAAGTGAGCAAATGCTGTTGGAACCATGGTGCCTATGTACTTGCTCCACACAGGGTTGCCACAAGCTTTCAATTTGTAAAAAATACAGTACCTGTGCAGTGTAATAAAGCGAAGGGCAGTGAAATGAGGTATACTTGGAGTAATTTGTGATGTCTTCCTCTCCCTAGCCCCTGGCAACTACCAGATATACTTTCTGTGCCCCTGTGAATTTGACTGTTCTGGATATTTTGCCTAAATGCAGTCATACAGTAGATGTTCTTTTGTGCCTTCTTTCACTTAGCATGTTCTAACCGTTCATTCTTGTGTAGCATGAATCAGCACTTTATTCTTTTTTGGTTTTGTGGTTGAATAATATTTTATTGTGTGGGTTTGGTGATTTTGTTCATTCTTTGGGCGATGAGCATTTTGGTTGTTTCTATTTTCTGACTATTATAAATAATACTGGTATGAATACTCATGTATAAATTCATGGTGGACATATGTTTTTATTTCCCTTGGTTACATTATCTAGGAACAAAATTGCTGAATTATATGGTATTTCTGTTTAATATTTTGGGAAACTGCCAAACTGTTTTCTACAGTGACTGCATCATTTAAATTTCTACCAGCAAATATTTTCTTATTTGTCTTTTTAGTTGTGCCTTTATTTTTCCTTTCTCCGCTTTCTTTTGGATTAATCAAGTATGTTTGGTTTTTTTTTGTTTTTTTTTTTATTGAGATGGAGAGAGAGAGTGAGCAAGCAGGGGAGGGGGGCAGAGACAGGGAGAGGGAGAATCTTAAGGAGGCTTCATGCTCAGCACAGAGCCTGGTATGAGGCTCAATCTCATGACCTGAGCTAAAATCAAGAGTTGGATGCTTAAACGACTGAGGCACCAGGTACCCCAAATATGTTTTATTATTGTTTTATGTATTTACTTATTTTGAGAGAGAGAGAGAGAGGGAGAGAGAGACTGACCCAGAGAGACTGCACACGCATGAGCAAGGGAGGGGCAGGGAGAGAGGGAGAATCCCAAGCAGGTTCCAAGCAATCAGTATGTTGAACCCAGTGTGGGGCTTGAACTCATGAAACTGCGAGATCATGACCTGAGCTGAAGTTGGATGCTTAACCGACTGAGCCACTCAGGTGCCCCAAGTATGTTTTATTTTAACAGATTTCTCCTCTATCAACTTTCTAGTTACACATTTATTTACTGTTCTTTTACTGATTATTGTAAAGATTGCAACATATATCTGACTTACTGCATTCTTTTCTAAAATAGGGCTTATTTTATTTCCCAGCCAGTAGAGAACTTCTATACTGATCGACTGCACATGTCTCTCCTATGTGCTTTTTTATGTGTATTGTAAATCTCATCCATAGGGTATGATTGTGTTATGTCAGTTTAAAACATTACTTACATTTTCCAACTTTTTCCTTCATTGTTCTCTTCGTGAATTTTTGTAGTTCTGTGATCAGTTTCCTTCATTTAGAAGAACTCTGTTTCTTTTACTGCAGGTCTCCCAGTGGTAAATTTTTTATTTTTTTTAGAATTTTTTAAAAAGTTTATTTATCAAGAGAGAGAGAGAGGGAGCGCACAAGTGAGCACACAAGTAGGGGAGATGCAGCGAGAGGGAGAGAGAGAATCCCAAGCAGTCTCTATACTGTCAGTGCAGAGCCCCATGAGGGGCTTGAACTCAGCACGAAAATCATGACCTGAGTCAAAACCAAGAGTCGGATGCTTGACCAACTAAGCCACCCAGGCACCCCTCCTGGTGGTAAATTTGTTCAGCTTTTCTTTGAAAATAATTTATTTTCTCTGCTTTTTTAATGGGTGATTTTAGAGGATTCTTCGTGGGCAGTATTTTTTCCTCTTGCTATGTTGAAGGTTTACTACTTTATCTTTTCATTTTCATTGAAATGTCCTCCCACATTTTTGTTGCATCTTTGAAGTCAACTTGTCTTTTATTCTCTGGCTGCTTTTTCTATTAAGTGTTTAGTTACTTTTTTAGCACTTTGAGTAAAATATGCCTAACTTGTTTTTTTATCCTGCTTGAGGTATGTGGGACTTCTTGAATCTCTATTTTGATGAATTTTATAAGTTTTTAGCTAGCTATTCTGTTTCAGATATTGGTTTTGCCTTGTTTTCTCTTTCATCATCTCCCTTATGTCTAAGTTGGCAATTTAGACATATTTGAGACCTTTTTAAGCAGTCTCATGTTTTGTGTTGTGTATTTCCTTTTTCTCTGTGTGCTTCAGTGTGGATGTTTTCTATTGAACTGTCTTCCAGTTTACCAATTTTCTCTTTAGCCATGTGAATTATTTTATTAAACCCATCTAATGAGTTCTTAATTTCAGATACTGCATTTTTCAATTTTAGGATGAGCATTTGATTGTTTTTCAGATTCCAGTTGTGTCTTAAAATTCTTCATTGTTTCATACAGGTTTAAAACATTTTATTGAATGTATTAATATTGAATATATTAATCATGAATTTTTTTTAGCATATGATTAAAAACTTGATAAAACCTGGTAAGGATTTAACTGATTTCTTCTTAGCAGCTTTCTTCTTTTCTGCTTTGCTCCAAATAAGCAATTGCTTGCGATCCAGCTCATCTTAGAGTTTCCTGTCTTTCTTTAGAGTTTATCTAGTTGCCTCAGTTTTTAAAAAATGTTTATTTATTTTTGAGAGAGAGAGAGAGAGAGAGAGAGAGAAACAGAGCATGAATGGGGGGGGGGGGGTAGAGAGAGAGGGAGACACAGAATCCGAAGCAGGCTCCAGGCTCTGAGCTGTCAGCACAGAGCCCAATGTGGGGCTCAAACTCACGAACCCCAAGGTCATGACCTGAGCTGAAGTCGGATGCTTAACTGACTGAGCTACTCAGGTGCCCCATAGTTGGTTAGTTTTCTGATGGATTCAAGAAAAGTTATGATTTTTTAGGCTTTCTTTTTGTCTTGTTTGGCTGGGAACAGTGCCTCTTACAGCTTCCTCTACATCATAAGCAGAAGCCAGAACTCCATCATAATAATTTTAAAGCCCATTCTGGAAATTCTAAAATCTGAATCAAATGTGAGTCTTTGTTTTTTTACATTTTCCTCCTAATTTTTAGTCATTTGTTCCTGTTTTTTACAATTGTTTTTCACTTTTTAAAGCATGCCTTGTAATGTTTATTGGGTATTAGAGTGGTTAAAATATTTGCAGAAGGCTTGTCGAATGTTATTTTCCTCTGAAGAGCGTTAATTTTTTTTTCTGGCAGTTCTGATGCTTTTATAAAGTCTTGGTTTTTGGCTTTGTTAGAGTTCATCCATTGGCAGTTTGACCTTACTCCTAAGGCATGACTTTTCTGGAGTCTCAAGAACTGAGGGTGCCTTTTCTTTTTTCAGTACTCCTCCATCTTGACACAGCTTGTTTGCCAGCCTCTGTCTCTACAGTATGACTGGGCTGCTGAGATCCCCTGTTGGTTCTTTAGTTGCCCATCACCTGATTTTGGATGGGTTTCTCAGCATGTTTTCCTACATATTTGTAGACTTAGGAATCAGTTAACAGTTTCCGGGGGGGGAATTTCTATGTAGATTTATGGGTTCTGTTTCTACACGTTTTCTTAGGGGTCATTTTTCACCCTGAAGCCCCACCCTGCTTTGGCACCTGCAACCTCCAACCTCTGCCAGCTTAGTTCAGTTAGACCACAATATTATGTTTGGGCTTTATTTCCCATTATTGATTTAGACAATCTCTTATACAAAAGTAATGATTAAATGTGGAATTTGCTTGATGGGTTCTCAAAGAACGTAGCCCCAGAACTCTTACCTGTATTGATTGCTTTCCTGCACCTTTAGACAAGTTATTTTGTATGTTTTATTTAGCATTCATAGCTGTTCTCAAGAGTGCTAGTTCAATGCACTGTGCTTCATAAATTGGAGCCAGAAATACCATATTCTGGAATTGTGGTAATACTGGAATTTTACTAATGCTTAACACCTTTCCATTAATATTGGTGGCTGCTGCAAATCTTTGCCAGGTTCCTACTGTGTTAAACAGATAAAATCAGTTCTTATATAACAGTTACCATAGACCATGAAGGTTAGCTACTTATTAACTTTACTTTTATCTTTTGGAATAAAAGAAGGTGTTTAGTACATCAGGAAAGATCTCTGAAAGCCAGAGTACAAATGGGGAATCAATACTAACCATTAAAGGTCTTAATTAAACTTCATACTGACATAAGCTTCTATTTTTTGAATTATAGTCATTGGAAGGTTTTCATAGAATTGGGAGTTCTTATCATAGTTTCTCATGTTTTTATCTCCAGGAAGATGAAGTCCTCAGTACATTCTGAAGAGGATGATTTTGTTCCAGAACTACATAGAAATGTTCACCCTCGAGAGCGGCCTGATTGGGAAGAAACACTTAGCACAATGGTAAATCAATTTTATGCATATGTATCTGTGTATATTTTACTTACGTAAGGAGAAGGGGCTGATGAATCTTTAAAAAAATTGTTTTTTGTTACTTTGTTAATTTATTCAGGAAATATCTATTGAGCAGATAATCTATTCCAAGCAATGTTTAAAACTCTGTGGGCAGAGTCTTGAAAAAAACATGCCAATTTCCTACCTTTGTGGTGCTTATATTTTAATGGGGTAGGACGAGAAGGAAACAATTAAATATATAATATGTCAAGTGATGGGAAGTGCTATTGTAGACAATTAATTGTAGAGTAGTGGGGTTACAGAGTAGGAGGATTGGAAAACCATTTACAGAGAAATGGTTTGGATGGATGGAGAGCTGATCATGTAGTTTCTTGTGGTCCATTATAAAGACTTAGGTTTCTTATGCTGAGTGAGATGGGAAACCCCATTGGAGGATTTTTGGTTGAGAAGTCACATGATCTGGCTTGAACTTTTAAAGGAAATCTCTGGTTTTTGTTTATAGGCTAAAGGGGGAGGCAAAAGAAGAAATAAGGAGACCAACTAGAAGGTTATTATAATAGGTGAACAGTAATGATAGCTTGAACCATCCTGGTAGATATGGTGGAAAATGGTTAGATTCTGGAGAGAGTTTTACAAAGTCTACTATTTTTGCTGATGAATGGGATATAGAGTGAGCTACAGATAGATCAAAAATGGCGTCAGGTGTTTTGGCTTGATCAACCTGAAGACTGGAGTTTACATTTCCTGAGATACTGGAAAAGCAGTTTTTGTTGGGGTCTGATTAGGAAAATCCTATGCAATGTAGTTTTCCACATGATAAGTTTGAGATGCATGTTTAATCTATTATAACTTTTTGCAGCTCAGGTCTGTGAACAGTGACATTTTTTTTTCTTATGGAGAATAACATTTTACTTAATTGTAGTTAAAAGTTAGTGTTTTTTATCATCAAAATTGAATGCAGATACTCATCTGTCAATGCTGGTCTATAATGAGATTTTACAATTTTATTTTTGAAAATGTCTTTTCAATCAGGTACTGCCAAATGCTGACATCCGTTCGTGAGCAAATGATTTTAATTGAGCATATTTATCGCTTAAAGGGCATTTATAGAATTCTATTAGATTCTTCTCTTGTTATTTACCTTTTAGCATAACATTATATTACAAACTTCCGGTGGAAGGTTAGGGTGAAGCTCCTCATTTGCAAAGTTAAATGGATTTTGTAGTATGGAAATATACTTTGCGCTTGTATTGTGGTCAGAAAAACTGTACTGGAACTGTAGTTTGAGCTCTGAAAATATATTCACTGCAAATTTATGTGGTAATAGAGATCTTTCTTCTTGTTTTAGTGTTTGATAGCTTGATAAAAATATATGGCAGCTCATGATTGTGACTCTGACATTTATCACAGTGTAAATTTCTCATAAGCTATGTTTTCTTTGTAATTTTAGGTTAAATTGATCAAGAAATAGCATCAAATCTACAGCAAAAACTAATTATGAAAGCCATTTAGCATTCAGTAACAGAGGTTGAAAATATGTCCAACTGAACCTTTTCTGTTTCTTATTTATTTATTTATTTATTTATTTATTTATTAATTACCAAAAATCTGTATAATGCATCTTAGTGGATTCCACTTCAGGTTGTACTGAATCAATGTTTGTTGACTTTATTTGAGAATATTGTTGGCTTTGATTGTCCCATGAAGACTGTACATTGGGACTAATTCTTCACTCACTTGGAACTCAGCATTGACTCCTCAACAACTGAGCAGTATTGGCTGCATTTGTTGACTCATCAAGAGTTAAGGAAAACCAGTTGAAATCATTTGCATTCTTTGTAAACTGACTCTTGATTTCACTCTCAATGACCTCAACTCTTCAAGCCTGTACTTACCAAAAGGCTTTTGTTTTCTCTGGATTTCTTTGCTGTAGTCAAACATGATTTAAGTGATTCACCATTGGTCACTGGCTTTCTTGGTCTGCCAACAAATGATCTACTTGGGAATTTACTCTGGATGCAGTCTTGTTTTTATTTTTATGAAGGAATTCTGTGTGAGGCTTTGCTCATTTACTCTGTTTTAGAGTTTTCTGACTTTTCAGATTGTTGTTTTCCTATGAGTTGAGAATACTGTGATGAGTGCATAGTTTGGTAATGTTTGATTTGTAGTCTTTCTGCACAGCTGTAGTGCCAGTGCATAAGAAACACAGTGTTTTGCCATCTTATTTTATAATGAAACCCATGTTCTCCTTTGCCTTAAAAGCATGACATTCAGAGTCCACTTATCTCTTTGCTTATTTTTTACATGTGTATAGATAGGTAATTTAAAAAATGTGGTATGGTGATAATGTGGAACTAGAAATGCTGTGGAGTTATAACTCAGTAGTGCAGTTTAGGGTGTGATGAGCAGCAGTATGAATCAGTGAGAATGCCTCATAAAGTCTCTTTCATAGCTACTCAGTTCTGTCATTGTAATATGAAAGCAGCCATTAGATAACACATAAGTGAGCGTGGCCGTGTTCCGATAAAACTATTTATGGACACATTGGAGTTTCATGTAATTTTCATATGTCATTGGATGATCCTCCTTCTTTTGATTTTTTTTTCCCCCCAAACATTTAAAAGTATAAAAGTCACCTCTAGCTTATGGGCTGTACAAAAACAGGCATTGGGCTGGGTTGGCTCTAATTTTTATGTGTACTTATTTATTTTGAGACAGACAGCACACATGTGCATGCATGAGTCAGGGAGGGGCAGAGAGGGGCAAGCAGGCTCTGCCCAGATGATGCAGATGTGGGGCTCAGTCTGATGAACTGTGAGATCATGACCTGAGCTGAAATCAAGAATCAGATGCTTAACTGACTGAGCCCCCCGGGCTCCCTTGGGTTGGCCCTAGTTTTGGGTCCTGCCTTATATAATTATAACGTAAGATGTAAGGCTCTCTGAAATATTCCAGATAGAAAAGGATTCTATTTTAATTCTCACAGTATGTTGTTCATATCTGTGTCTGAATACTTAATCTCATTCTAGTTATTTATGGTTGTTACCTCCTTTTATTATATTGTGAGTTTTTTGAGAAGGGATAAAGATAATCTTGTATTCATTTTATTGAAGGATAAACTTTAAAAAAGGATATAATCATGACTTGCTTACAAATATAAAATGAACACATGCCTGAGATATTTAACTCATTAATTAATGAAGGAACCAGTCAAGTGTTATAACTTGATTCAAAGGAGATTTGGTTCAAAGGAGAATTCAAAGTGCCTTACTGTTAAGAGATTAATCATGCTAAAATAGATGCAAATGGATGCAAAAACTGGCAAAACTGCTTAGTTCCACTGGACACAATTTGCATTTCTATGGACGGGAATTATTTGTACTATTAGTTTTCTGCAAGTTAACTTCTCTGCAGGGATGGAAAATAGCCTCAGCAAAGACAAGTCCCACACCCCTATTTAAGTCAAGGAATTCCTAGAGGTACTGGACTTCCATTGAAAAGATATTCAATAATTTGGTTTGCTAATAGTATATGGAAACACAACTGTTTTAATGACTTTGTATTCTGAAACTTTACTGAGCTTATTAGTTCTAACAGTTTTTTGTTGGAATCTTTAGGGTTTTGGATATAATATGTAATCTAGAAATAGTTACAATTTTACTTCTTCCTTTCTGATTTGGAGGTCTTTTATTTCTTTTTCTTGCTTAATAGCTCTGGCTAGGATTTCCACTACTGTTTTGAATAGACATGATGAGAGTGGACATTTTTGTCTTCCTTGTCACTGAGTATGATATTAGCTCTGGGCTTGTCATATATGGCCCTTATTATGTCATTTATATCATCTGTATTGAGAGTTTGTGTCATAAATGGATGTTGAATTTTTTCAAAAGCTTTTTCTACATCTATTGAGATGCTGATTTGATTTTTATCTTTCATTTTGTTAAGGTGGTGTGTCATGTTGATTGATTTGTGGATGTTGAATTAACCTATGATCCCTGAAATAAATCACACCTGATTATAGTGTATGATCCTTATAATACACTGTTGGATTCAGTTTGCATCTATGTTCATCAGGGATATTGTCCTGTAATTTACTTTCTTGTGGTGTTCTTGTCTGCTTTTGATATCAAAGTAATGCTGGCCCTGTATAATCAGTTTGAGAGTGTTCCCTCATACTTTTTGAGAAGAATTGGTATTAATTCTTCTTTAAATGTTTGGTCAAATGTGCTAGTGAAGCTATCTGATCCCAGACTTTTATTTGCTGGGAGGTTTTTGATTACTGATTCAATCTCCTTACTAATAATTGATCTGTTCTAAATCATTTTTAAAATTAAGACAACAGCAGGGGCGCCTGGGTGGCTCAGTCAGTTAAGCAGCCAACTGTGGCTCAGGTCATGATCTCACAGTTCATGGGTTCAAGCCCCGCATCAGGCTCTGTGCTGACAGCTCAGGGCCTGGAGCCTGCTTCAGATTCTGTGTCTCCCTCTCTCCCTGCCCCAACCCCACTTGCATTCTGTTTCTTTCTCAAAAACAAACAAAAAAAAATTTAAAAAAATTAAATTAAAAAAAAAATTAAGACAACAACAAACCCTAAAGTAGCTCCCTATCCTGTGGTTTATGGCTTATGGTTTATGGTGTATAATTTATTTATTACTCTTAATAAATTTATAATTAAATAAATAGCTATAAGTATTGTAAAAAATCTAATAAAAAACTATAGTTTTTCTAAATTAGTAAGTGAAATATTTATTTGCAATTATTTAACAATAAAATCATTTAGTGAAAAAAATTAGGATCTTAAAAAAATGAGATAAAAAAACCCAAAAAGAGGGAGAATCTTTAAGTAGTTTTGAATATTCTAACTAAAACCACCTTATATCATACTTCTTAGTGTTTCATTATATATTTTATTTTTAGTTTTAATTATATCTGTAATCTCAGAATGGATCCTGTTAATTCTCAAGGTTTTTGTTTTTGTTTTCTTTTTTTTTGTTTTTTTTTTGTTTGTCTTTTTGTTTTGTTTTGTTTTGTTTGTTTTGGTGGTGGTGTTTTTAGGAACAGTTTCTCACTTGAGGGTCTGTTTCTAATCAATGTGTTCAAGGCTAATGGCTAAAGCAGGTCATGTTGTAGTAAAGAAGTTGTTATTGACAAAATAAAAATGGTCCTTGGTGAAAATACTCATAGATGCTAACAACCAGAGCCATGAAAATTAAAACAAGTTATAAATTTTGAACTTCCAAAATACCTAAAATTTTATGAAGGAAGATAACAAGTTAATGCTCAGTGTTGTTAACATTGTATGTGTGCCCCTACAAATGCCATCCCCTTTCCCTTTCTCATACACAAACACATGTGTGCTTGGCTCTTGTGTGTGTGTGTGTGTGTGTGTGCACACATGTTCTCTCCCGTGTGCACATACTCCCTGTCTCTCACGCACACACAGACAATCACAGTCCCAGTCACTCACTCCTGAAGGGTTGGTTGGCTTTTTCCCCTCTGTATCTCTTCTTCCCACCTGCTAAATGCAGGCATTCACAGGGGTCTGTATTTTGTTTCTTTATGCTTGTTTCTTCCCACTTCTTTACTATTCCTGCAGATTTGACTGTCATCTCTCTACAGATGACTTCATGTCCCATATCTCTAGCTCCGTAAGAATTCATTCCCCACTGGAAGGTCCTAGAGAAACTGTGAGTTATAGATTTTCACTAAATCTCTGTTTTCCTTCTCTCAGAAATGAGTTTCTTCCTTTTAACTTGACGGTTTATGGTAAGAACACTAACTTTATTCCAGTCACTCCGGTTCAGAATCCTTGCGTTTGTTATAAATCATTTTGCTCTAGTCACATGGCCTCCTTGCTCTTTCTCAAATATGTCAAGTATTCTCTCACTTCAGGGCCTTTGTATTTGTGTTCTCTTCTTCTGGAAAGTGCTTTCTCTACACAATCTGCAAAGCTTGCTCTTTTCCTTCTGTCTGGTTTCCTCGAATGTTACAGTTAAGTGCTGCCTTTACTCACCCTCTTAGAGAAAATAATAGCCCAGCCTTCCTCTTTTTTTGTACTCAGCTTGAATTTTCTCTGTAGTACTTGCAAATGTAATTTGTATCATTATTATCTCTCTTTTCCATTAGATTTTAAGCTCCTTGAGTACAGGGACTGTCACTTTTGTTAACTGTTTCATCATCTGTGTAACTCTGAGTAAACTCTTAGTAAAATACTTTTTGAATGAATGAAACTGTCATTCCTGGACAAGTAGAAACACTTGTTTTTCCTTGAAAATGCCTTAAATTTTCCTGCTTCATTATCTCACTTGTCAGATGTTAATATCTTCTTTCTTTTCTTTTTTATTTTCTGTTCTTTTATTTTCTATTCTCTCTCTTTTTTTCTTTTCTCTCCTTCCTTTTTTTTAAGACAAAAGTTGAGACCATTGGTACATTTTTCTTAACTTTTCGAAAGTACCCTATGTATCTGGAGCATTTCCTCCGTCTGTTGCCTGCTTTCTAAAGAGGAATGAGGATTGGTGAAAACAGCTGGATTATTTCTTCCTGAATAATCTTGAGCAAGAGGTAATTTTGGAGGAGGTCTGTATTTTGTTTATTGCTCCTTTTATTAATAGTTGTCCACTCTGTTTGATACTTACACTGGTTCCTTTTACCCATAGAGCTGTAAAAAAATTGCAGTTTGAGTAAAAGAAAAAAAAAAAGTCTTTGCAAGTGTTCTTTAGGTGAATGTCTTTAGCTCCTTTATTACAGTGTGATGTTTAACAGTTTAGTTTTGACTGAATTTTAGTTATAACTAGAGAAACCGGTGATGTTTATCATTTCACAGCCTTTAAGAGCTGGATGTTTTGTTTAGTTTTGCTTTCTGAATAATCACAAATGCAACCATTGATTAATATGCAAAGCCCAGGTTTTGAATTTGTGCCAGTATATTCAGAGCTCTTCAATAAACAACCCCAAACCCACCCCATTCCACAGTGCATCCTTTTCTGGCTGAAGATTGTGGGAATTCTCTGGCATGAATCAAGTGGCATTAATTATTGAAGATAATTAATGGTCTGCTGAGTGTTCTGAGATATGTATTAGGTGAACCATATGAAATTGTTAGTTTTATACATTAAAGAAGCTCAAAATTGGAAGTTTTACAAGTTTAAGCATAAAATCTTTTGAATTGTTGAGCTGATCTCAAACCCAGTATTTTATTGTTGATTATTAAACTGAAAACTACAGTTCACCCTTGATCAACACGGGTTCGAACTGCACAGATCTACTTGTACTTGCATTTTCTTTGAGAAATACAGTATGGTACTGCAAATCTATTTTCTCTTCAGTGTGATTTTCTTAATAACATTCCCCCTCCCAGCTTATTGTAAGAATACAGCACGTAATACATATAAATACAAAATATATGCTAATTGACTATTTTATCATAAGGCTTCTGGCCAGCAGTAGGCTATCAGTAGTTAAGTTTTTGGGCGTCAGAAGTTAAGCTGCAAGCTTAAATTTTTGACTGTGCCAGGAGTCATCATCCTTAATCCCCATGTTGTTTAAGGGTCAGTTGTACATTCGAAATATTGTGCTTTTGAAGGGGTTAAGTGATCTAGATGTTACTTTTAATGATAGAATTTGTTATATAGCTTTCCAAAAAAATTATTAAACTTACGAAACATTCAGGGAGAAAGTACATAAAACATACAGTTAGGGGAATAGTGATTCTTGTAGATCTGAACAGGAGTGTCATGGGTAGTCTAGGATCTTGCTATGTCTTTCTTTAATAGAAACTTTCCAGTGAAGTATCTTCCGCATTTGTGGTTCTTTCTTCCCTTCTGCCATTCTTTTGTTTATACCCTACCTTTTTTCAGAAAGAATTTGTATTTTTTATTCTATATTCTGTATTTAAATATTACATGCAAATTTTTATTAGTAGATCTGTTGTACAAAATTCAAATGTAGAAACAGATTAGTATCAGTTTCTAGCAGCAATGAAGACTGGCAATAATTTACCTGAATAAAGTCCCTATAAAGGCAATGTTATACTGTTTTTAAATTTTCCTAAGAAGCTTAATATACAATATCTGGCAAATTTATGTACAACGATGGAACCCTGGATGTTCAGTCCATTAAATACCTGCTGAATAAGGAGGATTATCTTGTAATGATTGGAACAAACAGGAGTCAGATGAAGGAGAGATGAATCTCCATTATAGACAAGTATAAATTTCAGAATATCTAATGATTTTGCTGATATGTCAGTGTGTTAATTTTTACGTTGATTCCAGATGTTGCCTGGTAGGGGCTTTGTGATTATTATAGCAATGGTACTTGGTAATAACTTTTCCTAAATTATTTTAAACATTGCCCTGAATATTTTTTTTTTCTTGGTGTTAATTGGTTCTCTCTGAAGAGACATTATTTTGCAGTAGAATTGAACTTAAAGGCAACTTCTTCCCTGTGAAGGAACTGGTTTTATAATCACTCTTAGGAATCATAGATTTTTTTGCTTTAGTAATCTCACTCAATTGTTACCAGTCAAAATAGAAAATTAAGTAGGATAATTATATAGTTTACTCCTGGGGCTTACTTGATGGTTGTTTGTATGCTTTTGGAGGGGAGTTATCCTTGTACATAAATCTACCTGCCTCCTTTGATTTCAGAGTGTTTTTTAGCATTTGCACATTAGGAGTTCAGTTCTAAATACCATATTGAAGGAAATAAGTGAAGAAAATTATGTAATTTGTTTTTAACATTGAGGGTATTTTGTTGTATCAAAAATTCTTTTGAAGATATTCACACAGATAACTCAGGTCATTAAATTTCTTGGTAATATACTTTAAAAGTCATTTCAGTGATACTGTTGTTCAACATAGTATACTGTAGATTTAATAGATTTAGCTTTTCTGTAGTATTGGGATAATTATTATTACATTTCCCCTCTTTGTCTCTTGCTTCTTTGTAAGAAAGGGAACAATACTTAGACCGATTAAAATTTAAAGTTTCTATAAACATGTTTCATTTCAGAGATTTATTCCATGTACGTCTTACAGTTAAACTACGGTCGAGTCCAGAAACTGACAGTCCTGTTTGCCTTTCTTGACAGAACAGATTTCATATTCAGGTCTTGTTTTTTTAGTTAGCCGTGTATATGTTAATGCGTATGTATTATGTACAGATTTTCCCTTGACTGATGATGGGGTCATGTCCTGACAAACTCATTGTAAGTCAAAAATATTCTAAGTTGAAAATGCAGTTGGTGCATCTAACCCACTGAACATCATAGCTTAGCCTAGCCTATCTTAAATGTGCTCAGAACGCTTACGTTAGTCTACAGTTGGGCAAAATCATTTAACCCAAAGCCTGTTTTATAATAAAGTGTTGAATATCTCAGTGGGTTTATTGTATATGGTATGGAAAGTGAAAAGCGGAATGATTGTGTAGGTACAGAGCCAGTGCTTATCCTCATGATCCTATTGTTGACTAGGAGCTGTGATTCACTACTGTCGAGGGTCACGAAAAGTATGCCACTGCATATTGCTAGCTCAGGAGAAAAAAACTCAAAGCTTAAAGACAGTTTGTACTGAATGTGAATTGCTTTCACAGCATCGTAAAGTCAAAAAGTTGTAAGTCGAGCCATCTTAAGTCAGGGACTGTCTGTATACGTATGCAGTTCTACCAACAAAGCTCCTACGTTTTTTGGGTTTTTTTTCCTGTTTAAGAGGCCAAAGATCCTTCCCTTTACTACTGTATTTTAAGCAGAAATGCTATATTTCATCATCATCATATCAAGAAACATAATTTATAATATTATTCTAAAGCTGTTGTGCCTTCTTTCAAATTCTGAGTGCAAATAAAAAGAATATATTAAATAAGATTTGAATCTGTTAAAGGAAAAAAGTAAGAAGTAACAGAAAGTTACCATTTTTTCCCCTGAATCTTTTTCACATGCTTTTTTGCTAGCCTTGTGCATAAAGAGAATCTTGATCTAGGCTTCCTTTACTCACATATCTTGTGTTTGGATTTTTTGTTCTTTGAAGAAAAGGGCATTTTGGTAACAGCATATTCTTACACTTGGTTGCATTTTGATGTTCTTTGTGAATGCTTATTTGGTGATATTATTGTTAATTTTCTATAACAGTTTCAGAACCATCTTTGTTGTTCTTAAGTATTAACTACTCATTTTGAATAATTTGCCTTTATGCCCAGTTACACATTTAATATTACAATCTTGCTTTTTCAGTTGATTATATATGTGTATGTATGTATATGTACCTATGTGTCAGTATGGGTGTTATTTGGTTGCTGTACCTTTTGAAAATATGAGATTTTATGTAAAATCACTTATATTTCAAATTACTGGAATTACATATAAGTACAATTACATCTTCATAATTTAGTAATGAATGTCATGGAGCTGGGTTTGGGATTTCCTGCCCCTCTGCTTTGTTCTGTTTTGCAGGAGGCTAATCCCTGCAAACTACATGCTCTCTTGCCAGCAGACTTCTGGCAAGGTTTGGCCAGTGGGAGGTACTGGTAGAAGATTGGAGAGCAGGAAAAGGGGAGAAAATAGGTCATTTCTCCTTCTCTTTTTATCTGGTTTGAGATACATCTCCATTGTGGTTCTAGCTCCTACCACATTAACTCATGACTTGGCTCAGTGAACAAAAAATTCCATTTTATTACTACAACATGGGTATATCTCATCATAAATATGCTTTTCTTTTTTTCTTTCCTAAGTTGCCTATAAATATGAATACCTAGTTTTGTCTCTTGGAATTATATTGAGTATCTAACCTCCTTTAGTTATGACAGGTTGTTATGCATTTGCATATGATAGCTGTAATATGTAGGTAATATGCAGAGGTGGAAGAAGGTAGCTAACTAGCTTGCTTTCTCTCTTTCTCTCAGTAAAGCCTTCTTCCTTTATAAAAATAAAACATACTTACATAGAAAATGCAGAAAAGTGAGAAAAAAAAGACTCACCCATAGTCCTATTTTCCATACTGGTGAGATTATTTTGGTATATTTCCTTCGTGATTCTTACAATGCAGAGAAACTTTAACACCCATATGAACACATTTTTCTTATACAAATTTCTCCAAATTGTTACTTGCAAAGAATACTGCTTTGTTAATATATTCTTTTCCCCATCATGTCTGGGAATATAGTTTTATACTTGTAAACCATTTACAGTTTTCTATCTTTTTCTCCCCATTTAACATATGCATTCTGCCTTATTATTAAGGTGCTGCAGTGAAGAGAAAACTGAATATTCCCCATTGTACATTATGGAAAGTGTCATAGGTAAAGGAGTTGGCTGGTTCACTGGAAGGAAGAGATCTCTGGAAAAGACTGGCTGGTAGACATAGTGTAGGGAACCGCTGTGAAAGGGGAATACAAAATATTGCCATGGAGAGGGAAAGGAATTAAGTTTTCCTCCTTGTAGGGGAAAAGAGTGAGGGTCTTGAGAGTGGCACAATGGGTATGGGACAGATTGTAACATGCACATTGAAATATGGGTTGCAAGGGAGAAAGTAGAGATGGCTGTTGCCCCGAGTCAGATCTGTGTCCCTCCTGCTGGCTACCAACCCCACCTGCAGAAATTGCACTTGCTTCCAGGGCTTGCCTTCACATGAACAGACTCCTGTGAGACTTCAGCAGGAGTGTTTGGAGAGTACTGAAGTCAGTGCTTTCGGTGGAGTCTGGGAGTGCTAGAAAGCAAGAGCTCCTGGGGCTTTGCGTCCTAGTTCTGGGAAGAGAGAGTTTTAATTGCATGAGAAGTAAAGGAGCACTTAAAGCCTGAGATCACTCAGGAATTTCTAGGGTCTTAAATATACACATTATTAGTATTTATTTTCTATAGCTGTGTGAGAAATTATCACATATGTAGAGACTTAAGACAATACTCATTTGTTGTCTTACAGTTCTGTAGGCCACAAGTTTGGGCAAGCTGAACTGGGTTTTCTGCTCGGGGTCTTGTAAGGCCGAAATCAGGGTGTTGGCTGGATTGGGCTCTCATCAGAGGACTGAAGAATCTGCCTCCCACCTCATTTAAATTATGGGCCGAATCTGCTTCCTTGTGGTTTCTTCTAGTTCCTGGGTCTGGGGTTCCAGTTTCCTTGCTGGCTGTCAGTGGGGACTGTTTTCTACTATTAGAGGCTACCTGAATTCCTTCTTACTTGGACACTTCAGTCTTCAAAGCCAGCAGCAGCACCTTGAATCCTTATCATGCATTAAATCTTTGATTTTCCCTTTTGCTACCTGCTGGAGAAAACTGCTTTCGAAGTGCTTTTGTGATTAGATTAGGCCCATCCAGACGGTTATCGTATTTTAAGATCAACTGACCTGGGAATGGAATTACATCCACAAGGTCTCTTCCCATCATTACCTAGGTTAGTGTTTGAATAACCAGGAGGTAGGCCTCTTGGCAGGTGTTTGTGGGGGAGGGTGGGCTGCCTTCCTTAGAATGTTGCTTACCACATTGTTACATAGTTTTTCTCTGTTATATGTGCTGTAATGTGTTTAACTCATGTGATAATATTAGTTGATAGAAATCACAAATATCCCAGGAGATTTAAAACCACTAATACTTTATAAAACTGTAACTTTTTTATGTTTGCCTGGGAGAAATTTATGTATACTGTGTGTTGTAATTGGTGTTAAATGAAAACTCTTAATAAAGAAATTTAAGGACTACACAATATCCTATAATATAGGATGTATTATTGATGCTTCATCAATTAGTAGGATCTTGAATTTGCTTTATTTATTTTTAAAGTTTATGTATTTATTTTAACACACACACACACACGTGTGTGTGTGTGTGTATTTATTTATTTTAACACACACACACACACACACGTGTGTGTGTGTGTGTGTGTGTGTGTGTGCATGTGGGAGAGGGGTAGAGGGAAGAATAGAATCCTAAGCAGTCTCTGTGCTGTCAGCATGAGCCCAATGCGGGCCTCGATATCGCGAGTCGTAGGATAATGACCTGAGCCAAAATCAAGAGTCAGATGCTCAACTGAATTTGTTTTATATTTTTCACATTGATGAATATCTTTATGATGAATTTTGTCTTTTCTTTTTATTGTTCCTTTATGGGGAACTAAATCTAAAGAGTATGAAGATCCCACATTACTTATGAAGAGTTTTGTTAATTTGTATTCTAAGCAGTAATGTTTCGTGCCATATCTTTTCAGCCTTACAAAGTTTTGGTCTTTCATATTTTGATAGAAGAAAAGCTGTTTCTCATTGTAATTTTTTATTTAAAAAAGATATTGTCTTTGAACCTTTTTTCTTCCTTGTGCCTATATTAGTTGTAGCAGATTTTGTAATAGAAACTCAGTTTAAATACTGTGTCTAATGCACTATGGCACGTTGTTTCTTCTTTATTGGTCTCAGTTTCCTCCTTGCATTGAAATGGCTGAATGAGATTTCTTTCAGCACTCTGATTATGTGTTAAACACCTTTCCATACCCTATTTTTTCCTTAAAAATCTGTAATACCCATTAGCATTTTGCTAGTATTTATTAAGATGGACTTTATAGACTTTGGGAGAAGATAGTCACGCACATAGATAACACAAAAGGGTGTGCCTTGTGTTGGGGCTGACTGTAGAAGTAGCCAGCTTTAATGGTTCTGT
This sequence comes from Panthera pardus, assembly GCF_024362965.1. Taxonomy (NCBI): domain Eukaryota; kingdom Metazoa; phylum Chordata; class Mammalia; order Carnivora; family Felidae; genus Panthera; species Panthera pardus. The sequence goes on from NW_026526677.1 coordinate 89,191,105, forward strand.
ATCCGAACACAGTGTGTTACAAGACTTAAATCACTTCTGTTACCCAGCCATGGGAGAGCTTTACATGGGAGCTGGAAAATAGTCATTTGCAAGATTCTTTAAAGGTCTGTACCAGTGGCAGGAATGGTGGAATATTTTTCTGGGTTAGGGAGCAGTGAAGTAGAAAGGATAAAACATTACCCATTCCTGTTTTTGTTAAGTTTTCAGTATCAAATAATTTCCTGAAATGGATGAACTATTCTCGTATGTGGTTTAACTGGTTCAGATTATAGAGAAACAGATACTGTCCTTTTTATAGATGCCGCATTTTTTCAGACTGCATTAGCTTTTTACCAGTGAGGATATACTTTTATAGTTGGCTTGTGGTTAAGTATAAGCCTTAGATCTCGTTATGTGAATTTTTATCAAACAGAGTGTGCCCCCCCATACTTATATAATTGAATTTTTGTTCTTGATGCACTTTATAATCATGTTAGTTTGTCTTTGCAGCCTGTTAAAGTCTCTTCAACTTCTGTCACTCAGAGTGTTAGAATCCCTTTTAGTTTTCTTCTGTCTATAAATTTGATAAGTATGTCATTCGTTTTCATTTATCTTTTATAAATATCCTGAGAAATTTAGGAATGAAAGAGCCTTATGGTCTGCTACCTTCTTTTTTTAGTGATTTATTATGTAATTGACATTTAACGTATTTTGAGTATTTTATCATTTAAAAATTTTAAACTTCATTTTAAAATTCTGTTCGTGGGTATATCACAGAAGACTCAGCTACATGCTGACTGTGGTTATTCAGTGGACCTTTTGCATTTACCTCTTCCATTATTCTAGCAGCCTTAGTTAAAACCCCTCACCATCAAAAAATGGGGAAATGATAAGGGTTTCTGCTTAATTTCTTTGATTTGTATTTGTATCTCTTATTCTGAAAACCTTAGTTTTTAATGACATTAACAATTACTTATTTGCTTTAATTTTCTACTTTTAATAGTTTCAAAATAATAATGCAAACATTACTGAGAATACTTTGTTTCCTTTTATCTCTAGGAGGATATATCCTATTTGAGGTCTATTACTTCACATTAGTGTCATTTGAAGTAATTTCTCTCTGTGTGCTTAAGCCTCCAATTTAAAACAATAAGGTTCATTTGTTTTATTTGGCTTTGGATTTTAAGGGATTGCCTTTTTTTCTTTGCCCCAGTTTAATTTAATTTAGTTTTACAAATATTTAAAATATTTACATCTGAACTACAAAACAAGGCATTCAGAAAAATCTAGCTTCTATCCCCTGTCTCTTTGTTCCTCCATAGATAAACATTTTAATTGACTTTTGGTTTATCCTATCTCATTTAAGTATAAGAAAATACACATATTTTTGTATTTATTTTTAGTTAAAAGGTAGCTTGTTTTTATAGCATGCGTCTCCCTGCCATGACCTATGCAGAAGATTATTTTATAGCAATACATTAAAATATTCCTCATTCCTCTTACAGCTGTTATTCACTTGTGTTGCTGCAACATAGTTTACCATTCCCTTATGGATGGACATCTAGGTTGTTTCCACCCTTTAGTTAATAAAGATAGTCCTGCAAAGAATAACCTTATGAATATGGTACTTTGTACTTTTGCCAATATAAGAAGAAAATCGTAAAGAAATTTATGTATTATTTTGGTAAGATGTGAGAGAGAGCAGAGATAAATATGTCTTCAGCTTGTTCAGTTTACTGTTGTCAGTTGAGCAGTCTTGTTGGATGTTATTGTCTTGAATGGGTGTGGAGTTTTATCAGATAATTTTTTTGGACTTACGGCAACAAACTAGCATTTTTTCCTTATAATTTTTAATTATAATTAAGATTGAATTATAATGTTAGATTTTTTTCTATTGTTGAACCAATCTTGCATTTCTGGGATAAATTCAGTTTGGTTCTGAAGTATTTTTAAAAATTCATACAGTGATGGATGTGGTTTGTTATTTTATTTAGGAACTCAAACAAATCAAAACACTGAATATCTTTCCAGGTGTCAAACCAGTCTTGCATTCTCAAGATCTATCTTGTCATGGTGTTTTCTTTTTTTTCCTTGTTGGTCTCATTTTTTCTAACTTTTTATAATCTAACTTTATATTAAAATTATTTTACGCTCAAGCAGAATGCAGAAAACTCGCCACCAGTAGTTCCCTTTATCTTTTCCCTTTATTATTCTAGCTTCTGTAAGTATTACATTTACATTCATCAGTGTTATTACAATTTTTGCTTTCAATTGGCACATATATTTTAAAGAACTTAAGAGGAGATTAGTGATCTATTACATTTACCTAATTATTTATTATTTCTTTTGCTCTCCCTTTTTACCAGAAGGTCCATGTTTTATTCTGATGCCATTTTCCTTCTATATGAAGAGCTTTCTTTAGTATTTCTTGTAGAATCCATCTACTGGTAACAAATACTCTCAATTTTTGAAAATCTGAGTACGATCTTATTTTTATGTCATTTCTGAAGGATATTTTCACTTGATATAGTTTTCCGGATTGAGCGTTCTTTCAGCATTTTATAAATGTGGTTCCACTATCCTTTGGTCTTCTTAGTTTCTAATGAGAAATCCAGTCATTTAAATCCTAATTTCTCTCTATGTAATGTAGTATGTCTTTTTTCTCTGGTGGCTGTCAGGATACTTATTTTATATAGGTTATCAACAGCTTGATTATGATGGATTGTTTTGTGGTTTTCTTTGATTTTATTCTGTTTTATTTTTGCTGATCTTGAATCTGTAAATATGTATCTTTCAACAAATTTGTTATGTTTTCATGAATTATTACATCAAAATTTTTGTTTTCTGTGACCATATTTCTCTTCCATGGGTATCTGTGAGTCTGTTCATATTTTTCAGGTCTTTAATAATTTTTTTCTAATGTTTATTTATTCCTGAGAGAGAGAGAGAGAGAGGGGGAGAGAACAAGTGGGGTAGGGGCAGAGAGAGGGAGACACAGAATCAGAAGTAGGCTCCAGGCTCTGAGCTGTCAGCACAGGGCCCAATGCCGGGCTTGAACCCACAAATCATGAGATTATGACCTGAGCCGAAGTCAGACGCTTAACTGACTGAGCCACCCAGGCACCCCTGTATTTTTCAGTCTTTTAAAACAATTTTGAATATTGTCCTTCAGAGTACATAATTAATTTCTTTTAGTCTATCGTTAGGTTGTTGGTTCACTGACTCTTTTCCTCTATCGTTTCTATTCTGCTATTGAGCCAAGTCAGTATTTTCTTATTTCAGATACTATATTTTTCCATGTTGAAATTTTTATTTGATCTTTTTTTACATTTTTCATCAAGGAATTTTTGTCTTTCCATTGGTTTCAATATCTAATGCAGTGTGTTTATTGTAATATATGTGTTTTAAAGTCTTTGATAAGTCCAACATCTGTTTCATTTCACATTTGGCCTTTCTTGATTGTCTTTTCCTTTGGAAATTGCTCATATTTTACTGGTTGTGGTGTATCTAGCAATTTTGGATTGTGTCATGGATATTTTGAATATTGTGTTGTGAGACTGACTCCACTAGTGTCCTGTATAGAGTGCTGACTTTTTTCTTTTTTCTTTTTTTTTTTTTTTGTCTTATCAGACTTCAGCCTGGTTGGATTCAGATTGAACTTTCTCTCTGGACTTCTTTATTCTTTAGGTGGTGGTTTTAGCATCAGTTCAGTTTTATAGTCTTTGCTGTACTCTTACTTTTGTTAGGGATTTTGCACACACTGTTCTCAAAGGATGCTTTCCCTGGTTTCTCTGATTGGAAGGGTGGAATTCTCCAAGAGCTTTAGCCTCTGGTATAATACACATTTTTTTCTGACTGAGCTACTGTTAGGTGTAAATAGTGAGAGAAAAAAGAAAAAAAATAACAAGGATTATCTCCACAATCTTTATATAAGAGTCCTTTTTCATTGTTTTTCTATTTAGAAGAATGGGTTTTCACTCTACAACTGAAGTGGTACCCTCAGGTCTGTCCTTGGGCCAGGTTGGAAGAGATAAAAGGGGAAAAAAACAATCTCTCTGCCCTTTTCCCCACAAGGGGCAGTGTTCACATCTTTTGGCCAGAAAGTTGGACTTCTCTAAGAGTTTTGCTGACTCTGCCTGTTACTCACATCCTGATTAGCCTGTCCTTGGGTCAGTCTAGGAGGTAACATGGGAAAAGCCAGGAAGCACACTGCCGCTACATTAGCCACTCTGCAAGTTTTGACTTTGTTTCCAAATCTACCTGCTGTCATTAAAATTTTTAGAGCTCTTAGGTAGTTGCATGTGTATATTTTATTTCATTTTGTTATCTTTAGAGTTTTTACCGTAAACACTGGAAAAGGCTGGAAACCTCACATTCTTTTTTTGAAATAAATTTTGCTGGATATAGAATTCTATGTTGACAGTTGTTTAAAAAAGCAACTGAAAGTACTCAGTCCAAATTTTGGTTTTCTTCTGTTTATTCCTGTGAATGTGATGTGTATTCTTTTTTTTTCCTTTGGCAGCTACTCAGATTTTATCTTTATCAGCGCTTTTCAGCCATCTGATTATGATATGCCCTGTGTAATTTTCTATGTGTTTATCAGACTCTGAATTTATGGAGTTTTCTGGATCAGTGTGTTTATAATCGTCATAAAATTTATAATTTTTTTTATCAATTATTTTTTCAATTGTTTTTTCTATTCTTCTTCTCCTTAACCCCCCTCCCACCATCCCAAGGGAAGGCATTTTACTCTCCTTTATTTACCATCCATTACATGTATGTTAAATGGCTTTATATTGTTCTATATGTCACTGAGACTTTTTTTCCTGTCTTTTTCTCTCACACACACAAACTAAAAACCAAATAAAAATTGTTTGTGGATAGTTATCTTGCTGTTTCTTTAAGTTCACTGATCTTTTCTTCTGCTGTGTCTAATACAGGCATACCTTGGAGATATTGCTGGTTTGGCCCCAGACAATTGCAGTAAAGTGAATATTGCAATAACGCGAGTCAAATGAATTTTTTCATTTCCCAGTGCATGTAAAAGCTATGTTTACACTGTACTGCACTCTGTTACTGTACTGTGCATTAAGTGCACAATAGCATTATGTCTAAAAAAATAATATTCTTACCTTAATTTAAGAAATATTTTATTGCTAAAAATGCTCCTTTGATGTGTGTTAGGGGATGATGGCCTTTCTAGCACAGAGAGCCTATATTCAAAATTGGGTTAATATTTTAGGTTTCAGTCTACCAGATAAAATCATCACCATTTACCAACTATGTCCAGTTACTCTTTTTTACTTTTATATTTTTAAGTCTGTTAATGAATAATTTACAGAATAGTGAAAACCCACTTTATTAGAAATTTTAATAAGAATTTAAGCACAGCAAACCTCTTTATGTCAAGTAAATTTTGATGCACAAACTTCATAAAAAATGAAAGAATATTGTTGCACATTATTTTAGCAAAATAAGGTGATCTAGGTTGTTGTTGCAAAAGACCGTGTGATAAAGTCTTTTCAGTTGAATGAATGACTAGAGGAAAATACCATATTTTCTTTTTTGTCCTTAGAAGTATGTTGTTCACTCATAATTTTTAAGTTATATAGTATTCATCTAGGATAAATACCCTCAATCTGAGTTGTTGTTTACATGATCAACGTCACCAAATTTTTAAAATCTAGAGCTAGAGTTACCCCTTGCCTCAGCACCCCAAACAACCAGTCTGTTCTCTGTATCTATGAACTTGGTTTTTGTTGGTTTCATTTTTTAGATTTTACATGTAAGTGAGATCATATGGTATTTGTCTTTCTCTGACTTATTTCACATAACACAATGCCCTCAAGGTCCATCCATGTTGTTGCCGGTGGCAGGATTTCATTCTTTTTTATGGCTGAGTATACACATCTTCTTTGTGAGTCTCTTCTTAATTCATTGTAACTGCTCATCCCATATTATTGCATCCTGTGGCACTGGCTCTAATAACTCAATTTTTCTGTTATAAATCATAGATGATATATTGTAAATTTGTTTCTTTACGATAGGTATTTGGATTTGCTGTTTATTTTGTCCAGAATATGGAGAACCATTTGATTTTCCAGTTTCTGGCTTTAAAATGATGCAGCTGAATGTGCCACTAGAATTAAGAAATCATGACTGTGAAAACTGGCAGACTAAGGGTTAAACTGGAAGTATGACATACATGTCACCTTCAGATCTTGGTGTGAAAAATGCATGTTGTGATCTCCTGATTATGTTCAGATTGCCATTTCAACTTTTCTTAATCATTGTAAGCTAGGTTATTTTTTTTTCCAGTTCCCTAGGGGAGATTTTAGTTTGTGTTGAGACAGATGATACAATAGCTGCTTTTGAAACTTGATTGTAAGAGTATGATAATTCTTAAGATTCACAGAAAATTTTTCCTTATGCAGTACAGTTTTTAAATTAGGTGAATATTTTTTTTTCTTATTCTTAGTAATTAAAACTCAAGTGAGTTACAATTTTAAGAAAAGATTATTAAATCAGTATGCATTGCTGTTGGTACAGAGTCAGCAGAACCGTTAAAATTATGATCTGCTTTTTAAAATATTTATATTAAAGGAATAGTCCTAAATCCTTTGTTTTTATTTGTTTATTATTTTTTTTTAAGGCAAGAGGAGCAGATGTCCCAGAGATTCCTGGAGATCTTGGTCTTAAGACATGTGGCAGCACAGCCAGTATGAAGGTTAAACAGGTGAAAAAGTGAGTATGATTTTACAGTGGGTTTTCAGTGAATTTGTATAAATGACAGTCAGTTTTTTAGTTCTCTTACAACTTTTATTTAGATTTCTTGGTAAATATGCTCTTACTGTCCACACATTAAATTATACTATAAGCCTAAATTATGACTCAACAATTAGTGGAATAGGTCTGAAGATTATGTGCTTGTTTAAAAATAGATTTTAATTTTGTCCTCGCAACAGCTTTATGTCATTGTCTGTTAGGGTGCATTTGTTCAATGGGAACAATCCAAGTGTGTCTGTCTCAGTGCCCTTAATACATGTTCTCATTCATTTAGAAAAATCAGCTTTGTCATTTGAGTTATGAGATTGCTGTATCTCAGCTCTGCCTTTGAGAAAGCCTGAATTTGATGCCGGTAGTTGGCTCTTATGTCAAATGTCTGAAGGTATCCATTTCAGTCTTTAACCAAAAAACCATTTCATACTTTCCCACTGAAGCCTTACCTACCTCCTTCCCCATCCCATGAAGTTGGCATTAAAGAACAAAAACCAGAAAAACCATCTTTTCACCCAGTAGAGTGTTAGATAGCTATGTTTTCGTTGTAAATAGAGAAAAGACAAAGATAAAAATATTCATTCTGCATCCAGACCCACCAATCCAGGACTGATGGGCTGCGACAACATTCACAGGTAAAATCTGGTTGTATATTTCATCGGGAATGCTGCTTCTGATCAGAAGTTGGCTCTTCACAGTTTTTATAACATTCACTGAAAACATAGATTTTCTACGGACATTGCCTTGGGTCAAGATTAGGAGAGTGTAGTGGTGCTTTTTAATTTTTTCTGTTGTTTTTGTTTTTGACCTGTGCACTGAATGTAATTTTCATTTGATCCACTGTATTTCTGGGAAGGTTTGTGTGGCTATTTGTGTGCTCATGCGCATGCGCTTATTAAATAGTTTTGCTTGCAAGAGCTCTTCACATTTTATTTTTCCCTTGGGCTTAGTTATTCTGACTGTTTCAGTATCTTGCGTCTCACTTAGTTATTTCATGTACTTCAGGTTACCCTTCACTAAAGGTCACTTTCCGAAGATGGCTGAATGTGCACATTTCCATTATGAGAACGTTGAGTTTGGCAGCATACAGGTATATTTGAAATATTTCCTATATACTGAATTAAGATATATCTATATCTGTATTTTTTTCTTGGTCTCTATTTTTATCTATATATGAGAGGTGACACTTAGAAGTAGTTTTTTCTATTGATGTCTTGTTGGTTGATGGGAAAACTTTTATTTCCTTCTGTTGGCAAATACTTGATGCCCTATAACTCCTATTTTAGGTGGAAATAGTGTAATCGAATCACTATAAATCTTAGAACTTCTATTAGACTCCTTATAATTCGCTATTGTTTTATAGCATGAAGTATTCTAGTTGTTCCCTGACTAACATTGGGTCATAGTAATGATGATTAAATGAGAGTTGGAGTGAAGTGGAGTACGGGGCAGATGTGCTAATAGAGTTTTATTATTTTATTTTATTTTTTAGTATTTTTTTCTTACTTTTAGGTATATAGTGTGTGTAAGTATATATGTTTATAGAGCATGTGCATGTATACATATATGTTACATACATATATATATATATGTATATTTTAAAGCCCAGGCTAAGAGAGAAATTACCTAGGTGTCCCTCCTATGTTGCACTTGCCTTCTCTACCCTAAAGATTACTTCTACCATGACTTTTATAGTATTTGTTATAATTTTTTGTTTTATTATCTGTATGCATTCCTAATCAGTATGGGTGTTTAGTTTGCCTATTTTTGAACTTTATGTACTTAGAATTATTCTAATCCATTCAGCAAATACTTACTGAGCAAGTACAGTGTACCAGGCACTGTTTTAGGTGCTTTGGCTATATCAGTGAGCAACAACCACAACAAAAACCGGATACCCATTCTTTTCTTAATTTTTTAAATTTTTTTTTAACATTTATTTTTGAGAGACAGAGACAGAGCACAAGCAGGGGAGGGACAGAGAGAGAGGAAGACACAAAATCCAAAGCAGGCTCCAGGCTCTGAGCTGTCAGCACAGAGCCCTACATGGGGCTTGAATCCACGAGCCATGAGATCATGTCCTGAGCCAAAGTCGGACGCTTAACCGACTGAGCCACCCAGGCACCCCATCTGAATACCCATTCTTAAAGCGCACAGAGGATGGCCAAGAAAAGAGCTATGGTAAAAAAGTAGAACAGGATAAGAAGGATCAGGGGTAGGTTGAAATATCAAACCTGGGTGGGCTTCATTATTGAATGTATTCTTTCTGCTTTCATTTACCACTGTGAAATTGATCCCTGTAGATGTATGTAGTCATAGTTGGTTCAATTTGTTCACTACTGTATATTAATCGATAGCATGCATTATGTTACAAGTAATTTATCTTCTTTTTCGTTTGTTTGTTTGAAATTTGGGTTGTCAGTTTTTGCTGTCTGTGAACGTTGTTGTGCACAAATCCTCACGCACATATGCAGGAGTTTCTCACAGTAGAATTTCAGAGTTCTACAATACCCACATGTCCAGCTTTACTGAGTAAAGCCAAGCTACTTCCAAAAGTGGTTGACAAATGTATACTTTCATAAACAGTAAATGTCAGTTGCTGTTGTGCATCCTTGGGAACTCTTGGTTGTTTGCTACTTGTTAATTTTTACTCATCTGATGAGGATGTAATTCTCTCTCACTGTATGTATTTGTAGTCTCCTGATTTGTAATGCAGTTGAACATCTTTTCAAATATTTGTTGGGCATTTGAGATTTCTGTTTTTTTAAAACTCTAGATCAGATCTTTTGTTCATTTTGTTTTACAGATTTGCTTATATTTTTCTTACTCAACCATGGGAATGCTTTACATATTTTGGGTGTTCTTTCATGTTGCATCCAGTCCTTTATTGTTTTTGCATGTGTAATAAAAACACTTTCTCCCACATTGTGGCATGTTATTTGACTCTCTTTATGCTGCTCTCATTGTACAGGTATCATTTATTTTATTCTTTATTTTATGCATTTTATGTAGTTGTATGTATGCATAAGCCTGACTTGTACTTTTCCTGTCACATTTAAGATGTTCTCTCCTGCCCTGAAGTTATGAAATTATTGTCCTTTTCCTTTTTGTATAAGTTTCATAATTTTGACTTGAACGTTGAGGTTGCTTGGAATTTATATTTATAGTGTGAAAAAGAGTGATATTAAAAATCCCTGGTATGACAACCAGACAGAATGGATATTAACCATAGCCCTGGAGTGGAGTGCTAATGGCCTTCTCTTGTGCAGTGCATTGCCCCTCTAGTTGTATGGATCATTGGTGGTCTGTTATTTCAGTATTTTACTATGGTACCCACCAATCATTTCTGAAAGTCTGTTTTATTATTATTTTAAAATATGATTATATTAGAGTTCTCCAGTGATACAGAACCAACGCGTTTGTGTGTGTGTGTGTGTGTGTGTGTGTGTGTGTGTGTGTGTGTATAAAGAGAGAGAGAGAGAGAGAGAGAGAGAGAGATTTATTTTAAAGAGTTGGCTCCTGTGATTGTGGAGACTTGGTTAAGTTGAAAAATCTCAGGATAGGCTGAAAACCGAGGGAAGGGTTCAGGTTGCAGTTTGAGTGCAAGCACAGTCTGCTGGCTGAGATACCTCTTCAGGGGAGGTCGGTTTCTTTTTCTGTTAAAGAGTTTCAGTGGATTGGATGAGGCCCACCCACATCATGGAGAGTAATCTGCGTTTAAAAAATAACTTCACAGAATTATTTGGAATAATGTTTGATCTGAAGTTAATGTATAAAATTAACAATCACAGTCCACTCTGCCAACTAGGCATTCCTTAAACTGTACTTAATCTCTAATAAAGACAATAATAGGGTCCTGCTTCGCCTAACAGCATGATCAACTGTTTTTTATACAACCAAAAACATTTTGACCATTTTCCCAGAAGAGAATACAAAGGCCTTGAGTAATGTTTACTCTTCTTGGCATCCTGCAACTTAAATACTATGACGAAAAGTTAAAATATATTAAGTACCATGATATAAATCTTTAAAGTAACAAGAGAAAAGAAACCAAAGATGTTTGCTATGACACACACACACACACACACACACACACACACACACACACGCACTTCCAGAGTAAAATAAGAAGGTAATACTCATGGCAATTATTGTGCTGGCTTCTGTAGCTGGTCATGTGGTTGTAGCTGGTATTATAACTACTTTCTTCTGCTTCTCGTTCTGTATTCCCTTTGCCCTAAGCAGTAATCTCAGTTGATTGTGGTTCTTTCCCTGGTTGGGTGACCCATACCTTCATTTTGGGTCTGGCCATTAATAGCCCTGCCTGAATTGGGTTCTGCTAATTTCCCATTCAGTTCAGTGGCAGGGCATGTGATACCAAGGGATGCTCTAAGGGAGCTTCAATATTCCAGATGTATTTGTTTTTATTTTTATTTTTATTTTTACCTCTGTTGTAGAGTAGCAGTCCAATTTCCCCTGGGTAGTCAGGATCAGTCATCCCAGCTAACACCAAAACTCCCTTCTTTGCCTGCTGAGTTAAAAGCATTAGGAGCCCAAAGTGGCTGGGTGGCAGGCTTACTTCCAAGTCAGTGGAATCGTTGTTTTGTCTTCTGGTGGAAGCATTCCTCCTTTTGGAACTAAGACTTCTAGGTTAGCAGAGAATATATGATGGTAGGGACAGGAAGCATAAATTTTGCTAGTGAGTCCCTATGAGTAATATTGAGTGGTCCCACTCCCATTGCCACCCGTTGATTCCTGTTTCTCCAATCTGATTAGATTTAAAGACACTCATGACTCCATTTTTTTAAATATATTTTTTCATTGTTTATTTATTTTGAGGGAGAGAGAGAGAGAGCATGAGTAGGGGAGGGGCAGAGAGAGAGAGAGAGAGAGAGAGAAAGAGAGAGAGAGACAAAATCTGAAGCAGGCTCAAGGGTCTGAGCTGTCAGCACAGAGCCCGACATGGGGCTTGAATTCACGAACTGTGAGATCATGACCTGAGCCGAAGTCGGATTCTTAACTGACTGAGCCACCCAGGAGCCCCGTAATGACTCCATTTCTAATAGTAAAGAGAGCATGGATAGTCAATGGTGTGATGGGGCAATAGAGATACACAAAATATCACCATTATATACTTAGAATCAAATACTTGTAAGCCACAAAGTTCTGGGTAACCATTTATTTGGTATCTTGGAGTATTTTTCCATACTGATGAGTAAATTGAAATTTTCATTTCACTCATGATTAGTGATGTTGAACATTTTTTCATGTGTTTATTGTCCATTCGTGTATCTCCTTTGGAAAGATGTCTATATTCAAATGCTTTGCCCATTTTTGAATTGATTTGTTTGTTTTTTGTTTTTTGTTTTTTTTGATTTGAGTTTTAGGACTTATCTATATAACCTATTTGTGTCTTTTGATCTAAAGTGAGCATATTGGTGGAACGTATTTTTTTTAATTTAGCCTTTTATATCTATCATTTTTAATTGAAGTATAATTAACATACAGTGTTATGTTAGTTTCAGGTGTCCAACATGTTGGTTAAACAATCACTCAATGTTCACCACAGTAAGTGTAGTCACCTTCTGTTCACCCAACAACCTTATTATAACATGATTGACTATATTTCCTATGCTGTACTTTTTGTTTGAAGTATTTATTTTATAACTGAAAGTTTGTACTTCTTAATAGCCTTTATCTATTTCACCCATCCTCCCATCTACATCCTCCCCTCTGGCAACCACCAGTTTGTTCTCTATATTTAAGAGTCTGTCTGTTCATTTCTTTTGGTTTTTAGATTCCACACATAAGTGAAATGACATGGTATTTGCCTTTCTCTGTGTGACTTATTTCACTTAGCATAACACCCTCTAGGTCCATCCATATTTTTGCAAATGGCAAGATCTCATTCTTTTTATGACTGATGATATTCCATTGAATGTATGTATGTATGTAGGTATGCATGTGTGTATATATACTACCACATCTTTATTCATCTGTTGATGGACACTTGGGTTGCTTCCATATCTTGGCTATTGTAAATAATGCTGCAATTGACATAGGGTTACATGTATCTTTTTGAATTAGTGTTTTTGTTTTCTTTGGATAAATACACAGTAGTGGAATTACTGGATCATATGGTATTTCTATTTTTAATTTTTTGAAGAGCCCCTGCACTGTTTTCCACAGTGGCTGCATCAGTTTGCATTCCCACTAACAGTATATAAATGTTCCTTTTTTCCCATATTCTCACCAACCATTGTTACTTCTTGTCTTTTTGATTCTAGCTATTCTGACAGGTGTAACGTAATAGGTCATTGTAGTTTTGAGTTGCATTTCACTCATTTGAGTGGCATCATTAGTGATGTTGAGCATCTTTTATGTGTCTGTTTGCCATCTATATGTCTTTTTTGGAAAAATGTCTATTCAGGTCTGCCCATTTTGTAATTGATTAGTTACTGTTTTGGTGTTAAGTTGTATAAATTCTTTATGTACTTTGGGTGTTAATCCTTTACTGGATGTATCCTTTGCAAATACCTTCTCCCATTCAGTAAGTGCCCTTTTGTTTTGTTGATTGTTTCCTTTGCTGTGCAAAAGCTTTTTATTTTGGTGTAGTCCCAATAGTTTGTTTTCACTTTTGTTTCCCTTGCCTGAATAGATATCTAGAAAATTGTTGCTAAGGCCTATGTCAAAGAAATCGCTGCCCATTATTTTCTTCTAGTTTTATGATTTCAGGTTTCACGTTTAGGTCTTTAATCCATTTTGAGTTTATTTTTGTGTATGATATAAGAAAGTGGTCCAGTTTCACTCTTTCATATGTGGCTATTCAGTTTTCCATTTATTGTCTCCTTTGTCATAGATTAATTGGCCATAAAAGTGTAGGTGTATTTCTGGGTTGTCTATTTGTGGCTATTTTTGTTCCAGTGCCATACTGTTTTGATTACTACAGCTTTGTAGTATACCTTGAAATCTGGGATTGTGATGCCTCCAGCTTCAAGATTGCTTTGGCTGCCATCTCTGTTTTTTGATGATAGAGTTTAATCAATTCTATTTAATTACTGAAAAGGGAGGACTTATTTCTGTCAGTTTACTATCTTTTTCTTTTTCTGCATGTATTATAGATTTCTTTCTGTAATACAATGTATGCTGATTTAATTGGATTTTTTTTGTAGTGAAATGTTTAAATTCTTTTCTCAATTCTTTTTGCGTATATTGTATAGCTGTTTTCTTTGTTGTTACCATGGGATTACATTTAACATCCTAAAGTTACAATACTCTAATTTGAAATTGTACCAGTTTAACTGCAATAACATACAAAAATTCTGCATCCTTTTTGGTTTTAAATATCTTACAATTACATCTTTATGTATCGTGTGTCCAGAAACATAAACTAATAATTCTTTTAATGCCTCTTAAACTATATTGAAAACAAAGTGTGTAGTAATAAGCACAATACTAGCTTTTATGTGTAAAATTTAAAGAAAAACTATTAGTCTCTTAAATCATGTAGAAAAGATCCATAGTTACAAACCATTGTTACAGTGATAACTGGTTTTTATAATTGCACATGTATTCACCTTTACTGAGGTCGAATTACTGTCAAGTGTCTTTTCACTTCAGCTTGCAGGACTCCTTTTAGCCCTCCTTGCAGACTGGGTCTATTGACAGGGTGCTTCCTCGGCTTTTGTTTAACTGGGAATGTCTTAATTTGTCTCTCACTTTTGAAGGATGGTTTTGCTGGAGATAGTATTCTTGGTTGACACTTTCATTCTGTTTGTAATTTGAATATATTGGACTACTGCCTTCTGGTCTCCAAAGTTTCTGGTAAGAAATCTGATAATCTTATTGAGGAACCCTCGTATGTGACTAGTTGCTTCTCTCTTGCTGCTTTTAAGATTCTGTCATTGTACAGGTATACCTCACAAATATTGCAGGCTTGGTCTCAGACCACCACAATAAAATGATTATTGCAATAAAGTAAGTCAGATGAATTTTTTGTTTCCTAGTGTATAAACTACTTTATTGCTAAAAATGCTAACCATCATCTGAAATTTCAACAGGTTTTTTTTTTTGTTTTTGGTTTTTTTTTGTTTTTTTTTTTTGGAGAGAGTGCATGAGCAGGGATGGGGTGGTGGGGTAGAAAGAGAGAGAATATTTTAAGTAGGCTCTACACTCAGCATGGAGTCTGACACAGGGCTTGATCTCACGACCCAAGCTGAAATCAAGAGTCAAATGCTCAGGCAACTGGGCCGCCCAGGCACCCCTCAACAGGTCTTAATCATGGATCAGAGATCACCATAACGAATGTAATAATAATGTAAAATTTTGAAATATTGCATGAATTAACAAAATGTGACCCAGAGACACAAAATGAGCTAATGCTCTTCCAAAAATGGCACCAAAAGACTTACTTAATGCAGGGTTGCCACAAACCTTCAATTCGTAAAAATCACAGTATCTGTGAAGCACAATAAAATGGGGTCTTCCCGTATTTGGCTTTAGAAAGTTTGATTATAATGTGTGTCAGTGTGAGTCTCTTTGAGTTCATCTTATTTGGAGGTTATTAGCTTCTTGGATGTTTATATTCATGTCTTTAATCAAATTTGGGAAGTTTCAGCCATTATTTCTTCACATATTATCTCTGCTCCTTTGTCTCTCTGTTTTCATTCCGAGACTTTCATAATGTATACGGGATGGACTCCCATAGTTCTGTTAGGTTCTTTCATGGTGTCACATAGCTTCCTGAGACTCTGTTCACATGTCTTCACTCTTGATTCTGTTCTTCAGATCAGTAATTCCTTGTCATATCTTCAAGTTGGCTGACTGTTTCTTCTGTGTGTTCAGATTTCCCCTTAATTTTCTCTTATGAAATGAGAATTGTAGTGATTCTACTTTAAAGCCACAATACTTTTTAATTCTTTTTTTTTTTAAGTAGTCTCTACAGGGGTGCCTGGGTGGCTCAGTCGGTTCGGTTAAGCATCTGACTTCGGCTCAGGTCATGATCTCATGGTTTGTAAGTTCGAGCCCCACATTAGGCTCTGTGCTGATAGCTTGGAGCCTGGAGCCTGCTTCGGGTTCTGTGTCTCACCCTCTCTCTGCCTCTCCCCTGCTCATGTTCTGTCTCTCAAAAATAAATAAATGTTAAAAAAAAATTTTAAGTAATCTCTACACCCAACATGGGGCTTGAAGTCATGACCCTGAGATCAAGAGTCACACACTCCACCGACTGAGCCAGCGAGGTGCCCCCCATAGTGCCTTTTTAGATCTTATGTCTCTTTGTTAATATTTCTGTTTTGTTCATGTTGTTCATACATCACTTTCTTGGCATTCTCTGTATATTTCTTTAGTTTTTTTGGCACCTTTAAGACACTTGTTTTAAGGTCTTCTTGAGCCTGTGCCTTTCCCTGGTCATAATTGGTCACTTTCTAATTTTTTGCATATATGCAGTTCCTTTCTAATGATCTGGTCTAATGTCTGGCTTCTCAGGGGGGAAACAGAAAAACGAAGGAGGAAAGAGTACAGGCCTTTTAAATTTCTTAGAAGTGGCATCAGCTGGTAGATGCTTGCAACAGTATGGGGAGGTGTAACAACAATGTCCATCCATCTAATTACTTGCATCTCTGAGATCAGAAACAGCAATTAGGGACCAGAGCACAGACCCTTTGATATTTATAGGAAGAGGTCTTTTTGCCTCCTCAGTCTCCCCCAAGCTGTTCACAAGCTGCTCACAAGATGTAGTTCCTGCACGGTTGCCTCGGATGCTGAGGGGCTGGGTAGCTCCTACTGTGTTCGAGAGCCGAAATAGACTGAAATGAGCTGCAATTTACTATCCTAGCTTTTCCCTGGAAGTTGCAAGTCTTCCACAGACTCTGGAATTACAAAATAATTATATCAGACAGATTCTGCCAGCATATCTGTTGCCTAGATGGGAGATTACTAGTGCTTTCCTACTCTACCATTTTCCTAGAATCCTTCCTTATTTTTTCTTATAAATTTTTTAATTTTTTAATTTTTTTAAGAGTGAGATAGAGTGAGCATGAGTGGTAGAGAGGAGCAGAGGGAGAGGGAGAGAGAGAATCTTAAGCAGGCTACACACTGCATGTGGAGCTTGACGTGGGGCTGGATCTCACGACTGTGAGATCATGACATGAGCCGAAATCAAGAGTCAGACACTTAACCGACTGAGCCATGTAGGCACCCCTCTTTACTTATTTTTAATATCAGATTGACAGTATGTTCTGAGGAGAAAATAAGTATGAAAACTTTATTAAATGTGATTGGAATAGGTCATCAGCCTTATGCTTGGTAGCTCTGTATATCCCAGTAGGTTATTCAGACTGCCAGTTGACTCCATTGTTGCTTTTTAGTATGTCCCAAATGTGGGACATTCTGTCGTTTGCATACCTACTTTTTTTCACTCTGATCTGAGGAATTTCTCTTAGACTTCTGGATTTCTTGTATTTGTAGCTCTTTCTTTTCCTCACATATTAAAAATATGTGACTGCAGTAGGCCATAGTATCCTAGAAGATGTCACTGAGCTCTAAATTTTTTAAATCCAGAGAAAATTATGTTTAACTTCTAGACTTTCAGTGATAAAATGAAAATAAGTTTTTTTGATCTGATGTTGCAAATTCAGATTTTCAATTTTATGGAGACTTGAAGACACAGTCGCTTATAAAATAATTGAGATAGAAATTACTGGGCCAGTAATTTTATTATCATATAACATACAGAGGAAATGCTCACGGTCTCTCCTTTGAATTCTAGCATTGTCTATCTAGCTGGCTGCATTGCAACTTCACTTGGATGACTTGTCAGCATCGCACATTTAGCAGTCTCCCCTCAAACCTGCTCCTCTTGCTGTCCTGTCCATGTCGGTAAATAGTAAACCTATGTTTCTAAAACCTATGTTTCCAGTTCCTGAGGCTAGACGAAACCTCTGAACCATCTTGGACGTCTCTAATCCAAGTCCATTGGCAAAATTCTTGGCTCTTTCTTTAAAATAAACACAGGATCTGACTACACTCACCTCTTTCTCTCCTACCTGCTGTCGTCATTGTGGGGCCATTAATTCAATAACCTTATTTGGCACAACTGCAAGGGGGAGTCTTTTAAATATAAGTCAGATCATGTCACTTTTTCAAAACCACTCCAGTTACTTCTTGTATTCTTCATGGTAAAAAGTCAAATTTCTTAAAATTTCTGAAAAGGATTTACCAGATCTGCCCTCAACGTGTCTGACCTCATCTCTTACTTCATTTATTTCTCCTTCCCTAAGACACAAGTGTTCTGGCCACCGTTGCTCTTCCCCCAGGATACAGCTCCCTTCTTACGACCTTTGGACTTTTTTGTTTCCTCTACTTGGAAAACTCTTCTCGCTGGATAACCGTGTAACTTACTACCTTCCCTTCTTTAAATACTTGCTGAAAAGTTACCTTCTCAGAAAGAGTGTACTTTCTCTACATAAAATTGCAACTCCTGGTCACCAACATTCCCCATCTCTCCCATAATTTATTTTTCTCTGTAACGCCACTCTCTGGCATGTGAACTATTATTATTTATTCTATTTTTTTCTACCTCAGCATCTAGAACAGTGCCTGACACATAAAAATCATTTGGTGAATATTTGTTGAATGTATGGGTAAATGAATTTATGTTTAAAAAATAAAATATGCTTCAAAAATACTTTTTAAAATATTTTGGGTTTTTCAACATTTAAATATTCCCCTTACATGATAAGAATGTATTCTTGGGGTACCTCGGTGGCTCAGTCAGGTAAGCCTCCCACTTTGGCTCAGGTCATGATCTGGCTGTTTGTGAGTTCGAGCCCTGTGTTGGGCTCTGTGCTGACAGCTCGGAGCCTGGAGCCTGCTTCTGATTCTGTGTCTCCCTCTCTGTCTGCCCCTCACCCGCTCGCACTCTGTGTGTGTGTCTTTCTCTCAAAAATAAATAAACATTGAAAAAAAGAATATATTCTATATGAGTGTGTGTGTGTGTGTGTGTATATATATATATCAAGTATAATGAATGATGACATTTACAAACACGAGTGAAAATTCCCTTTACGTGCTCTCCTGTTAACTATTATGTGCCTGTCTAGAATTCTTTATAAAATATATAGCAATATCTCCGTATTTCTCTAGCCATAACCTTGTATCCAGCTGTCTATAACTTTTTAAAAATACAGATAGTTTGCTACTATACATACTGCCTTGAAAGTTGCTTTTTTACTTGAAATGACATCTTGGATATATTTTTTCAGAGATTTGGATTTAGCTGATTATTTCAGCTATATTTCATTTCTTTCTGTTATTATACCATAATTTATTTGATTTGTTCCCTATTGATGGATGTTCTAGGTTTTATTGATGTGAGTATATGCATTAAAATCCTATTAGATGATTTGTTGGGTCAAGGGTATATACATTTAGAAAGTTGACAGTTATTGCTAAGTTTATTTTTGAAATGTGCTGATTTATGCAAGTTGTATATTTTTACATCATCCACCATTTGCACTTTTATTTATTTTTATTTATTTTTTGGTATTCCCAGTTATAAACTCTTTGGGCTGATATGTCACACTTTTTATTTCTGTAGAACTCAGCACAATCTTTCAGTATTAGGGGGCTCAGTAGTGCTCTTGAAGATATATCTTTGTGATGTTTCCTGTTAGATATGCTGAGGAGTCTGTCATTTAACAAACACTTATTGTGTATTGGCAGTATTCCAGACACCATACTGTATGTTGGAAGGAAAAAAAAATAGGACAACAGTATTCATTCTTTTGAAATGTTTAAACTTAAATGGGAAGACTGAAATATTAAAGGATAATTCTAACATACATTAGAATCAAGATATGTTACCTTGAAGTTAATTTCATGTCTTCATTTATTTATGCATACATATATATTCAATAAATACTGATAAATTAACTTTTTGAAGCATCAGAAAATGCTATGCAGAGGTGATGACATTTGGTGATATTTTAAAGGAGAGTAGAAGTTCTTTTAGTAGAGACGAGGGCATGATAAATAAAGACCAAGTCTCAAAAGATTATCCATGTATTCATCTCATCATCATTTATAATAAAAAGTAAGAAGTAATATAAATGCTCAGAAATCAGAATGGGTTACATAAATTATGGATTATTCGTACGGGGAAAGTCTATGTACTTACTTAAAATCATGTAGAATATTTACTGAAGTGGAAACAATATTCTTGTTATATTGATAAATTAAAGAGTTTCAACAGAGCATACTGTTTTTGTAAGAAAAAAATGTAGACGTAAGTATAAAATAAATTGGAAGAACTTGTAGGAAAATGTAATGTTTATATTTCTTGAAAGAATGCTTTGGCAATAGAAAAATGATTTCTATGTTTGAAGCTTAGAGCAGAGTGGTGTGATTTTTTTCTCATACATGTTTTTTTGTAAAATGGAATGTCTTAGAAAAGTTTCTCCCTCATTCTGAAAGATAGGGTGGTTCTTAAATCATGTGTTCTACCTTTTGAGAGCAGAGTAGACATCGAGCATCCCCAGACATTCCTTTGTTTCTGATATAATTTGTACCAGATGAAATAATTCTCAAGCCCATGTGTATTTTTTCTGGTAGATTGGTAAGACATATGCTTTAGATTGCATGGATGTGTTCAAATCCTATTTCAAGTCATTTTTAGTAGACTGTAGCCAAATTATCTGACTTTCCTGTTGAAGTCTCAGTCCAGTATCTTCAGTTGTAACTTGTGGTGTAAGGTGGCACTGCCATGTTGAGGAGAAATTATCCTGGTGTGGTGTATAATGGGTGTGGCCAGCTGGTGGTATGTTCTCATTGTGTCATGCTGTCTTGACCACTAGGGAGATTGTCAGCCAATCTTCGCCTTGTTTCCCTTAATCTTCTAGCTAATATGTTGTAGATGAATTGTGAGCTCTGATTTAAATGAACGGGGGTGTGACAAGGTAAAGAGGAAAAAGGATATAATAACACAGGGGCAACAGAGGGTGTTTATCATGTCATGTTCTTCCTTTAGTCTACTTTTATAGAGTATGAATGAGTGGTCTTTAAAAATTAGTACAAAGAATTACTCTGGTCATAAAAACAGATTGTTGAAATGTCTTTATATTTTTGGGACACACTCTACTGGCTTAAATTTTTAAATATTTTTTTAACATTTATTTTTGAGAGAGAGAGAGAGAGAGAGAATGAGAATGGGGGAAGGGCAGAGAGAGAGGGAGATACAGAATCCGAAGCAGGCTCCAGGCTGTCAGCACAGAGCCCGATGTAGGGCTCAAACCCATGAACCATGAGATCATGACCTGAGCCAAAGTCGGTCACTTAACCGACTGAGCACCCAGGTGCCCCAGCTTAAATATTTTAAAAATAAATTCCATTTTTTACTCCATTAAGAGTTGATGATTTTTGTGTCTATGTTTTTTAGTGATGTTGATCTATATATTGTACTTGTCCAGTAGCCTGAGTTTTGGGGAACTTCACTGCCATATCTCATTTTAAAAATCAATACCCAGGAAGTTTGTAGGAGTGGAAATTATCAGTTTTTTGAAGGTTTAGTAGACTTTTCCTATTAAAGCCTTTTTTGGCCTCAAGGGCCTAATCCTTAATTACCATTTTAATTTATGATTTGATTATTGGTCTAGACAGGTTCTTTTGTGTCTTGTTAGGCCAATTTTTAGCATTTATATTTTCTTAGAAAAATGTACATTTGATGTAGGTTTTCAAATTTATGAGTATATGTTGTACACAAGGTATTCTTAAAGTTTGGTCTTGTTAAGAAACAAGCTTATGGTTTGATCAGTTCGAGGCTCCCTCCCTCCCTTCTCCTGTCTCTCTTTTTTTGCTTCCTTCTTTCTTTCTTCCTTCCTTTCTCCATTCTTCCTTTATTCCTTTCCTCCCTCACACTCTTCCTTCCTTTCTTACTATTAATTCCTAAGCCTATTTTTTTTCTATTCCACATTTTTTTGGGTTTGTTATTTTGTCATATTTCTTGTTTCTTGAATTCAAAGTTTAGTTCCTTATATTTTTCCCTGGAAAAGAGTTGTGAATAACCAGTATGCATGCACCTATTTGATGGTGGAAAACTAGTATTATCATAAATCAACTTTGTCAGATATTAATATTATTCTGTATATGCTTTTCTTTAGAGAAATATAATTCTGTAGGTATTGTTGATATTTTATTCATTTTCAGCCATTGGTTTTTAAATAAGCGCATTGAAGTTTGGACATTTTCCACCTAAATAGTACTTTGAATGAATGTTGCAGGTTTTGGCACATAAGTGTCGTATTATGTTTTGTTTAGAGCAATTGAAATGTCAAAAAAAGAAAAAAAGAAGATGAAGATAAATAAGTTTTAGAAATGGGTTCTTGTTTTAGGTAAAGCTACATGTAGCTTTAAGTTCTGTAAATTTATTATCCTAATTGCATTTCTCCCTGTTGTATCAACTGTGCTGTCCAAACACAAAGATTTATCACATTTCGTGAAGTATTTTTCAGTAATAAGGAAAAAAATCTCTTGTAATATGCAAAGATACAATCCCTTTATTCTCATTTACCCACTTGAGGAATTAATCTCTTCCTGTTTGCTTTATGTGGTACTGCCATCTAGTGTAGAGGATACTCAAATGGGTATGTGTGGTTTACATTTTCTTATATCATTTGGTTATCAGAAGCTGTGAATTAATGTTTCTTTTTATCTGATTTTATATAAAACGAGGCATTCCGTTAAATGAACCTGAATGCAAGAGCTCAGGTTTTACCTGAAATACGGCATTCGGAAAGTATGGAATTGCATACCCATGTCTCAGGCATTCTCTACTAAAGCTTCTGTGCAGGGAACTCGCAAGTGCTACTACGGCCTTGTATTATCAGGTGCATTCTTGCCTTGATATTGAGAAATACGGAAAGAGGTAGTAAAGTTTGACCTGAGTGTAACAATGTTGACAAGTAATATAAAATAAGCTCCCCCTCCTGAAATTTCATTTTAAATTAATCAGAATTATAATAAAAATACGGGCCAGTATTTATTGAATGCTTTTTGTGAGCCAGACATCATGCTAAATACTCTTTGTATGTTGTCTCATTTACTCTTCACAGTAGATTCAGATGAGGGAATTGAAGTAAAAAAAAGTTTTAAGAACTTACCCAAGATCACAGCTTTGGTAACTGGTACAGCCTGTGTTTAAGTCAAGGCCATACAGTCATTCTGTTCCAAAAGTGCTAGGAAAGGATAAAATGACAAGACTCCTGTTTTAATAAGAAGGAACAAACCACAGATTTGAAATATCCTACATCTTTAATGTAGTTAAAGGTAAAAAAAGTATGATGCATAGTAGTGCAGTGTAACCTGTGTGATCTCATGTAAACTCCTTAATTTCTCTGGTCCTCAGTTTCCTCATCGGTAAAATAGGAATAAATATGTCTATTTCAAATATATATTACAGAGTTCTGTGGGAAGTAAGTGAGGTGATAACTAAAAAACAAACAAGATTGCTCAAATTTTAAAGAACTTTAGAGAGAGAGAGAGTGTGTGTGTGTGCACGTGAGGGAGAGGGGCAGAGGGAGAGAGAGAGAATCCCAAGCAGGCTGTGCACTGTCTGCACAGAGCCTGACGCGAGGCTTGATCCCACAATCTGTGAGCTGAAATCAAGAATTGGATGTTTAACCGACTAAGCCACCCAAGCACCCCTGTAATATACCTTTTAACACAGAAACTAACCTTATGGGACACCTGGGTGGTGTAGTTGGTTATCGTTCAACTCTTGATCTCAGCTCAGGCCAGAATCTCATAGTTTGTGAGTTCAGGCCCTGCATTGGGCTCGATGCTGATGGTGTGGGACCTGCTTGGGATTCTGTCTTTCCTTCTCTCTGACCCTCTCCTGCTTGCACTCTCTCTCAAAATAAATAAATAAACTTTAAAAATTAAAAAAAAACCCCTCCTAACCTTATATAAAATTGTGAAATGAAGAGAGTAAGTTAAAATAACATGAATTTTCAGTAATTGTAATTAACTTAAAAATTTAGCTTCAGTTTCAGAAAGAATTAAATCTATGGGTTAGAATATTGAAATTGTAATGTATTTAGAACGTTTAGGGTTTAAAGATAACTATAAAGTAAACCAGAGAAAACACATCATTGCATTTTCCCCCTTTGAATAGAAATTGAGAATCCTTTGTTAATAGATTGTTAATGGGTAAGGTATCATACATATGGATTCTACATTTTCGATTCCAGTATTTTAAATACTTGGTATAGGGGCTCCTGGATGACTCAGTTGGCTAAGCATCCGACTTAAGCTCAGGTCATGATCTCCTGGTTCACGGGTTTGAGCCCCGTGTCAGGCCCTATGCTGACAGCTTAGACCTGGAGCCTGCTTCAGATTCTGTGTCTCCCTCTCTCTCTGCCCCTCCTCTGCTCATGCTCTGTCTTTCTCTCTCTCTCTCAAAAATAAATAAACATTAAAAAAATTTAAAAAATAACCTGGTATATTTTAAATATCTGGTATTTACCAGTTCAGTTGATTATTAACTAAGTGTGGTGTCTTTTAGGAAACAGACTGGGTTTTTCTTCGTGAGTAAGAATTTATCTAGGGGTGCCTGCCTGGGTGGCTCGGCTGGTTGAGTGTCCGACTCTTGATTTTGGCTCAGGTCTTGGATTGAGCTCCTCACTGGGCTCTTTGCTAAGCATGGAGCCTGCTTGAGGATTCTCTGTCTCTCTCCCTCTGCCCCTCTCCCCCACTTGCACTGTCCGTTTCTGTAAAATAATAATAATAAGAAAGAGTTTATCTAAATGTAAGCATTAATGTTTATAGAGATATGTACCAGCAACAAGTTTTGGTACTTATCTGAGGGACTTTCAGTTATTAATAAAAATGAATTAAACTAATGAAAAGGTTAGTTCCCTCATCTTGTCAACACTATGTATAGTTTCCAGACTAGTATATATTTCTAGTTAAAATATACTTATGTAAAAGTACATAAGGTGTGGGCATAGCCTTTTGAAACCAAAGCTATTATAATTTTATAATTTTACTGTTGCCACTCCACCAAAGAATTTATTTTTCCTCAAACCAAAGCAAGTAGAACTTTCAGCCCTACTGTTTTGCACGTTCCATACTAGTACCTGTTCTTATGCTGTGAAATTATTATCATTTAAGGGGAGGATTTGAAATGAAAAATTCACATAGTGAGTTATCAGTGCTGCCTTCAGTATCTTGAACTGAGGGTGATTCTGGTAAAGACTGATGAATGGATAAGGAAGATGTGATACACACACACACACACACACACACACACACACACACACACACGGGAATATTATTCAGCCATAAAAAAGAATGAAATCTTGTCATTTGCAATGACTTGGTTGGAGCTGGGGAGTATTATGCTAAGTGAAAGAAGTCAGTAAGAGAAAGACAAATGCCGCATGATTTCACTCATATGTGGAACTTAAGAAACAAATCAAATGAGCAAAGGGAAAAAGGAAGGGAGAGAAAGAGGAGACCAAGAAGCAGGCTGGTAACTATAGAGAACAAACTGATGGTTACCAGGCAGGGGATTGGAGGGAGGTTGGGGGAAATAGGTGATGGTGATTAAGGAGTGTGTTGTGATGAGCACCAGGTGTTGCATGGAAGTGTTGAATGACTATATTGCACACCTGAAACTAATATGACACTGTATGTTAACTAACTGGAATTTGAATAAAATCTTAAAAAAAAATAAAGATGAGCAAACCAGTTACTATATCTGGTACTTAGCTGAGGGAACAGTGCTGTATTCCAATCTGGAAGGAGAAACAGATTGTTAGGTTTATTAAGATGCATTTAGGTCTCTAGTTTTTCCTGAGAAATTTGAAGAACAGTTTTGTCTGTTACTGATTTTTGCCTTATGTGCTAAACTTAGAACTTATTTCACTTATTACCCACCTAAGATAAAACTCTAACATAGAGTTATTTGTCCACTTGGCATATCCCAGCTCAGTAGTTTTGAAGTAGTATTTTCCATATTGCATATTAGGATGTTGACAATAGGTGTGAGTAGAGCACATAATATTGCGCAACAAATTATTTTCTGTTTTCCACATCTACTACAGGCTACAGAGGTGAAGGAAAATGTTTATAAATTGTATAGGTATGACACAGTGAAATTACAACCATAATAGTTCTATAAAAGATGAATACAAGAAGTCTTCATGTGCCCCATTTGCAAGCTGTTGATTAGACTTTGATGAATAATTTTTTTATGTAGGTGGGGTGATTTTTACCCTGTCTTACTCTAATAATTCCCACCCTCCATGCAAAGAAAAGACTTTTCTGAACATTTGAATGCTTTCTGAATAGAGTTGTATTTTTAAATATTCTAACAACACTAATTGCAGATTGGTTTCCATGGTGATAGAAAAGTGAATTCAATATAGGAAAAATAACTCCAAAAATAGATTTGTAAAGAATCCAGGAGTATGGGACTTAGAAATTCTGTTTTCCATTCCTTATAAACAAAGGATTGACATATCATTAACTTGAAGAAGTAAACATAATTTAAATCATCACATTCACGTTGTAAGTTTCTCCAGGCAAATAAATGTTGCCTAATTTTTTCATAGTGTATACTCTTAGTATACATGTGGTTCAGGTACTGTATAAACACACTGATGTTCAGATTAGTGCATAAGATGTCTTAAAACCCACAATTCCAAATGGTTTTACTGAAAAACCTTGTATGTGCTAGATACTTATATGAATATCACTGATGAAATAGGTAAGAGATTCTTCCCTTAGGGGTAACAAGCAATATACCAGTAAACATAGAAAGATAAGAAAAATGTAATGCATGTTGTAAGAGTTCTTATAGGTATTCAGAGGTGAGAGAGGTTATTCCTGTGGCATTTAAAAAAGACTTTATTGAAGATTAAATAGATTTTAGATATGCAGAAGTGACGGAACATTTAGGCAAGGAAAATAACATAAACAAAGATACCTGGAAGGGAAGGGAATGGATGGAGTAGAATGATTGGGGGAAGACATGACTTAGAAGATACGTGGAGAAATGACCTTCCTTCAGGGCTCCTCTATGGTATTTGGACTTTACGTTTAAATCATTTTCTTATTAGGAACAGAGAAGGTATTGCAGGATTTTGAGAAGAGAGTACCATGGTTTGTGTATAATGAGAAATGGATAGACAGCGGTTTAGAAAACTATAGTAATCATCCATTCTACAGTCAAGTAGACCAGATCCTTCGAGGCCTAGAGCCAGGGCAGTAGCAGTGGAGAATGGGGAAAAAGGGACAGGTGTGAGAGACAAGTTTTGGGAGACAGGGGAGATTAAGGAATTGGAGTTTGAAGTTAGATCTTGACAATGGGAATCTAAAAAGACAGGATGTGTGGAGAGGAAGAGTAGTAGAGAAATCTAGGATGATTAGGTTGGTCAACTAGATGAATGGTTATGCTATTTTTTTACTTAAGGAATTCAGGAGGAAGGAGAGGATCTGTAAGGAAAGGTAGTGAATTCAGTTATGGAAATGAGTACTCTATTCCAGTGAGACAATTTGTTTATTCAGTCATTCATCAAATATTCAGTGATCCTCACTAAAATTCCAGGTACTTGTCAAGATGCTAAGATAGGTGTATGTGTATCTCATTTTTTCATTATGTATTATGGTTAAAAATCTGTCAAATGCATGTTATAAATATTTTTATACCAGTTTGTGACTCATCTTTTCACTTGGTTTATGGTGTACCTTTTGTGATTAGTAGTCAGTTTTATCAGTCTTTTGTTTTGACCCTTTTGTGTTTTAGCTAAGAAATTCTTCCCTGCCCTGTGGGCATAAAAGCATTTTCCTCTATCTCCATTATTAATTTTTTTACTTTTATTTGTATTATTTTATGTATTGCTTTTCATATTTAGGCATTTAATTTACCTGGAGTTACTCATTGACTATGGTATAAGGTAGGGATCTATTTTTTTTTTTTTTCTAGTTATCTTAGTACATTGAGTAAATAGTAATTCTTTTCCCCAGTAATTTTTAAGTCCTAATTGGTCATATATCAATGTCCAAATATATGTGTTAGTTATCTGGCTATCTTCTGTGATCCATTGGTCCATGCTCTATCCTTGTGCTGGGATAAGTATCCCTCTTAATTAATAGGTTACTGTTACTTCTTACTGTATGAGTCACCTCAAAAACTTAGAGACATAACATGACAATGCTTTTGTCACGTTTTATGATTCTTGATTCCTTGGGTTGACATAGGTGGGAAATTCTCTGTTGGTCTTACTTGGATTCTCTTATGCAATTGTCATGTGGTGACAGTGGCTGGGGCTGGATATCTAGTACCCCAGTGATTCTTCATGTCGTCTCTCTGTCCACATGGTGTTTCATCCATCAAGGGTTTTTCTGTGAACTCTTTAGTAGTGTACTATGGTCCTTTGACATCAAGGTTTGGAGGCTTACAGTAAGAAAGCAGAGATGGTTAGACTTTTTAATGACTAGTCTTGGAAGTTCTGGAACATTGTTTTTTCCACATTTTTTTGGTTCAAACAGTCCAAGTGCAACATAAATTCAGAACTGGAGAGGGACGCCCTATCTCTTGATGAGATGAAAAACAAGTACCTACAGAGAGACACTGAATTGTAGCTTCACAATAAATCTTGATATCCAGTAGGGTAAGACTCTTGACTTAATCAAAGTTGTCTTGGTTCTTTTTAACTCATTGTTTTCCCATATACATTTTGCATTTCCCTTGAAAAATCCTGGGAGGAAAAAATCAAACTATTGCAACTTTTAATTTTTTATTTATTTTATCTTTTAACCTTTAATTTATATTTTTTATTATTTTATTATTGAATTTATTTTTATTGATTTTTTAAAATATATACATATTTTAAATGTTTATGTTCGAGAGCACACTCGCCCAAGTGGGGGAAGGGCAGAGAGAAGGGGACAAAGGATTCAAGTGGAACCATGCTAACAGCAGAGGCTCGAACTCAACCATGAGGTCATGACCTGAGCCAAAGTTGGATGTTTAACCGATTGAGCCACTCTGGCGCCTAAACTATTGATATTTTGATAAGAATTGCACTTAAATCTATAGGTTAATTGAGGATAGTTACTGTGTTTATCATGCTGAATTTTTAAATCTGTTTGGATTATTTTTAGGTGACACAGTTTTTATTGTTAACATGAATGGAATATTTTTTCAGGTTCATTTTAAAATTAGATACTATTGATTATTGAAATTCTATTGATTTTTCACCTTTAAAAATCTACTTTTAAAACACATTTATTGAGATAGAATGCATATACCATATTATTCATCGACTTAAAATATACAATTCACTGGTTTTTGGTATATTCACAGTGTGTGCAACCATTGCCACAGTCTAATTTTAGAACATTTTTATTATTCCAAAAGAAATCGTGTGCTCATTATCAATCATTCCCATTCCCTCCTCAACCTGTGAGCCCTCCCCTCCCTGACACTTCTGCCCCTAACCCTGGTAATCTACTTTCTGTCTCCAGGGATTTGCCTCTTCTGGAAATTTTGTATACATGGTATCATATACTATGTCATCTTTTGGGGACTGGCTTTTTTCACTTAGCATGTTTTCAAAGTCCATGTAAAGCATAGCATGTATCCGTACTTAATTGTTTTTATCATTAAATAATGTTCCAACCTATGGCTACATACCACATTTTATACATTTTTAATTTTGCATTTTAAATTTAATACTGCTGGGAGACTAATGCCTGTGGGAAGATGGAATAGATAGTGGTGAGTTTCCTGTGTTTTTTGTTTTTTAGCCATTTCAACCATTTTATACAATTCATTGGCATTAAGTGCATTCACATTGTTATGTAAAATCACCACTATCCATCTCCAGAAGCTTTCATCAACACAAACACAAATCCAGGATGGTTTAACATATCAAAATCAGTCAATGTAATATAGCACATTAACTGAATGAATGAAAAAAACACCCATGTGATCATCTCAGTTGATGCATAAAAAGCATTTGACAAATTTAGCCTCCTTTCATGATAAAAACACTCAACAAACTAGGAACAGAAGGAAACTCTGACGGAATAAAGACCAACTATGAAAAACCCACAACTAACATACCCATGGTGAAAAACTGAAAGCGTTTCTCCTAACATCAAGAACAAGCATGTCTGCTCTCAACACTTCTGCTCAGTATGATTCAGAGCAATTAGGCAAGAGAAATAAAAGGCATCCAAGTTGGAAAGAAAGAAGTAAAATTATCTGTTTGCAAATGAAATGGTCTTATATGTAGAAAATCATAAAGATTCCATAAGAAAACTCTTAGTTCAGTAGTTTCCAAATATAAAATCATCAATCCCATATCAGTTGTATTTCTATACGCTAAAAGTGAATAATCTGCTAAAGGAAATTAAGAAAATAATTCCATTTACAGTAGCATCAAAATCAATAAAACACTTAAGAATACACTTAACAAGCTCTCTTATATACAGAGAGCTACGAAATGTTGCTTGAAAGAATATAAAGAAAGCCTAGTAAATGTAAAGACATCTCTAGTTTGTGGGTTGGAATACTTAATGTTTTTAAGATGACAATACTACCCAAAGTGATCTACATCTTCATAGTAATCCTATCAAAACCCCAATGGCATTTTTTTTTTGTAGAAATAGAAAAACCCATCTTAAAATTTATATGGAATTCTCAAGTGACTCAATATGCAGAACAGTCTTGAAGAAGAATGCAGTTGAAGAACTCACACTTCCTAATTTCAATCCTTACTGCAATCTAAAGGAATCAAAACAGTGTGGTACTGGTGTAAAGACAGACATACAGACCAATGGAATAGAATAGAGAAACCTTCATATTTACGGTCTATTGATTTTAAACAAGATCATCAAATCCATTCAGTGGAGGAAAGGACAGCGTTTTCAGAAACGGTGCTGGTAAAACTGGATATCTACATGCAAAAGAATGAAGTTGGACTCTTTACCTTATGAGCTTAAAGTGAATCGAAGACCTAAATGTGAGAATGAAAACTTTAAAACTTACAAGAAAACATACAGGAAAATCTTTATGACATTGAATTTGGCAATGATTTCTTGGATATGACACCAAAACTAAAGGCAAAAAAAAAAAAACAAAAAAAAAAACCAACAAAAAACCCAGTAGATAAATTGTATTTCATCAAAAGTAGAAACTTGTACTTCAAAGGATATTATCAAGAGAGTTAAAAGGTAACCCACGGAATGGGAGAAAACACTTGCAAATCTTGTATCTGATATGGGACTAATATCCAAAGTAAAGAACTCTTACAACTCAAAACAATAAAATGGACTAATTCACAAGTGGGCAAAGAACTTGAATAGACATTTCCCCAGAGAAGTTATACAGATGGCCTATAAGCATATGAAAAGAAGCTAATTTAACCGTTACTTAAAGTAGTGTATTGAAGTCTGTTATTACTGTAGGGCTGTTTTTTCTTTTGATTCTGTCAGTGTTTATATAATTTGGGGCTCTTTTACATGGTGCATACATATTTTTTCCAGCTTTATTGAGGTATGATTGACAAATATAAGTTGTATACACTTAAGGTGTATAATGTGATGTTTTGATATACGTATACATTGTGAAATGATTACCACAATCAAGCTAATTAACTATCCATCACTCCACATAGTAACTATTTTTTGGTATTGAGAACCCTTGAAATCTATTGCAAGCAAATTTCAAGTGTACAGTACATTATTTTTAACTGTAGTCACCGTGCTGTGCCTTAGTTCTCTAGAACTTACTCACTTTACCACTGGAAGTTTGTCCTTTTTCCCCTGCCCCTCAACATCTTGTAACTACAGCACAACTCTGTTTC
This sequence comes from Panthera pardus, assembly GCF_024362965.1. Classification (NCBI taxonomy): domain Eukaryota; kingdom Metazoa; phylum Chordata; class Mammalia; order Carnivora; family Felidae; genus Panthera; species Panthera pardus. The sequence goes on from NW_026526677.1 coordinate 89,222,733, forward strand.
TCTGAATTCAACTTTTTAAAAAATATTTATTTATATTTGAGAGAGAGAGAGAGAGCGCGCATGAGCAGGGGGAGGGGCAGAGAGAGAGAGGGAAACACAGCTCCAGGCTCTGAGCTGTGAGCACAGAGCCTGACATAGGGCTCGAACTCAAAAACTGTGAGATCATGGCCTGAGCTGAAGTCAGATGCTTAACTGACTGCGCCACCCAGGTGTCCCTAGCCTTTTTTAAAAAAAAAATTTTTTTTTAGTGTTTATTTTTGAGAGAGAGAGAGAGAGAGAGAGAGAGAGAGAGAGAGACAAAGCGTGAGCAGGGGAGGGGCAGAGAGAGAGGGAGACACAGAATCTGAAGCAGGTTCCAGGCTCTGAGCTGTCAGCACAGAGCCTTACGTGGGGCTCGAACTCACGAACTCTGAGGTCATGACCTGAGCCAAAGTCGGATGCTTAACCAACTGAGCCACCCAGGCGCCCCATCCTTTTTTTTTTTTCCTAAAGATTTAAAGATTCTGCATATAAGTGACATCATGAAGTTCTGTCTTTCTGTGTCAGGCTTATTTTATAAGCCTGTATAACATAAAGTTCTCCAGGTTCATCCATGTTGTCACGAATTGCAAGATGTCCTTATTTTTTATGGCTGCACGATATTTCATTGTGTGTAGTGTGTGAGTGCATGCATACGTGTGTATGTCTATGCATATACCACATTTTCTTTATCCAAGTGTAGATGTACCTTTAGGTGGTTTCCATATCTTGGCTACTGTGAAAATGCTGCAGTGAGTATGGGATGCCGGTATCTCTTTGAGATAATGATTTTATTTCCTTTGGATATATACACGAGTGGGATTGTTAAGTTATATGATAGCTCTATTTTTAATTTTTGAGGAACCCTCATACTTTTTGCCATAATGCTTGTACCGATTTACATACCCACAACTACTTTGCAATCAAAAGGTAAGAATTCACAAGAATACCTTTTCTCCACATTGTTTTGATTTTTTTATAATAAGTATCCTAACAGGTGTGGACTGTATCTCATTGTGGCTTTGATTTTCATTTCCTGGATGATTAGAAATGTTGAGAATTTTTTCATATACCCGTTTGCCATTTTCCTTTGGAAAAATTTTTATATATGATCTTTGCTTATTTTTTGATCAGGTTTTTTGTGTTGTTGTTGAGTTGTAGGAGTTCTTTATATATTTTGGATAATAAGTTCATATCAAATATGTGGTTTGCAAATATTTTCTCCCATTCTATAGATTGCTTTTCATTTTGTTGATTGTATCTTTGCTGTACAACAACTTTTTAGTTTGACATAGTTCCAGTTGTTTATTTTTGCTTTTATTGCCTGTGCTTTTGATAAAGTCAAATTCAAAAAATTATTGCCAAGATCAATGCCAAGGAGTTTCTCCTGTTTTTTTACATGAGTTTTGGGTTTCAAGTCTTATGTTTTAGCCTTTAATCCATTTTGAGTTGGGTTTTGTGTGTGCTATAAGGATCCAATTTTATTCCTTTGCAGGTAGATACCCAGTTTTCCTACAATTTATTGAAGAGACCATCCTTTTCTGATTGTGTACTTTTGGTACATTTGTTGAAAATTGGTTGACTATATGTGCATGGGTCAGTTTCGAGGCTCTCGATTCATTTCTGTTGGTTCTGATTTAGCTCCAATGTCTGTTTTTATGCCGGTACTGTTTTTCTTTGATTACCATAGTTTGGTCATACAGTTTGAAATCAGGAAGTGTGATGCCTCTAGCTCTGCTTTTGTTGCTCAAGATTGTTTTAGCTATTCTGGGTCTTTTGTGGTTGTATGTAAATTTTACAAATTTTATTTTATTTCTGTGAAAAATGCCCCTGGAATATTGATAGCAACTGGATATAACCTGTAGATTACTTTGGGTAGAATGGACACTTTAACAATATCAATTCTTTACATTTAATTGTATCTTCAGTTTCTTTCAGCAATGTGTTGCAGTTTTCTATGTGCAGATCTTTCACCTCCTTTGTTAAATTTATTGCTAGGTATTTTACTCTTTTTTGATGCTATTGTAAATGGAATTAAAAAATTTTTTCACATATTTCACTATTAACATATTGAATTGCAACCAATTTTTGTGTGTCAATTTCGTATCCTGCAACTTTACTGAATTCATTTATTAGTTTCAATATTTTTTGGTAGAGTTTATGGGTTTTTTTTAAGTATAAGATCATGTCATCTGCAAACATTTTTATTTTTTCCTTTCTGATTTCAATGCCTTTTATTTCTTTTTCTGGCCTAATTGCTCTGGCTAGGACTTCCAGTACTATGATGAATGGAATTCGCAAGAGGGGTTCTCCTGTCTAGTTTCTCATCCTAGAGGAAAGGCTTTCAGCTTTTCATTGTTGAGTATGATGTTAGCTGTGGGTTTTTCACATATGGCTTTCATTATTGAGGTGCATTCCTTCTGTGTTTAATTTATTGAGCATCTTTATCATAAAAGGATGTTGGATTCTTTTTCAAATACTTCTTATGCCTCTGTTGAGTTGATCAAGTGCTTTTCTCTTTCCTCCCATTAATGTCGTATATCACATTTATTGATTGTGTATGTTGAACTCTCCTTGAATGCCAGGGAGAAATCCCTCTTGATCATGGCCTTTTAATGTGCTGTTGAATTTGGTTTGCTAGTATTTTGTTCAGAAATTTTATATTCATGTTCATCGGGGATATTGGTGTATAACTTACTTTTCTTATAATGTCCCTATCTGGCTTTTGGTATCAGGATGTAATGGTTACTTTCATAAAATAAATTTGGGAGTATTCCCTCTTCTTCAGTTTTATGGAAGAGTTTGAGTAGGGTTGGTGTTAATTCTGCTTTAAATGTTTGACAGAATTCACCATTGATGTCATTAGGCCCCGGTCTTTTCTTTGTTAGAAGGTTTTTGGTTATGGATTCAATCTCCTTGTTATCAGTCTATTAAAATTTTATTTCTTCACAGTTCAGTCTTGGTAGGCATAGGTTTCTAAGAGTTTATTCATATCTTCTAGGTTATCCAATTTGTTGACATATTGTTGGTAGGAGTTTCTTGGGATTCTTTGTATTTCTGTGCTGTCAGTTATAATGTCTCTTTCATATGTAATTTTATGTGAGTCTTCTCTTTTTTTCATAGTCTAGCTAAAAGTTTTTCAATTTTGTTTATCTTTTCAAAAAACCACCTCTTAGTTTTATTGATCTTTTTTTAAAAATATTTTTGACAGACAGAGAGGGAGGGAGAGAGGGAGAGAGGGAGGAGCAGAGAGAGAGAGAGACAGAGGATTCAAGCAGGCTCCACGCTGTCAGCACAGAGCCTGACGCGGGGCTCAGACTCACAAACTGTGAGCTCATGACCCAAGCCGAAGTCAGATGTTTAACCGACTAAGCCACCTAGGTGCCTCATTTTGTTGATCTTTTATGTTGTTTTTCTTTTATTCTGTTTTTCTTTTCATTTATTTCTATTTCATTTGTTTTTTGAGTTTTATTATTTATTTCTGTTAACTTTGGGCTTAGTGTTTTCATCTTTTTCTAGTTCCTTGAAGTGTGAAGATAGGCTGTTTATTTGAGATCTTCTTTTTCTTAATATGGGCATTTATCACTATAAGCTTCTCTCAGAACAATTTTTGTTGCATCTCACAAGTTTTGTTATATTGTACTTCCATTTTGTTTTTCTCAAGATATTTTTTTTACTTCATTTTTTCTTTTGACACCTGTTGGTCAGGAGAATATTATTTACACATATTTGTGAATTTTTCAGTTTGCTTGCTGTTATTGATTTTTAATTTCATAACAATTGGAAAAGATACTTGGCATGATTTCAGTCTTCTTAAATTTCCAAAGACATATTTTGTGATATAACGTGCGATCTGTCCTGGAGAATGTTTCGTGTGCATTTTTAGGAAGAACACGTATTCTACTGCTGTTGGATGGAGTATTTTGAATATGTCTGTTAGGTCTTTTTTCTTTTAAAATATAGTTTAAGTCTAACTAACGTCTCCGTACTGATTTTATGTCTGGATGATCTGTCCATGTTAAGTGTCAGATATTAACATCCCTCACTATTGTTGTATTGCTTTTTACTCTTCCTTTTTTTTTCTATAAATATTTGCTTAATATATTTAAGAGCTCTAGTGTTGAGTACATAAATATTTTCACTTGTTATATCTACTTCATGAATTGACCCCTTTGTCTTTATTTAATGACCTTTGTGTGTAACACTTATTTTAAAGTTTGTTTTGAGAGAGAGCATGAGAGAGTGTGTGAGTGGGGAGGGGCAGAGAGGAAAGAGAAAATCCTACATAAGCTCTGTGCTGTTAGCCCACATGGAGTTTGATCTCACAAACGGTGAGATTATGACCTAAGCTGAAATCCAGAGTTGGACGCTTCACCGACTGAGCCACCCAGGCGCCTCTTTTGTGACACTTTTTGACTAAAGGTTGGTTTACTTGGTGTGACATAAGTGTAGTCACCCCTCTTGTCTTTTGGTTTCCATTTGCAAGAAGTATTTTTTCCCTAATCCTTCACTTTTAGTTTATAAATCTCTTCAATTTTAGTCCTTAAAGCTAAAATGAATCTCTTTTAGGCACATTGTAGTTGAATCTCACTTTGTATCCATTTACCTACTATCTGTTAGTCTACTGGGAAATTTAATCCATTTGCATGTAAAATAATCACAGATAGAAGCTGAGAAGATGGTACAGTAGGAGGATTCTAAGCCCACTTTGTGCCCCAGATCCCACTTGATAACACTCACATCAGTGTAAACAATCCAGAAAACAACTTGAAGACTGGCAGAATAAACATCACAACTTAAGGTAGAGAAGGGGCCACACTGAAGAGGGTAAGAAGGGTGGGGAGCTAAACAGACCTGCAGGCCATCTGTGGGAGAATGGGATCTGTGGATGCAGAGAAGGGACAGAAACAGACTCTCACAGTGAGGAGCCTGCGTGGGGAAGCCAAATCCTCATAACATTTGGCTTTGAAAACTAGAGGGGCTGAATTTTGTGAGTTCTTACAGATAGCAGGACTTAAAGCTCTGGGAGAGCTGCAGGGCAATAGGAATTGAGTCCCTGCCCTTAAGAGACAAGCAAAACAAAAAGCCAGGAGAGATACAGCATAGAAACAGTAGTTTGCAAAACACCTGGGCCATATGGGAGAGTTATTTACTAATCTCAGTCTGTGCCATAGACAGAAATGGCTGGGAGACTCCTCCAGGAACAAAGGATCTGGTAGGTGCCATTTCACTCCTCCTCCCCCAAGGTAAATACACTGGCCACCTTTGAGAAACAGCAAACACTTGCTACCTACACCCCCCTGCCCTTTGGTGAATCTGCCCTTTCCAGTCATGCTTGATTCAATCCCACTGCTGGGATAAACACTGCCCACAACAGGCAAAGAGAGCCACAGCTGATGACTGGACTGAAGGAAAAAGGGGCTCAGCCACAACAGCAGGGTGCACGCAACACAAATAGGAGACACCTTTCCAGTAAACATGGAACACTGCACTGCAGGGCACTAGGGGATCTCTTCATGAGGCCATCACTTTCAGGAGCAGGAGATGTAGCTGACTTTTTTAATTTTTTTTTTTTTTTTTTTTAATGTTTATTTTATTTTTGAGAGAGAGAGCATGAGACAGGGAGGGGCAGAGAGAGAGACACACAGAATCTGAAGCAGGCTCCAGGCTCTGAGCTGTCAGCACACAGCCTGATGTGAGGCTTGAACTCGTCAACTGCGAGATCATGACCTGAGCTGAAGTCGGACTTCGACTGACTGAGCCATCTAGGCACCCTGTAGCTGACTTTTCTGACACACAGAAACAGACACAGAGAGTTAGGCAAAATGAGACAGAGGTGTCCCAAATGAAACAATAGGACAAAACTACAGCAGAGGATATAAGTGAAATGGAGATAAGTAATGTGCCTGATAGAGAATTTAAAATAACAGTCATAAAGGTATTTACTGGACTTGAGAAAAGAGTGGAGGACATCAGTGAGACTCTTAACAAAGACATAAAAAAAAAAAAAACAGAGATGAAAAACACAATAAATGAAATTAAAAATACACCAGATGGAATAAATGGCAGACTAGAGGAAGCAGAAAAATGAATCAGTGACCGGGGGACAGAGTAATGGAAAGTAATCAAGCTGAACAGGTGAGAGAAAGTAAAATTATGCAAAATGAGAATACACTTAGGGAACTCCATGACTCCAACAAACAAAATAACATTTATATTATAGGAATCCTAGAAGAAGAGAGAAAAGTGGGCAGAAAATTTATTTGATAATGTAATAGCTGAAAACTTCTTGAATCTGGGGAAGGAAACAGAAATCCAGATCCAGGAGGCACAGAGATCCCCCAACAGAATTAACCCAAGGAAGTCCACACCAAAACACATAATAATTAAAATGGCAAAAAGGAGTGATGTAGAGAGAATTTTAAAAGCAGCAAGAGAAAAGAAGATCAATACATACAAGGGAAACTCCGTAAGGCTATCAGTGGATTTTTTAGCAGCAACTTTGCAGGCTAGAAAGGGAGTGGCATGATATATTCAAAGTGCTGGAAGCAAAAAGCCTGCAGCCAAGAATACTGTATCCTGCAGGGCTGTCTATTCAGAATAGAAGGAGAAGATAAGTTTGCCAGGCAAGCAAAAGTTAGAGGAATTTATGACCATTAACCCAACCCTATAAGAAGCATTGAAAGGGGACTCTTTGAGTGGAAAGGAAAGACCATAAGTAAGAGTAAGAAAAGTGGGAAGCACAAAAGCAGTAAAAAGAAATATATACGTAAAAATCAGTCAAACGATTCACAAAATAAAAGGATGTAAAGTATACCACCATATACCAAAAACATGAAGGTTGGGGAGTGGAAGAGAAGTAAAGAATAAGTTCAAACTGAAGTGACCATCAACTTAATATAGACTGCTGTATGCAGAAGGTGTTATATACAAACCTCGTAGAAACCACAAACCAAAACCAGTAATAGATATGCAAAAAACAAAGAGAAAGGAATCCAAGTATATCACAAAAGAAAACCAGCAAACTATGAGAGAAGAGAGCAATAGAAGAAAAGATCAGAGAAGAACTACAAAAGCCACAAAACAAGTAACAAATAGCAATAAATACACACCTATCAGTAATTACTTTATAAGTAAATGAACAAAATGCTTCAATCAAAAGACACAGGGTGATGGAATGGATAAAAGAAAAAAAACAAGACCTATTTATATGCTGCCTCCAAGAGACTCATTTTATACCTAAAGATACATGCAAATTGAAAGTGAAGGGATGGAGAAACATTTATTATGCAAATGATGTGAAAGTGAAAAGAACAGAAAGCCAGGATAGAAATACTTTTATTGGACAAAATAGACTTTAAAACAAAGACTGTAACAGACAAAGAAGGACACCAAATAATAATTAAAGGGAACCATCCAGAAAGAAGATATAACAATTATAAATATTTCTGCACCCACTTTGGAAGCACACAAATCATAAAACAGTTAGTAACCAACATAAAGGAAGTAGTTGATAGTAATACAGTAATAGTGGGGGTCTTTATCACTACATTTACAACAATGGACAGATGATCCAAATAAAAAAAAATCAATAAGGAAACAGTGTTTTTTAATGACACACTGTACCAGATGGACTTAACAGATATGTTCAGAACATTCCATCCTAAAACAACAAAATATACATTCTTTTCAAGTGTACACAGAACAGTCTCCAGAATAGATCACATATTAAACTACAAAACAAGTCTCAACAAATTCAAAAAGATCAAAGTCATACATGGATGTTTTTTGACTATAATGCTATGAAACTAGAAATCAACCACAAGAAAAAATATGGAAAGAGCACGGAAACATAGGGTTTAAATAATGTACTACTAAACAATAAATACGTCAACCAAGAAATCAAAGAGGAAATAAAAAATTACATATAGAGAAATGAAAATGAAAATGCAAAGGTCCAAAATTCCTTTGGGATGCAGGAAAAGCTGTTCTAAGAGGGAAGTTTATAGCAATACAGGTCTACCTCAAGAAGCAAGAAAAGTCTCAAATAAAAAACCTAACCTTACACCTTCGCAAACTAGGAATAGAAGAAACAAAACCCCAAACCAGCAGAAGGAAGGAAATAATAAAGATTAGAGCAGAAATAAATGATATAGAAACTAAAAAACAAAAAACAATAGAGCAATGAAAACAGGAGTTGATTCTTTGAAAAGATCAATAAAATCAATCTAGCCAGACTCATCAAAAATAGAGAGGACTCAAATAAAATCACAAATGAAAGATAACAACTGACGCTACAGAAATCAAACAGTTAGAATATTATGAAAAAGTATAAGCCAACAAATAGGACAACCTAGAAATGGGTAAATTCCTAGAAACATATAACCTACCAAACTGAAGGAGGAAGAAATAGAAAATTTGAACAGAATACCAGCAATGAAATTGAATCCATAATCATACAACTACCAATGAACAAAGTCCAGGACCAGACTGCTTCACATAATTCTATCAAACATTCAAAGAAGAGTGAATACCTATTTTTCTCAAGCTTTTCCAAAAAATGAAAGAGGAAGGAAATCTTCCAAATTCCTATGAAGCCAGCATTACTCTGATACCAAAACCAGATAAAAGCATCACAAAAAAGGGAACTACAGGCCAATAGCTCTGATGAATATAGATACAAAAATTCTCACCAAAATATTAGCAAACTGAACCCAACAATACATTAAAAAAAATCATTCACCACAATCAAGTGCGATTTATTCCTGGGATGCAAATCAATTCCTGGGTTCAGTATTTGCAAATCAATCAGCTTGATACATCACATCAATAAGATAAAAGGTAAAAACCTTATGATCATTTCCATTGGTACAGAAAAAGCATCTGACAGAGTACAATATCCATTCATGATAAAAGCCCTCAACAAAGTAGGTTTAGAGGGAACATATGTCTAATAATGAAGGCCATATATGAAAAACCCACACATCTTCAATGGGGAAAAACAGAACTTTTCCTTTAAGGAACAAGACAGGGATGTCCATTTTCACCCCTTTTATTCAACATGGTACTGGAAGTCCTAGCCACAGCGATGAGACAACAACAACAACAAAATAAAAGGCATCCGTTTTGTTAAGGAAGAAGTAAAACTTTCACTTTTTGCAGATGACATGATACTATATATAGAAAACCTGAAAGACTCCAAAAAATTAGTAGAACTGATAAATGAGTCCAGTTAAGTTGCAGGATACAAAATCAATGTAGAGCAATCTGTTGGATTTCTATATACTAATAATGAAGCAACAGAAAGAGAAATTAAGAAAACAATCCCATTTATACTTGCACCAAAAATATTAAACTACCTAGGAGTAAGCTTTACCAAGGAGGTGAAAGACCTGTACTCTGAAAACTATAAAACGTAGATGAAGGAAATTGATGACAAAACAAAGAAATGGAAAGACATTCCATGCTCATATATTGGAAGAAAAAATATGGTTAAAATGTCTATACTATCCCCAACAGTCTACACAAAACATTTTAATTCAGTCCCTATCAAAATGCCAACAGCATTTTTCACAGAACTAGAACAATTAAAAAATTTGGAACCACAAAAGACTCCGAATAGCCAAAGCAGTCTTGTAAAAGAAAAACAAAACTGGAGAATCACAATTCCAGACTTCAAGCTGTAGTAATCAAAAAAGTATGGTACTGGTACAAAAAGAGACACATAGATCAATGGAGCAGAGTAGAAAGCTCAGAAATAAGCCCACAATTATATGGTCAATTAATCTTTGATGAAGAAGGCTAACTAGGCAATGGGAAAAAAAAAAAAGTCTCTTCAACAAATGATGTTGGGAAAACTGGACAGCTACATGGAAAAGAATGAAACTGGAACATGTTCTTTCACTATACAGAAAAACAAACTCAGAATGAATTCAGGACCTAAATGTGAGAAACCATAAAAATCCCTGAAGAGAGCACAGGTAGTAATTTCTCTGACATCAGCTATAACAACATCTTTTTTGATATGTTTCTGGAGGCAAGGGAAACAAAATAAAAAAGAAGGTATTGGAACTATATCAAAATAAGCTTTTTGCACAGCAAAGGAAACAACCAACAAAACTAAAAGACAACCTACTGAATGGGAGAAGGTATTTGCAAATTACATATCCAGTCAAGTGTTAGTATCCAAAATATATGAGAACTTATAGAACTGAACACCAAAAACAAAACCAACCAACCAACCAACCAAACAAAACCACACCAGTTAATCCAGTTAAAAATGGGCAGAAGACACGAACAAAGATTTCTCCAAAGAAGACATCCAGAGGGTCAACAGACACATGGAAAGATGCTCAACACTGCTCATCAGCAAGAAATGCAAATCAAAAACCACAGTAAGATAATCACCACACATCTGTCAGAATGGCTAAAATCAAAAACTGAAGAAACAAGTGTTAGTAAAGATGTGGAGGAAGAGGAACCTTTGTGTACTGTTGGTGGGAATACAAACTGGTACGGCTGTTGTAGAACACTGTGTGGAGGTTCCTCAATAAATTAAAAATAGGACTACCCTAGGATCCAGTAATCACAGCACTGGGTATTTATCCAAAGAACACAAAGACACTAATTTGAAGTGATACATGCGCTCCTGTATTTATTGCAGTATTATTTACCCTTGATCTTAGCCAAAGGCTGAGAAGCGATATCGCAGCATTATTTACAATAGCCAAATTATGGAAGCAGCGTGTATCCATTAATAGATGAATGGATAAAAAAGAAGTGGTATATATATATACAATAGAATATTATTCAACCATCAAAAGGATGGAATCTTGCCATTTGCAATATCATGGATTATTGTATAATGCTAGAGAATATAAGGCTACCCGAAATAAGCCAGTCATAGAAGAACAAATACCATGTGATTTCACTCATATGTGGAACTTAAGAAACAAAAAACAAATGAGGAGGAAAAAGAAAAAAAGAGACAAAGCAAAAAAAATGAGCTTTTAGTTTAAGAGAAGAAACTGATGGTTACCAGAAGTGAGGTCGGGGTGAGTGGGTGAAGTAGGCGAAGGGGATTAAGAGAAGGGAATTTATGAGTCCTGAATAATACATGGAGTTATCAAACCACTGTATTGTATACCTGAAACTAAAATAACAATTTATGTTTATTGGAATTAAAAAACAAATTGTATGGGTGAGACCCTAACCAGGCAAAACTGATAACTGCTGCCCCTGGGCTGACCTGCATTTTGGCTCTATAGATGGGCAGAGCTCCTGGTGGGGCTTTCTTATCAGGCAAGGTTGCCAGCAGGGGCATGGTGCCACGGTGTCATGGTACCAGTATCCATTGGCTGGTTGCTCTGTGTCGCACCCCCCTTTTTTGTTACTAAGTGACCCTAGGTGGTCTCCCTCTGCCAATTCCTTCAGTGTTCCCTGTGAGGAAAGACAGGAATGGGCCTCCTGAAGATCATGTCTGAGCATTGGGGAAGTTGGATATCTCTAATGGGCTCTTTTCTCCCAAAGGATGATCACAGTCCTAGGGAATCCTTTCAGTGTGGTGCTATGCTGGCCTGGGAAAGGGGTGATAGTCATCGTGAAACCACTCCTCTTTACCTTCTAATGTGACTTTCTTAATTTTTGTGGTCTAAGTTTTGTGTTGACCTCACCTCCCAAGTTCTGGGATTTTCAGAAAGGTATTCTTGTGTGTTGATAGTTGCTAATGCCTGTTTTTGTGTGGGGGTCTAGAGTCTGCGCTCTCCTGTTCTTCCTTCCATCTTCCTTTTTAATTTTTTTTGTTGTTGTTGAGACAGAATATGCACTTGGCAAGCAGGTACGGGAGGGGCAGAAGGAGAAGGAGAGAGAGAATCTTAAGCAGGCTCCTTTCCCAGTGTGGAGCTTGATGCAGGGTTAGATCTCACGACTGTGAGGTCATGACCTAAGCCGAAATCAAGACTCAGACAGTCAACCGACCAAGCCACCCAGGTGCCTCATCCTGTTCTTCCATCTTCTTTATTTATATTTTAATGTTTATTTCTTTATTTTGGGAGAGAGAGAGACATAGCACATGAGTGGGAGAGGGGCAGAAAGAGAGGAGAGAGAGAGAATCCCAAGCAGGCTCCACACTGTCACTGTTAAGCTTGATGCGGGGCTTGAACTCACAAACTACGAGATCATGACCTGAGCCAAAACCAAGAGTCAGATGCTTAAGCGACTGAACCACCCAGGTGCCCCTTAGATTGTTTTTTTATATTTATTTTTGAGAGAGAGAAAGAGAGCGAGCCTGAGCACGAGTTGGGGAGGGGCAGAGAGAGAAGGCGGCAGAGCATCTGAAGTGGGCTTTGTGCTGACAGCAGAGAGCCCGATGGGGACTTGAACTCCCCAACCATAAGATTATGACCTGAGCTGAACTTGAATGCTTAACTGACTCAGCTGCCCAGGAGCCCCATATTCTTCCTTTTTCCTGATATGACTTCTATAATCTCTTTATGTTTTTCTCTTTTGCCTTCTGGGATTTTCATAATGCATGTGTTGGTCTTCTCGAAGGTGTCCTACTGGTTCCTGAGTAACATTTCACCTTTTTAAAAAAAATGTTCATTTATTACAGGGGAGGGGTAGAGAGAGAGGGACAGAGGATCCAAAGTGGGCTCTGTGCCTGACAGCAGCGAGCTTGGTGCGGGGCTCAAACTCAAGAATGGCAAGATTATGGCTGACTGAGTCCACCAGGTGCCCTACATTTCACTTTTTAAAAACTTTTTCTTTCTGTTCTTTGGACTGTATATAGGTTTATGCTGCTTTCTGAAACTTTTCATTTTACCACTTTGCTTTGATGAAGACCTACATTAGTAGAGTAACGACTTTTTTTCATAAAAGTGAAAACCCTTTTTGGATTTCTTTCAGTTAGCAAAACCAGGTACCAACTAACAGAGGTCTTTCGTAAAAGTAAGGTGGTGTAATGTAGACTTTTGAAAGGCAGGGGATACTCTTTGCTTTATACCATTTTGCCTTTTAAAAGGTTTCAAAGGCTCTCTCTCAAAAATAAATAAACATTAAAAGATTAAAAAAAAAGGTGGGGGGTGCCCGGGTATGGATCAGTTGGTTAAGCGTAGGACTTTGGCTCAGGTCATGATTTCACGGTTTGTGAGTTCGAGCCCTGTGTCTCAGCTGTGCTGACAGCTCAGAGCCTGGAGCCTGTTTCGGATTCTGTGTCTCCCTCTCTCTCTGCCCCTCCCCTGCTCGTGCTCTGTGTCTCTCTCAAAAGTAAATAAACATTAAAAAAAAAATGTAAAGGTTAAAGGAATGCTCTACTTTTTGGATAGTGAGGGAAACCTGTGTTTTGACTTATTCTGTCTTTCAGTAAGCTGATTTTTCTTGCCCAAATCTGCTGTTGATCCCTTTAGTGCATTTTTTAGTTTTAGTTAGTATTTAGATCCCTTTAGTTAGAATTTTTAGTCATTCCCCAGATTCGTTTTTTGTTCCCTTTTTTACTTTCTGTTTCTTCTTGATATTTTCATTTATTTATAAATTGTTTTTCATGTTTCCTTTAGTTCTTTGTGGTTTCTTTGACTTCTTTGAGTGCGTTTCGTGTGGTACATTTAATATGTGTTAAGTCCTATATCTGGACTTCTCAGGGATAGCTTCTATTGGTTTATTTATTTATTTTTTTTCATGTCAATGACTCATGCCTTCTGGTTTCTTTGTATATCTTGTGATTTTGTTGTTGTATACTGGACATTGGATATTATAATGTGGTAACCCTGGGAACTGGATTCTATCCCTCACCACAGGTTTGCTGTTTTTGATACTGAGGGCTGCAGTCTATGTTTTTAGTGACTTTAACAGACTATTTTTGAAAAGATCATGTTCCATGTCATATGTGCTCACTGAAGTCTTTCTTCTTTTACTTGTGTTCAGGTAGTATTTTGTCAGGGAATTCCCTGAATGCCAAGAACTAAAAATAAAAAATAAAATAAAGAAAAAGCCACTTCCTCCAGTCTTTGCATACTTCCTTTGTGTTGGGGCACTCATTCAGCAATGAACCGGGCTTTTTACAGCTCTGACAGCCTGGAGAGTAGAGGTGAAAGCTTAGGTCTTCTCCTGTCTTTCGTGCATGTGTCCCAGCCTGAACATGTTCATGGGTTTCTAGAGTGCTCTCGTTTCCCAAGGAGCCTCTCTCCTCAGCTCTTTCTCCTGGGCTTTAAGCTGACTATAATCTTTTGCTTCATATGACTGAAGACTTTTAGTTTATTTTACAATATCTTAGCAACGCTGCTTTTTTAAATCCCTGAATGAGTTCCAAGTTAGGTGAAAAACCCAGAGATGTGTGCCGTGTGTCGGTTCTTCATGTAGCTGCCAGACAGATTAGAAGGGACATGCAGTCGTTTGTCAATGATGTCTCTCCTCCTTCTGGACCCAGGGAAAGGGGGTCCCGTACTTGGGGCCAGGACTGCTATCCACAGGAGTGCTGCCAAGATGGGGAGGAGTGGAGCGAGGGTGGGTGAAAATGCCACAGAGTTTTTAAGTTGGCTTTTTCTTGATTCAGCGTTCTCATGGTGATTGTAAACCTTTACTGTATTCTAGCATACTGCGAAAGTTGGTTGGGAGAGTTTTTGCTTGTTTGTTCATGTTTCTGTGAAGGGACTGGGATTTGCAGTTGCCTACTTTGCCATTTTACTGACATCATTGGACCATCTGTCTTTGCTGTTCGTTCCTCCACATCCATCTTTTTGCCTTTTGGGGGAAGTTTCTTCTCTTCTTCCTGACCGTCTCCTCCCCCCAGTTCTGTTTAGGAAGATTGATTTTATTTCTAGTCTTTACTTATTTTATAGTTACTGACATTTTAATTTATTTTTATTTTTAATTTTTTTTTTAAGTTTATTTCCAGAGAGAGAGAGAGTGAACATGAGTGGACGAGGGGCAGAGAGAGAGGGAGAAAGACAATCCCAAGCAGGCTCTGTCCTGTCAGTGTGGAGCCCAACATGGGGCTCGATCCCAGGAATCGTGATATCATGACCTGAGCTGAAATTAAGAGTCAGACGTTTAACCGACTGAGCCACCCAGGCGCCCCTGTAGTTGCTGTCATTTTAAAGTTTTATATTCTCCCTTATGGTTTGGATGTTTAGAAATCTTGTGTGTTTTTTTCCCATTGTGGGGAAAGTGAAAATTGGTGAGATATCTGACGATCTATTTATGCTTTACTGCTAAGCCACCAGTTTTCTGACCTAAGGGAGAGCATGCGCTCATTCTCTGTCTCAGTCTTGAGTGCCTCAGAGGGCCCTCTGCGCTTTCTTGCCCTGTCGCTGTCTACACTGGTTAGCTGCCGTGTGCTCGGGGAGACTTCACACACTGCACAGGTTCATCTCTCTCCGTTCTCCTGGTTTATCTGTCTCTGTTCTCCTGCTCTTGCCCGAGCTGTTGGTGCATTGACCCTGTCTATATACCTGGGGAGGGGGGTGGGTATTGTCTCTCTGTTACAAGATTTTCGTTGGAATTTTAGTTCATCAACTCTAGTCCATATGCGGTCTTCATGGTTTGGCTGGTTTCTGCTTAACCCTGTCTAATGCACGTTCTTTATCCTCCTGCATCTTTACCAGGCTTCTGAGCATGTCTATGAGTCTGAGCACGTCCATGAGTCTGAGCACGTCCATGAGTCTCTTCTGTCTCATGAATGTCTTGTCACTTTCTACAACTTAGTTCATTTAGGTTTTTTCTCACCCTTAATCCTTTTTTTAAAGTATGATTTTGTAGTGAATCTGCCTTATTTTGACTGGTGTGAGAATAATCATTATCCTGCGAACTTCTACCTCAGACCAGAATGTTTTTTTTAATACCTCAGTGATCCTGCTTTCAAAAATAGAGACTATGTCTTCATATTTTATTTTTATAATATTAGCTATAATGATAGGTAACATTAAGTACTTACTGACTACCAGGCGTCTTGGTGAACACTTTCTGTGCATTATCTCATTTGATCCTCACAAACTTGAGAATAAGCATTATTATTTCATTCCCATTTTCCTGATGTGAGATTATATGGGTTGCTCAATATTGTACAGCTAGCTAGTGACACTTTTTTTTTTTTAATTTTTTTTTTAACATTTATTCATTTTTGAGACAGAGAGAGACAGAGCATGAACGGGGGAAGGTCAGAGAGAGAGGGAGACACCGAATCCGAAACAGGCTCCAGGCTCTGAGCTGTCAGCACAGAGCCCGACGCGGGGCTCGAACTCACAGACCGCGAGATCATGACCTGAGCCGAAGTCGGATGTTCAACTGACCGAGCCACCCAGGCGCCCCGCTAGTGACACTTTTGAACTCAGGGCTGTGTGTCTCTGGAGCAGAGTTTGTAAACGTAATATAAATGTGAGAAGAGAATTGTATGTGGAAAAAAGTCACAGAGCAAGTGGCATGATGAATGACAATGAACATTCAGCCTAAATACTGGGGAAAAAATGAAGAGCAATTAATTCTGTGGCAAAGTCTTCTGGAGAATACATGCCTCCTTTAAAGGGTTTGGTCACTTTTCCGTTCCAGCCGGTTGTTGCTCATATGAGAATATGGGTCCGATATTTCAGATTTTCTGATTTTTCAAAGAAGTCAAAATGTGTATTTTTCCTATGAAACGACCCCATTTCTAAATTTGAGCTGCTGGTTTAAAAACAAGTAAAATCTAGTGTACAGACATACATAATTCTGAAGTGACATGTGTCTGCAGGCCCGGACTATTCTCTGGGAAGTCAGTTTCCAGTCTGTGTAATAAAGCCTGAGCCCTCTCTAACCCCTTGGGCATGCTGTCTCTCAGTGCCTGCCTTACTGCCTTCCTTTCACATATGTGCTAAATAAGGAGGTGAAGACCTACTCATGAATGAATGTATTTTATTTCTTTCTGTTATGCAGTTGTGCTAGTTTAGATTTAAGTTACAAAGACAATTCTTAGAAACGTAGTTTTTGAAAAATCCTGAATTCTTCATTTTGTCTTCCGTAAGCAGTAGATTTCCATTAAAAGGCCTATCTTAGAGCAAGTTAACGTGAGGGTTCAAGTATTACTGAATGCCTCGTTTATTCGTCATTAATCACAACTTTCCCTCTCTTCTGCCCTTTTTTTTTTTTTTTTTTTTTGACATAGCTTTCGCTTTCAGAAGAACAGAATGAAGTAACGAAAAATGGCTGTGAATCTAAAGAGCTGGTCTACCTCGTGCACATTGCTTGTCAGGTAATTTTGTGGATGTGGAGGCTCCTTTTAGTGCATTTCTTCAATGGCTAATAGAATTCGCAGAAAGATACCTGTGTGATACTGAAGTGGAATTGGACACTGCATGACTATTGTTAAGAAAATAAATGGTATCCTTTAAAAAAGAGATAAATGTGTTCGTACAATATTACATGGAGTGCACAGTTTAGTATTGTAACTTGCATATCTTCTATCTGCATCTTTAGAAAGTTTTTAAGGTTTTAGACGTTTGTGGATGAATACCAGTGACGATGGCAACACAGATGTTTTGTTTTATTCTTTGTCCCCGTCATATTGGCAGTTCTGCATGTACTCAGGGTTGAAACAATTAATAGAATCAGTCTTACAGATACTTAATTTACAGACATAATTGAAAGCTCTTCTTGTAAGAGTAAAGGAAATACATCGTTTATTGACAATTAGATTAAATGAATCAGCTACTGGTCCCCTATCACAGTAAAAGAGCAGATGAAGTTCTGCCTGAGATGCTCACTTTTCTAACCAAGACAGTACGTTTCACTATAGTGTCTGTAGTGTATGTGGTGTATATAGGGGGGTGTGTGTTTTAGAAGGGCACTGTTTCTTGACTCTTAGTATTGAAACTTTTGTGAGGGGGGTGCCTGGGTGACTCAGTCAAGTGTCTGACTCTGCTCGGATCATGATCTCATGGTTCATGAGTTTGAGTCCCACATCAGGCTCTGTGCTGACAGCTCAGAGCCTGAAGCCTGCTTTGGATTCTGTGTCTCCTTCTCTCTCTGCCCCTCCCCCATTCTCACGTTGTGTGTGTGTGTCTCTCAAAATAAATGAACATTCCAATTTTTTTTAATTTAAAAAATAAAACTGTTGTGAGTGTAATTACTGTGACTTCTCTTAATGAGATTTAAAAAGGGTCATTGTAGCATTATTTCCTCTGTCAACTAAGTAGTTTAGTTCCTGTTAATTTACTTTACATTCATTAAGCCTTATGTCTAGTTTTAAGTTCATAATTGTAAAGTAAGTGTTTTTGAGGGAGGCTTTCTTTTGTGCAAAGTTTTTAGTTTTCTTTGGGAAAGAGTTAGATAAGGGCATTTATGTTTTTTTCCCCTCAAAAAGTGTTATTCCTTCACCTGAAGTTAAAAATTATATGATCTTGAAAAATCTAATGCTTATCTCATGAGAAATCCCTGACTTCTTAGTCTTCGTGACTTTAAGGAGAACCTTTCAGAATTTAGTGCTTTATTTATAGATGTAAGAATATGAGATTGGAAATTGACTTTAGCTTGTATAGAAATAAGATGGCCAAAGTTTCATATTGTTTAAATATGTTTTATTGTGTGTCATCTTAGTTCCTTTGAGGAAGTAGGCAGCTCTGAATCACTGTTTTGTGTCATGTTTCAAAAAATGCTTCTATTTCTTGACTTAATTTTTAAGTGAAAGTTTCACATGTTCTATGGTGAACCATTACTCACACATTAGTGTAAATCATATCCTCTTTATCTAGAGTACATGAGTGGCATGTCAATAATGAATTTATTAATCCCTCTATGACCTAACATCTTTTAGCATCTTTCCTTCTCACCATTAATTTTCATATGTTCTGACAATGCAAATAGTTTTCTCATAAGCAAATCAAAATGTTATAAATACTGGTACCATATTTTTAAGTGAACTTGAAAAGGTAAGCATGGTATTTTGGAACCATATGCCAGAATGTATAATTGTCACTTGATTATGCTTAGTGAATTAGTTACCTAGCTACTTAGACTATTTCCTGGTTGCAAGTATCTTGTCAAGCTGCTTAAAAAAATTCAGACTACTTGGTACGCTATTCATTACATCAAAGTAGTAATTTACTGCAATATGATAATGCCATTGTACCTCTCTGTAGCACTGAAAGTAATTATTGATGCACACCCCCTCCCCTCCCGGCTTACTTTCTGTATTCTTGCCATATGTGTTGGCCATAAATCGTATTAAATTAGAATCATATATATTTTTTAATAACTAAAATTATAGAGACTCATAGTCAAACCCTCTCATTTTTGCCAGTGAGGGAATTGAAGCCCAAATTACTGACGTGGCTTTCCTAAGTTCTGTAAAATCTTAGCACTAACTTCTAGGGACTTCAGTTTCCTGATGATCAGTTTTTCCTGCATGTCGGTGGAATTTACAATCTAGAACAGACTTAAGAGATTGCCTAGTCTTCAGATAGGATATGATCACCATTACATGCTGATATAAGCTGTACGAGAAACCACTTTTTCACATATTGCATATTTTTGCTAATTTCTAATTTTTAATTAAAGTAAACTTGGAATTCTTTTTATTTAACCCAAGTATTTGTCTTTCATCTGAACCCACTCTTCTCCTGTTCTTTTATCCTAGAAAATGGCCAATTTTCTGTGAAAATTCTGAAAAAACTGTGGATTTTTTTTCCAGCTTTTTGGAGGTTAAATAATACTGATTCTCTTAGGTCTTATCTTTGAAACTTTAATTGTCCTTTCATCTCTGCCTTTCAAGTTTTTATTTCTTATTAAATTGTGAATTCAGAAATGTAAACCATGTCTTTCATACTGAATTGATACAAATTCAGTAGGCATTTTGATTACCTATGTGTTTATATAAGTACACAGATACTGCGACATACAGTACAACATTTAATTCTTACAACAACTGTGTGAGGTAAGTAGTCTGTGTTTCATTTTACACATGATGAAGACTCAGGAATGTTAATAACTTCCCCAGGGTCATAAAATTAAAGAGAAAGACCAGGATTTGAACCTCAGTCTAGTGTTTTTGTTTGTTTGTTTGTTTGTTTTACTGTTGTTGTCTAATATGATTTATACTCGGTTAGCTACTCTGAAATCTGCAAGCATATTGTAAATGGTAGTAAAGAATTACAGAAATGCACTGAGAGTGACAGTCAAGTTTCTTTGTATGACTTCAGTGGAGAGAGTTCGTGTGTACATATTTTAGGACATATATATGTGTCTTTTTTTTTCTCATTTAGAAGTGTGGGTTATAGGTTTTTAGGATAAAAATACTTTTAGAAATTTTGGAAAATATGGGAAATGGAGAAAAAAGAATAAAATTGCCGTAACACTACTACCCTGATATAGTCTCTGCTTACACTTTTGTATATTCTTGCTTTGTTTTCCATAGTTGTATTTTAGGATTGGATACAGAGATATATATACAGTTTTATGTAATTATTTATAAAGCATTCCTCCGTTGGTTATAATCTCCCTGTAAACATTCATTAATTAATATACTGAAGTATAGTTGACATACAATGTTATATTGTTTTAGGTGTACCAACATAGTGATTTGACATTTACATGTGGTACATGTTCACCATGATACGTATACTTACCATCTGTTACCATACACGGTTATTACAACATTATTGACTCTGTTCTTTATGATGTACTTTACATCCCTCTTAGTTATTTTATAACTGGAATTTTATATCTCTTAATCCCCTTCACCTATTTCATGCATCCCCCACCCTTCTCCCCTCTGGCAGCCAGTTTGTTCTTTGTATTTATGAGTTTGTTTCTGTTTTGTTGTTTGTTCATTTGTTTTGTTTTTTAGAGTCCACATATAAATTAAATGATAAGGTGTTTGTCTTCCTGTGTCTGACTTATTTCAGTTAGCATGACCCCCTCAACGTCTGTCTGTGTTGTCACAAATGACAAGATCCCATTCTTTTTTTAATGGCTGAGTAATATTCCATGTACCTATATTCCATAACTTCTTTATTCATTCACTTTTCAGTTGACACTTAGGTTGTTTCCTTATCACATCTATTGTAAATGATGCTGCAGTGAACACAGTAGTGCATATATTATCTCTTTGAATGAGTGTTTTGTGTTTTTTGGGGGGGTAAATAGCCCGAAGAGGAATTGCTGCATCATAGGGTATTTCTGTTTTTAAATTTTTGAGGAACCTCTACACTATTTTTTTTTTAGTGTTTGCGCCAATTTACATGCCCACCAACAGTACATAAGGGTTTCCTTTTCTCTATATCCTTGTGCCAACAATTGTTATTTCTTGTCTTTTTGATACTATCCCTTCTGACAGGTGGGAGTAACATCTCATTGTGGTTTTGAGTTGCATTTTCCTATGATTAGCAATGTTGAACATTTTTTCATATGTCTCATGATCATCCGTATGGTCATTTTCTTCCATTTTCTTTGGAAAAATGTCTGTTCAGGTGTTGTGCCCATTTTTAAAATAAGATTGTTTTTCTGTGTGTGTGTGTGTGTGTTCGGTTATTTGAGTTCTTTGTATATGTATATCTTATTTGATATATCACTTGTAAATATCTTCTCCCATTTAGGAGGTTGCCTTTTCATTTTGTTGTTGGTTTCCTTCTCTGGGCAAAAAAAAAAAAAAAAAAAAGCTTTTTAGTTTGATGTAGTCTCAATTTTTAAAAAAAAAAATTTTTTTTTTACATTTATTTTTGAGACAGAGAGAGACAGAGCATGAACGGAGGAGGGGCAGACAGAGAGGGAGACACAGAATCGGAAGCAGGCTCCAGGCTCTGAGCCATCAGCCCAGAGCCCGACGCGGGGCTCGAACTCACAGTCTGTGAGATCATGACCTGAGCTGAAGTTGGACGCTTAACCGACCGAGCCACCCAGGCGCCCCAGTCTCAATTTTTTATATTTGTTTTTGTTGCCCTTGCTTGAGACAAATCCAAAGAATAATATTGCTAAGACCAATGTCAAAGAGTTTATTGTCTGTGTTTTCTTTGGGAAGCTTTATGGTTTCAGGTCTTACATTTAGGTTTTGAATCCATTAAAAATTTTTTTTGTAACATTTATCTGAGAGAGAGAAAGAGACAGAGCATGAGTGGGGGTGGGGCAGAGAGAGAGGGAGGCAAGAATCTGAAGTAGGGTCCAGGCTCTGAGTGGTCAGCACAGAGCCTGTGGCGGGGCTCGAACTCATGAACTGTGAGATGGTGACCTGAGCTGAAGTCAGACACTTAACTTATTGAGCCACCAGGCACCCCAGGTCTTGAATCTATTTTGAGTTTGTTTTCATATATGGTGTAAGGAAGTGGTTCAGTTTCATTCTTTTGCATGTAGCTCTCCAATTTTCCAAACACCATTTATTGAAGAGACCATTGTATATTTTGCCTCCTTTGTCATAGGTTAATTGACCATATAAGCATGAGTTTATTTCTGGGCTCTCTACTCTGTTCTGTTGATCTATGTGTCCCTTTTTGTGCCAGTACTATACTGTTTTGATTACTGTAGCTTAAAGGTGTAGTTTGAAATCTAGGAGCATGATACCTCCAGCTTTGTCCTTCTTCCTCAAGATTGTTTTGTCTGGATCTTCTGAGGTTGCATACAAATGTTAGAATTTTTTTGTTCTCGTTCTATGAAAAGTACTGTTGGTGTTTTGATAGGGTTCTAGTTTTATGAAAAGTACTGTTGGTGTTTTGATAGGGATTACATTGAATCTATAGATTGCTTTGAGTAGTATAGACCGTGAAACAATTTTAAATCTAGTCATGAGCATGGTACATCTTTACATTTATTTTTGCCATCTTTCTTTCATTAATGTCTTACAGTTTTCAGAGTATAGGAGTTTCACCTCCTTGGTTAAATTTATTTCTAGGTATTTTATTATTTTTAATGCAATTGTTAGTGAGATTTTTTTCTTAATTTCTCTTTCTGTTTGTTATTAGTATATGGAAATGCAACAGATTTCTTATATTAATTATATTAATTATCAAATTCATTAATTATATTAATTATCTAATATTAATTATATTAATTTTGTATCTGCAACTTTACTGAACTCATTCATTAGTTCTGATAGAGTTTTTCTGTGAAGTCTTCAGGGTTTTCTATATATAGTGTCATGTTATCTGCAAATAGTGACAGTTTTTACTTCTTCCTTACCAGTTTATATTCCTTTTACTTCTGTTTCATATCTGATTGTTATAGCAAAGACTTCCAGTACTTTGTTGAATAAAAGTGGTGAGACCTCATCCTTGACATGTTCCTGATCCTAGAGGCAAAGCCTTCAGCTTTTTGCCATTGAGTATGATTTTATCTGTAGTTGTGTTACATATGACCTTTATTATGTTGAGGTATGCTTCCTCTATTACCACTTTGTTGAGAGTTTTTATCATGAGTGGATGTCGAATTTTATCAAATGCTTTTTCTGCATCTATTGAAATGATGTGTTTTTTTTATTCTTCATTTTGTTAATGTGGTGTATCATTTTGATTGATTTGTGGATATTGAACCATCTCTGCATCCCTGTCAAATCCCACTTGATCATGATGTGTGATCCTTGTACTGTTACTTTATTCTTCTAATATTTTGAGGATTTTTATAGTTCCATTCATTAGGGATATTGGTCTGCAGTTTTCTTTCTTTGTAGTGTCTTTGTCTGGTTTTGATATCAGAGTAATGCTAGTTCATAGAATGAATTTGGAAGGAGTCTTTCCTCTTCAGTTATTTGGAATAGATTAAGCACGCTAGGTATTCAGTTTTCTTTACTTTTTTTTTTTTTCTCCAGTTTCACCTGTGAAGCCATCTGGCCCTAGACTTTTGTTTGTTGGGAGGTTTTTCATTATGGATTGAATTGTATTACTAGTAATTGGTCTGTTCAGATGTTCTTTTTCTTCTTGATCAAGTCCTAGAAGATTTTATGTTTTTAGGGATTTATCTGTTTTTTGTAGGTTGTCTGATATGTTGATGTGTAATTGTAGTAGTCTAATAACTTTTTGTATATCTGGGATGTGAGTTGTAAGTTCTCTTCATTTCTGATTTTATTTACTTGACTCCCTTCTTTTTTTTCCTTGATTAGTCTGGCTAAATATGTTTGTTTTTTTACAGATTTTATTTTTTAAGTAATCTCTACATCCATTGTGGGGCTCAAACTCACAACTCCAAGATCAAGAGTCACAAGCTCCACTGACTAAGCCAGCCAGGCACCACTGCCTAAAGGTTTATCAACTCTTAGTTTCATTGATCTTTTCTGATGTTTTTTAGTGTTTACTTCATTTATCTGCTCTGATTTTTATTATTTTGTGTCTCCTACTAACTTTGGTTTTGTTTCTTCTTCTTTTTCCAATTTCTGTGGGTGTAAGTTTAGATTGTTTGAGATTTTTCTTTTTTCTTGAGGGAGGCCTGTATTGTTCTAACTTTCCCTCTTGGGACTGCTTTTGCTATTCCCTTAAGATTTTGAACTGTTGTGTTTCCATTTTCATTTTTGTCCAGATACTTTTTTTTATTTCTATTTTGATTTCTTTATTGACCAGTTGGTTATTTAGGCTCGAAATGATTGTGTTTTTTCTAGTTTTTGCCTTGTAATTGATTTCTGGTTTCATACTGTTGTTGTGGGAAAAGGTGCTTGATATGATATCAGTCTTTTAAAATTTATTGAGACTTGTCTTGTGGCCTAACATGTGATATGTCAAGGAAAATGTTGCATGTGCACTTGAAAAGAATGTGTATTATGCTGTTTTGGTAATGTTCTGTACATATATGTATGTCAGGTTTGTCTTAAACACTGTTTCAGGTCACTGTTTCCTTATTGATTTTTCTGTCTGGACACTGTATCCACTGATGTAAATGGGGTGTTAAAGTCTCTTACTATTGCTATATTACTGTCTGTTTTTTTGCTTTTTGTCTGTTAATATTCGCCTTATATATTTAGGGGCTTCTGTGTTGAGTATAGAGATATTTACAATTGTTACATTATCTTGTTGGATTGATGTCTATCATTATGTAATGTTTTTCTTTGTCTCTTCTCATAATCTTTGTCTTAAAGTCTATTTTGTCTGATAGGTGTATTGCTACTCCAGCTTTCTTTTTGCTACATTTGCATAGAGTATTATTTTTCATCTTTTTACATTCGGCCTGTATGTATCTTTATGTTTGAAGTGAATCTCTTGTAGGCAGCATATAGATGGGTCTTACATTTTTATCCATTTAAGTTGCCTATTGTCTTTTGACTGGAGCATTTAGTCCATTTACATTTAAAGCAATTACGGGTAGTTTTGTACTCATTGCCATTTTGTTCATTGTTTTCTAATTGTTTTTGTATGTCTTCTCTTGTTCTCTTACCTCATAACTTGATGACTTTATTTAATGTTATGTTTGGATTCCTTTCTATTTATTTTTTATGTATCTAGTATAGATTTTTGCAGTCAGTATGAAGTCATATGTAACACTCTTTGCATATAGTAGTCTGTTTTAAGTTTATGGTCTCTTAGGTTAGAACACATTCTGAACATACTACATTTTTACTCCCCATCCCCATGTCTTTATGTATTTGAATTCATATTTTACAGCTTTTTACTCAATGTGTCCCTTAACTAGTTATTGTAGATATTGTTGATTTTACTACATTTGTCTTTTAATCTTCATACCAGCTTTATGAGTGGTTGATTGACCATCTTTACTACATGTTAGCTTTTACCAGTGAAATTTTTCTTTCATAATTTTCTTACTTTAGGTATGGCCCTTTCTTTTATGCTTAAAGAAATCCTTTTAACTCTCTTAAAATGCCAGTTTAGTGGTGAAAATTTAAAATTTTGCTTGTCTGGAAAATTCTTTATATTTCCTTCAATTGTGAATGAAAAATTTGCTGGTAGACTGTTCTTGTTTGTAGGTTTTCTCCTTTCAGCAGTTTAAATATATCATGCGTATTCCTTCTGGCCTGAAAACTTGCTGCTGAAAAATCAGCTGATAGTCTTATGGGTGGTCCCTATACTTACTACTGGCTTTTCTCTTGTTGCTCTTAAGATTCTCTCTTTATCTTTAATTTTTGACATTTAAATTATGTGTCTTGGTGTGGTTCTCTTTAATTCAGCTTGTTTGGGGCTCTCTTTACTTCCTGGACCTGGATGTCTATTTTCTTTCAGATCGAGGAAGTCTTCAGAGGCTCTTTAAGTGGAAGCCTCAAATTTAGAGCCTCTGTGGGAAGTAGTCTAGGCCATCTGGTTACAATGATAAGTCATTATATAGTCCGAGTGCTTGTTACAATATTAAAATCTAGTATAACATGGTCCTGGAACAGATACCTGTCAGACAGCTCTCATTTAGCCACATTGGTGTGTCTGAGGAGAATATTAAGCATTTTTAAAGTGATATTCTCTTGAGGCACCTGGATGGTTTAGTCGGTTGAGCATTTATCTTCAGCTCAGGTCATGATCTCGCAGTTCATGAGTTCAAGCCCACAGCTTGTCAGCTCTGTGCTGACTTCGGATCCTCGTTCTCCCTCTCTCTGCCCCTCCTTCACTTGCTCTCCCTCAAAAATAAAATAAACATTAAAAAGCAAATAAAGTGACTCTCTCAGATGCTTGGAAAATAGATCTTTAATGCCCTGCCCAACTCCCTGCCTCTCATACTAATCCCGATTTAGAATAAGTTGTCTTGGGGTGCGTGGGTGGCTCAGTCAGTTAAGTGTCTGACTTCAGCTCAGGTGATGATCTCATGGTTCATGGGTCTGAGCCCCGTATCACGCTCTGTGCTGACACAGATGGTTCTGTGTCTCCCTCTCTCTCTGCCCCTCCCCCACTCACGTGCCCTCTCTCTCTCTCTCTCTCTCTCTCTCTCTCTCTCTCTCTCTCTCTCTCTGTCTCAAAACTAAATAAACATTAAAAAAAATTAGAATAAGTTGTCTTAACCAATATAGGCATATTGTTTTTCAGATGTTCCCTCCATTATCGTTTTATTCTGTTCTTTAAGTAAACAAACTGAAAAAGTGTATTGTGTAGAACAAACAGATTAGCTTGTGTGGATGAAAAAACACTCTTGTGTCATAATATTGAATCTGAATGGTAATACTTTATCTTTTCTGAAAATCATACTAATTTTTCCTCTGTCTATCCCCTACTTTTCAGAAAACATAATGTGTTTACTTTGAATTTAATAAAAATTAATAGAAATTCTAAAAAAATTGTTATATGTCAGAAGATACTAGAAAAACCTTTACTGTCTTAAGTGTTGAACATTCACTAATTTTAAAAAGCCCAAAATGAGATAAGCACTCACAGTAATTGAACCCCACTATGTGGAATAAATCACTTATGAGTATAATGTCAATGGTAATATGTCTCAGTACCACTCTATATTCAATTGTTTTATTCTTTAGCAAGTAAGTGAACATCAGCATTTACTTACTTACTTATTTAAGTTTATTTATTTATTTTGAGAGAGAGTATATGTGTGGGAGGGGCAGAGAGAGAGGAGAGAGAGAGAATCCCAAGCAGTCTCTGCACTGTCAGTGCAAGGAGCCCAGTGCGGGACTTGAACTCACAAACCTGTGAGATCATGACTTGAAATGAAATCAAGAGTTGGATGCTTAACCGACTGATCCACCCAGGTGCCTCTCAGCTTTTAAGTGTTACTTTTAAAATGGCAAATTTAAACCTAGCTGTTTCAAGAATTTATTCTAACGTGTACTCCAATGAAAATCCTTCAGGATTTTTCTGTTCTGTGAGTATAGGTTTGTTAGTGTAAGACATTGCTGCTTTATAAAGTACTTAATAAAGTACTTACTATTTTATTGTTTGATTGTAAGCTTTAGACCAATTAAAATCAATCATTTCATTGTATTTGGAGTATATTAACCGCCTTTGTATTTTAACGAGAATTCATCAGTATATAATACTTTATTTTTTCTGAGGATCAACTTTTTCATAAATATTTATAATACTCTGAAGGCTCCTTTATGTCCTGGTAGGTGGGGTAAACAGTTGGTTTTAGGGGAATGCTTTCCTGCCTCAAAATATCTCCTGCTACCCTGCTTGAAATTCCACCATCAGAAATGCATTCCTTGGTATTAAGTATCTCCTCCACTTAGTCCTTTTAAAAAATGCTGTTACTAAGGGGTGGGGTTGACTATTCACATTTGTAGAGCATCTGTGTATGAACAAAACGTGTAGAGATTGTAAACATCCAAACCTGTAACTCTTCTGTGAAATGTAGATGTTACTATTTTCATTTTATAGGTGAGTAAAGATTGCTGAGAGGTTTAAGTAACTTATGTAAATTTCTATATCTAGGATAAGGCCCAGCTGAGATTTAAATCAGGTCATTCTCTTTTCACTGAAATTCATCATACCATTAAAGAGAGAATTTGTTCATTCTTTTTCAGTTAACTTTCCCATGGTAAAGGAATTTCCAAGGACATGGGTGAGGACTGTTCTCCGAAAGAACAGCAAATGTATCTAGAATTTGTCTTTTACCAACTCTGTTATTACCAAGCTTTATCTTGTTGGGATGTTGTGATTAGCATTTGTATTTGCATCAAATTGCATCTAGCATTTAACTGCTGGAGTGATGTAAAATGTAATTTGAAACATGTTGCCTTCGTGGTTAACACTCCAATAGATTTTCACTGTGTTTAAAACTGAGCCCAAACTGCTAATCAAGGACTGTGAGGACCCCACCTGACCAGGACCTTGCTACCTCTTTCGTATCATCTCATGACAGTGTGCCCATTCCTGTGTTCTGGTTATGCTAGCTTTCATTCCATTTTTATTTCTTTTCTGTTCTTTACTTTTATTTTATTTTTTAAAAGTTTTTATTTATTTTAGACAGTGAGGGAGAGAGAGGAAGAGGGAGAGAGAGAGAGAAAGAGAGAGAGAGAGTGAATATGAGTGGGAGAGGGGCAGAGAGAGAGAGAGAGAGAATCCTAAGCCCAACACGGGGCTTGAACCCACAAACCTGAGCTGAAATCAAGAGTCGGATGCTTAATCAGCTGAGCCACCCAGGTGCCCCATAAGGAGTTTTTGTATTGTTTTTGTGTTGATATATTTATAAAAGAAGTGAATTTCTAAGTTATTCTGATCCTTTGTAGTTGAACCTTGAACATCAACATTGGTTTGAATAGAATGGTTCCACTTATACATAGATGTTTTTCGCTAAATAGAGTACATTACTGTAAATGTATTTCTCTTCTTTATGATTCTCTTAATAATACATTTTTTCTCTATCTTACTTTATTGTAAGAATAGTACATAATATAGCATAAAAATATGTTTGTTGCCTGTTTATATTATTGGCAAGGTTTCCAGTCAAGAGTAAGCTATTAGCAGTTATGTTTTGGAGAAGCAAACTTATATGTGGATTTTCGACTGTGAAGGGGAATCAGTGCCCCTTCTCATGTTGTTCAAGGGTCAGTTGTACTTTATTTACTTTTAGAAATTGGATGAATTTCTGCCAGAATGGTAGGTATTTTACTATTTTTAGAATTTTCTCACTGAATCTAAGTTTCAGATGATTTGCAAATTAAGGTTTTCATTTGGTGAATGACATTCTGTATAAAAGGACAGATTTTTTGCTGGCACAAGAAC
The DNA here is from genome assembly GCF_024362965.1 of Panthera pardus. Lineage (NCBI taxonomy): Eukaryota > Metazoa > Chordata > Mammalia > Carnivora > Felidae > Panthera > Panthera pardus. Next base: position 89,252,294 of record NW_026526677.1, read on the forward strand.
ATTTTTAAAAAAATTGAAAGAAATCAGTTCACTGATATATGAGGAAATGAATTTTGAAATCCAGTCCCTCACCATTTTTAGGCTCATTTGCATTTATGTGGTTGGTTGATATTTATTTCCTTTAGTAAGACTGTTTGGATGGAAGAAAACACGATTTATTTTTAACAGTTAATATAGTTGATTTTTTAGATTAGTTTTAGGTTCACAGCAAACTTGAGTAGAAAGTATGAGGTTCCTGCATATGTTTTATCCCCACACATGCCCGACTCCACGATAGATGTCTTTGTGACAGTGATGAACCTACACTGACATAGCTTTGTCAGCAAGGGTTCAGTCATGGTGTTGTATGTTCTGTGGGTTTGGACAAATTTATAATTATATGTACCCACCATTAAGGTATCATACAAAATTATTTCACTGCCCTAAAAATTCTGTGCTCTATTTCTTACTTCTCCCTAACCAGTGGCAACCACAGATATTTTTACTGTCTCTGTAGTTTTGCCTTTTTCAAAATGTCATATAGTTGGAGTTATACAGTACATAGACTTTTCAGCTTGGCTTCTTTCACTTAGTAGTATGCATTTAAATTTTCTCCATGTCTTCTAATGGCTCGATAGTTTCTTTCTTATTTTTTTTATTTTTTTTTTAGTGCTGATTAATACTGAATTTTCTGGATGTATCACAGTTTATATATACATTCACCAGCTGAAGGATATCTTGATTGCTTCCAAGTTTCAGCATTTAAAAACAATTTTTTTTTTTTGAGAGACAGACACAGAGCACAAGCAGGAGAGGGGCAGAGAGAGAGGGAGACACAGAATCTGAAGCAGGCTCCAGGTTCTGAGCTCAGCACAGAGCTTGATGCAGGGCCCAAACTCACAAATCATGAGATGATGATGTGAGCCAAAGTGGTACCCTTAACCGACTGAGCCACCCAGGCACCCCTAAGTTTCAGCATTTATAAATAAAGCTGCTGTGAACATGCATGTACAGGCTTTTGTGTGGACATAACTTTTTAGCCCATTTGGATGAACACCAAGGAGTCTAATTGCTGGAACCTGTGGTAAGGTATCTTTAGTTTTATAAGAAACTGACAAGTTGTCTTCCAAAGTGTGTTTACCATTTTGTATTCCTACTAGCAATGGAAGACATTTCCTATTCACATCTTTGTCAGCATTTAGTTCTGGGTTTTTGCCATTTTAATAGGTGTGTGGTGTTATCTCGTTTTAATTTGCATTTCCTTGATGACGTATTGTGTGGAGCATTTTTTCATATACTTATCTATTATTTGCATATCTTTTTGGTGAGGTGTCTGCTTAGGTCTTTGGACTTTTTAAATCAGCTGTTTGTTTTCTTATTGTTGATTTTTAAGAGTTCTTTGTACATTTTGGATAACAGTCTTTTGTCAAATAAATCTTTTGCCAGTATTTTCACCCAAGTCTATTACTTGTCTTTTCGTTTTATTGATAGTGTCTTGACACAGCAGAAAATTTTAATTTCAGTGAAGTCCAGCTCATCAGTTCTTTCATGGATTGTGACTCTAATGTATCTAAAAAAGTTTATCACCAAACCCAAGAGCATTTGTATTTTCTCCTATGTTACCTTCTATGAGTTTTATCATTTTGCATTTTACATTAAGGTCTGTGATCCATTTTGAGTAATTTTTTGAAAGCTGTAAGGTCTGTATTTAGATTTATATTTTTGACTGTGGATTTTGCCAATTCTTCCAGCACTATTTGTTGAAAAGAATTTTTTTTTTAAATCCACTGTGTTGACTTTTCTCTTTTGTCAAAGATCAATTGACAGTATTTATGTGGGTCTATTTCTGGGCTCTCTGTTCTGTTTCATTGATGTATTTGTTAATTTTTTTTTTTTTTTGCCAATACCACACTGTATTGATGATTATAGCTTTATGGTATGTCTTTAAGTCACTTGGTGTCAGTCTCCCAACTTTGTTCTTCTCCTTTAATGTTGTGTTAGCTGTTCTAATCTTTTACCTCTCTCTATAAACTTTAAAATAAAAAAAAAAAAAAACTTGCTTTGGTTTTGATTGGCATAGCATTGTGAATCTATAGATTAAGTTTGGAAGAATTGATACCTTGACCATATATTGACCCTTCTATCCAGGAACATGGTATATCTCTCAAATTTTTTTAGTTGTTTACCTTTACCAGAATATTGTAGGTTTCCTCATACAGATCTTGGACATAGTTAAAAAAATTCTTTTAATGTTTATTTTTCAGAGAGAGAGAGAGAGAGAGAGAGAGAGAGAGAGAGACTTTTGAGTGGGGGAGAGATAGAGAGAGAGGGAGACACGGTATCTGATGCAGGCTCTAGGCTCTGAGTTGTCAGCACAGAGCCTGATGCGGGGCTTGAATTCATGAACCATGAAGTCATGACCTGAGCTGAAGTTGGACGCTCAACTGACTGAGGCACCCAGGCACCCCCATGTTTTTTTAGATTTGTATTTAATTCTTTCTTTTTTTGGGGGGGTGTGCTGATATAAATACTATTGTGCTTTTAACTTCAAATTGAACTTAATCATTGTTGGTACATTGGAAAGCAATTGGCTTTTTTATATTAACTTTGTATTCTGCTATTTTGGTCATTAAATTTGATCATTCATGATTAAAAATTCTCAGTAAACTAAGATTAGTGGGAAATGTCCTCAACTTGATAAAGAGTATCTATAAAAAATCTATAACTGTAATAGTGAGAAACTCATTCTGTAAATAAGATCAGGAACAAGGTAAGGACGTCCCCTCTTTCCACTGCTTTTCAACACTGTGCTGGAATTCCTAGCTAATGCCATTAAGGCAAGAAAAGGAAATAAAAGATATACAAATGGGAAAGGAAGAAATTAAACAGCCTTTGTACACAGATGACATGATCATCTAGGTAAACAGTATAAAATAATTGTCTAAAAATCTCCTGCAACTACCAAATGTAAGACACAAAACAATGTATTTTTAAATGCCTCTTTAAAAAATATATTTTAAATACATAAAACCTTGGATTGTGAGTAACTTGTTCTGCAAGTGTTCTGAAAGACGAACAAACGTTTCTAATAAATTTTAATTTGATAAACAAGCAGTTTCTTGCAATACGAGTAGTACATGATGCCAGATGTCACATGATCAAACTGAGTCAGTGGTTCTTGAAATTCTCTTTGATGTGCAAGTGCTTTGGATTACAAGCATGTTTCTGGAATGAATTCTGCTCACAAACCAAGGTTTTACTATACTTCTATAGGAAGAAGTCTTAAGTAAGAAGGACCTACTAACTTCTTTTCCACTTTTTTTAAACAAAAAAATTAGTATTTTAGTGTATTAAGCCACTTAATATATCACTTCAGAATGCATTCAAGGAAATTTCTTTCCTTTTTAAAAAAAATTTTAAGTTTTATTTAAATCCAAGTCAGTTAACATACAGTACAATAATGATTTCAGTAGAATCCAGTGACCCATCACCCACATACAACACCCCAGTGCTCATCCCAACAGATGCCCTCCCCAATGCCTATCACCCATGTAGTCCATCCCCCCACCCGAAATGCATCCAGCAACCCTCAGTATGCTCTCTGTATTTAAGAATCTCTTATGGTTTGCCTTCCTTTCTCTTTTTATCTAATTTTTCCTTCCTCTCCCCTATGTTCATCTGTTGAGTTTCTCAAATTCCACATATGAATAAAGTGATGTGATATTTGTCTTTCTCTGACTGACTTACTTTGTTTAGCATAATACCCTCTAGTTCCATCCACATTGTTGGCACCTGGCACGATTTCATTCTTTTTGATCACCGAGTAATATTCCTGTGTGTGTGTGTGTGTGTGTGTGTGTGTGTGTGTGTGTGTATCACATCTTCTTTATCCATTCATCAGTTGATGGACATTTGGGCTCTTCCTATAATTTGGCTATTGTTGATAGTGCTGCTGTAAATATTGGGGTGCATGTGCTCCTTTGAATCAGCATTTTTGTATCCTTTGGAAAAATACCTAGTAGTGAAATTGCTGGGTTACAGGGTAGTTCTATTTTTAATTTTTTGAGAGACCAAGGAAATTTCTTGACTAACAAGCTATTTGAGTAAAAGTGTTAAGCTTTCAAAGGGCTAATAGTTAAATGAAATACTTTGGCTAGACATTCAGTGTAATAGGGTTTGATAAGTTTGATAAGCAATAATTATAGGAGTATACAATATATTTTAGTAGAAAAATTGTCAAAGATGTAAATAGATAATTCCTAAAAGAATAAAGATATCATTTTCACCTTTTGGAAAATTAAAGTGCTTTTATAAATAAATATTAGTGTAGATGCAGTAAAATAAGCACAAACAGTAAAAATTGGTACAATCTTTCCATTTTTAGAAATTGTGTGTGTATTTTAACTTTTTAAATTAAAAATAAATTTAGTCTTATAAAAATTTGCAAAAATAGTGCAGAGAGATTCAGTATACTCTGCAGTTAGGTTTAGATGATGTCACAATTTTTAGGAATTTATTCTTCTAAAAGAATTTTAATGTTTCTTTTTGAGAGCAAGAGAGAGAGAGAGAGCATGAACGGTGAGGGGCAGAATCCAAAGCAGGCACCGAGAGCTGTCAACACAGATCCCAAGATGGGACTCAAACTCAGTAGCCATGAGATCATGACCTGAGCTGAAGTCGGACACTCAACCCACTGAGCCACCCAGGCGACCCAGGAATTTATTCTAAAGAAGTATAAGAAATTGGAGCATAGACTTAGATACAATTATTACATCCTGTTTTTTGTGCTCGCTTCAGCAGCACATACACAATCTTGTTTTCAATTATTGAGCTTTTAACCTGGGAACTTCCCAATTCTATCAATTTGCACGATTTAACAGCTTTTCCAAAATCAGTCTAGGTTAGTGAATGTATCGTTAATATTGTCCGTGCATGTTAACAGTTTCAACCAAACTATTTGTCTGTTATACCCCATGCATGACAAGTATATGACTAATAGAACATTCAGAAGGTATTTCTGGGCCAGACCGCTATACCAGTGACAAAAATATCAGTAGTGATAAGAATGTTCAATGAATGATTGGCAGGCAGTGTGCTCAGTAACTCACATGCATTATTTCATTTAATCTTTCGACTTCCAGGTACTGTTAACTTCCCCATTTTATAGATGAGTAAACTGAGGTTTAGAAGTTACCTAAGGTCTACCACCTAAGGTAGCCCATAGTAGTTTAAATTTAAATCCTGCATTACTGACTACTGCTTTCCTCATTGTTTTCTTTCTTCTCTCTTCCTTCTGTGTTTCACAGTCATGTTGATCTAGAAATCTGTTTTGTATGCCAAGGGGAAAGTGATATGCCAAGGGCCAAATGTTACCTTATGTCTTAGTTTGGGGTGCTTTCACAAAGTACCATAAACTGGGTACCTTATAAACAATACAAATTTATTTCCAACAGTTCTGGAAGCTGGAAGTCTGAGATCAGGAGGTCAGAATGGCAAAGTTCTGGTGAGAGCCGTTTCTCAGACTGCAAACAGCTAGCTTCTTATAACTTCATGTAGCAGAGCATAGAGAAGGAGAAGCAAGCTCTCTTAGGGCTCCTGTAAGGGCACTAATCTCATTCATGAGGGTTCCACCCTCATGACCTCATCTCATCTAATTATTTCCCAAAGGCTCCATTTCCTAATGCCATCATATTAGAGGCTTTGGTTTCCACATACGAATTTTGGGGAGATGCAGATACTCAGTCCCTAATACCTTACAATTATGTCAGAATATTCTTCATTTAGTGAGAAATGCTTAATGAAAACGGGATTAAAAGCAGAGCCAATTTCTATTCTAAAAGCACCAGGTAACAACAAATTCAGGACTACATTTTCTTTATATTGACCACTTCCCACAGTCTGTTGGCTCGAAAGGAGTAATAGATGTGAAAGTACCAAGTTGTCAGCTTATTTCTCTCCTTCCCAGACAGTGGGATGACTATACGCATGTTTAAAGTTGATCCTGATTGATTGCTTGGCCTTTGTACTAGTGACTTGAAATCCTGATGTTACGTTTTTTTCTAAAAGAAAGCAGGAAAACAAAACAAAAACAAAATGTCACCGGATCTATAGGTTATCTTCAAATAATGATATTAAATTTAAGATTTGCTTTCCAATATTAAAGCTGGAAATTCAGCCAGTATAGAAAACAACCTTTGACCTCTAAAGATGGATTAACTTCTCTAGTTGAAAACCTGATGTACTTGAAAGTCATCAGTAAAAATGTTCTTTTTCCTTTGAGTTGCTGAGCTTTTGGTGACCAGTCATTTGTTCTGCTAAATACCATGGGGTTTTGTTTGGAAACTCTGTTTTCTAATTCTAAGTGTTTGACTGAGAACAAGTTCTCTAAATCAGTAAAGAATAGTAATAGCCAGCGTGTACTGAGCCATTTCTGTTAACTGATACTCTACTAATCATTTTACATTAATTTACATCATTTAGTTCTTAAACAGCCAGGATTCACAATTAGGACATTCTGATCCTATAATCAAGTTTTTAGCTATTTCTTTATTTCAGATATATATTTTTAGGATCTATGCAGGTAATGTAAATAAGGTGTGGTCACTTGGGCGAATTAGACCTTGTTGTGCTGTACCTAAAGTATTCATATACATTTTTATTTTATTTTATTTTTTAGATGTTTTTATTTATTTTGGGGAGGGAGTGAGAAAGAGTGAGCATGAGCAGGGAGGGACAGAGGAAGAGGGGGACAGAAGATCGGAAGCAGTCTCTATTCTGACAGCAGCAAGCCCAATGTGGGGCTGGAACTCACGAACCATGAGATCATGATCTGAGCCGAAGTTGGACCCTCAACCGACTGAGCCACCCAGGCACCTCCATATACATTTTTTTAATGTTTATTTTTGAGAGAGCGAGAGAGAAAGCATGTGCATGCAAGTGAACACAAGTGAGAGAGGGGCAGAGAAAGGGAGACAGTGCCTCCATAGAGGGATCTGTACTGACAGTGGAGAGCCCTATGTGGGGCTCGAACTCAAACCACTAGATCATGACCTGAGCCAAATTTGGTCTCATAACTGACTGAGCTACCCAGGTGCCCTCCTCATATACATTTAAAACACACACACACACACACACACACACACACACACACACACACACACACACACTTTAGGCCTAATCCAAATCAGAAGATAGAATGGATAAATTTAAAATACTATGGATGATGGATGTAAAACCTTGTTCAGATGAAAATTTATTTTTTTTGACGTGTGTTTTAATTTCTGTTCTCTCACATATGTGAGGCTTTAAGCAAGTTACTTAATTTGTGATTAGGTTCATAGAGAACGAAGTAAAATCTTATTACTTGTTTTGGACAATGTACTGTATACATGCATATATGGTAAAGGTATAAAATGCATTTATGCATGATAACAATACACATCAACTCCTGTCTTTACTTTTAGAAGGGATACAAAGAATGGTGCTTTGTATCTATAATAATTGGTTCTTTAAAATAACATCCAGAGCTTTGAAACAAAAAAGTCAACATCTGTTTAATCTCTGTGATAGAGACATGAGTATGTGATAAATTATTTTGTTTACTTTTCTGGTATTTGAAGTGTTGCATAGTTTTAAAAAATGTGTGTATGAAAGAGAAAATAATTGCAACTGTATGCTAAGTTTTTCCTTTTATTTCTGCCTTTGTTTGTTTTTAGTTTTTATTTTTGCCATCCCAAAGGATCAAGTATTTAACTCCCTATGGTTATTTAGGAAATATTTGGGTTAGAAGGCAGTGTTAGAACTGAGGAAACAAAGGAGCTTACTTCAGCAAAGAGTAAAAGAGTGACTTTCCATAGCCAAAGAAGCAGCAGTTAAAGATCATGGAGGCAAGAAAGGGAACAAATGTCTCATAAACTGAATAAATGTAAGTAATTGAGCATAACTGGAGGCAGAGAAAGGGCATGGAGGAGTAATGACTGAGATCAGAGTATAAATTCAGACAGAACCTAGATGATGAAAGCCATGATATATGCAAATATGTTTGGACTTTATCCTATGGATCAGTGGTTCCCAGTTCAGGCTGATCATCAGAATTAACTGGATCCCATTTCAGACTCATGGAACTAGCATTTCTTAGAATAGTGACCAGGACACTTTTCTTTAAAAGGCTCTGCCATGTGTTATTGTCTTAATTCATTCTAAAAACCCTCTCAGACAGGGAGTTGGTATTGTTCTCCATCTACGTGATAGAGAATTTCAGTCCAGAGTAGGATTATGCAAGTTGATCATGTTAGTTTTATTTAAAAAAATTTTTTTAGCATTTATTTTTGAGAGAGAAAGAGACAGAATGCGAGTGGGTTGGGGCAGAGAGAGGGGGAGGCACAGAATCCGAAGCAGGCTCCAGGCTCTGAGCTGTCAGCACAGAGCCTGATGCGGGGCTCGAACTCATGAGCTGTGAGATCATGACCTGAGCCAAAGTCGGATGTTCAACTGACTGAGCCACCTAGGCGCTCCTGATCATGTTAGTTTTAATATACCTCTGTGTAGAATTCACATCTCTGCCTTATGAAGTGGTGCATTCTGCCTCTGCCCCATTTGGCTGGGGCACATGGAGAAGACTTCCACTAAAAGTGTTTCTTCAGTTCTGAGATGGTTGCTCTCAGGCCTTTCTTGCAGTCCTTCTAGAATTTTATGAGATGAGAGCCTCTGTATAAAATTAGATAAAATTGCAAGACTAAATGCTCTGCAGCAGTGCTGACTCATGGGAGCTCTCGATGGATTTTTGATAGTGTCACCTGATAAGCTTTGTATTTTGTAGTGGTGGGAAGGGGAGCAGGGGAGATCAAAGGTGAGGACAATTAGCAGTATTCTCGGTAAGAAATGATATTCATCCCTACTAAAGCTTGGGCTAGGGGAAGTGATAGAGTCAAGAGAAAATTAGGAGGTAGAATGTAATAATAAATAAGCTCTGGGAGTAGATTTTCATTGTTTTTTTTTTTAAATTTATTTTAGAGAGTGAGAGCAAATGGGGGAGAGAGGCAGAGGGAAAGATTGAGAGAAAGAGGAAGTCAGAGAGAGCAGGTTCCATGCTCAGCACGGAGCCCGATGTGGAGCTCGATTTCACACCCCTGGGATCATGACTTGAGTCGAAATAAAGAGTTGGATGTTCAACCTACTGAGCCAACCAGGCACCCCAGATTTTCATTTTTGATGAGCTTGTGAGATTGGGCAAGGCAAGGAAGAAAGCCTGAGATGTTGGGAAGGATAATGAGTTCTAGATAATATTTGTATATTGAATGTGTATTGATGAGGACTTTAGTGGTTTTGATTTTCCAGTCTTAGTCATAGAAAATGTTGATGATACCTATCAATAACTTGGTTTTATTTTTCTTTAATTTTTGATTATATTCTCCCACCCCAAATTATTTTATGATTCTTTTTGTGGATTTAAGGCCACATGCTGTCTTACCATGTAGCAGTTACTGCTCCCAGAGAGCCAGTGGACTTTGATGAGCAGTAGAGAGAGTGGAGAGTTTTATCTTATTTTCATTATTGACCTTTTGGTGTAGTGTAACTCATTAGATTGTTTTGGAGTTTGAGTATTTACCTATTTACTAACAAGTTGATAGAAGTTTTTCACTAGAAAATATAAAATCTCATAATGCCATTATAGAATAAGGCCTGATTCATAAGCATTTTCTAAGAGGCAGATTATAAGTATCTTTTTTTTCTTACCCATAGGGTAAAAGTTGGATTGTTAAAAGAAGTTATGAAGATTTTCGGGTACTTGATAAACATCTTCATTTATGTATTTATGACCGACGATTCTCCCAACTCTCAGAGCTTCCCCGTTCTGATGCTCTGAAGGATAGTCCAGAGGTAAGCATTTAGTTCTTTGCAGCCTTAATTGCTGTATATAAATTAGCAGAAAGTGTTGCCTATATACTAAATAAAAGCTTATATCGAACACTCAGGATGATTCTTGGGATTATTTAATTATTTCATAACTGAAAAAGTTATAGTGCTATGTAGAACGTTTAGAATTAAAGTAGGTTTGGTGTGTAATTTTATTAAAAAGATTCATAATATATAATGGGCTACATATATGAGACCATTCTTCAAAGAGAATATAAAATATGGAGGCAAAAACATGGAAAAATGTTGACCTCACTAATAATTAAAGAAAGGCATAGCTTATGATGGCATGCCATATCTGTGCCTTTATCTTTACTCCTGTCAAATTTCTAGTAAAAATATAAAAGATTTTAAAAAAATTAAATGGGAAAAGATTCTTTATAACATCAGAATATAAAAACCATCAAAATTATGAGGAATCTTCTTTATTTTTTATTTTTTTGAGAGGGAGGGAAAGGGAGAGAGAGAATCCTAAGCAGGCTCCATGCCTAGCACAGAGCCTGACGCAGGGCTCGGTCTCACAACCATGAGATCATGATGTGAGGAATCTTTGAAAGAAGATAGGATAAGATTTATGGGGGTGAGCAAATACTGCATACAAACAGGTACAGGAGGATTGAAGAAGACAGATCAACTAGAAATCTTAATCGTAAAAGCCAAATAAATAAAATAATTGAGAAGAGCAAACAGAGGGCTTTCAGAAGCATGGTTACTATCCTCAGAGAGACAGGAGGCAATCATAGTCATGGAATGAGAACATATTTTTAGAAAAATAAAAAATCAGAGATCTTAGAAATGAACATGTACTTATTTAAATTAATTTTAGTTATAGCAAACCTGAAGAGCTGGACTGTGTGCAGAATGGACACAGATGAAGAGAGCATTAGTGAGCTGGGAGAGCAAACTTTATAATAATACAGCCCCAGAAGGGAATGAAAGATAAAAAGTTGCGTGAGAACAGTGGGAATCATGGAGAAAAGATCCTGAAGTTCCTACTTCCCTCTCCTAGGAGTTCTAGCAGGATACAGGAGATGGAAGTAACTAAAAGTTAATATAAGAAAATGCCCTAAAGCTAAAGAAAGCCATGTTTCAGATCACATGGGCCCAGTAAGTACTAAATATAATGACTGAAAAGACATGCATCTATAAACAGTGTAGTGAAATTTCAACAGCCAAAACAGAGAACACCAAAAGCTTCCAGAGAGCAAAAAAACATGCTTTAAAAAAAAAAAAAGAACAAGAATTGTATTGACAGTAGACTCAATAGCAGCTTGAAAACAGTGCAGATGTCTTTCAAGTCCTGATGGGAAGTGATTTCAAATCTGTAATTAATTCCAAGGCAACTAAGTAGGTAGGACAAAGTAGAGGCATCATCAGTCATGCAAGAACTGACACAGGAACGGGGTCTCAGGAATATTCTAAAACCACAGCTTCTTTTGTATCACCGAAAATCTAGAAGTCTGTCTCTGTTTCCTATCTCTGTCTCTTTGTTCCATTTCTCTTTCTCAAGCTGTCTCAGAACATGGCCACTACTAAAAGGCCCCAGGTTTTTAATCTCTTTTTTTAAGACAGCTGCTAGAATGAATTAAATATTTTCAACTTAATTCCTAATTCCTGCAGTAACTCTTGTTAGGCCAGCTAGTGTTTGGTCCCATTTCTGGACCAATCCACGGACCCGTGGTGTGGGATCACATATGAACATGGCTGTCCTGCCGCAGCTGCATGCCTGGAAGCTTACAGCAGGTCTTGGAGTTTCAGAGTAGCCAGGGGGAAGCTGGCAGAAAAGCCAAGTATGTCTCTGCTGTGATTATTTTTTTACATTTTCAGTATGAGATAGAGACAGCAATAAAATTAGAAGCTATAGAATAGTATGACCCCCTGATGATGAGGAGCTAGCAGTTAAAGTTCTTCACAAGACAGGGGATTTCTATGTAAGTGCCGATGGTTTCACTTCACGGAACTCTTAAGCCTCTGTGAAGAATCCTCTGTAACTATTAAAATGCCTAAAAACCTACAGAATTTTTGCCCCAGAAACAACTAATTTATACCGGTTACTTGGACAGGGAGTGCAGTATCTTGACTTGGAGTTACCACTGAATCTTCTCTTTCTCTTTAGTCCATCACTCAGATGCTTATGGCTTACCTCTCCCGCCTTTCAGCTATTGCTGGCAACAAGATCAATTGTGGACCTGCCCTTACTTGGATGGAGGTATTTTCTAATTCACTTCTTATCAAAATTTATTTTTGAATTGTCTACGAAATTTAATGTTAATTTAATTTCTATAGCTATTGAGCTTCAGGAATCAAAGAAATAGAATTAATGCTCATCTTTTGGAAGGATAGATATGTCTTATGCTAAGTATTTTTTTTATCTCAAATCTTTCTTTGAGAATCCAGGAAACTAATTTTAATATATCTTGTGAATTGCAGTGACACCTCTTATTTTGGTGTTTAATGTATTAAGTATACATTTAGCAAGATATATATATTTAATTGACTTAGTAATTGAAAATATTTTTCAATTATTTATGAATGACAGACAATTAACCTTTTAAAGAGTCCAGTTTAAGTATTGAGTGTTACACAGTATCCAGAAAATATGTTAAGTATTTCTCCTTAATTTGCAGATTTATTCTCTCCTTCCAGTGGAAATTGGCAAGTCAGAATGGGAAGTAGAAAGAATATGGAATTTAGCACCAGGCCAACTTGCACTGAGATACTGGTTTTTCTATTATTGGCTGTGTGATCTTGGAAAATTACAGTGAAACCTCAGATTACAAGTAACTTGTTCTGAGAGTGTTTCACAAGACGACCAAACATTTCTAATGTATTTTAACCTGCTAAAGGAGCAATGTCTTGCAATATGAGTAGTACGTGACGCCGAATGTCATGTGATTACAACTGAGCCAGTGGTCCTTGAAATTTGCTTTGATACACAAGTGATTACTTTGATATACAAGTAATTTGCTTTGGATTACAAGCATGTTTCCAGAATGAATTATGCACACAAACAAAGGTTTTACTGTATTTAATTTCTCATAAATTACATAAGCTCTTTGAGCTTTAGCATCTTCATCTTTAGGTTTTTTTTTTAATGTTTGTTTATTTTTGAGAGAGAGAAAGAGAGACAGAGCGCAAGCAGGGTAGGGGCACAAAGAGAGGGAGACACAGAATCTGAAACAGGCTCCAGACTCTGAGCTGTCAGCACAGAGCCTGATGGGTGGCTCAAACCCATGAACTGCGAGATCGTGACCTGAGCCGAAGTCGGTTGCTTAAGGGACTGAGCCACCTAGGCGCCCCAAGCATCTTCATCTTTAAGTGTTGATAATCATGCTGAGTACCTTTTAGATTTATGAGGATTACATTGAATCATTTGTTATATGCACAGCACAATGACTGGCATATAATAAGTACTCAGTAAATATTAGGTGTTGTTTTTTTTTTAAGATTCTTTGGGTTATGGTTTCTCTAAATCAAATTGAACACTTTTGTAGATAGAGAAACTTTTACAAGTCCCCTGTCTTTATCTCATAGTTCATTTTCTTTGTCATAGATTGATAATAAGGGAAATCATCTTCTAGTTCATGAGGAATCATCCATTAACACTCCTGCTGTTGGTGCTGCCCACGTTATCAAGAGGTACACTGCTCGGGCCCCTGATGAATTGACTTTAGAGGTAAATGACTAAAGACTCTGTCAGCTCAGGCCCTTTCCCCATACTCTATTGTCTTTCAGCCTAGGATGCCATCTGTTTTTATTTAACGACTATACTCATCCTTGAAAATTCAGCTTAAATGTCTCCCATTTCTTCTAGGAAGTCATCCTTGATCTTCTTCCTACTCCATGCAAATACATATCCCCAAAGAGCCTGGAATGAATGTTACTCTGAACTGTTCTCATGGCTTATATCTGACCTTTCATTTATTACACTCAGTCATAATTGTTCTCCTGTTTGTCTCCATGACCTTCTTGAAAGCCAGGTCTCAATCTTTTTGTTTTGTGTTTTTAGTACCTAAATATGATACCCAGTGATACCTTCTTCTCATTGTTTGTTCAAAGATTGAGGTAAAGAACAGATGAAAAGTGAAATGAACATTGCTTGCAATCAGATGCAAAAGGAGGGGAATTAAGTTTCTTCCTCTAATACTGGATGATGAGAGACAAAAAACTGCTTACAGTTATTCAGTTTAAGAAACACAGTATAGATTTTTAGGTTCCATACACAGAGGAATGTATGTCTTAAAAGATGCCATGCCTGTGAGCAAATACAGCTTTGTGAAGTTGATTCTTTCATGATGTGAAAATTAGTTGTAAATATACAAAGAAAAATTCTTTTTTATTTAAAAAATATTTTAATGTTTTTTTAAATTTATTTTTGAGACAGAGACAGAGTATGAGTGGGAGAGGGTCAGAGAGAGAGGGAGACACAGAATCTGAAACAGGCTCCAGGCTCTGAGCTGTCAGCACAGAGCCCAACATGGGGCTCGAATTCATGGACTGTGAGATCATGACCTGAGCTGAAGTTGGACACTTCACTGACTGAGCCGCCCAGGCACCCCTACAAAGAAAAATTCTTAAAAGCAATATGTATACCACAGTAATATTGCTGTGAAGCACTTAACTATGTTTTGTCACAGAGATCACCACTTATTTGAAGAATGTGATTTCCATTAAATATATTATTAAGAACTATTATTATGATTTTATATTTATAATTTTTGTAAAAGTTTGTATAAATTCACTAGTTTGTCAAATTTTATACTTACTAAGAATAACCAAGTAATTGTAGATATCTTAGGCCTTTGATATATGATTTAATAAGATATGTACTCAGCACAGTACATGACACATGGTCAATGCTCACTAAATGTTTATGAATAAAAGTTATGGTGGTTCTAAGTATGAGTATTTTAAACTATCCCTTGTAGGTGGATCTGATCACTTTTACTTTTAGTAACAGTAGTGACTATTTTAACAGAAGTGGTGGTGATGGTGTGAAACCTGACATTCAAAAATCCTATGCTGTAAGTCTGACTTTCTGAAGTTACTACACGTAGGTTAACCACTTACCTTTTCTTCTTACCTCTTCTTTACCAATCATTAAGATTATTAAATTCTTTACAGAAGTAAGTGTTACATTTTTCCAGAAATAATTAGCCAGAGAATGAGAGTGGAACTTAACTTTTTGTTACGGTTCACATTTAAATTCTAGACATAATAATGGGTTTAAAATTTGACTAAAAATATTTCACTTAAAATTTTTTCTTGTAGGTGGGAGACATTGTTTCTGTTATTGACATGCCCCCGAAAGTGTTAAGCACATGGTGGAGAGGCAAGCATGGATTTCAGGTAGGCAACAAATAAGGTGTGAAGGAGTAAAAAACAAAAAACAAAACAAAACAGTTTTTCTTTATTCTTTAGTAATATTTATTTCTCTTCGCAGCATGTACTGGCAGTGGACCTTGTCAGCGGAGGTAGAAAAATATAGATGATATTAGACTTGGATTTCCTTTTCTAGTTACTCTTGTGGTTGTTTTATCTCCTTCTTCTTTAAATGGAAACAGTAGGAACATAGTAGGAACAGAATCACAGGTCTGAGTACCACTTTTAGATTATCAGGCCTGTGATTCTGCCTTGCTTTTAAAAAAAATTTTTTTTTAATGTTTATTTATTTTTGAGAGAGAGAGAGAGTGTGTGAGCAGGGGAGGGGCAGACAGAGAGGGAGACACAGAATCCAAAGCAGGCTCCAGGCTCTGAGCTGTCAGCACAGAGCCCGACGTGGGGCTCGAACTCACAAACCGTGAGATCATGACTTGAGCTGAAGTCAGATGTCTGGCTTAACCGACTGAGTCACCCAGGCACCCCCTGACTCTGCCTTGCTTTTAATATTGATTTGGAATCAGGATTCACATGTATTTAAAAAAATTTTTTTTTAACCTTTATTTATTTTTGAGAGACATAGAGAGACAGAGCACAAGTCAGGGAGGGGCAGAGAGCATGGGAGACACGGAATCTGAAGCAGACTCCAGGCTCTGAATTGTCAGCACAGGGGCTCGAACCCTCGTGAGATCATGACCTGAGCCAAAGTCGGACACTTAACCTACTAAGCCACCCAGGCACCCCTCACACATTTTTTTTTTTTTTGGTTTATTTATTCTTATTTTAAGAGAGAGAGAGCCCAAGCAAGGGAGGAGCAGAGATAGAGGGAGAAAGAGAGAATCCCAAGCAGGCTGTTAGGGCAGAGCCTGATTCAGGACTCCAGCTCGTGAACTGTGTAAAATGGGGATAGTAGGACTGTTTTTTGTTTCATAAGATTATAGTAAAGATTAAAGGTGTGAGGATAAAATTTGTAAAGTACATAGAACAGACCTGATGCATACTTTTCACTCAAAAAATATTGATTTTTAAGTTTTAATTGGTTTTTTTACAAATTTAATTTTATTGATTCCTTTATTATAAAAGTATCCATGGCAATTTAATTTGATGATTAAGACTAGAAAAATCATATCCATATTATATCACAAAATAATTGGGGTCATTTATCTTAATTGCTATGCATAATTGTTGCTTTTGATTAAATATAAAACTAAATAAAAGACTGGGGTATCCTTTTTTCTATTGAGGAGTCAATTTTTCATGTTCATGGAAATGAGCTATATATAAACTTTAGGCTCTAAAAGATGATAAAAAAATAAATTTGGATTTTAAATGGCAGTTATATTGTTTTCTTGGTATGGCTACCTTTCTTATAATCTTAGACAAGTCATTTGCTTTCTTTGTACTTTAGTTTATTCTTAATTGGAAAGTTCCACTTATAATCCTTCTAGTCCTTCTCAACATTTTAATTCTATTATTGTAAAAATGGTAGCAGGTTTCTCCTTCTTTCATGTGACATATTTATTGAGATCTGACTTTGTGCTAGGTATAGATTCCTAACTTTAAAAAATAAATGTTTATTTATTTTTGAGAGAGAGGGAGAGAGAGAGCATGAGTAGGGGAAGGGGTAGAGAGAGAGGGAAAGAGAAAATCCCAAGCAGGCTCTGCACTGTCAGCACAGAGCCCGACATTGGGCTCTAACTTATGAACTGTGAGATCATGACCTGAACTGAAATCATGAGTCGGACACTGACTGAGCCACCCAGGCACCCTCTTCCTAACTCTTTTATTTAGAGTCACATAAATTAATTTCTAGCCTAAACAGATTATTCATTTAAAAATTAGTATATAAATTAACAATTGTTAAAATTAGCTTATTGCCAAACAAATTATTTAAAATAAAAACAGATTTTTAAACTTAAAGGGTTTATTTGTAAATGATAGTGAAAGGTTTTTTATATAGTACTGAAAATTTTTTTCATCCTAATTAGCCTTGGAAGGGCAGTCATTTCTGTTTAGATCATGTTAGGATATGCATTTGAAAAGGGGAGTTGATTGTGGGCATTTTGGGGGGTCACTATAAAACCAGGACTGGTTTTTAAATGTCACTGTCAAAACTTCATTTATAAAATGAGCCCAGTACTGTAAGGAAATAATCCACACAATCCACTCTTCTTTGCTGTTCCTAAACACTCGTCCATTTGTAAGAATGCCTCATGGCTTATTGAAGGGGGAAGTTGAATGGGGAGGCATGTATTGAGCATCTGTTATGTGCAAAGTATTGCTGGGCACTTTATACACAATATTTTCTTTAATCTTCACAAAGCTATTAACTCCTTTTATGGAGGGGAAACAATATGAGAGGCTTAATAAACAGCCAAGATACCTAATTGTAAGCGATGGAGTAGGGTCTCAAATTCACGTCTGCCCCATCCCATTGCCTGAGGAGCACTAAGTAGGATTTCTGCATTTAAGTCTCATTATTAACTTCATCCACCTCAGTTTTCAGCCCTATGAAAAAGAACATCTTTCCTTCCCAGCCAGCAAAAAATGCTGTAAAGATGAACCAACTAAAGACTGTAAAGCATACAGGTTTTACTGGTGGAAACATTTCTGTTACCATGTGTTGTTTTTATGTGATGATTAATATATTGTATCTAGGAAAAAACTCCTCTTCAAGCTATTTGTGATGTTCTCTACCCTTGTTAGGTATTTTTAAATGGCAAACATATGCCCTTCCTTACTCAAATATTTCGTTGAGAGAGGAAGATAATTAGAATTTATTCCATGAATATGATAATTATAGATGAGATCGCTGATTTTTAAGTTTGAAAGAACCGGAATAATGGCTTAGCCCATTGGTTTTCCCATGTATGTATTTTATGTTTGTTTATTTTTTAATTTATTTTGAGAGAGAAAGAGAGCAAGCTGGGGAGGGGCAGAGAGAGAGGGAGAGAGAAATCCCAAGCAGGCTCCTGCACTTTCAGCGCAGAGCCCAATGCAGGGCTTGAACTCATGAACTGTAAGATCATGACCTGAGCCGAAACCCAAGAGTCGGACGCTTAACCACTGGGCCACCCAGGCGCTCTACATGTATATATTTTAACTCCATGGAATTGTTAATTAGAGTCTTACACCTGAGTGTGAGAAAAGGCAACAATGGAGCTGCCCTTGGTAGTTTAAGGGGCACCCTTAAACTTAGTTTAAGTCAGGCACCCTGGGGCCTTCTGCCCCAGGGAGCATGTCTGGTATGACCTCAGTGCTCCCCTCAGGGTCTCTTAGATGCATGGTAGGTTCAGAGCCCAGCAAGATTCCCTGGGAGTTCTAGGAAGTTTTCCTGGACAAGGTGACTTTGGAATGCAGAGTCTTGTGTGTTTCTTCTGAGGGCGGGATGTCCAGCAGGGCAGACAGATCAGACTGAAACGGCCAGCACCTCAGTTAGCTAACTTGACTGATCCTGGACATACAGATGGACATTGTAAGCTGGGCTTTGTCAGTGGACCATGCGGGGAGGAGCCACCAAGGCAGGAAGCCTGCACTAATAATGTGTAGGGGCTGGGCTTGACCGTGAGGTAGGTTCTAGTAGTTTTCCTGGGGATCAAGGCCATTTAGAGATGACTGTTCCCAGAAGAGAGAGTAAAGGGGAACAAGGATGTGGGCCACTGCTTCCCAGGATGGATGCCAACTCTGTAGTATCATGCTCTGAGCACTGCTGGAAAGCTTTCTGGAAGTGTGCTGTCAGTATGCAGGCCCTATGCATCTCCACTTGCATGTCTGCTCAACTTGAAGTGTTCATGCCTTGTTACATGGATTCTGCTTTTCTTCTGTTACAGTCACGTGTGTTTGTTGTCTCCTTTCTGGCCAGCTCTCAAGGCATGACAAGGTACAGGCATCAGTATGGTAGCCTTTCCTGTGTATTGCTGTGAACTGATGCTGTGCATTGCTGGGTTGTGACTTTATCATTAAGAGAATAATTAGACCTCATTTTTAGTACAGATTTACAGAATAATTGAGCAGGTAGTATAGAGTTTCATATAATCCCTTCCACCGCCCCCACACAGACACATACACAGCTTCTCCTATTATTAACATCTTGCTTTACAAATTCATTGTATAGCATTGGCAAAATGCTGATCTTTACTGACCACCAGCTGATTTGCAAAGATTACAGATAGCATAGAATAAGTACTGTTTCTAAAAGAGTTGTCTGAGGATCATTAGATCCTGGGCCAGAATCACATGGATACAGAATATTTGGATATATACAATACAGAATGTCAGTTTCACATCCTGCCCCACAATGATTAAAATAATTTGGGGGCTTGCTTTTTTGTTACAATTAATGAACCAAATTTCGTACATTATTATTAACCGTAGCCCATTGTTTACACTAAGGTTCACTCTTTGTGATGTATAGTTCTGTGCGTTTTAGTGAATGCCTAATTACATGTATGAACATTACAGCTTCATACAGAGTAGTTTGACTGCCCTAACCCTTGTGCTCTACCTTTTTTTCCTTCTCTTCTCATAACCCCTGAGAACTACTAATCATTTACTGTCTCCACAGTTTTGCCTTTTTCAAAATATCATATAGTTGGAGTCATACAGTACGTAGTCAGACTGGCTTCTCTCACTTAGCAGTGTGCCTTTAAAGTTCTTCTGTGTGTTTCTGTGGTTCGAGAATTCCTTTTCTGTCAGTAATATTCATTGTTGTGGATGTGCCAGAGTTTATTTTTCCATTCAATTATTACAGGACATCTTGGCCGTTTCCAGTTTTTGGCAGTTATTAATAAAGCTGCTATAAACATCCATGTGCAGGTTTTTGTGTGGATATAAGACCTCAGCTCCTTTGGGTAAATATGAAGGAGTGCAGTTGCTGGATCATATGGTAAGCCTGTGTTTAGCTCTGTAAGAAGCCACCAACTGTCTTTCAAAGTGGTTGTCCCGTTCTGCATTCCTACCAGCAAGTGATGCTGTTCTCAGCATTCTCACTAACATTTGATGGTTCTCAGGTTTTTTTGGATTTTAGCCATTTTAATAGGTGCATAGTGGTATTAAATTGTTGTCATAATTTGCAAATAAAGTCCAAGTTATAGGATTTATTAATACACTTAAGGGTGTTATGCTGCTATCTTCATTCTTCTATTACCAGTAATTGCTTCTACTTTTCCTTCACCACTGATTTTCAAACCTTAGTGTACTTGAAAATCACCGGGGGAACTTGTTAAAATATAAAGTCCCAGGACCGAAGCCCAAAAATTCTGTTTCAGTGATGGTGGGATGAGGCATAAGACCATATTTTTATCTATGTGATTCTGGTTCAGGTGTTGCCCAGAAACAGTGCTCACTGTGTGCTGTAGGTAGTAGGTAAACTGCTACTCAGCCAGTGGTTGATAAAGTTGAGCATTTTTCCAAGTTCTGGTCCATGTATTGTTTTAGACCAT
Organism: Panthera pardus; assembly: GCF_024362965.1. Classification (NCBI taxonomy): domain Eukaryota; kingdom Metazoa; phylum Chordata; class Mammalia; order Carnivora; family Felidae; genus Panthera; species Panthera pardus. The sequence goes on from NW_026526677.1 coordinate 89,273,008, forward strand.
AATTTAGCTGTGGGAACAGAAGGATTAGTTCACCCATGTGTTTAAATTATACCGTGACTCTGTTTCTTTTCTTAAACTTCTCAGAGTAGGAAGTGTGAAATTATATTAACTATAGAAATTCTGAAATCTGTTTTTACTTTGTTTCCTAAAGTGTATCATCTTTTACCTTTGTTTTCTGAAGTGTTTCATCATAGAATGTACTTAAACAAAAGCAAAAAAAAACAAAAACAAAAAACCCAACACAACTATTTTTTTTCCCTTATTTTAAAAACTAAATGGCATCAGCTTTTGTGCCTGGCTGTGGAGTTTTGTTGGAAATAAGAGGTGAGGTATCTGGGGAGCCTTTTTTCTTAGGTAAAAGACATAACACAAATATAAAATGTCAATATCTTTGAGAAGTATTTGTTTAGGCAGTTTCTCAGAGTTTTATCTGGGAGTAGCTAGCATCAGAATGACTTGAGAAACATGTTAAAGTGAGGTATTACCAATTAGAATCTTGGGGAATGGGGACAGGAATCTGAATTTTACCAAGTTATTCAGATAGTTATTCAGCACAAAATGTGAGAATCACCAAGTGGCCTCCCGTTGTCTATCCTATGCACAGATAAAAGAAGAAATTAAACACAGTTTAGCAAATACTCTCTTTACCCCCCAGGAAATCTTCCTTAAAACACATTTGGGACATAGTTAACCTAATGGATAGAATACCACTTAGAGATAGACAGAATTTTATACAGCTTGCGTTCTCTTAGCTCTCTACAACGTGGTAAAGGATGAGCTGTTTTATTTTTCATAGTTAGCCCAAATGTCATGTTAGTGTTTTTGTGTACAAACATCAGAGAAGCAATTCATGGACAATAAAAAGGTCCTTTAGCTCAGGAGTTTAATATGGTTCTAGGTAACTTATTTTCAAAAAAGTATTCTTTATTCTAAAGGAAGATATTTGGGAACATTGTCCCCCATACTAGTTTAACAGAGGGGCGAAGTTTACCTGTTCCTTTACAAAAAGATCATATTATTTATATATGGCATCCAAAGCTACGCCTTTTCATTACTCACTATTAAATGAGGCACAACATTTCCTCTCTAGTTAAGTTTCAGGAAATCATATACTATAAATTTTCATCGGTAATGTTAAATAATTTCAAGTAAAGAGGGAATATATTATACTACAAATGAAGTGCTTCTTAAATGTGCTGTGCTAAGTGCTTTCCATCAATCTCTAGTTCTTATAACTCTGTGAAGAAGGTACTATTATCATCTCTTGCTGATGACAGAACTAAAGCATGTGGGTTTAAACAACTTGCCCATTGTTATTCTGCTGTTTCTTATCTGAGCTTAGATCAAATCCTAGGTATTCTGGGCAACGAATAGATCACAATAGTAATTTAACGAACTGGTAGTGGCTTCTACTTGTCTCCTTGTAGAAAAAATGATAGTGGGTCATCTCGTCCTAACCTGTCATTTAAAAATTACAGAAATCTAGAGACAAAAAGATTTAGATAAATTGTGCAGATTCTGATTCACCAAGACAGTACATAATGGTATAGCCAGGACCAGTTCACAAGCTTGGTGAGTTCCAATTTTGCATTTTTCCCCCTTGGATCATAAAAATATGTAAATTTTCTTAAATTATCTTCTGTATTGTTCCTATTTTTATTTTTCTTATTAGTGCAACGGCCATTGATACCATAAATTTGTTTCTTCATAGCCTTTTGATAATTTATAGCATCAGAATATGTCCTACCAAATGATATTTAAACGTTCAATTTCATGGAAATTATTAACAAAATGGTTTAGAGCAGTAGTTCTTAAACTCCTCAAACTTACACACCCCCCTCATTATAATAAATATTTTCTAAAATCCTTCCATGTGATTTCTGAAATGAAATATACAAACAATACCTACAAACAATTTCAAAGAAGTCAGTATTTTTCACATATAAAAGAAATAAAGGTATACTTTTTATTTATTAAATTTTTAAATAAAAATTTTAAATGATTTTATTTATTTTTGAGAGAGAGAGAGAGACAGAGACAGAGTGTGAGCGGGGAAGGGTCAGAGAGAGAGGGAGGCACAGAATCCGAAGCAGGCTCCAGGCTCCGAGCCATCAGCATAGAGCCCAATGTGGGGCTCGAACTCACAGAGCTGTGAGACCATGACCTGAGCCGAAGTCAGACGCTCAACCGACTGAGCCACCCAGGCACCCCAAATACTGATATATTTTAAAGTTCAAATGATCAGTCACAGATTCATACTGAGTAGTAAAAACAAATGATTGGAAGGGGAGATGGTACCCTCGTGGGGAAATATAGGGAGGAAAGGGGTGCAGTATCTCTGAATTTGAACTTCTCTTGTCATGGAATATATGAACACTAGAGACCTGGGAAGATAGGAAATTGTAGTCTGAAAATGAAAAATTAGAAACTCTCTGAGGCCACATAGTTACATTGATGAAAAATCTGTGGTATATCTCTGGAAGTAAGAGCATGACTTCATTCACTATGCTTAATACAAAAAAATATTTTGTTATGCTAAGTCCTAAACTTTCACTAGCCATTAATTAACATAAATCAACCATTAGAATAGGATTTTTTTTTTAAAAAATCAGTGGTAAGCACATTGTTGTGTTGAAATTCCTGTTAGATTTTGATTAGTTGCCTCAGAGAGACTATAGTTAGGATTAGGCTCCATTGGTAAGCAGTGATTTCATTCTATTCTCACTGTTACCAAAGCTCCAGCCTTATTTTAAGACAGTAGTTTCTTATCCAACATTCCCTCTAAGTTGTACCAGAATATTTTTTCAGTACATTGACTTTTGTCACCAAACCTATTTCCTTTACTGTGTGAGCCCATCCTCAATGTAGAAGAAGGTCAGAAGATTCAGATTGCAGTCTGTTGCATTTAGGTCTTTCCTTATTCACTTGCAGTTGGAGAGGAAGCCATGTATTGGTCAAGCTGCCTGAAACCTATTCCCAGGAGCTATTAGGGTTACGACAGGCACAGGACCCAGTGTGTAGGTATAGATTAGTGGTGAGCCAGAGCAGGTCGTGAAATTTTTAGGAATTTGGTGGTACAACTGTGAAACACAGCTGCTTTTAAAAATTAAAGCCTATGAATTTTTAGTTAAATGAATTGTATTAAAAACAAAGGTAATAAATACTTAAAACTTTATTTATAATTATTTCACTATATTTTACTGTTACCTACGCTCTTGAGGGTATTTCTGCCTAGTGTTCTGTGTGGTATAAATACGACCTAACAGGCTACTGTGCATCTCTTTGCAATTGCGTTTGGTTGTGTCTTGTTGGTAGCTTGACACCCGCCGGGTCTTGACACCAGCCACTGACTCTGGCAAACACTATAAATCAAGACCCTTCCTCTTGGAGAGCCAGTTGTTTAGCTTTATCAGCACACTTTGGGATATACAGTAGTCCTCCCTTTTCCCCCAGAGAATGCCTGAAACTATGGATAGTACTGAACCCTGTAAATACTAGGTTTTTCCTATACATATATATGTATCTATGGCAAAGTTTAATTTGTAAATTAGGCACAGTAAGAGATTGACAAAAATAATAAAATAAAACAGTTCTAAAAATATACTGAAAGTTATGCGAATGTGGTCTGATTCGCTCTCCAAATACCTTATTGTACTGTACTCCTTCTCCTTGTGATGATGTGAGATGATAAATACCTATGTGATGAGATGAAGTGACGTGAATTATGTAGGCATTGTGACGTCATGAGAAGGAGAATCATTTGCTTCCAGACCATGGTTTACTGCGGGTAACTGAAACAAAGCAAAACTGTGGATAAGGTGGGGGGACTATCTCTAGATAGATTGGTCTTTTCTCTCTCTTCCTTCTTATTCCTGGAGTTGAAACTCATCTTGGCCCCTCCCAATATACCCAATTTTCCTCACCCATCTCAGTCCTATAAATTAGAGCTTTAGAAATTGTCACTGCTGCAGAAAGAATAATCTATGACACAGGATGACATAGTTCATACATAAATCATATTATCAGAGTTCCAGTCGCTTTTAACATTTGACATTTTGAGTTTGCCAGAATTGTTGATATTTGGTAAAATATTAGTTTCAGTATGAATCAGAAAAGTAAATGTTCATTAAGTATATTTTTAGTTTTACTTACGTTCTTTCTTAAGGTTACGTTATTGTGTATATTTTCAATAGAACACAACTTCATTTTTTATGATGGAAATTTTATAATAGGAAAATAGAATCTATTTGCCTTTCACAAATTTATAGAGTCAACTCTTCTAATTAAAAGACTTATTAACTAGGAATGCTTTTGGTTTCAAGAAACAAAAAAGTGAACAGAAAAAGTGACTGATGGCTGTTGAGTTAGCTAACTGATGCTAAGCAGAAATCTCTAAGATTCTCTTGGCTTTTCTTTTAAGGTCAAATGATGGCCACTACAGATCCAATCTTGATACCTGGCTTCAAAACAAGAGGAAGGAAACAGAATAGTGGTAATAGAGCTGTATTTACACGTGCTGTGGCTACACCTGCATGCAAGGAGTGTGGGCACTGAATATATAATTTAGCTGATGGTAATATACTTTATATTAAAGGGAGACAAGTGAGCAGGGATTGGAGATAGGCAGTAGAGGAACATACCATGGACCTTTACATAGCACACAGTAGCATGCTTACTCATATATTTAAAGCTAATGCATGGAGACAAATTTAAAAGGTACGAATGTAACTGATATATATTATATAGTTCCCCAAAGAAGTTCGTTAAACTTTGTTCAGTTTTTGTTAGGAAGTGACAAAAAACTAGTTTTTATTTGCTGAAAGATATTCATGTTTAGAAACTCGGCTAGGTGCTTTCATACAAATTATTGTGGTAGCTAATATTATCCTGTTTTTTTATTAAAAAAATTTTTTATGTTGCAGAGAAAGCATGTGTGAGCAGGGGAGAGGGTGGTACAGAGAGAGAGAGAGAGAGAGAGAGAGAGAATCTTAAGCAGTCTGCACACTTAGTGTGGAACCTGCTGCGGGGCTCGATCTCACGACCCTGAGATTATGACCCAAGCTGAAGTTGGACACTCAACAGACTGAGTCACCCAGGCACTCCTGTTATCCCCATTTTCACAAATTAAGAAACTGAAACAGATGTTGACTAATTTGCTCCAGATCACAGAGCCTAGTAAGTAGGTGGGCCAAGTTTATTTAGATCCTGGTCTTTTCTCTCTAGAAAATTGCAGAAAATGTTTATAAGTTGAAATGAATTCTAATTTTATGGAAAGAATGATATTTCATAGGCAGGAAACAAACTTAAGTCTGTATGTGCAGAAGGTGGTAAGTATTATGTGTCATCCATTTAATGGAGGAGCTGGAGCCTTCAAGGTCTTCTGGTAACCAACTATTGGATACTGACATTTAATGGGTGCTAACTATATGCATTGTGCTTATGCTGATCCATTTAGTTCTCATAACAACACTTAGGAGCTAGGTACTATTACATTGTTTAGATGAAGAAACTGAAACAGAGGCTAGGTTGCGAACCTGATCTTGTAAGCAGACCTAGAATTGAACCCAAGCACTCTTACCTTTGAGGCTACACTGTTAACCTCTCATAATGGGTTTGTGTAAGAAAGAATGAGAAGGGTTTTTCAAGGTGAGTCTTATCTGGTTCTAATCGATCTTGGAAGAATTTCTACTTGTTTGGCTAAATAGGAAGTTGAATAAAATATTGTATGAAATTTCACCAGTAAAACAAAGCATCGTTTTGGAAGGCAATGCATAGGGACTTTAAGAATCCCCAAATCAGAGAGCTTTTAAACAAACTGATAACTTGTTAAAAACCCCTTTTCAACTCATGATAACTGGTTACATCTTCATACTCTTAAGAACTACCATGGAATATTGATCCAGAAATCGAAATAAGAATGCAGCAAATGCATATGTGAAAATAATCCCACACAGATGGAAATTATACAGCTCAGAACTTCATGATGAGTCATAACTCTTGGAAGACCATTCCATTCTTCCCGAGTCTGTCAACAGAGGGATGTAAAAGTGATGTAGTTTTCATGTTCAGCTTTAACATCTGTTGCATGGTAGCCTGATTATATTCCTATCTAAGGAAACATCTATAAATATTGGCAAAGATCTTCTTTTTACTTTTGTTTCCAAGCTATTTATCTCTGTATTTATTCTATTGGCTATCCAGTATCTCTGTGTGATCTGGGTGGTCTGTGGGTGATCTCAGTATTTTCCTAATATAACTTCTTAGGATTCTGTATCTAACACCATGAACAGTTCTGCGATTAGGTCAAAGTGGTGTGTTTGTCAAAGCCAGAGTCTGTCACTACTGCTGAGTTTGGTTGTTTTCTTCTCTTTTGCTTTCCCACGTTTTCACACACTACTAGCTCTTTCACAACAGCAGGATGTGAAATGAGTGTTGTTTCACCAATTTATTTTAGTCCTGTCATTTTTCATGAAACCTGTGGGAGAAATGAGAAGAAAATTCCAAAAAAATTTGAATGTGGTTTAGTGTTGATTTTTTTTAATTATAGAGAAGACAAATATAAAATTTGGCTGTGGAGATACCAACACAACTAGGTTGAAATTTCAGCAAAGTAAGTTATTAAGAGGTAAAAATTATAGGTACTGCTTGCTTAGCTTGGTTTCAGACTGCATATTTGAATGGTGTAAAAAAAAAAAAAGTTTGGTAAATTAAAAGCTAAAACTAAAAAAGCAGACTTAGATATTTGGACGAATAAAACACAACCCTGTACACACATAGCAACAGATTGTTTTATTATTTGTTTGTGTAATTGGTATCATCTGTGATTTAGAGTCTTGGAATAATAGAATCCTTTGGGAGGGACTGTGGAGTATATTACTGGAATTGAATTGGCACTGTTCACACACTGGTCTGCTCTCTGGTTTAGAATCCTCTCTTTGCTGCTTTTCTTCCTTAGGTGGGTCTCTTTCCTGGACACTGCGTGGAGTTAATTAATCAGAAAGTCCCCCAGTCAGTGACCAACTCAGTGCCAAAACCAGGTGAGTACACTTTTTCATCAGGGTGATGATTTTTATCAACTGCTTGAAGAAACAGGTTTTCTCTTTTAGTCAAGCACATAGCTTGTTTTGCTGTTGTTGCCATTTATTGACATGATATGTATGCATTCTTAATTTTAGGTGGCTTTGAGTTTTAAAATATTCTTATTTCTTTATTGATCATTTCACAAAGATACATCAACATTTTAGATAATTTCAAACAACTATTTGTTCCATTAATCTTTGTCATTATTTGTTTTTATAATTATATAGTAGGGATATAGTTTATTGATGAACACAATGATGAAAATAACAGGTTTAAAGAACTCACACAAATGATGTGATTAGCTGGAAACTAATAAATGAAGGGAATGTATATTTTATCAATGATTGTGAACATCAAAACTATTTTAAACAGCATTTCTCATTACTTAATAGTATATTTATAGTGCTATATAAATATGTGGATTATTTAATGAATAAAGCAGTGTTACAGGGGGTGAAAATCAAAATGGAAACTTGTTTTTATTGGGGTGATTTAATCTAGGTAGATTGTACAGAATACTTAGCTTGGAAGTTTTTAATGTTATATAAAATTTTTAAAGGAAAACAAAAACAAAGACTGAAAGATTTTGGAGGAAAGAGGAAGTAATCAGATTTACGTCTCCTACTTATATTATATTCCCTTCACCTTTCTTTGCCCTTCTCCATACTCTGCCCGCAGTAAAAGAAAAAGAAAAATTTGCTGGGCCTCAGAATTTATTTGTAATATTTTCCTTAAAGTATCTTTTAGGGTTAGGACCTATATATAAAAATTAGGGGGGAAAAGCTTATTTAGTATTTCCCCACCTCTGCCCCCCAAGCATACATCAAATCATATTTGCTTATAGTATTCAGGTAAAGGTAATATGCTTTTGAAGCTTGTTTCTTCACAGAAGATTAAGAATTCTCATAGGAATTTTAAATTTTTAGGCAGACTACTTTTACTGTTTAGTAGAGAAAAATACTTCAAAACAGTGTTCTCTACAGTTCTACTTGAGACAGGATTCTCAGTCTCTTTTCTTTCTTTTTTTTTTTTTTTTCAATATATGAAGTTTATTTTCCAATTGGTTTCCATACAACCCCCAGTGCTCATCCCAAAAGGTGCCCTCCTCAATACCCATCACCCACCCTCCACTCCCTCCCACCCCCCATCAACCCTCAGTTTGTTCTCAGTTTTTAAGAGTCTCTTATGCTTTGGCTCTCTTCCACTCTAACCTCTTTTTTTTTTTTTTTCCTTCCCCTCCCCCATGGGTTTCTGTTACATTTCTCAGGATCCACATAAGAGTGAAACCATATGGTATCTGTCTTTCTCTGTATGGCTTATTTCACTTAGCATCACACTCTCCAGTTTCATCCATGTTGCTACAAAGGGCCATATTTCATTCTTTCTCATTGCCACGTAGTACTCCATTGTGTATATAAACCACAATTTCTTTATCCATTCATCAGTTGATGGACATTTAGGCTCTTTCCATAATTTGGCTATCGTTGAGAGTGCTGCTATAAACATTGGGGTACAAGTGCCCCTATGCATCAGTACTCCTGTATCCCTTGGGTAAATTCCTAGCAGTGCTATTGCTGGGTCATAGGGTAGGTCTATTTTTAATTTTCTGAGGAACCTCCACACTGTTTTCCAGAGTGGCTGCACCAATTTGCATTCCCACCAACAGTGCAAGAGGGTTCCCGTTTCTCCACATCCTCTCCAGCATCTGTAGTCTCCTGATTTGTTCATTTTGGCCACTCTGACTGGCGTGAGGTGATATCTGAGTGTGGTTTTGATTTGTATTTTCCTGATGAGGAGCGACGTTGAGCATCTTTTCATGTGCCTGTTGGCCATCTGGATGTCTTCTTTAGAGAAGTGTCTATTCATGTTTTCTGCCCATTTCTTCACTGGATTATTTGTTTTTCGGGTGTGGAGTTTGGTGAGCTCTTTATAGATTTTGGATACTAGCCCCTTGTCCGATATGTCATTTGCAAATATCTTTTCCCATTTCGTTGGTTGCCTTTTAGTTTTGTTGGTTGTTTCCTTTGCTGTGCAGAAGCTTTTTATCTTCATATGGTCCCAGTAGTTCATTTTTGCTTTTAATTCCCTTGCCTTTGGGGATGTGTCAAGTAAGAGATTACTACGGCTGAGGTCAGAGAGGTCTTTTCCTGCTTTCTCCTCTCAGTCTCTTTTCAAGACATTTTATCCTCTGTTAAATTCCCCTTCTTTGGGTAAAATTACTAAAAAACTTTCTCAGTGGGTACTTGCTCAGTAGATGTTAATTTGTGGTTGTGATGACTGTAGGGTTTTTTTTTTTCTTTTTTTTAAACATGGCGTCATTAACTTAAAAGAAAATCCCATACCCTTTAGCAGAGAGGTGCCTCAACCCCATCCCTCTTCTCCAGCCCTAAGCAGCTATTAGTCTACTTTCTGTCTCTACAGATTTCCCTATTCCAGACCTTTCATGATCATACAATAGTGGTCTTTCGTAATTAGCTTCTTTGACTTAGCACAGTGTTTTCAGGGTTCATCCATGTATCAGAATCTCATTCTTTTTTATGGCTAAAGTAATATTCCATTGTATGGAGAGGCCATATTTTATCCACTCATTTTGAGTTGTTTCCATTTTTGACTATTATGTATAATGCAGTTATGAACATCGGTGTATAAGTTTTTGTGTGGATATATATATTTTCATCTCTCAAGTATATATCTAGGAGTAAAACTGCTGGGTCATATGGTAGCTCTATGTTTAACCTTTGAAGAACTGCCAGACTGCTTTACAAAGTAGTTTTTACAATACGCCCTGGCAGTGTGTATGAGAGTTTCAGTTGTTCCATATCCTTGTTAGTGTGTTTTTGATTATTGCCATCGTAGTAGTTACAAAGTGGTGTATCTTTGGGAGTTTGATTTCATTTTCCTGATGACTAATCATGTTGAGTATCTTTTTATGTGCTTATTAGCCATTTGCATGTTTTTGGAGAAATGTCTATTCATATCCTTTTCCCATTTTTTAATTGGCAAGTATTCTTTATATACATTCTTTATATATTCTTTAAGTATTCTATGTATATTCTAGATACAAGTGCTTTATCAGACAATATGATTTGCATATGTTTTCTCACATTGTGTGGGTTGTCTTTGCTTGTCTTTATTCTGTCCATGGAAGTATAAATTTTTTTTAATTTTGATGAAGTTCAGTTTATCTTTTTTTGTTCCTTATGCTTTTGATGTCTTATGTAGGAAGACTTTGCCTAACCCAAGGTCAAGATTTACTCATATATCTTCTCCTAAGAAGTTTATGGTTTTAGGTCTTAGATTTTAGTAAACTTTGAGTTAATTTTTGTGTCTGGTATAAGGTTCAACTCCATTGGACATCTAGGTGTCTCAGCACTATTTTTTGAAAAAAAGATTATTCCTTCCCCATTGAATTGTCTTGACTCCCTTGCAGAAAATTGACCTTGGACATATAAGTTTATTTTTATACTTTCAGTTCTGTTCCACTGATCTATATGTCTGTTCTTTGTTTTTTTTTTAAGTTGGAGAGATAGAGAGCATGAGCAGGGTAGGGGCAGAGAGAGAGGGAGAGAGAGAATCCCAAGCAGGCTCCATGCTGTCAGCATGTGTTTGTTTTGTGGCAAATTTTGCTCTTAATACTTTATTCTTTCTCAGGATTGACTTGGCTCTTCTGGGTTCCTTGCAATTCCGTATGAATTTTAGAATCAGCTTGTCAGTTTCTGCAAAGAAGTCAGCTGGATTTTGATAGGGATTATATTAAATCTGTATATCAATTTGGGAAGTATTATCCTCTTACCAGTATTTATTAAGTCTTTCAGTTCATGAACATGGGATGTTTTTCCATTTATTTAGAGCTTGTTTAATTTTGTTCAATGTCTTGTAGTATTCAGAGTGTATGTTTGCATTTTTTTGTTAAATTTATTTTTATTATTTTTGATGCTATTGTAAATGGAATTACTTTCTTGACTTCATTTTCTTTTTCATTGCAAATGCATAGAAATACAATTAATTTTGTATATTAATCATGAAATCATGAAATCTTGTTGAAATGTTTATTCTAATAGTTTTTTTTTTTTAGTGGATTCCTTTGGATATTCTATATACAAGATCAAATCATCTGTGAATATATTTTTACTTCTTCCTTTGCAATCTGGATGCTTTTTATTTCTTCTTCTTGTCCAATTTCCCTGGCAAGACTATGGCCATCCTTGTCTTATTTCTGACCTTAGGAGAAAACATCCATTTCTTAACTAACCATTAAGTAAGATGTTAGTTGTTGGGTTTTCATAGATGCCCTTTATCAGATTGGGGAAGCACCCTTCAGTTCTTAATTTCTTCAATGATTTTATCATGAAAGGATGTTGGCTTTGTCAAGTACTTTTTATCGATCTGTTAAGATGACCATGGTTTTTTGTATCATTATTTTGAAGTTATTAAATTCAACATCAAAAATTTATTGTCTCTTATGCATTATTTTTATATGCATTTCTTCTGTATACACTTAACTTATTAGGTATTAAATATCATCTTTGATATTTTGCCTCAGAGATATCCTGCAAACTTAGTTTTAAAAATTAGCTTAATATTGGTATTCAATTTTGTCAATTGAATACTTTCTCATGTTTTGAACGAGAAAGTGACATTTCTAATAGCGATAAGCTCCAGAAGCTTTAAAACTTGAGAAAGTTAATCAGGTATTGATAGTTCTGGAAGACAAGTGTCTATTAATAGACCTGTAGGACAATGTTAATTCTAAATGAGTGATGACTTATAATGCCAGCACACCTTTAAAAGCTAGTATTTTATCTTCTGTGAGCAGCATTGCAGGATTGGCATAAGGAAATGTGGATTCTTAATATATTTCGAAAAGGATGATGTGAATTCTGTTAGCCTCAGGCTTGTTTCACACTTTAAAACTGTCTTTGCCTACAGTATAAACAACTTGAATGTTCTATTTATTTTTAACATTGCCATCTGTTACTGTTAGATGCCAAATCTGAAAGATGCAGCTATAGTTTGAGGCTGAAATTTAAAGCTCCCTATATTATTACACAACAAGGGCAATAGGAAAATTTTTCCCTTTGGAGTTCTTCTTAATGTTCTCAATATGTTCAATTATTTGTGTATGTAAAAATAAAATCATTGAGTCACCATGTCCTGATCAAGAAAACAAGTATCCGTGTTGCCTTAAGAAAAAGAAGGTGTGGTGGGGGAGGGAGTAGGTGGGAGAGGGAGGTAGAAAAGAAGAGGAAAGAAAAGAGGAAGAAAGATAGAAGCTTGTCCATAAGAAATTGGCAGTTGAATCATCACAGTTACAGTTTGATGGGAGAAGGTGAGGTTGAGGTGGGGGGAAGAAGAAGGGAAAGCATACGTAGTTTTTTGTGTGTGTTTATCCTGCTTGTAGCTTATGGAGCAGTTGGATTTATTTATTGATATCTTTCTTCAAGTTTTAGTTTTCTCAGCTATTATCTTTACAGTATTTCTTCTGTGCAATCGTTGCTCTTCCTCTTTTCCTTTACAGATTGGTTACACTCTTTGATACTGTCTTACACACCCTCTCTTTCCAGTTTACTTTTATTGACCTCTCTTAAAGTTCAGTTATTCTTCTGTGTAGGCTTAAGCCCACCTGATAAATTCTTCAATTCTTATTTTATTTCTTTTTTAAAAAACATTTTTTAAGGTTTATTTATTTTTGAGAAAGATAGAGTGCGAACAGGGGAGGGGCAGAGAGAGGGAGGCACAGAATCCGAAGCAGGCTCCAGGCTCTGAGCTGTCAGCACATAGCCCAACGTGGGGCTCAAACTCACAAACCCTGAGATCATGACCTGAGCTGAAGTCGGACGCTTAACTGACTGAGCCACCAAGGTGCCCCTTATTTTATTTCTTGGATCAACATTTTGTCTTTTTTGTAATTTCCATAGTGGGATTCCTCATTTCTTCCATTATCCACCTTTTTGTCTAGAAAGAAAGAAAAAGGGTTAGGGGAGGAAGAGGGGAGAGAAAGGAAAGTAGGGAGAGAGGGTAAGAGAAAAGCAGGGCAATGCTTATTTTCTTCTTAACTCGAAGGACAAGGGAATTTAGATAAAGCCTTTGCTCTGAACACAGAAGATTTGGACAGGAATAAAAAAAAATATCTCTTTGAAGCATTGGAGAGTTAATAAGGCAGTAAACAATTACTGAGCTGAGGTTAAGCAGAAAAAGGACATCCTGAAGACAGACTTCAGTATATGGAGACTTTATTCCCCTAGGGTATCTACTGATAGAGTAGAGAAAGGCACAGTAGTCCTAGGAGAACAAAAATTGGAGCTCAGAGCCCAGTAGGGCAGAGTTACTGATAAATGCCCCAAGTTTTGAGTTAGAATTTTTGTGGAAATTGACAACTGGTTCTAAACTGATTCTAAAATAATTATGGAAATGCAGAGACCTAAATCCCAAGACAATTTTGAAGAACAATAAAGTGGGGAAACTTACTATTTTAAATATCAAGATTTATTGTTAAAACTTCACTTAAGGTACTGATATTAATTCAAGGGTAGACAGACAAATAGATTAGTGGAGCAGAATAGAGTCCAGAAACAAACCTGTGAATATATAGATACTTTTTTGCAGAGCAATGTCAAAAGGACAGTTATTTCAATAAATGGTGCTAGGTCACCTTCAGGGGTGTGTGTGTGTGTATGAGTGTATAAAATTCTTATTTAACCCTGTATACAGAATCATTTCTGGGAGAATTACAGATCTGTATGTGAAAGGCAAAACAATAAAACTCTTAGAAGATAATACAGTAGAGTATCTTCATGACCTATTTTCATGATCTCGGGATAAACATAAGCAGTAATCTTAACTGAAAAGCTTAATAATTAAATTGAATTAAAGATCAGAACTTGATCTTAAATGCTATTAAGATAATGAAGAAAGCAAATCACAAAATGAGAAAGATATTTGACAAAGGTCACATAACTAAAGTGTGTAAAGAATCAGTAAGAAAGGGACCGATAAAATGATTTGTTTAATTAAGTGAAAACTTGAATAGGTACTTTACAACAAATATCCAAAATGCTCATAAGCGTATGACAAGATGGGAAACGTCATCAGTCTTTAGGGAAATGCAAACTGAAATCTCATTGACTCTTTAATACATACCCACCAGAGGTTAAAATTTAAGAATAATAATGCCAAAGGTTGGCAAGGATATACATCAGTAGGAATTCTCTCACACTGCTGATGGGAGATAATGTGGGACAATCATTGTTTGGTATTACATACTGAAGTTGACACATACCCTGGGGTCCAGCAGCTTCACTCTTAGGTCAATATAGAATGTTTATAGCAACCTTAGTCCTAATTGTCAAAAAACTTGAAAAACCAGAGGCATATTCATAATGGGATGGATAAATAAAGGCACATTCGTTGAACGGATTCTTCTACACCGATGAAAATGAAATGAGTTCTGGCTGTCTGCCACAATATGGGTGAATCTCACAAAAATAAGTGTTGAGTGAGAGAAGCATGCTATACGTACATGCATACATACGCCGTATAATTCCACATAGATGAGGAGAGAGTTCAGAATCACAGAGTTTAAGATGGTTCTGTGGTGTTAGAATTCAGAATAGCAGTTAACTTTGGGCGGGAGGAAGGGAATAGGTGACTGGGATGGGTAGGAGAGAGGATTCTGGAGTGCTAGCAGTGTTCTGTGGATCCAGGTGGTGATTATACAGAAATGGAATGATGTTGAACATCTTTTCATGTGTTTATTGGCCATTTGTATATCTTCTTTGGAGAAATCCCAGTTCAAGTCCTTTGTCATTTTTGAATTGGTCACTTTTCATTCTTTAAATATATCTCCCATCCAGATAAATATTCTTTGCAGTATTGCTTTAATATTCAAATGTTGGAAATCACAGTTTCAAAATAGATACTTCCTTATCTATTTATGTGTGTGAAATATTCTGCAGCCCTTAAAAAGAAAGTCATATGGAATTGTTTTCTGTGATTTATTGTTAAATGAAAAAGCAAATCACAACATAGAATAATCTCATTGTAAATTCATAGAAAATGATCTGGAAGGATATATACCAACTAGAAAGGGGAATGAGATTGTAGACATCAGCAAAAGAAATTTAATTTTTTTCTCTGTTTGCTTCTGTATTATTCAACCCCTTTACAATAAAAAAGTATTACTTTATAGAATATGAAAAAATAGATTGTATCTCTCCTTAACTCCATCCTTTCCAAATAGGTGATTTCCAAGGGTCCTTCTTAATGCAACCACCCCATAACATAGATATTTTCTGACAGTAGGTTTAATTTAGATATTTAATTTATATACATGTGTGAAAACAACACAGTTGAAGGGATAAGAGCATAGGCTTCCAACCTCAAGTTTTAATCCCTGTGCCACATTTTACATTTGGTTTCTCTGACTTTTAATTCCCTTATTTAAAAAAGTGAGGCAACATCCCTTTGAAGATTAGGGATAAGGCATCTAAAGCCCTTGGATACTTAATAAATGTCAGCTGTAGTATTTATTGATTTATATTTATCCACTCTTATGTCATTTAAATTCCAGAGTGTCAAAAACTAGATTTATGTAGATACAAAATTAATATTTGTTGGTAAAATCTATATGCCAACATCTCACAGTATACCACTAAGACAAATGAATTATAGTAGTTTTCCTGGGACCATGATGGGAGAAGGAGCCTCTTTGGATGCCACTTGAATGGAGTTTGCATTATAAATATTTGGCTTTTGGGGGGGGGGGGGGCGACAGCGGAATTTTTTGATTAGCAGACATAAAAGTAGCTGAGGCTTTCATTTCGAGAAAAAACTTAGTAATTAGATATAATACTGATGAAATCCTTATGGTAAGAAGTAGTTTATAAGGTAACAAATTAGTCTAAATTTGTAGCATAATTTTGAAATTAAAAAAAGTTCTTTATTTTCTTCTTTTAGGGAATTGGTCCTTTAGTGTCTTGCTTTCTTTGTTTTACTTGCAACTTTGCTTAATTATAGTTTTTTCCTTTATTTTCTTCTGTTTGCTCCTGGATTGTTTGTTTTCTTTCTTCGAGTTTGTAGCACTTTCCTCTTCTGTAACCATGTTTCCTTAACATGTCACTGACCAGACATTTTGTATCAAGTAAAGTAGGTACAGGTTTTTATCCTGTGTGCAGCATTGTATTGAACATATGCTTCCTTATATTCTGGAGGCCAGTACTTCAAGAATCGGATATTAAAATCAGCACCCTGGAAGGCATTGATGTAAGATACAGATTTGTACCAAAATGCTAGAATGCCCGGGGAAGTTTCTTTCTGAATACATTGCAAGTGACAGATTAAGATAATATTTTCATACTCTGCATTAGGGAAAAACAGGTAGAAGATTCATAATGGCACATATCTGTCAAGTGCTTGAGAGTTTATGGATACTTTTATTTCCCTTCTGTCAATTGGAATTTGACTCTTGATGCAGTCCTGTGAGGTTTGGGGGTAGGGGGTGTATTCCTGTATCCTGCCACACCTTGCATTAACAAATGGAGCCCAGGAAACTCAGGGAGGTTAAACAGCTTGCCTGAGGGTTCACAACTGGGATTTGCTGAAATTTTCTGATGTCTGGTGGTAACTATGGCCAATACTTAACGTAGCTCTCACTGTGTGGTGTACCAAGACATAAATGAACTCATTTGTGGTTGATTCACTCAAAGTCCAGAATTTGTCCCACTGTAGAACATTGAGTAGAGATGAAGTTTATTGTTCTCTCTCTCAAAACAAATATTTATTTAATATGTTTAGCTTTTATTACAATAGGCATGAATAAAAACACATTTGGATTTTCACAAGGCTTATACTAACGGAACAGAAGTTGGGGCAAAGATGGGTTTAATGGAGGACGAAGAGAAGTGCTTCTAGGACCTTGCTTAATGGGCTGATTTCAGTCAGCCTTCATCCTCTCTCATGACTGATTAACCCAAACAGTATCCTTCAGTCTGTCCTCACTGCACACTCTGTTCTGGAACAGCGTTTGTAGGCATCCTCCTCCTCTGCTCTCCTGTTCTCGTCTTTCTCCCAGTGCACTCTGCTGGGCGTTGCTTCTGTGTGCTGTGAACATACATGCCCTCAAAGTGCTCCCATTGTGCCCAGAGTGTGAAGTGCCCTCCTCCCCATTTTGGCCACTTGAAATCCTCCTCGTGTTTCAGGCTTCAGGCCATGACCTGCTTCCTCTGTGAGAGCTTGCTAACCCCTCTCTCCCTACCCCCATGTCCTGTTTACCCCTGGCCAAGTCTAACGGCACCTCTGCCACTTGCTCCCAAAGTGCTGTCTCCTCACAAAGGGTGAGCGTGTCTCATTCATCTTTACCTGTCTCACAGGAGGTTCATACAGTGGACACATGATTATTTCCTCTGTCTTAATACTGCTAACACGAATTTCTAGAATCAAACTTTTTTTTTTAATGTTTGTTTTTGAGAGAGCGCAGGTGGCGTAGGGGCAGAGAGAGGGGCACAGAGGATCCGAAGGGGGCTCTGTGCTGACAGCAGTTAACCCAATGTGGGGCTTGAACTCACGATCCTCCAGATCATGACCTGAGCCTGAGCCACCCAGGTGCCCCCATAACTTCTTTTTTTTAGAGTTTTATGTAAGTAATCTCTACACTCAATGTGGGGCTCAAGCTCACAACCCTGATATCAGGAGTCCCACACTCAGGGTGCCTGGGTGGCTCAGTTGGTTAAGCGTCTGACTCTTGATATCGGCTCAGGGTGGGATCAAGCTCCATGTCGGGCTCAGTGCTGACAGCATGAAGAATCTCTGTCTCCCTTTCTCTCTGCCCCCCCCCCATAAATAAATAAATAACCTTAAAAAAGAAAAGAGTCGCATGCTGTACTGACTGAGTCAGTCAGGCACCCCTAGAATACAACTTTTATCTCATAATCCCTAGCTTCAGAAAACTTCAGTAATGTCCCTCTGCTCCAGAATTATGTACAAAATCTTTAGTCTAGAATTTGAGGTGCTCCATAAATAACTGGAACTATCTCGTCTTTGTAACCAAATGTTTCCCTTATCTATACTTTAGTGTCAGGAACATGTTTCTTTACCTTGCAGTATACTTTGGGTTTCCCTGCGTACTCGGACTCTGATCTTTCTCCTCGCTGAAATGTTTACTATGTTCTTCATGAAGGTTCTTTAGACCACTGCTTCGAAAACGTTCATGTGTGTTCAGTGTGCCTGAGAGGTGGTATTAAAAACTGTGGATTGTGATTCAGTGGGTCTGGGGTGGGACCTGGGTCTCTGCATTTCCAATGAACTCCCAGGTGACTCAACGATCCTCATCCTAAGACTATATTTTGAATAAAAAGGGACTCCATTTTAGCCGTCAGTAGCTATTATTTGTATCCGTCATTTGGAAATAGTGTATAGTAATGAGCCATCTTATTTTGAATTTGATTCTTCACTTTTTATGTCTTTTTCCTCACCTAAATTGTTTTGGTTACTGGTGGATATTTTATTTTATACCAGTTTGCATCCTTTATATATAATGTTTGCTCTAATACAGTTGATTGATAATTAAAAATATGAACAATTTCTACTATAGTAATCAAAAATGTTTCCTGACCTCCCGTATGCCCATTAGCCAGTGCTAGGTGTAGGCCCCTAATCAGTCTTCTCCGTAAGTAAAGCAGCTGTTCCCATTTTTGGTCATTTCCAGTACTCATTCATTGATCAGAATTTATGAAGTACATACTAAGTACTAGGACCAAAACAGCAAACACAGCAGACAAATATTGTCATTTTGGGGTTTTGTATTCAAGTGTGATGCGAAGGAGAGAAAAAGGTAAACAAAGGAGTAAAAGGTATAGTGTGGTAAAATCTATATAGTATGATAAGTGCTATGCAGAAAAGTCTGGAAAGGGGTGCAGGGGTTAGGAAGTGGTGGGATGTGGCCCATGTGGGCTTATCATTCCAAAGGTGGGTAGAGTGGTTGGGAAGGGCTCATTAGAAGGTTACTTTCGAGTGCCTGAAGGGAGATGAGGAGGGGAGCAAAGCACTTACCTGGGGGGTGCTTTCCAGACCGAGAACTGCAAATGTGGGGCTGCTGAGCTGGACATATGCCTGGCTTGCTACAGGATTTGCTGGAAGGCAGTTTGACCACAACAGTGAGTGACGTGAGGTGAGGTCTGGAGGTGAAAGGAGTCAAGTTCTCTTTGGGGCCTGGGTATGGATTTTGGCTTTCATTTAAAATTAGATGGGATGACATTAGAAGCTTTTGAGCAGAGCTGTTACTTGGCCTTATTTGGAGGATCACTTTGGTTGCCACGTTAAGGACAGGAGACCTGGGTAGAAGAAGGGAGACGGGCAGCAGCTGTTTGTAGTGGGTCTGGCAAGAGATGATGGTGGCTCAGATCAATGTGGTAGCAGTAAAAGTGGGCAGAGGTGATTGGATTCTGGGTATATTTCAGGCCATGAAACCTGCAGAATTTTCAGACATACTGTGAAGAGTTTGAGTAACACAGGTAATTCTTAGGATAGAATGATTACAGTGTAGCTGTTCCTTTCCATTGAGTTCCTTGTTAACGCCACCACCCGCACAGATTCATGTTAGCCCCTCACAGGAGAGCCTCCAGACACTTTGTTAAATATGAGAGAAAAATAACAAGTGACCTCTCCTGTGCCATAAACCGTCATTGGAAGACAAAACATGGTGCTTTCTGGGTGCCTGGGTGGCTCCGTCGGTTAAGCTTCCAACTCTTGATTTCAGCTCAGGTCATGATCTCATGGTTCGTGGGATCTAGCCCTGAGTTGGGCTCTGCGCTGACAGCATAGAGCCTGCTTGAGATTCTCTCTCCCTCTCTCTGTCCTTCCCCTGCTAATGCTCTCTCATTCTCTCTAAACAAATAAATACACTTAAAAAAAAAAAACAACGAAAAACACATGATGCTTTCAGTCAGCCATATTTTTTAATTTTTAATTTTGAATACTTCTCATGTCAGAAGAAGTTGCAAAAATAGTACAGAGAATTCCCATATACTCAAAAGCCAACTTCTCCCAGTTTTAACGTCTTATGTAACATAATGGCACGTTATCCAAACCAGGAAATTGATGCTGTCACACCGCAGTGAATGAGATTACAACAGACCTTACTCTGTGCTCAGCAGTTTCTGCCTACTCTCCTTTTCCTACCGTGTATTTTTATGGAGCATACATGGCAGCCTTTTTGGTTTCAGGTGAGAGTTACTGTTATTAATTATGGACTTCCCCTGCACTCCGGCAAACAGTTGTCGAATTTATGCGTTCCCATCTGTGCTTAGATGTTAGGTAACACAAGGGGTCTATGAGTCCTACTGAGTATCCCCAGATGGCTTTTCTATAGCATGGCCCTCCCCTCCCCCTTCTTTCTCTTTTTTCTTCCTCTCTTTCCTATTCTCTACTCCCCCACCCAGCCCCTTTGTCTTTAGTACTAACCTCTGAAAGGGTGGGAGGAAGGATGTTTATTAGTTAAAACAATTTTTTAAAGAGTGGCTTTGCCTTCTCCGCTATGAATAAACTTTGAAAGCCTCATTTCCTATTCGACAACAACAACAACAACAACAACAACAAATAATCCATAAATCCACAGCTGTTCCACTGGTAAAAATTAACATGTTTTGTTCCTGCTACATATTGGAATTCTCTGGGGCTTTTCATATTTTAAAATTACATCAATTCATTGTTTTTCTTACTATGGCCTACCATTTTTCAATAATTTTATATTCAGAGCTGTGTTTAGAAAGGAAGGAGAGAATAAATTTGATCAACAGCAGAAGATTTTGGCATGGTAGCTACACTCTGGGTATCTTGAATCTGACATTCCCTATTGTGTGACCTTGGCTTTTGCTTAACCCCTCTGCCTTGGTTTCCTCCTGTCTAAGATGGAAATAACATTAGAATCAACTTCATAAGGTCATAATGGAGACTTATCTGTGAAATACTTAGAATTGTGTCTAGCACATAGTGGCATTATTTTGTTTACTAGAAACAAATATCTGAATGTGGATTTACATTTGTATTTGTAAAAAAGTCATTTGTAGCAAAATATGTTAGTCTCTTACAATTGATGTATTCAAATAATTCTATGTGCACTGTTATTTAGTATAAATATTGAATCTCTTGAATATATAAGGAGAGTTAGAATTTTAACCCTTGGGGGCACCTGGGTGGCTCAGACAGTTAAGTGTCTGACTTTGGCTCAGGTCAGGATCTCATGGTTTGTGGATTCGAGCCTCATGTCAGGCTCTGTGCTGACAGCTCAGAGCCTGGAGCCTGCTTTGGATTCTATGTCTCCCTCTCTCTCTCTGCCCCTCCCCTGCTTGTGCTGTCTCTCTCTCTCTCCTCTCTCTCTCTCTCTCTCTCTCTCTCTCTCTCTCTCTCTCTCTCTCTCTCTCTCTCTCTCTAACATGAATAAAACATTAAAAAATTTAAGAAAAAAAGAATTTTACACTTGGGTACCTTATAAAGGAGGTCATACTCAGGAAAATTTAATTCTGGATTTTCAATTCTTCTGGTTAACAGAGTGTTGTTCCTCAGAGTTGTTCACACAGAGGCAGTGTAAACTGATACTTTTTTCCTGTTTTACGTGTTAGTTGAAGCACAGTTAGAGGTCATTACCAGCAAAGATGTTAAAAATGAATGTTTTCCTAGCTTGTTGCTGCTACTTTAGTGATTCAGCCTTTTACTGGGAATACTTCCTGCTTGATCAATTACTATTCATATTTTATTTGGGCCTAAAACACCTGTCATTTTTTTGGATACATTGTCTCCCATCTAGATGGCAAATATAAACAACCAAAGAATAAGTAACTTTCTCCAAGACTAAAAATGTAATAAATGCCACTCTCCTACTGGTGTTTTTCTGAGCAGGAGTGCTCACCTGTGTGAGGTTGATGGGTGGAGCTATTCTGGCAAAGCTTGTTCTGCGAGTGTGGGTTTGGGCAGGGCCCTTTCTGTGTGCTGCAGGAGCAGTACGTGTGCAGAGAGAAGGAGTGAGCTCCTGAGGCGAGCCTCGTGCCCACACACAAGCCGGTTCGCCTTGGGTAGGGACCAAAACCGGCAAAGGAAAGTGCTTGAAAGGGGCGCCCCAAAGCAGAGCTGGAACCTAAAAGTGCTGTGGAGACCTGACTCGGAGTTACCCTGTGGTGGATGCGGTCCGAGCCGTGGGACTGTGGTTCATTCTGCATGCTTTTGCACGGAATGTAGAGCTGCTGTGTGCTGTCGGATCCACTGCTGAGCACAGTCCCTGGGAATCATTTTAAATATCCTAAAACCTGTGCCACAGCAGGAGGTAAGGATATCTCGGTTATTCAGATGTTTGACTTCAGCAACAGAATATTTCACGGAGTCTGAAATATTACGTTTTATTTGGGCACAGGTTTCCTTGGTTGCTTTGAAGTGGATGGTTAATTTTTTAATTACTCAGAAATTGAGTAATTGAGCTTTAGTATTTGTCATGTCTGTAGAGAGGCGATTATTAAAGTAGATTATTGAAGTTAATTATTTTCAAGTAGTTGTACCACATAGGTATTGGGCACTGTAGTTCTTACTTTCATAGTTAGTTTCAGGAACTACCCATTTTTCTATTTCAAATCAGCTTATTTCTTAATGTTTTCTATACTTTAGGTTAATGCACAAAAGTCTTTGTGACTCAAAGAACATAACTTTGCTTAATAAACAATCAGTATATCTCATTAAAAAACTGTTTTTCCTGGTGGGTTAATAATATTTCAATTATCGACTAGTTGAAAATAGGCAGCACTGACTTACCAAAATGAATTGAGCACATTGTATAAAAAGTCTCTTCAAATTGGCATAAGAAAGTAACCCTTCTGCCCTTTTACCTTTAAGTATGCCGTGTTTTTTTTTCCTTATTGGTGTTATTAAGGATAACCATCTTTGTTTCTAAAATATGTGTATTAACTCTTTCCTTTTGCAGAGGTTTTCTTTTTTTTTTTTTTTTTTTTTTTTTTTTTAGCACTAGGGTAGAATTCTGTATTTATGGTGTTTCTTTAGACATTGATAAGAAATGCCTTTCTTTATAGCATGGAATTTGCAGTTTTCTCAGAATCACAGATCAGCCCTGTTAAGCAGCTGAACATTTTCTTCTCAGGAGTGTTCCACTACCATTTAAATGAATCAGTATTTTAATTTTCAAAACCGGGGGTTTGAAAATTAAGTGGGGGAATTGCAGAATTTAGAGCTTATTTTCATTGTCAATTTTTTTTTAAAACACCTGTTGCTCATGTGATAATGGTTTGAGACCATAACTTGTTTTTTTAAGTATTAGGTAATACTCTATGGTACTCAGTAGAAGAGAGCAGAAATCTAAAGTTTCTGCATGTAAACCTAACATGTAAGACGAGTGTAGGCAGAAGGACTGGAAAGTGCTTTCATGTTTGTGTGTGTCCTTCCATAGTGACTTCAGCTCTGAATTGAGGAGGTACGACCACATGCGATTAAGCCTGCTTTGGAAAGCTGACTCAGGTTCTGGTCAGCCCTGTGCTGTGGAGGACTCTAAATGTTTGTAGACCAAACGTAAAGAGAAATTATAGTAGTAAAAATAGCTTATAGACACTTACTGAGTTAAGTACTTGGCATATACAATTTCCTGTAAGCATTCTAGTAGCCCTAACAGGTAGGTATTATTACTGTCATCCTCATTGTGTATTTGTGGGAATGGAAACTTAAATAGGTAATTTGCTCAAGAGCTTGCAGATTGGGAAGTAGTAAGAGAGGGGGCTCAAACCCTCAGGTCTGTCTGATTGCAAAATCTGTCTTATTCTCCATGCTAATGGTCAGGGTTTTTTTGTAAGGCAGGCTTTTAAGACTTTTGTCTTTAAATAAAGTGTCCTCATTATCAGTTCTGTGCTTTCCAAATATAGAACCTTCCCCCTCTGGCTCCTGCAAAAAGGAAAAAAGAAAAAAAAAAACCCAACCCACAAAAACAAACAAAAAACGACCTATGATCACATCAGTGTTCAACAGCAAACTTCATGGCTTAATAAAGCACAGAGGATTATATGACTTCAAAGTGAATATGATGACACTTCAATCTACATTTAATCTGTTTTTAATCTAATAAAAATTTAATTTCAATAAAACAATTTTCACACTGTTAAGGTTCTAAATTTTCAGGTTTCTAGAACTTCATGTAGTTTTTATGATAGCCCTTCTACCTTTGATGTTACTGAATCCCTAAGAATATGTAGTTATTATATTTTAATTTTTCTAAGAGAGAGTATACAAATAAATGTCTTCCTGAAATTGTACTCATTTTTAAGGTTCATGTCAAATAGTAGCAGTTCCTTTGGGTTATTTTAAAATCCTTATTAGAGACACTTCTCTAATCTGTATATAACATGTCGTTCCTGTGTTAGAATCCTTTAGTGAAAGGGATTTATATCCACCCCATGTTTCCTCCTCCTCTTCTCTGCTAAAATGCAAATCATTTTGTGCTGTATTTAGAAATACAATTAGTCAGAGTCTTTTATATAATAACTGAGGTGGTAAAGTCACCAAGTTAAAAAAATTTTTTTTGCTTCTTTTTTGTACAGAGTTGGGGAACAAAGCTAATCACATTTATTTTAATTTGTAGTTTAAATTTTAAAATAACCAGTATCAATTTTAGCAAGAAGCATGTATTTATGTCACCCTAAAATCACATAGGCTAAATGTGAGCCTCCTCTGATATTTCTGAAATGTATAGCTCCTGGAAAAGTAAATGTATAATGTAAATAATGAGAGTGCCTTATCTTAACCTGATGACTATTTTCCCAAGGGAACTGTGACTTTTAAAGAGCTACATACCATGCCCTTTCTAACTTATATCTGTGTGTGTGCTCCTCGAGGAAGGGCGGCAGTGTGCTGTTGCTTTGGTTTCATTCTCAACTCTGGAAAAGAGAAACGTTTTTATTCAAATACCCAAATATTTTTGTAAAGCATAGGCATGCCATTGCACATAAGGGTTGTGCTGGATATTCTGAAGAAGCCATTCGTTGCCTGTTTTCTGCTTCTCTTTTTCCAAGTGCATTGCTCTTATCTCTTCTGTGTCTGAAAGATTCTTCTCTAAAATTTACTGTAGATTTATCTTCTAGATGCCTTAGTGTCATCCCTTTGCATTCCAGAGGGTAATGCCTTTTGAAATGCTTGCTCCTCTCTCTCGTAAGTAAATGGAAGCATTCTTGACTTATGTAACTGTTAGTAGCTTTCCAGTTTTTCAGTCAAGAGCCCTCACTGTCAATGCTATTTTTATGTTAGCATTGTACATGGCATTTCTTGAATACCTGGTTTCCTCCCTTTGAGGTTGGAATGTACAGATATCAAAACTGTTACGGTCGTCCGCATTCCAGAGCCTCATCCCTGAGCTGGTCTCATATGTTTTCTCTGTGGTAGTCCCTTGCAGCTGTTAACACGCATCAGTTAGAGAACTGTGTTTTTTTTCTCTTAACTTCCAAAATTGTTTATGATATATTAATCAAAAATGATTCTGTACTTTCTTGACCCACGACAACTTCAACAGCTTATTAAGATTTAATACTCATATTTATCTAAAGGTTTTCTTGGACATCTATTTTGGTGGTGGGTGGAGAGGGAGAGGCATGAAATTCAAGGCTAAAACTGCTGTATTCCTGCTTTAAAAATTAGAAGTACTTCCTAAGGAGACAGTGAGAATTTTGCATCCTGAGTATAAATCTGATAGAATATAAATTTGCAGAAGTTCAGAGCCTATACATAATATTTCCCTTTTTTTCTATTACTTAAAATAGTAGTAAGGAGTTCTTATATAACTAATTTATACAACATGCTTATATAACTATTTCCAGAACTTGATGCATAATTGTATTACTGCAGTAAATTCATGAAACCTAATTCAAAAATCAATCTTTATAAAGTATATAGCATTTTCTGGTAAAAATAATATTATAAATGGCCATCGTACCATTTACCAAGGATTTGCTAGCAAAGAAATAGCAATAGTGTATCATATGATATAATCAACAGCTGTGAATGCCTTTCACATTAAAGCCAGTATAATTACTAACTACTATTTTAGGTTTTCATGGAGAAAAATAAATCCAATGATTTAATTAAAATTAATTTTACTTAAAAAGTGCTAATAACCCTGATTTAGTATGCATAAAACCAGTAACATTTAACAGCGATCTTTGTTTCCTAAATTTTTATACCAGCCTTTTCCAAGATGATTTACAAAGCCTAATTTATTTTCTTACTAGCTCTTCAGTGAAGTTTTAAATGATGTCTTTTTTTTCCTTCTGATAAATTTTCCTACAGCAAAGAGGTTTTCCACAGACTTCGGAGCTTCCCATGCTGTGGTTTAACGTTATATTTTGTCAGAGTATTTCATGATTTCGCAGGTGTTTTCACTGAAATTTCAAATTTGTAAATTGGTTAAACTTCTCATTTTTCATGTTATTAAACTGACATCTAGACTGGTTATTTATCTCATCTAAAATCTGAGAGCAAGTTATTGGCAGAATCAGGACTAACACTGTATCTGCATATGCTTAGTCCATCCAGTTCATTTTCACCTGCTCATGCCTGGCCAATAATAGGCTTGATTGAATGGATGACCTTCATTGGACTATTTGTTTTATTATTGGAAAGGCATAAAAACATTCAATTACGAGGCCATTGGTTCATGTATTTGTAAATCTTCAAATAGAGTTGCTAAAATTTTATGCCTATTGAATATTTTTACCACATATTTAGATATTATAGGATAGCATGAAATAAACTGAAGAAAAGGAATATGAGTCATAGGTCATTTTGATAATTAGAGCTGGATACATTGAAGAAAGGAAAAGCATGAAAGTATTATTCTTATAACCTTTATTACATTTAAAAGTCATCACGTTGAATGTAATGGGAGACGAATTAGATTTTACTTAATATACCTGTTTTTGTGACATAAACTTTTAAGAAGAAGATTCTAGTGATCAGATACTGGTTTATATTTTGAGTTTAATTCATTTAGAGTGTGATGCTAACACAAACTGAGTTTTAGTTGGTTAACACATGGAAAGCACTGGCACATAGTAAGCACTCAATAAATATTAGCTATACTGTAGTTATTGTCATGATATTGCTGTGTCATGGCTATTACCATTTCTAGACTTTTCCCTCAGTTTTTGTTGGATATCTGGTTTAGGACTAAATTTATCTTTTTCATCATAGGAGTTGGAACCAGGCCATGGGTAGAGCTAGGTTGAGGGAGAACTAATACAAGCTAGACCAGAAGATTTTCAGAGATAAAAATAGAGTCAGAGACTTAACTTCTTGGACATGTCCTTATTCCAGCAAGTAAAAACTTACTATAAGTTTGGTGTGCAAGAAACTTCTTTACTCTGATTTGGAGGGTGTTTTTTTATAAGATCAATAAAACCACAACATCAAAATTATTTATGTGTATTTTCAGTTATCGACTTAAAGAACTTCCTTTATATCATTATGCATCCTAAAAGCTTTATTTATGTTGAAGTTTTTTTTTTGCAAAAGGGAAAGTTCCAAAGGTTCTGTAGTATTGGAAAAATGTGTTTTTGGTTCAGTCTGCTTAATTTATATTTGAGTCACGTGTTAGAATCTTGCTCAACTATCCAGAAATTTTTCTTTAAAAGGTTTGTAGAATTATTATTCTAGTGAATCACAGCTCAATTTCTGAGTTCACTTAATGTCAAATAAAAGCTTTGTTGGTTAGTTTGAACCAATTTAATTGATATTCAAAGCTATAAACTAAAGAAGAATTATATTACATTTTCCCCTGGCATGATTATTTACTAAATGATTCCAAAGCTATGTTTGTTGGTTGCCCAAAGATCCTTTCAGGACATATGACAGTGCATGCTAAAAATAAGTTAATTTTTATATCTCTTGTCAATATCCCCATTAATAAATTTGAAAATACTAAGTAACACAGTTCACTTCAGCTCTTTACTTAAGACTGCAAATGTAAATCTATGTCATATAGTTTGTTGCTAAAAATGCATCAGCAACCTGTTAGTTTTTGTTTTTAGAATTCTTTGTCTATACTTGTACCCTATAGAATTATTTTGCTTGTGTTCCTTTAATGAAAGTCACTTCTAATATGTTTACAGTACTCCCTTGTTTATTAGAGTTCCTGAGATGGAACTTTGGCTTAAGACTTTTTTTTTTTTAATTACCATGTCCTTCCATTTCCTTCTTTAGTCTCCTGTATTCATTTCTATCCTTACAAAGATACAAGGGAAGTGGGAGTAAAGGGAACTTACAGAGTATAAAAGCAAGACTTTTAAAAGTGGGTGTAAATTTAGTTTGCCACATTCAAAACTTAAAAATTAAGAGAAACTAAATAATCTCTTAATAGATGCAAAGTAATCATGTGATAAAGGTCAACACTTGTTCATTTTTTTTTTTTTTATCTTAGCAATTAAGAGTAGGGAATTTCTTTAATATATTTAAGGTTTCCATCCAAAATACCCCATGAAAATTTTATTCTTAATGGTGAGACTTAAGAAACAATCTATTTAAAGTCAAGAACAAGATAATTGTTCTTTAGAGGGTCAGTGATATTAGACAAGAAGAAGTTAAAAGATTGGAAAGGAAGAAAAGCAAATCAGCAGATCTTTGTTGTTAATTGTCTACAAATCCAGAAGAGTCTACAGTCAAATTATTAGAAGAGAATTGAGCAAGGTTGCTGAACAAAAATTATTCAGTGAAATAGCACTCAACATTAATTTTTTCTGTCTAGCACTAAGTGCTTTATACTCTTGTTTAATACTCACAACGTCACAATCCCATTAGGTAGTTACTATTTTTAACTTTTTCGTAGATGATGAAAATGAAGGACTGAGAGTTACACACTTTGTCCACAAACATACAGCTAGAAGTTGTAGGGGCATAGGTGGAAGGAAACAGTTCATCACAGCATGCTAATTGAGTTTTTATGCACCAGTAACAATTAGAAAATATAGTTTAGAAAATAGTACCATTTACAGTAGCAGTAAAAACCATAAAGTTCCTAAGAACAGCTATAACAAAAAAAAAATACATAAGACCTTTATGGGGAAGAGTTAGAAAAATTTACTGAAGGACATAAAGAATCTTAAGAGCAGAGATTTTCTGTTTGTGTACAGGAAGGCTCAGTATCATAAATCCATTCTCGTTGAAAATAATCTATAATTCAGTACAGCTTTAGTCAGATTCCCCCAATTTTTTCCTCCTTTAATTTGACAAGCTGATTCTAAAATTCATATGAAAGAGTAAAGGGCTAAAAATATAAAGGCAGTTTTGAAGAGTAAGTAGAAGGGACTCCTCTTTCTAGATATTAAGACTTATAAAGTGCTAGAACTTAAGAAAGTAAGGTATTAATGGAGAGAAGAGACTGACAGAATTAAGAGAACTGAGGAAGAGACCCCTCACACACTATACACATTTTCATATAAGAATCAGTATTAGGGGCACCTGGGTGGCTTATTCAGTTAAGTATCCGACTTCAGCTCAGGCCATGATCTCATGGTTCGTGAGTTTGAGCCCCTCATTGGACTCTCTGCTGTCAGCGCAGAGCCTGCTTCAGATCCTCTGTCCTCTTCTCTCTCTGTCCTTCCCCTGTTTGCATTCTCTCTCTCTCAAAAATAAATAAACATTAAAAGAAAATGAATCAAAAGTTAGTAGAGAAATGATTACTCAATAAAAGGTGATGAAATACCATTGGTTATGCATAAGGAAAAAAGTAATATGATTATATCTCAACCTCATTCCAGCCATACAAAATAGTTAAAAAACAAAAGAAAACAGAAAAGCAGGGGTGCCTGCGTGGTTCAATTGGTTGAGCTTCAGACTCTTGGTTTTGGCTCAGGTCATGACCCTCGGGATGTGGCATTGAGCCCCACATTGGGCTCCACACTGAGCGTGGAGTCTGCTTAAGATTCTTTCTCTCCCTCTGCCCTTCTCCTTCTCTCCCCCCCCCACCCCCCGCCGTATCTAAAATAAAATAAAACAAGAAAGTGAAAAAGTTTTAGGAAAAAAGGTTTATAGGAAATAGTACAATATGTTTCTGACCTTAAGTGTTTCCTTGCTGGAAAGATATCTTAAAGCATGGAAACCATACTTAAAGACATTTTAAAATTTGTACTGGGAGAAGATGTTTGTAATATGAATAATTAACAAAGGATTCGTCTCTACGTTATTTAAAGAATTCTTGCTCATCAGTAAGAAGAAGATAACCAAACATTAAACTTGACACATTACCCATTAAAATGGGTAAAGGGTATGAACAGTTCTCTCACTAAAGAAGAAAACTGAATGGCCAAGAAACATATGAAATCATGCACAGAAATGCATATTGAAGTGGAATAAAATTTCAGTTTGGCAAAAATGAAGAAGTCTGAAAGAACTAAATAAGACAAAGAAATGAAGAATGGAAACACCAAAATACATCCTATGTTGGTAAATCATTTTAGAGAATATTTTAGCAAAGTTGAAATATGATTGAAAAATAACACACTCCACAATCCAACAATCCCATGCCTAAACATGAGTTTCAGATAAGTTGTCTCACAGGTGCCCAGGGAGACACTTAGCAGATTGCTCAGTGCAATATTGGTTGTAATAACAAAAATTGGGGAAATCTCACAATGATAGTAGGAGAATAGAAGTCTAAGTGGTGGTATATACTTACAAGGGAATACTATAATGTAGTTAAAATGAATATACGTAATCACAATTATATATTCTGAGAATACATGATTTTGGAGAAGGTTTAACATAGTATGATTTCATTTCTGCAGATTTTAAAAACATTTAAAATGATTGTATATATTCTTTATGGTTTTATGTGTCAAGTATAAAAACATGTATGGTAATGATAATACTAAATTCAGGATAAAAGTTCTCTCTGTACAAAAAACAGGATTGGAGGAGTTATGTGGGTTCAACTA
This sequence comes from Panthera pardus, assembly GCF_024362965.1. Lineage (NCBI taxonomy): Eukaryota > Metazoa > Chordata > Mammalia > Carnivora > Felidae > Panthera > Panthera pardus. Next base: position 89,304,042 of record NW_026526677.1, read on the forward strand.
TGTCTGTATCACTTAATGTTTTTTTAATTTAAAAAAGGGAAAATCTGAGGAAATAATATGGCTAAATGTCAACAGCGTGAAAAAGCTAGATGATGTGTACATTGATATTGTCATATTCTCTTAAACTTTTCTGTATAATCAAAGTATTTAAAAGGTTTTTTTTAATGTTTACTTATTTTTGAGAGACAGAGAGACAGAGAGAGACAGAGAGACAGCACAAGCAAGGGGAGGGGCAGAGAGAGAGGGAGACACAGAATGCAAAGCAGACTCCAGGCCCTGAGCTGTCAGCTCGGAGCCCGATGCAGGGCTTGAACTTTCAAACCACAAGACCTGAGCCGAAGTTGGACGCTCAACTGACTGAACCACCCACACACCCCATTTTTTAAAAAATAAACACACCTACACGGGACTCTAATACTTCTAATAGTTCCATAGCTCTTGATTACCCAGGACCATCCTTACCCCAGACCTAGTCTTCTGCTCGTGTTTTCCAATCAATTTGCCCTGAAAACTGTCTAAGCAAGTTTTAGACCAGTAGGCTTTTAAATAATAGTGAGATTAAAGACAAGCATAATATGGTAGACTTTACTTTTCTCAACAGTTTTTTCTTAAAATTCATTTTGAAGTTCTAATAATAGAACTTATTAGTCTATGTCTATAATAACAAGGTAAGAAAGTCCATTTGACACTGCTTAGAGAAAAATCTTTCTTCATGTTTATTGGTACAAATAGATCTATTGTTTAGCCTTAAATAAAAGCAAGCTTATGGAATTTCATTTTTTCAACTTAAATGTTTTCATATTTATTTAGCATAAAATATTTCAAAGTCTGTAACGGAGGCTTGGATTCTGGGAAGTTATGAGATCCTTAAATATCCATATAGTCCAGTTGCCTACATTTCTGTTCCCCTCTGTTAAATTTCCACCAAATAGCATCTAATACGTTTGAAAACTTTGAGCAAAAGAAGGATATTAGGTACAGTCATGAAAATCCATTGGACATGTTAAACATCATACTCTTATTTTATTAGGTTCAATAATGGTAGTCTCCTCAGGTATTATGCATCCCACTTCTACCCTTTCGCTTGTCTCCTTGACTGTGAATTTATCACAGATCTTAGAGCTCAGTGCATATAATCAGGTAAATGTAATGCTTAGGCCATTATCTGGTGCAAAGTCATCTTTTAATTTCCTGAGAAATTAATCCAAAGCCTCAACCTGTCTAAAATCAATCTGTAAGATTTCTGAGACACAATTTAGAGAACTCTAGTTTAAGTGAGTGTTGAGAAAGTAAGAATTCTTCAGTTTTGCTAGAGAAATATTACACTTGTGTAATTGGTAACACCCAGTGCCCCATGTCTCTGTGTCAGGGTTCACTGTGGCTTACTGAACCGTCTGTTTTTAGTGTGCCCTGTAAACTGGTTATCGACATCGTAAAGATTTACCTTGGAGATGCTGAGTTGTGTGTCATAGTGCTGAAGCTTTTAACTACTGGAAAGACTGGTCTGGTTGGGTTTGTCTCAGGTTTGAAAAAAGACTGCAGATGTAAAATCTACCATTTGTAAGTAACGAGGAAGAAGTTAGCATTGTGGCGCATGTTGCATTTTAACTCTGGAATAGGGAATTCGGATATAAAATGGTATGATTTGCTTTTGTCTAAATATTGTATGTGTTTTACTTTTGACGTATTTTATCTGTGGAAATGCCATTATCATTTTCGTTTCTCTAATTCAGCATGTTTGGTGAACCTTAACCCTGTCACCCTTACGACTACCTCCAATGTTCCTTTGTTGAAATGTGTCTAAACCTAAACCCACTCTGCCTTCCTCAGTAGAAATCTTGTGATGGTGGGAGGGGGGATGGGCTAAATGGGTAAGGGGCACTAAGGAATCTACTCCTGAAATCATTGTTGCATTATATGCTAACTAATTTGTTTTTTTGTGTGTGTATTTATTTTTGAGAGAGAGAGAGAGACAGAGTGTAGTGGGTGAGAGGAAGAGAGAGAGGGACACACAGACTCTGAAGCAGGCTCTATCCGGGCTCAAAGCTGTCATCAGAGATCCCGATGTGGGGCTTGAACTCACGAACTGCTAGATCATGACCTGAGCTGAAGTCGGATGCTTAACTGACTGAGCCACCCAGGTGCCCTGCTAACTAATTTGGATGTAAATTTTTAAAAATAAAAAATAAAATTAAAAAAAAAAAGAAATCTTAGGATGTAACTGACAGTATTCCATACTCCTGTTCCTCAAAACGTAGATTTGCTGACTTAGTTTTCTGGTTTGTTATAAAACAGTGGGTCGGGGACAGTGTCAGTGTCCATAGTAAGCTTTTTCTGGTCATTTTTTTATCTAAGAAATGGAATGAAAATACAAAGAACAAATTAATGAAGAGACATTTATGTCTGGAAGTGTTGTGAAATCTTCAAATTTAAGTATAACTAAATTGAGTATTTTTATTAGTTTAAACTTCCTATGTAATGAAATTTATCTATTTTGATGGACAACCGATTATTTAATTATGGATGCCAGAGCCCTTACCCAACTGCCTCTACCGTGGTGGATTAGAATGCCAATTAGATTGTGCTCACTTCGGCAGCACATATACTAGAATGCCAGTTAGATTAACAATAGCAGCAACACTGAAACTACATAGGACATAGTTTAATCTTACGTTGAAGACTGAGAAGTCATTTTAGACTCTATGTCTAGTCATCATTATGAACACTGGTTATTTCGGTGTCTCAGATTGGACTACAGATTGGTAGGTGGAGACCACACTGACCCCTCCAGACCCGTTACAAATTTAGATTTAAAGTTGCCAATTTATTTTAATGTGTTTTGGAAAGGTAACAGAAGCAAGGGACCTGGCCACGCATCGTAGAAGCCAGGTTGTACGTATGCCGGCACAGTTTCCCAGAACCCTCAAGTGCCACATGGGAGTGGAGTCGCTACAGACACTCTCCTCTTGTCTTAATTTTGTGTCCTGTTGCAACCCTTACTTTAATTGAGGCTTATGTCACTATTTAGGACAAATACACATGAACAGTCTTTACCCTAGCAGGAAAAGATGGCCAAGTTTCCTTGTCCATGAGCCAAACTTAGCACACCAAAAGCAGAGTCAGAGCTATCTAGTGTCCTGGAAAGTCCAGTTCTACATCGGCTGCCCTCTGACTAGTGTCATTTTACTGTGTATGAGAATGTGGTTGGAGGATCATGATTATAACTTATTTCCATATAGCTATCACTGAATTGTGAACGTGTGCATTTCCTGGTTAACATAGACGTAATTCTAGTCATTCTAGATAGGCTGTTGCTAATTGATGCGAAAGAAGTAAATACGTTCCTTTCTCTACTAGTTTGCCACTAGCCAGTGCAGGGTGGCAAACTATTCATGCAGTTTTTTAAATGTTCTAGCTCCATTTGTGCTGAAAATTGTCATTCTCTTCCTTCCTTTCTTCTGGGGAGTGTTACTGTGGACACATGAAGTTTTATTTGTTTGGTGTTTTACACTAAGTCATAGTCATTCGTTGTGATATGCGAGTCTTCATTGTGTCCCAGAGCTGGCCAGTGGCAGCATGTTCACCTGTCTTTTTGGCACCGCTCCTGCTGGGTGTGGTTGTTTCCCTTGCTTTTGGCCACGACAGAATTTTACCCTCTCACCTTGTACTTTCCTTGCTGTCAACCTGCAAACAACCATTTCTCCAGGGAGTCTTGGTTTATTTGATTAAGGAATGATATTTAGAAACCCACACCTGAGACCAAAGGAGTTTACTGCAAGTGGAGTGTCATTGTTTCTTAACCCTTTCAGTGGCTAGAGCTTAGGGGAAATATGTGTGTATTTTAAGTTCATGTTCAGATTTCCAACTCAAGTTAACATTACTGGGGTTTTTCCTCGACGACTTTGATTTTATTATTGTATCTCCTTTCTCTCACACCGAAAATCTTGGGTCCTAACAACATTAACATATTTATTTGTTCTGTCCCACAATATGTATAAAATTGTTTACGAATTATACTACTGATATTACTACCAATACTAAAACAGTTGAATGAGATTAAATATTACTTTGTACGTTTTTTTTTTTGTTACTAGAATATATCCCACTAAGTAAGCATGGTCAGTTTACTATTTATAGGTCATTTAAAATAATTTCTCTCTGTTGACAGTGTTCCCAATTTGATGTATGAGATACATTGTTTCAGGCTATTTCCAAAATTAGGATTTGCTTTTTTAATGTTCTAAATTTTATTTTTGAACATGTAGAAAGATTGTTAACATAATTTTAAAATCAAACTATATGGGGCACCTGGGTGGCTCAGTCGGTTGAATGTCCAGCTTCGGCTCAGGTCATGATCTCACAGTCCGTGAGTTCGAGCCCCACATCGGGCTTTGTGCTGACAGCTCAGAGCCTGGAGTCTGCTTTGGATTCTGTGTCTCCCTCTCTCTCTGCCCCTCCCCTGCTCATGCTCTGTCTCTCTCTGTCTCAAAAATAAATAAAAACATTAAAAAAAAATAAAATCAAATCAAACTATATGAAAAGGTAAATTCAGAGCAGTTTTGCTTTCTCTCCCCACCTATTTTCTTTACCCATTTTTATTAATTTCTGGTTTATCGTTAAAGTGTTCCTCTTTGCAAAAATAAACCCTTAGGTACACACATACATGTATTTGTGTGAATTTATGTGTGTGTGATATATGTATTCCCCATCCATTCTTATACAAAATATACTATTCTCTATGTTCCTTTTTGACAGAATGTATCCTGGAGATTATGCCATAGTGTAGGTAGAGAGCCTCCTTTATTTATTTTTTTATTTTTTTATTTAAATTCAAGTTAGTTAACATGTGGTGTAGTTTTGGTTTCAGGAGTAGAACCCAGTGATTCATCACTTACATATAACATCCAGTGGTCATCACAACAAGTGCCCTCCTTAATGCCCACCAACCATTTAACCCATACCCAACCCCAACACTCCTCCAGCAACCCTCAGTTTGTTCTCTGTATTTAAGGTCTCTTACGGTTTGCCTCCTCTGTTTTTATCTTTTCTTCCCTTGCCCTGTTTCATCGGTTGTGTTTCTTAAATTCCACATATGAGTGAATATTTGTCTTTCTCTGACTTATTTCACTTACCATAATACATTCTACTTCCATCCACATTGTTGCAAATGGCAAGATTTCATTCTTTTGGATCGGTGAGTAATACCCCATTGTATATATATACCACATCTTCTTTATCCATTCATCTGTTGATGGACATTTGGGCTCTTTCCATAATTTGGCTATTGTTGATAGTGCTGCTATAAACATTGGGGTGCATGTTTTCTAACATATCTTCTGATCAGCATTTTTATATCCTTTGAGTAAATACCTAGTAGTGGAATTGCGGGGTCATAGATAGGGTAGTTCTATTTTTAATTTTTTGAGGAACTTCCATGCTGTTTTCCAGGGTGGCTGCACCAGTTTGCATTCCCACCAGCATCGTAAAGAGGTTCCCTTTCTCTGCATTCTCACCAACACCTGTTGTTTCCTGAGTTGTTAATTTTAGCCATTCTGACAGGTGTGAGGTGGTATCTCCTTTAAAAAAAAAAGCAGTAATTCTCTGTGCAGATGTATCATAATTCAACCAATTCCCAATTAATGCACATTTGTGTCCCTAATACACATATTGGGTTATTTTTAATGTAACTTTCCTAAAGTGTTTAAGCGAACAACTTAAAGTGTGTTCTCGTTGCATACATTCCAAACTCGGTAACGTGGCCTCTAGTACCTCGCCTTTGCATACCTCTTCTTCCTCATTTCAGACCATACTGTCTTCCTTGCCCTCTACACCCAGTGCCTTACAGATCAGATGTGACGTCTTCACACCTTCCCTGGCCACCCTATCCAGCGTACTTTTCTTTTCTCTTGACATTGTCACTTGACTCCATTTCCTTGTGGGCAGTTAAAAGCAGTCTGAAATTACCTGGTTATCTTAATTTAGGCAGTACCACACAGTGGCTTAGAGCTTGGGTTTTGAGCCAGGCCACCTGATTTTGAATCCTGGTTATTTGACATTAGACCTGTTACTTAGCACTCTGTGTCTTAGTTTCTTCATCTGAAAATGGGAATAGTAGTAGTATTTTCCTTACAGGGCTCTATGAGAAGTGAATGGTTAGTAAATATAAACACTTGTGCAATTGCTAGCTCTTACTAATATAAAATAAATGCTCGCTATGTTGTTGTTTGTATTTAATCGTTCCATTGTCTTTCTTCTCTCGGTAAGCTTTGTGACAGCAGGGAGCTCACCTGAGTTGTTCCCCAGTGTAATCTCAGGACTCAGAACAGTTCCTAAGATATAGTAGGCATTTAGAGATTTGTTGCTGAATGAATTATACTTAAAGTTCAATTCCCATTCCTAGGAAACATTCTTGGAGATCTGAGACTAAAAGAATGCTCTCTCGTATACATCATATACATATACAGTTGTCATATTCAACAGACATTTTCATCAAATTTGTTACCAAAATACGAATGCCCACTGTTAACATTGTATCTTGGAATTCTGGCCAGTTATTAAAATCTGAAACAGAAATAAAAACTTATTTCTATCAGAAAAAGGATAGAATGATCATATTTGCTTTGATGCAATGATATATCCATGAAATCCAAAAGGATCAACTACATTCCTCTTAAAATTGTTGAGGGGCGCCTGGGTGGCTCAGTTGGTTGAGCGTCTTACTTCGGCTCAGGTCATGATCTCACAGTTCGTGAGTTCGAGCCCTGTGTCAGGCTCTGTGCTGACAGCTCAGAACCTGGAGCTTGCTTCAGATTCTGTGTCTCCCTTTCTCTCTGCCCCTCCCCTGCTCACACTCTGTCTCTCTCTCTCTCTCTCTCTTTCTCTCTCTCATTGTCTCTCTGTCTCTCTGTCAAAAATAAATAAACATTAAAAAATTTTTTTAATTGTTGAGAGTATGGTAAATGATCAGATTTGAACTATACATAAAGAAATTGTTTTCTAACATACCAGTAATTACCAGTTAAAGCCATAATTGAAGAAAAGTATTATTCTACAAGAGCAGCAAAAAAATGTAAAATACCTTAAAATATTTCTAACCGGAGATTTATGTGGAGTGTATCTTTTCATAAAGAAAATTAGAAAATTTTACTAAGAGATAAGAGGTTCATAAAAATGATGATACACCCAGTTTCTGGGTAGTAATAGTGAAAATATGTAGAATTTTATCACTATAATGTTAATGTATAAAAATACATAAAGTACATATAGAAATCCAATGTTAAATTATTGCAAACCAAACTCATTTGTATTTTTAGATAAATCTTGTCAGAATTATTTTAAAGCTTATGTAGAAAATGTCTGAAAATGAATAGAAATCGTTTGATGGCCACTCTTTAACAAAGATTCGTAGCACACTCTGTGCTAACAACTAGGGGAGAATAGAACTCCTACAAGTCCAGTGACTTTTTTAATACAGTAATGCTATGATACGTGCGACATACTTCTGAAGTTACCCAAGAGTGCTATCAATGTCTCACTAGCAGGTAAGAGAGCATATCATTTAATTTACAGCAAGGAATCTAGGATACAAGAGAGGTTGTAATTTACCTAGAGTTTTAGGACATGTCAGAAGAGATAGCATCAAAATTTTTCTGACAATTCCAAGTAAATTTCAAATAATTTATATCGAAAAAATAAATTCCCCGTGTAATCTGTGTACAATCTAAGATGACTACCTTGTTCCAGTTTGCCTAGAATTTCCTCGTTTTAACACTTAAAGTCTCATGTTCCAGGAAACCTCTTGGTTATGGGCAAACCACTGTTGTTGATCACCCTTGCGCAGTTCATAGAAAAGATGATGTTTGGAAATAGAAATAAATATTTCTTATAAAACAGAAACACATGGAGGACAAGTGGCTGGTTCAATCTGTAGGAACCCATCTAAGGCCATCTTGTGGTCCCCAGGCCACACGTTCTGTCTGTGCACAGAATTCATACAGGAGGCTTCGTCAGTTCAGGGGATTTAAGATTTGGGTTCATTCAAGAATCTATACATAGTAGGATTCAGTAAGACTCCCAGTAACCATCTGCAAACTGAGTAGGATTGAGGCCATGTGGCTTATTAGTCTTCTATTCCACAGCTAATCTCTGAGTTTATGGTAGTTGTGGTATGTTGACTTTTAGAGTAGATTTTCCTGTAGGCTGTACTTTTCAGAAGTCATTTTTCTGGGGGATTTTTTTGTTTGCTTTCAGTTTTATTGCTATTGTCTTTCTATATTGATGAGTGGAAATATTTTACTGCTTATTAATCTACTTATTTCTCACCTTTACCTAAAAGGAATTAAGGTGATATATTTAGTATACTATAGATGGATGTTAATAGAAGAGTTCATGGGTTTTTTTATGTAAGTGTTTTATATAGCTGTTTGACAAGTGTGTTCTATATCATGACATTGTCCTCTTTATAAAATAAGAAAGAAGGAATTCTTTCTTTTTTGTTTTACTTTCCAGGTTATAAATATATTAAAAATTCTATCCATCAAGTAAAACATTTTAGAAATAGACTAGAAATGCGAACCACGTTTACATCATTGAAGGTCTTACTTATTATAAAGATTTCCAAAGCAATATATCAGAGTAAAACTCGGGTCCCAGCCATAATCCTGTAGCATCCTTGGGTATACGCATTGGGAAGATAGCTCGTTTACTAAGCTTGGTTTATAGGTCACAGATTATAATACTTAAATATATTGTTATATTTATATATTATATTTATATATTTATATATTTATATATTATAATACTTAAATATATTAAGTAAATACTTAAATATATTTAAATACTTAAATATATTGACAGTTGCATCAGGTAAGATCAAAGGTTGGTGAGAAGAAGATGTAAAATTATGCCATTTATAATGCAACTGTTGCCTAAACTTCTACTGAAAATTTCCTACAGAATATAAAATGTGCATGTAATAGATGATTTTGCAGTCAGCCTGTTGAGAGCTCTGCTGTTTTTTTTCACACCAAGTAAAAATGTAACCACATGCCACAACTGAGGGATTTCCTCTTTATTATTTTTCAGTGTCCAAAAAGCACGGGAAGCTCATCACTTTCCTGCGCACATTCATGAAGTCTCGTCCCACAAAACAGAAGCTGAAGCAGCGGGGGATCTTGAAAGAGAGGGTGTTTGGTTGTGACCTGGGGGAGCACCTTCTGAATTCTGGTTTTGAAGGTAAAAATAGAACTTATAACCTCATAAATTCAGCATCTGCCCTCTCCATGTTGCTTGTCGATAATCAGTTTGGAAGCAGATTAAGCAAGCACCATTTATTTCATTTAAGCTCCACAGCATGTATTGAACTTTTTCACATACTCCTTTGAGTTGTGAGATAACTGAGAATAGAGAAGGTCTAAGAATGCACTTTGGGCCTCACAGCTGCTTGTGATCTGCCTGGGATGGGTAAGTAAGATGTTCACACAAAGGGTACAATAGCACTGTTAGTCTGCATTATTTTTATATCTGTCCAGACTGCTTTCTCGGACAGTGTTTCCTCTCACTTGTTTGTAACTTATTTATTTAATTTCTATTTTGAAAAAAAAAGTCAAATTCTTGAGACTATAAAGTACCAAGACCAGTCTCCCACTGGTGTAGCTGAAAATTAATTTTTTTTTTTATTTTTAAAATTTTTCTTAAGTTTATGTATTTATTTTTGAGAGAGACAGAGCAAGTGGGAGAGGGGTAGAGAGGGGAGGGAGTCAGAGAATCCCAAGCAGGCTCCACCCTGTCAGCGTAGAGCCTGATGTGGGGCTCGAAGTCATGAACCATGAGATCATGACCTGAGCCAAAACCAAGAGTCGGCAGCTTAACCAACTGAGCCATCCAGGAGCCCGTAAATTTCTTTCTAAATTAAACTCTGATTCAAGAATTCAGTAATTGGCTAAATGGATCCAGGGGATGAATGGATAGGAAGAAAGGAAAAAGTTAAAAAAATTTTTTTAAATAATTCTTTCCTCTACCATCTCCTTTAGAGATCCTGTATTAAAGAAGTATCTACCTGCAGAAATAGATAATTTGTGAAATTCTGAATCCTGATGGGAAATACCCATTGTACGTTTTTAAAAGGCCACTAGTGAAAACTAGTGTTAAGTACCAATAAACATCAAGTTCAAATTAAGGCCTTACTCATTGCTTAAAGAATAGCAGTGTATTGGGGCATCCGGGTGGCTTCTTTGGTTAAGTGTCTGACTTCGGCTTTGGCTCAGGTCATGATCTCACAGTTCCTGAGTTTAAGCCCCACATCAGGACAGAGCCTGCATCAGATCTTCTGTCCCTCTCTCTCTCTGCCCTTGCCCCACATGTACACACTCTTGTCTCAAAACATTTAAAAAAAAAAAAAAAAAAGAATAACAGTGTGTTTATAATATGAATTTAATACAAACTATACCATGTTTCTTGAAGGAGAAGGTAAAATACTATTTTATTTTATTTTATTTTTTTTTAATGTTTTTATTTATTTTTGAGAGAGAACAAGTAGGGGAGGAGCAGAGAGAGAGGGAGACACAGAATCAGAAGCAGGCTCCAGGCTCTGAGCTGTCAGCACAGAGCCCGACGCGGGGCTCAAACTCACAAGCCCTTGAGATCATGACCTGAGCCAAAGTCAGACGCTGAACTGACTGAGCCACCCTGGCACCCCTAAAATAAAATTTTAAAAAAGTGCTGTTCCGAAACTAATGTCAACTTAATGCAGTTTCTGAAAAAACAACCTGAGGATTATTATTTTAACTAGTCAAAATGCACATGGAAAAGTAAACCATTGGGGAATATCAAGCAGTGCTGTGGTAGAAAAAAATCAGTGATAGAATAGGAGGCATCTAGCTTTACCAAACATTAAAACAATATGCAAAAATAGAATGTTATTAGTGTAGAGAGTGAGATATGAATGAAATAGCTTGGAATGTTCAGAAGTTCTTACTATAGATAAGAATCCACTGTGCTAAAGTATGGTCTTAAAACCAGGTCACGGGGTGGGGGTGACTTATTAACTATGTATGTGTATATAGAGAGAAAGAGAGGGAGAGAGTATGAAATAGCAATTTTGAAAAAATTCTTACTTTATAACACTGAAAATTCCAAGTGTATAAAACTGTCTTAAACTCATAGAAATGCTAACATGAAGTGATTTCTTTTTGCGATCAAAGAGGGATAAAGCTTTTCTCAGGTTAAAAAAAAAAACATAAAGGAAGTGGTGGGCTCAAGTACCTAATTTCCATATAATGAAAATGACAAATGCAAAGGAAAGGTACCTCAGACAGAAAGTAATCTGTTTTTGGATATGATAAAATGTTCCTAATAAAGTGTATGAAAACATCATTCAGATTTGTGAGAAAATTAAGCCCCTGAGTAGAAGAACTGAGAAAAGATAAAACATATAATTTTCACAGGGAAGATAGATGGTATCTAAAATACAAAAACCTATTTCTGCTTATTCATAATCATAAAGGTATCTTTGTATAAATTTTATATGGCATTTTATATTGGTAAACATTATTAATATCACAACTGTTTTTCTAAAATATGATATTCAGTGCTATTAAAAATAGCAGTGATTTTTACCAATAAGGGAAATTTGTGAATTACTGTGAATTACTGCTTTTTTGAAAAACATTTTGGCACTTTATAGCAAGAGACTTTATAGTGTTCCTTTTATGTAGCAGTTTTCCTTAGGGATTTATACTAAAGTTGCATTTCAATAGGAGCAAAAATATTCATTATAGCATTAGATATAAGAGCAAACGAATTGAATCCTCAACTTTTAGGGAAATTATTCTATAAATTATGAGGCTATTGAAATTGTAGTTTGAATATAATGTCGAAATTTGAAAAATGTTCTATATACACCCTTTTGAAAGTATGTATATTTAGGTGATGTAAAATTGAATACAATTATGGTACAGTATTCGATGTAGATAGGAATATCTTTGTAACTTTTTTCTTAGTTGTCCTTTTTTCAATTAAAGAAGAAGAAAAAAGCACTAGAAGAGTATTAGAAATGAAATTAATAATCTGAGAAGAGAAAACTCCGCTAAAGGCCTGTCCAGAGGAAAAGTCTGTATTCAGATGATTAGAGAAGCAAAAATTAATTTGTACCATTAGAATGTAGTGGTAATTTGGTGAAATTTAAAAGGCAGAAACCTTGAAGACTGAGGTAAGGTATATTGTAGTTAACATACTAAAGTTACTTCCTGTTTGATCAGGGATAGTGGAAAATGAAGAATAAGTATCCATATGAAGTATATGCATTTGAATGTTCAAATAAGGGCTAACCAGAAAAGGGAAAACTTTGAAATGTAGTAAGTAAAATTTTTGGAAAGAAGATGGTTTTTAATAGTAAAATAGTTTATTAGTTTGTCTTTTATTTAATAAATGTGGAGGAATTAAAGCTTTTTAAGATTTTGAGGGACACCTGAGTAGCTCATGTGATTAAGCATCCGACTTCAGCTCAGGTCATAATCTCTGGTTCATGAGTTCAAGCCCCATGTTGAGCTCTGTGCTGACAGCTCAGAGCCTGGAGCCTACTTTAGATTCTCTCTCTCTCTCTCTCTCTCTCTCACTCTCACTCTCACTCTCACTCTCTCACTCTCTCACTCTCATTCTGTCTCTCTCTCTGTCCCTCCCCCACTCACTGTCTTTCTCTCAAAAATAAACATTAAAAAGAAGCTTTTTAGGATTTTGAGACTTAATATATACTGTACATAGTCTATAACTACAATCATGTGTGTATTTGTATAGGAGAGAACGATTATTTTAAAGTCTAAATTAAAAGATAGAATTGAATATATATATAATAGTATTTTCAAGTCAAAAGGAATAATCACAAGGAAGAATGATATATTTATATAGTATATACATAATTGTGAGAAGACATGAGATATAAATATGGATGGCTAGGTAGATATAATTTAAAATGTGTATAATCATTCTTCCTCATATTTATTCTGTTTTAGTTTGGACTGTAAAATAGTGTTCTTATTCTATATAAAATAGATTTTGTACCAGATTTTCTAATAAGAAAGCTCATTTTGGAGTACTGTTTTGCTAAGTGATTCATTCTCTCAACTGTATTCCTAATGAATAATTAACTTTATAGAAAGATTATGCTGTTAACACTTTCTAAACTTTTGAACACCTCCCTGTTGGAGAAAGTGACAAACCTGACCTGTTTCTTCCATACAAAGTGTTGTAAGAAATCTTGTAGGAACCTGACAAGGCATTAAAAAAAATCCTTTAGTACCAGGATTCACTCAGAATGATCTTACAGCATTTCAGCTACCACAAAACACAATGCTTATAATTGAGTTGCTTAAAGATTATATCACAGTTCTCTAAAGAACTGATTTCTTTTTAAATCTCATATAGTACTTTTTTTGTGGGTAATTTGTCATTTACATAGGCATTCTTAATTATGGAGTCAAAAGTTTTTTGTTATATTTCTTTTTTCTTTTTTATCTCTTTTTAATTTTTATTTCTTTTGTGTCTCATTTTTTTCAACCCTGCTTGGATGTGATATTAATATGAGGAATGTTTTCTCGTTTGGTCTGCCATGCTTTTTAGCTTTCGCACATCAATTCAGCACATTTTAGTTGTACTTAGAAGTTTCAGGTGTGTTTCCATTCTTAGTAAGTATGATAGTAGAAGACAGGTACCAATATATCATTTCTTTCTGAAAAATAACAGATTTAATAACTAGAGTGTTCATACATTCCCTAAACTATGATAAATTTATTCTAGTGGAACAAAGTTTTCAGGTGTCATGGATTTTTTTTTACAGGATTTGTGTTGTTTACTGCACGTACTTGAAACCAAATTTCCTTAAAAATGAGATTTGAAATGAAATTGCAAAAAAAGTGAGAACTTTGTAGAAAACTTGGTTTTCTACAAAAAATTAGAGTTGCTACAAAATACAAAAATTTTAAAACTCAAGATGAGGAAGCTGTTGCCCGAGCACATTTCTGTGTTTGAGGCAGAGGCTTTTTTGTTTAACATTTATTTATTTACTTTGGTGGCTTGGTGGGGAGGCAGAGAGAAGAGAGAATCAGTGCAGAGCCTGACATGGGGCTCATTCTCAGAAACCGTGAGATCATGACCTGAACCCAAATTAAGGGTCGGATGCTCAACCCACTGAGCAACCCAGGTGTCCCTGAGCAAGAGGCTTAAAAACAAAAAAAAACCAAAAACACTATTGTAAATATACAGAGATCTTATAATCAGAGCACACTGCGGGGGGGGGGGGGGGAATAACAAGGCCAAATAACCCATGAAAGTACTCCCTTTTGATAATCCTATTTGCATAACCAAAAACGATGACACACGTTCTAACAAGTAAGGCTGTACCAGTGTCCTCCTGGCCTAGAAGCCACCCCTCAGAGAGTGGAATTTGACTCTTTCATCTGTATCACAGAATGCATGCTTGATGCCTGGCATATAGAAGGGTTGTAATAAATGGTTGGTGAATGAGTGAGTGAGTGAGTGAATGAAGAGAAGAGACACGAAACCACAGCTGTCAAGAAAAATCAAAGACCAGTCCGTGTCCTACTTACTTACCACACACTTCTTTTAGCTATGGTTCTAATCTTAAATGTCATCAGTTTAATTTAGACATGTACTTATTATATTGTCATGATGACATCAAAACTACTAAAAATACTAAATAAAAATGGATCAGAAGAATGCTGTTGGAGAGTGTGGGAATAATTCTTAAAGTCCTGCCCTCTTTTGGTAGAACCGGTGTGGAGGTTTTCTAATGCTACGTTTTGACTGGGTCATTGTTTAATGTGCACTTTGCTGGTTTGTTAGATGGTGTTGGGGGAAAAGATGGTTATTAAGATGCCTTTTTTAAAACTAGGATTTCTTCTAATAATGTAACGGGTTCCCATATTGCTTTCTTATATGTTAGTGAAAAGAGAAACCAGATCTTTTCTCTTTTTATCTTCTGACCCTGTTCTTGTTTCTACTGTCTTCTTTAAAATCATGGGGCGCCTGGGTGGCGCAGTCGGTTAAGCGTCCGACTTCAGCCAGGTCACGATCTCGCGGTCCGTGAGTTCGAGCCCCGCGTCAGGCTCTGGGCTGATGGCTCAGAGCCTGGAGCCTGTTTCCGATTCTGTGTCTCCCTCTCTCTCTGCCCCTCCCCCGTTCATGCTCTGTCTCTCTCTGTCCCAAAAATAAATAAAAAAAATAAATAAATAAATAAAATCAAAGTTTATGCTTTTCTCTTTCATTTTACTACCTATTTTAAATAACTTTCTCATTCATCTCTC
Organism: Panthera pardus; assembly: GCF_024362965.1. Lineage (NCBI taxonomy): Eukaryota > Metazoa > Chordata > Mammalia > Carnivora > Felidae > Panthera > Panthera pardus. The sequence goes on from NW_026526677.1 coordinate 89,319,359, forward strand.
TTAAAATTCTAATAGCACTGTTCAGTTATGTAATTTTATTTATGAAGCCCCACTATGTGATTGTTTTGGGAACACTCAGTCTTTTTGCCTAGGGAACATAAAATGTTAAACAGTTCAGATGTTTTCCATAATGTATTATATCTGTGGAGCCTCAGCCATATATTATCAGGGAAAGACCTTTAATTCAAAGTTTGCCTACTTATTTAGAAGAATATAAGCAAGTATGCATCTACTATCACATGGTTGTGAGAGTCCCAAGAAAGTAATCTATACTTTTTAAGAGATGGTAGCTTATTTTTATGAAAATTCTATAATGCATCCTAAGAGAGCCTGATAATACACAAATAAAACCCTGTGTTCTGAAGGGCTTTGAGTACCTGGGTCAGTTAGCATGCTAATTTGGAGAATACATAATGAGAAGTGTCTTTTAAGAAAAAAAATTACAGCTTTGTTTTCCTTCCTTTAAGTAATTATATTAGTTATCCCAATAATCTCTAAATATATTTCCTTTGAAGTAGGTGGTAGAAATTTTCCAGGTCCCAGTTTATTATTTTACTTCTCATTTGTAAGGATAGAAACCTAAGTAAGGTATTGAGATTATCACTGATGGAGCAGTATTAGTACTAGAACTCCAGTTCGTAAAGATATTTTTCTTGTTACTAAGATGATAGAAAGCATACTCTTGAAAAAATACAGTTTCTTATGGAAACTAAGATGGCCCTGCTCTGCTGACTTGATCATATGACTTTCTCAGGCTCACAAGGGCAGTTATAGATTAACTCATTTGCTAAATTTGTACGTTGTTTCCAGACACAGACTTTGAATATACAAAGACAGATGAAACATGCTTTTTGCTCCTTAAGAGCTTGACTAATAAAGGGTAATAGTTGTATAAACAAGCAAATATTTCAAAATGACATAGTTCTTTGGGCACCTAGAACATAGTGCAGCTAGCTCTCCTTGGGAATATTCAAAGAAGGCTTGCTTAAGAGTGAAAGTTCAGTTGTGTTTTCAACAACAGCCAAGAGTTTTCTATAAGAAGATGATAGTACGAAGAAAATCCCAGAAGAGGAAATTGGTTTTTCTCTACTAGGAAATTGGGGGACGTATAAAATGGCTGCTTTGTGTGGCAAAAGAGGAGAGACTTGAGTTGGCCTAGAGTTGTGAAATCAATAATGTAAGTGCAAACCATGGAGGGGATCTTATGTTCTAGGCAGTATTTTGCCTTAGTTAAAAATTGGCTTTGTACTTGGACTGTTTAAATTAGAATCTCATTTCGTCCGTTGTTTCCTGTTTGCCCTTGGGTAAAACTTCATGTCTGTAAGACTCAGTTTCCTCTCAATATAGTGACAGAGCTTTTCCTATGGATTTTTGTGAGAACTAATTGAGGCATCTATTGTAAAAAAAACTTAGCTTGGCACTTATTACATGCTCAATAATATAGCTGCTTTAAAAAATTATTCAAAGCTAAAGAGTTTAAATTTTAAATTAAATTGTAGGATCTGGTAGAATTTAAAAGATGGAATGCAGGAAGGACAAAAAAAGGCAGGAAAACCAATGAAAAGTCTGATATAGGGGCACCTGGGTAGCTCACTTGGTTAAGCTTCCGACTTTGGCTCATGTCATCATCTCACAGTTTGTGGGTTTGAGCCTCGCATCGGGCTCTGTGCTGACAGCTCAGAGCCTGGACCCTGCTTCAGATTCTCTGTGTGTGTCTCTCTCTCTGCCTCTCCCCTGCTCATTCTCTGTCTCTATCTCAAATGTAAATAAACATTAAAAAATTTTTAAAAAGGTCTTATAATAATAATGTTATATACAGTAAATGAAAATACATTAGCTATAGTTACCTAATTAAAATATCTCAGTTGTTTCATTTGCCAATCTGAATGTTTCATCCTTTGTATAGCAGTTTTTTGCAGACCAAATAATGCTCTCCCAACCTTCCTTTCATGGATTCTTTTAACTAACACTATCAAATGAACATTGTTATGCTAAAGCCTGTAAATTCATCAGTCTTCAGTAAGACAATTAAGACATTAAGACAAAGTTCAAATTTCAGCTACTGTACATTTTTGAATGAGTATAAAAACTTTTAAATTATGTACTTTGAATGGTCTTTTCTAGACTATAGGCCTGGACTAGCTGTCAGTTTGTATCAGGTCTTTAGTGAGGTAACCAGAGAGTACCCCTTCTTTTTTTTTTTTTTTTTTTTTTTTTTTTTTTTTGCTTATTGCTACAGTGTCCTTTATGATTAACTGATAATATTAAGTCGAAACATCAGCAATTTTAATGTAAAGACAGGCAGGAAATTAAAAGATTCCTTCTACCTGAAGTCACGTTGACCTTTGCCTTATGTTGGTGTTTTGTTTATTGGATAAAATTCAGAATTAGCATTAACTATGAAAAGATGAGAGAAACTTTTATTTTTTTTATTTTTTAAAGTTTATTTTTATTTATTTAGAGAGAGAGAGCAGGGAAGGGGAGAGAGAGAATACCAAGCAGGCTCCGTACTGTCGGCACAGAAGCTGATGTGGGGCTCAAACTCACAAGCCATTAGATCATTCATGACCTGAGCCAAAATCAGGAGTCAGATTCTTACCCAACTGAGCCACCCAGGTGCCCCAGATGAAAGAAACTTTTAAAAGTGGGAAACTGGGGGGGCGCCTGGGTGGCTCAGTGGGTTAAGCGGCCGACTTTGGCTCAGGTCATGATCTCACAGTTTGTGAGTTCAAACCCCACATCAGGCTCTGTGCTGACAGCTCAGAGCCTGGAGCCTGCTTCCAATTTTGTGTCTCCTTCTCTCTCTGCCCCTCCCCCACTTGTGCTCTGTCTCTCTCTATCTCTCAAAAGTAAATGTAAAAAAAAATTTTTTTTTAAGTAGGAGATTGGAACACTTACAGGCAATGATAATTGCCTAATGTTGGGATAAGCATTAGCTTTGTTATATCCATTTTCTATGTGTGAAGTTCAGCAAAACTGTTACAACTCTCCTGGGAACATGAATTCTTTTACTTACCATTACACTTACATGTAACTATCCTAATATATGAATTCTTTCACTTACTGTTGACACTTAAATGTAATGGGAGAGAGCTGGTCTTGATATTCAGGTACCAGTTGTCTAGTTTACATGTGAAAATAAGTAAACGTGTCTTCATCAATTTTTGTAGTAGACTAATCTCTGCCCCTTATAATTTTAATTTACAGATTTTTTTTTTTTTTGCTTATGAAAACTAGGACATTCTGATTTTTTGTCAACTTTGTTTTGACAGAATACTCCCAATTTAATCTCTGTTTTTAAAACCCTCTCTTTAGTCCCCCAGGTTCTTCAAAGCTGTACAGCATTCATTGAGAGATATGGCATTGTGGATGGAATATATCGTCTCTCTGGCGTTGCCTCTAATATCCAGAGACTACGGTAAAAACTTATTTGGCATTTTCTTTTTCGTTCCTGTTGTAATTTCTTAAAATTAAATTATTTCAAAATTAAGGCACATTGATGACCATAACTTTCAGTAATATAGTCTGGATGAAGTGGGAAATAATATCCATATTGATTTTTGTAAATGTTTTCCTAAATGCCATTTCTTCATTTGTTCTATCAGAAAACCATGTCTCCTTAATCTCTTCAATTTTATATTTTGTCTCATTTCTATATTTGGAGATTTGAGCAAATTTCAAAGTTTGCATCCATGAAAAAAATGAGACGACAATTTCCATTGTACTAGAATTATTCTTCTTAATTAAAACTGACGAGTGAAACTTCTTCTGTTGAACCACTTTGCAGCCCAGGAATCAATCACACTCGATCGTGGTGAATGATTCTTTCAGTGAGCTGTTGGATTTGGTTTGCTAGTATTGAGAATTTTTGCATCCATGTTCATCAGAGATATTGGCCTATAGTTCTGTTTTTTAGTGGAGTCCTTATTTGGTTTTGCTCTCAGAGTAGTTCTGGCTTCATAGAATGAGTTTAGAAGTTTTCCTTCCTTTCTGTTTTTTTTGGAATGTATTGAAAAGATTGGTATTAACTCTTCTTTAAATGTTTGGTAGAATTCCCCTGGGAAGCCATCAGGCCCTGGACTTTTGTTTGTTGGGAGGTTTTTGATGACTGATTCTATTTCTTTGCTGGTTATCAATCTGTTCAAGTTTTCTGTTTCTTCCTGTTTCAGTTTGGGTAGTTTATATGTTTCTAGGAATTTACCCATTTCTTCCATGTTGTCCACTTTGTTGGCATACAGTTTTTCATAATCTTCTATTATAATTGTTTGCATTTCTGTGGTGAAACTTCCTCTAATCCCCTTTAACACTAGTTTTGTAGCACATATACAAGTTATGTATTCTACGTCCTCTCCCATTATCTTCTCAGAGACAAAAATAGTGGTATCCGTTATACCAGCAATATAAATTTTATTTTCTCTTAATCTCTTAGATTCTAGTCTGTTCTTAATATGCTCTTATCCTTCATTTTTCACTGTGCTGCACAGTGATTGCCATTATTCTACACAGATTTTAATATTCCAATTGACCACAGAGCTCCTCTCTATTTTCAGGAATACACGTTTGTAAAGTACTTAAACTGATTCTTGTACTGAAGATAGTTTCAGTCTTCAGTGTCAGATGGAGCAGATCCATTGTCCACATACACTAATCCTCTAGGTTGATAAGTAGTCCCATGCCCGTCGATTAATATTAATTAACCTCCTGGAGAGTGAGCCTAACTTGCCTTAGTATTCTAAGCACAACTTACATTTCACTCACTTTACACTATAGATCTTACTGGCTATTCAAATTCAATTAGCTAGAAATTGCTTTATATTGTTCTGGCTTCCTTATCCTCTTTCAATAAAGTTTCCTGAACTATATACTCCTGAGGGATTTCTGTACAGAGTTGTTCATGGACCAGCTGCCATTCAGCCCTACTGTCCAGAATTGCCAAAATATTAGATATTCAAAGCACTGGAAATTGGGAGTTCTGTTTTCAGATCTATGTGTTAAGAGCTGCTCATCCATACATGTTTCAGAGGTTGTTGTCCTTTGTAATATTAGAGCTATGCCCATAATTTCCACTTAGAAAAACACTTCTCTTATGATCAGACATCCAGTTACTGCTGAAGTCCAAACATAACCTACATAAAATACAATCACTTGAATAAAACATTAACTATGCTTTCTGTTTTAAGTCCTATATTTGCTTTTCCTTCAATAAAATAATTGTATTTTGTCTCTCGTTTGTTAGCCATGAATTTGACTCTGAACATGTCCCCGACCTGACTAAAGAACCTTATGTTCAAGACATCCATTCCGTGGGCTCCCTCTGTAAGCTGTATTTTCGAGAGCTCCCAAACCCTCTGCTCACCTACCAGCTGTATGAGAAATTTTCTGTGAGTACAAGTCACTGCTAATCAAGTTCTCTTTGGAGTTGTGCTGTGATTTTATGTCAAACGTGCAAAGATTGGCTTGGTCATGTAAGAAATAGTTCTGTGACTAAAATACCTCCTTCAAAGAAAACAGAAAACTGTTATTGATAGCTAGTCCATAGTCTTCACTGTTTTCACATGTGCATACATTTAGTTTCTGACTTTGGCCCACTAATCTTATCATCCTCAAATTGGTTACCATAAAGTTTTAAAAAATTATCTTTTAATAGATTTCAATGTCCATACAGTATGGAAACAAAGTTTACTTTCTTGATACTATATAGTTCCTTGTCGTTCAGTAGAGTGAGAACTGAATTGTAAGTGAATAGCTTAAGTTTCTACCAACAAAGCCTACTAGTCTGTTTCTCATTGTGATTGTTGCAGGATGCTGTTTCAGCAGCAACAGATGAAGAAAGGCTGATCAAAATTCATGACGTCATCCAACAACTGCCCCCTCCTCACTACAGGTAAATGACGTGTTGTAGATATCGCCCAAGAGTACAAGTCAGTTGATGCGAAGAGTGGTGTTTTTCTTTGGTTTTCTAACTACTAAAACTTCCATGGAGTTCTGTTCAAACTTCTGTTTGTTCATACATTTATGTTTGTCTGTGTATCCCAAGGCCTGGCACAGTGCTTGGCATCCAGTAGGCACTTAATAAAAGTTGAATTAATGAACAAAAATAAATGAACAGATTGATAGTTGACTAAACCTGTTTGGGGGGGGGGGGGGTTGTTTTGTTTTTTGTCTTTTGATACCCTGAGAAATACTGGTGTATGATCACAAGTGTGAATACTTGTGATTGCTTGAATCCAAAGTAGGATACAGTGCTGAGTGCCTGTTTACTTCCAACCCTCTTACCTTTTTCAAAAGGTGTCCAAGCTACATAGAACCACAAAATGTAACAGGGGTCTCAGAATTCCTCCTCAGGAGACTCTCAGATGATCTATAAACCTGTGTTTTGTTTTAGGTCTTGTTCTTGTTTATTGTTTTTGTTGCCATTGCTACTTTTTAAGACCCAATTTAATTTGTATGTTAGTTTGACTCTAAGAAATAGTTTTGGTCATATCAGAGAAGACCAGAATAAAATTAAAGATGACTGCCATTTAGTGAGAGAAAGAAAACAGTATGAACCATAGGTGATAATATGCAAAAAAGCAAAAGGTAAAATTTTTAAATTTCAGTCATTGACAAAAAGTAAATGCAGTAGATGTTTTAGTAATACACGAATTAAGTAATTTAATACTTTTTTTAAGAATCACATTGGTCATATATGTATTTGAAAACTCAGCACTAAATTTGGCACTCAACACTAAAATTTTTAATCAACATTAAAAATTAGCATATTTTTTTTAGTCAGCACTATAGTTGTAAATCATGATAATCAAGAGCCAGAAGGTAACTTGGCCCTGACTCATAGCCTGTGTTAAGAGGAATGTGAGGGAATTAGAGGTTCTTAACGACCCATTGAAGAGTGAAAAAAAAACCCAACAACACAAAAGAGCTTTTGTGAAGGAAGGTCAATAAATGAGGTCTTCAACCCTGAAAAAGAAAGCTGAGGAGACAAATCTGATAATACACAGTTATCGAAGAATATTTAAGGAGGAAGACAACTTTTTTTTTTTGTACTTGCCAGAAAAAGAAACCTAGTGCAATATAATGAATATTAGCTTTGATAGATGGGAGTTTTTATTTGCATGTTCATCACTTCCTATGTGACCTCTCCAAGCACTAATATCCATGTGTGTGAAAAGAATACTAATAATCCCTTCTTAAGAGGATTTTTTTGATGTTATAATGAGATCCAATGTGCAAATGAGTCTGGCCCTGAGTATTTTTTTTTAATGTAAAACACAGCAAGACAGATGATTAGAATTAGGCCAAGACTTCTTGACTTCGTTTTATAGGAGGTACCATATAAATATATCTTTTTTCTCTAAATTAAAAAAAAGATCAATATAATATATATGTACATGGTTTTAAAAAGTCAAATGGTGTGTACAGATGACTATTTTTCACTGTAAAATGAAAAATGCTCCACAACCCCCCTTCCTAATTTCTCCTTGTTCTCTGTTTCTGAATAGCATGCGTATGCTTTTATTTCTTGATTTTTCATTTTTAGATAATTATTTTTACCTTCCTTTTGTGGTGAATAAAATTTAGCTCTCTTATCACCCCCACCCCAGTACCACACAAACTCACACTTCCCCTTCTTTCATGTTCAGAGTCTGGTTATGTCAGCATTTGGAGTTAAACCAGTATTCACTGTCTACATTGTAGTGTTACAACCATGTAACTGTTATTCATGACTGCACATAATAGGTACTAGACTTTATTTCCTTTCTGGAATAACTGTGTGTGTGTGTGTGTGTGTGTGTGTGTGTGTGTGTGTAGCAGATGCCCATTTTTGGCTTGCTAAGTTTCTGTTCATCACTAGTTTATCCCTGAAACTCTTTCACAGGACTATAAATGTTCTGTCAGTGTGTTCAGACTTATCAGGCAACGTGTTTGGTTTTTTTTTTTTGGTCCCGTGAAAATATCCCTGCTGGAGCCTTATGCCCCACTACTCAGTACCTCAGTCCAGGCTGTTTGCTCTCTAGATGTGCAACACTGTGAACTCTTAACCCTCATTTTGGAAGTTCTGTTCATTGCCTCCTGCAGGATCTCTTGTTGTCATCTCCCTTGTTTTTACTCCCTGCTTTGTAGTAGACATCTTTGGAAGCTTCTCCAGGAAAGTCGAACGGGAGGTAAATGTGTTGAGACTTTGATATGAAGATGCTCCTATTCTACTCTTGTATTTGATTGGTAGTTGACTATAGAATGTTAGCCTGTAAATAATTTTTCCCCATAATTTTGATGGTATCACACCATTGTCATCTAAGCAAAAATGCTGCAGCCATATGACATATTTTGTTTTGTTTGTATCCTTTCTGGATGCTTTTGAATTTAGAACCTACCTAGTGTTCAGTTTTCACATTGACCCATCTTGGAGTGGGTTCTTTTTCATTCTTTGCTGTGGACACTTGGTAGGCTTTCTCCATCTGGAAACTTCTGGGAAGTTTTCTTGTTATTATTTCCTTGATGGTTCTCATTGCAGCTGAAATCCCATCCCTTTTCTTTATTCTCTTTCTGGGTTTATTGTAGCTCTTGAACTAACTCTTTCATTTTCTCACCTTCCTTTGTCAGTTTCCACATATGGATTTCCTCCATCTCTTGATTTACAAGAAAGTTATTTCCAGGAACAAACTAAACTTTCTTCCTTCCTTCTGTCCTTCCCCTGTACCTTCCTCCTGCCCTTTTTTGTTCTACTTTACAGCATCCTGTTCTTATCTCATGGAAATAATCTCTGCTCTCTAGGAGAACATTACTGGTAATTATAGGTTTTGTTTTGTTTTAAATTGTTCTCTGCTTGTCACAGTATTTGTTCCTTCCTCATTTGGCAGCTTACCCTTATCAAGACTGCAAAATATTCAACAGATTTATGGAAGCAAGAAACAAAAATTCTTTTTTAAAAAATCATGTTTTATAAGTGTGATAGCATTTAACTTCATTATGATTTAAAATAATCTGCCATGAACAGTTATAGAAACACTTATGATTGGCTTTAGGTAAGCTTACAGTTTAAATGATATTTAGTGAAAGTGGTGCAGGGAAAGAAACTATTAAACAAAAAAACTTAATAGTGCTGTAGACACCAATCTGTACATTTTGCAGAGGGAATCGAGAGTACTGGTTAATATTGTGGGTGAATTAAGAGAACATCAGTAATATATATGGACAGTGTGTATTATGTGTGTGTGTATATATGTATATATGTATACATATATATGAGATATAGTATATGTGTATATATATTTTATGTATGTATACATATATACTGTATACACATGCATACATATATTAGTATAGTATATATACAGCATGTCTAGCATATATATGTGTACATACTAATATATGTATGTATATATACTGTATATATGGTATATGTGAATAATTATGTCAGCAAACTAAAATATATGGTACATAAAATATATAAAACATATATTTAATATAATTAAACACTATTGGCAAGGTGCTATTCTTAGAATACAGTGATAAACAAGATAGAATTCATTACCTCAAGGAACTGAAGTTTTAGAGGGGCTATGTATAGAATAGGCAATACTGTATATATATCCATATAAATATATATAATAGACAGTATATATGTATATATTTCTCATCTGGTAAAGTATGTATGCCTCCTATATTTTTTATTTTTTATATTTTATATAAATAAATCTCCCAACATAAGTTTTATTTATATCCCCTACATATTTATCCCCTGTTGTGTAGTACATTTATGTCACCTGTTATATATAATGTCTCATTATAATGTAGGGACTTTGAAGCCAAACTACCTATATTAGCTATGTGACCTTGTGACCTTGGGCAAGTTCCTTTGCCTCTTAGGCTCACTTTCATTGTGTCTAAAATAGACAATAATAGTACTTTTCTAGTAGGATTATTATGAATATTAAAGGAATAGAACTTAGGACAAGGCCTGTTACATAAGTGCTATTTATATGAGTTAATTACCCTTATTGTTATTATGTATATCTGTGCATTTGCTTTTTTATGTTTTATCTATAATGTGTGTATGTGTGTATATGCACTCACATACATATGTATCTTCTGTAGAAGCAAGAAACAAATTATTTTTTAAATCATGTTTAAATAAAGTGTTTATACCATTTAACTTCATTATGAATTAAAATAACCTTGCATAAACTTAAAAAAACACTTAAAATTGGCTTTAGGTAAAGCTTACAATATATATTCATATATAACTTTTATATATTATGTTTATCTCCTCTAACTATATTCATATTTTTCCTACACAGTATATATTTTCCTTTATTATACAGATATAGATATTTTTCAACAATATATAGATATTTCCCTTACTAATTATATATGTAGCTCCCTTAGTTATTTAATCTTCCCTGTTGAACATTATATACTTTTACCTGCTATATATTATATATTGTACATGTATTGTACCATATATCTGTATAGAATATATATCTATATCTATTTATATGGATATATATGTATTGTTTGTTTTATAAACACAAGTTCCTTGAGGCCATGAATTCTGTCTTATCACTGTATTCTCAGAATAGAACCTTGCTAATAGTAAATGTTCAATAATATATATTGAATATATATATTATATATTTTATGCACCATGTATTTTATAGCTTGCTGATATATGTATACATATATAGAATGTATATCCTAATATTATTTTCTTTATTCCTAATATATATTACCTACAATGCATGCCCACATGTTTTACATATATTGTTTACTATATACATATTTCCCATTCTATATAATATATAATTCCTTGTGATAGATCTCCTGCTATCTAATGTGTTTTTATATTCTAGCATCCTCTACATAATTTGAGTGTTAATCTCCTGTTATGTATCTCTCTCCATCCAGACTTTTTAAGATTTTAACATTCTCATTTCCTAATTCCTTAAATTCTTGAAAAACATGATTTTTGATAGTGTTCTCTTATGTTATTTAACCTTTTCCCTAATGTACCTATCTGATATGTTTTATGGTGTTTTTAAGTTTTTAGTTTAATTCCAGTATAGTTAGGCATACAGTGTTATATTAGTTTCAGGTGTACAATATAGCGATTCAACAATTCTGTACCCACTTACTCAGTGCTTGTTGTGATAAGTGTACTCTTCAGTCCCCATCACCTATTTCACTCATCCCCCCACCCACCTCTCTAGTAACCATCAGTTAGTTCTCCATAGTTAAGACCCTCTTTCTTGGTTTGTTTCTCTCTGTTGTTGTTTTTTTTTTTTCCTTCACTTGTTTATTTTGTTTTATAAATTCCACATTTGAGTGAAATCATGGTATTTGTCTTTCTGACTTATTTTGCTTAGCGTTATACTCTCTAGCTACATCTGTATTGTTCCAAATGACAAGATTTCATTCTTTCTAATGGATGAATAATATTCTTGTGTGTGTGTGTGTGTGTGTGTGTGTGTGTGTGTGTGTCTATATATACATACCACATCTTGTTTATCCATTCATCTACAGATGGATACTTGTGCTGCTTCCATAATTTGGCTATTATACATAATGCTTCAATAAACATAGGGGTGCATGTATCCCTTTGAATTTGTGTTTTGTATTTTAGGGTCAATATCCAGTAGTTTGATTATTGGATTGTAAGGTAGTTGTATTTTTAACTTTTTGAGGAACCTCCATACAGTTCCACAGTGGCTACACCAGTTTGCATTCCTTGGTGGAATTTTTCCCCCCAATTTTGAACATTACTGTGAGGACCACCCATTTACATGAATCTTTGTGAAAATCTAGATTTTTTTTTTTTTTTGGATAAAGACCTGACAGTGGAATTCTTGGAAATCAAAGGGCACTAAAATTTTCTTCCCGATATGCCAATATTTCTAAGCTGTGAAGATTTATGCAGTGTGTGCTCTGCTGAATACGACAGTGCTCACTCACCTCATGGCACTGCTGACTAAAATTCTCCATTAGCTTTTAAAAACATTTTTACAATTAGATATGTGAATAAAATGGGATCTTTGGTTGTTTTGATTTGCATTTCCTATAAAGTATATTTGTGAAGTACTTTAATATCTCCCTTCCTTCATCTACCCACCACCCAAAATTGTAAGATTTTACATGTTTTCTGAACACATTTCTCAAGCTTCCCACCTGTACATGGTCTCCAGACCAGCCCCACTTCTGTCTGTGTGTCTGCCTTTCCTACTTAAGAATGTTAGGAGGGAACGAAAGTTCCACCTGCGGTTGAAGGAGCAGGGACTTTGGAGCCATGCTGACCTTGATTTGAGACAAGCACTTCTTGTCTTTGTAACCTGGGCACACCTTGGCTCTCTCCTCCATAAAGTGGGGAGTGGCAACACTGTGCTGGGTAGGGCTATTAGGGGAACTTGATGAGATCCCTGTAGAAGCATGTTCAGGGCTCCTGGGTGGCTCAGTCGGTTGAACTCGGCTGACTCTTGATTTCGACTCAGATGATGATCTCATGGTTCCTGAGTTCAAGCCCCGCATGGGTCTCTGCGCTGACAGCAAGGAACCTGCTTGGGATTCTCTGTCTTTCTCTGTATCTCTCTCTCTCTCTGCCCCTCCCCTATTCACTCTCTCACACTCTCTATCTCAAAATAAATAAATAAAACATTTAGAAAGAAAGAAAGAAAGAAAGAAAGAAAGAAAGAAAGAAAGAAAGAAAGAAAAAGAAAGAAAGAATCTTCAACAGTGCTTCTAGCTGCCAGCCTCTTTCTTCTCAGATTCACATTGGTCTCTTGGGCTCATATGCCAACCACAGTTTAACTTTCATTACTGTTTCATACAACAGTCTAAACTTCTGTCTCCTATTTATTGTCTTTAATGGCTTCAATCCCTATACACTGTAGGTAGGGGCACTTTGAGAAATGTAGGTAATACCTCTGTGTGTTTATCTGATCTCACTTGCATCTAAGCTGATCATGTTTTCTTTCCAAAACTGTTCTGCCCTGTTATTTTAATCTCTCTCTATATACATAGAATTGTTTAAGTAAAGCAAATAAGATAACCCAGGATATTAGGATTTGGAATAGGCTTTCTCTTCTAAAAGCACATTTTTTACTCAAATATTCTCTGTCCTTGGTGCCCACTGCAATTCTTCTTTTAACTGTTTAGGCTTGTGTAATACTGTTTTCTTTTATAAAAGAAAAGTTTAAGTCCTCTCCTGTTAGCGGGTCTGTTACAAGTAGAATATCATAAGTTCATGATATCATGTGTTGAGAAATTAGCTTTTATGGAGGACTTACTTCACTGGTGTCCTTGAAACTAGATGTCTGATATTGAGGAGGACACCTTTTGGGATGAGCACTGGGTGTTGTATGGAAACCAATTTGACAATAAATTTCATATATTGAAAAAAAAAAAGAAACTAGATGTCTGACAGCCAGGAGCAAATATTCCTAAAGATTTTCATTCATTCATTCATTTTTTTTATTTTTTAAAAATATGTATTTTTGAGAGCAAGAGAGAGAGACAGAGTGTGACCGGGGGAGGGAGAGAAACACTGAGTCTAAAGCAGGTTCCAGACTCTGAGCTGTCAGCACAGAGCCCAACTCCGGGCTGGAACCCACGAGGAGTGAGATCATGACCTGAGCTGAAGTTGGACGCTTAACTGACAGAGCCATGCAGGCGCCCCTCCTAAAGACTTTTAAAAACTAAGACTGTTTTTTAGAACCAGTCCTGTCAGAAACGTTCATTTCTTACTGCATCTGCCTTACACTTTTTTCTTAGAATTCTGTGGATGTGATTACTGTATGCAGAGTATGTAATTCATAATATTCTTCTGACATTTCTGTGGTAATAATAATATTCAAACCTAAACAGCAACAAAAAAATTTGCTGGAGTTTGTATGGTTTCTTTTTCTATTTTTCTATTGAAATCTTAAAAATTAATTAGCACTTTCAGTCTCTAAACTGCTACATACTGTTTCTTTTTGTTAATATGTTCTATTGCATTTTCCAGAACGCTGGAGTTCCTGATGAGACACTTGTCTCTTCTAGCTGACTATTGTTCCATCACAAATATGCATGCAAAAAACCTAGCAATTGTTTGGGCTCCAAACCTGCTAAGGTAAGATGCATTTGACTTATGACCTTATGTAGAATTTGTCATCTTAAATGAAAGTGTTCCTTCAGTGTTCCATGAGGACAGTTTTTAAAAGTAAAACCCATATGCTGTTCTTATGAGCATCTCCTTAAAAGAGGCAAGTGGAGCTTAACCAAGGTGCTAAAAGTATGCTTTCTTCCTCTGTGGTTTACACATTTAAAAAAAATAATGCTCTTTGAGACTGCTATCTTTGGGGTTCTCTGATGGTAATGTTGGTTACCCCCCAGATCGAAACAGATAGAATCTGCCTGCTTCAGTGGGACAGCAGCTTTTATGGAAGTGAGAATTCAGTCTGTGGTGGTTGAATTCATCCTGAATCATGTAGACGTCCTCTTCAGTGGGAAAATCAGTGCTGTCATTCAGGATGGAGCAGGTACGGCTCACACGGATTTTGTTTACTACAAGGAACATGTATCTGTTCTTATAAAGGGATGGAAAACTGCATTTCTTATCTCAGTGTGATAATAAATCTGTCTTTGGTAGAAAGCAGCTAATTTATGTCCACTTCTCAAAATGCATAGCTTAATAGTTATTTTATGTGTACTTAGTGAGTACTACATATTAGACCTATTATGTAAGTTCATGACACATTAAAAAATATGTCATTTATTGATGTATATAAAGATATGCTATGGAGCAGCAAAAGAACAATTTTTTCCAAAACCAAAGAGATCTCACTGATACCCAGTCTTGCTTGGTATCTTTTCAGAAAGGAAAACAGTTAAATTATTTAAGGAATTAAAATATCTATATTTATATATATTTATGTCATTGTTAACAACCTGCTATGTCACCTTCTTTTCCTCATTCAGTATAATGCCGTATTATTTTTGCCATTTAAAAAACTTAATGAAGAAAATTTAAAACAACACAGACAGGTAGATAGATGGAGACTGATGTACAGACACTCACACATATTTATATTTTTTTATCTATGCCAAAAATCTTTACTCTTTTCATTGCTTTTCTTTCTTTCCAAAGCTTCTCTGTCGAGACCCAAGTCCCTGCTGGTTTCCTCTCCATCCACCAAGCTGCTGACATTGGAGGAAGCCCAGGCACGAACGCAAGCTCAGGTCACTTCTCCAATTGTGACTGAAAATAAATATATTGAAGTAGGAGAAGGACCCGCTGCACTTCAGGGAAAGTTTCATACCATAATTGAGTTTCCACTTGAAAGGTAAAATTCATTGAATCCTCTTTAATAATGTGATTTTCATGGCCAAGTGTTCTTCTTTTTTTAACTTTTGTATTTTAGTATTATTGTATTGATGTTGAGCTAGTCCCAGAAAAACCCATTCATTTGATTACAGATGATATTTCATAGGGAATGACACAAATGATTCTCAAAAAGCATGACAACATCATGTCATTTTAAAGAAGATGAAAGTTAATCATAGACGGTGAACTGTTAGGAAAAGTAATACACTTCTACTATGTAGGGTTTGATTTTCTCTCTGAGATACTTATTTAGACATAAACTGGATTGGAACAGATTACTCAGGAAATAATGGATGGATAATGACTTGTTTGACATTAAGTTTAGAATAGGTAGAACTTCTCATAGTGTGACCTCCCAACCAGCATGAAGAGATGAATGCATAATATTCCTCTGTGTGTGTGTGTGTGTGTGTGTGTGTGTGTGTGTGTGTGTGTGTACACACCGCATCTTCTTTATGCATTCATCTCTTGATGGACACTTGGGCTGCTTCCACATCTTGGCTATTATAAATAATGCTGCAGTAAACCTAAGAGTGCACCTGTCTTTCAAATTAGTGTTTTTGTTTTCTTTGGGTAAGTATCCAGAGGTGGAATTACTAGATCATATGGTGCTTCTATTTTTAATTTTTTGAGGAACCCTCATACCATTTCCCGTAATGGCTGCACTAATTTATATTCCCACCAGCAGTGCAATGAGGGGTCCCTTTTCTCCACTGCCTTGCCAACACTGGTCATTTCTTCTCTTTTTGACACTCGCCATTCTGACTGGTATGAGGTTGTATCTCATTGTGCTTTTGATTTGCATTTCCCTGGTGATGAGTGATGTTGAGCATCTTTTCAAGTGTCTGTTGGCCATCTGGATGTCTTTTGGAGGGAAAGGTTTTTCAGGTCCTCTGCCTATTTTTTAATTGGATTGTCTTTTGGGTGTTGAGTTGTAGGATTTTGAAATATATTTTGAATGTTAATGCCTTATTGGATATATCATTTGCAAATATCTTCTCCCATTTAGTAGGTTATCTTTTTGTCTTGTTGATGGTTTCCTTCACTGACCAAGTTTTTAAGTTTGATGTGGTCTCAACTGCTTATTTTTGCTGTTGATGCCCTTGCCTGAGGAAATACTCAGAAAAGTACTGTTAAGGCTGATGTCCAGGAGATAACTGCCTATATTTTCTTTTAGGAGTTTTATGGCTTCAGGCCATACATTTAGATCTTTAATCTATTTTGAGTTTATTTTTGTGTGTGGTGATAGAAAATGGTCTAGTTACAGTCTTTCACATGTAGCTGTCCAGTTTTCCCAGCACCATTTGTTGAAGAGACTGTCATTTCTCCATTGTGCTTCTTGCCACCTTTGTCATGGATGAATTGACTGTATATGCATAAATTTCTTTCTGGGCTGTCTGCTGTCCTGTTGAACTGTGTGTTGCTTTTGGTGCCAGTATACCGTACAATTTTGATATTAGGGACTGTGATACCTCCAGCTCTGTTCTTCCTCAAGATTGCTGTGGCTGATCAGGGTCTTTTGTGGTTCCTTACAAAGTTTAGGATTTTTTTTTTGTTCTTGTGTGATGAATACTATTGGTATTTTGATCGGGATTATGTTAAATCTGTAGTTTGCTTTAGGTAGTATACACATTCTAACAGCATTAATTCTTCCAATCATAAGCATGGTGTGTCTTCTCATTTGTTGGTGTCATCTTTAATTTTTTTCACTAACATCTTATAATTTCCAAAGTATAGGTGTTTCACGTCCTTGGTAAATTTATTCCTAGGCATTCTATTCTTTTTGATGCAACCATCTTTTTGATGTTTTTTTTTAAATTTATTTTTCTGCCAGTTTGTTACTAATGTAAAAAAAACAGCTGAAGATTTCTGTATATTAATTTTGTATCTGCAACTTACTGAATTCATTCATTAGTTCTGCTAGTTTTTTGGTGGAATCTAGGGTTTTCTATGTATGGTATCATTTCATCTGCAAACAATGACAGTTTTACTTCTTCCTTGCCAATTTGGATGCCTGCCTGCCTCTCCTGTCTGTCTGTATTTCTCTCTCTCTCTCTTTCTCTTTCTTTTTCTCTTTTTTTCTCTCTCTCTCTTTCTCTCCTCTTTCTGTCTTTCTCTCTTTCTCTCCTTCTTCCTTTCCTTCCTTTTCCCCTTCCTTTCCTTTCCTTCTTGTGTGAGTGCTTATAGCTAGCACTTCCAGTACTGTGTTGAATAAAAGTGGTAAGTGCATCCTTGTCTTGTTCCTGATCTTACAGGAGAAACTTTCAGCTTTTCACCATCAAGTGTGATGTTATCTGTGGGTTTGCTGTGTATGGCCTTTGTTATGATGATATATGTTCCCTCCAAACCCACTTTCTTGAGAGTTATTATCATGAACAGATGTTGAGTTTTGTCACATGCTTTTGGTGCATCTGTTGAGATGTGCATGTGATTTTTATTCTTCATTTTGTTAATGTGGTCTATCTTGATTGATTTGCAGCTGAGTCATCCTCTCATTGCTGAAATAAATCTCACTTTATCTTGCTCATTGATCCTTTTAATGTGTTGTTGAACTCAATTTGCTAATATTTTGTTGAGGATTTTTGCTTCTGTGGTCATCAGGGATATTGGTCTATGATTTTCTTTTTTTTTTTTCTTGCAGTGTCTTCACCTGGTTTTATGGTAGTGCTGGCCTTGTAGAATAGATTTGGAAACATTTCCTCATTTCTTTGTTTGGAATAGTTGGAGAAGGATAGGTAGTTTTTTATTTTCTGTCTGGATGGATCTATTCATTAATGTAAGTAGAGTGTTAGAAGTCCATGACTGTTATTGTATTACTGTCATTTTCTCCCTTTATGTTTATTAATATTTGCTTTGTGTATTTAGGTACTTTTGTGTTGGTTGCATAGATACTTACAATTGTTATAGCGTCTGAGTTGGATTGATTCCTTTATTATTATGGAATGCCCTCTTTGTCTCCTGTTACAGTCTTTGTTTTAAAGTATGTTTTTTTATGTAAATTTTGCTACCCCAACTTTTTTTTTTCACTTCCATTTGCATGGGATATCTTTCTCCATTTTTTTCACTTTCCGTCTGTTTGTTGTAACATGTGAAGTGACTGTCTTGTAGGCAGCACACAAATAGATCTTTTTTTTTTTTTTTTTTTTTTTTTTTATCCATTCAATAACCCTTTGTCTTTTGACTGGAGCATTTAGTCTATTTACGTTTAAAGCAGTTATTGGTAGGTTGTACTTATTGCCATTTTGTTCATTGTTTTCTGGTTATTTTCTTAGTTCTTTGTTTCTTTCTTTTTCTCTTGCTCTCTTTCCTTGTGATTTAATGACTCTTCAATGTTGTGCTTGGATTCCTTTCTCTTTTGTGTGTGTTCATCTATTATGGGATCTTGGTTTGTAGGTTTGAGGTTCATATATAATACCCTATGTATATAGCAGTTTATATTGAGTGGATGGTCACTTAAGTTAAAACACCATATTTTTACTCCTTCCTCTACATTTTATGTATATGACATCATATTTTACATCTTTCTATTTGTGAGTCTCTTAACTAATTTTTTGAGTATACTTGATTTTGCTACTTTTTTCTTTCAACCTTCACACTAGCTTTATAAATGATTGATCTTTATGTTTGCCTTTACCTGTGAAATTTTTTCCTTTAATCATTTCTGTTCTAGTTATGGCCTTTTCTACTTAAAAAAAAAGTCTTTGTATCATTTCTTGTATGGCTAGTTTTGTAGGGAACTTCTTTAACTTTTGTTTGTCTGGGAAAGTCTATCTCTTCTGAATGAGCCTTGTCAGGTAGAGTGTTCTTGGCTGTAGATTTTTTCCTTTCAGCACTCTGAATATATCATTTCACTTCTTTCTGGCCTGAAAAATGTCTGCTAAAAAATCAGCTGATAGCCTTATGGGGTTTCCCTTGTATGTAACTATTTGTTTTTCTGTTGCTGCTTTTAAGATTCTCTCCTTATCTTTAATGTTTCCTATTTTAACTATTATGTGGCTTTGTGCGGACCACCTTAGGTTCATCTTCTGGGAGGCTGTTGTGCTTCCTGGACCTGGATGTGTGTTTTATTCCCTGCGTTAGGGAAGTTTTCAGCTATTACTTCTTCAAATACGTTTTCTGCCCCCCTGCTTTTCTCCTTTTGGGACCCCCATAATGCAAATGTTAAGATGCTTGATGTTTTCTAGAGGCCCTTTTGCCTACTATCATTTTAAAAATTTTTTTCTTTTTGCTGTTCAGCTTATGTGGTTTCTGCCACCCTGTCTTCCAAATTGCTGATCCATTCTTCTGCGTCCTCTGATCTGCTGTTGATCCCCTCGAGCGTATTTTTCATTTCAGTTATTTTGTTTTTTCAGCATTTTTGGTTCTCTTTTCAATTTTTTATCTCTTTGTTGCAGTTCTCACTGACTTCATCCACTCTTCTTCAAAGTCCAGTGAGCATCCGTGACCATTACTTTGCATTGTTTATTAGGTAGATTACTTATCTCTGTTTTGTTTACTTCTTTTTCTGAGGTTTTGTCCTGTTATCCCGTTTGGAACATATTTCTCTGTCTCCTCATTTTTCTTTCTCTGTATTGGGTAGTCAGCTCTGTCTCCTGGTCCTAAGGTAGTAGCGTTATTAGAAGGAGTCTTGTGGAGCCCAGTATTGCAGTCCCTCCTGGTCACCAGAACCAGGTGCTCCTGGGGTGTCCCCTCTGTGGGTTGTGTGTGCTCTGCTGTTGTGAGTGAGTGGGGACTGCTGTGGATGTGCTGGTGGCCGGGGCTGGCCCTCAGTCCAGCTGCCTACAGTGACCAGCCATGACCACTGTGGGCACAGTGGTGGGCACAGCTGGACTTCAGTGTGGTAGTCTGAGAGGCCTGGCTGTAGCTGCTGTGGAAATGCTTGGTGAGCGGCCGACCTTTGGTGCAGCTGGTTAAGAGGCCTCTGTAGCTACTGCCGGTGTGCTGGTGGCCAGGGTGGCTCCCTCCCTCCCTGGGGCAGGAATTGCTTTGGATTTGGATGGGCCCCATCCTGACCAAGGCTGCCTGCTAGGTGCGGCAGGAGCCACTTTGGAGGAGTGCCAGCAGGAACAGGTGAGTTGGGTGGGACTAGTCTGAAGGGAATACTGGGCATAGTGTTAGCAAGGTAGATGGATAGTGTCAGAACTGGCTCCTGCCAGTGCTGGGCCAGCAAGACTGAAGGAGGGAAGAAAAAAAAAAAGATGCCTACCAGCATTTTCCATAATTTCTTCAAACATTTCTTTCTAGAATAGTAGTCAAGAGAGTAGATACTGGGTTCCAACCCTGCCTCCATTATTTACTAGTTTTATAGCATTAAGGAAGTTACTTAAAATTAGTGTCATAGTTTCCTCAGCCTTACAGTGAGAATATTAGTACCTTCCTCATATGGTTATTTTTAATTTAGATGAGCTATTACATATAAGGCAGTTAGCACAGTGCCTGCCGTTCAATATATGCTAGTTATCATTTGTAATACTTTTCTTTTTGGTGTATTTTTTTTCTAATTTTTAAAAAATGTTTATTTATTTTTGAGAGAGAGGGAGAAGAGTGAGACAGAACATAAGTGGGGGGAGGGGCAGAGAGAGAGGGAGACACAGAATCTAAACCAGGCTCTAGGCTCTGAGTAGTCAGCACAGAGCCCGATGCGGGGCTCAAACTCATGAGCCATGAAATCATGACCTGAGCCGAAGTTGGACACTTAACCAACTGAGCCACCCAGGTGCCCCTCTTTTTGGTTGAATTCTGTTTACTTACATCTAAAATAATTTTCTTAACTCTTTTATTTTTAGAGTTTTAATAATTCCTACTTCCAAATATTTCTTATTCTCAACTTATTTCACTTACTGTGAGGTTAGATCTAAATAGAAAAACCTGTATAAAAATTACCTTTGTGACTAGTTACTAATATTAAAATCGAGGGGCACCTGGTTGGCTCAGTCAGTTAAGTGTCTAGCTCTTGATTTCGGCTTAGGTCGTGATCTTAGGGTTGTGGGATCAAGCCCCACATCAGGCTTTGCACTAGAGTGGAGCCTGCTTGAGAGTCTCTCTCTCTCCCCCTCTGCCCCTACCCTTGACTTGTGGTCTCTCTCTCCCTCTCTCTCTCTGTCTCCCCCTCTCTGTCTCCCTCTCTCTCTCTCTCTCTCTCTCTCCAAAATAAAAAACAAATCTATACATTTTATTTCCATTTCATGCTTTAGCTGCACAGTTTAGGTGCACATACACATATGTATGTGTATGTTTTCAGCTGTGCCTCTCTAGGCTCTTTGGTTCTTTCCATCATTTGTACATTTCCTGTAAGGAAGGATAGCCCCTGGGATATCTTAACACAGGTTATTTTCTCTCTTACAGGAGGAGGCCTCAAAATAAAATGAAAAAATCTCCCGTGGGCAGCTGGCGTTCCTTTTTCAACTTGGGGAAATCATCATCTGTTTCTAAGCGGAAGTTGCAGCGGAATGAGAGTGAGCCTTCTGAGATGAAAGCCATGGCTCTGAAAGGTTGGTGCTCTCCTGCCCTTCCTGTGCTCTGCTGCCGGGACAGCAGCCCACACGGCCGCTCCGCACTGCCCGTCCCGTGGCGCACTCTGGGTCTGTAGTCAGTGTATAGTTATACTGTGTTTCTGTATGGTGTGTCCACGGTTGTGGTGCTACCCCTGAATTGTCTTCTTTTATGCGCAGACACATACATAAACACGTAGAAGTACCCAGTTTCTTGTGGGAACTGTGTAGATTATATAGAGTGAGAATGTGGTTAAAATTCACAACATACTCATAACATAGTTTTGTATATTGCTGTTCATACAAAATAACTGCCGTGGTGTTAAGTTTATTCATGTACATTTATATAGATTTAAAATGTGATAAAACCATGATTCAGCATGCCTTTTAAGTTTATAACTCTTACAACCAAGGAATCTATCTTTTTCCTGGGTAATTCATTGATGAGAGTATCTTATTATATTAAAGAAATCGCTTACTGTTGTTGAAAATACTACTCGTAACAATAGTTTAAAATCCATCATCTGCTGACATTGATAGCTTCTGAATCTAGGAAGGATAGTAGTGCTTGAATGTTAGAAATACAACGTTCAGTTCATTTAATTCATCATTTGGTTTGCCATCATGTACTAAGTAAGCATATACTAGATATATTGATAGCAGCCTCTCAGATAAAAAGAAAATTAAGATACTGCCCCTACCTTCGGAGACTTACTTGGGAAATCATATGTGTAAGAAGATAAGTTTCATTCAGAATCATAGCAGTTGAGGTAGATGTTTGTGTGAAGTATTTATGGTAGGACATGCCAATTTGTATAGGGAAAGGGACTAGTGGTCAGAAATACACCCTTTGACTTGGTTTTTTGAAAGATAAGTAGGGATTCATGTGATCACCAAGAGGCTGAGAAAGGTATTTCAGGAAATGAGAGTAAGGTGTGTGCTCATGTGTGGAGCAGGGAACTTGGCTGGGTACATTATGGTACAAAAAGAGGTTTCGGTCCCTAGGGGCCTTGTGTGCTTGTCAGAGTTTTGGTTTTGTCTTCCATTCCTTTGGGGGTTATCAAGTGGCTTTAATAATGTAACACGATCACACTTGCATTGAAGAAAGATGACTTCAGCAGCAGTATAGGGAGTATATGGGGAGAGAAGAAGACTGGAGACTGGACAGTAATTAGGAGACAGTTACAATTGTACAACCAAGAAACAAACAGTGAGTGTCTGGAGTAAGCAGTGACAGTAGAAGTGGGAAATAGATTTGAGATATTTAGGAAGCAGAATCTACAAGGCTGAGTGACCAAAGGATTGTGAAGGATGAGAAAAAAAGAGGAGCAAAGATCATTTTCAGTTCTCATTAAATGATTAGGGAGATGGCATTATTCATGTAGGGAGTAGTAGTCTGGGGAAGAAAAACGATGTGTTTATTTTGGACACGGTGAGTTGGACATGGCTAAGAGATGATTAGTAGTATGGATCTGGAATTCAGTAAAGGGGCTTAATATTAGTAGAAATATGGATTTGGAAGTCATCAGCAAACGCTCAAGGATGAAAACTCTGGAGAGAGATTTTATGGGGGAGCCTGTTGAGTGAGAGAAGCAGGTTGGGAACTGAATCTGGAGAAAAGCAGTGTTTAAAGGACTGGAAAAAGGAGAGTTGTTACGAAAAGAGTAAGAGGAAATGATTACAGAAGGATAGGCAGTGGACACACCTTACTCTCATTTCTGTGATCACCAGAAATCATGGAGGAGGGGTTTAAACAGAAAGTGTCACCAGTGTTGAGCGTGGCCAAGAGGTAAATGAGGATGATGATATTTAACAAATAAGATCCAACATATGTAATCAAGGCACTGTGTTAGTTTCCTAGGGCTGTCATAACAAGTTGCTACAAATTGGGTGACTTAAACCAACAGAAGTTTATCCCCTCATAGTTCTGTAGGCTAAAAGTCTGAAACTGAGGTGTCAGCAAGGCCATATACCCTTCAAAGGATCCAGGGAAGAATCTTCCCTCACCTCTTCCAGCTTCTGCTGGCTCTTGGTGGTGTCACTCCACTCTCTGCCTGTCTTTGCATGGCCTCCTCGGTCTCTGTGTCCTCTCTGCTTAGAAGGACACCAGTCATTAGATTTAGGGCTTATCCTAAGTCTAGTATGATGTCATCTGAAGATATCATGCTAGTCTTTAGGAAATACAACGGAAAGAAGTTTTAAAATTCATCTGTATTCTCAAGTTCATAATCTTTTAGAAGAGATTTTTCACATAGGAAACCATCTGAAAACAAGACAGCACCTTATATAATATAATGCTTAAATTGAATGTGATTGTCAAAATGTAAAGCTGTTCACTCTTGGCAGTTTAAATGTGTATAGAGACGAACAGTGTTCCTTTCCTCTACATCTGTAGCAGTGAATAAAACTTCACGCTATTTGGATTTCCTTCTTCAGGTGGCAGGGCAGAAGGAACCCTCCGTTCAGCTAAGAGTGAAGAATCTCTTACTTCTCTCCATGCAGTCGATGGTAAGACTAAAAGCATCAATTGTTTTATTCTTTATTTCATTAAAGAACACAATTGAGGATATTTAATAAGTACATGCTTAATAAATAGGCTATAGACTATCATTTCCAAAGAATCCTAATATCTAGCATTGTCCATTGATATTTTCATATAGTACCAGTCTCTCATTTCCTCACTTTGACATGATTGCTATTCAGTTTACATAAAAATAGGTGAAATGTTTTAAGTTAACCATTTATATTTATTAATGCCCAGTGGAAAATGATGTATTTCTTGCTTTAGATTTCATGAAAGCACAGTCTCACAAAGTATAAAATGAAGCAGCTTTCAGACTAGTAGTCTTTTGTCTTGTAAATGGCTTAACCTGACATTAAATTTCATAGATAAGATTGATTATAGGCAGTCCTCATTATCTGAAGATATATCCTCAGTATGAGGAGAAGAAAACTTGCAAGTGAATCCTCTTAAAATGGCGACCAAAATTCTAGTGAAGGGTACAAAATGGTTTCACTGCAACTTGACAAAACTAAAAATCAGGAAAGTAAGTTTTTTAAGCCCCTACTTGGCAAAAGTCAGGTTATAGTTGCAGTTATGTACTATGTTTTAGACTGAACAGTGAACTGCAATATTAGAAGGACGTACAACTTTTTTGACAAAACCATATAATAGCAAATAGGACATCCTTTACTTCATGTTTGACATATGCAGCAGGATTGTAAAGAAGGCCCTTTTGGGGGCTCCTGGGTGGTTCAGTCAGTTAAGCGTCAGACTCCTGATTTTGGCTTAGGTCATGATCTCATGGTTTTGGGATCCTGAGATTGAGCCCTGTATTGGGCTCCGTGCTCACTGTGGAGGCTGCTTAAGATTCTCTCTTGTTCCCTCCCTCTACCCCTCCCCCACTTGCACTCACTCACTTGCTCTTGCTCTCTCTCTCAAAAAAAAAAAAAAAAGGCCCTTTTTACAAAAATAATCAGGAGCTACATTGATTTCCCAAGGGCTTTCTTAATCTGTTGATATTAAAATCATGTTTTTGAGGTATCCTGGGTGTCGTCATGCTGGTCAGATTTCTCATCTTCATTTATTAACTCTTCTAACTGCCAGATCCTCATGGACACGTGGCTCTGCTTGTGATTCAAGAAACCCTCACACATCCCTTAGTTGGGTGTCTGACATCTTAAGGGTTCCAAGATTTTCCATTTCTCTGTAGTTAAGAGAATGACTCACAGATATAATGAACTGGACTGGGTAGATGCCAGTATTTTTAAAAAATATTTTTAGTGTTTATTTATTTTTGAGAGAGATACAGAGAGACCGAGTGCAAGCAAGGGAGGGGCAGAGAGAGAGAGAGGGAGACACAGAATCCGAAGCAGGCTCCAGGCTCCAAGCTGTCAGCACAGAGCCCGATGCGGGGCTCGAATTCACGAACCGTGAGATCATGACCTGAGCCTAAGTCAGACGCTCAACCGACTGAGTCACCCAGGCACCCCTGGGTAGATGCCAGTATTAAGCAGAAAATAATATTTTAGAATAGATTAATTTTATAAGTGGTTAACACATTTTGAATGCATTTATCTAGTTCTTTATAGTACATTTTCAACATGGTGATTCTAATAATTGTAATAGAATGGTGGGATAGAAGATTTCTTTTACCAGTGGATATTTAGCAATATCATAAAATCATGTAACAGTCTACTGTGGAAGGACTCTGCCTGAGAAACTCAAAGCCTATACTCATTAAAGAAGAAAAATGAAATTGTTTTTGCTTAAGTATCTGAAAAGAATCCTGTACTAAATATATGTAAATACTTTATGGAATTGTAGGGAGTTTTTAGTTGAGATGTTTGCTTTTTAGAAATGTGGTTATTATGAGGATTTTTCCTGCCAAAGAAACAAAAACAAAAACAAAAAAATCCCCTTTGCTATTATATATCCAAAGTACTCTTTTAGTGGTTGATTCTGTCTTAGAAGTCATGTGTGAGATGAGTGATAAACTAAGACCAGAAGAAATGAAATCTTGCCCAAAGTCACCACAGGAGTCAATGTTGGACTAATAATAATAGTTCTGAGTCCTTTTTCCTGTTGAAACCATCAAAGGCTGCATTCTCTCTCTGAATATTATCAGATGTTTTTGTTATTTAGCTTTTGGTTTGGGAGTTCCAACCGTACGCCCAAGAGACAATTTCTGGAAAGAAACTGAGACGTTAACATTTTCTTACCCTACGTAGTGCATTACTACTCTACTGACTAGGTGACTTTCATGGTGTTGTGTATTGTGTATCATATGCATTCAAATGTTGATAATGTTATCCGTTTTTGCCAGGCGATTCCAAGCTGTTCCGACCCCGAAGACCCAGATCTAGCAGTGATGCACTGAGTGCCTCTTTTAATGGAGAAATGCTGGGGAACCGCTGTAACTCCTATGATAATCTGCCCCATGACAATGAAAGTGAGGAGGAAGTAGGGCTGCTCCATATTCCAGCTCTTATGTCTCCTCACGCAGCTGAAGATGTTGACTTGAGCCCACCAGACATTGGAGTAGCCAGCCTGGATTTTGATCCCATGTCATTTCAATGTAGTCCCCCTAAGGCTGAATCAGAATGTCTGGAGAGCGGTGCCTCCTTTTTAGATTCATTAGGATACTCCAAGGATAAACCAAGTACCAACAAAAAGGATACAGAAGCAGGTGGTAGCCAGTCGCAGACTCCAGGAAGCACGGCAAGTTCTGAAGCCGTCTCTCCTCTGCAGGAGAAACTGAGTCCATTCTTTACCCTGGACTTGAGCCCAACTGAAGAGAAGTCATCCAAGCCATCCTCATTCACTGAAAAGGTTGTCTACGCTTTCTCTCCAAAGATTGGACGGAAACTAAGCAAATCGCCTTCAATGAACATATCTGAGCCAATTTCAGTGACTCTTCCCACTCGGGTATCTGAAGTCATTGGTACGGTTTCAAATACAGCAGCTCCAAATGCGTCTTCTCCAACTTGGAACAAAAGCATTGAAGAAAGTGATGTCATAAATAGATCCCCCACCCAGGTAGTAAAGATGAAAACAAAAGAGAGAGAGTCCCAAGAAGGATGTGAGTCTGAAGTCCAGCCCCTAGACCAGGTGGCTGCTACAGAAGTAGAGTCACCAGGGAAAGAGGAACAGGCCGTCTTAA
The DNA here is from genome assembly GCF_024362965.1 of Panthera pardus. Taxonomy (NCBI): domain Eukaryota; kingdom Metazoa; phylum Chordata; class Mammalia; order Carnivora; family Felidae; genus Panthera; species Panthera pardus. Next base: position 89,346,868 of record NW_026526677.1, read on the forward strand.
GCAGTCAGAGTAAGGCTGTACCTTCTGGACAGACTCAGACAGGTACCATTTGTTTTTCTCCATTCTTTCTTTAAGCTAAGAGGGATCATCAATCCTGTGTGCCATCTGTGCCTTTTAAGAGAGAAATTTGCTCCACAGCTAGCCTTTAATCAAAGAGAATGTTTTTTTGTTTTTTCTGGGAGGTGCTGATGGCTCAAAGCCCTAAATTAAAATCAGTCAAACAAAAGTCTCCCAAAGGACCAATGGTCCTGCTCCAGACCTTCATAAAGTCCCCTTTTAAAGTCTTTGGACAGTCAGAATTCATGGATAATTTTTGCACAACTTTGTAGCTCTTGATTCTGTTTTCTCTTCTAATAAAAATACCTATATTATAGCCTTACAAGTTAACCAGCCAGCCTACACCATCAAATGTAAAAAACAAAAACAAACAAAAAAAACTATTCTTAATAACAGTCTTCAGGCACTTGAAGCTTGTTTTCTAAGCAATCTTTTCTGAGCCCGATGAGGGACCCGCTTTTTTTTCCCCCTCATCTCTGTAGCAGTTCAAGAGGAGATTGCAATCTCTAAACAATTTGTTTTAGTTTTCCTCCTGAACCAGATGTGTTTTCTACAACATTTGCATGTGGGATGGAAGTCATGGATTGCCATTTTGAAATATGGAAGGCACCTATTTGGTAGTGATCAGATGGGGAGTGTTTGGATTTCCAGTACAGGATAACACAAGCTACCTTTTCACTCTCATTTTCTTTCCCAATTTCCCACCAGGAGCAGTTACCCATGACCCCCCTCAGGATTCCGTTCCCGTCAGTTCAGTCTCTCTTATCCCACCACCACCGCCTCCGAAAAATGTGGCCCGCCTGTTGGCGCTAGCACTGGCTGAGTCTGCACAGCAAGCTTCAACTCAGTCATTGAAGAGACCAGGGCCCGCCCAGGCTGCTTATACGAATTACGGAGACCTAGCAGTGGCTGCAAACGAAGATAAACTGCCTAGTTCCTACTCTAACATCACTCTAGATAAAGCCTATTACCAAACTGATAGGCCAGCAGAGGAATCCCGCCTCCAGAACGAGGTATCTGGGAACTGTGACCAGCCTGTAGCAGACACAGCAATTGGGAATCACGCTTATTCCAGTGCAACTGAATCCGGGGAGCAGCTCCACCAGGCAGACTTACCAGGGAATCATCCACATCAAACCTATTTATCTGGGGACCCAGAAAAGGCCAGAATCCCATCAGTTCCCTTAACAGACTCTAAGTCTGATGATCACATAAGCTTCTCTGAAGACCAGTCTGGGAAGACCAGTATGCCAACTGTCTCCTTTATGGATCAGGACCAGCCTCAGCTTCATTTCTATAGCGGAGATCAGCCTCCTTATCTTGGTGCAAGTGTAGATAAACCCCATCACCCTTCAGAACTTGCAGACAAATCTCCCACACCTTCTAGTTTGCCGAAGGACAAAATCTACCCTCCTTCTGGGTCCCCTGAAGAGAATACCAGCACAGCCACCATGGCTTACCTGACAACCGCTCCAGCGGCGGCTGAGATAAGCACCAGGGAAGCCAGCTGGGATGTGGTCCAGCAACCCACCGCAGCTGATTTTGCTGCCGCCACCCTCCAGCGTCCGCACAGAACTAGCCGCCCCCTTCCCCCACCTCCCTCCCAGAGGCCAGCGGAGCAGCTGCCCGTCACGGGGCAGGTACAAGCAGCGGCCAGCACAGGATTAAATAATTCCCACAAGGTAAGAAGGGGAGGGATTCAGGGAGATGAAAGAAATGCTTTCCAAAGGTATGTCATTTGTGAGCAGGGTGAGTCAGATACGACATTTATTTTAAGTCCTGTGGCAGGTTTCCATGAAACGTTTCCTATCTGAGGTTGGACCCTGCCTTTACCCTGATGCTGGTTGTTCTCTGAGGAAGGAGCAGTTACTCAATGATTGTTGTTGAATTCTGCCTGCTATCTTCTCTTCCTAAAGCATCTAGGTGGTTTCTTCTTGTAATACAGAGAGGTCATGATCAAATAAGTCACATTGGGCTGCAGCTCTCGGGGCTGCAGGTTGGTATTTTTTGTTTTTTGTTTTTTGTTTTTTGCCCAACTCCACCAGTGATTCGTTGTGACTGTGGGCAAGTCATTTAGCCACCCTGTGCCAATTATTCACATGTGCACAATGACCGTGCTTTATTCTGCCTTTCTGCCTTACAGACGTTTTTTAGAAATGTAAGCGATTACATCATTTTAGGTCTTTTGTTATGTTCCTAGCATAAGCCAGCAGGTTGTTCTGCAGCCAGACATCTGTTGTGATGAGAGAATGTTGTATGCAGAATGCTGAAGTTTCTTTCAAATTTTCTCGTACTTTAGAAAAGTAGTCCATGCGTTTTGTGGTCACCGTGAACTAAAAGGACTTCAATATCTAGTCTTTAGTGGAGGATGCTGTTTCTAGCAACTGCTTCTCAGGAAGCACCGTTGCTGTGGGGGTCCCGTTTGGCTTCAGCTGCTACAGACCAGGGTGGAATAGAAGGTGGGGACAGACAGTAACTGATTTGAATGGCACATCAGACAGGTCACTTCCTTACCCTTCCCTGGATTCGGGGGCTTAAACTGCTCACTACCTGTCACTGTGATTCACTTCACAAATCTCTCCAGCTGGGATCAGCTCTCCTTATTTAACAAAATGTTCTTGGCATGGAGGCTGAGCTAGATGGATAGACTAGCTAGATGGATGTATATTTTTGAGCTTGACTATACTTTAAAAAAATGTTTTTAATGTTTACTTATTTTTGAGAGACAGAGACAGAGCATGAGCAGGGGACAGGCAGAGAAAGAGGGAGACACAGAATCCGAAGCAGGCTCCAGGCTCTGAGCTGTCAGCACAGAGCCTGACATGGGGCTCGAACCCACAGACTGCGAGATCATGAGATCATGACCTGAGCCGAAGTTGGATGCTTAACCGACTGAGCCACTCAGGTGCCCCTGAGCTTGCCTATGTGTTTTGGTCTGCACATTAAGATCATGTCATAAGCAGCCTTGTCTCACATTGAAGACTGATCGTAAGTTAGAACAGTTTTCCAAGGATGGTAATGGCTGCTGTGGCAGCTGCAGCACAGACCTTCTTTTCCTGGCAGCGAGGACAGACTGGCTTGCCGTCTTGACCAGTGCCACCACATGGCTTGGGAAATTTCATGCTGCTACCCCAAATAGCCTCAGAGTGTGGGTTACGAATTGAACAGTGTTTGATTCCACAGAGGGGAGCATAAAAAATAAGCTCATAATGTGGTCATCTTTCAATAGGTTCAAGCAGTTCCAGCTCCAGAGAGACCACCTGAACCCAGAGCCACCGATGACCCCGCACATGTCCTGGTCGGTGATGGCAGCACAGCCATTCAGTGTCCCATGTCTGCTCCTGCTCTCCAGCCGGGCCTTCCTGACAAGGTGCGGGAAGGTGCCAGGGCCCCGCCACTGCACCTGCGCGCCGAGTCTGTCCCCGTGTACTCGTCCTGTGGCTTTACCGCACCGGTGCCCCCAACCAGGACGCTGGAGAGTAAAATGGCCGCTGCCATCCACTCCAATAGTGCAGATCCTGCCAGCAGCGCCAGCTATCACCCCTTTGTCACTGCTTCTTCAGCTCCTGTGGACGATGTTCTGCCTTTACCACTTCCTGTCCCACAACCTAAGCATGCTTCTCAGAAGACGACTTATTCCGCCTTCGCGAGGCCTGATGTCACCACTGAACCCTTTGGTCCAGAAAACTGTCTGCATTTCAGTATGATCCCAAACTGCCAGTACCGTCCCCAGAGCGTACCTCCACACCACAATAAGTTGGAGCAGCACCAGGTGTATGGTGCCAGATCAGAGCCACCAGCCTCCATGGGACCTCGTTACAACACATACGTGGCCCCAGGAAGAAACGCGTCTGGACATCACTCCAAGCCATGCGGCCGAGTTGAGTATGTATCTTCTTTGGGCTCCTCCGTTAGGAGTAGTTGTTACCCTGAAGATATTCCTCCGTACCCTACCATCCGGAGGGTACAGTCTCTCCATGCCCCTCCGTCTTCCATGATTCGCTCGGTTCCCATTTCACGGACGGAAGTTCCCCCAGACGATGAACCAGCCTACTGCCCAAGACCCCTGTACCAGTATAAGCCATATCAGTCCTCCCAGGCCCGCTCAGATTATCACGTCACTCAGCTTCAGCCTTACTTTGAGAATGGCCGGGTCCACTACCGGTATAGCCCGTACTCCAGTTCTTCTAGCTCCTATTACAGTCCAGAAGGAGCCCTGTGTGATGTGGACGCCTACAGCACAGTACAGCTGAGGCCCCTTCACCGCCTACCCAATCGCGATTTTGCCTTCTACAATCCGAGGCTGCAAGGAAAGAACTTCTACAGTTACGCTGGTTTGCTCCCACGTCCCCGGGCCAACATGACCGGCTATTTCTCTGGTAATGACCATAATGTAGTCAACATGCCTCCAACTGCGGAGGTAAAGCACACTTACACCTCATGGGATCTTGAGGACATGGAAAAATACCGCATGCAGTCTATCCGGAGAGAGAGCCGCGCTCGGCAGAAGGTGAAAGGGCCTGTCATGTCCCAGTATGATAACATGACCCCGGCCGTGCAGGATGACCTGGGCGGGATCTATGTCATCCACCTGCGTAGTAAATCAGATCCTGGGAAAACTGGACTTCTCTCAGTGGCAGAGGGCAAGGAGGGGCGGCACGCAGCCAAGGCCGTCAGTCCCGAGGGAGAGGAGCGCTTCTACAGGAAGCATCCAGAGCCAGAGTTTGATAGAGCCCACCACCACGGAGGATATGGCAACGGACAGTCGGAGAAACCATCCCTCCCTCAGAAGCAGAGTAGCCTCAGGAACAGGAAGCTTCATGACATGGGTTGTAGTCTCCCTGAGCACAGGGCACATCAGGAAGCAAGCCATAGGCAGTTATGTGAATCAAAAAATGGGCCACCTTACCCCCAAGGGGCTGGCCAGTTAGATTATGGGCCCAAAGGGATTCCAGACACTTCTGAGCCAGTCAGCTACCATAACTCTGGAGGGACATACATGACATCGGGGCAGGAGTCTCTGAGACTGAACCACAAAGAGGTGAGGCTCTCCAAAGAGCTAGAGAGGCCTCGGGCTAGGCAGCCTCCCGCCCCAGAGAAACACTCCAGAGACTGCTACAAAGAGGAGGAACACCTGGGCCAGTCAGTAGTCCCACCCCCGAAACCGGAGCGGAGTCATAGCCTGAAGCTCCACCATACTCAGCACGCGGAGAGGGACCCCACTGTGCTGTACCAATACCAAACACACGGCAAGCGCCAGGGTGGTATGACTGTTGTGTCCCAGTATGACAACCTGGAGGGTTACCACTCCCCACCCCAGCACCAGCGAGGAGGCTTTGCAGGAGGAGCGATGGGGACCTATGTGCCCTCTGGCTTCCCCCACCCACAAAACAGGACATATGCTACCGCTCTGGGTCAGGGGGCCTTCCTGCCCACAGAGTTGTCCTTGCAGCACCCCGAAACACAGATCCATGCAGAATGAGCCCCGGAGCAATAGAGTTGAAGCAGCCTCTGCTGGACAGTGGACTGTTCTATTTTTTTCAGTAACCAAAAAGATTAAAAAAAAAAAAAAGCTACAATTCCCCCCTACCACATTAAAAACAACAACAAAAAAGAAAAATTACCATTTTTCCCCCTCCCTGCTTCATCACCACCTCTTCCATCTATAGACTGATTTTTGTCATTAAAAGAAATCTGAATGATTGTAAAGCACTGTGTTGAAAACCTAGTGAAGAAATTTGTCACAGACCATACTTGCCATATGGGGCTAATTTTGTAAGAGCCTGAGGACTGCCTTTCACCGAATTTGAATTTAACTTTGTCCTTCTTAGTGTTTGCTATATAGCGCAGAGCAGTTTCTGTCTATTTCCTGGTAGGCTTTTGCATTTTCTGTGGCATTCCTCCGTACTTTTTCAGTAGCCATGCAGGTGCCCAGACTGACACTCAGTTGCCCTCACTTCCTTCTCCCTGACTTGGAAGGGTCTGGTGTGTTAAATTCGAACAGAGAAAAACTTCTCCCCGATCCTTCAGATGATTCTGTCAGACAATTAGCACATTATAATTACAAAAAACAATAAAGGAATTAAGACTTGAAGCATTTAAGAAAGAGTCATCATAAAATGTCAGGCCATTTAGACCCAAGCTGAACCATGTCCTTTTCATCCTTCTCAGAGTTGTTCCGTGCAGTTCGGCGAGCAGGCTGATGTCCACTGCAGAAGGGATTCTAAAGTGAGAAGAAGCTTCGTAGGCAGAACTCAGTGAACTTTGTTAGCACCACAGAACCCCATCAGTGCTTCTGATGTGTTGCCTGCCTTCAGTAATTTTTTCTCTCTCAATAATATTTGATAAATTGTAATCCTAGTAAAACATCTCACACCATTTGTTCTCCAAAGCCACTCCCCCCCCCCACCGCCCCCCGCCATTGGGAGAAAAAAAAACAAACCCAGCGTGACTTGACTGGTGGATAAATACACATCGTTTATCATGATTACAAATTTACATGTTAATTTCTGTTTCTAAACCAGAGTACAGGTTTCTTGGGAACTCTTAAAGTAGCTATGAATTACCTGTTAGTAAACTGCAAACCCCTGCAATAATTACACTTAGTGCACAGCCCCCTTGCACCAGAATTCTGGGCAGTTCACTGTTTACATCCTAAGGATTCACGTGCTGTTTGTTCACACTGTACTTGTGCAACCACAGTCGTCCTTAATTACCATTTACACCAGCATCGCAGGAATAGCTCTTACAGCTCTGCGGGCATGTTAAACATGTTGAGTACCCAGGACTTTCTTCTGAAAGTCACGTTCCCGGTTAGAGCAGGAGCAGACCACTGTCTGGCCGGCCACTCCACTCCATCTTCCCAACACCCCCTGCCCCCCCGAGCACATACGCCAGACTGACAAGGCAGTCCTATACTTAACAAACGAGTTTCGATTGTCGTGGCATTCCATAACTCTCAGTAATACTTGAGTTTTGTCCATGCACATGTTTGAAAAGCTCAGTTTGTAGAAGACACTAGGAGAATTTCATTCCATTTACTGGATGATTGCTGCTCTGGCTTTTTAAAACTTGGAATTAACTTTTATTTAGAGCAAAGGAAGAAATCTTTTACGAGGCTAAATACATGCTGCTATTATTGCTGTGAAATTGTATAAAGATTAGGATTCCTGCCAGTTCTTTTTTTTATTTAAAAGAAAATCATGTGATTGCATTTTAAGGGTTTATATTTAGAAAAAAATAAAGTTTTAAGAACACATTTATTTATATGTGGAGATACTCTATAAGGTTTTCTTTTGTTTCCCCAGAATTGATGAGAGGAATTCAGTCAATAAAGATCATGGTAGCAATCCTGAAATGCTGACCTGTGAAAGGTCTGTGGAAACGGAGGTCTCTAGATTAAACATGTAGACACAATGGGAATATAGTCACAGTGTTAGGAAACCTGATAGGATACTTTCTTCTAGCACACAAACATGTCAGGTGCTACATACAGAATTTTGATCTTTGGTGAGTATGCAGCATTAACGTTTTTTTTTTTTTAACCTTAACCATCTTTTTGTCAAGTAGGCAATGCATTATCCCTCTGAGGTCACACATGCCCTGTAAGTTCTCACCAGCAGCACGGAGCGTTAGAAAGGAGCCGGTATGACGAGGTACAGATGGTGTTAGTAACGGAGAGCCCAGAAGGAGGTGGCTGAAGGAGTCCTGTCCAGTCTTAATATTTGTGGATCTGTTGTCACACACATTGTTTACTCCTGAACCTAAATCTATTTTATGAATACTAAGGTTAATTCCTCAAAGCAATTACTTAATTAATGTCCTATGGGCTTAGAAATATCAGGTGAATATTTTGAATACAGAAGAATGACCCAAATTACTGGTATAATCGTGAAACACAAACTTTAGGTAAAATCTAGAGTTGTGTCACTTGATGTAGATACAGCCTTAACTTCAGAGTCAGCTCTTTGAAGGACTTTGCCTGTATCTTTCCCTTTCTGGTCTTGTAGGGTAGAAAGTGCACGGCAAATCACTGTGAGCCAGGTTACCTCAGCATAGTTCACCTTGTGTGCGACTTCACAAGCAGTAATTAAATGTTCGAGCTTTGATACGGAACATTGTGATCAAGGAAATGGAGCTGCCCTTGTGCATCAGACCCATAATTGAATTCGATTGGTATTTTCTTCGCCATGTCTCCAGATTGTATCTTTTTGGCAAAATTCCAATGTCCCAGTTTGGTTTGACTGAAATGAATACGCCCTAGACGTCTGGCCAGAGACTTTGCTGACCGCCCCAGAGGTGCCATTTTCTTATTAATTTCATCCAAGTCTTACTGCTTATTGTATTCAGTTTCCTTTAAAACATGCAAGTTTCCGGGATGGTCCCACGGATAGGGCCTGCACACTTTTATAATGGCAGAGCATTTTTTTTTTTTTTTAAGTTAGAGTCAGGTTGAAAAATTCTAGGACTATGTAAAGAAGAGGGACCATTAATATGAGTGGAGATAGAAGACTGGGTGACCACATGGAAACAGCAATAGACACATATGGCATAAATTTGGAATGTGCCCTTTGAGTTAAAAACGGAGCCTGCAAAGTCCAAATACCCGTTCCCAGCCCCGTTTGTCAGTCATCCATTCATTATGTTGGCCGAGTATCGTCTGAGCAGTGTGTGTAAGGAAATAATAAGGAAAGCAGAAGTATGTCAGAAAGTTACTTTCCAAATGGTTAGAGGCATGTGATTTTCAGTACTGTGTGTTACGGAAATGTCAGGAATGGTATACTTTAATGTTGGTGTGCACAGAGGGTCTTTTTTCCTTTTCTGATTAGTACTGTTAGCGTTCAAAGACTAAAAATGGTTGTTTCACAGTTTAGATTCTAAGGTAGCAAAACCTGATTTTTTCAGCCATGACCTGCATGAGAGAAGCATCCTAGGAAGTCTTAGATCATACTTTTGAGTTCTTAACTTTAATTTATATAGTGTTTTTTTTTTTATGTTTTAATATTTTTGTGAACTGGTGTAAATTGTTAATGCATATAAGCTTGTGTATTTTTGTAAATAGTTTTGTGATTTATTTCTCGACCCATATGTAAATATTTAGAGTCTCATTTCTTCAAAACTTATTTGAAGCTGAGTTGTGGGTTTGGGGTTTTGTTTGTTTCTTTGTTTTGGTTGGGGGAGGGGGGAGAGAAGAGATTTTGTACTCCGATAATCCAGATGGAGATATCTTGTGGTTGAAAGCAAATGTCCCACTGAAAGCAATTCAAATATCAACAAAATTATTTCAGGTTAAAACAGACTTCTTTGTGTATGTGTTTCCTTTTCAACCTAATATGGCTATAACAGAATGGGGTAATTGGGGATATTCAACAACATTCAAATCTGAGTGTATGACACATTATGATACCAAATGGAATATATTTGAGGGAAGAGATTTAACATCTCCTGTTTTTATATCTACTTGCCACAGTGTGCCGCCTGGCCAGGTTTTTCCCAGGTCAAGCAGTCACTTAGAAAGACAGAGACTTGTTGCACTGTGCTGGAAGGTGTAGACAGACTTGCCTTGCCCCATCTAGGGCTGCCCCAAGGAGCCCACACCGTCTGCTGTGACCTGACTCCCAAGCTGCCAGTTTCAAGGAAACTGAATTGGCTTCTGAGCTCAGGAGCCCTCCACAAGGGGATTTGAAATCACCACCACATTTCCAAAGATTCCCTCAAAGCATCTTGGACATCCTGTTGACTTTTCAGAGAGAAATGATCAGAAAGGAGTCAGCTCCTACACTCTGTGGCAAGCTGGTTTGTGGCAAACCCAGATGAAGAAAGTACTCGACTGAGGCAGGTATTGAACTTAGCCTGGCTGCCTGACCGGGGGTCGAGAGCAGATGCCTGTGCCAGAATTCTTCTCAAAAATATTTCCCTATCAACCGGTATTTGTTGAAAAACACGATATTCAGCTTTTGAAAGCTTAGTTTTCCTTTTGGGAGTCATAAATTACAAATCTTTATCCTAAATTATTAGGGCCTCTCCCTCTTTGCCTGCAGTAGAAAAAGTTGCCTGTTTAGTACCAATGGCCCCAGTGAGCCAGCCGTTTTCTGTATACCTGCCTACCGCACTACATGCTGTCAGCAAACGTACAACATCTGCTCTAGGTAAGTGTTCCAGACCTGAACACGTGTTCCCATGGAAATGGCTCTGATGGGATTAAAGAAAAGACCGGTATGGCATTCCCTGTGGGTCTTCTTAATTTTCTGGGATTCTCATTTCTTTACCAATAATTTCATCTCCAAATTTCCTTCACACGGATGAAAATCTAGTGCTTCTTAAAATGTGTGTTTATCATTGAAGAATCAGTGGCAGACACATTAGTGTGGTGTTTGAGACTTTAATTACTTGTGGTTCTACGGGAAAAGGCACATTTTAATGTAATACTGACCCCGACGCAGTGAAACCTTGGGCATCTGCAAGCACTGGAAGTAACACCTTTTAGCTGGTCATGTTTGTCACGCAGTTGAGAGTGTACATCTTAAAAACACAATCGTGATGCCTAATTTTTATTTATATTTGTTTAATGTCTATTTTTGAGAGAGAGAGAGAGAGAGAGAGGGCATGAGTGAGGGAGGAGCAGAGAGAGAGGGAGACACAGAATCCGAAGCAGGCTCCAGGCTCTGAGCTGTCAGTGCAGAGCCCGATGCGGGGCTCGAACTCATGACCTGAGCTGATGTCAAACACTCAACTGACTGAGCCACCCAGGCGCCTCAGCCACTTGTTCATGTTTTAAACTGGGCAAGTGATTCTTAAACTTACAATGTATATAAAGCATCTGGAAAGCCCGTTAAACATTCAATTTCTTGAGCCATCACCACATAGTCTAATTCAGTAGGTCCGGCCTGGACTCAGGAATCCACAATTTTAGCATCCACTACTTGTGATTCTGGTACAGGTGGTTAAGTAGTGATCTAGAGAGCATATTTAATAGCCTTCTTTGAAAAAATCACTTTCTACTTCATTTCGCTTCACCACTTTTTCTCATTTTTTCTCATTTCCTTTGGTCACCTATCACTTTAGTATTACTAGAACACAAATTTATCATTTTTTTTGGTCCCCAGTGTTTAAATACTAAGCCTAGATTAAATGATTTATAACCATGACACAGAGATATTAGGACCAATTGAGCTGACAACATAGAAGACAGTTCAACATTCTCTAAAACTGGTAAAAACAATACCGATCACTACAGCATTGATTCCAATTACATACATAGTTCTTGTAGGTGCGAGACATTTAGGCTGGTCAGGAAGTACAGTTGGTGCATATTTATTGTTCAGGCAGGCAATTGTTTCAAACACTGTATTCCTGGAAAACAAATAATGCTTGTTACTTGTGCTCTCCTTTCTCACCAAAGCTTTTACAAGCACAACTGACACACGATTAGCTTATTTGTTTTAGTTTTTTAGTTTTATGTATTTTTATCAATTGTGGGCAATAATATAAGAGCAATTTTTAACAGCTAATGACAACGAACACCGTGCTTGACTATACTACGGTGCCAGTCACTGTTGTAAGTGTTTTATACCCATCAGCTCATTTGTTCCTCAGGGCCTGTCAGTTTCTAGGTGAAACCATGACACGTGGTTGAACTCTTTGCCTGCTGTCAGACAGCTAGTGAGGGGTGAACCTACAGTTCAGACCCAGACACTCTCAGCATCAGTTTATGCTCTAATAAAGGCAGACTTTGAAGCCGTCTAGTTGAACCCTGACAGCTACTTACTAATTGTAAAGCCCTCACGGAACTACTAAGCCCTTCTAAAACTATTTCTGAAACTCTTGCTAAGCCCTGGCTTCCTCATCTCTGAAATGGGAATAGTGCTTACGGTTGCCGGGAGGACTGAATTAGATGATGGATGTCTCGAGAGGGGTTAGCAGGGGAGCAGACACCCAGCGGAAGTTATCCAGGATACTGACTGAATGGGGCAAGGAAGGCCCTGCCGCAGTTAAAGAAGAGAGGGTTCTATTATGCCTCTATCATTACGTTATTAAGAATTTAATCAGGTTTCATGTAGTTGACATTGTGCAGGAAGAGTCTTAGCAAGTAGATACATGAGACATAACTTAGTGGTTAATATGAAACTTCACAGCGAAGCTTGGAGCATGACACGGAAGTGGAGAAAGCCCTTGTTGTCTGAAAATATTTTGCATTTATTCAGCAGAACTCTTGATGTAGATAGTGCTGGTGATGACTGAATAATGTCTGCGTTCTGGAGCGGAGCTATGTTATCTCCATGCCATCCCATTAAATCTGATAATTATGCAGTTCAGGGAGATGGTCCTAGGAACAGCTGTGAGCTGTGCCTTCTCTGCCAACGGAGTTCCTTTCTGCAGTCTCTGCCTTGTTGTACTGCCCTACCTGCTGGTGGGCCCATCAATCCACACGGGGCACCAACAGAAGCGGTACTCTGGATTGCTGCTTCAGAAGAATAGTAGGGAGAAAACGGTGTGGCATGTTACAAGAACCTGCTGAACACAGGTGGCTTTGACTGTCCCTCCAGTTTTGAGTGGTAACACTTGGTAAGTTAACAAGGGCCTTCCCTTTATTCTTAAACACACGGTTTCCCTGGTTCAAAATCTATTAAAGCAAAATGCCTATCCAGAGAAGAGAAGAGAGTGACTGTACCGATTGTAACTAACAACTTATTAATCAATCATCAGGTACCAGGCTATTCTAGGTTTTTAAAAACATATTACTATAGCTCCATCTTCCTAACAATTACATCAAGTAGCATTATTTTATTGCCACTTTACCGATAATGAAACTGAGGCCCAGAAAGTTTAGGTGACGTGCTGGAGTTCATACGTCTGAGGTTAAGTGGGATTTGGATCCAAGCTCTCTGACTGGAGCCCCGTAGATTTTCTCACTCTTCTATGCTACCTGCCCAAAGAGGATCTTCAAAAATTATGAACACCCTGGGATGCCTGGGTGGCTCAGTCGGTTATGTGTCCAACTACAGCTCAGGTTGTGATCTTGTGGTTGGTGAGTTTGAGCCCCACACTGGACTCCGCTGTCAGCATGGAGCCCGTTTCAGATTCTCTGTGCCCCCCCTCCCACCCCTCCCCTTCTCGCACTCTTTCAAAAATAAATAAACATTTTGAAGAAGATTATGAACACCATAACACAGAAGTGGTGAAGACACCATGCTACGAATTTGCAGGGAAATCAAGCCCTCCAGGACAGAAGAGGATCATGCTGTAATAACATCACCAGAATCTCAATACCTTAACACAAAAACAGGTGTATGTCCTGCTCGAGCAAAATCTGCTGCAGGCCCAGATGATTCTCCTGGGTAACAGTCCTCTGTGTGGCCACTCAGCCACTGGGGGTGAGGCTGGCTTCCCCCGTGCTTTCCCTACATCATCTAAACATGTTCCGGAGAAACCGTGGCAGCGAAGAGAGCCCCAGAGGTTCCTGCACAAGTAGTTAGCATGTGGCCCAGAAATACTGCAGGTTGTTCCTGCTCAGAGCTCGTGAGCCAGAGCTAGTTTCAAGGCCCTGCCCCAACACAAGGAAGGGGGCAAGTTCAGGAGAGTCTGCCATGTACCTGGATGGAGAGCCCAACGGGGCAGTGGTGTGCATTAACAGTGTCTGCCACACCACCTGGCTCCCCTGTCGGATTCTTCCACTTGCATTAAGGACAGACAGCCATATCCTAGTATGGGAAATATTGCTCAAAGAATAACAGTCCTTTGGACACAAGAAATTGGGCAGTGTAGGGTTGGCAGGTCCCCTGGTGAGGCGTCACTATTGGGGGTCCCAAGATGGCAGCAAGAAATTGGCCCTGCAGCCACAGGTTTCTGATCATAGTGGGAAAAGCATCTGGAAGTAAAGAGATGCAGTGTCTCGCCCCAGTCCCAGAGGAACGGAGGAAGGCTTGCAAAGGGGAGCGTTGTGCTCTGCGGATGCCGTGTGAGAGTCAGATATGACCACCAGTTGTGTTTCCTCCACTACTCTCTCACTGGCTTCGCTGTCCCCCCTCCTCCTAACACAAACTCACCAGGTTCACTTCCACCTCAGACCGACATTGTTCCCCCAGCAACCCTCAGATCCCAGGTATTTATGTGACTTGTTCCTTCACTTTAAATCTTGCCCCGTTCATCACCACCTTGGAAAAGACTTCCCTTGACCACCCTACGTAATGCAGCATCCCCAATTAATCTCAGTCCACTTATTCTGCTTTCCCGTAGTACCTATGTGATAGCTGCACCTCCTCCAGACTGTGAACACCAAGAGCACGAGAACTTTGTCTTGTTCACTATTACGTCCTAGTGCTGGAAACAGTGCTACAGCCATATGTGCATCACTATTTGCTGAACAGATGTACTGATGGGTCTCTGTTTTCCACCGTAATATAACGGAAGGTGGGTGCTCAGAAACCCTTTGTTTGGGGACTGGAATAGAACAGGTTGTCTTTCCTCAACACCAAGAATGAACCCAACATCACTTGTTTGGTTGACTTTCATATGCTACACGCACGTTTGCACTACTGTTGTGGGCTGATGGCCCCAAAAGGAAAGCAAGGAGGTTTAGATGATCTCAAACTGCCAGGGTGACTAGACTCTAGAACAAGAACTAATCAGAAAATACGTTTAATGGAGGTCAGTTGTGAAAATCATTTGGAAAGTTTTGAAGGGAAGCTATGTGGAGGAGAAGAATGGAGATGTTCTGAGTGTCCAGGGGGGCTGTCTTCCCATACTCACATCTGCTGTAGTGTGCAGGCTCGAGAAGATGTAATGAACCCAGACAACCTTGGAAGAGAAGGGAAAATTGAGACTTGGGCAGTTTTCAACAAGCCTCTGTAGTAACCTATGTGCCAAGGGGTGGTAGAATCTAGGGAAAGATAGATAGTTAGTCCTTGAATGACCTCCTTCTCTAAGCTACATGAGTTTTAAAGGGAACAGCTAAAACATCTCATTATGTTTCCTAGATCCTAAAGGATAAAGTTACTGGGACTTAGAGGCCTCAGAATCCTCAAGAACTCTCTGAAAGTAGTTGCCATGGACTCTAGATTTCACTGTTGCTTGGCCCCTCCTGATATAGAAGCTACCCCTTCCCTTAGCCATCCTCTCAATGCCACTTGGCAAGTGTATGACACTGATTATGGTGGGAAGTGGTTCTCTTCCTACCAGAGCTTAAGATTATCAGGGTGTCAAAGGCTATCGTGACTTTTTTATTTTTATGGTTGTTTTCTTTAAAACAACAACAACAGCAACAAGAACAACAACAACAACCCAGGGGCACCCTGGTGACTCAGTCAGTTAAGCATCTGACTCCTGATCTCGGCTCAGGTCACACAGTTTGTGAGTTCGAGTCTGGGCATTGGGCTCTGCTCTGACATTGCAGAGCCTGGTTGGGATTCTGTCTCTCCCTCACTCTGCCCCTCCATGGTTGGAGGGGCTCTCTCTCTCTCTCTTCTCTCTCTAAATAAATAAATAAACTTAAAAAAAAAAGTCAAACCTAAAACATGTAGGTAAACCTTCCTTGGCATTAAGCAAAAGCACCCAATGTTGGACTCAAAATGTCATTGGCTACACTAATAACAAATGAGTATTCCAGGACAGGGTACTGACACCATCACTCTTCCACTTTAAGGTAACCTTGGCTTTCTGGGATGTTTCCACCTTACACAAATGGGCACCTTTTGTCCCCTATTTTAGACAATGTGACGTTTGTCCAAAGACCTCATTGTCCAGGAAGGTACCTGATCACCTGCCTTGGCTCCTCCTGAGGTCCTCGGGCTACGTGTTCAATGAACCTGCAACCCAACATTACAGCGAAAGAGGGGAGACTTACAAGCATAAGGGTCCACCTAAGTGTAGGCATACCTCTCAGAAGAAAAGGGTTTACACTTGTTGGATTGACCCTAGGTGGCAAAAGCAATCGGAAATGGATAACCATTGAGCAAGGATGTTGTAGGAGGGACAGAAACATTAGGCCAGTAATTGGAGCACCTTTGGAGCCCTTCCCAACCCTGAGGCTCTGTGGTATTTGTGCCACCTGGAGGTTGTTTGTGGGCTGCCCACTCTGCTGCCCAGTGAGTGCACTGGTCTCTCTACCTGGACTGCTCTTCTCCCCTCTCCCTCTGCTTGGCGTCTGCTCCCTCAAAGACTTCCAATAGCACCTCAATCCAACCTATCTGTTCTGGCCTATACAATCTGGTGTTCTGACTTTTCTGCCTCTCTCTCTCTCTCTCTCTCTCTCTCTCTCATTACAATTAGGCACTGGCCTCTTTTAAGGTTCCCGTAGCCAGCCCCTTCCTGCCCCAGGTTCCTTGTACATGCTCTTCTCTCTACCTAGAATGTTCTTCTAATGGAAGGCCACTTCTCTTTCACTGAGATCTCACGTCATCAGAGAGGCCTTCCTTAATGTCCCAATGTGAGGTAGCCACTTGATCACATCACCCTCTTAATTCTCTAAGTAGCACTTATCACTCAGAAATTATCTGTGGGGCACCTGGGTGGCTCATTCGGTTAAGTGTCCGACTCCGGCTCAGGTCATGATCTCACAGTTTGTGGGTCTGAGCCCCGTGACGGGCTCTGTGCCAATAGCTCAGAGCCTGGAGCCTGTTTCAGATTCTGTGTCTCCCTCTCTCTCTGCACCTCCCCCACTCACGCTCTGTCTCTCTCTCTCTCCCTCAAAAATAAATAAACATTAAAAAATTTTTTAAAAGAAATTATTTGTAATTAATGATTTATCTATTAATTATCTCATCACTAATTTGTTAGCTTCATGAGCACTTAGCACACAGTATATACGCAAATAAGTTTGTCGAATGAACAAATGAATGAATGACGTTTAAAAAGAAAGGGGTCATGCAAACAATTTCAGAAAACTTTGATATTTTGCCCAAGCTCAGCCCCACAGGAGCCCACTGTCTTTGGTAACCACAAGCAGTCTCTTTCGGTGCTGTTGAGTTTTGACACGCCTACTGCCCAGAAATTTAAGAGGCCACCAGATGGTGCCATTGGCACACTTTTGATTCACAAGTGTTGCCAGTTCTTGAAAGGGTCCCCAGTCCTACCAAAGTGATTCAATAGGCTGCTGCTTTCTTCCGCATCGCTTTCCGCCCCACTTTTACAAGAGCAGTGTAAGGACAGCGGCCAGCAGCAAATACCGGGAGCTGATTCGAGGACCTGCTTGTTTGGAGCCAGCAGTGAAAAAGAAGGATAAGATTTGAACTTGCCACACAAGACTTGGATAAAAATGTCATCTGTCCAAAGAACTCGAGTGGGAGTGTGCTTTCATGATGGATTCCATAATTTGTAAGGATGATCTTATGATTTTAAATTTTCAAATATTTTCAGGAAATGGCATAAACCACATAGAGCCTGGCTTCTCTGTGCTCATCTGCTAAATCCAGGCAAAGCTTCTGAATCTCAAGAGTTTCCAAACCTGGATGCACATAGGTGTTCCCTGCAGAGCTTTTTTAAAATACAGATTTCTATGGGGTGCCTGGGTGGCTCCGTCAGTTAAGTGTCAGACTTTGGCTCAGGTCATGATCTCACAGTTCGTGAGTTCAAGCCTCATGCCTGGCTCTGTGCTAACAGCTCAGGGCCTAGAGCCTGCTTCAGATTCTATGTCTTTCTCTCTGCCCCTCCGCTGCTCACACTCTCTGACTCTCTCTCTCTCTCTCTCTCTCTCTCTCAAAAATAAACATTAAAAATTTTTTTTTTAAATACAGATTTCTATGTGCCACTCAATTAGGTGTCTCTCTGATGGCCAGAGAACTTGTACTTTCACAAAGAACTCTCCAGAAGATTCAGTGTCATCTGTAATTTGGGAGCCCTTGTTCCTGAAGAGCAACCATCCCTCCAGTTCCCCTTCTAGAACCTACCAGTCCTGCCCATCACTCCTCTGCTTATCTGGGCTTAAACGGGCCCCAGGCCAGTGTCACCCAAGTTTTGTATCAGGATCTTCATTGTTAATGGGAGTCTCCCCAGCCCTCAGCCCCAAAAGATCGCATGATCCCAAGGTTGTCAAATAATAAATCAAATAGATTTGTTTGGGCTTTTTGCTGTAGAATTCCCTAGATCCACACCATACCGTTAATACATTAAAGCCTCTAAGAGGGGTATTAATGTCGGGTCACAGATACATTTTATTCACAGAACATTTCTTCAGGACGCAGGAAACATGGTCTAGTTGATTAGGATCTGGACTAGGTGTCAGGAATTTTTGGTTTTGGTCACAGCTTCTTGATGAATAACAACATGACTACTTTGTTTATGCCCACCTGATTCCACAGCACATATGAGGAAACTGGCCAGGGGACTTTGCTAAGTTATCCCATCGTTTGAAGCCTCCATTGCCTTATCTGTAAAATGGGCTAGTAACTGCTTCAGAAGTGTTGAGGGACAAAGTGATATGTGAGAAAATGCTCCTAAAAGAGTGAGGTATTGTGGAAGGGAGGGGTGGAGATGTGTCGAGGGGGATGTGAGAATTAGTCCAAAGCCTCCCTAGAGCTGCAGGTTTTCAAGCTAGCATATAAATTTGTAAATATTTACTATAACAGCTGTCCTCTGTAACAACTTTGCTGCAATGATTAGTTTTAAAGTGATTTAGTTTTAAATTTTTTTAATGTTTATTTATTTTTGAGACAGAGAGAGACAGAGCATGAACAGGGGAGGAGCAGAGAGAGAGGGAGACACAGAATCTGAAACAGGCTCCAGGCTCTGAGCTGTCAGCACAGAGCCCGACGCGGGGTTCGAACTCACGGACCGTGAGATTATGACCTGAGCCAAAGTCGGACGCTTAACCAACCAAGCCACCCAGGCGCCCCCAAAGTGATTTAGTTTTAAAATGCAAGTAAAATCAAAAGCCTTAGAATAACACATCAGTTCTCATTTACTTTCCACGTTCTACTGCCTTTTTCAACTCTTTTAGGTGTCTCTTCCTATGTACCGCCCAGTTTCTAAATAATGTGCTATTTCTTGATTTTTCAATTTTTAAAAAAATTTTTTTAAGTGAATAGTTTTGGTTTTTTTTCTTTTTCTTTTTTTCACATTTATTTATTTTTTAATTGTATTTTTAAAAATTTACATCCAAATTAGTTAGCATATAGTGCAACGATGATTTCAGGAGTAGATTCCTTAGTGCCCCTTACCCATTTAGCCCATCCCCCCTCCCACAATCCTCCCCATAACCCTCAGTTTGTTCTCCATATTTATGAGTCTCTTCTGTTTTGTCCCCCTCCTAGTTTTTATATTATTTTTGTTTCCCTTCCCTTATGTTCATCTGTTTTGTCTCTTAAAGTCCTCAGATGAGTGAAGTCATATGATTTTTGTCTTTCTCTTGACTAATGTCACTTAGCGTAATACCCTCCAGTTCCATCCACGTAGTTGCAAATGGCAAGATTTTATTCTTTTTGATTGCCAAGTAATACTCCATTGTATATATATACCACATCTTCTTATCCATTCATCCATCGATGGACATTTGGGATCTTTCCAATCTTTGGCTATTGTTGATAGTGCTGCTATAAACATGGGGGTGCATGTGTCCCTTCAAAACAGCACACCTGTATCCCTTGGATAAATACCTAGTAGTGCAGTTGCTGGGTCATAGGGTAGTTCTATTTTTAGTTTTCTGAGGAACCTCCATACTGTTTTCCAGAGTGGCTGCACCAGCTTGCATTCCCATTGATTTTTCAATTTTAAACGTCATGTATTAACTTCCCACTAAGGAGTATGAGGGTGATCTTCTTTGGCTGGTACCGTGCCTGGTTACTGCCCCACCCCTGCCCCAACAACACACATGTACACACTCCATCTACATTTTTAATTCTAGTTATGTACAGAGTCTTTTCACCAATAGCCAATATTTTCTATGTACTGATTAACCCACCCTCGGCCTCTGCTGTGGAACTGTAAATTTCCTCTCAGTTTGGGTCAACACATCAGATACTCTCAGTTGCTGTGTGTTCCTCTTTTTGGAGGTTGGGAATAAAGAGGTATCCCCCGGAGCCCTTCCTATTCCCATTCAAACCTAAAAGGTGTTTCTCTGGGCCTGCTTCACAGCTGTGACTGTTGTGGGAATACCCTTGACTTCTCTCTGTGGGGAATCCCTTCTTTCCCGAATCCCACCTTCCTGTCTTATTTGATTCCCTCTTTGTGATGGAGAAAGGTGCAAGGGAAATAATTTTTTGTAACTTTGCATGTATGAAAAAATATTTTTTCCCTACCATTACCCTTTTTGATGATTTGGATCAATATAGACTTCTAGACTGAAAATCAATTGCCCTTATATTTTGAATATCATCTTTTTTTTTTTTTTTTGTCTTTGGTAAGTCTAGCTGTTGAGAAGTCTGATGTCATTCTGTTTCTTGATCCTTATAGGTGAACTATTTTCCTCTTTGGAAGGTTTTAGGATCCCCTTTTTCCTGAATTTTAATGATGATGTAACTTGGTGTCTTTTTAAACTAATTCCGCTAGGCATTCAGTGGCCCTTTCAAATAGGAAATATATGGTCTTCAGTTCTGGGGATCTAAAATATTTTCTAGTTTCTTCTCTGCTATTTTCCAAACACCTGTGATTTGGATATTGGAACATCTGGATTGGTCTTCGATTTGATTTCTCTTATCTTTGTTCTCCTATTGTCCATCTGTGACATTTTGTCTTACTTTGTGGGACATTTACTCATTTAAAAATGAATCCTTACTAAAATTATAGGACACCTGGATGGCTCAGTCAGTTAAGTGTCCTACTTCAGCTCAAGTCATGATCTTGCAGTTTGTGAGTTCGAGCCCTGTGTCAGGCTCTGTGCTGACAGCTCAGAGCCTGGAGCCTGCTTCGGATTCTGTATCTCCCTCTCTCTCTGCCCCTCCCCCACTCATGCTCTGTCTGTCTCTCAAAAATAAATAAAAACATTTTAAAAAATTTAAAAAAATAATCCTTACATTGAATTTTTATACCTCCATATTTTTTCCCCTAAGAGTTCTTTCTTTTTTCTTTGTTCTCATTTATATCTTTTTGTTCTTATTAGTGGATCCAGGCAGGACCTAGCTCCCTGAAATTACTAAATGAGTTTTTATTATTTTTCTTCTGTCACCTCCATTTCTTTCCCCCTTAATTTTCTTTCATCTGTTTGGTTTTGTTTCTGTCCCTTATGTTAGAAACTTTCCTCACATTTCTGACAATGGGCGGTTACCAATGCAAATCTGAATGGAACCTGCGCAGGCACCTTGCACACACACGCTGATTGGAGGTTGTGTGAGGAGGCGGGGCTGGTTGGCTAGTGAAGCAATGCAATTGGAAGAATAATGCTCCCCGCCCAAAGATGTCTGTTTTCTATTCCCTGGAACTTGGGAATGTGTTAGGTTACATGGCAAAGAGGAATTAAAGGTTGCAAATCAGCAGATCTCAAGATAGATTCTCTGTGGCCCCAATGTAATCACAAGAACCGTTAAAGTGGAAGGTGGGGGCAGAAGAAGAGAGTCAGGGGCAAAGATGTGACAATGAAAGCCAGGTTGGAGGGATGTCATGTGACAAGGACTCCACTCCCCATTGCTGCTGTTTAAATTTTTTTAATGTTTATTTATTTGGGTGGGGGGCAGAGAGAGGGGGAAGACACAGAATCTGAAGCAGGCTCCAGGCTCTGAGCTGTCAGCACAGAGCCTGATGCGGGGCTTGAACTCACGAACTGTGAGATGATGACCTGAGCTGAAGTCTGATGCTTAACCAACTGAGCCACCCAGGTGTCCCAACCATTGCTGCTTTGATGATGGAGCCATGAGGAGCCATGAACCAAGGGATGCAGAAACCCTCTAAAAGCTGGAACCAGCAAGAAAATGGATTCTCCTCTAGAGCCTCCAGAAAGGAACCCGACCCCCTGCTTGACAACTTGATTTCAGTCCAGTGAGACCCATGTAGGACTTAACTTTAGAACTGCAAGATGATAACTATGTGTTTTTGAAGCCACTAAATTTTTGGTAATTTGTTATAGCAGCCATAGAAAACTGATATAAAGACCCACCCACTTGGGGCGCCTGGGTGGCACAGTCGGTTAAGCGTCCGACTTCAGCCAGGTCACGATCTCGCGGTCCGTGAGTTCGAGCCCCGCGTCAGGCTCTGGGCTGATGGCTCGGAGCCTGGAGCCTGTTTCCGATTCTGTGTCTCCCTCTCTCTCTGCCCCTCCCCCGTTCATGCTCTGTCTCTCTCTGTCCCAAAAATAAATAAAAAAACGTTGAAAAAAAAAAAGACCCACCCACTTAGTTGGGGTACCCACAGACATTACAGCTAAGGAAGCAGAGAGTTAAAGTTGCCAGGAAAATGTCTTCGAGACTTGCCATCAGGGGAGGAACAAGAGGTCTCTGGAGTTCAGCTCAATTTATGGCACCTACTATATCCATCTGGAGAATTCCACTGTCTTCTCAAGAGTACCAAGGGCATTCACTTGGACAGGAATTTGGGGTTTCCTAACCCAATCCTGAACACACCTGGCTCCTTTTTCCACTATTTTTTTTGTCATGATTTGCCTCAGGTCTCCCTTATCTCTGAAGGAAAAAGCAAGGACATTTTAGAATTGACCCGTGTGCAGTCTCCTTAACTATTCATACTAGTTTGGGTGGAGATGCGGTGGTCAAGCCCAGCTAGATCACAGCCAAGGGCCATGTTACATGGTTCATCTTTTCACTCTCTTCAAGATACCATTTGATGAGCAAAATCTTCATTCTACTGTAGTCCAATTTATCATTTTTTTCTACTTGGTGAATTTCATATCCTATTTAAAAAGTCATTCCCTACCATGAGGTCATGAATATAGAAGCGTTATTGTTTTACCTTCTTTTTCTTCTTTTAAAGTTTTTATATAAATTCCAGTTAGTGAACATAATGTTAGTTTTAGCTGAAGTATTAGTTTCATGTGTACAATTTAGTGATTCAGCACTTCCATACATCACCCAGTGCCCATCACAAGTGCCCTCCTTAGTCCCCATCACTTATTTCACCCATCTCCTCACCCACCTCCCCTCTGGTCACCATCAGTTTGTTCTCTACAATTAAGAGTCTGTGTTTTGGTTTGCCTCTTTCTCTCTCTTTTTCTTTTTCCTTTTGTTCATTTGTTTTGTTTCTTAAATTTCACATTTGAGTGAGATCATATGGTATGTGTCTTTCTCGGACTGACTTATGTCGCTTGGCATAATACATTCTAGCTCTATCCGTGTCATTGCAAATGGCAAGATTTCATTCTTTTTCTATGGCTGAGTAATGTTCCATTGTGTATATACACCACATCTTCTTTGTCTAGTCATCAGTTGGACATTTGGGCTCTTTCCATAATTTGGCTATTGATAGCTGTTGATAATGCTGCTATAAACATCGGGGAGCATGTATCCCTTTGAATTAGTATGCTTTGGATAAATACCTAGTTGTGTAATTGCTGGATTGTAGGGTGGTTCTATTTTTAACTTTTTGAGGAACTCCTGGCTGTTTTCCACAGTGGTTGCACCACTCTGCATTCCCACATTTGTTTTATCTTTTACACTTTGGTCTACAATCTACCTGGAATTGATTATTCCATGTAGTTTAAGATGAGATCAAGTTTAGTTATTTTTCCATGTGGATATCTAATTGACACCAATTACTGAGAAGTTTCCTTTTCCTAAAGTCAATCAATGCCCTATTTTTTATAAATCAAATGTTTAGATATTGGATTTACTCAAAACTTATCATTTTCATTGTTCTTCATTTCTTTCTGTATCTTTGAACTTCCATGTGGGATCTTTTTTCTGCCTGGATTAATTAATAAATTATCTTAATGAGTTAATTAATTAATTCTCTTAGTTTTTATTTCAAAATATTTTCATTTCACCTGCATTCTTAAAGGACATTTTCCTTGGATATAGGCTGGCTTTTATTTTCTTTTTATTAACTACTTAACTCTGTTGTTTTTTATGAAGAAATCCACTTTAAGTTCAATTGCTACTCCTGCAAAGGTAATCTGTTTTTTCACCCCTTCTGACAGCATTTAAGATCTGCATTTTGGGGCACGTGGGTGGCTCACTCAGTTAAGTAAGAGTTTGACTCTTGATTTCGGCTCAGGTCATGATCTCGAGGTTGTGAGATCTGTGCTGGGCGTAGAGCCTGCTTAAGATTCTCTCTCTCTCTCTCTCTCTCTCTCTCTCTCTCTTTCTCTCTCTCTCTCAAGCTCTCCCTCTGCCCCTCCCCCACCATGCTTGTGTAAGCTCTCTCTCTTTCAAAAAAAATCTGCATTTTGTCTTTATTTATTTTGTAAGTATTTCCACTATAGTGTGCTTAGGTGTGGACGTGATGTGTGTGTAGATAGAAACACACACATATACAAAAATATACATATAACACAAATATTTTTTAATGCATTTGGCTTATGGGTGTAGGACGTTTTAAATCTATGGCTTAATATTTTTCAGCATTTTTGTAAAGTTCTCAGCTGTTTTATTTCTAAATATTGTCTCTGCCTGATTTTCACTCAGCCCTCTTGACATGCCAAGTGTATGTATGTCAGACCTGTTTCTTACTCTCCTGTTTTCCATCATTTTGTCTCTCCATGCTTCATTCTGGACATTTTCACCAGTTCATAAATTCAATAATTACCTTTACAGATTAATTTAATCTATTTATTATTATTTTTTTTTAATTTTTTAAAAATGTCTTTATTTTTATTTTTGAGACAGAGAGAGACAGAGCATGAGCAGTGGAGGGGCGGACAGACAGGGAGACACAGAATCCAAAGCAGGCTCCAAGCTCCAAGCTGTCAGCACAGAGCCCGACGTGGGGCTTGAACTCATGGACTGTGAGATCATGACCTGAGCTGAAGTCAGACACTAACCGACTGAGCCACCCAGGCGACCCTATTATTTATTATTTTTTTAAAAGTTTACTTATTTATTTTGCGAGAGACAGAGAGATAGAGAGGGAGAGAGAGAATCCCAAGCAGGCTCCACACTGTCAGCCCAGAGCCCAACGCTGAACTCTAACTCATGAACTGTGAGATCCTGACCTGAGCCAAAATCAAGAGTTGGAGGCTCACCAACTGAGCCACCCAGGTGCCCCTAATTTAATCTACTATTAATCACATCCATTGAGTTTTAAAAACAGGCTTTTGTATTTTTCAGTTCTGGAATATTCTTTTTTAAAAAATAGTTCTCTTCTGCCAAAATTCTCCATATTGGTTTTGGTCATCTTAAACATACATGCATCAATATATTAAATTTTTTTTAATGTTTATTTCTTTTTGAGAGAGAGAGAGAGAGAGAGTGTGAGCAGGGGAGGGGCAGAGAGAGAGGGAGACACAAAAACCAAAGCAGGCTCCAGGCTCTGTCAGCACAGAGCTTGATGCGGGGCTTGAACTCACACGCCCTGAGATCATGACCTGAACTGAAGTCAGAGGCTTAACCGACTGAGGCACCCAGGTGCCCCACATGCATCAATATTTTAAAGTTCATGTGCAGTAACTCTTCTGTAATCTCTGGAAGTCTGTTTCTGTTGCCTACTTTTTCTTTTAGTTTCTTTTCTTCTTGTGTGCTTGTTATTTCTTATTGTGTGCTGAACATTAGTTTTGAAAAATTGTTTGCTGAAAGAATTTGAGGACTAGAATAACATATAGGACGTATGCTTGCTTCTGCTGTGCAGGTAGGATTGCCAGCACTTGGAGTTACCTAATCCGGTTCGACAGTGAGAGAGCTTCGAGCTGAATTGCAGCCTCCTTGAGAGCAATTTACAGCTGTTCAGTTTTAGGGTACAGCCTTTCTGTGACCCCAACCCAAAAGGAAGTGGGTTCATCAGGCCACCCCTGTACACCAGCTCGCTGCTATGTTAGTGAGCTCTGCACTCCTCTCCTGGCACACCACGCCCTACGAATGTGCCGCTCAGCCTTTCAGCCGGCTTCTCTAGGGTCAACACACACTCCCAGAGGAGGGATGGCCCAGCTACTGGGCTTACCTCTCTGGGCCTCTGGTCTGTCTTCTAGATCGTTCCCGTAATTCTTTATGACCTTGTTAGTTCACTATCAAGACATAACAATGCCTTCAAGAGAAGTTTTTAAAAGATTTTATATACTTTTAATATTTGTTCTCAGCAGGAAGTTGTTCTCTTTTTTTAATGCTTATTATTTTTGAGAAGGAGAGAGAGAGAGAGAGAGAGAGAGAGAGAACGTGAGCAGGCAGGGAAGGGGCAGAGAAAGAGGGAGACACAGGATCCAAAGCAGGCTCCAGGCTCTGAGCTGTTAGCACAGAGCCGGATGCGGGGCTCGAACTCACGGACAGCGAGATCATGACCTGAGCAGAAGTCGGATGCCCAACCCACTGAGCCACCCAGGTGCCCCGAGGAAGGTTGTTCTAAATTACTGCACTCCCATCACCGGGAGCAAGAAGTCCTCTTCAGCAGAGGGGCTCTGCCCACCATGTTACTCTTTAACATTTAATATCAGGCATTGTCCAGTAGCAGGAGTTGTATCTGAGAATAACTTTGGAGAGAGAGAGAAAGAGAGAGAGAGAGGGAGAAACATAATATGGTAGCATAAGAGTGCGGGCTAATTTTGGACCACAGTCAGCCTCCATTTGAAGCCCTTTGTTTCAGAGATTGGCTTGGCCAAGGTATTTTGTTCTTTTCTTTAATTAAAAAAAAAAAAAAAGCTCTTAATGCTTTAGAACCCATAGGATCCTTTCAAAACGAATCACGTCTGTATGTTTCTCTGGAAGTTATAAAACTGTATTTAAAATATCTCCTAAAAAAGAAATACATACCAAACCCTAAAACATATTTTAGATTTAGATTTCCCATCTCAGGAAATTTGGAAGATAACCAGAAAATATTTTTGTGATTCAAAGAAGCTCTTCTGAACTCCCCATCATTACCTGACTCATTCATTTAAAATGCATCATTGGACTTTCCCTGTTTTCCTATGCTAGGGCCCCAAACATTGGGAGTATGCACTTCTCAGCCTCAGAGAATGTATAATCTAGCTAAAACCAGACAGGTGAAAACCATCTAAAGTGATAAATATGCATAAGATCTTATAATGAAATGTACATATATTACAGAGCCTAATTCCAAGAATGAACATTTATGAATTATTCTGCTTCACTGATCATTTATCATAAACCCTCATGGCAGTTCATAGTTGTTGACTACTTTTGGCTTCCCCTGAGAAATTCAAAAATACCTGTGTAATCTAAAAAGCTTCATTTGTTAATAGCCCCTAAAACTTATACACTAAAAAGGAGTATAAAAGAATAGGCAAGGGGGCAGATGCAGGAGTTAGACTGCAGGGGTGTGAATTCTTTCGAGTTGGGTGACCTTGATGGGGTCATTTAACCTCCATCCCCCTCTGTTTACTCTTCTGTAAAATAAGGATGAGGGCACCTACTTTGTAACATGTTTGTGCAGAACAAAGGAGCTGAAATCAATCTTGTACTTAGAACAAGTTCTAGGGCCTGAGAAAATACTCAATGTATTTTTTTTTTTTTCTTCAGGTGCAATCATGGTTAAACATCTACTTGGGGGAATTGAAGAATAACTTAGAAAATACTTTGTGAATTATTAGGAACAACATCCACAATTAAGAGGGAAAAGGGAAAATCCATTTTGTTGCCAGCCAAGAAACATTTAAACAAATATCTTTCCTGTCCCGCTCAAATGTTTGTGGTACAAAAGCAGTTTTAACTCTGTCCTTCCAGAATATCTTTTTGATTTTTCTTATCCTCACACCTGAAAGAATTGGCTAGTGACTTTTCTTACTGGAGGCAATTTTACTGAAAGAATATTTACTTCCTCATTGTGCAGGGACCGGAGCCTCAGTAAAGACGGTTCGCTTATGTCCTCATTACCTACACTCTCATTGATAATATAGCTGTTCTCCTACCCAACTCAATCCTCTCTCCTCTTTGCCCCTAAATCAAACTTTTGACTTTGGCTATTGCATTACTATAATCTTGATTATCGAGTACATTTCTTAAAAGCCTGGGAGAGAAATAGCACTGTATTTACCAATTACTACCCACGAGAACATTCTGTCTTGTTAAAATTTAAATTGACCTGAAACAGTAAAAATATACTTTCTCTAATAAAAAGCCCCATTCATTGGACAACTTTTCTTCTTCATAGCCCTTTAATGTTTGTATTCTTCTTTTCTTTTTTTAAATAACATTTATTTATTTATTTTGAGAGAGAGAGCACGTATGCACGCACAAGTGGGAGAGGGGCAGAGAGAGAGGGAGAGAATCATCCCAAGCAGTTCTGTGCTGCCAGTGCAGAGCCCGATGCAAGGCTTGAACCCACAAACTGTGAGTCCATGCATGACCTGAGCTGAAATCAAAAGCCAGACACTCAACAGACTGAGCCACTCAGGTGCCCCTAATGTTGGTATTCTTAAGACCTAAGGGCTTTTTCTTTGCTCTCCCATTTCTTTTTGAAATCACATCCATGTTAAGGATTTCCTTCCCTACCACTTTGTATCTTTTGCACAGAATTTGTCCTCAGTTCTGAAGACCGATCCGACTTCCTCCTGAACAGCTGCCATCTGGATATCCCACAGACGCCTCAACCTCAATATGTCTAAAGCAACTAACAATAAAGTGCAACCAAAGTGACCAATATGATTATGCTATATCTCTGCTTAGGTTCTTGAATTAACCTCTCAGTCAATGGTGCCAGTATTTTCTAACTAAAGGGTGCATAAGCATTACCCAGGCATCTTGTAAATCTGTGGGGTCCTGGGCTACAAAAATTCTGATTCAGTAGATCTGGGAATGGAGCTCAAAAGTCAACATTGTTTTTCAAATGTTAATTTATTTATTTTGAGAGAGAGTGTGTGAGTGGAAGAGAGGGGCAGAGCGAGAAGGAGAGAGAGGATCCCAAGCTGGCCCCATGCTCAGCATGGAGCCCGATGTGGGGCTTGATCTCACAACTGTGAGATCATGACCTGAGCTGAAATCAAGAGTCGGACACTTAACTAACTGAGCCACCCAAGCACCCCAGGCATCAGCATTTTTAAGAAACGTGTCAAAGCTCTGACATGGGCAGCTGGATCCCATTCTGAGAAGGACTGCACTACAGGACAATTCGGCGCCCTGGGGATAGCACACATGCCCATGGTTTTCGGCATGTACTCACCTCTCTAACCTCATCTCTGTCTATTCCCCACTTCGTGCCCTAAAATCCAGCACGCAGGCCAAGGACCAGGAGCCTGGGAATGCCTGCATCTTGACCTGCCATTCACTCATGTTTACTTCGAAGATCTCCCTGAAGGAGGTCTACCCCCAGACTATAACAGAAGTGAGAAAAACGCCATCTTGTTAATAGCTCAGACTATGCCTGAGTTCATGGTCATCTTATAAAAACTGGAATGCTAAACATGGCTGAGCATAGGATAAAGAGAAGGAAGCAAGACACCGCCCTTGGACCAAGAGTGTCCACATCTACAAAGCCAGGCCTGAGTTCACTTGCCCAACTGATGATCAACAGCTGGTCTATGGCCAGGCAGGAGACCTGGGAGCAGGGAACAAGGGTCGGTGGAGTCCGTCTAAGAAGACAGAGGTAAAAGTGTGCTTATTTCATGGGAGGACAAAATTTAAGAGAGGTACCATGCATGGCTAACAATCTTTAAGCCACAGTAACTGCTCACTGTAAAATGACACTAATTTCTCTTCCCTTATTTTAGGGGAGGGGTCTTGGGAGGTAGACTGTTGGGTGGAGGCTGGAAGCCTGGGAAGACAGTGGACACTTGTTGCTCCTGGACTGCTGGAGGAAGGACAGAGTCAGAGCCACTCAAGGACAGAGCTCTACACCCCTTGCCATCACGGACTCTTTAGAATACTAGAAAGAAGGGGCGCCTGGGTGGCGCAGTCGGTTAAGCGTCCGACTTCAGCCAGGTCACGATCTCGCGGTCCGTGAGTTCGAGCCCCGCGTCAGGCTCTGGGCTGATGGCTCGGAGCCTGGAGCCTGTTTCCGATTCTGTGTCTCCCTCTCTCTGCCCCTCCCCCGTTCATGCTCTGTCTCTCTCTGTCCCAAAAATAAATTAAAAAAAAAACGTTGGAAAAAAAAAAATTAAAAAAAAAAAAAAAAAGAATACTAGAAAGAAAATATATTTGGGCAAAAATTATTCTTTGCAAAATTGTAACTTTTGATTCGGGAATGAGATAAGGAAACACAAATTACATCTCTTAGAGAATACAAATGAGTTTTCAAGAAGCAAATGGGAGTGTTTCTCAGTGTGAGATACCTTATCTGGCTTAATTAAGAGCCCCAGGAATCCTATTCAGGGAGCATTGATCACATCAGATTTCCTTTTCTCTAAAATAAAAATGCAGCCAGTGAAAATTTATCCAGTCCTGGGAATAAAGAGCTCTAGATTCTTCCAGAGAACTTGGAGGCATGAAAAAGAGGTGTATATTTGAAAGTTGGAAATGTGGAATAGGGGTAAAGATTCAAATTCTGCCTGTGGTAATGTCTTTAGTGCATAACGCTTCATTCAAAATCAGGCCTATCTCCCTTCCAGGTAGAAGCTGGACACTCACCAGTAACCATGAAGACCATTCAAGGCGACCCAAACTTCAGATGAACGCAAGGCAACCCATTCTCAGAGAACACTCTTTTCACCTTTAATTGTGCCATCTTCCCATGTTTCATTTTACCTGGGATGGGAGTTGTGGCTCTTGGCCAGGCCTGGTGATTGGGGTGAGACCAACCCCATGGTGGGTGCCAGAGGTGGGTATCAGCTCCCGAGGAAGGCCAGAGTTTAAGGCAGAGCATGAAAAGTTTGGAAATCCAACTGGCCAAGTAAATATGTTAAAGGCACATTCCAGAGGCTGATTGGAAACCTGCCTTGCCTAGTCTTCATGTGCCTTCATGAGACTTAAGTTTTTGGAGTGCCGTCTTGTCCCTCGAGCTAAGGAAGAAGACGGAGGAAGGCTAAAATCAGGTTTCTGGAGAAAGTCCAGAAACTTCCATTATACCCGTGAAGACCATGTGTGCATCAGGAAAACCTGGCCCAGATGGTCTGGAATGAACGAGGCTTCAGACCTCCTGCCAATGAACACGCTTTTCCCTGTTCACCCACCATTGCTCCCACCCCACAGTACTGTGACTGGGGGACCTGCGTGCCTAAGCCAGCCCCCACCACTGCCAGCTTGCCAACAACAGGCTTCAACTCGGCCATTTCGGTGAAGGGCCCACAGGCACCTCTAGGGAGAGTTCCAGAGCCTGTAATTCATTTCTGGAGACACTGAACCCTGGTCACCTACCCTGGTCACCCTGGCACATTTAGCACCCCCAGCCAGTGGGGGCAGTGTGCAGGAGGCTAGTTCCATGGTTCCCCCAAATTCTAGGAAGGAGAGGAGAGAAGAGAAGGGAACGGAGTAGCCCTGATGCTTTTTATTGTAACTATATTTCTGTATCAATAGATCTGTCCCTAGCCACCATTATTTCACTCTTACTTTGTGCTGTCTTATCAAATACTCACAACAATTAATGTGAGGAAGATATAATTACTACCATTTGCAGATGAGGCTCGGAGAAGTTAAGTTACTTTACCCCTCATCAATGGTTCTCGAACCTTTGCATATATGAGACTCCCCCGAAGGGATTGTGACCACACAGAATGCTGAGTTTCTGATTTAATGGATCTGGGATGGGGCTCAAGAATTTGCATTTCCAACCCGTTCTCAGGCGCTGCTGCTGCTGCTGCTGGTCCGGGGTCCACACTTTGAGACACAGAGGTGTCCACAGTCTCGTGGGGTCCCAGACAGTAAACAGCTACTGATCTGGGAGAAGTGCACGGCAGAGGGATGCGTGCAGGTCCACCTGAATCTGGAAGAGAGGCAGGCGGGGCTTCTGTTTCACACATCTTCTGGGGTGAGGCGGTCTGGTCATATTACAGAAACGGCCCCGCCTCCTCCTCTCCGCTCTACTTTTGGGGCAAAACTACTGGAGGTATACCAGTTGGGGTTCCATCAGAAGCAGAAACCTCACATGTTTTTACAGGGCAAGTTTAATTTAAAATAGTATTAAGTATTTCTAGGAGATTAAACACTCAGAGAATAAAATAACTCTCAAGGACACCCAAGGCTGCGGTAAATGATTCCCAGGGGGCCCGCTGGATGGGGAGGGGGCTGACTGGGCTGCTATGGGCCCCAGTGGGTCTACAGGTGGAGACTATGGTTGGAGAGCAAAGAAACTCAGATGGGGACGGGCCTGCTGTAAGCTTCCCGCTGGGTCACAAGTAGGCCAAGGCCAGTGGACAGGGAATCCTGGGCCAGGACCAGCAGACCCTCCTGGGGTGCCAGCGGGCCAGGAATCCAGGCTGGGACTGGCAACAACACGTGCTGGAGGGTAAGCACTACTGGGGGTTCAGCACACGTCCTCCAGGCAGCCACGGGGAAGCAGAAACAAAAGCACAGACCAGGGAGAGAGGCCCTTCCTCCTGCAGCGTCTCTTCCATACCCTCCACACAAGCTTAACGTCGTGCAGGATGGCAAAGGAGAAACGTTCACAGAGTCCAGTGTCATTATCAGGAAGTAAGGCATTGAAAGGTGCATTGAGAAGCAAGAAATTGATAACTACCCACCAGGGATCCACGAACTTAAACTACAGTGTGAATGACCTTTTGGAATCCAGAAGCACGGTGGCCCTGAGAGAGGCATTCGCCCACGTCGGTGGGTGGTTAGCGGAGTTGTCCTTGAAATACTTTCCATTCCGTCATGGAAATTGACTGGAGGAAAGACAGGAAAGGCAGTGCAGGCAGAAAGAATTGTTTTCCTGAAGGCACATAGGGGGAGAAGACCATGAACTTTCCCAAGGAGCCATTGAGTAGAGAGAAGGGCAGATATTGAGCTTTTCATCCTCCCAAGAGCAAATGCTAGTTAAGCAAAGAACTTCACTTCCCTGAACCAAAATGGATGTGAGGGAGCAGCTCCTTTTGTCACTTGCCCTCCTCCATCTCCCCTCCCTACAGACCCTCTGGCTTTCCACCCTACTTCCTGCCTTTCCTCCTAGGCTTGCCCCTCCTAGCCCTGCCCCAACCCCACCCTCTTAGTCCCGCCCCCCAACCCCACCCCTCCTAGCTCCACCTCTTCTAGCCCCACCCCTCCCAGCCCCACCTCTTCTAGCCCCACCCTCCTAGCGCTACCTCTTCTAGCCCCACCCCTCCCAGCTCCACCTCTTCTAGCCCCACCCACCTAGTTCCACCTCTTCTAGCCCCACCCTTCCTAGCTCCACCTCTTCTAGCCACGCCCCCTCCTGGCTCCACCTCCTTCCTTTTGAGAATCCTGTTCTTTCACATTTCTCCCCAGTAGTCTTTGGAGTCTCTAGGAGGAGATCAGGGGCTTCATAAGAGGTGATTCTTTCCACTACTTCCCTCCTCTCTTGCTGTAGTTCATTGTAGATGAATCTTCTGATGCTGCCAATGCCACACCCACCAGAGGCACCCCCACCTCGTCAAGTGCCCAACAAGGGCTGTGCCAAAGCTCCAGAGGCCTGCTGTGTAGGGCCCCAGTGCAAACACGCCGAAGGTGGCCGCCATTGTTGCCCGAGCAGGTGCTGGTGTCCACTGACATCCTGTCCAGGGCTGCTTCTGCCTGAGGCAGGGGCTGATATCTGCAGTAGAGACTGGGGACCCTAAGCAGCTTGCTCTCCCTGGCCCTGGGAGCAGGGTCACGTCTCCCTCCAACACCAGCTCAGGTTCTTAACCAAAATGTAGCCCTTGCACCCTGTTAAGCATGAGTTCCCTTCCAGAAGGCTCCGAGGTTCGTTATGGTAATAGACCAGGGATGGCAAATGGGTATCATTTCACTGCCCTCCAGATGTTTGAGGATTCTCTGGGCAGGTCCAGAACAGGGAAGGAGGAGCACCCTGATAAATTACACATGACAAATGGAGGTGGTGCCTCTGCAAATCTCCTGGGAAACCAGTGTGGCCCAATCCCACCGCTAGCACAGCAGGGACCCCTCCTTCTGAACTGTAATGTCACTTTTCAAACAGGAAATAGAAGAATAAAGCTTGTTTTGACACAAGAGCTATAATTTGTATGTGAGAGTAGGTGCTGGAAACACCACCTGTGCACCCAGCTCTCGGTAGGAACAGCCCAGTGTCTGAAAAGAAGCAGCTGCTTTTCCTCTGCACCGAGGCATGGTGTGTCCGAAAGGTTACCCTGGGTGTCTGACTCATTGTCCCTCTTGAAGCAGGATGGGTTGTGGCAGGACCCCTTAGGGAACTGGACAGTTCAGGATAGGAAAGTGAATCCTCTAAGTTGGGTCCAGATGCTGAAGAAGCACATCAGCGGGGAGGGGGGGGTGGTGGTGGTCCCTGAGCCAGGTCGTCTTGGCGGGCTGAAACCTGACAAAATGTCGGGAGGAGAACCAGACAAATCAAAATGAACGCTGGAGACTCTTGTTCTCGGTGGTCGGAAGCTAGGGATGGAGGCACCAGCTCAAAATCTGAGCTCCCCAGCTGCTATCCTGCAGATCATGGTGGGCCAGTCTGGGCCTTCTGTGTGGACCCAGGGAGTGGGGGTGGCTGCACCACCCTCGGCAGGGAGTGAGGCCCTGGCGGCAGGTGCCACTGGCCTGGCCCTCTTTGGAACGTGAATTTCTTATGGTTGCCGAGCTCCAGAAGTTCCAGGGTGTAGGGACTGTTGAGAGCTGCTGTACCTCCCCCCAAAACAGGAGGGAGAGGAACCCTCGAGGAAAGAGCTCAGTGCTAGCATCGAACACCTGCTCTCTCACATTTTCCTGACGTGTGGAATTGCATAAGCTCCTGGTGAGTTTGGTTATTCCTTGAGACAACTGGGGAAGAACTTCAGAAGACTGCAGGAAGGATTTTAAGAAATAATAGATGCATAGTACTTGCAGTGTTCGCCAAATTGGCTGAATTGACATATTTGACGGGAAACAGGGAGGGTTGAAGGTGATGACCTCTATGTTCTTTTGAACCCGAGGTGTCTGATTCTACTGGTTTCAGCTTCTGTGCTGGAAGCTGCTTTTGTCCAACCGGCTGGCCTTCCGTGGACTCTTCTCTCAGTCTGCGTGTGAAGCGCTGCTTGCTCCTGGGCGCCCTCTGGAGGTCAGGGGACGCAGGCACAAGCAGGGCCGGGAGCATTGCTGCGCTATTGGACTTCAAAGAGTGTATTCAGCCCTGGTGTTAGGGACAGGGGGACTGTCTTCAAGCAAATGATTTACATAGTTTGGACTGTGCATGCCCTTCCTTGTCACGTGGCTCCCCTAAGTTCGCCCGTGGCGCCTGTCGCTGCTGCTGCTGGGCCCCCCGTGGAGCTCCCGAAAGGAGACACATCAGCCGCTCCGCCTTGCGAGCACCTCACGCTGGTGCAGGGTGCCAGGGGCAGGGCTGGATGCCCCCGCGTGAGGAGCACTTTGAGGAAGCTACCTGACTGGTGACTTCTTCCAGCTCAGTGCCCAAGGACGTGACCTCACACAGGGCAGCAACAGCAGGGTCTGGTCTGCAGGAGGAGCGGCAGGAGGCCAGAAGGTAGGGGTAGAATGAGATCATGGTAGTTGTTTGCTGGGCTCCCTGCTTGTGGGCTTGGGTGGGCTGTGTCCCCTAGAGGCCATAGCTCCTGGCTGGTGGACTTCTCTCTCCATCTCGCTGTCTGCCCCAGCTCAGGTAATTTTCCTTCGCCCTGGCTCCTCAGTCCCAGAGACTGTGTCCTCCCTGTGGCTTCCCCTAAAACCAGCCCCAACCTTTGCTAATAGGTCTTACATTAAAATCCCTCGGTTGCCCTGTTTGGAGGTACCGTCTGTTTCCAGCTGGGACCAAGGCTAATAACTGGGTGAACCTTCTCCAGAATTCGCAGGGGCTTCTTGGGTCCTGTCCCTCTTTCAAGTATGGACTCTGAAGCCAGACTGTTGGCGTCAGAATCATGTCTTCACCCACACCCCCAGCTGTGACTCTGGGCACAAGATGCCACTTCCCCAAGCCTCACTTTCCCTGCATGTGAAATGGGCACAATAACGTTATGTCCTCGGTGGCTTGTTACAGGAGCTAAATGTGGGGGCATGTGCCAAATGCTGGCGAAGACCTGGCTCAATGAACCTGAACTACAGCTCTGCTTCGCCCCCCCTGCTTGCCTCTTCTGTACCCAGCTCCACCAAGGCCTTCACCTCCAGGAGGTGGGGTGGGGAGAAGGCCTCCATTTGGGCAGCTGGCACTTAGTCTCCGGGCAGATGTGCAGGGAGTTCAAAGTCAGGCAGGCAGCCCCCAGCTCAATGTCCGGGCCCTGGTGAATGAATGAACGTAGTCATTAACATGATTTTTTCCCTGGAGAATCCGTAGATCTTACAGCTAGACGCACCCCTCGGAGAAGCTCCGTGTCCCAC
Organism: Panthera pardus; assembly: GCF_024362965.1. Lineage (NCBI taxonomy): Eukaryota > Metazoa > Chordata > Mammalia > Carnivora > Felidae > Panthera > Panthera pardus. Next base: position 89,383,272 of record NW_026526677.1, read on the forward strand.
ACCTGACTGTTGTAGAAACAGAGGGCTTGTTGCCTTCCCCAGAGTCACATGACTGGTTGCTTTCGATGTCCCTCCTCCCACCCCTCCCCACCCGCCGGGGCTTTCTGTTTGAGTTTGTAAAAGCATCTCTAAGGTGTTGTGATTATAGCCCAGCCCGACTATTTCACTCTGAGTTGGTAGACCGCTCCTTTGGTGATGTCAGGAAAACTAGAATAGGAATAAATACATCCTGGCAATAATAATAATAATCTATTATTTCATAATTTATTGTAATTATTTGTTATATATAATATTATTTATTATATAATAATTTATTATAATTTATGTTATTATTATTATTATTATTCCAGTTCTGCTGCTGCTACCACTTTTGTTTTCTATCCTGCACTTTTTTTTTTTTTAATTCTCTTAAGCACTGGCCCTAATAACAAGCCGGTTTCCCGTTTTCCGCAGACAGCCTCTCTGCAGCCGTGAGCTCAGATGTGCTCCAGCTTCCGACAGTGGGTCCAGAAGGCAGGGCTTGGGCTGGCGGGACACCCAGAGCCCTGCGGGGACACCTCAGAAGGAGCAGGGCCCCAGATGCCCCTGCCGGCTGGACTAAAGCCCCGCGCGGCATGGGTCCTAATCAAACCAGAAGAGACTGTGACGACTTGTCCCCGCCAGCTTCTCAGGAGGCTCTGTTCTCATGGAAGTTGGTCTGTTCCTGAATCCCGTAGCTGAACTCCCAGCCTCGCTGTGACTCGAGGTTTGGGTGACCCGTTTCCAGCTCTGGGGACTAGAGAGGGCAGGCCCGATAAACAGCTCCGGGAAGGGCCGGCCCGCCTCTCAGTCCTGGGTGGCTGCAAGGTGCAAAGGTCTTTTCTTGAGAAGCCGCCTGGGCTTTTGGAAGGAAGAAGTTCATGGCTGGGCGCGGAGCAAGGAAGAGCTACCCGGGGGGGAAAGCTACGCAGCAGATGGACAGACGTGCAGGGGAGAGCTGCGATGGGGAGAGGGGCCCCAAGGAGAATGTGGGCCGGGGGGGTGCAGGTGGGGGGGCGGAAGGGCTCAGCATCTGTCCCAGAGCCCGGTCTCTGTCACAGCTCAGCTGGCGATCAGGTGGCCCGCAGAGCAGCAGTCCTTGACTCCAGGAGGCCTTTTCCCCAGGCAGGGGAGGACACAAGGCACTTGGAAGCTTTGCGGCTCCGAGCAGGGGAAGAGCACACCGGGCTTTCCCCTTATTCTTGTCTCCTGGGCGCCGGACTGCAGGGCTGGGGCCTTGGCGGCCAGGAGCCGGGCGCACCCCGGTCTGTCCCCCGGGGGCGTGGGGAGGGCACAGACCTCGCGGGGTGGGGGCTGGGCTGGTCAGGCTGCTGGAGGCCACGTGCTGTGGCAACGAGAAGGGGAGGCAGAGCCCCGTTATTTGCCATCTCTGTCTCCGCTCTCCTTTGCTCTGATGACCTTGAAGAACCTTTTGTTCCTCCTGTCCCAGTTCGGTTTCCATGGGAACCGGAGTGGCAGCCTCATCTCTCGGCAGAGGTGCTGTGCCCCCAGGATGCCAGGAACACCTAGGGGAGAGACTAGCAGAGAAGGATAAACCATCTCAGAAATTACCCTTCAGGGCACTTCCATATTTGGTTTTTATTATTTTTATTTTTCTATATAATTTATTGTCAGATTGGTTTCCATACAACACCCAGTGCTCATCCCAACAGGTGAAGGGTGCTTGCTTACATTCTGCTTCCACTTTCGCCTGGGTTGTAGGTGTTTAGTTTAGTTTGGGTTAAGTTAGCCCATGGAGGCTGCAGGGGAAGAGGCTCTCGGTTCCACTCCGTCTGGATCTTTGGTCCTCAGCAATGCCTTGTGCCTGGTTGGCGTGATAATTATTTACGGAGGGATTCGTGGGCGGGGTGGCTGCGAGCACATGAAGTAATGTGATGTCCTCTCAATAAATCGAGATAACAACATAGGGCTCCTTGAGTCCTGGCCTCTCCCCAGATTTGCCACCTGACAAAATGACTTCATGAGGGAGTCATGAACTGCTCTAGATGCATTTTATTTGAACTTCTCCAAAAAGCTAATGGTACACTTACAAGTGGTCGCCTACAGCCAAGCTGATTGACAGCCATGGAACTTTCTGGAATGGGCTGGGGCCCGCTCAGCAGGACCCTGGACAAGAAGACAGATTTGGGGTAAGCAGTCTCCTGGTGAGAGCACAGACTCTGGAGCCAGGGTGCCTGGCTCAGATCCCAGCTCTGCCACTTACGGACGGAGCTGTGTGACCCTGACCAGGGAACTTTGCCTGTCTGAGTCTCAGTGTCCTCATCCATAAAATAGGATGATAACAGACTCTATCTCATAGACTTGCAGTAAGTATTGAATGAATGTACGAAAAGTGCCCAGAAAATACCTACCCATAATAAATTCTAGAAGTCTTATTATTACTATCCTTATCCTGTTTTGTTCATTCCAAGACACATCTCTGAAATCTGAAGATTTTTTTTCTGTCTTCTTGGTACATAACATATGGTGTGCCCAACAGTAGATTGTATTTTAGGTTAAGTTAAATTCATTATTGTTGTAATGATCTCCAGTCTCTAGCACAGTATCTGGTAAATAACAAGGACTCCATACACTTTAGGAAAAACCACATTCTCTGGACACTTAGCCCTCCCAGGTGTCTCTCCAGGCCTTCCCCTCCTGGAGTCAGAGTGCTTAAAGGTTTGCCAGTGTGATCATCAGTGTGGGTTCAATTATGATCAGAATAGAAGTTCCGTCATGCAGACCAGAACTGCAGATTCTAGATATGTGATCATCTCATTTCCTTCTCCTTAGCCATCAAGCCAGATGTGTTAGCTGGGTTTTCAGTGTTGCGTGGGTACGTTGCCTCGTTTTGCATTACGCTAACAATCAGAGGGAGTTTTGTGTCTTCACTGGTGAGAGTTCTCCAGAGAAACAGAGATGAGAGGATAAGTACTACATATATAAAAAGAATTGACTCCTATAATTATATGATTGGCAGTCCAAAACCTACAGAATAGGTTAGCAGGCTGGACACTCAAGAGGGAGCTAGTGTCGCAGTTCAAATCTGTAGACCGTTTGCTGCAGAATTCTTTCATGCTCAGGGGAGGTCAATCTTTTGTTCTAGGCAGGTGTTCAACTGACTAGGTGAGTCCCACCCACACTATGGCAGGCAATCTGCTTTACTCAAAGTCTACTAACTTAAATGTTCATCCCATTCAAAATACTGTCACAGAAACATCCAAAATAATGTTTGGCCAAATATCTGGGCATCTTGGCCCAACTAAGTTGTCACAAAAATTCACCATCATAGTGACTTATGGAGACTTATGGAGTGACTTACTACCTGGAGTAAAGGTGTTCCATTCTTGCCTTGGGGAGACCACCCCCACTCCACTGTGAATTTCTGATGGTCTGGGCTAGACCCTACAATTGTATCTTCTATCCTCCCAACAACCCTGCACATTAGGCAGGAATATCTTTATTTCTCAAATGAAGAAACAAAAATCAGAATTTAAATGATTTACTAGTAGCTATCTCTGGCCAACTAGTGGATGCATTACTCAAATCCAGCTTCATTTGTCATTAGCTCTTGCTTGTCAAGGATCCGAATAATCGTTGTTGTTATTGTTTTATTGTATTTGACTTAGGTGTAGTGTATTTCAGGCACTGTTTGAAGCACTTTACATATATTAACTTTTAAAAATTAACTCTCTATCCTAACCATCCCCCAGCCTTCTGAAGACAGATGTGATAAACAAGTCACTTGAAAGTGTGACCTGCCTGTGTCCACATTGCTGGGGCTGGCCCCCCACCCCAGGGCTCTGGGTGGTCCTGCCAGTCCTCTCCCCTGCTATTTTTACTGAGCAACTGATTAATTCCTGCTCGGGGTGGACATGCCCACTCTGTGGTGTTCACATCTCATCAGTTCTTAGCACCTTCTAATTGCTTCTGAGATTATCTCCTCTCTTAGTTTGACACGTCTGATGAGGACAGGGAGGACAGGAGGACAGGACACACAGGAACCAGGGATGCTGTCAACACCCCAGGCTCTCCTACATCCACCCTCTTACACTCTCATTTTGCACCTTTTGTTAATTGCCAGTAGCTCAGACCTGCCATCCTCGGGAGAAATGTGAACCTCGTTAGCAGGACATCTGTCTGTCTCTGAGCGTTCACTCAAGGGTTGAAGTCCTGTGAGCACAGGGCTGCTGGAAGGTCTCTGTCCTCACCCTGACTCCTGATAGAGATAACTTTGTAGTAAAAGCCCTTTTCTCTTTCACGTCAGGCCAGCGCTGGTGCTGAGGGAGGCGCATTAAAAGAAAGAAGATGTCACCTTGATTGACTAGATGGCACATCTAGAGGACACGGGTCATCATTTGGTGTGAGCAGTGAGTGCTACAAAGACTGCGCATTCGGGGGGGGGACAAGGAAAACGGAGGCTTGGTTTGGCTAAGAAGGAAAAAGGGGTGTTGACTTCATCCGGGTAATGAAGGATAAGTAGAACCTTAAAGTTATATATTTATTTTGAGAGGGACAGGGACAGTGCGAGTTGGGGAGGGGCAGAGAGAGAGGGAGAGAGAGAATCCCAAGCAGCCTCTGCGATGCCAGAGTAGAGCCCAATGTGGGATTTGAACTCATGAAACTGTGGGATCATGACCTGAGCCAAGCATCGGACGCTCAACCAACTGAGCCCCCCGGCGCCTGAGAATAAATAGGACTTTAAAAGAGCAAAGGGAAGGGAGAAGAAAGGCACTGGGGACAACAAGGGAGGGGCGGAACGTCCCACAGAGCGGGGGTTCTCCACTGTGGTCTTGTCAGCATGCTCCGGATCCCACTGCTCCCGTTTTCTTGGGGATCATTTGCTGATGCCCCCAGCCCTGTCGTGCACCTGCTGCTGTCTCTTCTCTGGGAGGCATTTCCTACCAGCATTTCACCATGCTAAGCCTCCAGCGTCCTCAAATGACAGTGCACAGTCGAAGCTCTAACAGAGTGTCCCTCCAGACACCCACCGCCCTGCTTCTCCACTTCCAAGCCAATAGTCCAGAAGGAGATGTGCCTAGGTCTTCTGCCTCACATGCCCCTCGGTCCCTCCAAGCTGGCCTCCCTCTGCACACACAGTCTCCCATGACAGCTCTTGCTAAGGGACACTGTGTCAGTCTTTACTATTGTCTGGTTCTTAGCAGCACGTGACCGTATTCACCACTCGCTTCTTGTTGAAGTGCCCTTGCCTTTGTCCCCAGGGGTCCCAGACAGGTACTACTCGTTTGCCCCCTTTCTGACTGTCCCATCCAGGCTTCTTTCCCACCCAGCACATCCCACTTGCACGTATCATGGGCCCTTCACGTGCAACACGTGAAAAAGAAAACTCATTCTTTTTCCGATCCTGATCATTCTCCACTAGCTTTGTCTTCGTCACTGGGATCACTGTACATCCAGTTGCCCAAGCCCGAAACAAGGGGTTCAGTCTTTATATCCCTTTACATACTCTGTCCACTTCCCTCATTCTTTTTCTATTACCAGGTCCTGTTCACTTTCCCTCTTGAAAGTCACCAGTGAATTTTGTGTGTCAACTCGACTGGCTCAGAGGACACGTTGTTTCTGGGTGTGAAGTTAGCATTTGAATCAGTGGACTTCATAAAGTAGGTTGCCTTCTCCAATGTGGGTGGGGGGCATCATCCAATCCATGGCTGGCCTGAATGGAACAAAACGCAGAAGAAGGAGGTATTTGCCCCTCTTTTTCCTACCTCACTGTTGAGCTGAACATCTCATCTCATTTCTTCCTGCTTTCAGACTGGGATTTATACCACTGGCTCCCCCTGTTTGCAAGTGTTTGGACTCAGACTAAATTAGACCACTGGCTTTCCTGGGTCTTTAGCATGCAGATGGCACACTGTGGGACCTCTCCATCTCCGTAGTTGGGTGAGACAAATCCTATACTAAATCTCTCTCTTTCTCTCTTTTATATATGTATAAAATACAACATATTATATATAATGTATACATGCATACACACACATTCACATATACATATATCTATATCTATCTTACAAGTTCTGTTTCTCTGGAGATCCCTGATTATTTATATCTATCTATCTATCATCTATCATTTATCTATCTCTCTATCATCTATCATCTATCTATCTATCTATCTATCATCTACCATTTATCTATCATCTATGTCTATTATCTATTATTTATCTGTCTACTATATCTATCTATCAATCATCTATCTACCATCATCTATTATCTATATATCTATTTACCATCATCTATCTATTATCTATCTATCTATCTATTTATCTATCTATTATCTATCTACTATCTATCTACCGTCTATCTACCATCATCTATCTATCTATCTATCTATCTATCACCTATCATATATCTATCATCTATATCTATCTATCATCTATCATCTACTACTTATCTATCATTTATATGTATCTATCTATCTATTATCTATTTACTATCTATGTATCTATCTATTATCTATTTACTATTTATCTATCTACCATCTATCTACCATCATCTATTATCTATATATCTATCTATTTACCATGATCTATTATCTATCTATCTATTATCTATATATCTATCTATCTATCTACCATCTATGTACCATCATCTATTATTTATATATCTATTTACCATCTATTTATTATCTATCTATTATCTATCTACTATCTATATCTCTACTATCTATCTACCATTTATCATCTATATCTATCTGCCATCTATCTACCATCATCTATTATCTATATATCTATCTATTTACCATCACCTATCTATCTATCATCTATCTATCATTATCTATCTATCTATTCTCTATTATCTATTATCTCTCTCTATCTATCTATCTATATATATCATCTATCATTTATCTATCACTCTATCTATCATCTACCATTTATCTATCATCTATATGTATCTATCTATTATCTATCTATTATCTTCTATCTATCTATCTACCATCATCTATTATCTATCTACTATCTATTTATCTACCATCTATCTACCATCATCTATCTATCTATTCTCTCTCTCTCTCTCTCTCTCTCTCTCTCTCTCTCTCTCTCGTATCTACCTACCATCTATCTACTTCTACTCTCCTAGCCCAAGCTGCCAGCATCCCTTCCCCGGACTAGTAACTCACTTCTAACCAGTTTCCCCGCATCTGTCCCTGACCTTCTTCCATCTTATTCTCCACATCGCAGCTAAATTGATCTTTTAGAAAATTGCAAATATCATTTTGCAGCTGCTCTATTTAAAACCTGCCAGTAGCCTCTTTTTGCTGCAGACCAGAGTCCTTCCCGTGGCCTGGGGGCCCGCCTGGACTGACTCCTGAAAACCCCACCAGGCACATGCCACGTCATCTTCTCCCCACCCCATTCACCCTTCACCCGTGGGCCCTGTCACTTCCTCCCACACTCCAAGCTCATGCCCTCTTCCTGGCTTTTTCCCAAGCCCTTCCCTATGTCTAGGACATTTTCCTGCTAAACCTTTACCTAGTTCTTGTTCTCTGGGGGGGCACTGTGTTCAGAGCAGATATCAAAATGCGAATTCGACATTAATTGTAGAATTAGTTTTCAGGTACCTCCCCCCTGCACCCCAGAACGAGGGTTTCTGTTCATCTGCTGCGCCTGTGGTGCCCTGGCATGTGCTGTGCCCACTGGGACCTCAGTAATCCCCCAAGCACCCCAACCTCCCTGCTGCTGGCTTCCCCCACGGAGCCACCAATCTGGCTGTCTCACTTTCTTTTTTTTTTTTTTTTTTAAATTTTTTTTTTCAACGTTTATTTTATTTTTGGGACAGAGAGAGACAGAGCATGAACGGGGGAGGGACAGAGAGAGAGGGAGACACAGAATCGGAAACAGGCTCCAGGCTCCGAGCCATCAGCCCAGAGCCCGACGCGGGGCTCGAACTCACGGACCGTGAGATCGTGACCTGGCTGAAGTCGGACGCTTAACCGCCTGCGCCACCCAGGTGCCCCATGGCTGTCTCACTTTCTTAAAGCCCTTCAGTGGCTCCAAGTGGCCCACAGCTCTGCTTGTCAATCTTTTCCACTTGAGTGAAGGAGGTCCAGGAGGTTACGCAAAGCAGCCAATGTCAAGCATGGCATTTTTCTGACATTTCACGTTGTCTTTTAAAAACTCATGTGAAGTCTGCATTCCAAGCTCTAATATCCATTTGCTAAAAATAGAAATCATGCTTCCCCACAAAATGCACACACACAAAACTGATGCTCCAAGCTCATAATGCCCGTGGGGCCCTCCTGTCATGACCACCATGTGCTTCTGGGAATGTAAATACCCGGGTTCGAGAAGTGCAAGTTTGGTGTTCTTCATAGAAGATGATGTTGGGGTCGCATGCCACCCCTTTGGCCTACCTTTCAGTTTCCCACAGGGGCAGTGGACAGTCCCCAATCCTGCTGACAGGTTCTCACCTCACGCACCTCAGAGCTTTTTCTCCGTGCAGTGAGAGCTTGCTCAGCCGGTGTTCAAGGCAGCTCAACCCTGAAATTTGAGGGATTTAAAAACTCCAGGGCAACCCTCAACTGAGGAGGGAAGAGTTGGTATGTAAATTCTCCAGCTTCCATTGGTGGGTCAATTGTGAGTCATTTGGGTCTTCCAGGAAGAATATGCTAAGACGTAGTTAGACATGTGATTAATAGAGAGTAAAAGACAAATGGCTTTTGAAGGCTGAGGCAGAGCCCGAAGTCACCCGCTGCTGGTGGCTGTCAGCCAATTGCATTCCTGTGGCTGGCTGTGTCACCAAGAGAAATCATTATCTACCTTTGCAGAGGAGGCTAACGGGCACTAGGTCACAGGGCAAGCTATGGATCCAGGGCTTGATTGGAGGGCACGATGAGCAACCAGAATGAGATTGGGTTTTTGTTAATGGCAGAAGTTAGGATATACTTGAGTTCTTGGCTTCCCCTGGGACAATGCCAATGGCCTAAAGGGGCCAGGTTGACTCCTATGGTTGACGAGAACCACAGGAGATGTTAGCACCAGAATGGACCTGCAATGGGCAACCAGAGGCCATCTGCACCAGGACCATATCAGAGCTCTGTGAGCCCAGCGTGGTCTTTCCCAATTCCTTATGCTCATATCAGTGGCCATAGTCAATTCAAAAGAGTCCAGGCCCCCAGTGCTGCAGCAGCCCTGTGTGCCATCTTCCCATCTCCCTTGCCCCAGAGGTGCACTGTGTTCCCAGAGCCAGGCCGCCATGTTGCTCCTGGCCACCCCCCGTTGGACCAGAGCTGAGTTTCCAGTTCTGCGGCTGCACCATATGCCCAGTTGATCTGTCCTTCTTGTCTGTGTAGTAGGGCAGGGTCCCCGTCTCTCAACCATGGTCAACAGATGGTGACAGCTGAGCAGGCAAAAAGATCAGAGCGACCTGGTGGAACCCTGGCCTCTCAATGACTTCTGACACGTGACCCCTGACTCCCTTTCTCTCATCTGTCCTCCTGTGCACAGGAGTCACCTGTTAGCCAAGACGAGCCTGCTGTCCAGCTATCTGTACATAGAGCACATGAAAAATGACTGGATTTTGCTCAAATACGTACTGTGAAACCTGGAGCGAGGACCTTGCACAGTGCGGGGCACAGAGTTGACCAGGTTCACAGAAGGTGCATCACAGAAGGTAAATCACTGCAGAATAAACGAATGAATGAGAGCCTGAGGTAAGCTATAGGAAGGAGGGGGAAGCACGCTGAGAGAGGCTGGAGGACCCTCTCCCTCAGGGAGAATGTCATGCTTGGAGGAATGGCTCCAAGAACAGGGCTGTCAAGGTGCAGGAGAAGATGTCTATTTAGCTTGGCCCAAGAGGTTCTTGGAAGTCCTGTAATTAGGTGGAAAACACTGGAAAGGTGAAGCAAAGAGGGGACAAGAAGGACTTGAGGGAAAGGTAGAACAGGCTGGGACATTTTCATCAGTGGCTGGCTGAAGGTGGGAGGTGGATCTGAGGGGAGAGGAGGGTGGAAAAAGAAAGTTTCTTTCTCTGCACATGGCCCCCGACCTAAAGGGAGAGGAGGCCATATTTACAGAGATGACACCTTGAATGGGGCCTTCCCATGAAATCCCATTTAATTTTATGACATTCCATGAGGTAGTTATCACTGTTCTACAGCAGAAAAAGAGACTCAGAGGTTGAACCTGGGTCTTTCTGACCGAGGGGCTCTTCTCTTTCCAAGGTGGTATGGATACTCCACGTTCAGGTGGAGTTACTTCTTGCACTAGCACTTTTTGCTCTTTACCTGTGTGGGGTAGATAATGGTGAAGATGATGGTGAAACTTCAATTGTGAGACATTAAAGTTTGCACATGGTTTTCAATTTATAACTCTTGTTGTAAATTAGTGGGTAAGGCCACGGTTATTATGACCAATTCAAAGGTCAGTAAAGAGATAGCCACTGTGGAAACAGTATGGAGTTTCCCCCCAAGAATTAAAAATGGGATTACTATATGATCCAGTAATTCCTCTACTGGGTATTTATTTACCCAAAGATGTGGAGATATGGAAGCAACCCAAGTGTCCATCCATAGATGAATGGATAAAGAAGGTGTGGGGAAAAAATATGTATATATAATGGAATATTACTCAGCCATAAAAAAGAATGATATCTTGCCATTTGTGACAACAAGGATGGGCCTATAGGGTGTAATACTAAGTGAAATAAGTCAGAGAAAGACAAATACCATGTGATTTCACTCATATGTGGAATTTAAGAAACAAAACAAACGAACAAACAAAGAATAAAAGAGCGAAACCCCCCCCAAAAGACTCTTAAATACAGAGAACAAACTGGTGGTTGCTAGAGAGGAGGTGGGTGAGGAAATGGGGTGAAACAGGTAAAGGGGATTCAGACCACACTTATCATGATGAGCGCTGAGTAATGTACAGAATTGTTGAATCACTTTAAAAAATAAAAAATAAAATTAAAAAAAGAGAATTGTTGAATCACTATCTTGTACACCTGAAACTAATATAACGCTCTATGGTAATTACACTTCAATTGAAAAAGAAGAAAAAAGAATATCATGACATCAAGTGCATAGGTGTTCCAGAAGAAGAGAGAGAGAAAAGGCCAGAAAACTTACTGGAACTAAAACCCAGAATTATGAATTAATGCTCAGTGCGGATCCTGGAGGGGTGTATCTTGTATATTTGTGATGTAAACGTGTGAGTGAAAACATTACCATATTTTGGATTTTTTTCATGAGTCTTGGCTGAAGGAGTCTGCTGTGGAAACTTGAAGCATAGCTTCCTAAAAATGAAACAGTTGGGCTGGATAAACACCCTGCAAATGAATGAAAGGCACTAACTCATGACACACGAAGACCCTCTTTAAGTGAGTAAAATGAATAGAGTGGAAACATCCGGGACATTTCGTTGGAATTGCAGCTGAGGTGGCTGCTTCTGGATTATCTTTCAGAAGAGTCTATCCCAGGCACAGATTCTATCGATTACATGGGGATGGGGTGACGTGAGGGGCAGTCATGGAGGCATCAACTCTATTAACTAGTGACAAAGTTCTCCTCCCTTGGGTAATTTCTTAAGTTTTCCTCCCTGGGACCTCACATTGACAGGAAGCCAGTGGCTTCATTCCATATACCTTTCTGCCCACCAGCTGTGTCATAGGAGCCGACTGCCTTTCCTCCAACGGATATGAAAATGCAAATCTGTAAGGAGAATATGGAAATTCACTCTTTTAAGCTAGCTACATGTCAGACATCCCAATAGAAACCAACAAGATGACATCAACTTTAAAGAATGCTTCAAAAGTGAACGTAAGGCGTTTAGATGGGCAGTGGAAGTCAAAAGACAGCGCGAAGCTACAAAGTCAAAAGAACTAATTAGGAGAGAGATTCAGAGCAATGTAGATCATGTGGCAAGTGAGGAGAGAAAAATAGGCCACATTCAGGAGGTAGAGGAGATGGTTATTGGAGGGAAACCCTCGAACCCTCTTGTTTGAGGATGGGCCCTCTTGTTTGGCCATCTTGGGGCTGGGGTGCTTGGAAGCGAGCCGGCTGGTGCAGGGGGACTTTGAAGGGTGTGCTCTGCTTGGGGCAGGTCAGTGAGTGCTGCCTCGAGCTGCCCAGTCCTGCTGTTTTCACCTCATGACTCTTCCACAGGCTCCTCGTTCGGCATCTCCTCGGGATCCCAGAGGCTCTAGGAGAAGTCGTTGTGCTTGTCTCTGGGAGGGTCTCCCGAACGTAGCACCCTGCAGAGTCCTGGAAGGCAGGGGGGCCTTTGTGATCCCCTTCGCAGGCCCCTCCTATCCAGCCTGCCTACCAAATGAAGAAGCAGTCCTGTCCCTGCTTCGCCCTCCATGCTTTCTTCAAGGACGATCTCATCTGCAGACTCACCTCCATCTTCCACTTGTCCGCTGATGACGCTCAAACTCAGAACTTTTCCTGTTCTCAGTCTCTGAGCCCCAGACTTCTATGTTCAAATGGTTACTGAGTGTCCTCGGACATACCTCACAGGCAACCATGCAAATGCAGAGATTTGGTGAAACCACACCAGTACCAGTCTCCTCTCTACCCCCACCACCAAAACTGGCCTCTGCTCCAGTGCATCGAGGCTCAGGGGATGACCCAGCTGTCTGTCTGCTTCTGCAAGCCAGAGGGCTGAATGTCCTCCGTGACACCCCCAGGATCCCATCATTCTGCTAATAACTCGTCTTGCATTTTCCCAAACCCGCCTACATCTCCTCAACTCCACTGCTACCTCCTTAGTCCAAGTTACCAACATTTCTCACCCAACTACCTTCCCCAAAGCATTCTCTGGCCCTTTCCAATCCATTCCCTACTCTTTATTTATTTATTTAGAGAGTGAGGAGAGGGGGTTGGAGAGAGAGAGAGAAAATCTTTTGTTTTCATTAATGCTTATTTATTTTTGAGAGAGACACAGAGCATGAGCAGTGGAGGAACAGAGAAAGAGGGGGACACAGAACCCCGAAACAGGCTCCAGGCTCTGCACTGTCGGCACAGAGCCTGACGCGGGGGCTCGAACTCACGAACCACGAGACCGGGACCCGAGCCGGAGTCGGACGTGCAACCGACGGAGCCACTCAAGCGTCCCATCCATTCTCTACTCTTAACCAAAGAGGTATTCTAAAAACTGCACATCTTTTGGTGGTGCCCCATTGCTCTTAAGCTAAGAGTCAAAATCTGTGCCACCGAAGTAGCCCTGGCACCCTGCTGTCCTCCAGCCCCCGCCTCCAGAACTTTCCCCCTCAGCCTGGCTATTTCTCTGTCGTCCAGAACATCATTCTCCCTCGCCCACAGTGCCCACACTGGGAGGGTTTTCTTCACCCCGTCTCCTGACTAAGCCCTCTCGTGCTTCAGACCTCAGCTCAAATGCCACGACTCCAGACCAGGTAAGATCTGTTGTTCTGTGCTTCGTAGATTTTTCATTGCCTCATGTAACTCTCATTGACACGGCTGGCCAAAGCCTAAGTTTGCACGATGTGTGAATTTACTTCATCAATGCTTGCCTCCCCACTGGAATCTAAGCTCCTTCAAGACAAGAGACATCTCTTTTGCCAGTTGCTGAAACTCCCATCCCAAGTCCAGTGCCAGGGCCACCGTGTCCCCACCCCCTGGCAAGGGCGCTCTGCTGAGGTTCGCTCAGTGGTGGGTCAGGGATTGGTGTATGGGAGGCCTGGAGTGCAGCTTCCGCAGAATCTCCCTCTGTGGACCAAGTTTCCAGTTGGAAAATGCTGCCTCCCCCTGGTCACCTGCATGGACAGGAGAGGGCCGTGGGGGACCTGCAGGGCCCTGTCAGGGTCAGGATGGGCAGAATTTTCCAAGTCCGTGATGAACAGCTGTGTTCCTTTTTTTTTTTTTAAGGTGTAGCATGAAAAAAATCCTGGAAACTGGAATAACTATTTGCTGGTTGACCCATTTTCCATAGATTAAGCCGAAGAGTTTGCAAATGAGTTGAAAGTGGAGGGTCTGAAGGTTTTGCCTGGAATTGTCATTGTCTTTTAATGGTGTATCTTAAACGTATAAATTGTTACTACTGATTTGATGGCAAATCATTGACTTTATAGACGAAACCTGCATTTTGAGTCTTTTCGTTCACTAATTTTTTAATGAAAACATCCTTGTATTTTTATCTGGTCCTCTGGTAACCAACAACATGGGCATTTGTCTGTGTCTATAACGCAGATTAAGATGGTTGGTCAATGAGACAAATCAGAGCCATCAGTTTGAAACCCTTGTCCAACTTGGCTGCGGGCTCCCAATGGGCAGGGGCCGTGTCTTATTCGATTCTCTTCCCCCAGCTCCTGGCAGGATGTTCAGAACACAGAAGGTTGCTCACTGAAATTTGCTGAATATGTGAGTGAGTGATTACAAGTTAAGCCTGGCCTAAAGGGATGGCCTAGAATGACTTCCGGAACAACCTAATTCCTCTCTAAAAATCCTTCCACTGAACCCTTCCACTTAAAAATGTTGTGAATTTTGTTTTTTGTTTTGTTTTGTTAACTGTTTATTTCTGAGAGAGAGAGAATGAGCTGGGGAGGTATGGCAGTGGGGGGGGGGTGGACAGAGGATCTGAAGCGGGCTCTGTGCTGACTGCAGAGAGTCCATGTGGGGCTCAAACCTATGAATTGTGGGATCGTGATCTGAGCCTAAGTTGGATGCTTCACCAACTGAGCCACCCAGGCTCCCCTTGTTTTGTTTTTAAAAGCGATCTTATTTTCATATACAGAGGGGGAAGAAAATGGTAAGTTGAACCTGGCTGGGGGCCAATATCCTTGGAAGAGTGTGTGCAGGGAACCTTTGGCTAGCAACAAGGCATCTTGCAGTGGAAGGTGGAGTGGGCGGGGGAGGCGGGGTGGGAGCAAAAGAGTCAAAGGGTCCATGATTGAAGGTGGGAAGAGAGGTCATAAAGGGGCAAGGGGGTTGGGAACAGCAGGAGCACTGGATTTCTTTGAGTGTCACACAAAGCAATACCAATTTTCAAGATGTTATACACATGTCATACACACGCATAGTGCCTTACAGAATGAAATTTCCTTTTTCTAAAGCGAAAACTTTAAAGCCTTTGAAAAGCGACCAGTTTTCTCTTCCAGATGCTGCCTGGCAGTGTTGCAATGAAAAGAGCCTGCCATCTACTTGAAGTGAATGTGCAATGAGCTGTCAAGGTCAGTGCTATACAGTAGGAAGGCTTTCTCGATATTCTTAAGTAGCCGGAACGCGGCTTGAAAACCAGCGTAGGTGGCAAATGCAGCAGGTGGACATGGGCGTGGCTTGTGGCATTAAGGGGCCCTGACCCGATCCGATCAGCATCTCACACGCAGGGGATGTGCAATAATATTTGGAATGAATTTGTTCGGAACGGCTCAGAAATAGCACAGAATTTACAACCTGGAAATGTTTATAAAGTGTTTCAAGTCAGCTGTGGCTTTTGAGTACAGCCAGACGGAGCAGCTCAGAAAGCGGCCCCTTGTGGCTGATAACCTGAGGCCCCGCTGGGGAACGAAAGCCCACACAACTGAGCCCACGCCATCTCGAAATAGAATCGCTTCCTGTCGGGTAGCCCCTCTGACAAAACCCTTTCTGCTCTTCTCCACTGTCCTTGGAATAAAGCCCACGCTCACAGCCCTGTCTCCCAGCCGGCAGGGTCTGACCTCTGCTTCACCCCCCCCTCCCCACCACGGTGCCGCAGCCTCCCTGGTCTTTGCCCTCAGATTCTTCCACTCCAGGACTCACGCACATGCTCTAACCTCTGTCCAGAATCAGACACTCCCACCACTTTGCCTGATGAATTCATTCCTCCTCATATGCAAGTCTCAGCTCCAGGACACCTCCTCGGAGGTGGGTCCCTGCATCCTTCCCCAGGTGCACCTGCGCTGTGCTTGACTTCAGTTTGCTCTTTCCTTACCGCAAGCTAAGTCTTTCTTTTGTTTGTGTCCCTTTCTGTCTCTCTTCTGCTCCCTGCCAGATGGTAAGTTCCCTGGGGTAGAGGATCAGGTCCGTCTTGACTGCTGCTGAATCCATGGTGCCTGTTCCTGCTCCTGACACACAGAAGGTGCTCCATAAATTTTTGTTGCGTGACAGGATGTGTAGGCAAATCAAAACGATGGAAAGTGAGAGACCCTTTGGACATTGTGCAGAGTCAGCCCCGTGTTTTCTGCAACGAGACGGCGGTCGAAATGGCTAACAGCACTCCACCGAGCCTGGAGGGAAGGGATGGTCAGGAGTAAGGTCCAGGCTCTCCTGCCAACGTGGCCCCACTGGGATTCTGGGACCCACAGAAAGAGGAACAGATCCTTCCCGCCCCACCCTCAGGATTTTCTCCTTGCATATGAAAAGACTGTGAGGGCCCTGAAGATGGGGTGTGTGCATTGGGCAGAATTCTAGTCTGAAGCTTAATCTGAAAAGGAAGGAGGGTGGGGGTGGCTTGGACACCCATGCTTCTACCCATCGGGGAGCAATCTGGGTCCCACTAACACCCTTCCTCTCTTTCCTGTCTCCATGTGCACACCCAGCGGACCTCTGTGAGGGGAACAGGTGGCGGGTGAATGCCTGAATGACCATGGCTGAGCGCTCCTGCGGGTTAGGGGACAAAGCAGTTGCCATGCAAGGGTTCAAATCCCCCAGGTCTGACTGCAGTGTCTCCCATGAACAGGTCTATTTAAGACGTGATTGGGAACGTGACAATGACATTCAGCGTGTATGTCACCTCCTTTCTTACTACCAGCGGCCTTATCCCGCTCCGCCCTAGATTTTTCCACCTACGCTATTGCCACTTGGTAAAGAGGGAAGCTCAAAGCACACGCTGGTGCTCCCAAATTCTCATTAATTCCTCCCTGTAATTTGGGGAGAAATCGAGGTTACTTTAGTAGCAGCTTCTGAGTAAAAGTAAGTAGCCTCTTAGAGAACAAACAACGTTCCTGTTTCCGAAACTCCTCCCTGAACACTTATTTGCCAGAGAGAAGTCAACATGCCTTATGGCTGGGATCTAACAGGGTCTAAAGGGATGGTCAGGGACACGTGTGGCACATGTTGGTCTTTTGCCTAGCACAAACCACGACTAGACCTTCTGGGCCAAAGTGGGTCTTCCTAGGGCAACATTCAGATTTTTGCTTTTTCCCTGCAATGGGTGTATGGTTCTCCTTCCCCAGATGGACATCTAGGCTTGGATGGCAAATTGCCCATTGAGGGGTCCAATTCCCCCCCGGACCTTGTGTCTCCCTTCTGATACTGAACAGTATGGGTAGTGCAATCCTCAGCTGGGAGGCATTCCTGCAGGCAAACAGGCAGCCATTCTCAGAGTGTCCTGACCTTTGCACATGGTTTTTATTTTCCCTCACCACCACGAAGGCAATGTCACCCTCCACATTGGCAGGTGCTTTGGCCCTGTGCTGATGTAGAGGCCCCACTCTTGCCTCGGCCTAGGTCACACGCACTGATCTTCTTATACCTTGCTATAGAGCGAATGTTTGTGTCCCTTCCAAAATTCACATGTTGAAATCCTAACCCCTGACGCCATCATGTTAGGAGGTGGGCCTTTGAAGGTGATTAGGCATCTATGAACTAGGACATGGGACCCTCGCGGGACACCCCAAATCTGGCAGAGCCTTGATCTTGGACCTTCTAGACTCCAGAATGGTAGAAATAAATGTTTGTTATTTAAGCCTCAGTCTTTATTATTTTTGGTATAGCAGCCTGGACAGACTAAGACGTAGCTGGTTAATCATGGGCCGGCCACTGAACCAGACATGGGAGAAGCTCCCACATATACCAGGACTGCATTGCCTTTCACAAGTGAACATATTGCTTCTTGTTCTCTTATTTTTCTTTTAATGTTTATTTATTTTTGAGAGAGAGAGAGAGAGAGCGAGCAGGGGAGGGGCAGAGAGAGAGGGAGACACAGAATCTGAAGCAGGTTCCAGGCTCTGAGGTGTCAGCACAGAGCCCGACGCTGGGCTCAAACTCACACTTCATGAGATCATGACCTGAGACGAAGTTGAACGCTTAACAGACCGAGCCACTCAGATGCCCCTAAAGCAGATATTATAAAAGATGCTCATTATTCAGGTAATGCAGAGTCTGAATATTTAACATTAAAGCAGGTGTGACGATTATTTGGGGAGAGGGAATAAATGATCTGAGAACCCACGCTGCTTAGGTTCCCTGCTCTGCACTTTGTCTACAGGCTCAGCCCTGACTCCTGGTCTGGCTCTCCTCAATCCAGTGCCCTCCCCACCTGTGCCCACATTCTCACCTCAATGCTGGGCTAGATACTGACGCTGCATTTTTAGACTGATGAGAACAAGAGGACAAGTTTGCTTAAACCGGCAGTCACTTTGAATGGGAAACCAGTGGCCGTCTATTTAAAATGGGAAAGAGTGCTCTGTAAGATCAAATCCACTTTATTGGATGAATTTTTAGCTGTGCAATGGTGTTCTCTTTAATAAGAAGATTGACAAATCTTACACAGGGGGAAAGAGATTTGACACAGCAGTTTAAGGAGATGTTGTTAGCAAAAAACAAGCCGAGCAGAATTAAGTGGCTTCTTCCAGAAAGCAATAATTCCCCGTCTAGTCTCTTTTCACAGCTCATTAATTCTCTAGGCATCAGAAAAAGGTGTCTCCCAATTATCCTGCCACAGGAGAACGATGCTGGTGGATGGAAGCGGACGGTCTACAGCACAGCACAGAAAAGTGGTGATCTGAAGACGTGGGATGCTCCTGTTGCCGTGGCCCCAGCTCAGGAGTCGCCCTGGAGGGGGGTGAGGCGCACCATGATGGCCTCTCTGTATTTGGGAGGGCTTGGCTTAGAGGCCCCTGCCTATCATTATCTGTGGCCTTGAGCAAACTAATTAACCTGTCAGTACCTCACTTGTCTCATTGGTAACAAGGGGTTACTAAGAGCTTCTCTACAGTGTTTGCAAATGAAGTGCGATCATCCAGGTGAAGTGCCTCATCCACTGGGCGCGTAGTAGGTGCTCAGTAAATGGTGTATGTGCAGAGATGCGTTCAGGGCATATTCTTAGAAGATAACAGGCAGATGGTTTTTGTGTGTGTTTTGTTTTGTTTTTGCTTTTGGCAATTTCAGTACAAAAATTTCAAGTTTCTGTGGCTCTCAACTCACATGAGACACATGGTTGAGGCAGGCTGGAAAGCAGGGCACAGGATAAATAAGGTGAAACTAGGTGCCCGGTTGTTATAGGTGGTGAGCAAGGAGGGCTCTTGCCAGGCAAGACAAGGGCTTCTTCTCCTCCAGCCAGGTCAACTGCTCAGGCCAGGATCTTAAGACAGCGGAAGGGAATGACAGGAAGTGGGCTTTGACTGCACAAGGGTGGCATCTGCAGGGAACGGTCACAGGCAACACCCATTCTACCTGGCCTGAGAACAGGGTCAATGGGCAATGCTGTCCACACCTATCAGGTGTCAGATTCATGGGGAGAGGAGAATTAGTGGGAACGTAGCTTCCTCTGAGTTCTCAGGGGCTCCTCCCTTATAAGGGGTGATTTCAGAAAGGAAGGTCATGGAAGCTAAGGCAAGAAGTTAGCTCCCAATGCCTCAGGGTCTGACCTGTGGGATACCGCTTTGGGATTTGGGAGGTGCTGAGGCCTATGGGAATTACCAGTGGGCGTGCCTGACTAACTGGCTTAACTCAGCTGTGTGGCCCTTCAGAAGTGATGGGCGGGCTCGGAGCCGTGTAGCTAAGGGCTGTGATCCACACATGGCTGGTGTGAAGGTGCAACGTTTATAAAGTGATCCACTGAAGGTCTGGCCCCCACCAGACTCGACATTTAGTAAGTGCACGCTTACACGAGAACTTCCAGAAAATGATTTGAAGAATGTTTCTTAGGTGTACCGAGTGGTCACGAAGAAGGATTTCCTTGAGATATGAAGGGCAGTCAGTCTTCCTGCAATTGAATCTTCATGAGAGAAGGCAGCGAATATGCACACTGGGATTGGTATCTGACTAATCGGGGAGCTTTGGAAGAGGACCACATTGATCTCATTGGCTTCTGCAGCCTCGACGGTTTCTGTAGTTGGCTGAGACATGATACGGCCCGGGTTCATGGAGGCCACGGCAGAGTTAGCCAGCTGGAGAGTGGCTCACTCGGCCCGGTGCGGGAGGTTTTAGAATTGGAGATGGAGGCAGGTGTGAAGCGGGCCCCTCCAGTCCAGCTGCAGCATTAGCTTCACCTGCAGTGCCCCCTTCTTAGCTGCCTCACCGAGGGCTCTAACACGCAGGCACTGATGGGTATTGACTAAGGCCAGGTTTAGGTCTGGCGAGGGGGGTTGAGGAAATAGCCCCGCTGTGCAAGCCCTGGACCTGACAGGCCTGGGGTGAGGCCTGGAGCCCACCCGAGAGTCAAGACATCCCATCTTAGTAACGGACTGCATGCCTTAGATTCCTGATAGCATGCAGTTCCCCGCTGGGGTGCTTCCCCTTTCCGTGGGGGCAGGATTCTAGTGTATTCCCCCATTCCCTCCAAGACCTGCCTCACCACAGAAAAATGCCTGGAACCTGGATTCGGCGCCATGCCCCTGGCAGGAAGACCCCCCACCCCCCACCCCTTGCCGGCCCTGTCCCTATGCCTGCTCTCAAGATGGAGTCCACATACCCAAGCACAAGAATCCCCTTCCTCTGAGTATGGCGGCCCCACAAGAGGCTGTTCCCCATCCAGGCTGCCTGCCTCCTCTTCTCACACCAGCCCAGCCTGAGGGGATGTGGGCCTGAGAGCCCAGAAGTTGTTCCCTTTGTTCCGCCTTAACTTTCTGCCTCACCATGGCGCTCCTCTCTCTTCCAGGGAAGGTGCCTCAGAGCGGGCAGAAATGTGCTTCCATTCTCAAAGGGCAGCTGAGGGCTGTGAAAATCATAATTCTGCAGCCAGGGAGCATTTGAAATCTCTCTCCAGGTCCAGGGCAGCCTCTCAGGAGCCTGTCTGCCTCGACACGTGTCAGCTGTGCTTCATGGACCTGACCATCTGCCCCGTCTGCCCGCCCTCTTCCTGTGCCACTAAACTGGAAAAGAAAACCTCCGGAAGTTGTCCTTTTGAAGACCCTTCTCTGCTCTTTTCTCTCTTCAGTTTCCCCGGCTCCCTGATTCTCCCACTGATTGCCCTCGCCCCACGTTTCCTTCCCTTCCCGTCTGCCCCCTGGGCCTCATTCCTGCTCTCTGGGCCCAGCCTACAGGAAGGAGGCCCAGGGGCTTCTCAGCTGGGCTGGAAGGTGAGGACTCCTGGGTTCCCCCTCTTTGTGCTTCACAACTGCCTCCCCTCAGGTAAGGGCGCTGAGTCTGAGGTAAGAGTGTCTTGGCAGTGCTTGGTGCTGATTCTCATTTTAAAATTTTAATTGCTTGCCTCTCTGGTTTTCCTCCCCCCTCCTGGTTTCAGTCCTGACTGGCTCATCTTGCACTGGAAACTCCACTCTCTCCCTGGATCTCACCACAGGCTGAGACCGTGAAAGAAAACTACAGCGAAGGTGATAGGTACTTTGTGATTCTTGGGCCAAAAGTGCGAGAAAAGAACCAGCCACTGGGTTCTGTCTTGGGTGGGAGCTCTGGGGCACAGTACGATGGGGAATGGCCAGGAAGTGGCCCGTGACAGCTGTACATGAGCTCGTGGGTGCGCTGGGTGGCCCAGGCCAGCTTCTGAGAGTTACTTCCAGGAGACCAGGTATCTGGGAGGCTACATGTGGCACGCAGAACACAGCAGAGGAAACACAGAGGAGGACAGACCATCAAGGACCTTGTCCTCCGTAGCTCTCAGAAGGTGGACACTGCTCTGGGAGTTGGAAGGAATCGCCTGCATGACGTGGATGGACCTTAACCCATGAGGTCTGTGAGCCTAGCCCAGGACCAGGGGTGTGAGCTTCCAGGGGGGCAGAATCTCCCCGCCCAGAATCCACAACAAGCCTCAGGGTGGTAGGGATGAGGGGGGAGGGGTGCTGGCCCTTGGAGGGGAGCTGCTGGGTGGTCTGTGAGATCCAAAGAGCGGGGTGATCCCGGCCAGCCGGCAGAGAGAAGTGTGTGTGAAGACAGAGGGCCCTCTGTAACTATCATTGTGGGGGAAACCCATCCTGCCGCCAGGGCTGGTAGAGGCCGGGGGGGAAGAGGCAGCATTGCCACAGGGGCCCAGGCCACAGGCCCCCTACTCAGGAAGGCCTGAGCTGGGAGATGCCGGGACTGGACATACTGTTCCTCCCCATGGAGCCTTGATGGCCCCGGGGCCCCCCAAACAGCGCAGTCACATCATTCCTCCTCCTCCCCCGGCTCTGTGGCAGGTGCTGTGCCCCTAGAGGCCAACGAGGGGAGGTCGTGGGGACAGAACCGTCCTCACACCGAACCCGTGTTCTCCCGGGACCCACCCAGGCCCTCGGGCCCGTCCTCTCCCTCCTGCTCGGCCTCTGTATCAAGCTCCGTTTCAGCACAGCCCCCCGGCAGGGGTGGGCTAGGGAGATACTGGAGGAGCCGGCCTTCCCGCCTCATTTCTGCCAGCTCCTTGGCACAGCAGCTGGGCGTGTTGGTCTCGTAGGTGTCGTGGAAGGTGTTGTAGTCCACCTCGTAGAAGCCCTTTTCCAAGGTGAGGACTGGTGTGAATCGGTGGCCCCAGAGCACCTCTGTATCCATGTAGGAGCTCCGTGCCTGGCAAGTCATACCTGGGGGGACAGAGGGCACAGGTGTGAGGACTAGCCACATCCATCCTCCATCGTCCAGCCAGCATTTGTGCACCTCTACTTGTGCTGAGCACGTTGGAGAAGTAAAGCTGAAGAAGGCACAGCCCTCGCCTTGGGGGAGCTCCCCGGGGGGGGGGGGGTGGGTAGAGGCAGAAAAGTAGAAGCCAACATGCAAGATTCTGGAGTAGGTTCCTAGAGACTGGGGCAGAAAATGCTGGAACAGACAGAGCCAGTGACATGCATTAAGGTCTAGAAGACTGAGCTACAAAAGAGGCAGGAAAAACGTCTGAACAAAGATAAATACAGAGTGAGTGAATGTTGAGAGACTGACAGGCATGTAGGACACAGGGATTGTTTGGGGGTAGACACATATGGGCAGAAGCCTCTCTCTCTCTCTCTCACGCACACACACACACACACACACACACCTTGGCTCCTCGACTGTGGCATGCTCCAATGCCTCCATTCCCTGTCTGCTCAGCCCTTGCATGCTTATGTTATTTTTAGGTATCGCTTTTTCTCCAGGGAGGAGAGCAGCTTTGTTTATGGATGAGGAAGCCTCTGTGTTTGGGGTCACAGGAAAGCAGCTTTCTGATATTTAATCTTCCGGTGGCTTGCGCTCTTAACTGAAGGAGAAGCCCTCTCCAGCTCACGGGGTCTCATGCACACCTAACCCAAGTGAAAGGCTGCTTCCCACCCATTTGTACTCCAGTGCTGGGTACCCCCAGTGCACCCCACACACCGTGGGCTTGCAGCCCGCTCTCTGCTCCCGGGGTGCTGCCTGGGCCGGGCCTTTCCATTCTGTCGTGCCGTGTCACGGCCCAGAAGAGGGGCAGAGGCCTGAGCTGGGCACTGACCAGCCTAGACCCAGGCCAGATGTCCGCAGGCTCAGGGGGCCTTGGAGAAGACAGCGGTACAGGACGTCCACAGGGGCCTTTGGGCTGCATCTCCTGGGGCCCTCCCCTTGGGATATGGCAGGGGCCACCCTGCAGCTAGAGAGCCCACCTGTGTCCCTGATCTGGAAGGAAAAGACGTCCTTCTAGGTGCCAGACACGGTGCTGTACATAGGACACTCCGTGTAATCGCTTCATCCCCCCCGGCCACCCTGTGAGACGGATGGTGCTCGCTTTGCTGACAAGTTAACAACTTGCTCACACTCACGCAGGCTGGTTGTGGCAGAGCTGTGCTAGTCAAAAACCCGCCTGAATCCACGGCCCGTGCCTGGCTCCGAGAGTGTGGCAACTAAGACGTTAAAGTCACGGAGAGAACAGGTGTGGGTGGGAGCTGTCCTCCCCTGGTCTCCCGGGGACTCCCTGTGCTCATGGGAGGGGAGGAGGTCAACCAGGTCGGGCAGGTCACCTGCAGGCCACTGACTCTGAAGGATACCCGAGGGGTGGAGAGCCAGTTCGGCTGGGTCGACACCTGATCCCTCCATGGCAGGTGGGAGCAAAGGCATGAGGGCAGTGTAGGGCATAACTGTCCAATGTGTCCCCACTTCTCTGACCTGGCCCCTCCTTTGTGGTCCCAGAGTGGAGCTCCTCCTCCAGAAGCTCAGCCCCTGTTCGGATCCCCAACCCAGCACCAAGGGCGGTGTGGCCTGCAAGCCCCCCTCCCCCTGCTCTGCTGCAGGCTTCCTGCCTCCTGACTGTCCTTGGCCCCAGGGCTCCCTCGGCTGTCACCATATGCTGTCTGGCCAGGCTCCAGCCCCCAGCAGATGGCCGAGCAGCGCCCCCCCACGCCCGTCCCTGGAGCCTGTTTGCACCCCCAGCCAGCTTCCCCAGGCTCTGTCCAAATGGGAAGGTTTGTGAATGCCCCGTCTGAGTTTCCCACCCAGCCACCAGCTTCCCAAAGGTGAGGAAGGCTTGTTTGGCCATCTTTGTGACAGGCCGCTGAAATTCTGGGAGGCGGTGTGGTGCGGCAGACAAAACTCTGGATCTGTAAGTGGAATACCTGACTATGAACACCTTCTGTCTGCACAAAGCTGCACGACGCAGCATCAATGTCTGCTAGACAGGACTGGAGTGACCCTGGGGTGCTGTTGCGACAATTAGAAAACTACTTATCATTCCGAGCCTGAGTGCGTTTTCTCCGAGTGCTCCGTCTACTGGGTGAAAAGAAGAGAAAAGGCAAGGAGAGGAAAAGAAAGAAGAAGCAGGTGCAGGGTTCTGCAGGAGGGCTCCTCACCCCAGGAGGTGTGGCAGGGGTGGTGGGAGTGGGGGCTCGCACAGAGGCCTTGGCCTTTGAGGAAAGGCTACCAGCTGCCTGTGAGGGTTCACAGCTGAGCAGGGAGGTGCCAGACTGGCCACGAAGAGGGCATTTGCGTGGGGTGTAGATACGCTGTTTTCGGCTCGCCCCGTGTTCACTCAGCCGGCCTTCCACAGGGAAGCTTACGGACAGGCTTCTCCAGAGGGGGGCCAGCCAGAAGAGCGGCTCCCATGGCCCTGGGGCATGGGCTTCTCTCCCAAAACAGGATCCTGTGACTTTGGGAATCCTTGTGTTTGGGAAATGCCACACCAGAGCCTCTTCTCGCAGAGTGACCCGCAGCACGGGGAGACACCGTCAAGTCCTGCTGTAAAGAAGCCAGGGCACCCTGTTTGACTGTATTTCTCCAAGTTCTCTGGTCACAGAACTCTGTTTGGGTAGACATGTGCTCCAGGATGGGGTGGGGCAGCGTGGCCTGCTGAAAGCAAGGGCCAGCTTTGAGGCCTCCTGCCTTCACGGGCATCCTGGCTCTTTGACTGGCTCTTGGACAAAAAGTAGACCAATGGCCTGCCTGTCTGTGCCTCTGTTTCTTTATCTGTAACTTAAGGACCATCATCTCACAGGAGGTGGGAGGGCATTAAAGGCAATATGATATGTTGAAAGTTTAGAACTGCGTGGGGCAATCGGAGGGTTCAGTGAACATTAGCTGTTGTTACTCCCTCTTGAATACTCCCTCTTGAATACACCCCTCAGGTCACACCGTTAGAGACTGGGCTGGCTGAGTGTGCCATCCCAGGATTCTTAGGCACCGACCTCCACCTTCTAGTCCTGGTGACCTAAGCTCCCGGGCACGTTGGAAGGTTCCGTGGCTGAGGAAGATAAAGTGTCTTACCTGTTGCCTCCACCATCCCTTCTAGAATGACCACGACTTCAAACTCCTCCTGATCCAGCTGGGCCCGAGACATCTCCCAGAAAGGGCTCTTCTCATTTATCTCGTGGGAGATGATGAGCGGAGACACCAGGAAGAGACGGTCATCCCCAGTGTCGAAGCCCACGTTAATGTCCGTCTGGTTCAGGGGGATGAACTCCCCTTCTTTGGTCTGCCGGGACTTGATGAGTTTGGCGCGGATGGAGGCCTCCACAATGTGGGAGTTGCGAAGGTCACCCACCCGGAACATGAGGCAGAGCTTCTCATCCCGCATGGAGATGACCGCGTTGTTGGAAAACATGAGGGTCTCTGCTCTCTTCTTTGGCTGACTGATCTTGACAAACATGCACCCCACCATGAATGCATTGACGATGGAGCCAAGGATGGCCTGGACCAAGAGGAGTATGATCCCCTCTGGACACTTCTCTGTGATCACCCGAAAGCCATACCCGATGGTAGTTTCAGTCTCAATGGAGAACAGGAAGGCAGACACAAAGCCACTGAGGTTTTCAACACAAGGAATCCAATCTTGGTCACCAACGTGGTCCAGATCACCTCGGATGTAGGCAATCAGCCACCAAATGAAACCGAAGAACAGCCAAGTGATGGTGTAGACCATCGTGAAGACAAGCAGGTTGAAGCGCCATTTGAGGTCCACCAGGGTGGTGAAGAGGTCGCTCAGGTACCGATAGGTTTCTTGGACGTTGCCATGGTGGACGTTGCACTTGCCACTCTTTTCCATGTAGCGCTGGCGGGGCTTCTTGCCTTCTGCCAGCAGACGGGTGCGGTCGGTGGCAATGGGGATGTAATCCCGGGCCTGTTTGGGAATCTTCTTAGGGTCCCTGGGAGTGACTCCAATCTCCATATCCTGGTTCATAGCATTCCTAGAATCGCCAGCCATAGCTGGGATGCGTGGAGTTAAAAAAGACATTATCAGTGAAGTGGACTGTTCTGATTCACAGAAACACAGGCCTTCAAGGTCACCCTTGCTTCTGGGTTCTCAAAGGCCCCTCATCTGGTATACAGTAGACCCTACTGTGGCGTTCTCAAGGGCAGGGACCATGTTTTCTTATATTACTTGCTTGTATCCCTGGTGCCCACGACAGGTTCTAGCATATAGTAGCAGCTCAATAGTTGCTTGCTGAAGGAAGGAAGGAAGGAAGGAAGGAAGGAAGGAAGGAAGGAAGGGAGTAAGCGAGGGAAGTGGGAGGGAGGGAGGAAGGAATAGTTGTTTGTTGGATGAGTAAGTATGTAGGTGCAAACCGCACATCGTATTGAAGGGATTTAAAGATATGTGGGAGCAATTTAAAAAATAAAATCACAACAATTTATTAAGTGCCTGCTACAGTCCATGCATTACACATGGACCGTCACTTGTTATCACGACAACTGGTTGGAGTTGGAGCGTGGGGTCTCACTGTTTGCTTAAGCATCTATTTATTTCTAATAGTTCCCCCCCCCCCATTAGAACGTAAGCTCCGCACGGGCACAGTTGTGTCTGTTTTGTTCCCTCATACATTCCAAATACCCAGAGGCTAGCCCAGAACATACTGTATCCTCAAAAAGTACTTATTGGATAAATGAATAAACAAATAAGAAAATAGAGTCCCAAAGCAGTAAGTGATTAAGTGCTACCTGGGCCACCAAACATGTATGTAGGGGAGCTGATAATCTGGATTCTTGATCACTGGGCCCAACGTCTGTGTTTTTTTCTTTTTATCTCCCTGTCTCCTTTCTTTTTGTCTCAGATCTCAGCAGCAGACAAAAAGGAAAAGGCAGTGGGTGTCGGATTCACCATGTGGTCACTCCTCCCATCTGAGTGGGGAGTGCTGCCTGAGCACTTAGTAATATGACAAATTGCAGTGTAGACCCACCATTAAAAATCTTGACACAGTAATTCTGTGGCCTCTAAAAAACTGAAATGGACAGGACATTAATGCCCCTAAGGTTTTCAAAAGGGCTGCAAACTTTTATGTGGAATCAAAAAAGAATGCATGAAAACCAAACTCACAGATACAGAGAACAGATTGGTGCTTACCAGGCAGAGGGCTTATGGGGCCAGCGAAATGGGTAAGGTGGTCAAAAGGTACAAACTTCTGGTTGCAAAATAAGTCCTGGGGATGTAGTGTACAGCATGGCGGTTACAGTTAACAGAAAGATGCTAAGGGGACGAGTCTTCAAAGTCTTTGTCACAGGAAAAACAATTGTAACTACATGTGGTGATGGATGTTAAGTAACTGTGGTGATCGTTTTGCAATGTATGCATCTATCAAATCATTATGTTATACACCTGAAACGAATACAATGTTACATGCCAATTATCTCAGTAAAATATCTCAATATTTTACTCAAATATCTCAAAAAATAACTTTCAGAAAGGGCTGTGAAATGTTTTTGGAGGATATGCCATACTTTATTTATTTATTTATTTATTTATTTATTTATTTATTTATTTATTTTTATATTTATTTTTGGGACAGAGAGAGACAGAGCATGAACGGGGGAGGGGCAGAGAGAGAGGGAGACACAGAATCGGAAACAGGCTCCAGGCTCCGAGCCATCAGCCCAGAGCCTGACGCGGGGCTCGAACTCACGGACCGCGAGATCGTGACCTGGCTGAAGTCGGACGCTTAACCGACTGCGCCACCCAGGCGCCCCAATATGCCATACTTTAAAGTAACATCTAGATACCTGTAATAGTCCACTATTTTTCAGATATTCTGCCCCCTCGCATTTAAAATACTTTAAGGGGCATCTGGGTGGCACAGTTAAGTGTCTGACTCTTGGTTTTGGCTCAGGTCATGATCTCATGGTTTGTGAGTTTGGGCCCCACATCAGGCTCTGTTGCTGACGACATGAAGCTTTCTTGGGATTCTCTTTCCCCCTCTCCCTGCTCCTCCACAGCTCCCTCTTTCTCTCTCTCTCTGTCTCTGTCTCTGTCTCTCTCTCTCTCTCTGTCTCTCTCTCTCTCTGCCTCTCTCTCTCTCTCTCAAAATAAAAAAAATAAACTTAAAAAAAAAAACAACTACTTTAAGACTCTGCTGAAACTAGGAACGACCATGAGAATCTCTACAGTTAATAATCACAGCTTAAATTTCTGAGCATTCATGAACCAGGCCATGTGCTAAGAAATTTACATCCATTAGCTCATTTCTCACAACAAAGCTATTAGACAGGAACTGTTATTATCCCCCCAATTTTCAGGCAAGGACAATGAAACTCAGTTAAGTGGCTGTGTTAGGATTTGAATCTTGGTTTATTTAGCTCCAGCCTGGGGTCTCACAGGACCCACCATACAATGGCTTCTAGACATTGATGTTCTATGGCTCCTGCTTCAACTAATGAGCTGCCTATTCTGGAAAGTTCTATGAGCTTCTGATCCTGGGGAAATTCACCTCAGGAGATGCTGTTACTCAGCCCTTCACCTTTACAAGTAAACTTGTCTTGATTTCACAGGTGCTCCCATTCCGAGGAAGCAGGGTCCCTGGTAGCAAATCCCAGATGCATGTTCTATAAACCATGGAGGAAGAGTTTACCCATCACAAAAAAGTCAGATGATCCTGGAAGACCTTTTTCTCTGCTGCCTTGGTGGTTGCAGCAATTTCAAGGTAACCTTTAAAATATCACATTGAAGGGTCATCAGGAAGGCTGTTTGTCTCAGACATCCGTTGGCCATTTCCCATTCTGCAGAGGGCCACCTGCTCCCTGCTCCCTCACATGGCAGTTACAAAGATAAATGAAACCAGGAGCGAAATGCTTGGTGCTGCTTTGCAGAATCCCAAGCGTGATGTCACTCTTCCCCTCGGTAAGAGACTGTTTACTGACGACTCACTCAGAGATGCCCAGAAACAATGAGAATTGCTGCTAATTCCAATGCCTTGTGTGCTCCTGGGGACTCCAGCTGTTGGAACCCAGAGAGGGGTCTAATAGGAGGGCTCTCCATGGACTCCCCAAGCCACCCACTCTGGGCAAGGGCAGGTGCAGTGCTGGCAAGAATGAGTCACTGGCTAGGGCACCTGGGGAAGCACATTCTCCTGCCCCAGCTCTTCCAGAGAAATAGCTTTTCTGCTGATTTTCTGCACTGTTTCCTTCTTTACTTTTAAACATACTTTTGTATGTTCTTGTAGGAGAAAGCCTTGCTCTGTAGTAGAAACAGAGAAAGATTTTCTAGGACCCCTCAGTCAAGATCGGAGAACTCGTTGTGCTCAGCAGACAGGGAAAGGGTTTACTTGATATTGGCATCCGTTCTCCAAGTGTACTAAAATCATCTGCCGGAATCATCTCTTGCTCAGCCCAGGTTGAGATCTGGGTTCTAGCCCAGCTTCCAAGAAACTTGTTCTGTGACCCAAGGAAAAACAGTGTTAACTTTCTTTGCCTCAGTTTACTCTGCTATGACCCCAGATAATATTTTCCACCATTCCAGCTCTGGGGGCCATTATGGGGATCTAGGGAAAGACTACATGAAAACAAACAGAAGTGTGAATGTAAATATAGATCCTTGAATTGAAATTTCATGCAATGTCCCATTAACCCCCACTTGAAGGATGAAGAAAGAGACACAGAGCATCTAAGTCAAGGACTGAAGGGCCCCAGTGGGCCATCTGCTGGGCAAGGCACCACGCTCACAGGTATGGAGCCTCTCCTACCCGGATTTCTTCCTAGGAGTAAGTGAAATGCCCATTTTAGAAATCTTGGCCTCCAATGCTATGGGCCCATAACATGAAAAGAATTTTTAGGGACGATGGAGATGAGCCTTTTGAATCAGATTTTCAAGATCTATTCTATTAACTCATGCACCCATTCAGCAAGCATTGGTGGAGGAACCAGTCCAGCTTTTGTGCTGAGAGCTGGAGAGTAAGTAGTGAATGAGGTGATACAGACCCAGCCTCCATGCCCTTTAGAGTCTAGCACTGCCCCCTTTGAACCCAGGGGTCTGGGCCGGGGAGAGGCTTTGGACTGGAGGAGGCAAGCCAGAAAGAGAGCTGCTCTCTGCAGGACCAGGAAAGGCACTGACTTGAGCAAATCCCATTAAACCCCATCAGGCCTGGTGCCGCTACTCATCTGTAATCCTTTCCTGTGTCTTTGAGTAGGAAGCTGTGCCCAGACATGATTAAAACTCTTGGGAAAGACAGAGCCTGAAGTCCAGCAAAGTGGTGAAAACTCTTTGATATAAAAGCACAAACGGAGAAAGAATGAAAGGAGGCACAATCAAAGGAAGTTGTACTTAAAAAAAAATTGTTTTTTAACATTTATTTTTGAGAGACAAACAGAGACAGAGTGTGAGTGGGGGAAGGGCAGAGAGAGAGGGAGACACAGAATCCGAAGCAGGCACCAGGCTCCGAGCTGTCAACACAGAGCCCGACGCGGGACTCGAACTCACAAACTGTGAGTTTAGATGATGCCTGAGTGAATCTGACATTCTTTTAAAGGGACCTCTGTATTAAGAATTCCCACCCCTCCCCCACTGGACACACACGGTAAACAAAGTCCTGTGTCATGGGGATGCTTTTTCTACAAAGTCAGGAGCCATGGACACAGTCCCTTGATACAAGCTGCACTTGGAAGTCGGCAGGGTTTCCGGAAGGGAGCACTAGGCTGGGAGTCTTGTTTCAGACTGGTTCCCTACTGTGAAAAGGGGAAGAGCAGATATCCTTCACGATTTCTTCCTTTCTCTCTTACATATGCTGAGTCAGTGTCTTCCCGGAGATTTGGGATATGGGATGAGGCTGGAGGAGGGGTCATGAAGAACATACTCCTATTTCAGGCTAAATATTTGTATACTGTTCTACATGAATCTCTGTGGCTATTACTGAAACATGAAAATGCTCCAAATGGTTGATGAATAGGCTGTCCCAATGCTCTCGAGGACCTTCAAGATTAGCAGGGAGTAGGGGCCCTGGGTGGCTCAGTTGGTTAAGTGTCGACTTCAGCTTAGGTCATAATCTCAAGGTTCGTGGGTTCAAGCCCCACGTCGGGCTCTGTGCTGACCTCTCAGAGCCTGGGGCCTGCTTCAGATTCTGTGTCTACATCTCTCTTTGCCCCTACCCCACTTGTGCTCTGTCTCTCTTTCTCTCAAAAATAAATAAACATCAAAAAAAGAGAGAAAGATTAGCAGGGAGCATTAAAGGTGTTACCAATGGAGTTTGTGCTGGGTATAGAGAAGGCACATGCAGGCGGGCAGAATTCTAAGATGCCCCCGTTATTCCTACCCCCCCCCATAGAAACTCCCTGTAATTCCCCCAGATCTGGGGAAGGGATACTCTCTCCTGTGACACGCCACAGCTGACTTTAAGAAAGGGAGACCACCTGGGGTGCGCGCCAGACCTAATCAGGTAAGCCCTTAAAGGGACTGGGGCTTTTTCTGAAGCAGAAGCTTAGAGGCATGGGTGGAATTAGATGAGAGGGAGAGGCTCTTGGCCAGCTGTGAACATGGAAGGGGCCAAGTGGCAATGAAAGCAGTGACCTCTGGGAGCTGACAGCAGCCCCTCGTGACAGCCAGCAAAGAAACAGGGACCTCGGTCCTAATAACCATCAAGAACTAAGTTCTGCCACAACCAGAGGAGCTTGAGTTCCAAAGTAGTGCGTAGCTTGCTGACACCTGGATTTTAGTCTTAGACTCAGAGCGAAGAACACAGTCAGGTCATGCTTGGACTTCTTACTTAAGAACCCTAAGCCTAAAACTGGCTGTTGTTTTAAGCCATTTAGTCTACAGTCGTTTGTTGTGCAGAGAAAAATAAGACAAAACAAAACAAAACAAAAATAAACAAAACCAAAAAAACCCACTAACACAGACTAGAAGGGGGAACCAGGTAATAAGTAGTTAGGAAAGCTGACCCTGGCATCAGATTGCCCAGCTTCTGATCTGACCTGGAGCTGAGGGACTTTGGGGGAAGTTACTGCTCTGAGCCTCAGTTACTTTTTCTGCAAAATGGGGATGATGATGGGACCAACCAGGGAGGGCTGCTGTGAAGACTGGATGAAGGTTGAGGCCAGCACTTATTTTCCATCCAAGGTAGAGTTGTGGGGGTGGGGCAGGAGGGCTTCAAGCAATTCAGGAGAAGAAAGAGCCAACAGCCCCTAGTGTCTACTGGGTGTCAGCATCATGCTTCCAGCAGCTTCTTTCACTCCACAGGGAGGCATGGTCTTTATTTTCCAAAGAGGGACACTGGGCGGGAGTGTGAATAACTTGCCCAGTCAAGCAGCAACTGTGGAGAAGCTCTCTAGAACCCACAGTAGTTGTGCTGGATGAGTCATTGCTGCTTGGAAAGGAGCTCTCACCTCGCTCTGGTCTCTCTGGGGTCCCCAGGCGGCTGGGCCTGAAGAACTTCCTAAGAACTCTCTCACCCGTGGCCCTTGCACGTAGAGGCAGAGGCTGTTCTGGGGCTCAGATATGGGTGGCTCACTCTTCTGCTCCTCTCTTCCTGGGTCCCGATGAGCTGCCCTCCTGGGGCAAGAGCGGGATGAAGAGGGGGAGGGAAGGTGACCAGGACAGGGGAGCCCCAAGCACGAGCATGGCGGGAATCTGGGAATCCCTAGAGGGGGGGCCTGGAGCATGGGGTCGGGGTCCCCTGGCGTGTCCAGCATGACCCCGGCCACTCTCCCATTACTGGTCTCTTGGAAGGAGACGCAGGGGGCTTTCCATGACCCTTCTTTTCTCAGCAGGCTGCCAGAGGACAAAAGGTTGGAAACTGCAGTTCTGGCCTCTGCCTTTATAGCTCCCTCGGGGCCACCCCGGGCTGCCCTTCCTGACTGACGCACAAGCAGCTGGAGAAGCTCGGGGGGGCAGCGGAGAGCAAGACCGGCCCTGTCCCCTGGATGAGTGGGGCTGGCCCAGAAATCCATGTCTGAGCCCTGCTTCCCCAAGGAGGGGGTCAGCGGCCCCAAACCCCCAGAGCCTGTGTCCAAACCACACTGATGGGCTGGCTGCTGCCAGGGGGCCAGTCCCGCTCTCCCAGCTTTCAAAATTACCATCCTTAAAAAAAAAAAAAAAAAAAAAAACAAGAAAAACAGAAAAACTTCAGCGCATTCTGTGGTTTAATGGCAAAAGAGCACAGTAGTAATACATCTTTAAAAACCCGTCAGGTATTTTATTTTAAAGTGCAATCATTTTGCAGCTATTTGTTCTTGTTCACTTAGATGGAAACCTATTCTTTAATTTAGTGTGTTGTGGTTTTATTTTTTGAACCTAAGTTCAAAAATGATCTGGGTGATAGCACGTGTGAGAGTAGGCGTACAAGCCCATCGAAAACTGTAATGCGCAGATTCAGTCATTCATCCAATCCGTGAGACCTCCACTGACCAGTCACTGCAGGCTTTAACTGTGCTGGGCCCTGGGGGTAGGAGGAGGTAGATGAGCACTTTACCATCTTTCTTGTGCTTTCTAGTCCTAGAGATCTTGTTAAAATGCAGATTCTGATTCGGCTGGTCTGGGGTTCCCAGAGTCTGCATTTTATCAAGGAGCTTCCAGTCATGTTAATGCTGCTGATCCTCTCTTTTTTTAAAAAAACTTTTTTAATGTTTTTTTTTAAATTTCTTTTAATTTTTTTTTTTAACGTTTATTTATTTTTGAGACAGAGAGAGACAGAGCATGAACAGGGGAGAGGCAGAGAGAGAGGGAGACACAGAATCTGAAACAGGATCCAGGCTCTGAGCTGTCAGCACAGAGCCCGACGCGGGGCTCGAACTCATGAGCTGTGAGATCGTGACCTGAGCTGAAGTCGGACGCTTAACCAACCAAGCCACCCAGGCACCCCAATGTTTATTTTATTTTTGAGAGGGAGAGAGACAGAGTGTGAGCGGGGGAAGGACAAAGAGAGAGGGGAAACAGAATCCGATGCAGGCTCCAGGTTCTGAGCTGTCAGCACAGTGCCCGATGTGGGGCTGGAACTCAGGAACCGTGAGATCATGACCTGAGCCGAAGTTGGACGCTTAACTGACTGAGCCACCCAGGCGCCCCTCTCTCTCTTTTTTTTTTTTTAATGTTTATTTATTTTGAGAGAAAGAGAGAGAGAGGGCACGTGAGCGAGGGTCAGAGAGAGTGAGAATTCCAAGCAAAGCTCCATGCTGTCAGCACAGAGCCCGACTCAGGGCTTGATCTCAGGAACCCTGAGATCCTAACCTAAGCGGGTATCCAGAGTCCTTGCTCTTGGGTGGTCGCTTCCCCAGCTGAGCCACCCATGCGCCCCCTGCTGGTCCTCTTGGAGTTGCAAGACTTCCCTGCAGGTGCGCATTGTAATCAGCCCGGAGCTGGACACCAGGCTGATGCCTACGTCCCGCCCCCAGAGAACCTGACCCCAGGGGATTCTAACAGCAACCAAGATCGAGGATCACTAGTGTCTTTTCTGCCTTCTAGGAGTCACGGCCTGCTGGGGAACACACGGCAAACAGTCAGGGTAGCAGAGAGTGATGGCCAGACCAAGAGACAGTTCTTAATTTGGCTTGGACAGGGTGAGTGAGGAAGGGCCAGGAACGACTTTGTGAGGAAGGTACCCGGCGAGTGAGGTGGAGTGAGCCTGCTCGCCATGAGACGCTGGTGGGCTAAGCACCTGTCATGCGCCATCTCTGTGCCAGGTGATGTTTACACACTGTCTCATTTAATATTCGAATAGATCTATTAAGCCTGCCTTAATTTACAGATGATTTAGTAACTTGCTGAATGTCAGCTATTAAGCAGCTGGACCGCGTGTGTCTGATTCTAAACCCTCTAAAAGCGGCTGCCGCTGCCTCTGAGGTTACTCGTCCTTGGCCCTCGGGGTTTGACCAGGCTCTCAGTGGCTCTGAGCCTCAGGGGGGACCCGACCCTGAAATATCTGGCCCAGGAGACTGCCAGACGGACACGCACCTGGTCTGTGCCATGCAACCACTTCAGGATCTGCTGCTGGGCAGCCCCACGTCCCCAGGCTGCCCAGAGCCACCTTCCTTTTCCCCCCGAGGGGACTGTACCTTCCATCCACCCTCCTACTTGCCCTCAGAGGCCCCCTGCTCAGGCTTACAGCTGCTCCTTGACTTTTTCTAACAACGGCAACACTTGCCCCCACAGGTCCCTAACTGTTCCAAAGAGACGGGGGGGGGGGTCCACGTGTCCCAGCTGACACCTGTTCAGGTATAATCACCGAGCGCCCCTTCCACTCCCAGAAATGTCAGGGTTTGCACAACATGGCCCCATACAGGGAAGACACAACTTCCCGGCAGTCACCGATTCCTCTAAGAGTAAGTCTCCTGCCTCTAAGGTGTGTCTATTTCTGCCAGGAGTGGGGTGAATACCTTGCCATTCCTGAATTTCTTAGCTGAGTGGGGCGTGCAGCCTGCGGTAACCAGAACCCATGAGGCTGGTGCCAGACTCTGCGGTCCACGGAGCTCAGTGAGCGGAGGTGCTCGGCTGAATTCTTTCCGCACTCACTGGCCAGGTACAGATAATATACCTTCTGCCATTTTGCATTCGAATAGAAGCTCTCTTTAGGCCTTCACTTTCATGTTTTTGATAGAGACAAGGATTTTTAAAAGATTTAATTCTCTTTATCCTGGGAAAAGCAATTATATGAATACATAAGTGCAACCAAAACTTGCTCTGGGTTTCGGGAGCACAATACGGAGCGGTGGGGAGTGAGGTGAGGACACACACACAATCCTAACGGGAACAACTGTTATTCAGCTGCTGCTGGTTGTTACCATGTCAGACTATGGAGCTGGTGCCGTAAGACCTTCCTCTTTCTTTTTCCAGAAAAGCAAGAGATGAAGACTTTTTTTTTTTAGATGAAGACTTTTAAACAGGGATTTTTTTTTTTCAATGTTGACAACGAATTCAACGATTTTTGAAACAGCAAGCTAACCAAAGAAAATAGATCCGTGAGTCAGATTCAGTCTGTCAGCTGCCAATTTATACTCCTGGGCTCCTGAGTCGGAGAGAGGCTTTTTCCTCACATGGGCGCGTTGGATTGTACTTTGAGTTATGCTGAGCATGGTGTTAAGAGTTGTGGTGGCACCAGAAAATTCTCCCTAACAGGTCTTCTGTGAACACGGCCTGTCAGCCCTCAGTACACGGGAAGCCAGAAGGCCCATCTGGGACTCACATCACAGCAAGGAGAGGGGTAAATGGGTTGTCCTTCCCTGCCCACTGGTCCGGTTCCTATGGTCCTAACAAGCCCTGTCTCCTCACCGACAGCTTTGTCCTCCCCAGTCTCCTCCATTGTGCAGGCTACTGTCGCGACCCCTCCGCCTTCCTACAGTGAATCTTCTGTCTAGCTGCCTTTCCCTCTCCGATTGCACCCTTTGCAAGTATGCTGTCACGAGTAGAATCTTGGACAAGCATTGCAGCCTGCCATCTCAGTCACGGTGGACGCGGTTCTCAGCGGGGAGAAAGTTCTATAATTTCTATAAATGCCTCAGAGAAGGTGGAGGGAGCTCCCTCTCCAGAGGGGGGCTGTAAGGACAGGAGCATGGGGCAGGTCAGCTCCCAAGCTCGTTTCTGGCTCCCAGGTAATGGATGCTGATCACCAGCGATGACAGAACCCTAGAACAATGGGACTGCGAGGCTCTGACGCGGGTAGGGTTCGACCACCTGTGCTGGTCTTAGGCCCAGGCTGCTCCTCGCTCTCGTGGGCCCGCAAGGGCTTGGGGAACGCCTACCGTTGGTTCTGCTCCAAGCAGAGTGCCCAGTAAAGGGGGTTGTGCCAAGATCTGCCATTGCCAAAGTGAACTTGGGCACCCCTCTCTCTGGAGTGCAGAGGTCTCCCATGGCTTTGTGGGTGGGTGGGGGCTGCATGTGGAAGGAGCAGAGTGAAGGGCTTTCATTGAAACACGGAGCCAGGGACAATGTGGTGGGAGGAACCGCCTGTGTCAGGACACTTCATCACTGCGGATGTCCCGGCACACCATGTTCCTGATAGCTCGGCTGCCAAGGCCACTGCGAGGGAGCCACTGTGGAAGGCAGGTGAGGAGGCCTCAGGCCTCAGGGCTCCCCCCCACCCGCCCACCTCCCGACCGCATCGGCCTGGCTCAGGCTGCCCCTTCCTGGAGAGCGGTCACAGACTCACACATCTCCCCCTGCCCAGGCATCCCAGGCCTCCATCCTGGGGCAGCCTCTCTCCCTTCCAAGGAAGGGGAGCCCTTGAATCTGGCCCCTCGGCACGAGTGTGATTATTATCTAGAGCCAAGTCAAGGTCTGAGGCTGCTCCTAGAATAACTCAGCTGTGCCTCGTTTCCACTCAGAGCATCTATTCCGTCTGCGCCCCACCTTCCCTCTGCCCTTTCCACTCATTCTGCTATCGTTTAAAACATGTGCTCGATTTATTTCCTGTAGCTGGTGACGCTGACTTCTTGTTTTTCTTCGCAGAACAGCCGTCGAAGTGAAATGTGCATGCGTATGCTACTCCGAATAGGTGCCTTGTGTAAATCAGCTCACTTAACCATCCCAACAACATTTTAGAGCGAAGGACTGTGTCTGTTAGACAAACAAGGAGACTGAGAGTCAGAGAAGGTAAAGAAGTTGCCGACGGTCACGTGGCTCCTAAACAGCAGAACCCGGTTTTGAACTGACCGTGGCCAAATTGCAGAGCTGGTGCTCTCCTGCTCTCCCACGTGAAGCCCATCCAAGTCCAGAGCACTAAACAGAGTGTGATCTTGGTTCTGAATTATAATCCTGACTTTCCTGGCTGCATATCTGGCTCTGAATTACACATTACTGCATAGGTCCCTACCTGGGGTCTCTTTCCAATGTAAGAAATGGAAATACCCCAGGGAATCATAATGGTAATGAAATAGCTGCCATTGTTTCAGGGAAATTCTACACTACCAGATAATAGTATAATATACTTTGTTCCCTAACCTGAATTGTTACAGGCTAAGAGCAGGCATGAAGTTATGAAATAATACCAGTATTATTGGTATATGTCATCAGGATGGAATAATAATAGTAACTGGCATCTCTGTTGGGGGTCTCTCAGAACTCTTGGATTGGCTCATGAGAATCCTATAATATTAATCTCACTTGCTAGTTGCATAGTTGTGGCTTACACAGGGCACACAACTGCTGGTTAACTCCCTCCCAAGATGATGACACTGTAGACACAGCAACACTGAGTGTGAAGTTTTATGTCATATAAACACTGAAAAATGTAACAAAGGCTTAACAGGTGGCTTTGACTTCTGGCTGCACTTCTGGTGAAGGGGGCCAGTCAATGCCACAAGGGGCACCAGAAGGTTGAGTCTGGGGCCTTCGGAGCCGTGGGCAGCCCAGACAAGGGAAGATAATTAGCTGTCTTTCAAACTGCATCTTTGGAGACTTCAGCACCGACATTCTAAGGAAGTAATAAAAACTTGTGCGTTATTTTATGGTATCTGGAGAGAAACATGTACTCTATGCGAAGTGCTGTGGACTAATCCCCTGTTACTTGTCATTAAAGAAACAAAAATACTGACACTTCACCATAAAGATAAAAAGCAAGGAGAGGAGGATTAAAGGGTGTTTCACTCAAGGTTTTGTTTTGTTTTGTTTTGTTTTTTTGGAAGACACAGTTCTTGTCCGAAACGGGAGCAGGCAGATCTGGCACTTGCTGGTGGAGTTCAATTCTTTGGAGAAAATACAGAGACAAAAAGATCATTTTGATGGTACTGAGAAGGTTTCCTTGAGTAGATTTGAGTCCAAATACACCCAGAAATTTTTAAAAGGGCAAAATTAGGCCTATTTCAAGGTATGGAATATAGATTTGAAAGTCTTAATCACGGTGTGAGTACTTTTCAAGCAATTGAACATTTCATATGTCCCTAATTATCGAGCAGTGCCTCTATGGAGCAGGCCTGGAAGCCTGTGACTGAGGTTCCCAACTCGTTTGGCCCTCATTTGCTTAAGATGGAATATCTCATTGCCTTTCTCAGCAGGCTGCTGTGGGCCACTCGAGGGGCCCTTCCGTCTATTTTTCCTAATACTTAGCCGTGGCTTACCGGCCACAATGCAGATTCACCCACCCAGCCCCCTGCAGATGATGTATGAAAAATCATGAATAAAAGGGCATGAAAATCAAATTAATTCATTTTCCATTTCCCCCACATTTGTATCTGTCTACCCAGTACTTTTCCTTTTTAAGCCTGCTGTCCCTTTGAAAGTGAGCAGCACGGTTATAATACATTCTCCTCATCGTAACCCTGCACTGTATGCATTCTACATTAAATAATAAAGGAGATTAATAATTAAATCAAAATGAAAAACCACTTGTTTCCTGTCTACAGCCCAAGGGACAGATTTCCTGGGCTGGTGCCAATTTATCAATGATGATTAGAGACTAGGAGGCAGGAGAGGTGCAGAGAAGACAACCACGAGAAAGCAGAGTCATGTGAATATGAACGTACTGATGTATGAGGGAAAAAGAAGGGATGATGATGACAGGTAAGTGAATGGGGAGAAAAGACCAGAGAAACAGTATGACAGGTAAAATCCCAATAATTATAGCTGAAACCTACTGGGGGCTCACCATACCCCACATTGGACTCTAAATGCTTTACATGTGTTAACTCATGTAATCATTTCAGAACAGGTATAAGATAGATAGTGTTTCCCCCATTTTACAGATGAAGAAACTGAGGCACAAGGCAGGGTAAGCCAACTGCCCCAAAGCTAGTGTTTGCGTGGACTGAAACCCAGGCTAACTGGCTCTAGGCTCATTCTCAGAGTCCAAGGACAAAACACAGGGAATGCCCCAAATGCGAGGAATGACAAATACTAAGGGAGAATAGACAGGAGAAGTCAGCAAGAATATGACAAAGATAAAAGCCTAAGAATAAAAGACTTGAGAGTGAAAGTAGGTTAAGAAACAAAGGATGAAAAGACAAAACACAGTGAAAGTGAATACGGGCAAGAAGAAGAAAAGAAAGAACAGAGACGATCAATTAAGGGGAATAAGTCATCAAGTGCTTATTGTCCGATGCTTCTCCTTTGCTGTCTTGTTTTTCCATGCCATGTCAAGGTAGGTGTTACTATACCCATTTTACATAAGGCAAAGTGAAGGTCTGAGAAGTGATATGCACAAGGTCACACAGTTGGTTTATGGGAGATCAGACATTTTGTTGATTACAAAATATCAATGAGGGGCACCTGGGTGGCTC
This sequence comes from Panthera pardus, assembly GCF_024362965.1. Lineage (NCBI taxonomy): Eukaryota > Metazoa > Chordata > Mammalia > Carnivora > Felidae > Panthera > Panthera pardus. The sequence goes on from NW_026526677.1 coordinate 89,424,154, forward strand.
AGTCAGTTAAGTGCCTTCCTCTTGGTTTCAGCTCAAGTCACAATCTCACAGTTCCTTGAGTTTGAGCCCTGTGTCGGGCTCTGTGCTGACAGCACAGAGCCTGCTTGGGATTCTGTCTCTCCCTCTCTCTACCCCTCCCTCGCTCTCTCTTCCCTCTGTCTCTCTCAAATAAACTTAAAAAAAAAGTGTCAATGAAAGACATTAAGGAATATCTAAATGAGGAAGAAATATACTGTGTTCATAGACTGGAAGACTCAATAACAGTAAAGATGTCAATTCTCCCCAGAGTGATGTGCAGGCTTAATGCAATTCCTATCAAAATCCCACCAGATTTTTCATAGGTAGAAAGATTATGCTAAAATTTCTATGGAAAGGTAAAGGAACTAGACTATTCTTGTAAAACAGTTTGAAAAAGAATAAAGTGGAAGAAATCAGTCTAGTGCATTTTAAAACTTATTGTCTAGCTAAGTGATCAAGTCTAAGTGGAACCGGAGGAGAGACAGACACATAGATCAATAGAACAGAACCTGGAACCCAGAAATAGACCTTCACAAATATACCCCACTGGTTTTTGACAAAAGCGCAAACCGGATTCAATGGAGAAAAGACTGTCTTTACAACAAATGGTATCAGAACAATAGCCACAGACAGAAAGATGAACGTGACTGAGTCTCAGACCTTATACAGAAAGTAACTCAAAATGAATCACGCACAAAGTATAAACGAGACAGCTGTACAACTTTTAGGAAACAAAAGAAAACCTGCGGAAACCTTCAAGATCTACAGCAGGCAGAGAATTCTTCGACTCGACACCGAAAACCTCATCCATAAGAGGAAACACCTATAAATTGGACCTTGTCGGAATTAAAAAGTTTACGTTTTGCTGAAAAAGACCTTGTTAAGATGAAAAGACATGCTCCAGAGTAGGAGAAAATGTTTGCAAACCATGTATATGGCAAGGGTTAGTACCTGGCATGCATACAGGACTCTCGAGATCCAACAGTAAAGCAAACAATCTAATTAGAAAATGGGTCTAAGACACGAAAGGACATTTTCCTAAAGAGAACATATGGGGAGCAAACAAACACATGAAGAGATGGCCAATATCATTAGCCATTAGGGAAATGCAAAACCACAGTGAGATATCATCGCACACCTATGAGGATGGCTAAAATAAAAAATAGTGACACCACCACATAGTGGCAAGGATGTGGAGAAAACGGATCACTCCTACACTGTGGATAGGAATGTAAAATGGTACAGCCACTATGGAAAACAATTTGACAGTTTCTTGAAAAACTAAACATATAATTACCATGTGAACCATCAATTGCACTTCTGGGCACTTATCCCAAAGAAATGTAAACTTATGTTCATGCAAAAACCTGTATACAAATATTTATAGCAGCTTTATTCATAATAGCCTCAAACTGGAAACAACCCAGATATCCTTCGAGGGGTGAATGTTTGAATGACTTCCACATCCACACTGAGATATGACACAGCCCATATACTCATGCACACACACACACACACACACACACACACACACATATCCCTGGATCAACCTCCAGAGAATTATACTGATTGAAAAGCCAAAAGGTAAGGTCGCCTGGGTGGCTCAGTTGGTCAAGCATCTGACTTCGGCTCAGGTCATGATCTCGCAGTTCATGGGTTCAAGTCCAGAATCAGGCTCCCTGCTGTCAGGGCAGAGCCTGCTTCAGATCCTCTGTCCTCCTCTCTCTCTGCCCCTCCCCCTCTCATGCTCTAGTGCTCTCTGTCTCTTTCTCTCTCAAAAATAAATAAACATTAAAAAATATTTTAAAAAAGAAAAACCAAAAGGCTATATACTGTATGACTAAATTTATACAACATTCTTGAGCTGATAAAAACTAGAAATGAGGGCAAGTTAATGGCTGCTAGGGGGTGAGGAAGAGGTGGGACCGGAGGGAAGTAGGCGTGGCTATAAAAAGGGGCAGCATGAGAGATCTTGGCTGTGAGGGAAATGTTGTTTTGTTGAGTGAACATTTAAGGTAAAGATTCAGGGGGAATCTGAATGGATGAGAAGAAGGACCAGTGCAAGTGCAAGCCCCGCCCCTCCCCACCCTGCCCCCCTCTAGGTCAGTCTCAGGGCCTCTGGAACTGGGCTCCTTCCTCAGGCTCCCTCCTCTCTTCCACCTCACTGAATTTTTGAGCCCCCTTGGAAAGCTTTCCTGATTCTGCCTGGCCTTCCCTAGGCCCTTTTGCCTCACTGTGATGGCTCTTAGCTCTGATGCCGCGAGGTATTTGTGGACGTCTGCTTTCCTCGGGTAGTCAACAGAGAGAACTCCAAGGTCGGGCAGGCAGGGTGTGTCAATGACCCAACCTTGTAGCGAAGGTTTCTACACAGGGTCTGGCCTGTGGTAGGAGCTCCATACACATTTTTATTTTTATATCTTTATTATATTTTCAAGTTTATTTATTTAGTTTGAGAGAAACAGAGACAGCGTGAGCAGGGGAAGGGCAGAGAGAGAGAGAAAGGGAGAGAGAGAGAGAGAGAAAAAATCCCAAGCAGGCTCCGCACTGTCAGCACAGAGCCCTACACGGGGCTCAAACTCACGAAACCGCGAGATCATGACCTGAGCCGAAACCAAGAGTGGGACGCTTAACCGACTGAGATACTCAGGGGCCCCTCCATATGCATTTTTAAAGGAATACGTGAGTGACATTTAAGTTCGTCCAATAAAGGACACTTTCCAAAGTGACTCAGGCATCCTGACTGTCACTGTAAGGCCTACATACCTTACTGTCCAGTGGGGTTGCTCTGTGATAGTCCAGGTTAGCTGACTGGCATAACTTTGGTTCGTAAGGGGCTCTTATAAACCTGGGCACCTGTGGGGTCTGTTATCGCTGCTGGATGGCCAGCTTCCTGGAAAGGAGGCAGGACCTAGTCTCTGTTGCTCTTATCACTCTCCTCCTGGCCAGACTCTGGGCATCCAGTGCTCAACAGCACGATCTTGGGAGGGACAGACTCGGAGGGCAAAACACACAGGACACGGGTTCAACCCCCTGATGGTACTTCTCTGCCCTACTTCCTCACTGCTCGTTATGAGCAGTAAGAAATAATGTAGGAAGATGGCATTAGGGCCTGCCTCATATTACAGTAAGAAGCCTGAGATGTGGGACAGGACAAAGAGGTGGACAGCACACCCAGCCTCAAACAACCAAGTTTGAGGATGAGAGTTTGGAGAGAATGAGAGTTTGAAAGCCCTTCGTGGGCTCTCCTTCCCTCCTTCTCCATTTATTTCTCCACCCCCGGCCACCAGCCTCTCTGGCCGCCATACGTGGGTTGACCCTCGGTGACCCGGAAGCGCTGTTGCCACCTGACCGACTGGTCGGGTTATCCCTGACCTTTGCCCCTCAGCGTGCTCTGGCCTGGAATGATAACGGAGCTTAACATTTGCACACCAGCCAGGATCTCCAGGGTCATGTGTTAAAGGTTTGGCTCTGACATTTAAGTTAACACGGTTGTTGGCAAGGCTTGCTGCCATCCGGGGCTCTGTTGACTAGAATAGCTCACTTATCAGAATGTCAAGGTAGGAGGAACTAGATAAGCTTACTGCACTGGCAGGGACATGGCCCCGTTCCTCAGCAGCCAGGGTCTCAGGAAGGGGGAGCCGTCCCCTCTGTTTCCAAATAATCCCAGAGAAAGCCACCCACAAGTCTCTTAGAGAAATACATTCAGGTGGTTTTTGTTTGTTTGTTTGTTTGTTTCAAATGCCTCACTACACTCCTTTGTGTTTGATCTCCCATGCTTCTTATCTTTTCTTTAGGAAAAAGAGAAAAATTCCTCCATGGCTGACAGCTGTCTCAGGAGACATCTGATGATGGCCCCTCTCTTAGAAACGCTGCCAGCTCTCAATGGCCTGCCTGTAGCTCAGACACAGTGAAAATTTGAATCTAAACATGGCTCCTTCAAACCACCGAATGGACTCCTCTTTTCTCCCCAGGGTACTCCCACCCCCAGCCGAAATACTCAATCAGTATTGCCCAGAAAATGCAAGCTTTTGCTCTCATGCTCTGACGTGGAAGGCATAACCCTGCCTGAAGGACCACGTTCCAAGGCTCTCAAAGGTTAATTGTTCCTGGCACATGCTAAGTGATCAAATAAATGGTTGTTGAACTGATTTAAAAACAAGAAGCTGAAGTAGATGCCATTTTCAAGTACGTGAGCGCCCAGCACACCTATTTGCGGCTTTGCCCACAGAAGGCATGGGGAACTAGGTCACTTTCAGAGCAAATGCTAAGTGGAGAATGGACAATCTGGTTGTCTCTTCCCTGCTGTGGGGTTAACTCCGTCACAGGGGACTACGGCAGTGTTGGAGTCTCCTGAATTTCTGGACACGAAACCCCGGCAGGCATTTGCAGGAAGCCCCAAAGGGATGCTGCCACTCAGCTGGCCGGGGACACTGGGGCAGAGAGAATGTCTGTGACAGAGCCATGCTGATGTTTCCACAGTGGGAGAGCTGGGCTCTGCTCAGGATGTGCCCGCAGACTCAGGGGTGCCCCTGTTGGGGAATCCCGCTGAGATCTGCCTGCATCCCCAGAGAAGGCAGCAGAGTTTTCGGACCAGCCCCTTCTCTTTGCTCATGCTTATCGCTTATCCTGTCCCCACTGCTTGCTGGATGGAGTTAGTTCATTCATCCCATGTCTAATGCAGGCGTGCTACTTCAATAAGACATGTTGCCTGTGAGGAGTACTGGCAGACTGTAGTGGCTTTTGGAGAGGACAGAAGTCTGTGTGAGTGGTCCCCTTTCAGCCAGAGAGCTAGATAGTGTATCTAGAACACGGCTCAGGGAGATAGGGAGGACTGTGGAATGTGCAGACACGCTCTCTATGTGATGTTTCCCCCTTCGGTGGTGACCCTGGTGCTGTTCTGATAATTTAGGCTGCTGTAATAACATATTATCAATCTCATAATTAATATGCAGAGCCTGACAAGTAATAAACACGTAACAAATGGCCCAACATACTCCTTCCAAGGTAAAAGAAGGTTGTCTTTTTCTAGCCTCGGGCTGTAAGTCTCTACTCTGTGAACTCCGTTTCAGATTGTCTGGGTCCAGGATGGTACAGGGGATGGGAAGAGGTGAGAAGGGGGGAGTAGGAGAAACAGCTGATGGAAGAAGAGACAACCCCATCGCATACACAAAATGCCCAATGTCATGTAGTCAGCGTTCAATAAACGACAATTCCTTAATATTACGGCCAAGAAGCATGCACCCTGAGTGCGTGAGGCCATCTAAGGTCAGATCAATAGTTTAAAATCCCAGGCAAGGTGACAAAGCTTTTTGTGCCAGAGCCCAAACGAAGGCCTCCTCCCCCTAACTTCCACACCATCCACACCCTGCTTGGTTCTTCCACCAGATTCTAGGGCGCCCCTGAGCCTCATCAGCCAGCTGATAGGATTTACACCCGGCTTTGAGGAAAAGGTTGGGATTGGGAAGGCCAGCTTACCTTTCGGGGTTACTGTTTAATAGTGGAAAGAGTCTGGCTTTGAAGTCGGAGGACAAGGGTTTAGGAGATAATAGCTCTGCCATTATTCCCGCTCAGAACTCTAAAGCTGTGGTCTCATCTGTAAAGCCGGCGAATGACCTCCACCCCGCGGGACAGGCATCCAGATGAACTCATGTGAATGTGTCTGGCTCAGTACTTGGTTCCATAAATATTAGCTTTTTTTTCACTGCTTCTCTCCCACTGGGAAAAGTGCTTTGTGAACCAGAAAGCCCTATGATGTGGTTAGCTTAGCGGTGAGAAAAAGGTACATTTTGGAGTCAGGCCCAGGTGAGAATCTCACTTGTGAGCTGGGTACCTCCCGCGAGTTACACAGCCCCACGTAGCTGCAGCTTCTCAGCCGGAGAAGGCAGATGTGAATATTGGTTCTGTTAAAAGGATCAAAAGAGAGCAAAGCGCTTGGCCCATTCTGACACAGAGCAAACAGTCATGTGCCTGTTGATCTTCTGGTGTTCCAGAGGGCTCTCAGAACAGGTGCTGGGCTAGCCTTCCCCGACCTGGTGTTTAGGGTAGGCCCTGGAACTTTGGGGGCCAGACCTGGTCCCAGGAGCCATCCCTGCCAGCTTCCAGGAAGTGACCAGGCGGCAAGGAGGGCAGAAAGAGCAAGGCCACGTTTCCAATGTGGCCAGACTTAAAAGAAAGCAAGAGTCAGCTGAGAGTCAAAGGCTGAGGGAGCTGGCCGCCTCCCCCCAGCCCTCTACACCCGGGTATGAAGGCAGAACCCTCACCCCGGGGAGGGGGTGGGGGGGGCGGGTAGATGATGCCCCCACCCTGCCTTGGCTTCTCATTCCACTGCGGGGGGGGGGGGGGGGGGAACCCTCCCCCTCCCCCTCCCCCTCCCCCTCCCCAGGTAACCCTGTTGCAGCACCTGCACTGAGATGTTTACAACCCTCTGAAGACTGAACTCCCAATGCCCGGGGCACCTGCCGGCTCTGGGGAGCTCGGATTTCCTGGTTGAACTTTAAACCGGCCCTCAGCCCTCCACTGAGTCCCCATGGGCTCCCAAAGTGGCAGATGCCTGGCAAAAGCTAACTGCCAGGGCAAGGGGCACCTTGAGGGTACCCATCCAGCCTTCCAGAACCAGTGGCGGGGGTTAAAAATGCAGAAGGAAAAGAAGGCAACTTACTTGTTGAGATGGGAGCTTCCAAGTCCCACTGATGCTAACTTCTGGGTGCAGGGGCGCTCAGGGCCCTCGCGGGGACTCTCCAGCCCCAGCCATTACCACAGCCTCGGAGTCCACCTAGAGCTTCTCCCTGGCGTGGGGTCCTGTGGCCAGAGGCTAAGCCATCCTGTCCCTTCCCGCGCCAGCCCCTCAGTCACTCCCTTCCTCCGGCAGCCGGAGGCTCTGCTCACGCTCTCGCTCTCTCGCGCGCGCTCCCCCCTCCCCTCCGTCTCTCCCCCCTCTCCTACCTCCGCCCGCTTCTCTCCCCCGCTTCTCCTCCCCTTCTGCCCCAGGACGGAGGACTCTGTGTAACGTGTAATAACCCACTTAAAGGGCCCCGGGCAAAGGCGGGAGGGGCGGGAGGGTGGGGCGGGGTTCCCGGGCGGGCCTGGACGCAGCGGTTCTGAATGAATCGGATCTGGGAGGTGCGGAGAGCACCCGAGGAGAGGGGGCGGACAGCTGTCCCCTCCCTCGCGCCCCCTCCCTGCCGCGTCCGGGCTGGTGGTACTGGGGGTGCTTCTGGCCGTGCAGAGAAGCAAAGGATGGAGATCTTGTGCAAGTGTGTGTGTGTGTGTGTGTGTGTGTGTGTGTGCGCGCGCACCCTCCCGCGTGTGCATGTGCGTGAGCTCGCCTGCATGTGCATGTGTGAGCGCCGCGTGTGCCTGTGTGTGAGCGCGCCTGTGCGTGTGTGTGAGCGCGCGCGTGCTGAGTGGGTGCGGTGGAGCAGAGGAAAGGAAGAAACTAGAAGGGCAGAAATCTTGGATCAGAGACCTGGACGGGCTGCTCAGTCACCTCGCTGCTGTTGCTTCCTCGCCCTCCCGCTCCTGTGGGCGCAGTGAGGGCAGTGGTCCCGTCCAGAGACAGGAAACAGGTCTGCTCTGATCCCAGGGCTCTCTGCTCACCGTCTAACCGGCCTTTCCGGGGACATGTGACCTGGGCCTGGGTAGGGATAGCAGGAAAGGGGAAATGCTCCCTCCGCTCAGAGAAGTCTCCCATCGACTTAGAGCCCAAGCTGAATGCACACCTAGGCGGAGTAGAGCCACTGCCTGCCCTTTGGGGTTCCTCCCTGCCTGGAGGACTGATTGCATGCGTTTATTCTTTAATTAGTGGGAGCTGCAGGAAAGGCAACTGCAGATGGGCCATCCCCTGCAGAGAGGCCTGCTGTCTGGGGAGGCGCCGGCAGGCTTCTCTGAGGACCGTCCATTCAGGGCAGACCAGCCTATGGGGTTCGGCACCCCTGCTCCAGGCCCTGAGCGTGTCTCCTCTCTGCCGGCAGGCACACTTGATCAAGGGTGTGAGACCGGTGTCCATGAGACTGTAGGCTCTGCTGGGGCAATGACTGTGACTGACTTGTTCTCTGCTGAGTCCCCAGCACCTAGCAGGAGTGCTCAATGAATATGTATCAAGTGAACACTGTCAACAACAGGAAAGCCGGTTTATTAAATCACAAGGAGACAATCGGTTGTTAGTGGGACTGGGCGGGGGGGGGGGGGGGGGGGGGGCGTGCACCAAGTCATTCCTCTCCTGTGAGAGCACAGCAATGTGACAGCGACATGGCACTGGGAGCCATGAGGGCAACCCCCCCGGGGGCTCCTGTTGTGGAATACAGCAGCCAACGTGCACACGTCCCACTACCCAGAGTTAGAGCACGGAGGGTCCCTGCCGGGGTTTACATGCTGGACGCCCCCCTCCTCTCTGTCTGTAGCAGGGTCATTCAGTGCGGCTGCAATTAACCCTCACTGAGTAGGAAATCTCAAAGTCCCCTTGGGGGATTTAGCCTGTCTTCCTGCTCATTCATTACACATTGATCTAATAGTTTAACACTCTGAGAAGACAGTTCTTAATTCCTTAATTTCCTAGCTCTTGGGAGAAGCCTTGACTGTATAGCCCTGTGGACTGGATGACATCCTTTATACACATTTACCAAGCCTATGAGAGCCTGTGAGCCTATGAGCCTAACTGTTGCTTTTGGATCCAGCGTAAAAAACTATGGGATTTCTTCTGCCAAATGGGGAGAGACTGGCTGACTTTGAGGCAAAACATAGGGTGGTCTGGGAAATGTTGCTCTGTAAATATTCTCACAGCGATGGGACCTTGGGCCAGGGGACAGAAAACCTGGGTCCAGTTCTTGGTCTGGATCTGAAAAATCAGAGATATGGGGGTTCTCGTCCTGACTGGTTTTTGCACATTTAGGTGAGCCTTCACTTTTCCATATGCCCAAGTCTCCCAGAGAGCCCGGGCAACATCTGAGGATAAGAGATACAATTGAAGAATGGCTCTGGGGGCTTGGAAGATGCTGGGTGCGTCTTTCAGTGTCCAAAAATTGATGAGGCAGTACTTGAAAGCACTGGGAATTCAAGGGTGTTATCACTGTTAATTAGAGTACTGCCTCTGTCCACCTTTATCAGCTTCTCTTACCTGCCTTCACTGAGTGGGAGGTGAATCACAATTAAAGTTTTCTTTTTAGAATATGACACACAGGAAATTATCTTTTCTCCTATTTATAGAAATTCGATTTGCATTTATGAGGCTGGTAATGTCTCATAAATATTTCCGGCCACCTAAAATATTAATTAAAAGAGCTCTACTCTGAAGTCCTAACTAAAACTCTTCTAAGACAAATATTGTAAGTATTTTCACTCATGGCAGAAGAATTCCTCACATATTAGTTGGATATGTTAATGAGTCAACCTAGCAACAACAGACATGTGTCGACTAATGAGTACTAACTTGAAATAGTTAAGAATTCAAAATGGTATGAGAATAGTATCACAGATAATTGTGAAGATGCCACCCAGTTTAAACAGCAAAACACAAGATTGCTGAGATTGTGAACCCACCCTGGATTAGCTCCTCATCCCTCAAGAGAGAATCAATAGCCTGAATTTGGTGTTTTTCTTTCTCATGATTTCTTTATGCTAAGACCACACACACACACACACACACACACACACACACACACACACTTATTCAATCAGTGAATATTGCCCATATATCAGTATTTTTGCACTCATAAACTCTTCTGAGCACATTGATATGTGCTGTGAGAAAAGCTAATAAGTATAATGGCGGCTTTGATCTACGATGTCTCACCATTCAGTTGGGAGGGTCAGCCTCTATGCAGGAAAAGTTAGCAGACAAATTAACAACTTGGGTTCTACTTCATAGGTGCTAATTGGATGGGATGATGGTGTAGAACAGAGGGTAATGCTAACCAAGCTTGGAGAATCGGAGCTGAGAGCTGACATCTGCCTAAGGACCGAAGGAGCATCTGATGTGAGCCCTGAAGTAAGACTAGGGTTTGAATATGGAAGGGAGTAGGGTTTGTATGAAGAAAGGCACGGGAAGGCAAGGCTTACGTGTGTGTGTGTGTGTGTGTGTGTGTGTGTGTGTGTGTGTGTGTGTGTCGGGGACCTGAGGGAGGGACTGGTGTCAGGGGATAGGGCAGGGAAAGTGTGAGGGAGGGTTGATGTCAAGTGACTGTAATGAGCTGAGTGCCTATTACCTCTGAGCTCAGCTAAGCAGTCCACATAAGCAGATGCTTTCATCTTAAGACCCCAGGGGAAGGTAGTATCATCATCATTTCTCCGATGAGGAAACTGAGGCTCAGACAAGTCAAGTGTCCTCTTATGGGCACAGTCATTAATAGTGACTTTCATAACCCAGCTTTGTGAGATTCCAAAATCATATTCTTAACGGTTATGGGTGAATGGTGTCCCCCACCCCACTCCCCAGATTCCTATGTTGGAGCCTGAACCCCCAGTATACCCCCAGGGGTGCTGTATTTAGAGACAATGTTTTCAAGAGATGATTAGGTTAAAATGACGCTGTTGGGATAGACCCTGATCCAGTCTGCCTGGCGTCTTTATAAGAAGAGGAGATTGGGGCACGCAGACACCGGCGGGGGGTGGGGTGCACGCAGAGAAACGGCCACGTGAGGACGCAGAGAGAAGACAGCTGTCCGCAAGCCAAGGAGAGAGGCCTCAGGAGAAACCAGCCATGCTGGCCCCGTGATCTTGGACTTCATCCTCCAGACCCGTGAGAAGTAAATCTGCTGCTCAGGCCCCTCAGTGTGTGGTGTTTTGCTACGGCGGTTCTAGCACACCAACGCACCAGCCATACTGGCTGCAACTGTGCCTCTCGGAAGCGCCTTGTGTCCCAAGCCACGGAGCGTGGACTTGCTTCGGCAGAGGGGAGGTGACCGGTGAAGATTTCTGAGTCGGGGAGAAATAGGGGAAAGTCATTTCTCACGAAGATTTTCCCCGAGGCGTTTGGTACATAACTGATTCGTGTATTCCTTTCAGCAAATGATGACTGAGCACCGATCTTGGGACCTGTGCTGGCGCAGAGGTCGTGTTCGTGCTTTTCACCCCTACAAGCTCCACTGGTCCCACCTGCTGGTGCATAGTAGGCGACGAATCAAGTTTTGTCAAATGAGAAAACGGTTACGGGCTAGGTTCTGGGGATAGGAAAAATGGCAAGACAAACACAGAGTTTGTCTTCAAGGAGCTTACGGTCTGGTGAGGGCACCAGGCCGTATGTAACTAGTTCCGCCAGTGACCAGTCTAGGTGCAGAGAGAGTAAGCAGCGCCACCCAACGGAACTTTTGCGACGAAGGAAACATTCCGTATCTGTGCTTCTATAACACGGCACGTGTGGTCGTTGAACATGTGAAACGTGGCTACTGCGAGTAACAAAATGACTTTTAAATCTGATCTCATTTCTTTTAAATAGGCACTATGGTTGGGGGGGTGGTGGGTGCGGGCTGCCGGATGGCACTGTCTAGGGGTCAGAGGCAGGGGTGCACGCTTGGGCTTTGGTGGTCGCAAGAAAGAACCCCACGACCCGTAGGGTGTTCACAGATCAGCGGTAGGAGCCCCACTCCGGGGAGCTTGTACGAACTACTGAACTCCAGCCTCCACCTCAGTCCTGCTCAGAGACCAGCTTCACTCGAACAAAATCCCTAAGTGATGCCTACGCACGCTGGGGTCGGCGAGAGAACACGCGGTAGAAAACACAGCTGAGGCAGACTCAGCAGATCCAGTGCCTGGTAGCATCTGGGGAGCGGGGAGAAGAGAGGGTGGAACTGGATGGCTTGTCGCTGAGCTGTGCCAAGTAGGCTTCCCGGACTCCCCTGGGATCAGGAGAGCACCGTTCCCCTTCCGCTTCCCTCCGCTAAAGCCCTGATCGCGGGGTGCTGGGAGTTCCTTTATCTGTCTTCCTCTACCTACAATCTGCAAGTTTCTTGGGGGTGGGGACCTTGGGGTTTCAAATCCTTCCATTCCCAGCGTCCGGCGTCACGCCTTTTATTCAGCAAATGCTTACTGGATGTATGTGTGGCTCCTGGGAAGGCGCAGGTGGCCCGGGGAAAGAGAGACACAGAGTTTGATTGTAGATGAGGTGCCTGCTAACTTAAGGCTGACAAATCTCCTAAAGAAAATTGTCTGAGAAGAGGAAGGACTGAAGGCCTGAGTTGAGGAAGGAGTCAGGGACCCAAGTGCAGATTTCCGGCTGTCATCTGCAGAGAGGACAAGAAGCCAGAGCTGGGGACTGGGCTCACATCCGGCTTGAGGGAGGAGGAGGGGGAGGATCCAGAGCAGGACAAGATGGCTGGAGGGTAGCTCTGGGGGTGGGGGTGGGGGTGGGGGTGGGGGGCTGCACCACGCTGAAAGGATGAGGGGCAGGAAAACATTGTGGTTCGTGTATCAGGTTCATTCATTAATAAAATATTTCTTTAGTGGTGCTTATCTTAGGAAGTCTTGTGCTCAAGCACAGCAGAGGGTAAGAAATGTGTACCCACAGTTCCTGCAGACCACGGATCCAGAAGAGTCAAGGGAAACAGAACTAAGGGGGAGAAAAACAACATCAATCAGGCTATCGAGGTGTCATTAGTAATTGCAGAATGTATTAAATAGGCCTTTCTTCATGCCTGATTTCCATGCCTATGTCTCTGCTTCCTGAATAGATAAGTATCCCAGCTGTCACTGGAGGATCCCAACTCCAGTTTTCTTTGAATTTCTTTGATTTCTCACATTAGCACCACCTGGCTCTTAGGCTTTCCTAAAACAAGCTTCCCGTTCCTGAATTTCCTCTTATCCATGAGTCCAGGCCCCAGTGCCCGAGAGAGATATTTACCACAATTGGCTGCACAGTTGATTTTATTGAATCAGCATCTGTGCTCCTAGAAGGTGGGGCACTCAACAAGCTAGAAGGTTCTGGATTTTGTCCCCAGCGTTGCGCTTTCAATTATCACACCACCGAAGGCAAATGATTTTTTCATCCAGGTCCATGAAGAAGGATGATATTTGAAGATGAAAGAAGATAAACAATTTAATTTTTTTTCCTAATTTTATTGATAAAATCTCATTCTGCTTTATGGAAAACTCCTTGGAAATGCCTGACCAGCGGGGCCCTTCCCAGGCCGGTTTCACAAGTGGCCAATAGCACCATCTAGTGGTTGGAAGAGATTTTCTCTCTCTCTCTCTCTCTCTCTCTCTCTCTCTCTCTCTCTCTCTCGAACAATTAGGCATTCATTCATTTTCATCTTTAGTTTTGTTTTATTAAAGTAATATGTGCGTATGTTCGAAGCACATGTGCATATGTTCTGGATAGTTAGGAAAACAGCCAGGCCGCCCCCTCTCCTCCCCCCTCTCCCAACCTGCAGACACTCCTACTTTCATCTCTGTTATTTTTTCTCCTTGGTTTCACCACACATCTCTAAATGACACATTTGTAGTAATACTTCTAGATGCTTCTGTTTTAGAGTCTCTCCAACTTCCCAGAAGTGTTGGATGGAACACTAAGATGGAACTTTGGTCCCATTCCTCCCCCACCTCTACCACATATGTTCTCCCTTCTCATTTCCCATCTTCCCAGTGGAGTTTTGTCAGAATTTCCATCAGACAGTCCATGTTAATACTCATATGTCTGTAAAATTCTGGTTGGATTGTAGCTGATCTATGCAGTCAGACTACTTTTTCAATCTCTCACAAGTTCTGGGTTTCCCTGGCATCACTAACTCTTCTTGGTTGGCTCTTATCACCAACCTCGGTGAAAAAATTTCCACCTACGCTTTCAAGCTCTTCTCAAGATGTCCCAAAATAAAAACAATTTTAAAAGATTAAAAAACAAATGTCCAGATACATCAGGTGTCCTGTTGGTTTCATCCCTTGGGGAACTCTCCTCTGGAGTCTTGTGCTCCCTTTGGTCTACATGGGTGGCCCTCTCTGCTGGGGGTGTCTCTTGTCCCTTCCACTCTCTCTTACTGCACCCCATTTCCTGAGTCTCCTGTTTGCTTATTTCTTGGTTCACTCTCTCACTTTGGAGGAAAATATTCTACAGTTCTGTCCTGGGAAAGAGAGCACGTGAGGTACATTTTTTTTTTGGAGACTTTGCATATCTGAAATATCTCTATTCTGTTCGATTGACAGCTTGGCCAGGTATGGCATTCTAAATCAGAAATCATTTTCCTTGAGGGGCCCCTGGGTGGTTGCTCAGTCAGTTCAGCATCTGACTCTTGGTTTCAGCTCAGGTTATGATCTCAAAGCTCACGAGTTTGAGCCCCATGTGGAGCCTGCTTAGGATTCTCTCTCTGCCTCTCTCTCTCTCTCTCTCTCTCTCTCTCTCTCTCTTTTTCTCTCTCTCAAAATAAATAAATAAACTAAAAAAAAGGAAACCATTTTCCTTCAGAATGTTACAGGGATGTCTTAATTTTCCTTCCATCTTTTGATGATGTTGAGATGTCCAAAACCAGATTCATTTTTGATCCTTTTATATGTCCTCTTTTTCCTTTCTGAAAATGAGCATGATCTTCTCCTTGCCTGTAGTGTTCTGAAGTGTCCCAATGATGTGACTTGTGGTGGGACTATTTATATCCATTGTCCTGGGCATTAGGCAGACCGTTCCATCATTGCCTTCCATTCTGGGAAATTTTCTTGCAATGCTTCTTTGATGATTTTCTTCTTCTGTTTTCCCCATTCTCTTGTTCTGAAATTTCTGTCACTTAGATACTGGACCTCAGAAACCTCATATTTCTTTATCTTTTCTCTTCCAATTTTATCTCTTTGTGTTTTTTGCTCTGTGTTCGGGAAGATTTCCTCAACTTTGTCTTTTGAACTATCCATTGAGATTTTGGGTTTTGCTATTGTATTTTAATTTCCAAAACCCCCCATTTTTATTCTCTTAAGTTCATTTCTTTTTCTTTTTTAAAAGTTTTTTTAAATCTTTATTTATTTTTGAGAGAGAGAGAGAGAGAGAGAGCATGAGCAGGGGAGAGGCAGAGAAAGGGAGACGGAGAATCTGAAGCACGCTCCAGGCTCTGAGCTGACAGCACAGAGCCGGACGTGGAGCTCAAACTCACGGACAGTAAGATCATGACCTGAGCCAAACCAACTGAGCCACCCAGGTGTCCCTTAAGGTTCATTTCTTGAGGGTAGCATTCTTTCTACTTGAAGCTTTCTTCTTCCTGCCTGGTCCCCACTTCCTCCAAGAGGCTTTTACGTGTCTGTCTGTTTTAGCTCCTTGGATATCGGGTAACCTGCTAAGAGGAAGCTCTGGGGCAGAAGATGGTGTTGACAAACTCTGGCTGGGCCATTTCGTTGCAGGAACCCCTGATAGCAGTTTCTCTTTAGGACGTGATCTGAGTTTTCAGGAGCAACTCTTTCAATCTCCTGTTTGGAGTGTCTGATACTGACTGCTAGCCTCTGAAGTCAGGCTGGGGAAGAGAACTGGAGGCTATCTACTATGCATATGTTTACTTAGTTCTTCTTTTTTTCAGGGTATGATAAGCCCATCTTTAATGGTGCCGTGTGTCCCTCTGTCTAGGGGCCATTTACTTTACCATTTCCGGGAATAAATCTCTAGACCAGTGCAAGAGAGGGCCAGGAGAAATTTTTGTTTTTGTTTTTGTTTTTGTTTTTGCCTGGGCCTATGCAGAGAGGGGATCTGGAAATCTAACTACTGTCTTTCCTGAACAGCCTCAATGAACCCTCCTTGTGTGAGCTGCTTCATTCATCTCCTACCCCAACTTCTGGAGGTAGACAGTGTTATAGATAGCTAAATCTTTTGGGATTCTAAAGGGTGAATTTGCTGTTTCCTGTTTTTTTTTCCTATACAAGCATAGAACACATCTGTTTTCTGGTTTTCAAAAATGTTGTTGTTATTGTCTCTTGTCCAGTCTTCTTACCCTTGAGGGTTAATGCCTTTTCTAAAATTGTTATTTTATTGGGGTTTCAGGGGAGAACAAAAGTAGAAGCATTTCTTTAATTCACCCTCTTTATACTCAAGTCATGCATTCATTTTTAATAATCTATTCTGCAGACATTTGCTGACCCCTTGCTATGCAGAAGGCTCTGTGCCAGTTCTGGATGTGCAATGATGAATGAGGCTATATTCTCTGCCTACAGAGGGGCCTACCCTCATGGTAACAAATAAATAATAAATAGTTATACAAGTGTATATAGAACGAGAACACAGCTAATGGTGATGGTTGGGCGTCTCCTGTGAGGTTGAATCTCCGTTGAGGAGGACAGATCTCTGCCTTTCCAGAGACCCCAAAAAGTGACAAAGCTTAGAACATCTGTCAAGGTCCTTGCAAATTCAGTCACTTGGTTGCAAGCACAGCCATCTCCCAAGGGCACCCATTAAAATCTAGCTTCCTAATGTCTAGACAAAAATGCTAACTTATTAATTCTCAGTGAACACCAGAAACTAGAACTCACAGACGGCATGGTCAACAAATTTCTCCCTACAGGGAGAGACCTACATGGGAAGCCATATCATGATTGGAACATTGCTAAGTGCACCTGGAATCCAGTAAAGGGCATTAGTTGTAGGTAGACTGGGTGGTTATTAGTCTTGGCTATTGAACAAGAAGGAAGGTCATAGTCAATGGACTAAGATATTGAAGTCTGCTGCCCTTCCCCTAGAAAATGCTTGATTCACAGTGCACTTGGGGTTGTTATTTTCTTCGCATACATCCATCACTCTTTGTGTGAAGACCCAAAGGTATTAGGCTTTGTCTAGAGTGCGTTCAGACTCTCTCCTCCCTGCATTCCCCCTCTCCCTGACCACAGATGCTCAGTTCTTCCCCTGACACTCTGGCAATGTTGAGATTTTTATTGGGTCATGGGACATGGTCACTTACTAGATGGTGGGTTTTGGATGAGCTGCCCTAAATCTGTCTGATGGTGGAAGCACCTGCTAGGGGATTGGAGAGTCATATGAAGTATCTGTCAAATTCTACAGGGACACAGAAGAAGATCACCCTACTTCCTTTTGTAGTAACATTAGAAAATACTTACTGGGCAGTTTTAAGCTTCCCGTTATCTCAAGAGAACCTGATGATCATTTGCCCCAGTGTCCTTTTGTAAAAGAAGAAACCAAGCCCCAAAGCTGTTAGTGAGAGTGGCTGGGTGGGCTCTTTCTCCTCTGCTGAAGGATTTGCGGGCCAAGATAGGACTACAGCAGTGGGCATTCATAGCCTCTGTCTAATGAGCCAGGGAGGATGGGTGAGGTCAGGAGGAAAAGGGGTGGGGTTGCACAAATAAAGGTGGGAACAAGAATTGCCCATGCTCAAATCATTTGTCTTCCAGGACACCAGGGCTGCTCGGGTAATGAGGACAAGACTGTTAACCTAGCCTCGGGTCATGAGGCCGGGGTCATCACATGCCCTTCTCTGCAGCTACCTTCCTTTGTTTGGATGACCACATAACATAAGGGTCATGAAAGTGTTTTTGGATGAGACAGATAAAGGGAAGCTACTGTGATGGTTGTGTTATAAAGCAATGCTAAGTCTTTTTCAAAGAGGAGAGCTCATTGCTGGGATTCTTTTACCTGAGGGTAGCAACAGCCTTATATCATACTACCTGAGCCTAGGTCAGGCCCTGTTTGTGTTCTTTAATCTCCAAAGAACATCCCAGCCACCCACCACCCCCATTTCCACAGCCCCCGGCAGTCCCTGGGGCCACTGGGGACAGTTGTCCCCATCCTCACATCCCAGCTGGGGAAAGCATAGTGTGGCCTCTGCTGTGCATCGGTGGAGGACTTAGGACTCAAACCAGGATCTCCTACTCCCTGGTTAAATTTGATCTTAGTATTACACATGATAATAATAATAATACTAAGTGATGTTTATGTAGCACTTAGCAAGGAACTTGTACACAATATTGTGTAAATAAGGCAATTATAATTTGTCCCTTTTTCAAATGAGGAAGCTGAGACTCAAGGATTATGTAACCACCCCAACGTCATACTGCTATGACGTGGCAAAGGCAGACCTCAAACCCAGACTTCCTGGCTCCAAGTTCAGTGTTTTTCCTACTACCCAAGTTCCCTGAGGCTGTCACCCTGAAATTTGGGGCCCTTATTCTAAAGCACGTTTCCTCCCCTTGAATGAGATCCTCATTACCTACACCCAAGGTCACGGTGGGATCCAAGAAACAGCAGGGGCCTGGCTGGAAGGCCAGTGAAACCCACTCTTTGGGGTCCAAGTTCTGAGATATTCTGGGAGGGCCTGGGGTTTATGGTCCTATAGGCACTATGGGTACTGAAGGCTGAGCGACAGTATTAGTTGTGGGTAAATCTCTGAGCCATGTATTGAGGACAGGGCTGGTCACCAGGGTGGAAAAGGACTGTTCACGTCACATCAGCTAATGTGGTGGAAAGGCATCAACTTCAAGGTCACAGGACTGGCCCAGGATACTTGTGCTTTGTCATGGCAGAAGTTGGCAATTTCCAGAGCCCGGGTTTGCGCCTGAGTTCAGGAGCTGAGCCTCACAAATATGTGAGCCTGGGAAAAGTACCTGCCCGGTATCTGCGCAAGGGGAATTTTCTACCTGCCCACCCCTCCCCCCTTCCCCAGAGCATTCAGTGAGCACAGGGGTGACCAGCTGAAAACATGCAAACTCATTTGTCTTGACTTCTGATTTTATGGGGACACCTGTGAGCAACCGAGAATCTAGAACAAAGTGTCTGAGACATTGGTGTGAGAAACCCTGGAAAAGCAAAGGCCGGTGTCGCTGCAACATTGAAGCCCTTCCCTCTACAAACATTTCTGGCATGACTCTGGTCCTCTGTCCTGCCATGTCCCCAACCCAGACCTGCTCCCCAAACAGATGAGTATGAAAGGCAAGGTCATCCACCATCCCTTCCTTCTCTGGTCAGCTGTCTTGGCTTGAATTGCATGCTCTGTGGGGTTCCGGCAAGTCTGTACATGCTCGAGAGAGCGGTGAGGGTATCCTCCAAGAGTCTACTGGATACCACAGGGGCCGTAGCCCTAAGGGAAGAACGTTGGCCGGACTATGTAACAAACTAGTCACTGTTGGTCTTCAGAATAGAGGCACGGCCATGACCACTGTTGGGGGTGGGACACTCAGCGTTGTCCTTAGCTCATGGCATGGTATGGGGGGCCCTGTGTATCATGGTGGCCCCCAGAAGGAAGGCACGGAGTGCACGGTGGCCCCTAGTAGGAAGGTGCTGAATGCATGAGGGCCCCTAGTAGGAAGGCACGGAGTGCATGATGGCCCCTAGTAGGGAGGCATGGAGTGCTCTGTGGATATGACGTCACTGCTGGGGTGCCGAGGCAGCCGAAGAAGGAAAACTACAGATGCCACATACAGCTTGTGCCTGATCTCGAGCACACCGCCTGAAAGTCTTCCAAGAAAGTTTCTTTTGGAGGATGGTAGTGCTTGGCAGGGGAGGAGGCATCCAACGTTATACAAGGTTATACGAGGCAAAGGAAGGACACTCAGTCTTAATCATTCATTTATTCTATGGACGAGCTATCAAGCTCTATAGCTTTGGAGCTTGAGCAATTGTGGAGGATGGAATGAGGACTCCGATCAAGAACAGGTTTCCCGGGAACTTTGTGTCAGCGAGGGAGAGAGCCATGTTCATGGACGAAAGTGGCAAAAAAACAAAAAACAAAGTATTGACCAGGGACAGTAAGAGTTAGGGGAGAAAGATGTGTGCTGACTTGGGGTCTGAGATTCTTCTTGAGAAGTGCAAGGAGAGAGTCTTCTGGAGGCTGCCCTCTGTCTTCTCTCCTTGCTGGGGAGAGAGGTCTGGAAAGCAGGGATGCTGAGTCTTCAGAATGCAAAGCAGGATTTCTGTGGAAGCTTCCCCGGGGGCTCTTGAGCGGCTCCTTGCCCTATTCGTATTCATCACTTCCGTCCACCAGACATCCTCTCTGCGCAAGTGGTAAGATGACCTATATCTATTTCGCCTTTCTCAAGGATGCATTTTTATATATTTATTTTTTTATATATGTTGATACATAGTGAGCCGCCCACGTTTTTGTCTTTGTTTTTATTTTGCAGGAGTTCTTGTTTTGTATATATAAAAACAACCAAACCCAAATGGTTCAAAAAGAAAAGAAATTTAAGAAAAGGGAAGAGAAGGGGCGCCTGGGTGGCTCAGTCGGTTAAGCGTCCGACTTCGGCTCAGGTCATGATCTCACGGTCCGTGAGTTCGAGCCCCACGTGGGGCTCTGTGCTGACAGCTCAGAGCCTGGAGCCTGTTTCAGATTCTGTGTCTCCCTCTCTCTCTGACCCTCCCCAGTTCATGCTCTGTCTCTCTCTGTCTCAAAAATAAATAAAACATTAAAAAAAATAAAGAAATAAAAATTAAAAAAGGGAAGAGGAGACTTTGTATAACCCGGATGTATACTCTCACTCTCAAGCCCAGGGCTCTGCCCCAGGCACTGAGGAGACGACTTCTTGGCTCCTTGAGGCTTACCGAGTTCCTTGCTTAGTTCCTGGAAGCTCAAAGAGCAGGGAGGATATTGGAGAAGGAGCTTTGTGATTTGTTTAATATTTATGCCTCCCCAGCACAGTGGAGTTAGGGTCTTGGATTTGAGTCCCAGTTCCTTCACATATCATCCGTGTGGTCAATTGAAAACAAGCCGTTCAAGGGCAGGCAGTGTGTGTGTGGGGGGATATATGGATTATTTAGCATCTGTAAACAAAACAAAAGTCATCTCCAGCTCAATGTGAATCACCCTATGAGTTCTAATGGGTGCTAATAAGAGCATGATGTGTACAACGAAGGAGGCAATGGTCCATCTCACTTGGGTTGGCTGGAGAGCACCTCTGGAGTGCTGGGCTCCCAGGGCCATGTTTTTCAGAAGACTAAGGAGGCTGAAGTGTTTGGGTGGATGTCATTGAGGGGAGAACACGTGGGAAATGTGGGCAAGTCAGAGTCCTTTTCTTTTTCTTTTTTATTTATTTTTATTAAACATTTTTTTAACATTTATTTATTTTTGAGAGAGAGACACACAGAGTGCGAGCTATAGGAAGGGCAGAGAGAGAGAGAGAGGGAGACAGAATCTGAAGCAGGCTCTAGGCTCCAAGCTGTCAGCACAGAGCCCAATGTGGGGCTTGGACCCACAAACCATGAGATCATGACCCAAGCCAAAGTCCAACTGAACCACCCAGGTGCCCCACCAGATTCTCTTTCAATGCAGGGGGTTTGTGAATCTGGGAACCTCTTCTTCCATTCCAAGAAGGAAACTGCCTGACAAGATGGGGGTACAACACTTTTCAGGATGCTGGTCTGGTATCTAGCGATCAAAAATATCAGAACAGCCAAGTTCACATAGCAACTGAAGCCTGTCTCAACCCCAGGGCCAACTGCCAACACCAGGATCTTTTTGGGAAGGCCATTCAAGGCCCTATAGGAACTGGTCTTGCTAAGCCTCTGTTTCCTCACATCTAAAATGATTAGAGGGGCACCTGGGTGGCACAGTTGATTTAGTGTCTGAGTCTTGATCTCGGCTCAGGTCATGATCTCATAGTTTGTGAGTTCGAGCCCCGAATCAGGCTCTGTGCGGATGGCATGGAGCCTGCTTCGGATTCTCTCTCTTTCTCTCTGCCCCTCCCCTGCTTGTGCGCTCACATGCTCCCTCTCTCTCTCTCTCTCAAAAATAAAATACATAAATTTTAAAAATAAATAAATAAGTAACATGAGGGTTAGAAAAATACATGTCTGCCTCCTTTACAGAGACACAGACAAGAGAGAACAGCAAAACGCCTTACCCACAGGCCAGAAAGATTATTCTCTTTACCTGAGGACCTCACCAGCCTCGCGCACTCCTGTGTTGCTCATGAGTAAAACCTGTAAGAGAGCAGGTCCTCAGGAGAGGAGTGGGTAGCAGAGCAGAGACCCAGGAGCCCTGAGTCCAGCCTTTTTCTGACCAGAGCCCAAATGCTGGCCTGCAGAGGGCAGACACCTGAGGACCCACTCACTTGAAAGTGCGCAGCCTTGGGGAGGTTTCCATTCTCAGGGGCAGGACATCAAGTCCAGTCGCGGTCATTACCCAGTCTACCTAGCAGAAACGGCCTGCAGCCATGTCCTACTTATCTCAAAGGGCCAGGAGAGGGAAATATACTGGTTGCTGTTTAGTACTGATGTAGCACTTGCTTTAGGGGAACTGACTAAAATCTGTTCAGTGTCTGGAGCTTTTCTGAGCGGCAAGAAGGCCTCCAGGCACTGCTGAAGGATGTCTTTTTCTAGAAAGCCTAGCAGAAAGAGGAACCGGCCAAGGCTGCAGGCTTTTGGCACCTTGTCTTTGTTTAAGGGCACTTTCTGACTGGTGTGACTGGCAGGGCTCCATAAATAGCACATTGTGTGTCTTTGTGTGTGAGATTTGGGCTTACCGGATGTGCCCCCACAATGTCCTGGAGGAGGAAAAATTTTATATTTGCCAAAAACGCGCTAAGGGTATCAAAACAGGCAATGATATATGTAAACACAAAATTGTGAGTGAAGCATGACAAAATTCCTCAAGATAGAACATTTAAAACAAAGAAAAACGGCAAGCATCATCTTCTCCAGCGACCCATCACACTGGCATTCCAAGCATCTGTCTCCTCCCTCAAAGCCACGTTGGTCACACAGTTGGAAATGGATATGAGGTCAAAATCCCAAGCACAGCATGCTGTCCTTCCGCCATCTTGTTCCCATCTACCTTTCTCCTGCTTCATCTACCAGCACACCTTTTCTTGAACCAACATTCTTCCCCTGAGTCTTCCACACTCCCCAAGCCTACCTTTGCTCTCCAGCGTCCAAACTATTTCTCCTTCATCCACTCCCCACCTTCGACGACCCCCCCAGTTGAATTCTACCTTTCTGGTAGCACCCAGTCTAAACATCGCCATCATGGTAAAGCTTCCCTAAGTAACCTCTTCTATTTCCTCATGACACTTTTCATGCGTTTATGCCTCATTGTGTTTGTGGCTGTCTTCTCTACAAAAAGTTAAACTCTTGAGAAAAAGGGCCATGTTTTATTCATCTCTATAACTCCCCAAGTGCCTGGCACTGTGCCTTTTACTTAGTAAGGTCCTCAACAAGCTTTTAGTGGATTAAATGGAATCACCAAAATCCTCCCTTCATTGAATTCTATTTCTTTTTTTAAAAAAGTCCCTTCACCTGGAATTTCTTACAGAGCAATATGCTTTCATCTTATCTTCAAGGGCAGTAAGTGTTTCAGAGGAAAAGCGTTTCATCTCCTGCATATGGCCTTCTTCAAAACCTTTCTGTGGTGAAACCTGTGTAGAAATGCTCTTTCCTTTTTGTCAGCACAATGGGATTTTCTGCTTCTCCTCTGTAGGAAACACATTCAGATTTTACCATTAGACACGGATTCTCAAGAAAATCAAGGCCCAAAGACAAAAGAAGATATTTCATCAAAGGGTCCCTCTGTCCGGTCCCAGTTAGGATCTGGGCAGCCCATCTCACCACCTGTAGCAGGTGGCGGGTAGGAAGATGGTGTGTTAGGACACAGGAAATCTCCTCCCTTACCTACAGGTGGAAGACAGCTTGTGTGTTTGTGGCTCTCCAGCTCAGTCTCCCTGTATTCAACTGCAACAAGTCAATGTGCTTGTTTTTCGCAAAGAGCGTGAGATTTTGGTGACAAAGTCATGTATCAGTAAGTCTCGAGACGGACCCTGCTTGGCTCTTACTGCCTGGCTTTGGGAACACATGGGGCTGCCCAGGGTGTTGTCCCTCTGGCCAAACAAGCCCCCTTCTCTCAGAGCCAGAGTCAAGGAAATGGAAATGTTGTCCACCAGAAAAAAAAAAAAATCGCAATCCTGTGGTCCAAATATTGAGCATTAGCCTTGGAGTAGTATTTCTGAGAAAGGCCCCTGCCCTCAGGCAAATGTTTGGAGGGGTGGTGTGGGAAAGAGGATAACAAAATGTTCACATGCCCGTGACGGTGACCGTAGTAACCCAACATTCATCTTCTTTTCCTTCCACCCAAAAGGGAATATGCTGAGTGCAAATGCCCCTAGTCACTCAGTGTTTGTTATTAGGAGCTGTCTTTTTCGGCTCTTGCAGTGCTGGTAAAAGACATTCATTTAATATTTGCCTCCTTATTTCTAAATAACGAGTTCGTACTGTATCGATTTCCTTTGTTTGACTCTCTTGACTTCCTCATCTGGGAGGTGAGGAGTTAGCCCTCCATCAGCCCTATTTCTCCCTATTTCTCTTCTCTCCATTCTCTCCCTCCAATTACATCAAAAGTCTTATTAGCTCAATACCCAGTGTTGACATCATTACCATCCTCTACATGTTGTTCACAGCTGAGCCAAGTGGCATATTCTTTTTAACCTTTTTAAATGTTTGTTTATTTTATTTTATTTTATTTTGTTTTATTTTATTTTATCTTTTTACTGTTTATTTAGTTTTGAGACAGGGAGAGACAGAGCATGAACAGGGGAGGGTCAGAGAGAGAGGGGGACACAGAATCGGAAGCAGGCTCCAGGCTCTGAGCTGTCAGCACAGAGCCCCAAGCAGGGCTTGAACTCACACACCGTGAGATCATGACCTGAGCCGAAGTCAGAAGCTCAACCGACTGAGCCACCCAGGCACCCCAAATGTTTGTTTATTTTTGAGCGAGAGAGACAGAGTGTGAGCAGGGGAGGGGCAGACAGAGAGGGAGACACAGAATCCAAAGCAGACTCCAGGCTCTGCACTGTCAGCACAGAGCCTGACACAGGGCTTGAACTCACGAGCCATGAGATCATTATCTGAGCCGAAGTCAGGCACTTAACAGACTGAGCCACCCAAGCACCCCCCAAGTAGCATATTGCAAATATACCTTCTCTTCCTTGTAAATGTTAACACTTTTCTCATTTACCTAGCTCTTCGTGTATCTATTATTCATTCCACCTGAAAATCTCCTTCAGAACCATGAAACCTCTCTTAAGATCCATCGGGTAACACTGTTTTCCCTGAGAGGCAGCCATCGCCCAGGCCTGGCTGTCCTTGCTGCTGGACAGATGTCCTCCAGGGTGGCCCCCCACCTCACCGGACAAGCCTTTCCATATCTCATCCATGCCGGGTGTCTGTGTCTGGGATTTCTCATATCCCTCTCTCAGGGTTTCTGCCCTCTGTTTTGGCAAACGCATCTTCCGGTAACTTCCTAGAGTACAGTCCATGAAAAGTAACATTTGAACCTTGTGTGTCTAAAATGGCCTTTATTCCACCTGCACATGGAGTTACAGCTTAGACTCGGTAGAGAATCGTTTCTCTCCCCTCACAAGTTCAATGGGGAATCACTCCGCTGTTTGGTAGGATCCTATGTTGCTACTGGGGATTCGGGTGTCACATTGGTTCAAAATCATTCAAAATCATTTATGTGTAATATCGTTCCCTCTATCGCTGGTGTTTTGAAACGTCCTGAAATAGCCTGCATGTGGGTGTTTAAAATTCCTCAACTCTCATTTTGGTTGACTTCAGGAGGGAGCAAAAAGAAACATTTGCTTCATCTGCCATATTTTCATCTTAAAGTTCTTTTTAATGTCTTTGCCCAATTCTCAAAATGATGAGCTCAGTGCTTTGTGAAGAATATATACAGTGCCAGAAAGGGTACAGTGAGAACTGCTTTTTTATTTCTAATTTTTTTAACGTTTGTTCATTCTTTGGGAAAGAGAGAGACAGAGTGTGAGCAGGGGAGGGGCAGAGAGAGAGGGAGACACAGAATCCGAAGCAGGCTCCAGGCTCTGAGCTGTCAACATGGATCCCCATGCAGGGCTCAAACTCGAGAACCGTGAGATCAGGACCTGAGCCACAGGTGGATGTTTAACTGACTGAGTCACCCAGGTGTCCCTAGAACTTCTTTTTCTTTTTTTTAATATTGAGGTACAGTGGACATACAATGCTATATTAGTTTCAGGAGTATAACAAGATCCGCTTTTTCACTAACTAGAGCAGAGGCAGGACAATGACCCAAACTTCTCCGTTCCCTCGCAGGGGAAACTGTGTCCATCTGAGGTGTCCCTCACCTTAGGGAGGTAATGGTTGGGAGGAGCCTAAGCCTTAAAGGTAGGCCTGAATTTGCTTGTCCCCTCCCTCAACCCCCAAACTTGGGTACATATGGAATGAGTACCCAGAGACCGGTGTCCTCACCACTCCATTGGTCGGCTGTGTAAAATAACACCTATCCCAAAGGTCGTTAGCATGATTCAGGCCGGTGTGGGCAAAGCCCTTGACACAGACCGCCAGCTTAGCCCACGTCGGGTTCCCCCTTTCCTCTGTTCGGACCAGGAAGAGCTCGCCTCACTCAGCAGTGTTCCTGCGATTTGCTCCTCTCGCCTTGAATCTCCACGCGTGCCCGCTCTCGGGGCCCAGAACGTGGCTCCAGCTTTCCCTGATGTCTGCTTCTTGTCTCTCAAACTTTTCGTCATGTGCCACCATTTCTGGTGCGAATGGGACGCCCTGCCTTTTCCTAAATCAGACAGGGGCCTCTAAAGACCTGTCCTTTATTCCAACCGCTCCTGTTAGAGTATTAGTCATGAGTAGAATACTTTCTTTTCACAGTCGGTGGGCTCGAGCCCCGCGTGGGGCTCTGTGCTGATGGCTCAGTGCCTGGTGCCTGCTTCGGATTCTGCAACTCCCTGTCTCTCTCTGCCCCTCCCTTGCTTGCATTCTGTCTCTCTTTCTTTCTCTCTGTCTCTCTCAAAAATAAATTTTAAAAAACATTTGAAAATTTTTTTCAAAAAGAAAAGAAAAAAAACCACACTATCCACTCGGGGCCTCCAGCTCGGGTGCAGAGTTTGGGGGGAGGCTCCAGGCGGCTAGAGGGGTAAATGCTGGCGAACAGCAGCAGGGTTAGCAGAGCAGACCGGACAGAGCCAGGGGACAAGTCCAGAGTGCAGGACCCCTGAGGACTTTGTGACTGCAGGGGGAGAAGCAGCAGACTGGGAAGCAAGGGCGGCGTTTCTTCATGAAGCCTGCGGGGAGCAGGACAAGCTGAGGAAACGAATCGCTTTGCTTCTATGAAGAGGCTGCGTTCCATCAGGTCCAACATCTTCACTGGCACCTTATAAGCAAGATTCCTGGAAACGGAAGAACGCAGCAGCCCTTTCCTCTCTGTCACTTAGCAACGGCCTCTTTCTCCTTTCCAGCGGGTCCCAAGGGGTCTTTTTGAGGGGGTGGGGGTGGGGGGGACGGATGGAGGTAAGATAATTACCTGGTGCGCATAATAATAAGACATTCGGGCTTCATTGTGCAGGGAGTGCTTGCCTTGCAAATGAATAAGACACTTAAGAAACCATTTATTTTCCTCATTTGGGTTTGTGCTGTGTTGTGTTGTGTGCACGTATGTGTATCTCCAGTTGTCTGGTGGCTGCTGGGAGAGTGAAAGGCCTACCCACAACTCCCACTCAATCTCAGAACTCAGCCTCCGCCTCCGCTCTGCAAATTGGATGGGAAAAGCCCTTTTCCTGAAGCGTCCTGTGCCTCTCCAGTGTCCCTGAGTGTCACAGCTCTCTGGGAGCTCCCAACCTAGCTGAATAGCAGGGCCCAGCCCAGGGCCTTGGAGGAGAGACACCAGGATGGGATTAACGGTGTAAAGATTTTATTTGGGGAAACATCCAGGTGAGGGAAAATAGGAAGGGGGCCAGGCAAGCCGTCGGATAAAATTCAAGGTTGACTCTGAGTGAAGGAGAGAGGGAGGCAAGACTGAAGCATCCTAACCAACCCTGGGGGAAGGTACCACATGGTCATACAGTTCTCCAGAGGAGAGGAGCCCTCTCTCAGAGGAGTCCCCCCACCCCCACAGTGGCCTTCCCGTGTGGTGCTTGTGCTCAGTAATTTGGACCTGGACAGTCCCTCTCCCTGTCCTTGGACATCTGCAGGGCGCTTTTTCCTGGTTCCCACACCCAGACTTGGGGGAAGTGCACTGTTCAGAGGTGGGCAAGGGGGCAAACTGGGTGCAGGAAGGTTATCCTACTGGTGGAGTTGGGATACCTGCTTCGGCAGGCAGAGGACAACACAGCTGGAGATTGAGAAAGGAGGTACTTTTGGAGAAGGGGTGAACCCAAGGACAGAGGAGCAAGGGTGGAAATTGGTGTGTTCACAAGAGACCTTCTGTGAAGGGGAAAAGTCATATTTAGCACGAGCTTTGAATCTCTCTTCTTTTCCCTTTTCCTGTGCTGTTCCACAGACTAGGTCTCTTAACGATCAAACTTCACATGGGAAATACTATTATAAGCTGTTTACTGACACCTGCTATATTCTCTTTCTTTTACTGAGATAACTGATTATTCTTACAAATGTTTGAAAAGAACATTTCCTTTTTCCATGTAATCATGCACTCATTTCCATTTTATCCTCCTTGTGAAAATCGTGATCTATTAACTCTCCTGTGTAATTGAATGGCGTCAGAATCGCTGACACGTGGCCTCGAAACTATGGTGCCACTCTCCAGTTTCTGCCATTCTTTCAATCGCTGAGACAAATAAAGTCCGAAACCTCGTAACGTCTAGCGTGGTATTGATTGAAGAAGGGTTCAGACAGTAAAGGGATGTGTGACCTGCCCATATCCTTGCCTCCACCCCCCCAACTCCTCCATGAAAACAATGACCGCTTATTAAGGAGACTGTTTTCTGATGCTCCAGGGAGTGACAGTGAAATGAGTGACAGTCCATGGAGGACACACATGACAAGGAGGAACACTAAGAGAGCATCGCAAGGGGGGCAACACAAGATCTTGTCTCCCTTAGGATGGTCTAGAGGGAGGCGGGGCCTATGGGGTGGGGGTGGGAAGGAGATAAGAAGGGTGATGCTTGGGGCATGTTGACTTCCATGAGTGTCGATGCCAAGTGCATTACATACATTATCTCACTCCCCACCATGGACTTCAGAGGATAAGAATCTAGGAATTTGCTCTCAGGTAACATAGTTGGTAAAGCAGGGGGTTGCTCCCACCTAGCCAGTTCTGTAAAGTCCCTGCTACAAAGCTCTACATTGTGTTGGGACCAGGGAGACAGATGAATGGTCAAGGGAAGGTCAGGGCAGCTTGACCTTCTGTGGTCACTGAGTGAGCCATTGAGCAGGAAAGCTTTGGAGGGGCTCCCTGGGGACCCCAAACACCCACACCTGGGGGCACTTACCCTATGTGCACATGTGTGCAACCTCATGAATTTGACTTGGAAATCTGTCAGCATCAGAGAATTGACCTTGTGGTTCCAAGTCATGGCTCCATAAACAAATCTTTCTTAATTAGCCCTGGCAGCTCAACACCTCTGGTGTGTCTAGCCCATTTCACTGCCACGCCTACTCTTGTTGGATCCAGTTCTAAAGTAAACTATGTTCTTTGAGAGCTCTTGCATACACATGAGTTGGCAGCCGGTCTGAGCTGACCCATAGACTCTTAAAAACCAACAGGGCCTCAGCACCCTCGTCTGGGATAACCAAACTCTTGGACCAAAGGTGCAAAGTCTTGCCCACATCAAGGATCTGGCTGCTTTCTTGGGGACCAAGAGATTGGGTTTTTGTTTCTACGCTTACTCTGGCAATCCATGAGGTAAGGGGGAGAAATGCCACACCGCCTCTGTAGAAAAGAAAAGTTAATTCTGGTGGAAATTTAACCCTCTTTTCCGTACCTCAAGTCTAGACAGACCACCTACCACTCCGGGGGATTAGAAGTGTGGTTTTAACTTGCTCACTTGATGCTCTCTAACTCCTGTCACATATGGATTACAAACTGTGAGCTTCATCCTGCTGCCTCTTGGCCATTTCTCAGCCCAGAGCTGGAGCACAGCAAGAGCCTCTGATCCCACCATGCCTGGTTCCATGGTCTTCCCCTCTTGGTAGTAGAGATATGTTCAGGGATTTGGTCCCTGATGGCATCCTTTCCATTGCTGCAAGAACTTGCATAATAGTAGGACCTCTCTTAGTGCTTCTCCATCATGAAGACGGAGGATAAATGTGCTAATGAGGTCTATTATGGAAAAGATGCAATGCTTACCTGGGTCAGATGTGTTGGTAAGACATTTTGCTTCCCTTGTCCCAAATGCCTTTTCTTCCTTTGATGAAATGTTGCCAGATTAAGAGTGAATGCATTCGGATTTCTCAACATTTATTCAATTCCCTACATTTCTGCTGTGACAAGTGCTTTGTAGCAGTGAATGGCAAATGTTTCCCTATGCTCTGCTTTGTAGAAACCCCAGAGTGACCAGGCACGGAGCCCCCTTCTCCAAACATCTCTGTCGTATAGATTATGCATAGTTGCTCAGAAGAAGTTTGTCTTTTGCAACAGACAAGACTTTGGGGAAAAGTTTTTCTTTTTCTTTAGTTGGGCATACAAAATAGAGCAAAACATGGTGATTGTGATCAGGGGGCCATTTCAGACAAAAATGTATCCAGGTCTGCCAGTGGGTGCCCTTTAGTCATGAGCTTGGCTTGCCGTGTCTCACTCTATGCTGTTTTGTGACAATGTATTCTCACTCAGTCAGCTTCAGTTTCTTCAAAGCAGGGTGAGGTAGGGGCATCTGAGAAGGTGTGAGCCATTGGAAAAACATTCTGTGTATATATATATATATATATATATATATATATATGTATATATATATATATATATATATATATATACACACACACACACACACACATACACACACACATATATATAATGTATACACACATATATATGTATATATACACACACTCACATATATATCATATATACATATTTGTAACTTAAAGGCATAAAGATTGATTTTCTTCTGTGTAAGGAAGCACCCCAAGTCAGTTTAGGGGCAGGGCTAAATTTGCAAGAAGCGCGGTAAGTGGATTACTTGTGAATGGTTCTTGGAACTTGGGTGACTTTCAGTTTTCTCTGGTTTTTAAAAATTCAATATTTAAAATACTGTAATTGCCAAGAATGCTTTGCTCTACAGAGCCGAAATTCAGAATTTCTCATGCATGTCACTTTCCTGTTGTCAGCAATTCATTTTTCTATGCTAGGTTACAAATCTACCCTCGACCTGTTCACAGCTCAGTGATTTTCCAAAGATTTCGGCTTCGACTCTCATGCTTTACCTTTTACCTGCCCCATGACTCCTGTGGATTTAGTGTTTCCTAATTCCTTCTCGTCAAGTTTTCACTGGGATCGCTTCTATATCTCAGCAGCTTGACCTTGAGTGTGACCCAAACTTCACCTCTCTCACTTCTACCATTTAAGATGCTAATAATGACTATTGCTTTTCTTCTCTTGAATAGTGTCCTCATTAATATTATTATTATACATATAGGTTTCCTTCCCTCATTTGCCTTTCAACAAGCTTATAATGAGTGCTCATGATGTTGTGGGAACTGTGCTTGGTCCTGGGAAGTTACTGAATAGCTCTGGTTCTCACGGCACTTACAGTTTAGGGGGTACATACACGGAAACAGGTGATTACCCTCTAGCAGGATACATACGATGATGAATAAGTCCTGCTACACGCAGTGTAGTCGTGATTTAATTGTTACATACATAGGAAGGACATCCTACTGTGCCTGAAAAAGACTTCATGGAAGCATGATCCTCAACTCCTTGGGTAGACAGGATGGAGCCTGCTGGGGGCAGGGGGAAAAGCATTCCAGAACAAGGAAATAGCACTTAAAAATATGAAGGCATGAGAGATGGCGGCATATACAAGGAATATGAAGCTGGTGTGGCTGGGGATGGGTGGTAGGGGGAGGGGTGAGGAAAGATGTCAAGTGTCAAGTCACTATGGAATGAATTTATTGGCACAGAAATCAAAGTTTGCCCAATAATCAATTGAAGATAGTTGAGAATAGTAATTAGTTTTAAAGACATCTATTTAATGCCTTCTTTTTTCTCCACACTAGCTGGGTGTTTTCAGAGGGGGAAGTGATGGTCAGCTTGATAAGAGGCTTGAAGCAAAGAAAGCCCAAAGTGGCCATCTACCTTCATCTCAAGGCCAATAAAATCACTCTGATTTTACAGGTTGAGAAAAGAACGTACTGGACTGTGGAATGTGATGACTTAGTCTAAGTCAAAATGTAAGATGAAAGGACATAGACCTTCCCAGTCTGCTCTGTCTTTTGGAATCTATAAGATTCATGAATGCTATTAGCTCTGCTCTAGATAGCAAAAAAGTGGCTGGCTTGATTATGTAGTTCATAATCTTCATGAACAAGCAGGGAGTATATGGAAACTGGAAAAACAAAACAGAATAAAACCAAACCAACAAAACACCTTCAAAAAAGAATGAAAGAAAAAAAGAAAGAAAGAAGGAGAGTAAGAGAGGGAGAAAGAAAGAAAGAAAGAAAGAAAGAAAGAAAGAAAGAAAGAAAGAAAAAGGACGAAGGAAAAATTAGTGTGAAGACATATAAGAGGTAGACCCCTAGACAAGTCAACAATAAACAGAAAACAACCTTAAGGTCAAAGGGCTCATAGGAGTCAGTTCTTGGTTCCAGATGGAATGATCCTAAGCCCTCCTTGCTGAATTTACTATGAAGGATGTTCAGAGCAAGTGTCACTGTCTTTGCTGTTGCCTTGTCAGAATCTGTGAGCAAATAGAGAACATTGCCCTCACACGTGAAACTCCCTGGTTCTGTTTGAAAATAACAGAAAAAAAAAAACAAAACAAGAATAATACAGAGTCTGGGCAACTTCAAGACTACTAAGAATCCAAGTCGTTTCTCCTGGAAACTCTTATTAAGGGCTCTAGCTGTTAATAGAAAATTCAACCTAATAACATCACAGTAAAACACCAGAACATTGGAACTAACTTTAAACAATAATTCTAAAGGTTCATCAAGTCCATTTCACCCATTATGCAAAACAAGAAACTATGGTCTAGAGTAGTGCAGTGACTTTCTCAAAATCCCTGAAAAATACCAATCTGAATGTATCCAGTGTCACTTTCGGTCAGTAACTTCCTCACTCAAAGAAACCTGTTGTTATTTTCCCAAATTGGTTCCCCAGGATGCAACAGTCTGCCTCAGTGTGCACATATCTGTCCCACATTACATTACATTCTGTAGTTATCAAGCCTTGTAAATTCTGCATTCTAGTTAGATGTATGTAAATTCTGCATTCTAAGGTTCTTCTTGAATACTCTGTGAAACGCAAGCCAGAAATTTCCATTTATTTACAATTTCCCAATCTCCACCACCCTCCCTCACTTCCAATTGCACAAACACCAACGTTTCTTTGCCTGAGTTCAAGAATTGTATTTAGCAGGGTGGATCAATGTGGCACCATATCCCCAGGGAGCAGATTTAGATATGCAACTCGACACCATTGGTAGCAACAGGTTAATATTGTCTTTGCATTTAGAACAACCAAAGCTCTCTCAGGTGACTACCCCTAGGGGAAGACTCATGGTTCACTGCCTTTGATTAAATTCTTGGGAGCTTTCTGGCTCTATCCAGATCTGCCATTTGTCCTTGAGGAGCACGACAGTGTCTGGAAACTATGAAT
The DNA here is from genome assembly GCF_024362965.1 of Panthera pardus. Taxonomy (NCBI): domain Eukaryota; kingdom Metazoa; phylum Chordata; class Mammalia; order Carnivora; family Felidae; genus Panthera; species Panthera pardus. The sequence continues at coordinate 89,457,585 of NW_026526677.1, forward strand.
AACTGTTGCTACCTTCTCACAGGAAAAGACTCCCTGAAATCTGGCCCCTTGGCGATCAAGTCCGATGATGTTATGTTCAGAGAGATAAGAGTAATCCCAGTCTTGTGCTGGACGGCTCATTCAACCATTTCAAGGATCAAGGTATTCTGTTGGTTAGGGAGCTAAGCCACTGATGAATTATGCATACAGTATGGAGAGCTTGACTTGGATTCAGAGATAAGTCACAGGAATGGCCAGAAGGTCACCTTAGAAGGAAGCTTTCTGTATTGGGCTTTTCTAAAGTGTGAAGACCCAGTCCCTACCCTGCAGAACTTTCGGTCTCACTGGAAGGACAGGTGTGAGTGACAGGCAGAAATGAGGCACGTTCTAACTGGTGGGACTCTCTTACCGAGTCTGTTTCTAGGGTGGCCTGAGAGAGGTGGAGTGGTTGAGGAGACAAGGCTTGTCTCCTCTCCCAGCCACTCCATCCCCCCAGATGGGGGGAAGAAGAGGAGACCTGAGAGGCCCTAACTAAGAATGCATACCTGGACTATGTCCAAGAATCCCTTCAGGGTCTGGGGATCTTCATGTTCCCTTGCATTGTCTTCAGGCATTGTGTGTGAGACTCAAGGCTTCCTTCTTCAGCCAAGGCAAATGCTCACCTCTGTTAAGACTCGGACGAGAGGAAGTCCACCGAAGAAAGAGGCTGGCTGAGAAATAGAGAAACATGTGCACAGGATTTGGCTTTTATTCACCTTTTCATACATGTGTTCCTTTGGCTGGGTGTTTCCAGCCTGTGGTGGTATTTGCAGTTTTGGATTTCTACAGACAAAGACGCTTAAGTGTCTAGTGGCAGTGTAGGGAGAGGTGTGGTGCAGGGGGGGATGTGGGCCCAGTCTTGGCAGGCGCCTGGAACAATGTGAGTGGACAGATCCAGGACTCAGGGCGGGAAGCAGCCCCATTCCTCCCAAGGAGTCTGCCCATCGTGGCCTGGAAGTAAAGATGGGAAATGGGTCATCTTTTGAAAAGTTTGGCCAGGGGTGGTGGGCTAACATTGCTTTCCAGTGTAGGAGGGGGCTGGTTTTCTCATGCCTACTGAAGACAAGATGACGGTGGATTCAAACCTCAGCCTCAGGATTTGAGTAGATATCAAGGAGAAGCTTGGGCTGTAGCGGTGTTGAGAGTTGGGGAGAGATCTCAGAGGGAACTAGAATCCATATGTCTGTTTGGGAAGTTGTTCAGGGGCTCCTCACCAATATGCTCTTGGAAGTCTCTTTCCATCCCCAGGTCCCAGAAAGGGGTGGAACATGAGCTCCTGACTCTTGTCTTATGTCCTTGTACCACAGAAGTGTACCCTCAATGACCCCGCTCTGTCTAGTGGCTTAGAGAAGCAGATACGTGTTTCTAATGACACACAGTTTAGGTGTGTCCCAGGGACAGCCACCTCTGGCTACCTGTCCCATTCAGGCTTTCTTCAGGCTGCCTGGGCCTCCAGGATAAATGGGCCTTGTAGCTTCCTTCCTGCCTGAGGTCCCAAATACCCCAGAGGTGCCATAAACCCCGGGCAGCCAATAGATCAAGGTTTTCTTCACCTCCTCTGTGCCCTGCCTACTCTTGGCCCTGCTGCTCCAGGCTCTGGTGTCCTCACTCCTGAATGTTGGCTGTTCTGTTCTAAGTGATCCAGCCCCTCTAGGGGTGCCATTCTAACCACCCTGCCCCCACCCAGTCCCCTCCATCCCTCCTCAGTTACCAGCGAGTGCTGCCGCAGGAAGCAGACCTCTTCGGTCCCCTCAGCTGGCCACTTCACTATAGCAAAGTCTGGCGGAAGCTGGCCTGCAGTGGATGTGTCTTTGCCTGCTTAGCCATGTGGGCAAGGCGGGGCACGGGGACTCTAACAGCCAGACCACAAAGGCTAATTTCCAGATGCAGATACAGTAAAAACAGCACTAGTTGTTGATTAGTGACCAGATGCTGAGCCATTCTAGACCCTGTCCGTGGCTGGGGATGGAGAGGAGGTACAACACCCAACAGAAAGAGGCTGGCTTCACCCCTGCGCTGATGACTCTCCTTGCCCTGGAGTCACTAAAAGTAATCCCATTGTTCACAGTGCAGTTTTGCTTTTCAAAGTATTCTAGGCAAGTCCAGCGATGTGGTCCCCATGTCTCAGGGAAATTACTGCACCGGGGCACAGGTTGTGAGCGACCGGTCACATGAGTTGGTCAGGGGAGAGCTGGGTCACATGGTCTCCACGGATCTCCCTTGGCATCACACCTGGGTTTCAGAGCCTCTCACTTTCTGGAGCAGCTCCAGACTGGTTTCTTCTTTCCACTCTCCTTGCATCATGCTAGCTCCTGGCCCTGCAGCGAGAACCTCCACGCTGTGGGTCTCCGGGCCCCTTGATCAAGCTGATGTGAACTACAAGGACCTACCCCTGCAGTGGCAGCGGGCTACTTTTCAATATTCCAATTGATGATACTGCCACTTTTCTTCCGATAGAATCTTCTGGAATCCCTGACATAGTAATAGCAGAAAGACTTCCTGAGTTCTTCAGTGCTTCTCTTCCTGCAAATCACATCCATATTTTAAAATGCGTTCATTTCCACACTTATTCACTCCATGCCACTACACCTATGGATTGTCAGGCACTTATCTGAGGCAGATAGTTATCGCTTCTATTTTAAATTGTCAACATAGGTAAGATTCTTCATTGGAAAACTGCTATAGCATCATATTACCCTTTCAGTCAAAAAGTCCTTCCTTATGTCTAACCGAATGAACTCCCTATTGCTACAATTCCAACTCACTTTTGTATCACCCATCTGGATTTTCCCAAACTCTACATCATTTTATCTGTATGATGCCCTTGGAGGTAGCTATTACTATTACTATTATTTGACAGATGGGAAAACTGAAGCTTGATCTGTGCCCATCCTAGGGTGGAGGCAGACCTCCTTTCAGAACTCTCCTGACATTCTAGAACTCTCCGAGCAATGCCCTGGGAAGGAGTCAGCAGGTGCTGCTGCAGGGAGTGAGGGAGGGTGACTCTGAGCTTACCCTTGGCCCCAGTGAGTACCTTCCCTCTCTCATCTTGGCGTTGCTACCCTCACCATCTTTGGTGGCCCATGCCCTCCCGATTACCAATACTTGTCAAGGTTACCTGCAGGTACTGTGACTTTCTTAACCCTCATGATGATCTATATTATTGTGTTTATTTGGTTTCTTTTTTATTTTATTATCTGTTCAGCTCTCTCCATCCCCCTGAATTTCGATCTTTTTCATACTATATCCCAAGTGCCTAGCACAGAGCCTAGTAAGTGATAGACTCTCAATAAATATTTTTTGACGGAGAGATAACAAGGAAGAATAAGAAAAGGAAGAACAAGCAAGAAGGACAGAAAGAAGGGAAACAATTGAGAGCCTGACTTTTCCCCTCTGCCTTTCTGCCTTTCCTCCCTTACCATGGACATTGGAATTCATCCATTAAATGGGCCAAATCTTATGGGACTTGTGGTAGAAGGATCTAGAAGACTTGGGCTCTCATCCCAGCTCTGCCTCCTATGAAACTTCCCTATGCCTCAGCTCCTCTCCTGTAAAACAGAATAATTATATCTACCTCACGGGGCCATGGTGAGGATAAAACAAAATAAAATTTTGCATTTCTGCAAAACCAGTTTCTGGCACATGGTAGATAGTCAGCAAAAGTTGTTCCCTTTCCCCTACAGTAACTTCAACCTTTTGACCTCAATCCTGCAAAGTAAAATCAAACCCTGCAGCATGCCTCCAACCACATAGGAGAGGCTATCTTCCCAGCTGGTATGAGGATCTTATAGAGAATACACCGCCAGCCTTCTGTCTGTGCCAAAAAAGTCACATTGGAACGGATGCATTTTAATGAGCTGCTTCTGGTAATTAAACCCAAGGGACATATATACCAGCTGAAACTACAGTAGGCTGAATTCTAACTTTCTAGCTCTGTGAACTTGGATTAATAACTCGGCTTCTCTGATCTTTGGTTTTCCCCTCTACACACTTGGAATAATAATGATGGTGGAACTATTAAGTGTGAGCATGGAGAGGGCCTGGAATGTAGTAAGGCCATAACGAAAATTTGTTTATTTATTTATTTATTTATTTATTTATTTATTGTTTTTAGATAGAGAGAGAATGAGAGAGAGAGTGCACAAGCTGTAGAAGGGGAGGGAGAGAGAGAGAGAGAGAGAGAGAGAGAGAATCTCAAGTAGGCTCTATGCCCAGCGTAGAGCCCACCGTAGGACTCCATCTCACAACCCTGAGATCATGACCTGAGCCGAAATCAGGAGTCGGTTGCTTAACTGACTTAGCCACCCAGGCACCCCTAGTAAGGTCTGTAAATGTTAGTTTATGTTGATCCACGGGTTAGAAGAAAAGCTACCCTCAAGACTAAACTAGATGCAAGAAAACTTCAAGGAACATTAATTAATTGCCAGTTACTTTTATACATCTTGTCTCTTTTCATCTCTGAATAACATGAAAAGATACAGCCCCTTCCCATTCTCTTTCATTCATCAGTTCATTCATTCCACAAACACTAGCTGTAGCCAGAGAGATAACGGGTCGTTCTAATAGTGAAACACGGTGGTGTGTAGTTGACTTATTTAATGCTATTCTGGATATCTTTCCTTTCAGGGCTCAGCCCTAGATTGCACAATTCCTGAAGGAGAGGGGCTTTTCTCTGGGTGCTTCTGCTTGGCCAGTAGAGTACCCCCTGTCCTTTCTTCCAGCTGCCCTTGCCTGCTAATGGGAGCCATCATCCCAGGGCCTCACTGCAGGCTTGCACTCCGATGGCTCTTTCTATTTCAGCCACATTTTCTTCAGCTTCTCTGAGCCTTTGCACATGGTTCAGCTGCTTTTTCACTCTTAAAACCTCCAAACCCAAGACCAAGTAAATCGATGCTAAAAACGGGCAGTTTTTTTTATCCCATAAATGAGTTCTCAAAAACGCATGCATTTCTTATACACATTTCCAAGCACAGTATTGAGTTCATAATACATGAGATATATGTGCCACTACACATTGTAGAAAACCTAAGCTTAACTTTAAAAGATGAGAGAACAAAAGCCCACAAATGCATGCAATGCTTATGAACATTCGAGATCTCCCTGCTACTTATCGGCGTAGGCGTTTATGAATTTACCACGTGTCATTTTCATGCCATCGCTGGATGTTTATTTGGTCATTAGTTGGGTGAGAAAATAAGAAATGTGTTCAGCTGTAACTTGGAGGAAAATAACTTCTCTTTCCCTCTCTCTCTCACATGCACAGCCCAGTGGGTGCCTTGGATATTAAGTGGTGAACAGATCAGAGCAAGTCCTCACACTGTTCTTTCAGCCAGGGGAAGACACAGGCTTTCACTCACTTAAGAAATATTTCTTTTGGGGCGCCTGGGTGGCGCAGTCGGTTAAGCGTCCGACTTCAGCCAGGTCACGATCTCGCGCGGTCCGTGAGTTCGAGCCCCGCATCAGGCTCTGGGCTGATGGCTCGGAGCCTGGAGCCTGTTTCCGATTCTGTGTCTCCCTCTCTCTCTGCCCCTCCCCCATTCATGCTCTGTCTCTCTCTGTCCCAAAAATAAATAAATAAAAAAAAAAAAAAAGAAATATTTCTTTTAATTTATTATTTATTTAAAAATTAAAAAAAAAATATTTGTTTATTTTTGAGAGAGAGAGGGAGACAGAGCATGAGCAGGGGAGGGGCAGAGAGAGAGGCAGACACAGAATCTAAAGGAGGCTCCAGGCTCTGAGCTGTCAGTACACAGCCTGATGCAGGGCTCAAACTCACAAACCGTGAGATCATGACCTGAGCTGAAGTCAGATGCTTAACCAACTGAGCCACCCAGGTGCCCCTCAAGAAATGGTCCTTGTGTTCCCACTATGGATCTAGGTGCTGGGGATTCAGAGGAGAACGAGGCAGGCTGCTCTCTGGGAGTGAATGTTCTAGCAGAGGCGAGATAGGAGGTAAACATGTAGGAAAGAGGGAAACAAACAAGATGCCATCTGTAGTGACAAGATGGGAAGAAGTGAAAGCGGAATGGGGTGGCAGTGATATGAAGGGGTGCTGGGGAGAATGGCAGAGTCTGGGTCATATAGAGCCTTGAGGTCATAAGGACGAGAGGAAGGCAAGAGAGGCTTTAGCAGGGTGGTAACTTGATCTGATTTACACCATTAACACCTCACTCTGATGGTGGGGAATGTATCATGGGGAAGAGGGAGAGAGAGCACAGAGATCCTATAGCCCCCTCAAGAACTTACGTGGTTTGGACAACAGGGTTGGGATGAAGAAGACAGACAGGTTCTGAACATGGTTTGTCAAAAGAGCAGACGAGGCTGGCTGATGAATCGTGCTGGCGCAGGGATGACAGAAAGGGAAAGGATCAAGACTGAATCAAGGCTTTGCTTGAAGTAGTGGGTGGTTGTACCATTGACAGAGCTGAGGAAGTCCCCGATTAAGAAAAATAAATGTAACGTAGGTTGTATTAGGTGCTAAGAAGGAAAAGAGGAGGGTGCTAGGAAAATGTTTTTGGAGAATTCTCAACCCAAGATGACTGTCCCCAGGTATGATGTCCTGGTATGTGGTTGGGGGAAGGTGCACTTTTCACCCCCAGCCCAATGGTCATGGGCAATGAACCTCTGCTAAGAGCTTCTAGAGAAAGGATTGTGCCAGGCGCATCACCAAGGCCCATGCTGCAGCTGCTGCTGTATCTGGAAATCTGGTAATGCTAACCTCAGAGGGGATTCAATTGGTTTGGCACAATTACATCTCCGTGGTCTAATCCAATTTCATCAATTTATGGCCAGTTTTTTTTCTTCTGTTCCTCAGCCTTTTCTCTCCTTTGTTAATTTTCCCCTAGAAGCCAGCCAGACAGACAATGTCTCCTCCTTCTGGGTCTCAGGTATGCAAAAATACACCGTATCAGTCCTCTTTAAAGCATCCCAGAGCCCCTGTCACCCCCTCCTAGAGGTTCTGGTGGGAGGCCCTTTTAGATGAGCCAGTGGGGACAGAGACGTGGGAGGCAGAAGAATGTTACCCGAGGCCTGGCATCTCCCCCCAGGCAAGACTGCATGGCCTTCCCAGCATTTCCTGTGCAGTTCATACAGACACTTCCGAGCTGGTCCTGGAGCCAGCCGCCTGCTCAGATCCAGACTGGGAATTAAAATTATCCCCCAAATGCCAACTCAACCTTTGGCTGCCTCTTCACCAGGAGTCCTCGGCCCTCCATGCAAGGGGACCCAACATTATGAAGTTTTTAATGTACTGGACCCTCTGCTGGGTGTCCTGACACTGATTCCTGCCTCAGCGTTGGGAAACTGGTATTCCTAGTTCCATTTTTTAATGGTGAACACTTGGGTTCTGAGAAGCAAATTAATTTATTCTTGCTGACAAGTGGAAGGAGTGGAGTCCAGGACAAGGCCTACACCCCCCTTACGGCCCGCCCCTTCACAACCTTCAGGATGCCTGTTGGACCCCATCTTTGCTTTGCCCACCCCACCCGCTGGACTTTTGGGATGATGTTCTCAGTCTTAGTGCTGCCCACGGCTCTGACCTCATACCCTCTGGGTGCCCGGCAGCGATCATTGAGGTCAGTGCTAAGCCCTGGAGTCAATCTCTTTGTCATTCCTAGTGGTCTTCCTCTTGTCTCCTCCATCTTGACCGGCGCAGCACAGGGGAGACTTGGCGACATGGGTCGGGGAAGGACGAAAATAATGGTGGCAATACCCATCACTGAAAATGGGGACAGCTATTGGGAGTCTGGTGGGCATATGGATGGACAAGAACCAGAAAACAGTGGCTTTGGCTGGAGGGTATACCATTCAGCAGAGTCATAAGACCGACACATCAAAAAGAGAAAAAGACACAGAGAGACAAGGAAAACAAGCAAACATAAACAACTCACGATGAACTCTAAGATCTTTACTGTTCCTCAACTCTTCTTAGTGACTTTTCTTTCTTTTTTGTTTTCCAGGTTTAATGAATTACGTGGGGACACCGGCCATATAAAAACACAGGCAGGCACTCAGTCTTGGACCAGTCAACCACGGAGTTGGAATTCAGGTCTGACCCAGGACCACGGGTTCCAAGGTGAGAGACTCTGGGGCACCTGCACGAACTCTCCAGGTAGACTGGCCTTGTTGCTTTTCACAGGAATCAGTGCTCATAATAGGACAGGGGCTATATTTCAGTCCCCCACCCCCAACCTCATGTATTTATGATACTTGGTAAGATCAGCTTTGGTCCTGATATTGTATCATCAAACAGCTCATTATGGTCTATATTAATCCAGGTGAGGATTTTTTTTATTTTAAGGCAGGCAACTGAAAATAGAAACAGGGTGGACTGATACATTCTTTCTTGCTCTTTTTTTTTTTAAGTTTATGTATTTATTTTGAGAGAGAGAAAGGGGGAGGGAGGGGCAGAGAGAGAGAGAGAGACTGGGAAAGAGAGAATCCCAAGCAGGCTCCATGCTGTCAGCATGGGGCATGATGCAGGGCTCGAACACACATGAGATCATGACCTGAGCCAAAATCAAGAGTCAGACACTAAAGACACTTACCCAACCCAGGCGCCTCTCTTGGTCTTGACAGTGGTGCTTGTTCAAGAAGGGTGCAAGGGAAACCCAGCCCTGCCTTTGAGAAAGGGGTCGACCTCTGGGAACACACAGTGGGTAGTTTTTTGTCATTCCCCTGAGAGGCTGTGAGTCCGGGCTCCACACGGCTCTGCCCTCAGCAGTCACCCACAGAAGCAGCGAGAACACCGCCCCCCCGACCCTGAGCCAGTCATGCTCCATATCCCCTTCTTCTCTCTCTTTGGTGCGTGGGGGAGTAGGGGGAAGGAATGATATGGAGGGACTTGGGGGCAAGGAGGGGCTTTAAATGGTCGCATGGGATTCTGGCTTGTCTGTGAGGTAGTACTGAGTTTCCAGAGAGGTCATTGTAAATGAGACTTGAGTTATTAATGTTGCTGGCTCCAGGAATCAAAAAAAAGGGGAGGGGGGCAAGAGGACAAGCAAGTGATGAGGAGCATGTGAGCATGGGGGTTTGCAATGAGGCCGGGTGGTGTTAGCACAGAGTGAGGTCAAGGCCACCTCTGGGCATCCCTTCAGATAGCCTGGGAGTCCATGGACCTGCCTGCTTTGGGGAACCATAGATCTGGCTCCCCATCACACGAATTTAGCCTGAACTCCAGGCCTGGGATACGTGAGGAGCAAGTGGGCAGAGCTGAGATGGCCCTTCACCCCGGATCTGCCAGGTCAGGGTCATACCGTGTGCGGTTCTCAGTCCTGGGAAGCCCAGGTGAGGATGGGCGAGCCGGAGGCACCCACGCTCTGCCTCAACCACTCTACCCATCACCACCTGGCCAGGGTGGGGAAGAAAAATTTCTCCCCCAGATAAGGGGAGAAGAGACATCTCTCCATATTCTAGTAGAGATTCTATGTTAGGAGCGAGGGGAAGCAGGAAAATCTCCCTGTACCTCCAGGCTCTTGTGACCAAGAAAATCATTTTGATGGTAGGGCCTCCAAAATCACAGCGACGACCTGCTGCAGGAGGGAGGTGCCACCTCCAGCCCAAGCCCCAGAAAAGGCCCTGGGGTAGCGCTTCTGGATACAATCCACCCACTTCAAGTATGCCATGGTGGTTGGCTTAGTATGTTCACCAAGCTGTGCAACTCTCACCACGTCAATGTTAGAGCATCGTCATCCCCACAGAAAGAAAGTCCATAGTCAATGTTGGAACATCGTCATCCCCGCAGAAAGTCCATACCCGTTGGCAGCCATTCCTCTCTACCTGCTACCCTGCAACTCCCAATCCGACTTTCTCTCACCACGGATTTGCCAATTATAGACATTTGTACAAGCACAGTGCTTTCAAGATTCTTCCTTGTTGTAGCATGCATTAGTACTTCCCTCCTTTTTTATGGCCGAACAATATTTCATTGGATGGCTGTGCCCTGTTTCTCTTATTGATTCATCGGTTGAGTGACACCTGGGTTGTCTCCACTTTCTGGCTACTGTGACGAACGCTGGTATAAACATTCGTGTGCAAGTTTTCATGGATGCGGTGTATTTTCCCTTTAATCCCCATGACAACAAATGGGCATCATATTCCTGATTTAGTAGGAAAAGCCGCAGCTCAGAGGTGAAGCGACAACTTTGGAGACAGAGAAGCTTCTTTCGATTTGGTCTGATCATGACAGGAGGACAAGTAAGAGGAAATAAGGTGGGGCTCCACCTTGCCTTTCCAGGTCATTATACACACCATTGAGTAAAAAGAAATGGCAGGAATGAGAGAAAGTGCGTCAGCAGGTCCGCTGTGGGCTCCACTGGCCTTCTTTTGGGAGGCGGGTCTCGATGAGAGCCTCACGCTTGCCCTGCCCTGGCGCGGTTCTAAGGTCTGGGAAACGTCCCCCCTTTCCCAATCGCCTCCTTGTTTCGGTGGCAGACAAGAGGAGCAGTCAAGAGTGGCTCAAAACAACTGCTGGGGTAGCGCGTTAGGCTTGTGAGGACTCAGGTGGGACGTCTGTGCAGCAGTGCCCATTTTGAGAAGGTTCCTGAGGTGAGCTCTGCCCGGTCCCGGGAAGAGCCCCAAAGAGAGGAACTCAGCATGGGCCCAGGGGTGGCTCTATGGCATGGAACAAAAGGGTCACAGAGGCTGCTGGCTCTGCTTGTCTCTGCCCCCAGGGCTTTCCCAGAAAGTACTTGGACCTGGGAGTGTGGGTGACGTGCCGCCCCATTAATGTAGCTCCAATGGCTAGTTGGAACCCAAGCCAAAGCTGGTAATCATTGACCCTCAGAGGCTCCCTGGGGCACAGCAGTAGAATCAACAGGAACACTGGCTCTCCAGCTAATCCCCTGCTCTGTGGTTTATCCTAGAGGCTTGCCCTTCTCATCACCTTTCTAGGACGCATGATGTTCTTGTAGCCTGGACCCTGGTGTAGAGAAGCCCAGCATTAAAGGCATTGCAGATAATGACGCGACTGGGTCTGTCAATCTGCCGGCTGTAACTTGAAAGGAAATTAGTGTTGAGATGCTAGCACTGCGGGTGTGAACAGCTTGATCCCTTTCCATAGCCCAGTGTCGTCCAAGCCCTTTCCAGCCATTTGCAAGATTGATACGAATGGCCCCATTTCTTTGATGAGGAAATCGACACACCGAGAGGCTAGGCAGTACCCAGGGTTCGAGCTAGTAAGTGACCGACACCAGATCCAAACCCCACATACTGACTTCTTAAATCCTTCCTGGGAGTCACTTGATGCAGCTCTGATAGGGAAACAAACATAAGCTAGAATGTGAGACCAGAAGGCATCCAAAGTTCCCTCCAAACTCAAGAACCTGGTATTCTTTTTTTTTTTAAGTTTTTTTTTTTTCAATGTTTGTTTATTTTTGAGAGAGAGAGACAGAGCACGAGCAGGGGAACAGCAGAGAGAGAGGGGGAGACAGGATCCGAAGCAAGCTCCAGGCTTCGAGCTGTCAGCACAGAACCCGATGCAGGGTTTGAACTCACAAACTGCAAGATTGTTACCTAAGCCGAAGTCGGACACTTAATGGACTGAACCACTCAGGCGCCCCCAAGAACATGGTGTTTTGTCTCTTGTCTTTTGCATGTCTATCAGAGCTGGGTTATACCAACATGATACCCCTTACCTTGGGGACAGAGTCATGAATTCTAGTTCCCAAGTGCCATTACTCAGGTATTAGTTGAATTAGTCCCCTAATTTTAAATTGCCATTTGGAATTCTATAGGTTTTCTTAAAAATGAAGTGCACTTTCTTGCTGCAGATGCTCAGGAAAGTATGTTCAGAGCCTACAGACCACACGGAATTTATTCGTTTCTGGGCTGGAAAGACAGTTGATGTAATTAAACCGCAGGGAACTAAAAGGGTCAGATTAATGAGAGAATTCCCACACTAATAACAGTGTGGGATGAAAAGATGAAATTTAAGAATTATTTCATTCTGGATGTGTCTAGTTTGCAAAAAAACAAACTCCTCCCAACACATCCCTTTACAAGATAAACATGTGAGAGGGTGATTATTTTATTTGCCAAAATCATTCTTCACTTTATAAATTATTCCGTGAAGGATTCCTTTAAATATCTAATATCCTAATGCATATGTGATACGACTTACTGTTTATAAGCGATTTCTGTTCTCATACCATCTTCCGAGAACACCATAGAATTGGTTCCAGGATAAGATTACCTGTCAAGACATGGACAGAGACATTTGCCCTGTCATGGAGTTCTTTTGAATCGTAATGAGGCTAAAAAGGCCATGAGACTAGAAAGGTCTTTGGATTGTTGTGTGAATTCAGTTTTCTGTCACAGGTTCACTAGAAACTGGATTCAACAGGTAATGTAGCAGCACTCAAGAGGTCCGGCCTGCGTGCACAGGAGGGGTCTTAGAACTGATTCATCTGCCCATTCCTTTGTGGCGAAGTCCCATCTGTTCCTGGGAGAGACGGACCCAGGAGTCTCTAGGGATCTGTCCTCTCTCTCCAGACGATAACCATATTTGCTGTGTTTCACTAGGTGTCTTCCCTACTGTGATTCCACCCCAATCCAGCGTGCGTCCCGATAGAGGCAGGTCGGCATATTCCACACCCAAACCCGGGCCAGCTCTGTTGGCCACGGCAGGTTTCAGTTATACGGGAAGCTTTGAAAATCATCTCCTTGCACCTCTTCACACAGAGGCAGGTGGCATGGACTTCTCTGTGAACAAGCCAGCGAACCACCCAGGCTAGAAGAAACCAGATAAGGGTTTGGTTATGAGGAGTGTGAGGCCACAAGGCCGGATCATCTGCCCTGTCCTGGTGCTGTGGAGACAGAGTCCTGCCATTAGAGAGCGGCGTTAGGCTCTATTCCCCTCCCCACATCCCCTTCTGGAAAGTAAGCACTTTGAGCCATTCACACCTCACTGTATTGATTTATCTCCTTGGCAAATACTTACTGAGCATCTACTGTAGGCTGGCACTGAGCCAGGAGGCACTGGGGATATAGCAGGAGAGGAGATGGAGGGGGTCACTGCCTCCAAAGCAGCATAAAAGTAAACACGTAGGTTAAAATGACTGTAAATACTACCCCCAAAAGTCAAGAGTGCAATCGACTATCGCAAGGGGGAGGGAACCTGATTTAAATGGGGAGGGGCTTGGCCAGGGACTCTTCCCTCTTTGAGAGACGGACATTTATGTTTCTTTCTGAAACCAGGTAGTCAGTCTGGGGTTTGGAGGAGGGAGAGCAGAGAGCCAGGTGCTCCCAGCAGGGGAAACAGCACATGAGGCCAGATCGGAAAGGTGAAGTGACTTGCCCCCATTTCTGTAGTTGGTGTGAGGCAGAGCCGGCTGCCCAATGTCTGTCTTCTGTGTCTGTATCCCCGGCTGTTGCCTAGGCGTGCCCATGGCACTCAGTGAGTGTCGTTGAACTGACCGACTCTGAGGCCAGGGTGCCTGGCCCTCCTGCTCGAGCAGTGAGGACCCAAGGTTCGACTCACGATCACTGGCAGATTCTCCTCTTCCAGTGGGGAGGAAGCTCCCTAGCCTCCCTCACTAGCCATCACTCCCAACGAACCTCTGACCATGGAAGATGAAATGGCCGCACCCTGTGGAGATGCAGAAATATCTCCAGGCGGAAGATGGCATTGCCATAACTTCAGGCCACCGCCTACAATTAGCTCAAGCTATGACAATCTAGAGATTAGGACAATCTCTAGAAGCTTCCAAAGAAAGCACGATGCTCGACAACACATCTTCAGCAGCTTCCACGGTTGTGTCCTAATCACTTTGGCATCATGACCTTTCTGAACTCCTTCTGGCGTTATGAGGTCCTTCTGGTGACATTGGGGTGCGTGGCCTTCTCCCCCAACATGCACTATCAGATCCAGTCCAGTTGAGCCTGGACCCTCTCCATGGGGGCCCCCATGGCGTCACACATACTCTGCCTCCCTCAACTTTTCTGGTGCTTTGGCCCATGCTCTTTCTTGTCCCTGGAAACTTGTCCCCAGTCCGCCAACCCAAACCTTCAGGTTTTGTGTCTTCCAAAAAGGTTTTGTCTCTTGCTGGTTCTTACCTTCTATGTGCTTTCTGCATTAGGCAAGGAAACATGTGGAAAATCACCATGCCTGGTGCAAAGTAAGTAGGTGCCGAATAAATGCGTGCCTTCCCTGTGCCTTGTTCAGTAACTATTTTGAGTATGCCACTGGGCTTAAAAGCAAGGGCTTCTCAATCAGGCAGAGCTACGTTCTTCTAATCTTTGCTCTTTGGGCTTTTTGCTTTATGACTTTGAGGAAGCTTGCTTAACTTCTCTGAACCTCAGTTCCCCATCTCGTAGGGTTATGATGAGAATCAAATAGTAACATGTACGTAAAAGATTTCACTCTTCTGCCGGCGCCGACATTGTAGGCTTTCTGGGCCCCACAGTTTCACGGCTCCAACCGGGCACCATCTGCATCATGCTCTAGAGGGCGCTGTTCACACAGAATGCAGGAGAGGCGGTCAACAGGATCCTAAAGCCCTCCATGATGTCTTAATAGCCATTTCCCACTCCCTCTCGGGAGACTTTTCTCAGCCCTAGTCTTTCTCTTCATTCAGTTTGAGCTGTGCAGCTTCGTTTTCACCTTGACTTCCTCTGTTAGCTGTGGCTCAGTCCCCTCATACCCGATGCCTTCTTGGTAAAGAGCTGAAATCTATGAAGTTTAGAAGAGAAGAATTCTTAGAAAAACCTCCGGCACAGAAACCAAGTAGATCCACCTGTGTGGCTGTGAGTTTCTCTTATCTTCTAGTGCTTTCTCACTCTGCTGTCGCCACTCCTCGCAGCCCCCAGGGGTGCGTTGCTCTCTCTTCAAAACTGTGAGCCAGCCAGAGATGAAGTGCCTCCTTTTGGTCCTTCTCTGCAGAGCTGAGACATGCTGACATTTGCTAAATACCTGAAGTTGCAATGACAAAGAACAACAAGGAAGCAGTATTGAAAGTACACACAGAATAAGCGTCTAGCTTCCAAAGCATAGGTTTCTGACTCCAAGGCAAATGCACGCCGTCACCAGAGACTGGTAAGACCCGCAGACGTCTTGCTTGCGTCCAGCTTCACTAGCTCCCGGGCTGACTGGATTAGTGGGAACATCACACCTCTTGACACTTGCTGCTAGGACCCAATCCAGATGCCATGAAAAAATATAAGTTTTTGCGGTGAGAGTGTAAGGATCTTAGGACGACCAATTGTCGTGGTGAATACGATAGCTAGATAGAATTTAAAAGCTGCACCTGAAACTTTTAACTCCTTTTAGTGACTTTGGGTATTTCAATTTGGTTATTTCCTTGGTTCTGCACATCCGGATACAAAAGCAAACAAATGTGTAAAGTGACCATATGGCTTGTAAAATGGCCTATGACTTCTTAGCTATACCTTTTCTTCTGTGCGCTTTTCTGTCCTTTGGTGGTGTCAGTGCCTTCCAGCCGAAGAGTGCCAGGAACATCCCTGTAGTTGAACAAGCTGTTTTTTTGCAACTAGTGACAACACAGACCATGAATTGTGGGAAGCCTCGTGGAGTGCTAGAAAATACTTAAATAAGGGGCACCTGCATGGCTCAGTCGATTAAGCGTCTGACTTCGGCTCAGGTCATGATCTCACAGTTTGTGAGTTCAGGCCCCACGTCGAGCTCACTGCTCTCAGTGCAGAGCCTGCTTTGGACCCTCTGTCCCCTTCTCTCTCTGCCCTCCCCCACCTCGCACATGCTCTCTCTCTCTCTCTCTCTCAAAAATAAACATTAAAAAATTAAAAAAAGAAGAAGAAGAAAATACTTAAATAAGATATAGGCTAGTTTAAGCAATTTGGGGAAGATTTAAAGAAGTAACACTTTGCTCTGGGTTAGATGCCAGGAACTCAGAGTAATGTTATGGTTGAATATGTCAGTAAATCTTATCATCTAGAAGCGGGGGGTGGGGGGGAAGACGGGTGTGCAGCCCAAGTTGTTATTGGTGAAGAAGCAGTGATCACCTTTATTAGCCAGGACTAGGGGGATTGGGGTCATTTTTGTGGTTTGGACAATGTTCAGACATGATTACGGAGTCGCCCTGTGTGATGCTGATGTTTTGAGAAACTGTTTGCGTTCACCCGAACACAGAGCCCTCACTGGGAAAGCCAGGACCCAGCTCCCAGAAGCCAGGGCTGCTCTTCTCCTTTGCAGTGGGCATATGTGCACGTATTCAGTAGTACGATCAAGTCCTAGTCAAGGTCTGTGGTGGGAGAAGGACAGCGCCACCCCCGGTACCACTCTTGGGGGTATCTGGGTAGGCTTGTTAAGAATAATTATCATTCCTTCTATTCTCTTTCCACCTCTGCAAGGTAAGGCTTCTGCCCTGGTTATAGACAAATCCTTTATTCATTCATTCATTCATTTAATTTTAGAGAGAGAAAGAGAGAGTGCAAACAAGGAAGAGGGGCAGAGAGGGAGAGAGAGAGAGAGAGAGAGAGAATCCCAAGCTGGCTGCACACTCAGCGCAGAGCTTGATGTGGGGCTCGAGCCCACATCATGACCCTGCAATCATGACCTGAACCCAAATCAAGAGTCAGACGCTCAACCAAATGAGCCACCTAGGCACCTCAGACAAATCCTTTATAAAAGCATGTTCGCTATTCCCAGGTTTTCGGTTCCACGTGGGAAGATGGGCTCTGGAGCCAGTACAGTTCATAGGCATTGATGCATTGGCCGAACCTTTGTCTCTTTCCTGGAAGCCTTTGCCTTCCCCTGACTGCTGTCTCTAATATAGCCCATTTTAACTCCACACAGTGTAGACTTCGCGTGGCCTGGGTCAGTGACACCTCGTTAAACTGTTACACACATTTACATTTGTAGACTAATAGTAACAGTTCTGACTATTTATTGCCTAACCACTGCATTCTGGAAACTTTGGAACTCTATGTATGGATGACATTTAAAACGCACTGCAACCTTTGAAAGTATATTTTAGCAGCCATTTCAGAAGTGAGGAAACTGAGGCTCAGAAAGACTAAGTGGCTTTCTCAGGTCACCTGGTCATTAAGTGGCAGAGCTGGGATTCAGTCCATGTCTGTGTGTACCCAAGCTGGAGTTCCTTCCACCTGCCACGCTGCCTTTGGTTATCACCTGTGCCGGGAACATCCTGGACCAGGTTCTCTCATCCTTTCTTGGTCCCCATGCCTGGCACACCTCTGCAGTTATTCAGATAATGCTACTGGACCAGCTGGCTCCAGAAATGTCTACAGAACACGGTGTCCTTTATGAGATCACCGATACCCTCAGATCTTGTGGTCCCCTGGCTCTTGTTCCCACAATCTTTTCGTTGGAAGGAGCCAGGCACCCAGGAAGGCCTGTGCTGCATTCTCACCCTGGACACAAGCAGACTTACGGCTTCACGGTGGGCAGGGTCTGGGAGGACCTTTACCCCAAAGGAAAGGTGAGGTGTTCCTGAAGAGCACTCCTTAAAAAAAAAAAAATTATTGATTTATTTTGATAGAGACAGAGACAGAGAGACAGAGAGATCACAAGCAGGGGAGGGGCAGAGAGAGAGAGGGAGAGAGAAAGAGAGAGAGAGACAGAGAATCCCAAGCAGGCTCCACGCTCTCAGCACAGAGCTCGACGGGAGGCTGAATCTCAGGAACCATGAGATCATGACCTGAACTGAAATCAAAAGTGGGACGCTTAATCGACAGAGCTACCCAGGCACCCGCTGAAGTGCATTCCTGAGTCCAGCCTGGAATGTTGAGGTTCAGGTATCCTTCTACATGCCATGAGGCCAGGAGGATTGGTTTGTACCGGCGTGCCAAGGTCTATTTGAGAAGAGCCCACGTTGACCCCAAGTGAGCTGCCTGATGGTGCTAAAGACAGACATCAGCAGTAACCCTTCCTGGAATTATGGAACGAAAGGGAAACCACCCTCTGTCTCCAATAGGTTCTGCATAGGAAAGGGGTAGTCCGGGAGCCAGATGATTCAGTCAGGGCCCTGAGTGTTTGCAGACCCAGCTGGGTGGCTATCCTACAACAGCTTGAGATCACTTTCATAGAAAACAGGAAGTTCTCTGTAGTAGCGGTTAAGTGCAACATACCTTAGCAAAGGTGTGTGGAAGAGTGTTTAGGTTTGATGTCCAACCTGTTGGGTCTCCTCTTTGGTGGCTGCTTTAAACCCCTGTCCTCAGCCCTTTCAGAGCAGCAAACATGCCACACTGCGATTATTCAATCAATCTGTGAGCAACTTGAGGGCAGGGACTGTTGTCATTAACTCTTCTGTTTCCTAGCAGAGAACCTGATACATAGCACACGTTCAATAAATGGAGCGTTTGCTTGATTATGTTAATGAAGGAGGCTGCGACTTTGTCCCATAATCCCACTCTGCACCTTGCTCTCATAGGTCCTCAGCAATGTTTGTTGATTCAGTTGACTCTTGGCTTAAACAAAGCAGTAAATTCTCATGGACACTTGAATTTCTCCTCCACTGCCGTTGCAAAGGAACTACAGAAAATCATTTGACTTCCGCTCGCAGGACCCATAACTCATAAGTTCTACCTCTAACATAAAACCTCGTTTCTCAGAAACGTTCCTCGGTGGGATTAAGGCAGTGAGAGGTTTGATGAAAAGGCAGACTAGAGTAAATGTTTTATCATTTCTCTTTAGGAATGATGACCTTTGTGATTCAAGTAGGAGGCAGTGAAAGCAAAGTTTTGCTCTCCCCCCTCTGATATTGTGGCTGCCAAAACGCATGGGGGCGGGGGCGGGGGTGAGGGGAGACAAGGAGGTGGTGTGAAAAGTCCCCTAGGAAGCTCCAGGTCCTTACTGGCTTGTTCTCAGGTGGATCCCTCCAAAAGAACGGCTTCTGTATCCGTTCTTGGAACGTCACTAAGGAGCGCACACCGTGGGTACCTTGCTTAAGGTGACAGGAGTTTTGGTTGGTGTGGGTACCGCATGCAAATGGATTGGGCACTTTTATGGACAAAAAAGAGATCCGGGAGGAAAAGATGTTTATTTCCAGGAATTTGAAGGGCTCTTAAACAGAAGAGACTTCAGACTTATTTGGTGTTATGGTGAGTTGTCACTGAAGCGGAACTAGACCAGTGGTCTTCGTAACGGTTAGCCATCCCGGGTTACAATGAAAATATCTCTTGTGGCGCTCCGCCAGTGAGTGTGTGGACCCTTGCTTGCCTTTCCCGGCACCTCTTTCCATCCCTCCACTCTCTCTTTCTTCTGTTGCTTCTTCCAGGGTCACACACAATTACAGTGCAGTTGGTTAGTACTACGCCCACAGGTACATCTCCTCTAAAACATCCCAGAGGGGGACCCATATAGCCAACCCACTGGTTTTATGCGTGGGTTGATGAATTTCTTTATCACCGCTCAACAAATACTTACAGTTCCTACCACATGCAAGTCTAACACCATGCTCAGGCCTTGCCCAGGAGAGCACGTCTCTGCCTCTCAGATAAAAAGCTGCCCAGAGCATTCCCACGGTTTCTCATCGTGGCGTCTCCCACCCCCCCGCTTGACTGGAAGCTTCTTCACAGTGACAAAGACTGCCCGTTTGGTAAACGATTGTGTGCGTCTCTAATGTCCAGCACAGAGCCTGGCATAGCAACACAACATTGTTGAATGATGATAGATAAATACATTAATGTATGCAAAAAGGCAACGAGTCTTCTGTCAGTTGAAGGATTTTGCAGAGGCTGACTACCCATCCAATAGAGATCTTTTAGAAAAGATGTTCCTCTTGGGCACATACGCACCACCCCACCCCACATCGTAATTGCTGACTTACTGAGCTCACTTCCCCATTTGCCTGTGAGCACCTCGAGAATGGGAACAGAGTCCTATTTGTTTTTGAAACCCTACACAGTAAACATAGCCCCAACGTTTGGAAAGTGTACAAAAAGTCTATTTTCTGAGAATGGACTCTTTACAGAACAAGCATACTGGAGCCCTGAAGGGAAAAAAAATGGCAATAATATAATTCACCTGCCCTACCAGGCCACTAAGAGTACCTTGGTAAATATTAGCCAATGCACAGCCCTTTGCTTGCTGTTAAGATTTACTGATTTCGACAGAAAGTAACTTAAAAACTGTACATGTTATACAACCCAGACACCAGGGCCGGTCTCTAACCACCCAATAGTATGACAAATACATATCGGCTCTGTCTGTGGTTAGGTTAAATGCCGTTGTCTAAGCAAAGTAGGCTATGTGCTGAGTATAATGGGTCTGCCATGTGAATGATGGGTTTGGTCAAGGGGTGGATTTGTCCCGTATTCTTACATTCTCCGGGTATAATTCTTCTCACTCTTTGAATAAATAAACCAAAAGCATTGGCTCACTTAGTACATGTAAAAAGTACGTTCAGTAAATGCCAGATTTTATGAAATAAGTCCAACAATAAAGGCCGCTTTTAAATCTGTTTCTTACCTGACAGGGCCTATTGTATAGAGAGATTATCATGGTGTCTTGTTTCTTCCTGGTGTCTCCTACTTTCATCTTACAAATATGTACTGATCTAAGTCTACATATTCACGTGTATCTTTGCAAACACTTGGAAATCTCAGTATCTCAGTGTGTTTCAGAGAATAGGCTGAGAGATTGACGATAACTAATTCTTTCTGGTGGAAAGCTAATAGGCATGACCTATGAGAAACAGTAAGAGAGCTATATGGAGCGTGGCAAAGGAGAGGAGGAAAATGCTGGAACTCAATCCATGCCTGCTGCCCAGAGACCTTAGCTGGGGGTTTGTCATGTCTTAGCATGACGGTATTCAAGCCATGTGAGGTCTGAAAAAAAAAATACATACCCAGCTTGGGGCTTAGTCTGAGAACAACCAATTGCCTTGGTTTAAACCACACAACCCCACTATCAAATTAAGCGTTTTCAAGCTAATACAAATTAGCATCAGTCCACTGACCAATGCCTGAAATAAATTAGGCTGAGTCTAAAAGAAATCAGCCTGCATACAGAGGGCAACTCTCAAGGCCACTTCCTTGCTTTCCCCAGGCATGGAAGCTCCGGTTTGGAATATGCTTAGGATGCTGGTAAGTGCAGATGGTCTGGGGGAAAGCTTTATAAGCTGACATTTTTGTTTGAGCTCTTTAAAAAGCCAGGAAGATATTTTATTAGCCATGCAGGCATGGAAATCCAAACGGATCCAAGAGATAAATCAGAGGGCACTTGCTCCCTTTACGGAAATGTTCTTTATCAAAATGAAACGAACTTGAGACTGGAACAGAACAGTCGTGAGGAAGAAAAACTCAGAAGTTGCGTTTTTGGAGCCATCTCTGGAAATGCAATGCGTGATGGAGAGAATGTGGATTCACTTGATAAATGTTGGCTTGGGAATTTAGCATTTTAGGTGCCATCCACTCTATGAAGAGCTTTTAAAACAGCGCGAGCTTCCATGAACCCAGGAAAGGGAGAAGTCCCCAGTGAATGTAAGCCAGGTTAAACTATGTGTGTGCAGAGAAAGGAGAGAGACTGGGGAAGGGGTAGACTCTTCTTCTTCAGTGTGCCTCACCTGGGACCAACCCTAAGAGTCTTTGGGGACTTGAGGTCAATGAGGGTTGGGTGGGATGTCGGCAGGGCCCTCTGAGTGTGTGCACTGCTGTTTGCTCTCCTGGTAGCATTTTCTTTTTTTATACCTTTAGAACTTGTCCTCAAAATTTCAAATCACCACAGCTGTGGTTTTCTCTTCACTACTTCTACCTGGTGTTGGCTTCTTGTGTTTTCACCTGCTTTAAGGCTGTGAGCAAAACACTATGGGATAGGACTTTTGTTTAAAATTTATCACTAAGTTGGTTTCGCTTCCCAGTTTGTATGAATAAACACATTTTTGAAGGGGGTTTTGAAATCTATTTTAGAAACATATTTGCATTTAATTAAAAATACCACGAAGACATTGCTAACCATGGTGGGCACACCTTGGGATGGGGGAGGGCACACCTAGGGGACAGGGAGTCTAGTGTTGATGACCATGGGTTTCATCACTGTAGGCTGTTTAGGGGAAAATCCCTTCACTTTTTTTGCTGTAAACTGAAAGTCACAATAATGTCATCAACAAGAAACCATTGATCAGATAGTATTTTGAAGAGCTTAACACATTCACTGAATTATTCCATTTATGTTTATTGAATAACTAGTAAGTGCCCATAGACTGTGCTGGCAGCTGGAAGAGAGGAGTGAATAAAGCATGATTCTAGCTTTATGGAGTATTATTGAAATCAGAGCTCCCTTCAGCTTAGGAGCAGGGAAGGAAGTATGAGATATTGAGGTGACCGTCATACTATTCCTTTTAGGAATCTTGGCATACCGTGGAGAGAGACAGGAAACAGGTTTATAGCTCTATTGAGAAAACTTCTGAGATCATATGATAGGACTTGACCAAACCATATTGAGGAGCCCTGTTCTAAATAGTCTCAAGCATTAAAGGGGGGAAAAAAAAGGAAGTTGACCAATATTTGTCTTAAAATGTTTGAGGCGTATCTGGCTTTAGAATATAAAAGGTAATAACTGAGATGCAGCCTGGTAGAATCTCCTCTGGGCTGGAAGCAGGGAACCTTACGTTTTATGTTTTCAGTTGTCACCCTGCCACCGGTTAGTACAAGGCTTTGGATAGGTCCTTAAAATTTTCTGGATCTCAGTTCCTTCATTGGACAAATGAGAAAATTTAATTGGGTCAGGATTTCTTTTGATAGTGAGTAATAATAACAGTATATAAGATGCTTTAGGTAGTATATTGGTGAGCCTTTTTTATAGTTATTTGTTATCGTATATTACCAAAAATGTAAATAGTGCTTCCAGCGCCTGCTTTCACAGATATTTTTGCTTAGCATAAGGCTAAGTTTATTAAAGGAGAAAGAGTGTTGATTTAAAGAATGATATCAAATAAATCATAGTACAGGACATAATTGGTTATCACAAACATTTTTCAGTTTGTGTGCCACTGACTAAGGGCAGGAAACATTTGAATACATGCCCTTTTAAGTTCCTTCCACTTCTATCTCTGTGTAATTATTTTTCTTCTTCATATTTAAGCACTATGGTGTCCTAGTGGAAAGTTTTTACCGAAAATAGTGTTGTGGTATCCAGAATAAACTGTTAGTTTTCCTAACTTGATCAGTAATTGAGATCCTTTTGAATGGTCTTTCATATATAGTTAGCTCTTTATGTGAGTCACCTAGTCCACTGCTGCTATAAACATAATTTTGTTTTGCTTTGTTTTGTTTTGTTTTTGATGTGTTTCAGATCAGAGTGCTGACAGAAAGAATGTTCAAACATCTTCGGAAATGGTTCGTCACTCACTTCTTTGGGCATTCTCGACAAAGAGCGAGGCTGGTCTCCAAAGATGGAAGGTGCAACATCGAGTTTGGCAACGTCGAGGCACAGTCGAGGTTCATATTCTTTGTGGACATCTGGACGACTGTGCTTGACCTCAAATGGAGATACAAAATGACCATCTTCATTACAGCCTTCTTGGGGAGTTGGTTCCTCTTTGGTCTTCTGTGGTATGCGGTAGCCTACATTCACAAAGATCTCCCTGAGTTCCATCCTTCTGTCAACCACACCCCCTGTGTGGAGAACATTAATGGCTTGACCTCAGCTTTTCTGTTTTCTCTGGAAACACAAGTGACCATTGGATATGGATTCAGGTGTGTGACAGAACAATGTGGCACTGCCATTTTTCTCCTTATCTTCCAGTCTATACTTGGAGTCATCATCAATTCTTTCATGTGTGGTGCCATTTTAGCCAAGATCTCCAGACCCAAAAAACGTGCCAAGACCATTACATTCAGCAAGAATGCGGTGATCAGTAAGCGGGGTGGGAAGCTCTGCCTCCTAATCCGAGTGGCTAATCTTAGGAAGAGCCTCCTTATTGGGAGTCACATATATGGAAAGCTTCTGAAGACCACCGTCACTCCTGAAGGAGAGACCATTATTCTGGACCAGATCAACATCAATTTTGTAGTTGACGCAGGGAATGAAAATTTATTCTTCATCTCCCCACTGACAATTTACCATGTCATTGATCCAAACAGCCCCTTCTTCCACATGGCAGCAGAAACCCTTCCCCAGCAAGACTTTGAATTAGTGGTGTTTTTAGATGGCACAGTGGAATCAACTAGTGCTACCTGCCAAGTCCGGACATCCTACGTCCCAGAAGAGGTGCTCTGGGGCTACCGCTTTGCTCCCATAGTATCCAAGACAAAAGAAGGGAAATACCGAGTGGATTTCCATAACTTTAGCAAGACAGTGGAAGTGGAGACCCCTCACTGTGCCATGTGCCTTTATAATGAGAAAGATACTAGAGCCAGGATGAAGAGAGGCTATGACAATCCCAACTTCGTCTTATCAGAAGTCAATGAAACAGATGACACCAAAATGTGACAGTGGCTTTTCAACAGGAGTAATGGAAAGTCTTGAAGATACCCGGTGACTAGAAGTATGACGAAGTGATCAAAAATTTGAGGGTATGAAATTAAGACAAGAGCCTTCAACGTCTACCAGCACCATGCCCCTGAACTCCATAGCCATGATCTTGCAAGACACATAGCTCTACAAGGCACCTGCATTAGAACATGCAATATATTTCTAGAAAACTGCAATATGGAAGCCATAGGAATTCACTTGGAATCTTGAATATGATTATTTGAAATCATGCAATGTTGATAGAAACGGACAAAATCATCGACAGTTTCATGGACAGGACAAAAAAGATCTTAAAATTCTCTTTGAAGAAGTTATGAGCTTTAGATAGGATCAGAATTCTTATTTAGATTCTACTGATAAAAAATAAGCCACCTTTAACATTGGCTTTTGTCAAAGAAAGAAAAAAAAAAACAGTCTCCTGAGGATGGAGAGAATGAACTAATCGAAGATGGCAAGAAAAGACTGATATTCAAAGAACAACTGAGGCTCTGAGCTTCTCCAGCCCTGGTTGTTGGAGCTTTGGTCCTAGTCTGGGTCATGCTGTGTTTACTGAAGATCAAGGGGAGGCTGAGTCCACGGACTCTCCATCTCTATGTATCCAACGTGGGGAGGAGCGCTGAGCTCCATCTACTTTCTGGCCCCGCCAGACACTGCAGCCCAAGTTCGGTTTGGGCCCAAACGATCTCATGTGGTATGTTTAGACAGAGGCTAAATCACCACTCTAGAATCTCAATGAACACCTTCCTGCAAGGAAGAATGCTTGATTTGAAAATGGTGATGTTATTTCTTCCAGTTTGTGTTAGGTGGGGTAAGGGACTATGAATTGGGGTAAAAGAGTATTTCCTGATCTTCCAAGAAGGCAGTGAAGAGTTTGAAGGAGCAGCGTCAGGGTAGAAGGGACAGTACCGCCAATGCTTCTGAGAAAAAGAAAAAAGTATCTTGTGTTCTTCTGCCTCGAGTTTGTACTGAAATGCTGTTTCTAAAGGAGACGGGTGGGATGGGCTGTGACCCCACAGTGAGGAAAACACAAGGTCTCCCTTCCTCAAAGGGACCAACTGAACATAAAGACGGATCTGTAGAGAAAGATTTTACTGTGAATGTCTCTTTCAGGGCTCCTTCTGCATTATTGTGAATATATTCTGGAAGGAATGGTACTTAAAGCTGCTTAGGAATCAAAACGTTCCCAGTGTGTTGATTGATCTATTAAATCTCTGAAACTGTGCGCGTGCTTTCCAAAAGTGTCAGTTACGGTGCATGAACTGTAACAGACCAACAGGTGACAGCCCTCTTGCTGAGGGTGGACTTTCTCCTGGGAGATGTGGGAGGGGTGGGGGAAGATGGCAAACAGGACCATATGTTGTCTCGACGCCAGCTCACCTCCGGGGGGAAGTGACCTTGGCTACAGACGTGCCTCTTCCTGTGCGGCTCCATCGAATCACTCCAATGTGTCTTGGCACATGAAACGGCAGCTGTGGCAGTTTTCACCAAGGATGGTTCTGTTTTCCGGGCCCAGGGATGAGTTTGATCAGATTCAAACACACTTTGGTCCCTCTGACCAAGAGCAGTAAGAAGTCTGATAGGCTAAGAGTTGTGCACTTTGTCAGTGGCCGTAACACCGGAACAACTAGCCTACACGGGAGATTACTCTGTGCCTGGAGGTATGCTGGCACTGCAATTTGATCTATTGACAAAGCTAAAGGAAATGAGGGAGCTAGAATTCTCTGCTGGCCACTGTCGTGAGGTTGTATGACTCCGTAGTCCCTTCATTAACCTGGGGGGGTCAGAACACATTCCTTCCTGTCGGTTCTGCTCCGTTAGCAGCATGCTTGGGGATTGCCGGAAGTGAAATGATCTTATGCAATCTATTCCTTTAGACTACTGAAGAGCTGAACAACTGGAATCTTTGTGACTGGTGTCTCTTACTGGGTTATTCGGGGGAATCCGTGCTTTCAAATATTCCTTTATTAGGATTAAGGCATTCTCCTATCTGGAGTCCCTTTCCACCTTTTTTTTTTTTTAATGTTCATTTATTTTTGAGAGACAGAGAGCGGGGGAGGGGCAGAGAGAGAGGGAGGAAGAAGATCCGAAGCAGGCCCTGCACTGACAGCACAGAGCCTGATGTGGGACTCGAACCGATGAACCATGAGATCACGACCTGAGCCAAAGTTGGACGCTTAACTGACTGAGTCACCTAGGCACCCCAGAGTCTCTTTCTTCATGCAAATCCCCCATGAACCTCTAGCAATCATTAATATACTTACATCCAGGAAAGCCCTGGGGAAATGAGGGCCCACAGGTATCTTTTAATAATCTTGAGGGGTGGCTGGAACCCCAAAACAGCATAAAACCCCTGGATGTTTAAAAAGAGGGGGAGGCCAAGGGTATAGGAGCTCAGTGAGTAAAGAAAACATATGGGAAATACAAGGTTCCAGAAGGCTAATTTGCCTATGGGTTAATGCCAGTGCTAAAGGCAGGCTTTTTACTCCAGTGAAGTAACATGGTTCCCAGCAGGACCTGACCACGTTAGTATTGCTTTTGTTCTAGGTGTGCCATGTTCTATTTACCGAATTATCAATCCATTCTAAAAGCAATTCGTCGCTGTGTATTCCTTTCAAGAAAAACTGCATCCGTGATGCTGTACCATATTCAAAGTTTTCCTGGTACTCACTTCCCTTGAAGTGCCTCATTTAGCTCTGTTGCTATGGGGGTTTTGGTTTGGAGAGTCTCAACTTGGCTTCATCTTCCAGGGCTTAGGTGGACTCAATATTGCCAATATTCAGAGTTAAGGTTTGGGAGATGGTCTAAAAATGTATTCCACAAGAGAGAAAGCGAAGAAGGAAGAGATGGGCTGTAAGCAGCCAAATCTAAGAAGTGAGAGGATTAGAGTGTCCGTTTCCACAGCTTATGGGTGGGTGACAGGACAGCAAAGAACTTTCCCTGTGCGCTGTGCAGACAGTTGAGGAGGTGCCTTCCCTGGAGATTTTTCACAAAATGGGACATGGGTCCTCAACCGGGTGGTCCGGTGAGTAGCATGGGGGATCTTTCCCCGTCCAGAACACACGTGAAAACCGCTGATGCAAAGGATGCAAATGAGCCCCTGACCCCGCCCCTGGGCCGTTGTTGTCTGCCATTACAGGAAGTGCATGTCAATCAAAGCTTGACAGGGGAGATAGAGCATTTTATTTTGGAGCCAGAAGTTTGAGAACAATGACTGGAATTTCCTCTTTCTGTCCAGCAAGGGCTGTTTGTCACTGGGGAGATAAAAGTCCAGGGGTAGGGAATAAAGGTTATCGGGAACAGCGCAACACAGAGCCGCGTGGGGGGGCGCCGCGGGAGGAGGGGTTATGGAGGAAATCTATTTCAATGCCTGTCATTGAGTTTCCATTAAAAGAACATTCAGTTAGGAATTCAAAAATAATTTAATCTCCCCAGCCAGATGCACCCAGCTGGACTCCTTGGAGCCGAGCCCTGCAGACGGGGAGATTTGTACAGGGGCTGCAGGGACTAGAGTTGCATCTCGAACCAATACATCCTTGACTGCCCTGGCTGTTGTAGAAGATGTAGGTGGCTTTCAGACTACTGAGAAACCCAAGACCTGGGCTATAGCAGAAGAAACTTGCTGTAGGGGCTACTTCCTGAGTTCCTTGTATGTTTCAGGTTCTGTTTTAAACATCTCATATACATTACCTTATTTAATTTCCCCAATGACTCTATGATTCTATTTTTGCATTTATTTTTCACTTGAGGCAGCTCAGGTAAGGAACTCGTCCAGAGTTACTAGCTGGTAAACGGCAGGGCTGGAATTCAAACCCTGAGCTGTCTTGAAAGCCCATGTGTTGAAAATCGTTCAAATCTGCATCCTAACACAGCCCACCTCTGAGGGGACTCACCAGGGCCATCAGACATTCACGTTGAACCCAAGGAGACTTGACACATATCCCTGGTCCTGTCTTACACTTTGGGAGAAACCCCTCATAGTTTAGCACAGAGTGGAGCCTCTGGCTAGTGCTTAATAAACACCTCTGGACTTACATGTTCTAGGAAGAGGTAGTGTTTAACCAGGGCCTCTGGATAATCTGCTAGGTTAGCATCTGGAAATATCCTGGGTACCCTGAAGATTTGCCTCGCCTGTTGGTGCAAACTATCTTTAGGCCTCCTGGGTATTGGATAGACTACGAGTTGGGGGAATTTAGGTAGAATCCTGGGGCCTGGGACTCCATTTCAACACAACAGCTGCTCGCGGGGGGCCTACTGTGGGCCAGGCACTGAGGATGCAAGAATGAGGAAGGAAGGGTGGTTTCTGCCACTGCTGTAACTGAGGGGCTCAAAGCAGCCTGGTGGGTGTGAGCTAAATTGGAAAACTGCTGATTGTGGAGAAAGTAATTCCCTCCACTTATGCAACAAACATATAATAGTTTCCATAATGTGATATTGACATGACTGTTAACAATAAGACTACCGACTACCGCTCTAAAATGATTAAAACAGTTCTTGGGGGCACCTGGGTTGTGGCTCAATTGGTTAAGCAGCCGACTCTTGATTTCTGCTCATGGTCGTGAGATGGAGCCCCATGTCAGGCTCCCCCCTGGGCATGGAACCAGCTTGGGATTCTCTCTCTCTCTCTCTCTCTCTCTCTCTCCCTCCCTCCCTCCCTCCCCCTCCCTTGCTCTCACTCTCTCTCTTTCTCAAAAACAAAACAAAAAAACCCAAAACAAAACAAAACACCACAATTCTCTGTAATATGTCCTTCTAGGGATGTGGAATCAACAAATGGTTTTAAAGTTACTTGAAGTAGTTCTTTTCTCTGTGGTTACGTACCCACTTGAAATAGAGTTAGGTCCAATGGTTTCAGTTTATTTCCAATTATGAGAGCTTGTTTATTGTTTTCCTTTTTGATATAACCGTTTTCTTGGATTAATTATGCAAAAAAAATTTTATATGGTTTCAAAAAATCATAGGGCAGGGTATAGAAAACTCATTTCTATTCTCGTGTCGTCTCTGTTCCCTTCCTCTTAGAGAAAGGTAATGGTTCTTAATAGTTTTATCATGCTATTGTGTCACTTTGAAAAACATGAGCAATACATTGGGGAGATATATTGATACCCCCCCCCATTCTTACACAAAGGCAGCATTGTAGAAACACTGTCCCCCAGTGTTTTGTCCACTTAACAATATATCCCGCAGATGACCATGTTACGATAATTGCTGATGATACCCCACTTTCCTTCTCTGGCTTTTGCAGAAGTTGCTGGAATCTTGCTCCGGAGGCTCCTGCCCTGCTCCTGTGGGCCTGAGAGATTGTGGATGTGGCTGTTTTACATTCCTAAAAGCCTGCCTCCCTTTGCTGAAAGCCTGCAAGGCTTACCCTGCCTGTGAGCCTGGGCTCCCAGAACCAGGGTTCTTAGCAGGAGATAATCTGCCTGGGACCAGCAGCTCTTTAGGGATCAAAACTCTCTGGAATTTTGGTTGGTTGGAAAGTCAGAACAGGTGCCCTCAAGGAAAACACCCTCATTGCTGTACACGGTCTGGGATGTCTGCTAAGGGAGCGGGGGGATTCAATTCCCAGGGCATTCTGGGTAATCTCTTTTGATTAGGATCCAGGGACTCTTTGGAGGCTGGGGGTCCAGGAAGCCACCATTGTATGCAAAATTTCATGCACAAGTACTAAAATTAAAACAATTAGATGAATCGAATAAATAAAATGCTCGTTTGAAGCACGAAAAAAGTCCCGAGGGAGGTAGAGGTAGGGGTAGGCTTCTTGGGGATGGCACCTGACTGGGCTTAATGCATGGGAGAGGTTTGAAATAGGGAGAGGGGAGGGGCAGAGAGGTGGACAACCAGGTGGGAGGGTTAGTCCTAGGCTAACAGAAGAACAGGATGTACATTTGCATGGGGCTTCTGGGAGGTGATGGGTGGTTTATGTGGCCACAGCATGGGTGTGCAGAGCGGAGGGAAGTAGCACTCTATGGTCAAGAGTCCGAGGTTTGGTGTCAGCCCTGGGTTTGAATCCTGGCTCCATCAGTCAACCACAGTCTCTGAGGGGCAAAGACATGATTAAATGAGTATTTTAGAAATATAGCTCCAGTGTTGGTGTGTAGGATGGATTGGAGAATAAACTGGAGGTGGAAACTAGCTGTCAAGGGAGGGAAGGAAGGTGCCAGCATTCCCACTGTTCAGGAGGATAAACATGCTCAGAGACCATGTGACTTGCCCAGATCACCTAGCTACATACATACAGATAGGAAAGCAGGGGCTAGACCCCAGAGCTTCTATAATCTAGTTAGTTTGGTGTTCTTCCCTGGGCTGCCCACAGCCTTCATGCCCAGGGATTACTGGTCCTGAAAGAAAGCTCACAAGGAAGGTGGCAACCGAGGTCAGGGGATTGCTCACCAGGACAATAGGGCTGGGAGTCTGTGTCTGGGGAACAGAGAAGTCACCACATACTTGAACTGTTTCCTTGGGCGTACACAGAGGCCACCTGCACATACCTTTGCACCTGGCATCCAAGGAGCCCAGGAAGAAGGTGAAAGGCTTGTTTCCACCGTCACAGAAGTGACTTCATCTAACCCGATGAAGTGAAAAGTAAGCGATTCACTAATTAGTGGGCTCTTGGATCGCCAGCAAAGTTGGTTTCGGCTGAACCAAGAGTGACATTAGAGACCATAATTATCTCGATGGCTCTCTCGGTGCCCCACATCACAACTTGAATCTGTGACCACCTCTTAAGGATATACCCTGATGAAAGCATGAAAGAAAAAGAAAAAAAAAAACATAGATAATAAAGAAAGAGATTTTGAAGGCAGGAAATACAATGTGAAGTTCAGTGGCTTTGAAGGCAGATCTGCCCAAGCTTCGCTCTCCCATTTACTGGCCATTCTTATCTAAAACTAGTTCTTAACCTTTCTGAACTACTTTTTTTCCCCAGTTGTAAATAACAGTAGTCAATACCTATGTTAAAGAGCTACTGGAAGGACGATCGTATGAAATACTATGTAACGAAATAATAGGTGAAGCGCCTAGCACAGTGGCTACCATAGGCTCCCACGGGATGGTAGTTTGAGTGATGCTAAGGTGATGGTTCCGTTGATGATGGGCAAAGACAAGGAAAGGCAGAGCCTGACCACAGTGGTTCGTCCCACCCTGTGCCTTCACCCTGTGCCTGAGTCTCATCATTTCCTACTCCCTAGATTCCACCCTTTGCTTTTTGTTCCCAGCCTCGAACTTAACCTGAGGCAAGGTAGCTCACCTTCCTCCCATCACTGCTTCTGCTTCCACCTGCAGATGCACAGAACCTTACACACTTAACAATGAACAGGACCTACGATCCTGTTCCTGATCCTACCCTGTTAGTCTACAGGTGGAGAAACCAAGAGCTCCAGAAGGAAATGACTTGTCCAATGTGTCTTAATGGCCCTTGGAAAGCATCAGTTGCTTCTCATATCCCACCGCTTGACTAAGAGAGTAGAAACGGGTGATATTATTGAACTAACTAGAGAGGAAGGCTAAAGGGAGGGGACGCTGAGACAGTGGTCTGTCATAAGGGAGCCTGCACTTTTCGTTAGTGCAGTGTGCCTCTGGCCAGGAGGTGGCGCCACATACCTCCAGATCACAAAGTGAATGCCGGCCCCAGAGAAAAGTTGGCCTCTGGCTGTTAAGTGGTGCAGAGGCAGCCGTGGCATACCCCAAGGGAGCTCTTTAATAAGGCACTATGTTTAGAATATTTAAGAGAAATATTCTGGGTCATCCAGTCATTGCTGGGCTGACAACATGTCCGTGAAAGATTTTGAGAAATGAAATTGCGAAGTCTAGGACTCTAGAGAGGTTAGGGTGGCGGAAGAGAAAGTTATCATTTATTATGAGTCCACTAGAGCTGAGGTCCTTTGACATTTTCTCCACAATGAGCTGAATTAATATCATTATCTCCCATCTTACAGATGAGAAGAGAGGGGCTTGCCCGAGGTCTGTATGTGGCTACTGAGGGCAGAGCTGGTATGTAGGTGTGTATTACACATTTATATTAATTTCCCCATATAACCCTCACCACAGCCAGGGAGGCAGGAACAGCCCAGCTATACAAGCGCAGGTCATGCTGTGTGCAAATTCCTGGACCCTTCCCCAGCTCCTCTCTCCTGGAGGCCTGGGTTCCAATCCTGACTCTTCCCAGTGGCTTTTTAATGACTCTGGCAAGCGACTTAACCTCTGAGTTCTAGCTTTCTCATCTGTAAGATGAGGGCAATAAGCAGGAAAAGTTGAGGAG
The DNA here is from genome assembly GCF_024362965.1 of Panthera pardus. Classification (NCBI taxonomy): domain Eukaryota; kingdom Metazoa; phylum Chordata; class Mammalia; order Carnivora; family Felidae; genus Panthera; species Panthera pardus. The sequence goes on from NW_026526677.1 coordinate 89,490,269, forward strand.
AAGATCAATTGGGAAAATGTAGGAGAACACACAGTCTTCATTAGAAAGCAAGATTCTAATTTACAGTTATTTTCACTGCAGATGTCTAATAGCTTAATTCACATAAAGACGTACACAAGGCTAGGTGTCACCAGATTATTTGTAGTGATGAAAAACCTAAGTGTACCACAATAGGGAAGTGGGTTAAAAGCAGTGTGGACCCAGCTAGAGTGTAATACCATGTTACTTTCAACACATATGTGGGCACTCAGCAAGGTCCTGGACATGTGCAGGAGAATAAAATGCACAAGGAGCACCATGGAGCTCATATTCTAGGGGCAGCTGACGGGAGACACAGTTGTCAAAGGGGAGATAGGGCACGAGGGGTCCTAACCTAGTCTGGGGCACCTGTGAGAGCCTGCCTGAAGAACAGACATCAAGGTGAAGCCTGAGGCATCGGGGAGAGCTAGCCCAATGTTGGGGGGCAGAAGGTATGGATCAAGAGAGGGGAGTGCTCCTGGAACACATCCAAAGTGCAGGATGTGAGAGCACAGTGCCTTACAAATCACATTTAAAATACACGTGATGATTGTAGACAATGTTGCCCCAATGCAAAGTGAAAGAAATGTGGACCGAAAATTATACACACTACAGTTTTTTAAAATTTAAATCTGGAATATTTTTAAAAACATACAATTTTGTTGCATATGTATATGTGCATATACATATTTATACATATGTGTATATACACATGAAGACTTAGAAGTAACCATAAATTCACTTCATTCATTCATTCATTCATTCATCAAATGTGTTTGGAGGGCTGGTAGTCCTGAGATTGCTAAGTACAGAAGGGATACAAGTATGAAGAAGGTGGTCAAGAGCCCACTGTCACAGGCTTACTTTCCAATGGAGGGAGATGGGAAAAAAACAAATACATGATCTGTAAGACAGGCTACAAAGAACATTAAAAAGGGTCCAGATGGAGACGACTGGGTGGGCGGGGGGAGGGGCTACTTTAGGTAAAGTCATGAGGGAAGTCCTCTCTGAGGAGATAACACTGAAAACCGACCCAGGGGATGGAGTTGGCTATGCAAAGATACAGGAGAAGAATATGCTAGGCCAGTGGTCCTCATGGACATCATCTGGGGGGCTCCAAAGAATACTGATGTTTGCCGCCCCCACCTCCAGATTCCGATTTAATCCCATAGGGACACAACCTGGGCATTAGGATTCTTCAAGCTTCATGGGGATTTTTACCAGGTTTCCTGGAGACACTGATAAACCGTGAGCCTGAAAACTACCAGTCTAGATAGAAACATGTGGAGGTGATTCACAGTCACTATCTCATCATGTGTGGATGGTAACACGATGGTTATGTTTATTGTCATTTTTTTAATAGTCTCTATTTTGCAGATTTTCTTTTATAGCCATGCATTTTTTTTACAGTAATTTTAAGTAGAAGATAACTCACAGAGAATACATTATAGGGTCGAGGGGTCTAGATAAGATAAAGGTCCAGGCCCCGCCTAGACCTAGGACATTTGAATTCTAACTGCTGCTGAATGAACAGCAGTGTGATCTTGGGCAAATTTTACCTCTCTGGGCCTCAGGTTTTTCTTCTCTCTACAATGAACTCTACAATTCCATGATTCTGTAAATTGGAGCTCTCAGTAAGCAAGAGCCAGCAGAGGCCTGAATAATTAGAAACATGACTCTATGTGTGGGGATGTCTCTAAATAAGGGCCATCTCTAAACTTCCAGAGTTCTAGAGGATCCGATCAGATGCTTCTTTTGTTTTCATTTTTTTTTTAATGTAGTTTTCGTGTGAACTTAATATCTGTGGTTTTCTTATGCCACCCCTGAATGAAACACAAAAAGAGGAACCATAGCCTTCTCTTTGTCCTCTTTGTCCCAGCATGACCAACCACTCTGCTGGCCTCCCTGTCCCCATCCTGCCACAGTGTCTCTGAGGCCCTGCATAGAATCGTTCAGGGCCAGCTGGCGAAAATGCCTTCTATTTGGCCTCTGAAATTTGCCAGGACTCTGCCCACATTTCCCAGAATTGTTCCCTTGCCTCTTTCGCTTTCCCCTCAAAGAACACAAACCCCAGGAGTTGGGCACTCAGGTTTTTTTTCTCCAACCGGACCACATTCTTAAGGACTCCATTGCAAAGTGAAGAGGAAGGAAAGACAGACTGCAAGTGTTTGTTTCTTTTCTGCTTCCTGATTTCGTTTGGGCTGTGGTCAAAGCCATTAGTGTGAGGGGCTCACCCGTGGGCTCTGCGGTCACCATTTCTGCTTACTAAGAGGACAGGGAGGTATGGTGTGGTGCAGTGGGCAGAGTCCTTGAATCTAGCCTCCTCTCCTGCTTCTGCCCCCAAGACCTATCACTTCATTGCTGTGTCTCTCAGGAGGGTCCCAGTTACAAGAGCCAGTTGTGAGTCTCTCTTCCCAGATCCGAGTTCAGACTCTTCCCATCGGTAGCTTGAAATTGGCTACCGTGCAAGCATTTGTACCCTGGAAATCAGCAAAGGCTGCAAATCAGGACCCTACCCCCGTCGAGAGCAAGTTGTCAAGCATTCACCAGCACACCACTGAGGGTATGTGCCAGGCCACGCTGTGTCCACAATCCTCTGAGAGCATTTGTTGTAAGTGCAGGATCCCTGGGCTCCACTGCTGACTCTGGAGATAGAATCTTTAGGCGCCTGAGGTGATTCCAAAGACCTGCACACTGGAGCTGGCTTTCTAATGAGTGGTGGAATCAACAAATTACACATCCTTAGAGATTGTTGTTGGTTCTTGAAAAAATTCTGCTTCTGGATGCCACACGATGTATTTTCAGGCTCCGAGCAGTCATCACATCATCCACCACTAAGCCGTCTTTTTCTTGCAAATCTGGGGACAGCTTTGCTCATGACTGAGCCTGCTGATGTATTTCTACCTTGATAAGGTAATTCCTGCTCCCAGGTCTTACCTCAACCTGATCCTACGATGGGAGGTCCCTGTAATTAGCTGGCCCTCACTAGCCATGGCTTCGGGTAGCCAGTGTTTCTTTTCAGAAGTGACTTCTCAGGGGAAAGCTGAAGAGCACAAGGCATAATGAGGCACCTACCGATGTCTCTCCATGCCCTGAGTTCCCTTCTGGAATGGAAAGTCACACTAACTCCACAGGGGCTGGCCTGTGGCGTACTGCTTTATGCCACGTTGGACTTAATGGCAGCTCTTGCTATGATCTGGGGAAGGAAGGAAATTGGTGCCAAAGAGGGACAGAGGCAGGGATGTTGTAAGTGTCTTGAAATTCTACTTGACAACACTTAGTACACTGCCGGCAGAGAGACCACGGCAAAGCAGCCACCAGGAATGTCTTCTGGAAGCAAGAGGACGCTGGGTTAGGGAGGAACCTGTTACCTGCAGGGAGAAGCACCAGGTCTGTAATGCGGGGACTTCAGAGCTGTGGGATTCCTTTCCGATCCCTCTCCTGCCTCAGTTGGCCAGCCGGGCCCTAGGTTCTCCTGCTGTCTGATCTTGACAGGAATGGCTTACTGTATCTATCTCTGATTTCCTTCCCGTCTCTCTACTTTCTGACCCCAGCTTTTCTATCTGCCTTCCAGAATCCCTCTGAGTTAGGCCCTTCCTGCTTCCTAGGCTCCGGTGTCTTTTTCCGCCTCCAGCCCTCCACCCTTGACGTTGGACAACCGCCTCTGGCCGCCGGGTGCGGGTGGAAGGCTCCCCAGAGCCTCTTCAAGACGTGGTAATGGCCCCGCGCTCTCGGTCTCCCTAAACTGATGGAGAGGCCAGACCCTCCCCACTTCTCTCCGGTGAATGGCCGCTGTCTCCTGAGAAGCTGGGTTGGGGATCTGGGGAGGCAAGAGAAGATTCCTCAGACCTGGGGAAGGGGGTGGGAACGCACGCCCGCTGGGGCGCCCCCGAGAGGCTGTCCGCGCTCACCCAGGGCAGGAGGCAGGGACCCAGTCTGCAGATAGAAAGAGAGAGAGGGGACCTCACTAGGGATCAAAGTTCAGGCTTCCTCCTGAACTGACCCCCAATCTCACCCCGAATTACTGTCGTCTTCTCCAGAAAGTGACTCTCTCGCCAGGTCACGTGGGCCCCGGCCTGGGGAGGGGAGCCTGGCAACCCCCCCCCACCCCCCACCCCCGCCCGCCGCTGCGCACCACCTCTCCCTCCTCCGCTCCCGCCTCCCGCCCCCCGCCCCGGCTCCGCCCCGCCCGTCCCCCGCAGCGCGCCCCCCCACCCCGGTCCCCCACCCCCGGCTGCGCCCTCCCCGGGTGCGGGCGGCCGGCGTACCGCGGGGCTGAGCCCGAGCCGGCTCCGGCTGTCTGCGCGCCGCGCTCCAAGGCAGCGGGGTGAATGGACGGCATCCAGCCCGGCCGGCAACTTGAAAATAAAAATAAAACAGAGAGAAAAGAAATAAATAATAAGGAGCGCGCCAGAAAGCCAAAGAAAATACGATCGCCAGGCCCGAGCGGGCTGCGAGCCTGCAGCCGGCCCTCGGCCGCGGGCCTCTGGCACTGGAGGCGGCGGGGCCTTTGTGCTCCCCCGGCCACCCCCTGCGCGTTTCTGTCCTAATTGAAGAAACACAATCCCCGGGCTGCGCAGCGACGCGCCCAGCGGCCGCCGGAGGCCAGAAGGGGCCGCTGGCTGCTGGCGCGGCCGCCAGAACGCCCCCGCCCCGCAACAGGGACCGGCTTGTTCTTTGTGCCGGCAAATATTTATTTTGGTTCAAGTGGACGCCTTTCCACAAAGACCACCTGGTTGTAATCAATAACACCTATTTTCAGATAATCTGCCGCTCTCTAGGCAGAGCCCACGGCACTCACCCAAACAGAGACCTTTTCAAAGGACATTTTAAATGGACTGGATTCAGAGGGCTGGAGGAGGGACCCGGGCTGGGGGGGGGGGGAGTGAAGGGCGGAGGGGAGGGGAGCCCGCGGACCTGGGTGGTCAGGCCGGAGCTGGGCCCAGGCGCTGCCAGGTGGCCCTCTCCCCTGGGACCCTGATGGGGGTGGGGAGAGCTTCCAGGAATGTTTCTCCAAACAAATGAAAACCTTTCTCTGGTGGGCCAAACGTTGCTGTAGACGTAGACTTCTAGAAACTCTGACAGTAGCTTCCTCTTCCATCCCGAAGAGCATCTATTTGTCAGATCAGGACTTGGGCTGGAAGCAGCACCAAGGGCACTCGGGCTGGCCAGCCTCCGAGGAGCACCTTGCTTGTAGAGTGAGCATCAAACTAAGAGCGTCTCACAGGACAACGGTTCATGCAAGAATGTGTGCTGATCACCTCCCTGGGGCTGGCTGGCATGTGCGAGGTGTGGATGCAGCCTGGAAGGAGGTGGATAAAAGCCTGCCTTCATGGAACTTACATTCCACTGGGGAGAGACAGACGGTAAACCTGTAAGTAGGTAACATACTCAGAGAGAGAGGTGTATTACAGGAACAAAGAGATATGTGAAGACGCTTTGAAAACTGTAGATTGCTTTGTGTTTCAGTTCAGAGGTGGAAACATCTCTCTGGGCTGCTTTGTCTCCTCCGTGGCAGGTGTCAAGGAGGTGAGTCCATACAGGTGGAAAACCCCAAAAGAGTCGGCAGGTGCTGCTGGCCCCATGACATTTCAGGTGGAAACGCAGGCCTGGGTTCAAGACCACCTACTAACCTAATTTCAGAGCCTCAGAATCCTTCATCTCGGATGGGGCTCAGTAACACCCACCTCGATGGGTTGCTGTAAGGATTAGATGAAAACTGATAGCCTGCTTCACTCCATGTTACTTCCTTCCTCCCCAAAATGCCATGTTTTAGTCAAGTGATGCAGTATCCTGGTGTAAAACGCCATTTTTAGACTTTTCATAAGATGATTTCAGATTTCTAGGTGAAGCATGGAAACCAAATAAGTCCTGGAAGCTGAAACTGGGGATTGCTTTCACGGGAGGTGCTGGGCTGGGTCCTTCTGCGCTCAGTGTCGTCTTGACTCTGGCAGTAGGATTGGCCCGGCCAGTTGGTCTGGGTGCCTGCCGAGCCCACAGCCTGACTCAGGGAAGAGCCAGGCTTGCTCTGCAACATGGGACTCTCCTGGCCACCACTGTTGGGCCCTGACCCAAGGACAGCTAAGCCATGAGCTCCAAGTAAACCTTGAGGTGCTCAGAGTGAGGTGACTAGTTAGCTTAGCAAGTAAATAACTCAGCAGGCCTCCTCTCAAATATTTCAATGGGAATATGGAGAGATCGAGGCATGACATAGTGGACGGCCACAAGGGAAGATGTGAAGCAGGTCTCTTAGTCATGGGAACTTAGGAGCACGTTCTCTTGAACTCCCTAGGCTCTAGCAGCTTTCTTGTTCCAGCTCCATGAGGCTGTCTGTCCATTTTTGCCAGATGTCCGTCTTCCTCATTGCCATGGGTGTTTTAGAGTAAATTCCCAGTACTTGAGGAAACCAGAGTGAGTGCCTGCCCCTTACAACTCAAAGGCCCACCTTTTATTAGGCCTGTCTAAATAATGTAAGGCTATTCTCTAACCATAAGCAGCCAGGGTGGGGAGAGGTATATAATGGGCACAATATAAAACCGTTCAGAAGAGTTGTCCTTTATCAGTTAGTAAGGGCCTCCCTGCTGTCAGAGGATCTGCTGTAAAATCTCAAGAAATAACTTCTCATATCCCAACACTGTTTTCTCTGTCCTCAGAGATGGTCAGGAAGAGGGGACAAGACTGATTTACTTAGTCCTTTGTGCTGGTGGGGCCTGGCTGGGGCTGAATTTATGTCACTGCTCTTCATCAAGAATGTGGCTTTCTCCTTCTGATGAGATGTCCCTCAGCATTGATTGTTAGCTCGGAGCTTGCTGAGAGATTAAACTTGGGCTCAGACAACCCGGTGGGGGTCGATGGCCCAGGAAAGATTATGATAAGGCAGGGGTGAGGGACAGGAAGAAGGGTGGTGTGCTGGAATTTAGGATAATTGAATTTGCTGTGCAGCCAGCAGTTATGACCTGGGTCATCCGCTGGATCTTGGGTCGTAAATCCACTAAGACCAGGAAATTCCAGGGTTAGGCCAATCTTTCCATTTTTTCTCAGAGACTAAGATGGTTGAGGATTTAGAGAGGAATGGTTTTCACCTTCTAAAGAAGCTGTGACTCTGAGCAAACTAATATTTTTGCATTACGATACTTAAACGTGTATTTCGGAAATCAAGTATCAGTCCCTCTGTCTTTTTGTCAAGTTTCTCCCAGGAAAACCAGCAGGACCTCCTATTTATGGACAATTGTCTATCTGCTCTGATTACCCAAAGTGCTGGAGGTGGAGTGGGCTCCCTCCAGGGGCCTACTGCTTGTGAATTATGAGACCCTGTTTTGACTCCAATTTTCTCTCCATTGCCTTTCGGGCATTTGCTAAGGCAAAGCTGTGGGACCATTTGTAATTAACCCACAACAAACTGAACAGCTGATCTCCTGAAATCTAGATATTTCTTGCAAAGTAAGACTTGACCTAAGGCACACTGTATGCAAGTAATTTTTATGGTGTCTCCAGAATTTTCTGGAAATGCTACAAATACTCCAGGATATTCCTCTTGGAGTGAACCAAATTTCCCATAGGTGAGCTGCTTGAATCCTCTGGGCGAATGCAGGTGTCCTAAGAATGAAGGGCAGCTTAGGGGATGACTGTGTCTTTGGCCACACAGGTTATTGTGGGGATGGAAATCCTCACTTTCCTCTGCTACCCTCTCTTCACTTCCATCTGACCGAAATCTTCAAGGGTTGGCTTTGAGCACAACCACCAAGTCTAGGATTTGTTGCTGGATTGAAGCCACTTGGAAATTTGGATCAATGGGAGTTTTGTGTCTTGGATTCTGATAAGATGATCACTGAGGTTTGTTAAATATTCAGCATGGAAAGAAGACTGAGAACCATCTTTGGCAGGTTTTAGCTACAATCCAAATTCAGTTTGCTTTTCAGAATCAGTGGCAAGTTCCTATTTCTTCCCTGTAGACTACGTCCCTTGGGAGAGACAGCTTGAATTCTTCACATAATGGTCTCAGGTGGATATCTTACGTGTATTGGTTTCCAAGTAGTCAAATATTCTATTATGATTTTTTTAAGACAAAACTTTGAGTTATTCAGAAAAAAACTAGGTAAGTGGAGGTTCCTAAAAAAGACAAGGACTGAGCAAAGGAAAGGGAAGTTGTCAGGAAAAGCTGGGGTATCTGGAAAGTATTGCTAAAGTATGGGTGGTACTTGATTAAATATTTCTGAAAGCCAGAGCCTAGAGGCAGTACAAGAATCATTGGGAAAGAAATACTGCATATTCTGGGGAAACCAATCAGTACCAAACACTGGCTTGGTAAAAATTGCCAGCAAATTATAATAGTGCTCTGGTCTTATACTTTAACTGTATCTCTCACATGTTTATTTTCTCTGTGTGTCTCTGGAGTTAACCATAAAGACTGGGGACAGACACCTTACCCTGCCTCTCAGACCTGCTGGGCAGCTGGACCCTGGACATGTTCTGCCCAGCAGGTGCAGTTTGACAAACAACAGGCATGTATCAGACCCTTCCATAAAGCCACGCACTTGCTAGGTCCTAGGAATTAAAAAGAAAACATTGGACACAGCTCCTGCCCTTCATGTCCTTATAGTCTAATGGAGGACACAGGCCTTCAAATACAAATAGATCTGGATCTTAGCACCGATTGATAATCAAAAGTAATTAAAAAGTTGATGCCATTCTTAACCCCAGCCTCCCTCAAAAAACACTTGTGGCATATCCGAGAGTATTGTTTTTCCACACTGGCCGGACATATCCTTCCCCATCTCCTTCCACTCTCTCCCCTGGATACCCAGCTCAAGATTACTTGTTTCATTTGGGAGTGCCTGGGTGGCTCAGTTGGTTAAGTGTCCGACTTCCGCTCAGGTCATGATCTCACAGTTTGTGGGTTCGAACCCTGTGTTGGGCTCTGTGCTGAGAGCTCAGAGCCTGGATCCTGCTACAGATTCTGGGTCTCCCTCTCTCTCTGCCCCTCCTCTGCTTGTGCTCTGTCTCTGTCTGTCTCTCAAAAATGAATAAATGTTAAAAAAATTTTTTTTAAAGATTGTTTTATTTTATGCCCATCCCCAACCAGCTCCTAGCTCCTTGGTCTCTCTGGTTAACTCCTATATCTTTCTTTCCTTTCTCTTGTTGTACTCTAGATTCTTCATCTCAAAAGGTGTAGGGGTGTGTGTGTGTGTGTGTGTGAGAGAGAGAGAGAGAGAGAGAGAGAGTACAGAGACAAGCAGAAACCACATTGGTGAGATTTGTAGTCCCTTGTCCTCACCCATGGCCCAAACATACATATGTTCAGCAAGATTTGTGCAGTTTTAAATGTATATTTCCAGATCTTCCCTTTATCTGCTTCTCTTCTTTTCACCTTTCCCTTTCCCTTCTTTCCCGTTCTTTTCTTTTCTCTCCTAAAGTATTTATTCTTGAAGCCATACAGGGAACAGAATGAGGAAAGTATCAGAGTGCAGTGTTATCAGGGCCTGCCCTGGGGGACAAGAGTGTCCCGGAGTGCAGTGCTAGTGTCCAGGTGGAGTAAAGACAGTACCCATGGGGGACAAGGGTGCGGCCTGTCATGAGTCAGGGCTTGAGCAGATGGAGGAGGGTGTCCCTGCAGAGGGGTGGCCTGGCTTGGGGTGTCAGAGCTTGGACAGGATGAGGAGGACATCATATGGAAGCATGGCCTGGTATGGGGTAAGGAGGGAGCCCATGTAGTGAGGTGGCCAGGGTGGGAACTGAGAGCCAGAGCAGAGAAAGGAATGTCACAGGGGGGTGGGGGTGCAGCAGAGATAGGAGACTGGTTGCATGCAGGAGGACTGATAAGTAAGTGCCTAAATTATGCTAAATGGAAGCCATGTTTCTCACTGTCAAATAAGGGAATTACAATACAGAAAGGGAAAGACTAGGGTGAACCCTGTGGTGTTAGATTGGAAATGGACGCATCTGAGTAAATGTCAGGTTTTCAATATAGATGGAGAGATAAAGAAATAACTATGGACATCAATGTCTAATCATATCTGATGGTTAATTTTAAGTGTCAGCTTGACTGGGCTAAGCGTTGCCCAGATAGCTGGCAACACATTATTTCTGGGTGTGTCTGCGAGGGTGTTTCCGGGAGAGATTGGCATTTGAAACTGCAGACCAAGTAAAGATCTCCCTCACCAGTGTGGGTGGGTGTCATTCAATCTGTTAAAGGCCAATCGGTTGGGTAGAGCAAAAAGGGGGAGGAAGGGTAAATTCTCTTTCTCTGCTTGAGCCAAGGCATCCACCTTCTTCTGCCCTCAGACACTGGCACGCCTGGTTCTCAGGTTTTTGGAGTCAGACTGGGATTTTCACCATTGCCCCGACCCCTCACCCCATTCTCTGACCTTTGGATTCGCTTGGATTGAATTACATCACTGGCTTTCCAGGTTCCTCGGCTTGCAGATAGCATGTTGTGGGACACTTCGTCCTGACGATTGCATGAACTAACTCTTATAATAAATCCCTTCTTATCTCTCTCTCTCTCTATGCATCCTATTGATTCTGTTTCTCTGGAGAATCCTAACACAGCATATGTATACATGTAGATATCTCTGTGCGTGCGTGCGTGTGTGTGTGTGTGTGTGTGTGTGTGATGTATGTGTGTGTATGTACATATGCTACCTAACTCTGTCCCCTGGAAAGGCATGGGAGCAGTGACCCTGCAATAGCAGTGAGCACACCTAGTACCCAGATTTTGGGCTCTAAATATCATTTTCCATTAAAAAGAACCAGCGATCCTTGGAGAAACAACTGATTTGGGGGCTAGGCTAGGGAGCCCCAAATACATTGTTGGAAAAACAAAGAAGTGCTCAAAGATTGGTGGGAACTATCAAAGAGCACAGATGCCAACTTTAATGGCGTCCCACTGGGGCAAGATCATCATCAGATTAAACAATGATAAGAACACATATCTAGTGGATAGAATTAGAAACCATGAGTCTCTAGAGACATAAATAAATGAATACATTGAAATTTGAAGGTGAATGAGATATTTACATGATTTCAAAGTACCTACCCACAAAACACAATACTTGTTGATTACACAGGGGAAAAGTACAGTGGACAAGCTTGGAAGACACTACCTTTTTTTTTTTTTAATTTTTTTTTTAATGTTTATTTATTTTTGAGACAGAGAGAGACAGAGCGTGAACAAGGGAGGGGCAGAGAGAGAGGGAGACACAGAATCTGAAACAGGCTCCAGGCTCCAAGCTGTCAGCACAGAGCCTGACGCGGGGCTCAAACCCACGGACCATGAGATCATGACCTGAGCCGAAGTCAGACGCTTAACTGACCAAGCCACCCAGGCACCCCAGGAAGACACTACCTTAATCAAATCACCAAAACGAACTTGATCAATAAAGGGATAAGTTGAAAGTGTGTGCCATCCATAAAGTGCATGGAGAAGGTAGCATCCCTCTGTGATACTGCTGTTGTAGATGCCTAGCCTAACTCTAATAATGAGGAGATACCAGACAGCTCCAAATGGAAGGCCATTCTGCAAAATAACTGGCCTGTAATATTCAACATTGTCAAAGTTCTAAAAGTCAAGGAAAGGCTCGGGAATGCTGCAGACTAAAGATGTGGGACAATAGGGCCCCTGGATGGATCAGTAGGGCCCCAGGGTTATGAGATCAAGCCCCTCATCATGCTCCTTGCTCAGTGGAGAGACTGCCTAAGATTCTCTCCTTCTGCCCCTCTCCCCTGTCTCTACTCTCTTCCCTCTCTCTTAAAAAAATTAAAAAAAAATTAAAGATATGGGACAACTAAATGCAATTGGGATTATGAACAGAATTCTTTTGCTACAAAAGGCAATAGTAGGACAATTAGCAAAGAGTGAATGGTGCCCAAATCTGTCCATATTTATTCTCCTCTTGAATACATCCCTTGTGCAGTTTCCAACGGCCAACCTTTCTGAAGGTATAAAATGTGCTTCTAGTTCTTACAGTGACTGTTCCTAAATAAAGGTGCTACTATCTGAAGGAAAAAGAAATCTATGTTAATTTTCTGATTTTCACAATCGCACTGGGTTACGTAGGAGAACGTTGTTTGTAAGAAATACACTCTGCAGCATCTGGGTGTGATGGAGCCATCAGGCTGGCAACTTATTCTCAAGTGCTTCAAAAAAAAATGTTCATTGTAAATTCAACTTTTCTGTAAGTTTGTGACTGTTTCAAGCTTTTAGAATTTTTTAAATTAAAATAGTATATTCATGATATACAAAGGAATTGGAGAGTGTGATTCGACTCTTATTTTCTGATATCTGAGAACGACAGACAGCTACTTGCCAAGACAATACCTCGCGTTTCCATAATTCTTTTCAACATGCGGAACGTTTTTACTTACAGTGTCTTAACTTGACTCCCGTGACAACGCTGTACGGTTATGACGATAATCTTCATTTTACAGATGGGAAAATCAGGCTCAGATGTAGTATGTCATAATTAGGATAGTGGAAACGACCGGCTTCATACCCAGGTCTCTCTGACGCCATCCCTGTTTTTTTAATCTTTTATTTTTTATTAGAGAGAAAGAGAGAGAGTACGAGAGGGGCAGAAGAAGAGGGAATGAGAGAGAGAGAGAGAGAGAGAGAGAGAGAGAGAGAGACAGAGAATCCCAAGCAGGCTACATGCTCAGTGCAGAGCCCAACTGAGGGCTCAATCCCATGACCCTGGGATCATGAGCTGAGCCCAAATCAAGAGCCAGATGCTCAACCGACTGAGCCGCCCGGGTGCCCCTCCCTGTCCTGTATGTATTCTCTTAGCGTATGGTCTGCAAACAATCTGGAGCCAAGCTTACTAGGCATAAAATCCTAGCTCCCAGCCTCTACCTCTTAGCCGATTTAAAAACCCAACCCAGCATTTCTGACAAAGGGCATTTTTCGCATTCTTTCATAACAGTCTCATTTTATTTGCAGCTTCCTGCAGCTGGCAGCATGCTCTACAGACTTCAGGTATAGGCAGAGCCAGCGAAGGGCAGACGCCCAAGTCGGGCACTGGCGAGGGCTGGGGATGGGGAAGACACAATGGCTCTCTGGAAAATCCAGTTTACTCCCACTTTTCATTCATTTGGAAAATGCCTTTTTGACCGCAAAACAAAATCTACCCTGCACTCAACTCTCCGAACAAAGTGCTCACCGGTTACTGAGGATTTAATAGAAGTTCTCGGAAGATGAGAACTAGATGAGCCTAGCACATACCAGCAGATAGCAGTGATTTTAGATATACTTCCTGTACAGTATTTAATAAAGGGTTTTCCACATGTGTCATCTCGTACCTCACAGGAACTCTTCACAGAGACATTACTCAGTTCCTCGGTTCAGAGGTGCAGCTGCGTCGCCTTGGAAAGGTCAGAATTTGAACCCAGGACCTCTGGCATTACATCCTTGCTCATTTATCTACCTAAATTGCCTCTCTCCTCCCACTAAGAAAATACATGAGGTAACTAACTCAGTTAAAATCCAAAAGGTTAGTTTAGCAATTGTAGGTAAGTGAGTGGTCTCACTGGAAACTTTTTCTGTTTCCCCTTAGAGCTTTTAAGCAAAGTGTAAATTGACTATGTGCTTAGGAATTTACCAGCTCAGACAGACTGAAACAATTAGACAGGAGGCCAAGTGAGAGTGAGAGAGGGAGACAGACCCCAGGCACGTGAGCCGACATTCCTTTCAAAAGCTTCCCTCCATATCCTTTTGCAATTGGCTGAAGCCCTAGAGGTTTGACTGGCTAAACCACTTCCTCTCAGAAGTGTCCGTCAACCCCCAGGGGAGCCTGGGATTTGTAGTCCTGACGTCTGCTGACCTTTCATAATCCTTCAGATGGACTCCCCGGCTGAAGGAGTACAGTGTCAATTTCAGTAGCTTTCTATATGATGAAGTATCCAGTGTGCTTTTTGCAAGACACAAAGCTCATCCTGGATAAGAGTTGAAGCCCCTGTTTACTTACCAGAGCCGAGTCCCCTGGTACCCCTCATTCTAGTTCTTTATTACCTCCCTTCTCTCCCCCATTCACTGCCTCCTCCCGAGGGCATGCTGGACACAAGCCCAGCATCGCAGCTGATGTAGAGGAACCTCCAGGAGGCAGATCCCCAGCTAGGTGTGGGATCAGGGCTGGATAGCAGAAGAACCATGCCAAAGGGTTGCTGCCCCAAATGGTACCTTCTCGATAGGTTTTAAGGTAATATATTTACGTGATGGTTGTTGACTCGATAGGTATTTGAGGAAGTGGACTGTGACACCAAGTCCACAGACAACCTACAGAAAACACTGCATTTTATTTTATTTTTCTTTGCTTTCTATTCCCTCCCCAAACATTGCCTTGGCTTGGCAGCACCTTGGCTTAGGATACACAGATCTTCCTTTCCACCCTGGTGTTCTGGAACCTCCGGATCTCTTTTGGTCTAACCTATACCCTATCTGAGGGCCCACATTTTAGCATTACCCACGGACTAAATAAACACAGTCAACTGCATGCAGATATTACTGGTGAAATTTTAAAAATGGTCATCTTAGGTGTTATTAAATCTTTAGTGGTCATTGACCACCAAAAATGTAGCAAAACAACAGATGTCGAATTTATATCTTCCTTTGTGTGGGAGTCAACAATACGTTTCGACAGTAGAAAAAAATGACCTCCTGTTCAAAAGAGTGTTGACTGGCATGCCAAACCTTGGGAAAGAATAATTTCCATTAGAACCACTCACGGGCTTACCACGCTTCTGTATGCCTGGCTTGCACTGTTTATTAGACTGAACGAACTTCATGACATAGTTACAGATAGTTGAGTGGGGAAAATACTGAACAAGCAGCCAGGATGGCAAAGAGACTATATGTCCTTTGCCACTGGTCAGGTCAGCTGGATGCTCTTGAGAAAGCTAGTAAACCCTAAATCTGGGCATTACAGGGGACTGAATGCCAGCCTTCACACCACACAGATGATTGTAAGGAGAAAACGGTTCCCTGGTCCCATCAGGGAGGCAACGACTCCCTAAATGTGGGAGCATTGTGGGGAGCAAATTCAAGAGGCAAGGTTTGGCCAAAGTTCTGAGACTTTGTAGAGGTGATGGACATAGGCCAGTGCTTGAATAGGGCATATAAAGAAAATCTCTTAAAAAGGTGAACGCCTGATGGTCTAAGCATCCCGTTTTCCCCAGAGCAGCAAGAAATACTTGCCTCTATTTTCCCTAATGATTACTTTGCAAAACTGATGGAAAATTGCTTGGCTGAGGTGGAGATTTGCAAAAGAATCCAGCTAAACTGTTCTTTTTTTTCTTAACTTTTATTATTTATTTTTGAGAGAGAGGAGGAAAGAGAGAGAGAGAGAGGGAGACAGAGCATGAGCGGGGAGGGGCAGGGAGTGAGGGAGACACAGAATCTGAAGCAGGCTCCAGGCTCCATGCTGTCAGCATAGAGCCCGACTCAGGGCTCGAACTCTCAAACCATGAGATCATGACCTGAGCCGAAGTTGGATGCTTAATCGACTGAGCCACCCAGGAGCCCCAAGCTCGACTATTCTTAAACATACCTGGCCTTTATCATTTCTCTTTCTATGCTTGGATCACTAACACCAAGTTTTTATTTTCTCCTTTCTTAGAAGTCACTAGAAAACCCATACATACATACTCATTCCTCTAACAACTACCTTTCTTGTTGAGTGTTGACAGAAAGAGATATGCAATACAAAGAAAATAGGAAGAAAACATTAGAATTTCAGTTTTAATTTATTTTTATATTGCTCTTGAAAAATTTCCTGTTTTGTCTTTGTTTTGTAATATAAATAATAATAATGTGACGGTGTGTATGATTCATAAATCAATGTTCATATATTGAGAATATTTGCTTAACATTTTTTTTTGTACTGGTAGAGTGCAATTAAAAAAAATTGGAAAGAAAACTTGGAGACCAACGTTCTGGGACACATCTCCTTTCATTTAGGTAGACACGTTGTCTAGAAGGTACTCAGTGTTAGCCAGGGAAGATTGCATAGATACCGATGAGTCTCATTTGCCATACCGTCAAGGATTTTCCAGGCCTCATTTGTTTTCGTTCTAAAATAGAAGAAATGAAAACTAGCTGCCTAACACTGAAGCAATTTGAAGCAAGTTTCTTCCTTGAAAAGAAAAAAGACCCTAACAATATGCTCGGGTCATAAGACCCTGTCATGGGACTGGAGGAAGCTGGGCCATCTTATTTGTTAGACTATCAGGAGGATGGCCACTTGGGTTTGAGGCGCTCAGTAGAGGCAACAGACTGAAGTTAGCTTCATTCTGGTTCTTGGACACAGATCATCCGTGGCCATGGCTTTCATCTTCTAAATCCCTTTTAGGCTGGAGAAAGGTTTAAACGACATTTAAAAAATTTTCTGCAAACGTCATCAATAATGTGAAGGTTAATTTAACTATCGACTTGACTGGGGCCACTGGGTGCCCAGGTTAAACGTTATTTCTGGATTTCTATGTGCAAGTGTTTCTGGCTGAGATTAGACTTTCTATCTGTGGACTCAGTGAAGTAGATGGCTTTGCCCAATGCTGGAGGACTTCATCCCATCCACTGAGGGTGTGAATAGAGCAAAAGGCACAGGAAGGAGGAATTCACTCCTTTGTGTCCTGCCTGCCTGCCTGCCTGAGGTGGGACATTTTCCCTGCCCGTGGACTGAGATTTATGCCATCGCCTTCCCTGATTCTTAGGCCTTCAGACTCAGATTAGAGCACATGGCTGGCTTCCCTGCGTCTCCAGCTTGCACAGCAGATCATCGGACCCGTTGGCCTTCATAATTTTGTGAGCCAGGTCCTCATAGTAAATCTCCACAAATACCATATATCATATCAGCCCTGTGCCTCTGAAGAACCTTAATACAAACAACAATAAAAAACCACATCGATTTTGTGCTTTCTGCTGCACACATGAAAAAGTCTTTCGGGTGCAAGAGGTCCACAGAAAAGTTACCCTGGGCAAACCCTTTGAACTAATGAGGGGTAAATAAGAAACCAGTGTCCTTAGTTCTGAGAGAAGAAGGCACAATTTATTTAGTCAAATTATTTTACAACATAGTCTTCATTGACAGTTGTCAGCTTAACACTTAATATAGTCTTAAAAAAGTCAATGATTACTTGCAAAATTATATATATTTTAATATCTAAAAAATATATTGCATATATAAGGCAGGAACATCCCTTGTATCCACAAGGGAAAGTTTGTTGTTTTCGAAGTTGTGATTATTGCATTATGGCTATTTACACACATCGCCAAAGCATTAAAGATTTAAATGGATTGCTTTAACCTGCTTGTGCGCACGTGTTAAAGACGGCACAGTGCTTCTCTTCCTAGTAAAGTCAGTGACTTAAACGTCCTGGTTGCTTTTTAGCAATAGTCACATTATGCTTTTTTCAAACCAGCTATAAAAACGTACAAACAGCCCAAATGTACAGATTGACAAAAGATGTACAAATTACATTTAAAAAAATAACAACGACCGATTTGATAGTAAAATTGTATTTGTGACCGAGGTCAACTCGTTTATTTATTCTTTTTACTTTTTTAATTATTTATTTTTAATACTGTGAGATATAGGAAAATAACTCTGCATAATTTATACAGTAAGTTGCCTTCTGATTGGTTGACCCTGGACTGGTGGTCTGACAAACGCACAGCGCTTGCGAATCTGTTTGTGTCTAGAAATCCCTAAGACTTTTCAAAGTTCTGGGACCCACTGTCATTACTTTAAAAAACTATTTAATTCTCTGTCTTTCAGGAATGTCTGCATTTGCATTAACATTTCTTAGATCATATCTTGAGTATTTCTAGAGAGGATGGTCGGCCTAGTGCATGTCGACCACTGGGAGAAATTTTGCAATGCCCATGGCTTCTTAAATACGACACACATGTTCTTTCTTTTAAATTCCAGTTGGGTGAAAACTTCACTGGCCTTCATAACCAATGTTCCAGTTGCCATCCACTGAATTAGGTCCTGCTAAAATACGGTTATAAGCTTCCTGCCTCTAGTTTCACTTAGTCTCAAACCAGAGCGTAACTGGTTAAGTCCATGATTCTTTATCATACTGAACCCTACAAGGTCCATGATGAGACCCGTGTATTGATAAGAAACTGCTTTGGTCATAAAAATACAAAGAGAAGGTACAGTTTCTTTCCTAGAACCATGATACAACCATTCCAGTAATCTAAATATTCAACTCAGAAGATGGTAGGAGATTGAGAATCCAAACTGGTGTACTGGCCCAGAAAATGATCCATCTTTGTGTTCAAGGTAGAGGAAGCAAAAGTTACCAACATTTAAAAAAAAAAAAAAAAAAGGATTGTCTTTTTAAAGAACAAAGGTTCTATCCAACAAGAAAGAACATCCAGTTTTGTTTTCTCTTCAAGGCCACATATGTCCTTTGGAGTCCAAAGTATCGCAGGAGGTGTGAGGAACGGGGGCTTCGGGTAGAAGGCCACCGATGATTAAGCTTCTAGTAGTAGCTGCCTAAGTGTGAGGGCACGTGGGTGTTAGGATGGCGGGGGACATTGGGGTTGGGGTAAATGCCACCCGTGGGGGAGGTCCAGTATTGGGACGCTGCTCCAAAGAAGCTGGAGGAAGTGACAGGCATGGAGGATGGGTGGGGAGGGACAAAGTTCACCTTCTGTTGATGGGCGTGGTAGGAAGGCATATAGGAGATATCAGAAGGGTACTTGTACATGGACGACTCGGTCGGATGCGGCTGCAGAGCCTGGGCGATGCCGTGGAAGTCAAATTTGTAGGCATACCTTTTGCCATGCACTTTGGTCATAATGTTTTTATCATAGTAGTATCTGAGGGCCCGGCTCAGCTTGTCATAATTCATGTTGGGCTTGCTTTTCCGCTCCCCCCAGCGCCTGGCCACCTCATCGGGGTCCGTCATTTTGAATTCCCCGTTGGTCCCCTCCCAGGTGATACAGCTGGCGTTGGCACTGTCGGAGAGTAGCTCGAGGAGGAATTGCCACAGCTGGATCTGCCCGCTTCCTGCAGGCAGTGAGGCGGACGGGAGAAAACAGAGGATCTCAGCCTGGGAAAGCCAGAAGCTCAAGTCCCTAAATGCAAGGATCCTCTCGCCCTTCATAAGAAACCCTTAATTTCCTTTTACATGCAGAATCTACTGATTCCGGCAGCCCCTGTTTTCATTGTTGACTTGCTTTTCTGTTTGTCACTGAGGCTGCCTTCATAAGCAAGATTAGACCTTAAGATAGTGTGCCCCAAGGCACACTGGGAAAACTCCCTGTGGGTAATGAGGTGCTGGCTTCCTTAGAACCAGCTGTATGATTTGGGGCAAGCCACAAAAAAATCTGGGGCAAGATTTTTGAATCTCTTCTTCTCATCTCTGTCTACTGGATGAAGTCCCCCCAAGTATTCCTGTCAGCGTGAAAGGGAGTCGGGGCCAGGAAACCACTGCCAGAGTCACAGGCAGAAGGTGAGGCCCAGGCGTCAGGCTGAAGGGACCTGGAATGTTCCTCAGCAGAGCCCTAGTGCTTGGCTCCCAGGTCCAAGTCTTACAAAGAAGAGCTGGGGCAGAGAGAAAACTAAGGCGAGAGGGAGCTGGGTGGCTCCTGCCTCCTATCCCAAAACAGGAAGGGCCAGGCACTAAAGAATGGGCCTGCAGACACTGGTGACAGGAGTGCCCCGGGATGGGAAGGTGCGGGCTTTATTACTGTAAAGTTGCCAGTTAGCTCACATACTTGGTGATCTTGGTTTGGAACTCATTTGAGAGCTATTCTTAATAACAAACTCTTAAAATACATTGTCAGAGTCATTTTATCTACAACTTTTCAGGGACACCCCTCTTTCATAAGGCTGGATAACTGTAACACTTTCTGAAGTCAAGAATAATACGTCTTTGGAACATCTATTTACTTGTGACTTCCAGGAGGACCATAACTGAGAACTCACTGGAATTGCTCATCTTTCCTCCCCACCCTGCCTTCTTTCCCTACAAAAATTTCTACCTGTGCCATTTATTACTAATCTCAACCTCCATGCATATATGCAGTGCTAATATATTTGTTTTTCCGAAGTAGCCTCAGCTAACGGACATAACTAATAACAACCTAATAACAACACCCAACCTCTCACTTGTACCCTAGAGAAGCAGATGTTGACCATTTCAAGGGAAGGAGTGCAAGTAACTTCCTACTCAGGTGTCTGAACGTAGGACAGAGGTCTCTGTGTGACCTCACAAAGCTATGGAACTTTCTGGAAAGAAAAACCTTCCAGGCCAAAGTAAACTCACCGGGGTTGGCTAGGCGACTGCTGGTCGGGCCCAGGATCTGATATGGATCTGAGGAAGCAAAAAAGGAAATTAGCTTCACTGTTATTAAAAATATAAAAACAACAGCATTAATAATAAGAATACCCCCGGGGTTTATACTTTTATTTCGGTATCATAGAAAAAACTGATTTCAGAAAACTTTACTACTTTTATATGCAGGCCTCAAAGATCTGGGGCATAGTTATAGTTTTCATCCCCATAATTACAGAAACATAGGATACCAGCAGTATCTTTTTTTTTTTTTTTTCATATTTGGTGTCTAACATTTGTCATTACCGGCAGCAGAATCGTGAAACCATATGGAAAGAAGCTGGCTAATACTCAGTCCTAATGAATAAGGTAAAGGATGGCTCGTTAAATGGGTTTAAAGAAAGGTCTAATGATTCTTAGTCTTTTAAGAGCTCTCTACACACGTCTGTTTTTGTGATGTAGCATTAAAAACACGTGCCTGGAAATCATGCAGCCCGGATTCTAGCCCCAGCTATGTTGCCGACTAACTGATTCACTGGACAGTCTCCGGGTATTGGTTTCCTCATGTGCAAGATGAAAGCGTTGTGCTACTTGACTCCTTAGTTCCCTTCTAGTACCAGATTTGACAAGACTGGCCAGAGTTTGTATTTGAGCTATAAAATGATTATTCTTTATATCTCAGTGTATGTAAAACTTCCGTGATTATTTCATTCTAAAAAAAAACTTTGTGATTCTGGTTCTGTGAGGTTGGTCTTCCTTTTTTCAAGGGAGAAAATGGTATAGAGCTGGATCATAACTTGGCCAAGCTGTCAAATGTTTGGTACAATTTTGCTATTTTTGCAAATTGTAATTGCAATTTTAAGAAAATCAACATGATCTTTAGGTTTCTGCTTACAATCATGAATTAACTTGAAGAGTCTTCAAAGCTACCTCGTCTACCTTCTTGCATCCACATATATGTGTCGTAGGTACACAATATGACAATGAAAATATTTTTGGCAGGTAATGTCTAATTTTGTTATTGTTGAGAATTCTTTAGATCCACTGTGTCAAATCCTGTTTGGTTTGTATTTCAGAGTCAGCAGGCTCTTTCTTAACCTTCCTGATGAAATGTAGGTTAATTCTCTATTGCTCTGCCTTTGGTAGAGATGGGAAACAATATTTATCTGTCCCGAAGCAAGTGACTTGTCCAGAACTTACTCTCAGCTGTGTCACACAGAGAAGACACAGAGGTTTGGGAGTGGACACAACAGCTGTCTTCAGATATAGGAAGGCCCTTCCTACAGAACAGGGGGAAGGCTTTCCAGAGAGCAAACTAGAAAGCTTGATGGCAGTTAGAAGGAGGGAGACTTTGGCTCAAATAGTAGAAAGGAGCCTACCGAAACAGTGAACTCGTTACTTATATAAATATTCAAGTAGAGGTGAGGTCATCAAAATACAAATGTAATAGAAGAATGTTATAGACCTAGTTTCATTCCAAGAGTCTCCCAAGTCCTTGGTTTTAGAAGTTCCCCTGCCTAATTTGTTAAGCTGACCCATTACGGGATGGGGTCATTTCAGAAGACAAGTTGTGTGAAACCTCAAAGGTTTGGACAGCAGCTTGGGAGTCTGGGGCTACAGCTCTAGTTGTCTCATAAACCAGCTGGGTGGTTTTTGGCAAATTACTTGACCTCTCTGGGCCTCAGTTTCTTTATTTTACAACATGAGGCGTTGGATCTTTTAATCTTTACATTTGTTCTATCTCCCATAGTCAATGAGTGTTTACCTGTTCTAGGGCCTGGTACTTGTAATTCACAGAGCGATTACAGGGAGTCAAATACAGACCCTCTCGGAAAGAGAAAACCGAAGACACACACTGTCTATTGTCTCAGCCCTCCTCAGTTGACCACACAGAAACAATGGTTGGATAAGGAGCAAAGGAGAGATTACCGATCACGGACAGGTACCTGGTTGGGGCCTTTGT
This sequence comes from Panthera pardus, assembly GCF_024362965.1. Taxonomy (NCBI): domain Eukaryota; kingdom Metazoa; phylum Chordata; class Mammalia; order Carnivora; family Felidae; genus Panthera; species Panthera pardus. The sequence continues at coordinate 89,512,527 of NW_026526677.1, forward strand.
TCAGTATTCTTACTCATTGCTTGTGCTCCTGCAAGTGGGGGGCCTGCGGCAGGGAAAGAAATACGGTAAATGGGGTCACTCTCTGTGAGGGAAGAGGAACATCTTGGTAAATGCCCTCCACAAGGAACACGAATGTACTTTGTCATTCATTTGTTCATCCTCTCACTCTCTACTCACTCATTCATTTTAGTTTATAAATATTTATCTGGAATCTACTGGTGCTGGCAGTATTCTTGGGGCTAGAGATTCAGCAATGAACCAGCAGTTCTGGTGGAACTTACCATTTTAATGGAGAGACAATGATAAACAACAAAAAATATACAGCACAGCATGTCTAATGGTGTTGCCACTGTGAACTGCATTTTTAAAGAGGAAACTTAGAGGTCCTTAATGGGACAGTGACGTATGCGCGAGCGTCACACGCGCGTCATGCTTCCGTGTTTCGTGAGCTCCCCTCACGGAACCTCTCACATACAGCCTTTCCACTGCCGCCATAGCTTCTCCATCTGAGCTGCTTCTTGCACGGCTTCTGGCTTACTCTGTCTCTTTCCTCGCTACTCCCCTTCTTCCCACTGGTCCATCATATGATATTTAGCTGGCTCAATCTTCTGAAACCATTTCACTCCACCACTGAGATGCCTTGGTGAGTCTTCACTGACTAAAGAATGAAGGTCTACCGTCATACTACCCTTTGTGCCCCTTCCTTACCTTTCCAGAACGCTTCCCTTTGTGCATCCTAAACTCCAGGAACCTGGAGTCCTCACTGACTCCCAGACACGTCAACCTTGCCATCTTTCCCTGGCCCCCATCTCTCCGAGGAGGGTCTGTCTTCCCCATCTCTGCAGGTCCAAATCCTGCCCCTCTTTTGAGAGCCAACTCAAGTGGTTCCAGGCCCACAGTCCTTCCCTGATATCACCCAGATGGAAAGAACTGTGTGTGTGTGTAACCCCTCTCCCCAGCCTGACAGATTGGCCTGGGTCTGGTTCATCTTTGTGGACCCAAGAGTGCCAAGTCTTGGGCCGAGAATAAACAAACAATGAATTGTTTGAAAGGACAATTGCATTGAAAGGAATCCTGGTTATTGCTTGGACATCAGCTGGTCATCCTAACCCCTTCCTGAAAGAAGTCTCTTCACCACTGATTCCTATGCTTGACCCTTCGCTTCCTACAGGTAGCAAGGTGGACGGACCCCTTCTGGTTAGGAGTTTATAGTCATTTTTTATCCCTACTCCCTTAATGGGAGATTTTTTGGGTCAGACTTGAGCACAGATTGATGTGTCAGAGCCCTGCCATCTCCTCCTAAGACTACCCTCCACCTCAGCCACTCATGACACCAGCACAGGGATATTGGTACGATTAAGTTCCAACACTCAGAGGAGGAAAGTCACGAAGGGCCATTATGACGTAAGTGACTGGGTCCAAATCCAGGGACCTTGCATTCATACAGAACCCAGTCCTGAGAAGGCTTCGCACTTCAAAAATTCTGAAACCAAATGCAATGCAACAAAACAGAAGGGTCTGAATGAAAATCCCATACCGTCTTTCAAGGAGCAGATATCACCAGCAGGCCTTAAATTGGCAGTTCATTTGGATGTCCTCCCCCAAAGCAGGACAACAAATGTTCACCCTGTCCTGCTCTATCTCATGGTCCTGTTCTCCACCCCCCTGTTTGTAGAAAAAATGTTTTCCTCCAAATAGTAGTGTGACATTTACTTACTTTTGTTGAGGCCAGAATTCATGTTATTGCCCCATCCTCCTCTCCTGACTGAGTCGTAAGAAGGGTCTGATGAAAAACAACAGGGAGAGGTATGTCAGCATCTCCTGCTTTGCAGAAAGGTGGCACGAGGATTCTCTTTTAGCGATCAGGAGAAATTCAATTTAATCAGCAATGCCTTCGTCAGCCTAAGTTCCGGAAGTGTACTCCTCCGCGGGGTATGGGTGGGAAGGAACATGAATACTGACTGAAAGCTGAAGGAACAGGAAAAATCCTGAATGTGAAGTCAGAGGATTGGTTCCAGTTCTGTCCCTGCCGCCACTTGTTGTGGGACCTTGAATGAATCATTACGCTTCCCCAAGCTTCAACCTTCTCTAACATGGACAGACAGGAACATGTACACGATTTATCTACCTTAAGGAATTAGGGTAATGTTGGGAACTGCAGGTCTGTGTTCCCCCTCCCCCACCGGCCCCCATATTCACATGTGGATATCTCATCCCCTATGTGATGTGGTGACACTAGGAGGTGCAGGTTTGGGGGGTAATTGGGTCATGAGGCTGGAGCGCTCAGGAGTGGGGTCAGTGCCCTTATAAGAAGAGGCCGTAGAGCTGGCTTGTTTTCTTCTGGCTACGTGAGGATGAGAGAAGTCAATGGTCTCTAATCCAGAAGAAAACTCTCACCAGAACCCCGCCCTGCTGGCACCTTAATCTCGCACTTGAGCCTCTAGACACATGGTAAATAAATACCTATGATTTATAAGCCACTCAGTCTATGGGACTTTGTTGCAGTGGCCTGAACGGAGGCAGGTGATAATCAAACGAGATAACGTATGTGAGGTAGCCTATAAATCTTTGTACACATATAAATTAATACAAGTTGAGAAAGAAAAAACTTGTCTACAGTTGTATAACAAGGTCCTTTAAGCAGCTCTGAAGAGATGGGCCGTGTCCAATGCCCTCCACAAGGGCCCATGGTGTTCCTAAAGGCTGATTCCAGCTCCTGACATCAGCACGCTGATGCCAGTGGCGATGGCTCAGGGGTGTCAGCACATTACAGACTCTCCATGCTTTTCCAACAGTAGTGGAGAAGCCTGGGCCCGATGACCACAGAGAAGGGGAGGAGGCCAGAGGTGTGGCTGAAAAGGGGGCAGGACCAAGAAATGAGGACATGGAGAAATGCTTCCCGCCTGGAAGGGCCTAAAGCCTTGCTCCCAGGTTGCCCTGGGGAGCATTCCATTGAGCCGGAACCTTTTGTGGTCCTCACCACTTTCCCCAAAGAGTCCACAGGCCTCCATAACCATGTTCAGACCTTGCATAACTAACTGGCTGGAAGCTTCTTCTCTTCCTTTCTCAATGAGGGGATCCCCATTGCGATACTGAACAGCAGAAGACCTTAAGGATTCAGAATTATGACTTTCAAAGTCTTTCCATGAACAACAACAAAAAACCCCATAAAAGCCACCCGAACAAATGAAGCAAAACCTCATCAAACAACAGCCTGGCAGGGGTGAGACCCAAACCATCCTCCTCCACCCCTTCGGAGCCTCTTGAACAAATTAAAATAAGAACCGAGAAGATGGATGGGCTCAGTTGACTGCTTGTTCTCATCGGTCGTGGCTAAGAAGAACCAAAAGACAAGGACCGGTTTCTTGTGGCAAAACCCACGTGTGGATGCACATTCTGCCTGGCTCTGGCAGAGCCAGCCCAGTTTTTAAATTCCCGTCTGTAGCAGCTGGCATGAAAAGCAAAACAGAAAGTGAGAAAGATGGGGATGGGGATAAAGGACAGAGAAGGGGACAAAAGAGAGACAAAGCTCAACCTGCCGAAGTCGTCTGTTTTTATTTTTATTTGGCAGCCCCCCCACCCCCGCCACCCCACAATTCCTCCTGACAACGGATTCTTCCTCTTGCCTAAAAACAAAACAAAGCAAAACCAAACCAAAACCCCAACTTGTTTACAAGCCTGGAATGAGGTGGGGGCGCTCATGAGCGTTTTCTGGGACATCTTGCAGGTGTCCACAGAGCGTGTGCAGTGCCGGGAGAAGCAGAAGGAAAGGCGAGATTCTTCAAGATTTCTCTTTGGGGGTGGGGGCGGGGGCGGGGGGGCGGAGAGCAAATGCTGGTCAGGCCTCCAGCAACTTACAGCTGACTCTGGAACAACACTTGGACTGCACAGGTCCACTTATACATGGATCGTTTCCAGTATCGTACTATACACGTATTCTCTCTTTCTTGTGGTTTCCTTAATATTTTCTTTTCTCTAGCCTACTTTATTGTAAGAATACAGCATATAATAGACATAACGTACAAACCATGTGTTAAGCGACTGTTTCATGCGAACGGTAAGGCTTCTGGTCAACAGTAGACTATTCGCAGTTAAGCTTTTGAACAGTCGGAAGTTAGACACTGGTTTCGGACAGTGTGGAGCCCTCGCGTTGTTCAAGGGACAGTCGTAACTGGGAGTCTGTCCTGCATTGTATTCCGTGCGTGGCCAGAGCCTGGATGTGAAGTAATATGGAACAAGTTCCCCATCCCTGCGTATTGAAATAGGAGGAGACGAGTAAGATTGTGGGGAAATACAGGCCACGTGTCAAAGGAGTGGTGGCAATATTAGGGTCCACTGGAGGTTAAGGAGGGAGAGGTGAGTGTAACTGGGGCCATCTGACTTGAGTGAGACCTCTCTGGGGAGAAGAGAGGGAGCAATCACCATGTTCAAGGCTGTGGTGACAGCAGCCAGCCAAGTGAGATTGTGGGTGTGTGGCACCACCATGAAAAAGGGTGTGGTGGAGAATGGAGCCTGTGGGGAGGTGTGGGATAGATGGGAGCACCTGGGGAAGGAGGCGATTCTCATAGGAACAGAACAGAAAGTGGGATCGAAAGTGACAAGTTCATGCAAAAAGAAAAAAAAAATCAGTAAGTTCCAGGAACTGGTGTGTGTCATCCACAGTTCTGACTCGACTTATGATTTACTGCACTGATAAGATCTCTGTCTCAAAGTTTACTTATTGTTTTCTTCGTCAATCATTATTCTACTGAAGGCTTCCACCCTATCTGAAAGCTATGTTATATCCATTCCGAAGACCCGATTATGGCCACAGCTATAATTACCATCGACTTATCAACTTTGCCTCCTGTTCTTTTTTTTTTTTTTTTTTTTTTTAATTTTTTTTTTTTCAACGTTTTTTATTTATTTTTGGGACAGAGAGAGACAGAGCATGAACGGGGGAGGGGCAGAGAGAGAGGGAGACACAGAATCGGAAACAGGCTCCAGGCTCCGAGCCATCAGCCCAGAGCCTGACGCGGGGCTCGAACTCACGGACTGCGAGATCGTGACCTGGCTGAAGTCGGACGCTTAACCGACTGCGCCACCCAGGCGCCCCTGCCTCCTGTTCTTTTACGGCACCTCCAGGAACACAGCAAGCACACAAAGGTTACAGAATGCATGGGTGAGTTCCCGCTAACCACCCGAGGGTGGGTGATGGCTGGATTCTTCTCTAACTCCAAGTGCCCAATCCCGGTGTGAAGCCAATGCTTTATCAGAAAAGTGTTTGGTAACCCCATCTTTCCTGCAATGCCTCAGGGGCTGTGGAGGGCTGCTGTGGGGTGCAATTCTCCCACTGCCCCACCGCAGGGGGAAAGCCTGGCTGCAAAGACTTTCGAAGACCTAACCAACCCCGGAAAGGAAGTGACAGAAACAGAGAGGCCACCAGCAATCAGCCTGTGCATTTAACAGAGCAATAAATAGCAAGAGGCATCAGCCATCAGCTGGTGTCTTTAGCCAATGGTCTCAACTGTCCCAGAGCAGAGTGTGAAATCAGGGCAACACGGACTACGAGGCCCCTCCCTTTTGCTTTTTCATTCCTATCTCCTGGCCTGGAAAGTCCTCCCACTGGCACCTGCATCCACAAAGGACCCCCTGGGCCCGTTTACTGAGGAGTTTCACAAATGTACTCTTTGGGCACAGGGGTTCGTGGGGACAGCTGCTACATGTAACATTTAAATGAAAATCAGTGTTTTTGGAGTAAGTCCTATTGTAAAGACAAAGCATGATGCTGGAGAAGACCCAGGCCCTGAACCAAGGTCCGGCACTCTGCCTTAGAGTGCTGAAGAACCAGGCGGCCTTGCGGATTAAATGAGATATCCAGGTAAACGCTTAGCACAGTGAGAGGGTGGAGACAGCCTTGGTACATGTTGGCAAGTAATATCATTATCGGCATCATTAGCATATGTCTAAAAAATGTTTAGCCCCAGAGACATGTTCTCTAGCCCTATCCGATACCCATTAACTTCTCCCCTCCCCCACCCCCTTACTCGGTTCTTAGTTTTTCCACTTATCGCCTGATTTAATCACTCACTCATATTTGTGGTTTCTGGTCTGCATCTCCTACCCAAACGTCAGGCCCACAGGGGTGGCAATCTTTCTTCTGTTCCCTGATGTAACCGAGCACCTAGACCAGCGTCCCGCACAGAACAAGCGCACAGTAATTCTTTGAATGAATGAATAAATAAGGCCAATATTTTGTCCTTGCCAAAGATACGAGCTTCCTCTTACTGTTTGCTATTTCACTAGCTGAAGAGAATTCAAGGCCCCTACGCTGACTTTCCTTAGGTGGTTCGAGTCTGGGTGACGAAGCTTATAGGCACGTGAGCCCTGTGTGCCCTCGGGGCATAAAGGACAACAGTGCACGTACTACAAGGCATAGGCCGAAACCTTGTCCCCACAGGGAAGTCAAGGAGCGGACACCATACATCTACATGCCTGTATTTTATTTTACGTAGTTTTAAACAATGTTGTTGAAATGAGGGTTTGTGTGTTGTTTTGTTTTGTTTTGTTTTTCTCCTAAAAGTCACACAAGGGAAAACCTAGCAGTGTGGTCAGCTCTAGCTCCAGACACACAAACAGAAATATGTCTGTAACCGAAATGGAAAAGCCTGGACCGGGGAGTTAACCCAGCAACTCACATTTCTATGCAAACACCAACCCTTCCTGGGCCCGATGCCTGGCTGTGTCAGAGCCCTGGACCCCTGTGGCCGGCCAGCTCAGGGAAAATTCTCTCGTGGGGTGTTCCGGGTCCACATAGCAGCTTGAGTGGGCACCAAGCCCCGCCTCCACCCCACAGCTCCCAGATGTGTGTGCTGTCTGCGTTCTGAGAACCGTCTTCTTTTCTTTTCTTTTTTTTCTTAACGTATTTTCTATTATTTATTTATTTTTGAGAGAGAGAGAACCAGTTGGGGAGGGGTAGGGAGAGACAGGGACAGAGGGCCCGAAGTGGGCTCTTTGCTGACAGCAGACAGCCCAACGTGGGGCTTGAACTCACCAACCATGAGATCCTGCCCTGAGCCAAGGTCAGATGCTTAACCAACTGAGCCAGCCAAGGGCCCCTGAGAACTGTCTTCTGAAAAGACATGCTAAGGTAGCAGCAGAGGGCCCAGCATTCAAAAATGTGAACATTCGGGACCAGCAGACCGGTGGACGATCTTCTAACAGGTGGCAGATGGCCTTATCAGCAGAAAAATCACCCAGACTCTGGCAAACTCACTCTCTGGCTTTATAGAATACTAAGATGGCAAATCTCATTGTGATTCCTTTTCAGAGAAGTCACCCAAAGGGCTCCAGCTGGAGCCCATGGTTTCAGGCAGCCCTAAAATCAATTTCTGCCAAAGCAGAGAGGGACCAGAAGCTTGTTCTGGAGACTCTGGGCGTTACTGGGCATTGTCGATAATTCAGCCTCACGTATATAATGGCCTGAACAGTATCTCCATTATGTGATACTCAGTGTGGCTGAATCTGACACTAAATGGCCTCTCAGAATTCAGGAGAGCCTCCCGGAATAGAGAAATATGAGCATGGAGATTTTTGGTTTTTTTCTGAAAAGTCCCTGTTGGAAGGGGAAAGCTTTTTCTGGACATGACCTTCTCATAGACATCCCAGTGTTAACTCCGTTTCTGTGTGAAGCTTTTAAACGGGTCCTAGAAATCTGGCCAACTGACTCAGGAAAGAAAGTTTCTTTCTGCTCTGACGCCCACGGTTGGCTGTCTGAAGGCCTAACGGACCAGGGAACACGCAGCCCTCCACTTTGTCATGACCTCACCCGGAGGCCCACGATGCAGTGACACCAGCACACAAGAGCCTCTCTCTTTATTCCTCACGACACGAGGCCACGCTCTCAGTTACTTGATGGAAAGAGATGAATTTTCCCTGAAACTTCTCTTTGGATTTCTGGTTTTGCCGCTGAAGCATCTGGCAGCACTCAGCCCTGTTTATCCGTGGAGAGCCCGGCTTCTGAATGTAGACCTTTCAGCTGAAGAATGGACAAGGCTGTTCACGCTTAGAGCAGAGGCTTCTCTCAGTCAGATCCATACTTCCTTTCTTGAAAGAGTGAGGATGCCAGAGGAGACCCAGAGCCCTGAACTCCCCAGGAAAAAGCCAAGCCTGCTCAGAAGAAGATACATCCCCTAGACGCTCCCAGGGAAGAACCATGTGGGAGGGTGGGGGGCAACCTTCTTTGTTGTTGGGAGAAGTCTGGGCCAGACGACCCTCCAAAGCCCCTTCTCCCTGTGAGGTCCTGGGCTCTTCTGACGGGCCCAGTCTCTGAGAAGCAGGCCCTACTGACCAATGACCCGACTCGGGCTGCTTTCTTCCCGGCTCTCCTTTGTGTTGCCTTTGACGCTGCCCCCTACTGGTGAAAGCCTGCTCTGCTTCCTGAACCTTCCCAACCCCCACCTCAGAACCGGCTTCTCATCTGCCACTGTCTCCATGATAACGCCTACCAGCGACCCTGCCAGATGTCTGACCTTCTGGCCTGGCTCTCCCACTTCAAACACAGTGAGCGGCAACTAGCACCTGAGCAGTGGCTGTTTATGCAGGACACAGGAAGTCCCTGTGAAGGTGTCCTTTTCCTGTGGTAAGCCTTGGGGCTTCTCCAGGGCTTATGACACAATGTTTAGAAGCAGTTGGCCTCCGGGGACACCTGGGTGGCTCAGCCGGTTAAAGCATCCAACTTCGGCTCAGGTCATGATCTCACGGCTTGTGGGCTTGAGCCCCACGTTGGGCTCTGTGCTGACAGCTCAGAGCCTGGAGCCTGTTTTGGATTCTCTCTCTCTCTCTCTCTCTCTCTCTGCCCATGCCCCACTCATGCTCTATCTCTCTCTGTCTCTCAAAAATAAATAAATGTAAAAAAATTTTTTTTTATTAAAAAAAAAAAGAAGCAGCAGTTGGCTCTAGGTTCGGATCCTCACTCTGCCATTGTACTCTGCTGGGTGATTCTGGTCAAAAGGTTACTCTGCTTTTTTGAACCTCAGGTCCTTCTTTTCTCAAAAAGATGAGGAACACGTGCTTTATAGGATTGCTCTGAGGAAACAAACATTTGATGAACAGCAACTTAAAAATATACACCATATACCTGTAACTGAGTCAATCTTCCTTGCACCACTAAAATGTTTATCTGGAGAGTGGAGGTTAAAAAGTTCATCAAGGAAGGCCTTGGAAAGGAAGAGAAACCATAAAGGAGAAGAAATAGTTCCATTCCTGTGCTCCTGAATCAGGGATCCCCAAATTGGAATCAAGTGTGGCTCTCTCTCTCTCTCTCTCTCTGTTTTTTAATGTTTATTTATTTTTCAGAGACAGAGAGAGAGGGAGGAGCAGAGAATCCAAAGTGCGCTCCTGCTGACAGCAGAGAACCCAATGCAAGGCTCAAACTCACCCACTGTGAGATCATGTCCTGAGCTGGAAGTCGGACGCTTAACCGACTGAGCCACCCAGGCGCCCCAAGTGTGGGCTCTCTTTTGAAACAAGAAATGCTTTAGCCTGGACCGTTGTGTGAGAGACACCTCCCTAGAAGATGGCGAGGGGCAGTGGCTATGGGCTGCCTGCTGGTACAGTAGGCTTAGGTGTTAAGAGTCTAGCATCAACCCAATGGCTAGCAACTCTAGGTCCCCGCCTGGCCGGCCTCAATGCTCAGAGCTGCGTCCTCACCTCACTTCAACCCGTTCTATAGGAGCAGCCTCGCCTTCACCTCAGTGGCATCTTATGTTCCAAAGAGCAACAGAAGATCTTGGCTTCCACTGAGACCTCAGGAGGAGGGAAATATCTAGGGAAGGCTTTCCTCAAACTTGGAACTCACAGAAAAAAAAACATCCTGGATCAGATTTCCTCTGCTCAAGGATCTTGTCCTGGAATCCAAACAGCCCCTCAGCCTCAGAACCAGCCCCACTGCGTGGAGCATAATGGAGGTACTGTTTAAGATATTATATGTGCGAAGGGAAAAAAGGACATATGAGAAAAATGCCTGAAAAAAAATGGATGGTTTTTAAATACGAAAAGTTTGGAAAGGCGAGTGGCGCATTCGCCAGGCGCGGCCTTGCCATAGTCACGTGACTCTCCCTGCTGAGCCTGGACCCTTCCTTCACTTTGTTTCTCCCATGGGCTCTGTGTCTGAACGACACAGGAGTCTAAATGACGTATTTATTTTGATAAGGCCTCAAAGTGGGATTTTTGGGGCCAGCATTATGTGGAAAAGCAATCCGCACTGACTAGATTAATTGGGTGTTTGCCCACATTCCCCTCCACATTGGGCCATGTAGACACAACTGAAGTGCAAGGCTTTTGGTCAAACCTGCCTCAGGTTTTAAAAGGCTTCCAAGTAGGAAAAAGAAACGCTAACAGTTCACTTAGGTAACAGGGCTTGAGGAGAAATGCGAGGTAGTCTGTGTTGGGCCCCCTCGGCCCTGCTGAGGACCTGGGTCTGAAGGACCTGTGCTAACATTTTCATGGCGTGGTGGTCCTCACTCGCTCTGGCCATAATGGGTACCAGCCTGTGTCTGCTCGACAAGTCAGTTTGGGCATCATTTTCTTTTCAAGGCTCTCTGGTGAGAGTCTGATGTTCATTGTTCTTCCTTGTTCTGTCTTCTTGTGAATTCTTCGTATCTCCCTTTGCCTGGCGATAATCATTTGGAAGAGAGGGACTGTGTCTTCCTTGCCTTCGTTTCCCTCGCCCGCTCCAAGATTCCTCCCCTCCCCAATACTAGCTTATTGGACTTCATCGATATCTCCTATCCCACAACCCATTCGTTCATTCAGCCAAATTTTATTGAGAGTCTGCTACTCTGTGAGACATTGCTCTACGTGCTGAGAATACAGTGACGGCTCGATGCACATCCCTGCTCTGTGGAGCTTACATTCAAAACCAACAGCAAACTACATCGTATAGGAGAAGGTGGTGAGTGCTGTGGAGAAAAGGAAAACACTGAGAGAGAAATAGACAGCCCAGCGGTGGGGAGGGCCTCGCCGAAAATACGTAATTGGAGCGAAGCCTTGAGCTGTCTAATGTCGTGAAAATAGAGCTCTCCCCAGCACCATCATGTTCTCAGGAAGAGCGACCAGACGGGCCTATGTTGATCTGAAAGCCCTCCTGGAAAGTCAATGCCCTTTTACTAGTTCTTTGGTCAGTGAGAATTATTCTGTGTTGGAAGACAGCAAAATTAGTGAAAAAAAAAACCTGACAGTGTTCTTTTGACATTTGGGTGAGGGCAGTAAAAGGTGAGAGTCTAGTCCAGGAAAGAGTTCACCAATTTCTGCATATGTAGAATCAGGGTAATTGGTAACGCTAGGGTCTCAGCCTCACGTGGACTTAGGATTGCCATTCAGATCCAGAAACTTAAAATCCCAACACTACGATTTGCCTTTTGACCTGTATCCGAAATGGTTCTCTGGGGCCAGTGTAGGACAAGTGGACAGGTCAGTTCATCGTGAAGGAATACTCCATCTTTGTGGCCTGGCAGGTAAGCATGAAATGCTCTCATCCCTGAGTTCTGTATCCACACAACGAAAACACGGTAGTTAAAGAAGAACCATCACTTCTTGGTAGGTGGAATGCGATCTCACTTATATAATAGAATCAGAGGCTTCTTTTCAGACTGGAAGAGACCTCAGACATTATCTAAACCAGACATGCAAATTAGCACAGGCCTGGAGGCCCAAAGCCTGAGAGAAAGCATATGTGGCCGTATAAGAATTTTAATAGAAATTGAAAGTATGACTCATAGCATAAAAACTGCCATTCTCTAAACTCCCCTAGGATATTGGGCAGGACTGATAATTATTCTGCCGGCAGGCCAAAGACTTTCTAAGCTCACAGATTTTTCAAAATTATAGCAAGAATGATTTTCATCTCTTTGGACAAGTAGTACCTAAATCTTATCAAGCATAAGGTCGTTTGTGGTATTAGTAAGTGCACCTAAAGATTTTCATTAGAAGGAATTCAATAACTTCTCTTTAATCTGTTCCAAGCAGGGAAACAGCTCACTGCAATTAGAACTCTGGGTTGGGGTTCAGAACTCCGTCATTTGCTTCCCATCTCTGCTGGTGACCAGCTGCAAGGGACTTAATCTTTCTGAATCTCAGTTAACCTATCTGTAAAAGGTAGGTACCGGGGAGGGGGGGGGGAGGATGATTCTTCTAAATTTAAGAGTTTGGAAACCAAAGGGCCCTTTTAAACCCCACTGGGTTCTACTGAGGAGAAATGAGATCATGTATGTGAAAATGCTTTATATACTCCAAAGTGTCCTATAGAATTATAGCCACTATCCTGTTCTGCTATCCTGTTCCAGAGTTTAATTCATTGGAGATAGGGAGTTAATCTTTCTGTGTCAACCAAAGCTAATTTCTTTTGGTTCTCTCTTTAGTGAAGCATAAGGATTGAGTAAATATTGAATTAGATTGTCAAAGACTAGATTTTTCGTCTCCAGTGAATCCATCAACTGGGTCCATCCATCTGTCAATGATATTTACCAAACATCCTGGAAAAAAGGACGTAGGACCAAACTCACAATTCAACACTACGAGGTGATCTTGTAATTAGGTAATTAGGTTCATAGTTTGTGAGTGTGGTCAGGGTTTGAGAGGAGATTGTTGTCTTGGGGAGTAAGGAAGAAATAACTTTGAAGAAGGTGGGACTTGAAATGGGCTTTGAAAGGTGTGTTGAATTTTAATAGACAAAGTAATAATACCACTTAACTACCACTTCCTCTTTAGAGTATGCCTGACACAAGAATCTGAGCTTTATCAAGGAGGCATGTTTAAACTTTTTATTGACCCTCCCATGTGAGAGCTTACAAATCCCCGAGATGAGAGAGGAAAAGCCCACACAAGTCCCGGTTAGTGTTTCTAGCTGTACTCTTTCTTCCTCAAAGACTTGATCTTTTCCCCAAAGGCTCTTTCATGAGAAATAAGTTCTTTATTTTCTTATATAGGAGCTTCTCTAAACTGAGTAAGTTGTTAACATCTATACAAAGAACTTGGGAAAAGCTTTTATATTAAAATAACAAACGATGCTATCAATGTCTTGGCTTTTCACTAGAAGATGCCCCAAACCCCTACACCTCTATCTGGCAGGAAAGAAGCTGCTCTCTCTCTCTCTCTCTCTCTCTCTGGAGAGAGAGAGAAGATGGAATTTGTCTTATAAGCATGAGACTAAGCAAGCTTCCTTCAAAGACTTTACAATAACTACTTCCTCCAAACAATCTCCCTGTATAATTTCTGTATCATTATATTTTGCAAAACAAGTGCATTTGGAATATTTTGTTTCGAGGTGGCCACCAGTAGGTCCTCTGGAGCCCTTCTGGACTTCCTATTTTCTTTCCAAAGTACTTTGGGAACTCACTACTCAAAATAGCCACAGGGGTCACTTCTAGTTTCTATTATTAACCAAGACCACATGGTAATAGAAATGGAGTTACATCAACCAAGGCCAATTTCATTTTGAGTCGTAGCTCTGTTATCTGGAATGGGATGAAATGTCTGAGTCAAAGTGAAACTTGGTAGACATGAGAGGCCTAAAATAGCAAGAGTCAAGAGTCTGGAGATGAATTGGAGATTCAGAACTTGAATGGCCCACTTAGTCAGTGTGAGATCCTACCGAGAAACTGGCATTAACTGAGGTGGGAGCTGCACCCCACTGGGCACTGCCATGGGAGGTCCCTCCCCAGTGGCAGGGGAGGAGTTGTTGTCTGCCTGAGGGATTGGAAGGGTGCTCTTGAGGTCAAGTGGCCTCCAAATACTTTCCCACAGCCTTGCACCTTTCCTCTTTCCCCCTCCTAGGTTTACTTAAAGCCATTTTCTCTTCTTAAAATGCAGCAGAGCTCATCCCTTCATTGTCATCAGTCATTAACGTTACTGGGCAAGTTGGTGCTGATTGGGTTCTTGATTTCTCCAGGGAGCATCTAAGAGCAGCTTCAATAAACATATAGACAAAAGACATGCCCAAGGAGGGCAGGAAGGCCAACATGGGAGTTTGAAAGCAGCAAGGACCAGGACTAGGGGCCTGAGTGCCTTTGGGCACAGGGACAGGAAAAGGCCAAAACTGTGGTGGCAGAAAGGGTGCTGATACAGAGCAAGGAAGGCACACTTCTTCTCCCTTAAGTATTCAAATAAAGCTCTGGCTCCCCATGGTGGGGTGATGTCAGGGGACAAGATTTCGGAAGCAATGGAAAGCACTTATTCTAAGAACACAAATCTCTCAGCTCTGACTTCATCCCGGGCCCCTTCACCCAGCACAGGTACATAGGAATTGAGAAGCGTGTGTGGGGTGGGGTGGCTAGAGGGTCCTGGCACATGTCTTCAAAATGCTCACAGGCATTCTGGTATCTTTCTTTCTCCTCCTTGAGAACCATGGGTCAATGAAGCTTATAGAGGCAAGGGATTGCTTACTGGCTGTGATTTGAGGGACGTTTCACAAATAGATTTATTAGACTGATATCTATTCACCCTCATTCTAAAAATTACGACTGTGGGGTGCCTACGTGGCTCAGGTGGTTAAGTGTCCAACTCTTGGTATTGGTTCAGGTCGTGATCTCGGTCGTGGGATGGAGCCCTGCCATTGGGCTCCACACTGAGCATGCAGCCTGCTTAAGACTCCCTCTCCCCCGCCCCCTTCCTCTCAAAATAAATAAACACCAAAAAAATTAAGATTAAGTTTGTTGCCATCCTTATTGATTGACCTAGTATTCCATAATATATCGTTTCCTTGTCTAGATCTCTTCTCTTTTGCCTTTATTCTTTTAAATGTAATATTGAATACAAAAGAACGTGTAATGCCATGGAAATCGTAAAGCATATTAATGAAAAGCACATCTATGAAACCACCTAACTTGCTTCTTGAAATGCAGACACTGAGTCAGGTTCCTGATTTTTTGGACCACAGCAGGAATCCCTTAAGCTAATCATGTCACCTTAGTAGCTAGGTGACATCAGCTGTCTGGAAGAAATTGGCCTTTCCATGGGGTGGTGTATGGAATAGGAAGAGGCAACTGTGAGGCCTTGGAACTGCCCTGTGGGCAAGAGGCTGCAGTAACAGACCCAGTTCTCATACTAGCTTTGTGATTTGGGGTTAACTTCTCTGTGCCCCAGTTTTCTCATATGTGAAATGGGAATAATAATAGTACCAACTAAATGAGGTTGTTATGAAGTGCAAACGTGAAGTGAATAGAATGTTCTTGGCATGTGTAACCACTAAGTGAGTGTTAGCTGTTATCATTATAGGGGAAGGTGATAAAAGGAAAGGAAGGAAAGGAGAGGAAGGTTGAAGTCAGTAGGAGTTACATTTTTCCTGCGATGCTACTTTCCTTGGCTTGGTTCTCCTTTGCCTTTTTTTGCAATGGAACACACAGCCGGAGGACCCAGATGTGAAGGGCCTCCAAGGGAAGCTTAAGCTGATCAAAACTGGGCCACAAGGGCGAAGGAGAACCATCATCTTGTGACTAGAATCTGTTCTCGGCAAACTCTTCCCTTTCCTCCTGGATGGGACTGATCATAGCTTCCGAAGAATCACCTTGGGGGTCAAGTGAAGGGGAGATTGGAGGCAAGGTAGAAAGGAAAGGCAAGTTCCATACCACCTCTACATCATATGAAGTCCAAATATCACTCTCAAATTGGGAAACAGCACGAAGAGTTAGTTGTATAGTAAACTCTTGGGAGTCGTTTAAGGCATTTTGCCTATAATTTTCATCCATCGATTCAGTGGCCTTGTCTAAGACAAAGTCCCCATCTCCAAGATGCTTCAAGTCTTGTAAGACAAAAGACTACTATGACAGAATTCATTGAATGCTAAACTGGGGAAACAGTGGCTACAAGCAAAGCTCTCTGGGAACAGATGGATGATCATATTGAGGAGATATCATCTGACTTGCACCTTAAGGTGTGAGGCACATTTCTTCTCCATCAAATATTCAACTACAACATTGGCTCTCCATGGTGGGGGTGTTTTGGGGGTGGGGGGGTAGATTTCAGAATGTGGCTTTCTAAGACATAGATTGGGGTGTGGGGGGGGGGAGACAGAGGAGAAAGGGTATGTGCCATTGGGCAAAGCTGTCCCATTCCTGAACCCTGAAAACACCTAGACTGTTCCGGGACATGTGCCTGTGGATCCTGCCTCACTCAACCTGGACAGCCTTCAAATACACACACACACACACACACACACACACACATACACACACTCACACGGAAAAGCTGGTTTTGCCTCACAATTCCACCATGTTGTGGTGGCAAAGTCAATTGATCTGAGGAAGCCAAGACTGAGAAGTTCCCACCTGGCACTTTAGGCAGTCACCATAGTTGCGTGTGTGTCTGCCCCATACAACCCTGGAATTCTCTTCCTGCAGTGAAGAGAAACCTCTGAATTCTCTTCCTGCAGTGTGATGTATGGTGGTCTATTTCTTTAAAACAGGCAGTCAGTCAATCCAACATAGATACTGAGGGGAATGATCATAGCAAGAGATCTTTTCTTGGATATATTTTTTTAAAAATCCTCAAAGGAGGGGCGCCTGGGTGGCGCAGTCGGTTAAGCGTCCGACTTCAGCCAGGTCACGATCTCGCGGTCCGTGAGTTCGAGCCCCGCGTCAGGCTCTGGGCTGATGGCTCAGAGCCTGGAGCCTGTTTCCGATTCTGTGTCTCCCTCTCTCTCTGCCCCTCCCCTGTTCATGCTCTGTCTCTCTCTGTCCCAAAAATAAAAAAAAAAAAAAAATCCTCAAAGGAATAAAATGTATACAATTTGAATATTCCTGAGACAGATAAGCTCCTTCAAATAAGGGAACTCCTTCCTTAACTAGAACTAAAGGGGAAAAAAAAGAAATGTCCCAACAAAATTCCTCTATACCTTCCTCTAACACTGCAATGGTACAATACTGAAAGTCGTTTGCCTCATTATTCTGGAACAAATTTACACTTGTCTTAGGAAACAGGCTAAGTGTTTCCAATAATTTAGAGAAAGCATGTCCTAGTCGCTGTGTGGAAGCCACACATGTGTGATAACAGTGCACACAGCACACCCATGGAAAAAAATAACAGTGCTTTTACTTAAGAGAAAGGAAGGATAATGGTTACTTAGAAAGTGTCCCAGACAAGCTGTCAAATTGAATTCAGAGAGCTGGAGTCTGACTCCGGGACAGGGCTGGCTGGCTAAATTCCCTTGGGATTGGGGTTTCCTGCCTGCTACAGTTTGGAGACAACGACTCTTTGTTTCCAGCTCTCTCTCTTTCTCTCTCTCTTTCAATCTCTCTCTGGTGAACACACACACACACACACACACACACACACACACACACACAAACATGTAGCTCTCCAAAGGGTCAGATCGCAAGCAGACAAAACATTAACTCTGGAATTTCAAAGAAAAACAGTTTAAAAAAAAGTAAAATGGAGAGAGCAAGCTACTGTCTATTCTATAATCATAAATCCTGACTTTGGACCACAGAAACAGCACTCTCTCTCTCTCTCTTTCTCTCTCTCTCACACACACACACACACACACACACACACACACATACACACACACATTCAGCAATCATCCCTGCTTTGCTAAAAATGGATTAGGGGTGTTTCACCATAAAGGAAAAACATATAATGACAAAGTTCTTAACAGGCCCTCCTGTGAGGCCTCAATACCCTTAAATTCTAAGTGCATGTTAACCATCTAACCTGCTCCATTAGAGAGGTTATTTACTCCCTAAAAATAACAGGAGCTCACCTCACAGTGGTACACATGTTCCAGAGCAATCCCCCACGTGCTGCCCTGTCCGAGGCGTGCCCACGCCCAACCCCACACTCACCCTCCCCTCCTGCAGAGACACTACACTCAGGAGGCTGCCCGAAGCCCACTCTCCCCCAAATGCTGTACTCAGAGACGCATCACCCTCATGCACTACGCGACACGCACAGTGCACAGCTTTAGGAATACGTATTCTGAGCTCATCTCTGTGTCTTTTCCCATCAAAACGAAACTTCTCAAGGCATCTTTTAACTTGTGGAAAATTTCAGAGGCGTAGAAACGCAGAAACAGAAGTCGACAGAAGCGTAGAGGGCCCTTTATCCTGCTTTAACAAGCAAGGACTCAGGGCCAGTGTCCTTTTAGCTCTCCTCCCACCCACTCCTCCTCCCCAGCCCCCATTATTTTGAAACAGATTCCTGGCTCTGGGTTCCTTTGCTGAGCTTCCTGTCCCACAGGGAGAAGCCCAAGGGGACTTGGTCTCTCAGCTTCACGTGAGCCACCCAGAGTCCATGCAGGGCCCCCTACCTCACGCCCATGTCACCCATGAGCCTTGTTGGGAGGCCTTGCTGCTCCCACGGGGCATGCTCATACACCCCCAGAGAAGCTCCCCTGGTCCCCTTCCCCAAATCGAGCCTGAACACATATGGCGCCTCCACACTGCGGCCCCCACACATAAATGGCAGGCCCAGACCCACTGATTGGTGTTGGGGTCGACCACCTTCCCCTGGTTTCCACAGCCATTTCCAAGACTTCCAGGGGTGTCCCGTCTTTAACTGCGACCTCGAAAATTAAATCATCTAAAGGACACCCCAGAGAGGATGTAATGCAGGGGGAATGGCAAGATCTGGTGATACATCACCCATACTCCACCACACACTATTTAATTGCTTACTGGCCTAATCTACAGATCTCTGATTCCAAGCCCCTTGATGGCAGGTGCTGGTTGGCACACCATGTTTCTGGGGCTCCGCCCAGTGTCCCAAACACGGTAGGTTCTTAATAAATGAAGAGGTGATGGAATAAGGTGGAGAAGGACGCGAATCACAGAATTTTGGTCCCTTTCTGACCAAGGTACCGAGTGACTTTAAGCTCTGCCACTTGCCTTCACTCCCCGTGTGGTCTCAGCCGGGCCCACGTCACCTCTGGCCTCACATCTCTTTGGGATTTGCATTTAATGATTCTTTCATCTCTCCATGAGTCTCAGAGAACTTCTTGTACGTAGCATGTGTTTTTCTAACTGATTATATGCAATTTCATTTTACTCCTTATGAGTTCCACGTGCATCTCCCCAAGAAGACCTTACGCACCGCCGGTGTCTCACCCGTGGTATTGCCACGCCAGGTGATATGCTAAGGTACCCTTCTCAGCCTTCGGCACAGTGTCAGCAAATGGGAACCCCTCAAAAATATTCTAATTATTTTGCAATAATGCCAACTATTATTACAATTCATGGAGCAAACATGGAGCACTTATTGGAAAGTCAGATACCACACTAATAAGTGATTTAGGAGTACTGTATCAGCCCTCGAGGGGTACTAAAATTGTCCTCATGTTATACATTAGGAAACTGACACAGAAAAAGTAAGTGACTTGTCCAGGATCATACAGTCTGTGTACAGTTTTTTCTTTTTTTAAACTTATTCATTTATTTTGAGAGAGAGAGAGAGAGAGAGAGCATGAGCTGGGGAGGAGCAGAGACCGAGAGAGAGAAAAAGAGAATCCCAAGCAGATTCTAAGCTGTCAGCACAGAGCCTGATGCGGGGCTTGAACTCATGAACTGTGAGATCATGACCTGAGCCAAAGTCAGATGCTCAACTGACTAAGTCATCCAGGCACCCCGAGGTTTTTTTTATATAATTTTTTAAATGTTTATTTTTGAGAGAGAGAGAGAGTGAGACAGAGTGAGAGCAGGGGAGGAGGCAGAGAAAGAGGCAGACACAGAGTCCAAAGCAGGCTCCAGGCTCCGAGCTGTCAGCACAAAGCCTGACGCGGGGCTTGAACTCATGGACCACGAGATCATGACCCGAGCTGAAGTCAGACGCTTAACCAGCTGAGTCACCCAGGTGCCCCAAGGCACCCCTAGTTTTTAATTAAGATGCTACAATGCCGAAGTAAGAGAGGAATATCTATCTTCGGTAAATTCAGAGCATGAATTAAATAATTTAGTTAATTCAAATTATCATTACATGCTTGAATTAAATATGTTGAGATGATGATATGAGAAACAACCTGGAGGGAGGAAAGAAGCCAGAGGCTTACGTTTGAGCCCTGCTCTACCCTAAGACCTGGATGACTTCAAATGAACCCCGTAATCTCTGTGCCTAGTTTTCATTACCTACAGAATGAAATAATAATAATAATAATACCAGCCCTGCTGTCTCATGGTGATGGCATGAGGCGCAAATGAGATAATGGATGTGCAAATGCTTGGCAAACAATAAAGGGCTGCAAAAAAGGGGCTGTTGCTATGTGCACAGGCCCCTGCCATCTGGAAATCTCCTTGAGGGAAGCCGGGCTCTTGTTAGCAAGATCTTCAGTGCCAGTTAGGCATTTCTCTCCAAAGGATACGGAAAGGTAGTTTCTCCCCCCCTCTTTCCCATACTTGGAGTGTAAGCAGACAGACTTTTTATCCATCAGCCAAGGCAACTGCTAGCGATGGCTATTCCACAGGCTGACAATCTACCCGCAGTGGAGAAGTGGTTTTGCATTTAGCAGCCGGTTCTGAAAGCCTTCCCAGGCTGGGGCAAGAAGCTCAGTGCTACATGGGCCCTTGGCAGGTTTATGAGTTCCAGGAGTTAATAAACAAGGAGCTCAATATCCTCTGACTTTTGGAGAGGCAGAGGTATTTAAATAGATCCAGCATGAGGAGCTAAGGAAATGAGGGTTTAGCCATGCAAAGCAGCCCTGGACCAGAAGGGTGCGCTGATGACTGCATTTTAATTTTCCAGCTGAGAGCACTGGGGGTCCCTAAGGTTTACCCAGAAAACAAGGTGCAGCTCTGACCTGCACCCCCAAACACACCCCCACCTCCGCATGGAGGGCAGAGAGAACAGGTTTGGAGTTAGTGGTCCTGGCTCCAGGTTGCGGATGTACTTGGTAAGGCCACTTAACTTCCAGAACCCCAGTGTCCTCCCTATAAAATCAAGGTACCAATACCATATGTATTATTTAGATACATACGGTGAGGGCTTATAAGAGGAATTTCTGAGATGTGAAGTGAGGTGCTAATGTAAACTTGTTAAAATCAGTGATAACGATCACATCATCAATGACAATGTTGAAAAGAATGAATCCTGATCACGTGGTCCCTTCACTCAACCCACACCTTCATCAGTCAACCTGTAGGTCCCGGGCTTCCTTCACGAGAGGCCAGGAAAGGTCAAGATCAACCCCCCCAGTGCATCTCCAGGAAAACCCTGGTCAGGGGAGGCTCTGAGCTGGTCTCCTTCTCCTCTTTCTGGTTTGTGTCTGCACTGTAGCATAGGCTTCCCAATTTGGGCTGCAGCTTATGAGAGTAAACTGGAGAGTTTTAAAAATTCCCAATGTGCATGTGTCACTCCTAGATATTCTGAAGTAGAATTGGTCATGTCTGGGGCCTGGGCATCAACATTTTAATTATTTTTTTCATTTAAATTTTTCATTTTTTTTATTGTGCCAAAACATCCATCGCAGAATTTACTGTTCTATTTTTCAGTGTACATTTCAGGGGCATCAAGTACGTTCGTGTTGTGTAACTTTCACCGTTGGAACTTTTTCATCATTCCAAACTGAAACTCTGTACCCATTCAACGACAGCTCCCCATTCCCCCCTCCTCCTGGTCCCAGGAACCATCATTCTATGTTCCTTCTCTATGGATTTGCCTACTCAAGGTGCCTCGTAGGAGTGGAGTCGTACAATATCTGCTCTCGGGCACCAGTGTTTTTCAAAAGCTCTCTCAGTGATTCTCTGTGCAGTTCAGACTAGAAGGCAGTGCCAGTCAGGGGTTGGGTATGACTTCATCTTTGGGAAAAGAGAACAGTACAGGGGCATGGAAGGAGATGACACTGGGGAAAACTGTGGCCACAGGGGAAAATAATGGGCAAAGTTTCAGATCTCTGCTGCGACAACATATAGGCCAGATACTGTCTGCATGGAAATCGGGCCAGAAGGGAAAAGCTGTATTTGCCAGGGACACCATCTGAAGCAGGGAAACCTCGACTCCTACAACCGGGGTTGAGTCTTTGCTGTGCTGTTGACCAGCTGTGTACTCCTTCAGCGAACCACTTAAAGTTGCTGAACCTCGCTTTCTCTCTCCGCAAAACGGAGAGAGTCTTAACTACCTCTCAGGATGTTTCCAGGTCAGAAGCGGAGGCAAAGCAAGAGGGTGTCTAAGGTATTACAAAACCTTATATAGACGATGGTTGTGGCTGCTATCGTAAATGGGTAACAATTGCTTCCGTCCTAATTTATTTTTTTAAAGTGCATTAGCCTTGATAAGTAAAGTCAAGCAAGCACAACTGTTTTAACTGGGTCCAATCCGCGAGTATAGAATACCTTGGGTAAAGCGGCTTAGAGACTGCTATAAATTAATTTTAAAAATCAAGCCTTATTTCCTGGGCACAAATGACCCTCCGAGGGTGCAATCATTTGCAAGAGACAAGCTGGAAGGGTGATTATGCCATTTTAAAGAAAAAGGCACTCTCATTTGATAAATGAATGGAAGAAGCACAATAGACATCATCTCTTCAACTTCTTTCCTTTGTGTGTGATGCCAGCACCTGCCCTTTGTGAGGCACAACACACACACACACACACACACGCACGCACGCACGCACACACAGCTCTGTTGCTCTAGAAGAACTCTGGGCTTGTTTGGGGCTGTGTGTGTGTCTTATTCCAACAACGTGGAGTCAAGGTGGCTCGGTGTTTTCTCTTGAGTTTTCCATTTAATGTTTTCAGTAATCAAGACAGCTATTAGAGAAAAAGCAGGAGAGGAAGAGAGAGAGGGAGAGAGAGAGGGAAAGAGGTGGGGAGGAGAGTGAAAAGGAAGGAGAGAGAAGCCTGATTAGCTTTGTCTTGCTAATGCACTTTGTTTTGTGGACGATGGGCCTTTCAGACAGATTCAGACCACCTCACAAGGGGGGAGGCAACACAGAAGCAAGACAGCTCAAGTGGAAAGCTTTACTGGGGACAAAAGATGCACCTGCAAAGCACAGACTTAATGGTCTCTAGAGGCCAGGGCCGATGTTGGGAGATAAATGCCCCGGCACCACCTGAATGAGGTCCTGGCAGCGTGCGTTTGCCTGGATACTACAGTTAATTCATTTCAGAAGAGGGGTTGTTGCCCAGCAAGAGCGAGCTACTCCTGCAATAAGCCTGAATAAGCCCAGTGGCACTGCAAATGCTCGGCCGCCCTGTACACAAAGGAGCCAAGGGAAGGAAATGCAGTATGGTAGGTAAAGGAGAGGGCTGAAAGCTAAGACCCCTGGAGGAGTAATGAGCTGCAGCTCATCAATGCAGCTCAATTCAGACTTGCTTCTAAACGAAAGTCTTTATTTTAAGCCCATTATCAGATATTCTCTCATTGGCTCGGCCCCAGTCTCACTGGTTGCCAGCAGGGTTTAGCCTGAACAACTGAAGGAACTTTGAAGGATCTCCTTCTTTTCCTTTCCTCCCCTTCCCTTTCTCCCTCTCTCCCTTCAGTCCTTCTTTTTCGCTTACCCCCTTCTTTCCAAGAGCTGGATCCCTATCCTCAAATGAAATTTTAACTCAATAAATAAACCAGATCAAAACAGTGTGGCCCTGATGAAGGCGGAGCCCTCACCTGCGGTTCTAGAACATCCCTTTAGAAGCCCAGAGCTCAAGAGTCAAACCCCTACTGACTTAGTTCAGTCCTTTTATTTGACAGGAAACGAAGATGCGGGGCATGAAGTGATCTCCCCAGACCAAGCCAAGGGTGCCCTGACCTCGAATTTAATATGTTTGTCACTATAATATATTTTCTCTATTAAGACATCTGCAACATGATGTTAACTAGGTCAGCAAGTAAAATGTGGCTTGGACTGCAGAATGAGTCAATATGACTTTAGCTTTCATGGCAAAATCCAAAAAAATGTGATTTGGAAAGGAAAACAGTAGCATGAATAGGATGGACCCAGCGTGGGGTAGGAGGCGGGGGAGAGGAAATAAATGAAACCACAAAAGTTTAAAAGCAGATTCACCATGTTGTATATTCCTTTCACTAAATTCTCTGGTTATCATCTGATTATAAATTGTTAACAGGAAACACAAAGTTCTATGTGATCAAAGGTGTGACCATGGCCAAAACACCCATGCTTTTTGGGTCTGCCTCCTCCATAACTCACGAGGATTCTGAATCAATGTTCCTTAAGGCTTTTCTGTTAGAAGAGCTTCATGTTTCTCTGAAATCTTATGCTGAGCTATACTACATGCAACCTACATGGAAAATTTCTGCCTTCATTCATTCAATTTTACACCAGATGTACATTATATATATATATATTATATATATATATATAATATATATAATATTATATATATTTATATGATTTACTGTCATTATATATGTACAATATATATATATTGTGCATTATTATATATATATAATATATATATATGTATGATTTATTGTCAAATTGCTTTCCATACAACACCCAGTGCTCATCCCAACAAACTGAGGGTTGATGGGGGGTGGGGAGAGGGCAAAGTGAGTGATGGGCATACAGCAGATGTACAAAAGTGGCAAAGTAGAAAGTCAAGGAAGGGAGTGTGTTCATCAGACTCCTATTCGCTCTTTAAGCCGCCACTCAAAATTCTCCTCCTCCGTGGATTTTCTTTTTTTTTTTTCTTTTTGCCTTGGGCCGATTTTTTTCACTTACATTTTTTCTCCCTTAAACTAGGTACCATGAATCATTCACTTGTTTAAATGCCTAGAATCTAGGGGAGCCTGGGTGGCTCAGTCGGTTAAGCATCCAACTTCGCTCAGGTCATGATCTCACCGATCGTGAGTTCGAGCCCCGCGTCGGGCTCTGTGCTGACAGCTCAGAGCCTGGAGCCTGCTTCAGATTCTGTGTCTCCCTCTCTGTCTGACCCTCCCCCGTTCATGCTCTGTCTCTCTCTGTCTCAAAAATAAATAAACATTAAAATAAATAAATAAATAAAATAAATGCCTAGAATCTAACACAGTATCTGGAACAACACATCCTCACAATGTTTCGTAAGTAAGATGTGGAGAGGTGCTATTGCAATCAAATCCTCACTGGTAAATACCATTTGTTGAGGTTGTTCCTGTCTCTCTCAATTAAACCAAACCCACTAGACCAAATCCCCACATCACCACTTTAAAAACAAATTGGCGTTGCTAAAATTTGTTAGGAAAAAAAAGAGACCCTTAAAATGTGGCTTTGCAAGAATCCTTAAAAATCTTCATTTCATTATCTTCAACAGAAAAAAGCCCCCAACTTCCAGCTTTGAAAGGGTGCAGTCCTCTAAGAGCAACAGCTTTTATTTCATGGGGTAACAATGTCAAGTCCTATCTTTGATATTACAAGATATTTAAAAACCTTGCTATATTTTTTTAAATGTTTTTATTTTTATTCCTGAGAGAGAGAGTGTGTGTGTGTGTGAGCAGGGGAGAGGGGCAGAAGGGGAGAGAGAGAGCCTCAAGCTCAAGCAGGCTCAAGCAGGCTTCATGCTCAGTGTGGAGCCCAATGCAGGATTCGATTCCATGACCCCAGGATCATGACCTGACCTAAAACAAGAGTCCCACGCTCAACAACTGAGCCAACCAGGTGCCCCAAAACCTTGCTGCATTTTTGCAGTTAGTGCAAGCGGGATATGCTTTGGCTTCTTTCCTTGTATGCTAGAAAAACCTGAGCGGAACAAAAGATTTGGTGCTTGAAAATTAACAAAGGGAAACCTCAATAAAATGGAGTTGGGGGGCCAGAGAGACCTAGTGGGGGGAGGGGGGCAGTACAACTCACATGTCAATTACAGGAAGAATGGTCAATTACAGACTTCAACAGATGTGTCAATGACCTACCACAACAGATGAATCTCAACAGGAAAGAATCATCAGTTACAGGTTCCAACAGGGAAAGATGTACATTATATCTCCTATAAGAAATCAGCTACCCCCTGCACCTCAGCCAATGAGAAGCTGTCATCACCCCCGAACTCTTACTTTTCTCCAGTGGACTTACATTCATAACTCCTCCCAACTTCCTCCATGTTCTCCATAAAATAACGTTCCTCTCTCCTTTGTTTGTTGGGCTGACCTATGCTTTCGCCATAGCTTGTTTATCCTGAATTGCTATTCTCTGCCCTTCCCACATAAACCAGTTTTTGCTCATAAAATAACCACCGATCTTGTTTTTAAGGTTAAGAGTGCACCGATTTGGAGTTCCCCACGCCAATCTTAACAGCATGGAACCATGCCGTTCCTGGGACTGAAGAAAATGCATGAGAGAACAGACTCACCTTCTTTGACACTCAGTCGTGAGGATTGGTCTGTGTGGGAGGTCGTGTTATAGGCCAACAGTGAACCTGTAAGGCAAAGCAAAAGTGCGTTATAACAAGGGTAGATCAGGAGTAGAAGATGGGAGGAGAAGGGAGTCAGGAGGGGAATAGATCCGGGTAGGTAAGAGAGACAGATGGCTCCTTGAGAGAAAGAGTTCATGGAATCCATCCTGCCTCCTGCGGGGAATGTGTTTGATTCCTGGAGCTCCGGCCAGAGCTTGTTAGGACAGAATACCCGTGAGTGGGACAC
This sequence comes from Panthera pardus, assembly GCF_024362965.1. NCBI lineage: Eukaryota > Metazoa > Chordata > Mammalia > Carnivora > Felidae > Panthera > Panthera pardus. Next base: position 89,539,053 of record NW_026526677.1, read on the forward strand.
GCACAGCCCTCCCCAGCAGCCATATTTACGGTTCTGAAGCTCCTGGGTGTCCACACCCCATCATGGCAGGAGCACAGGACTAAGACTCTCCCTGTGCGGCCATAGGGAAGTCTAGACTTTGATTTCTGCAGCAGCAAAACGAAGGGGTTAAACTACAGGAGGAGTTGGCAAGCTTTTTCTATAAAGACCAGATAGTAAATATTTTAGGCTTTGTGGGCTAACTGCAGTCTCTGCTGTACATTCTTCTTTGTTTTTGTTTTGTTTTGTCTTGTTTTGTTTTGTCCATGGGCCAGAGTTGGACCGATCTGGCCTGCAGTTTGCAGTTTTGCCACACCCTGGAGAAGCAGCTATACAGTTCCTGCGTGCTATGGTATCCGGTGGGTTTACAGACAGGTCATTTTACTGGCGGGTGAGATGCTTGGGTATCGGTCACTGAGAATGGAGGGGAGTGTTGGCGGTTGGGAAGGGGTCAGGATGGCAGGAGGGCCGGTAGTAACCCTCGCCTTCCTTTGCAAATGTCTGAGAGAACACAGCTGATCGTAGGGCACAATACATTCAATTTCCAGAGTGCTGCTACCCCATCTCCTAAGATGAACCCTTAACACGTAAGTACTCATACCGGGCACTGCCCTAGGAACTTCACAGGGGTGACAGTTCTTTTCTGTTGCACGTAAAAACTCCCCCTTTCCCCTAAAATGGGGCTCGTTCCTTAGTTTCAAAAGAACCCAAGAGTTTCGTTTTGTGAACTGTAGGCATGTTTGCAATTCTCCTCGAGAGTCTCCTGGGGAAACTTGCAAGTGCCCTCAAGACCAGGGCTGGGATGTGCTTTTGCAGAGGACAGGATAAGCCTGCCATAGGTGTTGGAGGCTGGGGAAGTCATTGCAAATTTTCCCTTCCCTCTGCAGACGGGCGGCTGACTTGGGTGCCAGGGCTTAGGACAGGGGATGGGCTGGCAGACGCTCCTATTTTTAGCCTCCAGTCATGGCGGGGTTGCAGGAGCACAGCCGCTGCCTCACCCAGCTGTGGGCGTTTGGTTGTGCGCCTCGGAGAAAATGTGTGCCCTTCCAGGCCAGACGACGAGGGAGAGAATTTTACGGGAATCACCCAGCTGCCCAGCACCTACGACTTGTGGCTTGGGCGACTGTTCCTTCTAGCTCTGAAACCATTCCAAGAGAAAAAGAGGGGCGGGGTGGAGGCGGTTCTGAGACCACAATATGCCAAAGCGTGGATGTGTGCAGACCATTTTAGAAAGGAAACAGTCACGTGCGTATAATATCCCAAGAACCAGAGGCATTTGGTTAGTCCATTCTGAAAAACATCAAGGATCAGGTGAGGCTGTGACAACCTCATTTCAATACAGTTGTTATGCAGACAAGAGTTGAAAGTTAGACCTGCCTCTTAACCCTTAGCTCAGTAGCCTCCCTCAATTTACCCAATCTCTCTAAGCCACAGAGAAAATGGTGTCGGAAATGGGCTGGGGTGCCTGGGTGACTCAGTCGGTTAAGCGTCTGACTCTTGATTTCAGCTTGGGTTATGATCTCACAGTTTGTGGATTCGCACCCCGCGTCGGGGTCTGAGCTGATGGTGTGAAGCCTGCTTGGGATTCTCTCTCTCCCTCTCTCTCTCTCTTTCTCTCTCTCTGCCTGTGCTCTTGCTCTCTCTCTCTTTCCATAAATAAATAAACTTAAAAAAAAAAAAGCTTTAAAGGGCACCTGGGTGGTTCAGTCAGTTAAGTGTCCTACTTTGGCTCAGGTCATGATCTCATGGTTCATGGGTTCAAGTTCCGCGTCAGGCTCCGTGCTAACAGCTCAGAGCCTGGAGCCTGCTTCTGATTCTATGTCTCCCTCTCTCTCTGGTCCTCCCCCGCCTACGCCCTGTCTGTCTCTCTCTCAAATGTAAATAAACATTAACAAAAAGCTTTAAAAACAATAAAATGGGCTAATAACAACATCTACTTAGCACAGTTGTTGCGACAATTGGATAGAATAATACCTGTAAAGTGCTCAAAAAAGACCTTGGTTCATAGTAAGTGTTCAGCAAATGCTAGCTGGTTATCATTACTATTTTTATACCCCTTCTCCCACAGACACCACAATGACATACAATGACCCCTTTATAAAAGAGCTTGCTGAGCATTTGTCTTGTCTTCTGGACCTGGAGTTGCGGACGGGTTCTGCTGCAATAAGAAATAATCCTCCATGACTGGAAGGAGGTTAAGAAATAGAACCGAGCGTTCCAAGGGAATAGAAAAAAAAGTCTCAGGAGTAAGACCAAGAATGTCTGCCTTTCTGTCCCCGACATTCTCTCCCTCAGGCTGAAACCTCACGGCTGGAGCAAATAAAGAAAAATGATGGTCTCAGAGGAGCAAACTGCCTGAGTCATTAGTGCAGATTTAGCTGAGAGCACGAAGCTTAGATAAACCACATTTATTAAATTTTCCCCTTGGTGAAAGTTCTTCTTTGGGCACATATGAATTCCACAGGAAACTCCCAGAAAGCCAAGAGAAAGGGTCGTTTGACCTCTGCAAAGCTTGCATGAAATACATATTTCATGGTAACCTAGGAAAAGGATTTTGCCCTGAAGACCGTTCCTGGTTCAAGTTTCACTCCTGGAAGGAGGGGCTGGTTGGGGGGCATCTGGCCTCCCTCCCAAGGGACTGACATCCTTCTCCGATTTTTACTTGACAAGTTCTTCAGGCTACAGGGGGTGGCACAGCACACCCTTTTCTTATGGGAATTTGTTCTGATACAAGAAGGTCTTTCCTGGAGCCTCGTCTCTCGCTCTGTTGCTTTGGATTTTTTTTCTCCTGCTTTGAGGCTCCATCTGTGTAGAGCTAAGGTGAGCTCCTAATCTTTCCTGACACCATCCTGTCGTCCTGTTGGAGTAAACAGGCTGTGATAGGAGGAGGGAAGGCAACTCTCCTGAAAGCAGTATGCACCAGACACTTTATATCTGTTCTCTCCTTTTATCCCTAACAGCCAGGCAAAGCCAGTGTCACGTTCTTCTCCTTTTACAGATCAGCACTGGGAGAAGTCAAGTCATTTTCTCAGGGTCACACAGCCACAAAGCCCAGGAAGCCAGGATTCCCATTCTGGTTTATCTGCAAAACCTGTTCTCAGTCCAGCAGACCCTGCAGCCTTCAGGCTAAATCTAAGAAACAGACAAAACTCACCTATGGTGTCGGGAATCAAGACAGTGGTTACCTTGCTAGGGAGGAGTGGGGGACAGAGAGAGGGCGCAAGGGGGCTTCTGGTCTACTCCTTGACCTGGGGGGTGATTATACAAGTGAGTGGAGGGGTGTCTGGGTGGCTCAGCCGGTTAAGCTTCCGGTTCTTGGTTTTGGCTCAGGTCCTGATCTCACGGTTCGTGAGTTTGAGCCCCGCATCAGGCTCTGCACTGACAGTGTGGAGCCTGCTTGGGATTCTCTCTCTCCCTCTCTCTGCCTCCACCCCACTGGTGCTGTCTCTATTGCTCTCAAAATAAATAAATAAACTTAAAAACAACAACAACAACAACCAAGCGAGTGGATTCCCTTTGTGCCAGTTTCTTGAGTTGTGCATTTATGAATTTTACTCGACTCTGCACCCTTCAGTTAGAACGTTTATTTATTTGCTTAATGTACGGACACAGGCATATAAGTATATCCGCTAATCCGGGGCCCTGGAAAGCATGAAGTGACTGCTGCCGAGAATGGACTGGCCTTTCCAAAGTGAAAGCATAAGGGAAAAATAATTTCCCCTTTTTGAGTCCATCCGTCACTGGATATCATATTAGGGATCTGCAAAACGATGGAAATGAGCAGAGTGAAGCTTTGCAGGTGTGAGGTAGAGGCCCAACAATGGGTCTTTCTTTGGTTCTACGTTCCCCCAACGTAACTTGCTCTTCATCGGGGACACCTGGAGCCAGGGAGACAACCGTCCTCCTTCCGGTGCCAAAGCCTTTGTCTCCTGCCTATTGAATGTGGGTTTCCCTTTCTCTGGGCTGCATCAATGGCTCTGGCTGAAGTGTAGGGGTGGGGCGGGAGGAGGGAGCAGAGAAATACGGCTCCATGTTCTCAACAACAGGCCTGGCTGGACGACTGAGTCCAGGGCAATCTGGTCTTTTGTTCTGCCCGAATCCTGTTCTCTTTTACTGGTCAGATCCCGGCCTGGAAGGGATAATGCTTCACCAGCTTAATTGCCCGGACCCATCACCTTTGCCCAACCATCTGAGGCTGCCGGTGGGAAGGCCGCGGAACGCAAAATGTGTTTTCCATTAAGTTTAAATTAAAAATCGGACTCAAGATAGATACCTTTTCTGCAGCCTCCCTGCCGCACGATATATCATTCTCTTGCGCCACCGCGATTTCAAAACATGGTCTCTCGGCACTTTCTCACAGGTCAGGCTCCGAAACACATACAGATCTCCACTTTTTGTAAAATGACAAAGGACTCCTTTCCCTTCTTCGGCCTCTGGCCACCCCAAGCCCAGAACCTTCTGGGCTCCCAGAAAGCCCAAACTCCCCCCAGTGGCCCTGAGTCTGAACTGCCAGCCTGGAGGGCTCTCACTTCCTCTGAGGTCCGTCCCCAGCGCGCCTTGTGACGGCCCAATCTCATTTCCCGCAGCCCTTGGCCTGTAAATACGGCCTCTGCCAACGGGGTGTGCCCGACAGAGATACTGGTGGGGCTGCCTGGCGGGTCCAGGGTGTGGGGCGGCACCGGGAAGAAAGAAGGACAGGGTTAGCGTGGTGATAGGTTTGGCTTTAATCTGCCTCATTCCAGGAGGCCACAGGGAAGTTTCGGAAAGCATTTATCTCTTGGCGCAAATGAAAACAGAAAATGCTGTGGGGAAAGTGGCCTGGCCGGCAACATGGAAGCGTCAGGGGCACGAGGCTAATTCTAAGGTAGAGAAGGGAGGTTAGCTTCCTGTCTCTCTCTCTTGGGCCATCTCACATCAGAGCAGGAAGCTGCGGGCCGATGGCGGACTGAGACCTAGGAGGCCTGGGGCTTAGCTCCCAGGCTGCTCTCCACTGGCGTCCGCCTTTGAACCAATTTCTGAAGCCCTCCAGACCTCAGTTGCTTCGGCTTTAAAATGGGGGTTATAAACAATTGTCCACGTGGTGTCCACAAGGGGGCATCCTGTCCCTGTACAGTGAACGACACCTGGGGAGATGCACACCTGAGCCCCGGTGTCCCCGGGGGACTCCAGAATCGTCCCAAGTACTGTGGGCATCCGTCCCAGCCCCCCGCCCCCACCGGCCCCCTCCCATGTCCAGTGCGGGTGATGTTACAGAGCGCGGGTGTAGGGGACGGCCACTCTGCCTGGGACAGCTGAAAAGCTGAAGTACAGAGACCAAGCACTTCCAAGCAGTCCAGATGAATCCGGGCATGCCAGGCCACCAGACGGGGCATAGAGGCACTCAGGACACCACTGTTTCTTCTCCACCCCGGGGAAAATACATTTTAACATTGAAGTGTGGTGTCTGACATTTAAAGGTATAGCTCCCCTCCCAGACAACCAGAGCAAATGCTCCAGCACCTTTAGTGAAAGTGTGAATTTGGTGCTAGAGCTTCTTACCCCACACGGTTTCCTTGTTTTCTGTGCAAGTCCAGAAAGATCAGATACGTTGGAAGGATCCAACGAATGTGGCGTCTTCTGACTTCCAGCTAAATCAGAGGGCCTCCAGTTTTCTTCGGCTGACTTTTCCTTAGCCCCACGGCATTTCCGCCCCCATCTGCGTCGAGGAGCTCAGCTACTTGCGCCCCACCTCTTGCCAGAGTGGGGGATGTTTGAGCCCCGGCCCCCTCCTCAACAACAGGACAGAGGACAAAGCACCAGGAATTAGCACCCCTCTCCCCTGCCTCCACTCAGCTGCCCCAACCTCTGTCCCCAAAATACCGGCCTCCCTGCCTGAGCACAAAACATCCGCTGGAAGTAAGTCTGGAAAAACAATAAAGTGTTTGAAGGCATGTTGGTCGGCACGGGGAGGGTTCCCTGCAATCCTGCGCGCAGACAGTCACCAGGCACATACCTCCCGCAGGGGTCTTAGCTGGCCAGACACCGCCCAACACAGAGCGTCCCCAAGACCAGAATCCGAAGGGAGACACCAGTTGAAGAGAAGCATGAATCAAATTTTTTTTCCCATGATGGTGCATCATTTTACGCTTAGGTTCCTCAAAAGGCCCTTGGACTATTACCATACTATGCTCTGGCAGGTTTTATTTTCTTTTTTTGAGCCTTCATACAGCATTTTAATTTTTGCTTCTGCAGGCAGACATGGTTTTTCTATCATGGCACCGAGCACTTCATATTTAGCTGTTGCGCTCAGCGTCATATCACATAGGCACCTTGTTCCATCTCCTCTCCACCCTGGAAATTTCCTCCGCTCATAAACAACTTTCTGGAAACTTCATATTTTTATTGCTTTGGGGCATATCTACATATGTAGTTATGGGGCCTATCTTCCTCAACGTCTACAAATATTCTTGAAAAGAAAGAAGGAAAGAAGCAGCGAGGCACTCTTTTTCTTGCCCTCGTACTTGTGGCCCCCAAAAGACCAATGCTTCGGCCCTCATGCTTCACAACCCGCTCACTCCTCTGCCCCTTAGTGTCTGTGCTCCTCTATCATGGTTACCAGGGGCGACCTTAGCCAATGCCTGAGCCGTTGGGGCAGGTGTTGGTCTTGCTTCGGGGTCTGTGGCTTGGGTTCTTTGGTGGCAGGAAACCCTAATGGGGACTTTGGTTGTTTATGGACCTGCCAGAAAGCAGGCCTGAATGGTTTCACATGGCATGAAAGGGAGTTCCCCACGTCAAGTCAGAATGCACTTGAACATTTCCCCAAGAAAAGCATCTGCCACGGAACCCCAAATTATTGGTCCCTTAAAGTGATCGGACGTACTGTCCATGTTGCTGCTGTCTCTCTCTTCTCCCACAAAGAAAGTACAGGGGCCAATGATTCCTGACCCTCCACCATATGATGCCCAAAGAAGCGGAAAGGTAGGCTCCAACAGCGTCCTTGCTTTGCTGATCCACGCTTCTCGTGCCCACCTTACGTTGCTCACTTCCAACCTCTTCCCTGCCTGGCTAGCATCGCTGCGGGGCTCTGTGCAAAGAAACTTTAAAAAAAAAAAAAAATTCCATAAACATTTAAAGGCTGAGAAATACAGATCATTAGAAAATGCTAATTCTCCAAAGCTCAGGAAAACTGGGTAGAGACTCGCCCCCTTTTTTTGAGCTTGTTGTTTCTTGGGCTGACCTCACGTTGCAGCAAGACTCAGACATGAGGTAACTGCTCTGGTGTTAACATACGCTGCATCATCCACACTCTCTTGCTGGTTACCAGACGCCTCGGAGAGGTGACCAGAGTGCCCGGAGGCACCAGTGGAAACTTCCAAAGGCATTTAAAAAATTTTTTAATTTTATAGCCAGTGTGTGTTGCTTCCACCCCATGTAGCATGCTGCTGTAGAATGAGACAGAAGAGTACAGAGATGGTGAGCTGAAGCCGCATTGAATGATGGGGAGACAACAAAGAAATAACCAACCAACCCAGAGCCCAGGAGACCAGGAAACGCAGCCCGCAGGCACTGTCCAAAGACCTCAGCTTGGAAGGGGCTTTAAAATCATCAAGTTCCTTCATTCCAAAGCTTAACTCCTACAAGATTCCAGGCAGCTCTGGCTATTTTTTTTTTTTCTTAATGTTTTTTATTTATTTTTGAGTCAGAGAGAGACAGAGCATGAACAGGGAAGGGGCAGAGAGAAAGAGAGACACAGAATGGGAAGCAGGCTCCAGGCTCTGAGCCATCAGCACAGACCCCGATGCAGGGCTCGAACTCACAGACCGTGAGATCATGACCTGAGCCGAAGTCGGACACTCAACCAACTGAGCCATCCAGGCGCCCCCAGGCAGCTCTGGCTATTGACGGCAAACACTGAATCCCAAGGTTGCCTGTCTATCCCTGCTCAGGGCTGACTGTTAAAAAACTCCCTCGTAGAAAGAACCCCCATCAGTCTTCCTGCAGCGTCACCTCCCTGATCTCTGTGCCACCTTTTCTGGCCACAGACAAATCCTTCAGTACTTGGGGTCACTGATATACCTACCACCACGCTTGGATTTCCAGTGAAGCGTTAGGGCTGAGGCTATTAGCATGCCTGAAAGAATTGTTCCTATCTCTGTGCATATTTAATAGTGAATGAAATGCACATGGAAATGATGGGATCTTGGTGCCTGAGAACTCTGATATCGGATAAATCTTTTGAACGACTACACAGTTTCTTTCATAAAATCGCCTTTTCCAAAGCTCTTTTATCCTTCTCGCTGTGCCAGAAGAACATGTCCAAGAGACCCTCACGCACATGGAAGGTCGGCTGCTCCCCCTGTTTGGCTAGGAAGGGTGCGTAGTGAGCAGCCTGCAAAGGTGGGGTTCGGGTGGGCTAGAATGACACCAAAGAGAAGAGGAAGCTAATGTGTACGTTTTCAACACCTTAAATCCTAAACCCATGAATCTAGAGTTTACCGGAGGAACTTTGAATCTTTGCACACGAAAATACCAGCCAGGGTGTCCATCTATTTATAATTCCAGGGCAAAGTAGTTTCTGGAAAGGGGTTCTCCTGGCAACTACACTCTGGCAGGCCCCACTGGGTCACAGCTCCCTGCTTTTTTCTCCAGTTCTTATTCCGCTTCCCTTGACACTACGGGACTGGGTCAGCCCCCTTTCAGGGTCTGTAGGAGCCCATGAGACCTTGGCAACTTCACAGGCCTTGACGTGTGAGGTAGCATCTGCCCAACATAAACTGACTGTGGGGGGAACCAGTTTCCTTTTCCTGGATTAGCTCCATGGGAAATCGGTCTTCATTTTGACAAGGCCGTTCAGAGTCTTCTCCCAGCCCTGGGGACTCGGCCACACCCTCCGAGGGGCTCCGCTGCCCAGAAACAGACAGGACACTTACTTTCCCTGAGGTAACTGAGGTGTGACAACAGCACTTCCGTGTTGTAGAGGGAGGTGGCTCGGAGGAAGTCCTCCTTGTTCATTTTACACAGTTCCTTGCCATCCATGTTCTGGAAAAAGGATGTGTCGATCTCCATCAAGCCATACTCCTTTATCGCCCATTCCAGCCACTGCCGCACGTGCTCCTGAGTCCACAGCGTGGGGTCTGCAGAGGAAAGGGCTCATTAGCAAGGGCAGGGCCGGCCAGGACTCCCCTGCCTTCATGAAGGCTGCGTATACCCTCTCTCTCCCCATCCCTCCTTCTCCTTGTCCTCCTCCTTCCCCCGTTCCCCCCTTCTCGCTCCCCCCACTCTCTCCCTCAGTGGGAAAGTGGGTTCCCTCCCAGATGGTCCTCCTAGAACTCCCATCTGGCTCCTCCACATCTGGCACTGCCTGAACCACTTAGCACTCCGGGGAGGTTCTTAGATGTCTCCCTAGGCATCGTGACAGAACATTCCCTTTAAAGTATTTGGAGGGCCATTAAAACCTTCGCTGGAGAAATGGTGGCATCCAAATGAAAGTAAACACAGTTCCACGGACCCAGGGACCAAAGTCCTCTGGAAAGGGAAACCATCTGTATCTTAAGAACATTAACGATTGCACGGGAAGAACACCGATCTCTCCGATGGCTACAGAAGGGAACACATACGTGTACAGTTTTACTGCAATTCCATCTGTAGAGTTGGAAAACCCAGCGCTGTGAGCCTTTAACATAAATCCAACCTGGGTTTTCTCCTTGTGGAGACAGCTGGGTTGAAATTTCTACCAGATCATCCCCCAAACTTTTTTTTATGATATTTAAGTCCCCAGAGATGAGGGAAACACACTGGAGAGAGAAAACCTTTCAGCCCTTCAGCCTTTGAGTGAACAAAAATAATGTGATGATGGAGGTCCTCTCCACCCAGGGGCCTCACAGTTCCTTTCTGGCTAGGTGTGTGGAGGATGGGTGTGGGTATGCTTTGAGGGCTGGCGATGAGTTCCAGCAAATTCCACAGCAGGTAGAGCGCTTGTCTCTTATCACAGACTGGAAGCCATCTCTTTCCTTGGCAACCGATTATCAGCAAATCCAACAGACACCTTAAATATGCCCATCAGAAAAAAATGCCCATCACAGAAGAAAACTGCATGGCTCTCGGCCACATGAGATATCTGCCCATGTGAAACATTAGGCGGGAAACCACATAATTAAGCAACAAATTTCATGGTGGTAGTTGAAGGAATCATGGCTGGAGGGGAATAGTGTGAACTTGGAGAAATACGGAAGGCTGCCTGGACGAGGGGAGGAAGCTTGGCCTTGTAGGCAAGCTGTCAGCCCCCAGCTTCTACTGGGCCTGCTTCCTTAGCATATTTCCCAGGAAAGGATATCTGTGCACCTTCCCAGCCCTTCACCCTCTCATTCAGAGTCTGTGAAGGTTCTGGGCAAATATGGGAACCAGGTTTGAAGGATTAGGAGTGGCCGTGGGGAAGGGAGAGAAGTTCTGTGGCCTCCCTCTCACGGAATACGAATTCCCCAGCACTTTTACTCAGAGCTTCTGCTGATCACCCTTGTTTGCCATGGGCTCTCCCTTTCTCCTTGGTTTTTCCATGTGAGTATCTAGGTGGCAGGGGCTGAGTCTGCTCTGCGAAGGGCCCAGCCTCGGCCCACGGGCGGGAGTGGTTGCTGTACTGGCGCTGGAGGTACAAGAGATGGCAAAAGAGGAGAGAAGAGACTTTGGAGTTCAGGTCACAGACTGCTGGCCAACAACCAGTACCTGGTAACTGGCCTGGATCTGGGGGGCCTACCGTGTGCCAGCTGCCTCACGCATCTAGAAAATCCAGCAAAATGGCTTTTGTCTTCATTTTACAGATTGCAAGAGGAGTTTGGAAAGGTTAAGTCCCCAGCTCAAACTTGAGCCTTCCCAGGACTTCACTTGGTGGAGGGGGTGGGTCCCCCTGACCCAAAGCCCCTCCTCTTGCCTTCCCACCTGTGAGTTGTTCTGCCAAATAACAGAGCTCCTCCTAACGCTTCATTGTACAAGTCTATATGCATCTCTCTCCCTCCCTCCCTCTCTCTCTCTCTCAACAATTTCTTGGTTTGTTGACCTCTTTTACTCTCCAGAAACAACTAGGCATGGGCCACTGGGAAATGGAAATATTCTGTACCATTTCAGAATTCTAAAGGAAAACGGCACAGGTGGGCAATGGATTACGCAGCATTTTTATTTCATCTGATCTCCTTTGCTTCATCCTGACTCCTCACTTTTAATGTTTGAGGCCTCAAATTCGATTTTACACCATGTATTTAATTTATTTTAATATTTCCACTCTTGCTTTGGGCTCTATCACAATATTATTTCTCTCCCTTTACAGCACAATGAATTCTAAAGCTTCCACTCTGGATCACGCTAAACTCTTCCAAATGTATTTCCTGGATGATTTAGTCCTAGTTTCTTCCCATCTGAACCTGAAACTGGTGATTAACCAGAGCCCTCGTTTATACTTGTCTCAAAATCTCCACCATAAATTCAATCAGTTGTTTCACAAATGTTTTATTGCCTTGATTTGTGGACTTGCCCAAATGCAACTTTCCCTCATGTCCAGGCGGCTGGCCTGGAGGAAGCCAGAATGTCTGATGATAATGTTGAAAGATCTCACCAGAGGGAAAGTAATGAAGTAAATCCATAGCCAGCGAATTCATTGCAAGAAAGGCTTTGAAAACCCTTTGATAAGAATTCACGCTATTTTCACCATTACTGCTATCATTATTATTACCTTGGTCCACTGAAGACTGACATTTTGATATTCCTTTTGGAAGTATTTCAACACCAACTCAGAGTGAAAGGGTCAACCAAGCAGCCTGTCTGTTTGCCCCTCTCTCCTCCCAAAAGTGACTACGAAAATGAGATGGCATCCATATTTGGTTCAGAGACAATCTCTGATGCCCTGACTCTACAGAGCCCAAGAGTGCCTTCCCACGCTGGCCACTGTTTGGCAAAACAGGGCAGTCTGATGCCAGATGTGCAAAGGCCCGGAGAAGCTTGGCTTTGCTTAGGGGAGAGCAGCGAGATCCCCACCCTGTCTGCATTATCGTTCCTTCATTGTCTGCTTCTTTTGATGAGAAGGGAGGAACACGGTTTTCTTGGACCTTACAAATGCACCTGAGCTAAACATTCCTGGTGTCTGAGGGAGGGAGAGAGGGAGGGGATCAAACGTTAAATGATATAAGTAGTATAATGTAGAGAAAGCAGTTAAATGCGCCCGGCATCTGGAAAGTGCTCAGAAAATAGGAACTACTCTCCCTCCTCCTGTGTGAAGCCACGTGCTTGTGGAAAAGGGAAACTCAAAAAAATCCTTTATGAATAGTTTTCAGGTCCTGCAGGGCACAGAAAAATTCCTATTTTCCCAGCTCCTCCTGCCTCCCTGGGTCCCACACTTCCCACCCTCTGCCACCTTGAGTTTGGCCCGGCGCGCAGGGATGCTACGCGGCCATAGTCTTACGAGATGGTGAGACACGGCTTCCCATGGAAAATAAATACAAAAGGGCGTAGGAAGGAGAGGCTCATTACAAAACCATGCCTTCTAGGCCAACAAGCAAATTCCTTTGCACTACCTCAAAGAGATATCTAATCCTTTGCCCTCAGACACCACGGCACTTACACTTTTGCAAATGGAAGGGGTTGTGCCTTTTTGGTCATGTTATTTTGGTAAGATTAGTTTTAATCCCTGCCCTGTAATTCACTCTGCTTAAGATTTGGACGTTCTCGCTCCTTCTACCTGGCACCGACTCTACCCGCTGCAGTTTTCAAACCCCCTTTCTGACCAGGCTGCTGAGCTAGCTGGTCTAGCTGAGGCAGAGCATCCGGCCAATGGACGGAAGGCTTGAACAATGATTTTATTTTCTACAACCAAACAGCACCAATACCTAGGAAAAATAGGCTATTTTTACATAATGACATAACTTGCTGCACACGTTAAGGCGCTCCATTTGTTAAATATAGTTATTTCTATTTTGAAACGAAGAGAGCTGGCTGTAATTTTGGAAAGGTGGAAGCTTGCAGATGCCAGGAAGTACTGCCTGATGGACATGACAGACCTCTGCGGCCACTCTTCTCCTTAAAGGCAAGGGCGGGCCCGTCCAGGAGTTTCTGGGACTCCTTCTGGTTTCAGACGGCCTTGCCTCTGCCCTCTTGGCAGTCCTCATCCTGTGGTACCGTGTCCTGAGGTCGAGTCTATGACGTGACCTGTTTGAGGGTGGGCTCCCGGCACCTGCCCTTCAGGGTGCTGGTGACACTTGGGACACTATCTTGAAGGACAGTGGGAAGGAAGGTGAGGAAGGTAGCTCTCCTAAGTCAGCACTTCCATAGCGAATAGGGTATCAGGTAAAGCTTCAGATGCCCAACCGGGACAAGCCCGCCCTCCCACTACTAGCCCAGAAAAGTGAGGGCATGGATGCCAGCCGGCAGCCTGGTTCCCAAAGTACCTGCGGGGACGATGACCCTCCTCTCGTTGGTGGTCATGTTGGGAGGAGGGGGGCCGTTCTTCTCGTCCATGTAGCTGTTGTAGTTCATGGCGTTGGACTCACTTCCACCAACTAGCTTGCTGCATTTGCTAACACTGCAGTCCACTGGAGACTCCCTGAGGCGAGAGGACACAAAGCCCAGAGGAAGTCATCACTCCGGCTGCCATCAGCACAGCGTGGGCAGACAATCATGGCGCCATTTCCCAGCCCCACTTGGTGCAACGCTGCTGCTGCCTTATTTCTATCCTCCACGCCACCACCAGGGTTTTCAAATCCCAGCCCAATCCTATAATTACGGCACTTAAAAACTTTTGGCAGCTCCCTACTGGCCTCAGACTAGAGTCTGGACTTCTCAGGACCGCATCACAGCCCTCCCAATCTGACGGCAGCTGACATTTTTAGCCTTGTTGCCAGGCAACCTGTGCTCCAACAGCACTTGCCCTGGTCTTGGCCCCCAGGTAGGCCTCCGCCTCCCACCCCCACCCCGGCACTCTGTTTCTGCCATGGTTCTAGCTCTGGTCACGCTGGGTGATTGTTAGCTTAGCGGGTCCTCTTCCCCCGCTGGATTGGGAGTTTCCTGAGAGATTGACAGGACTTCCTCCTTTAAACCTCAACGTCTTACGTAGTGCCTTCTATAGGAGACGAGTGATCAATGTTTGCTGAGTGAAGTATTTCTACTGCACATATATGATTTTGATGCATTTCTTGTACCCGGTTCTATTTTAACTTCCCAATACCCATCCAATGGTTCATATCTCCTCTTTATGGTTAAGGAAACTGAGAGGTGAGGTGACTGGCCCAGGGTCACACAGCTAGTGTGACCTGAGCAGGACTCAGGTCTTCGGTGTTAAGCTTTCCCATCAAAACACCCATATGGGCACGCCTGGCTGGTTCAGTTGGTAGAGCATGTGATTCTTGATCTCTGGGTCCTGAGTCTGAACCCCACGTTGAGCATAGAGTTTACTTTATTTTTTCATTTTTTTAATGCTTATTTTCAGAGAGAGAAAGAGTGCGAGGAAGGGAGGGGCGTAGGGAGAGGGAGAGAGAGAATCCCAAGCAGGCTTCATTCTGTCAGGAACAGAGCCTGACGTGGGGCTTGATCCCCTGACCCTGGGATCATGACCTGAGCCAAAATCAAGAGATGGATGCTCAACCAACTGAGCCACTCAAGCACCCCTATTTTTTCAAATTAATTAATTTATTTTGAGAGACAGAGACAGAGAGAGAGAGAGCACAAGTGGGGGTGGGGGGGCAGAGAGAGAAGGAAAGAGAGAATCCCAAGAAGGCTCTGTGCTGTCAGCACAGAGCCCGACATGGGGCTTGATCCCATTAACCATGAGATCATGACCTGAGCTGAAAGAGTTGGTTGCTTAACCGACTAAGCCATGCAGGCACTCCACAGAGCTTACTTTAACACACAGACACACACACACACACACACACACACACACACACACACGGGCTGGTTGCTTCATGAAGAAGGAATAGAATCCAAGAACTTTAACCTGATAGAAAGCCTGTGCTGTGGCCTTTGTGGCCTTTTGCAGCCCTGGGTGCCACGCTCACGGAAGAACCAGAAGGAAGTGCAAAAGGCAAAAGTCATCCAACTCCGTCTTGATGTACGGAGCCCAGTTAGCACCTGGTGTGTTGCAACATGGGTGCAGGGAGCCTGCTCCCTGGCGCCAGCTCAGCGATGAGCAGCCGTCTGGAGATCTAAGCCGACACTCCACTTGTGGCCACCCCGTGCCCAGGAGCGGGCCAGCAGAACGCTCCACATACCCCGCCAGCCCAGCATCGCGGCCCCTCCCAGGGTGCCTGGGGGAAGTGCGGTCCTGCCCTGCCCTAGCTTCCCTTCAGCCCCTCCGGCAGCAGCAGGACCAAAGGAGACAACTGGAAGGCCCTGGAGAGGCTGCAGCCGTGGTTGCACAGCACAGGAAGCATCGGACCTGGGAGACAGCCAGTTCTCTCAAGAGCTCCAAACCAGGCCTTCAGACCAAGGAGTTCAGATAAGGTTCAGATTACAGCTGCCCAACCTTGGGCCGCAGAATGACTCCAGGCTTCCCAGGGGCCTGGCCGCTGCCCTCCTCACTCTGCTTTGGGCAGGGACCAACCATCATGAGGACTGAAGGAGCCAGGTCGTGCCAGATAGGGCCCCGCCCATCCCGCGGCCGGTGGCGGCACCTCCAGAGGCCTGGAGAGCAGTCCCTAACACAGAGGAAGGGAGTAACGGCCCGGGGTTGGGGGGCGGGGGGAAGGGAGGGGGCAGGGGTGGGGGCTGGGGGCCCAGGCAGGGCAGAGGGGCCAGAGCATATCCAATAAAAGACAATTAAATGAATTTGTCTCTTAATCTGAAAGGAAAAAAATATTGAAGATCACTTATCATAGCTGGGAGATAAATGCTCCACTGAGATATTAGAAGTCAGACGGTAATTTTTTCCTGATGTCTTACAGAGGGGAACATGGGCTGAAAATGAAAATAAGATGTATAACTTACACATGTTAGAATTTAAGGTTTTACTATTCGCCTACTGTTTTTCCAGGCAGAGAACCAAGAACCAGCCGTCAGAGCCCCAGATTGTTGAAGGTTTAATGTCCCCATGGCAGTCTGCGGAGAGGCAGTAGCACATCAGGGCTTTTCACCAGTTTGGCCCTTTGGCTTCTGCTGTTGAAGGACTTGGCCCGTCCGGAAGCAGTCCCAGAAAGACCCTGGTCCTGTGTCTGAGCGGAGCTCTGGCCAAGCTCGCCGGGTCCCCCACCCTCCTCATGGCTAACCACAGGAAGGCGCGTGCGCGCACTCACACACACGCGCCCACGAGTACACGCGTGCACACACACACAGACACGTGCACATCCCCAAAACACATGCACACGCAGGCCGCCGCGGCCTGGCGGCCTTTCCCAACATACTTGTCCACTGTGAAACAACCCAAGTGCAGTGGGAGTTTGCAGGATTAAGTTGGCCTTCAACCAAGGGAGCAACATTTTCATTGGCTGGGAACCCCGTGGCAGAGGGTGGGGTGGCCAGAGCACGCGCTTCCTCTGCCGGATGCTTGAGTGCAAGGGCCGTGGGCAGGGGTGAGAGAACTTTCGGGGAGGAGGGCAACATCCAACTGGGGGCGGGCATGACGGAAGAGTGGGTGCTCTTCCATAGGCCGTGCCCCCCATCGGCAATATCAGGGAGACAAGATTCAAAAACTGATTTCCCCTGTCAGCTGGGCCGCTGGTGATTTCTGAGCTAAAAACTGACCTCTTGCCGTGCAGGGGTGAAAAGTCAGAGCCACAGAAATTGCCAAAGCGGAGCAACCCTTTATGCCATAGCCACCGATGGCAGGGCCGGGCCTTGGCACCAGGAATAGAGAAAAATAAATGCGAAAAGAGGAAACATTTGGTAAAAGGCACCTGGTGAAAAGAGGAGCCATGAGCCCTAAGATGAGCACCTGCCGGGAAGGTGGGTGCCCAGGTCACAGGATCGGCTGGCTCCCAGAAGAGGACATCAGAAGCACGGCCAGGACCAGGGTTCTCTTGCTGGGGTGACCACTGGGGGCCGAACAGTAGATGGAACCTCCATGTAAGTTCTCCTAGTTCTGCTTCCTCCTCGCTCCTTCCCCCCGCCCCTCTGGATGCACCTACTCCCTGGCAATACAAGGCAAGCTGTCTGGCCGCCCACTCGTGGGTGCTTCTCCTCTGGAATGAGGCCCTGTCCTCAGTCCCAGACCCCTCCGCTAGGGGGGCCCTCAGAGAAGCTTGGCATCACCCTGGACCACTACACTTGACCAGGCCAGCCCTCCTCTGAGCGCCCAGGGGGAAAAGGAAGGAGAGCCATGCCTTTAACCTCCGGCCTGCCACGCTGCCCTCCATTCTCAAGCTCTTGGGCGCTGAGTCTCCACCAGATAGCACACGCCTTACATGCGGCCATCGGGCTTGACAGCTACTGCCAAGTACCAAGTGGGTACTGGCGAAGCCCAGCCTACAGGCTGCTCTCGGTGAGGCAGCTGGCGCCTGTGAAGAGGCCCAGTGAAAACAAGAGGGAGGGGGAGGGGCGCACGGATGGAGGGGAAGAGATCTGGCCACTCAGCTTGCCTCCACGGCTGCTGATTTGTATTGAGAACTGCACTTACAGCTGACGTGGGGTTGGGGCCCGCAGGCAGCTGATAGCACTAGGACAGGTGACGAGGGGGCCTGGGGTGGCCACTACAGAGCAGGAGGAGGTGCTGGCTCAAAGAGCATAACTCAGAGCATCTCCCTCTCAGGATGGCAGAAAGCCATGGCAGGGGAGGCCGCAGCAAAGGTGACATGGACCCTGCAACCTTGTCCTCTCTTTTCCCCTTGGGACATAAGCTCTTGACTCTTCCCGTTCTATTTTTGTGGGTTCAGTGAACACTGCTTTAAAAATACTGCCAGCGGGTTCCCAAAGTGCCTTGCAGGTGTTAAGCAATTTAAAACAAGGTGAGAAATCTTGGGTGTTTGGGTAAAAGAAGATTTCAAAGACTTCTCCTGAAGACAACCCCTTTAGACTATGGCAGATGTCTTCTATGTTTGCAAGTGACATATTGGATAAAGGGTTAGTATCCAAAATCTGTAAAGAACTTATCAAACTCAACACCCAAAAAACAAACAATCCAGTGAAGAAATGGGCAAAAGACATGAATAGACAACTTTCCAAAGAAGACATCCACGTGGCTAACAGACACATGAAAAGATGCTCCACATCACCCATCATCAGGGAAACACAAATCAAAACCACAACGAGATACTACCTCACACCTGTCAGAGTGGCTAAAATGAACAACTCAGGCACCAACAGATGCTGGTGAAGATGCGGAGAACGAGGAACCCTCTGGCACTGCTGGTGGGAATGCAAGCTGGTGCAACCACTCTGGAAAACTGCATGGAGGTTCCTCAAAAAATTGAAAATAGAGCTACCCTACGACCCAACAACTGCACTGCTAGCTATTTATCCAAGGGATACAGGTGCGCTATTTCAAAGGGGCACATGCACCCCCATGTTTATAGCAGCACTATCAACAATAGCCAAAGTGTGGAAAGAGCCCAAATGTCCATACACTGATAAATGGACAAAGAAGATGTGGTATCTATCTATCTATCTATCTATCTATCTATCTACAGCGGAATACTACTCGGTGATCAAAACGAATGAAATCTTGCCATTTGCAACAGTGTGGATGGAGCTAGAGTGTATTATGCTAAGTGAAATAAGTCAGTCAGAGAAAGACAAATATCACATGGCTTTACTCATGTGGAATTTAAGATACAAAACAGAGGAACATATGGGAAGGGAAGCAAAAATAATATAAAAACAGAGAGGGAGACAAACCGTAAGAGACTCTTAAATACACGGAACAAACTGAGGGTTGCTGGAGGGGTGTTGGGTGAGGGAAAGGACTGAAAGGGCAAGGGGCACTGAGAAGGACACTTGTTGGGATGAGCACTGGGTGTTATATGTGAGTGAGGAATCACTAAATTCTTTTCCTGAAACCATTATTACACCAGATGTTAACTAACTTGGATTCAAACTTTTTGAAATAAATAAATAATTTTAAAAAATATATCTATATACAGCAAAACAAAACAAAACACAGACATCTTCTCTACTTCCCATTCAACCCAGAGCAACTCAGAGTGCACCTCGTGGATCCACAAGTCTGTGGCCCAGGCTGGCTGTCCGTGGATCCTCTGTATTCACACAGTTCCTGCGAAGTCTCAAAGGCCACCCAAACCACACAGTTGCGTTAGGACCTATCACGTGTGTCTCCCATGTGATGTTAATGCTGTGCAACAATTAAGCAAATCTGCGTTGTCTTTGGGATTTCTGTAGGATCCGTGCACAGGCATGTGCCTATGACTTGTTTTTAAAAAGAAATACGCAGTGGGTTAAGAGCAAACTTCAAGAAGAGAAAAAAAAAGTCATCCATAATATAGCCATCACCCTAACCCCATAGCTAGTTTCATCTCCATACAGGATAGGTGCTCACAGCTTCTCCGGAACCCCGAGGACAGCTTCCCACCCAGGTTATGTGTGACATTTCCATACTGCAGGGTTCAGAACTTCAGGAAGCACCTTAGGAAGGTGTTTTGCAGTCACAGAGGCAGAAGTTAACAGGGTGTGTGAGGCCGATCTTCCTGTAGGTGGAATGTGAAGTCTCTACGTGTCTCCTAAGAGCATCCAGATCCTCCTGGCCAGTCCCATAGGGGATGTCAGGGTAGACTAACACCGACTCAGATTCTGTGTTCCAGGCACATGAGCCAAGCAGGTCCTTGCATTTCTCCTCCATAAAATACTATTCTCTCCTTCACGGGCTGTTTTCCCCAATCCCTCTGGGTGAAGCAGGATGCGGCTGACAGTTATTTGCAGACCACAGCTTGGGGTCAAGTTGCTGAAGCCTACACAGAACCTATATGGGCCATGCTGTTTCAAGAACAACTCACTCTAGCAGATTCAGCCACAACAGGAAGATGTGGAGAAAGAGAGCCAACCTCCCACAACACGGGCAAGCTAGGCTTTCTCTGAGCAACCCAGACCTCAATCTCTCCACTTGATTCCGAGCCAAATGACTTAATGCTGGGATGAAAAGCAAGAAGGGCATTATAGCTTTAGGTACAGAGAACACCTCCTCCAAAGACACAAATACCTATGGGTATTCCAATAAGCATGAAGTAACTTGGAAAACCCAAGTTATCAGAGACTATGGAGGGAATCGTGGGATGGTCCAAAGCATTCTAACTCAGCGCTGTCCAGTTGAAGTAGAGTGTGAGCCACACACATAAATTTCCATTTTCCAGTAGTTGCATTTTTAAAATAAAAAAAAACAGGTGTAATGAATTTAAAAATATATGAAAATATATTAGTATATGAACTCACTACAACCAAAAGATTATCATTTCAACATCATCAGTATAAAAAATAATTAATGAGCTATTTTACTTTATCCCCCCCCCCGCCCCCACTAAGTCTGTGAAATCTGGTGTGCATTTTAGATCTCGAGCACATGTCAGTTTTGGATTAGCCACACTTCAAGGGCTCAGAAGCAGCGTGCGGCTAGTGGCTACTGCCTTGGACACCACAAATCTGGTCCATGAGCCAAGAGACCCCAAATGGGGTCAACACACAGGGTTGAGGATGAGAGATTTAAATCGCCTGGCATCTATCTCATCGTGTCATTTCTTCTTTGCATGATCAAATAGTAGAATCTATCCTCAGCAAAGACGTTTTTCTGAAAACCCCTGCTCCCTGCTGCCCACCAGGCCAGCTTACATGTGGGCTCCTGGAGAATATTTACGAGGTGCTGGCAATGGCCGTCCCTAGCCTGCGTGGCTCTGAGAGCCCACGGTATCTTCTTTGTTCCCCCAGGGTGAGTGAGACTCCATCCATCTTTCTGAACCTACTCTATCACCTGAGGACGGTCGGGGTCAGGACAGGCAAATCAAAAGCAGGGGCTGCTTTGTGCGACCAGAGCCACGTAAATACCACGTCTGTTCTTTAGAGGTGTTCACACAGCTCTCCTCCAGCTGGCTTCTGGTGTGACTGCAGCCAGGGATGGCTGACAAGTGGGTCCTGAAACTCGATTTCCTTGCCCCAGATTAATAGGTTGGAATGCCCTGCGGGGGAGTGAGAGGTCAGCTCGACAGTGTGGCCTCCCCCTGAGCACAGATGCAGGCTCTAGCCGAGGCAAAGTGGGCAGACCTTGGTTTCTGTCCTGGCTTGTACACCATGACCCATATGGCTTTGAAGAAGTATCTTCACCATTGAGTCTCGTCAGCCACGCATTCATTCACTCATTCATTTAACAACTCTTTCTGGAGCACGGATCAGGTGACAGGCATTGCTCAGTAAACAAAACGAGGCCCTGCCTGCATTTTAGTGAGGGATGTGATACGAGTCAGGAAGAGCTAAGAAGACCTAAGAAGGCAAAGAGTGACAGGTGCTGTCTTAGAGCAGGCGGTGAGGGAGGTCTGCTGAAAGGTGACATTCAGGCACAGAGACCTGAAACAAGTGGGAGAGAGAGTCCTATGACTTGATGGAGTAGGAATGCTCCAGAAAGAAGGAATACAGGCATGAGACTCTGGGGCAAGAGAGTGCTTGGGGTCCAGAGTCTTGTGTGGCTGGTGCGGAAGGAAGGAGGGAGACAGGAAGGAGAAAATGAGTTTCATAGAAATGGGGGCCAGGTAGAAGACTTTGGGTTTTGTCACAAGGCAGTAAAGGATTTTGAGCACGAGAGTTAAGTATTCTGAAAGGATGGGGTGTCTGGATGGCTCAGTTGGTTAAGTGACCGACATCTACCCAGGTCATGATCTCATGTTCGTGGGTTCGACAGCAGAGAGCCTGCTTCAGATCCTCTGTCTACCACCCCCCCACCACCGTCTCAAAAATGAATAAACATTAAAAAAATAAATATTCTGAAAGGGTTAGTCTGAAGAACAGACTTTAGGAAAGCAAGCAGAAGCGAGGACAACAGGGGGCAACTGAGGCAGCCTAGAAGGACAGGTGCTGCCTGTCTGGGTTGGGGCGGGGCAACAGAGGTGAGCAGTGGTTGGGATTCAGGCTACAACAGACCAAAGACTCTCCAAGGGTGGAATCTGGATTTTCAATAAGCATCAGGAAGGTCCTGTGGTTGGGCCAGTTTGGGAAGTATTGCTGAATCGCCTTCCTTGCTGCCAGGCTGAGTGCCGGCAGAAATTGGACCAGGAGCCCAAAGGCACAATGTACAGGGAGGGAGGGAGCAGAGAGGTGGCCCACAGGCCAGGAATCAGAAAAGCCCAGCTCTGGTGCCAGATTTGCCTCCTCTAAGTCCTCAGACAAGGCGTCTACCACTCCCTGCCCCCAAAAGCCCAATTTGCCTTCAAATGTCAAAATGTAATGGCGACATCTACCTCACGGGATCATGGTGGGAAGCAAACCATAAGATAATATGGAAAAATATTTAACAAACGATACCCTCCGTCCACTATGAGGGGCTCACTATCCTTATTATCTGTGTGGAGAGATGCTCATGTGAGGGACTCCTGGCTCAGAACCTCCGGGCCTTCCTAGAAGGCTAGACTCTGGGAAGGCGGCTGTGATTCCGGTGACTGGTTCTGGTTACTGGGATTGGAATGTGGAAGGGCTGGGGGTTCCCACAGGCGAGTCGGAGACCAGGGATTGTCTGGGGGAGGTCTCCTTCCCAGCTGCACACTCGCCCCCTTCTCTCTCCTTCTGTAGACTTGTTTCCTTACCGACCTCATCCGCTTCTAGTGAAAACTCTCTAGAGATGATGCCCAAACCTACATTCCAGCCCCCAAATATTATCTGAGCTTTAGTTTCCAAGGCCTAGTAGACATTTTTTAGCTGGATGTTCTACTGATTGCTCCCAGGAATCTCAGAGGGAACACTGACATCTCTTCCCAAAGCATTTCCTTTCCTATGTCCCCTGGATAACATCACCATCCTTCCTACAATCATCCAAGCTCCAGTCGTTTTTTGTTCTTTCCTCTCATATACCCTCCAACCCCCAGAGACTTCAATGTTTGTCCATCTGAACCCTGCTAATTATCCCTTTGACGTGTCCTTCATGCATGTACTTCTTTTTATGTCTCTAATTATTAAAGTCGCTCAAATTCAGAACTTTGTAATCTCTTACCTGAGCTATTTCACTACCTTCTTATCTTTCTGAGGCTCCCTTCCCCACCACTGTATACAAAGACCCTCAGTTCTGTAAATGAAGCTCTGAAGACAGCAAATGTCAAGTCTACGCTTAAAGTCAGTGTCTGCATACAGAATAAATTCCATATTTTCTTAGCCTGCCATTCAGGGCCCTTCATTAATTTTCATTTTTATCCCCTTGTGCTATAGGCCCATTGACTTGCCCGATAGTTCATGAATGAGACTAATATTTTCTCTCTTTTTTGCTCATGAGGATCGCTATCACTGTGGAGCACTTTCTGAGTCCCAAGCACTGTCTTGGGTCCTTCCTCCACAGCATCAGACTTAACCATCGGGACAAGCCTATGAAGAAGCAGATCCTCTAGTCCTGTTCTGGGAAAAAGACAGCTGGTGATCAGACAGCTAGATAGCTTGTTCAAGGGCAGAGCTGGGAATGAAGTCTGGGCTACCTGTCCTCCCGGCATGCCCTTCCTTGACCCTCTGATTCTTCTCTCCTTGGGCTCTCTTCCCTGCATTTCCACAAGAACAGTCTTACTGCCCTGGGCACCACCAAGTTCAGCTACACTT
Organism: Panthera pardus; assembly: GCF_024362965.1. Taxonomy (NCBI): domain Eukaryota; kingdom Metazoa; phylum Chordata; class Mammalia; order Carnivora; family Felidae; genus Panthera; species Panthera pardus. The sequence goes on from NW_026526677.1 coordinate 89,562,741, forward strand.
TCCAAGTGTGATGTGTCCTCCCTTGCTCAGTGAGACCATAGATGGGCTCACCTCTGTCGTCACTTCTGGACTTTTCCCGTAAGGGTGGTTTGGTCACCTTTGCTCTAGTAAGACCCACCCAGAGGGGTCAAGTTTCTTCAACAGGTCAGGGAGGGTAGGTTCTCACTAGGGCTTCCCCAAGAGGGGCTCTACCTGGGCCTGACACACAATAGGTGTTCCACAAGTATTGGCAGAGGGCCGTTGAGTCCGACTCTGACCTGGCTGTTGAGGGATGTACTAAGACTTAGAGAGCCAGGTGGGCTTAGAAGCCAGTAGGGCTTCCTGGCCCTACTCTACTCCCAGCCCTCAGTTTTATAGCCTTCTCTTGTCTCAGCTTTCTAGGGGCTGACTCAGGCTCCCTGGCCCAGCACCAGCAGCCACTTCGGTCAGATCCACTTGACTCAGACACCTGGGGAGCAAGCATGCCTCAAGCCTCCACCAGCCCCTCAACTGGCAGCTGGCCGCACCTACCCCTGGAGCTGCACAGGCCTGGTGGGCTTACCTGGATCCATTCATGTGGTCATACTCCCGCTTGACATTGACCCTCACCGGCTGATTAATCCATTCCTGCTGCGGCGGGAGGGGGTTGATTTTGTGGGGCTGGCCATAGTCAGGACTCCCTGAGGCGGTCATGTCGGCCTTGGGGAGATGGGCCGCCGCTCCGTAGGCAGAGTCGAAGAGGGACTGGTCGTCGCTCACCACCGACAGAGCCTCCTGGAGGGTCAGAGAAGGAGACGGAAAGCCCAGTGTCAGTTCATCCAGGGTTACTCTTCACCTCCTCTCCCTCTGAGCTGGCAGGGTGGCCCAGGGCTGCCCCAGGCGGTTGCCCAGGTCCCTGATTGACTCACACTCTGGGGGGCTGTTTATTCCTACGCAAACTCCACGGGTTCTCTGAAGGTTATCCCAGGTGAGGAGGGAGTTTGGGCAGTGGAGTGGGGAAGGAGGAGCCATAGGAGCACGTCCACTGTTGTGTCTGCAGAAAGGAGGGCGGGGAGCCAGAGGCCAAGAGGGGTGGTCACACAGCGTGCACGTGCAACGTTCCCGTGGCACTTGAATGCCGAGCTCTGTCGGCCATAAGCAGAGAGGCCTCTGACCAGCTGTGTGGAGCTGTCAGGCTGGAGGGGGATATGAAAGTGAGCATTTACTTTATAGGTGAGGCCACTGAGACCCACCCAGAGAGGTTAACTATCCAGCCCAAGGTCACACAGGGGAAGGGTGGGGCCCAGGGCTGTGGCTGCATCTAATTTCAGTTTCCTTATCTGTAAACAGGAATAAGAATAGCTTTTTCAGAGCTGATAGGTGGGTTAAGTGAGAAAAATCGTGGTACATACAGGTGTCTGGCTTGTAAGAAACAAGCAGCAGTTTCCGCAGGGGTTCCCCAGGGTGTGCTGGTGTATCTTACAGATATCCATGATTCAACTGGGAGGCTGCCTGCCTCTTGGGGACAGCGCTCTGTCATGCTTTCTTGCCTGACTCCTAGAGAGGATAGCTTCCTGTCTTAATCTGATGATTCAGTTTGCCCAGGAACGAGGGCAGAATTTCAGCTCTGTGGATGGGGGCAGTCGAGGAGAGGCCTTCTGCAAGACCCTCAGTCTTCCCGCTCATACCGTCCCATCGCCCGGAGGAAGTCTGGCTTGTGGATGCCTGAATTGCGAAAGAAAGCCTTGCACTTTGCAGAGGTCGCCTACCAGCCAAAGCACCACCATAGGATTCTCCCACTATTCCAATTCACATCACATCACGGACCGGGGTGTGAAAATCACTGTATCGCATAATCACACCAAAGTAAGGGGACCGCTTTGCAGAAAAGAAGGACACAATCTAGAGGGCAGGATTAATTTACAATCTGTATAATCTACAATTACACAATCTATAATTATGAAGAGGAGATGGAATAATATATGACAAATATCTAGAACAGCTTCTGGCAGGGCGCCTGGGAGGCTCAGTCGGTTAAGTGTCTGACTTTGGCTCAGGTCATGATCTCACAGTTCATGAGTTCGAGCCCCGCGTTGGGCTCTGTGCTGACAGCTGGGAGCCTGGAGCCTGCTTCTGATTCTGTGTCTCCCTCTCTCTGTCCTTCCCCAGCTCATACTCTGTCTCTGTCTCTCAGAAAATAAATACACATTTAAAAAAAGAGAACAGTATCTGGCATATAGTGACCCCCAATAAATGTTAGCTCTCATGATTACTGGTGTTCAAGTAAAGATTCTCTCAAACTACTTGTTATGGGGTCAATCATTCCCTTAAATTCACATGTTGAAGCCCTAACTCCAATACCTCAGAACCAGACTGTATTTGGAGCAAGGGCCTCTAAATGGGCCTGATTCCGTTAAAATAAGACCTTTAGGATGGGCTCAATCCAGTCTGACTGGTGTCTTTAGAGTAGAATTGTTGGACACCCAGAGTCCCCCATGTGGAGAGGCAGCAAGCCATCTGCAAGCCAAGGAGAGAGCCCTCAGAACCCACCAGCACCCTGATCTTGAACTTCCAGCCTCCAGAACTGTGAAAAAACAAATTGCTGTTGCTTTAGCCACCCAATGTGTGGTGTTTTGTTACGGCAGCCCCAATAGCCACCTTTACCTAAGCCCTCCCTACACTTGTCAAATTACAGGCTGTTCCACCAGCTAAAGTCACTGAAGTCGCTGCTTCTCCCGGGGCCATTCTCAACCCCAGCAGGACAGCCACATTTCAAAGAAAAAGGCTCTTCTGTGGCTGTTTCCTGCTGGGATCAGGGAAGAATTACTGGAACACACTCCAGGAAGTCTGCTTCTGCACCAGAAGGCTTTGGATAGTGTAGATACGGCCAGAGATGGCAGTTTCAAAGCTGAGCTACCTACACAATATTGAAAGGCTCCCGTCCCCCAAATAAGTGGGTGTTCCTTGATTCAGACCTAAAATATGCTGGGCTCCTTGCTCGTTTTCCAACTAGTGCCCTTGTGTCGGGCTCAGAGAAAAGCTGTGCTGCCTGGAACCACTGTCTTATGGTTATTATATCCATTCTCCATGTCAGTTAGGGATCAGACCTGCCTTTGTATCCCACACCAGTTTTCAGTTGTCATCCAGGCCCACAGTGTTACGGTTCCAAGTTGAAAGGTGTGACACTGTAATCTTCCAGATAGTTCAGCATGAGTCCCTGAAATTCCTAGGGTTCTATACTAGGAGCAGAGATGACATTACCACCACCTAGGACCCATAAATGTGCTTTTGGTGACAAAGGTGGAGAACACTCACCAGTTCTGCTAGAAAAAGAGACTGCGTTTAAGGAATCATGTTAATCGTACCACAGGGTATTGTCTTCTACTGTGGAGAGCGGCTTTATGCTCCGTCATGCACAAATCTTGGAGTTTCCAATTACAGAATTTCTCATCTCCCATCTTCTAGGGGAGAAGAAATTCAAGGAAGGAGGCCTAGGAGGCAGGACTGGGGATAGTGATGCTCTGGGGAAGCATGAAAGATCTCTCTCATCATTAGCCCCAAAGATGGTGGGCCAGGAAGCAAGAGAAAGTAGGGTTTCAAGTCCAAGGGGGCCACGCAAGGTGTCAAAACCAAGGTTCGAAGCAAAGATTGCAACAGAAAACAGATAAGACAAGTTGGGGGTTCTGGTGGCAGACCGTGGAGAGACTTCTTAAGGAAATGAGAATACAGACTTACAGGACAAAGTGTAGGTGTAGTAAAGGGCACAAAACCTGTCCGAACTCATTTTGAAAAGTAGCTCACAATCAATGGAAACTCCAGTCAAGTGGCAACATCACAGGACAAGAGATCCCTGATCTCCTCCAGAACAACTGTCGCTCCTCCTGTCTGACTTGTCTACCTCCAGGCACGTGTGCCTTCCCAACGCCTGTCTTCGTCGGGCTCTTTCCACTATGACTACACACACTTGTATTCTCTGCCCTCATTCAGCCCACTTTGCGCACGGAGCTCCCTTGAAAGTCACAAATACATCCTGCCACAATCTCTGCTCCGATACCTCCCAGAGCTCACTCCATGTTGACCATAGCAAATCTACTGTCATCTGCTTGTTTTCCCACAGCTCAGCTTGGCCCCAGATGTCCACGCTTACATTTCATGACTTCCCTCTCCCGCGACTCCTGCCCAGCGCTAACTGTTTCCACTGCTCCACTCAGCGGGCCCCACTCACATAACACTTCAAAGGTCCTTGGGCCGTGAGTACCCTTTCTTTGTACTTTCCACCTGCGCACATATCCGATGCTTCTCATTTTCTAAGGCAAACAAGATCTTCCTCACCCGTGAAATGTTCCCTGATAATGCCCTGCGACTCGTTTGAGCTTATGAAAGCCCAGTGAGAATACTGCGTGGGTAGGCGCATACACCCACACACGTACTCTCTCTCTCTGTCTCGCTGCCTCTTCCTCTCTCTCCCTCTCTGTTTTCTATTTCCAGTCATTGATAAGCAAAGGGCTTTTTTTATTCTTAGAACAGTATGGAGAAAAGAATTAGTGGTTGGGGGAGGCTGGGAAAAAGGAGTAAATGAAGGAAAACAGCTCCCTGTCTGGGCTGCTGGACTGAATTAAGAAGTCTACTAAGGGCAGGAGACCAGAGATGAGGGCCATTAAGTGGGAATAATAGATTTAGGCAGACTAGACCCCAAACAAGCTGATTTGAGATCCTGGTGGAAAATGAAAGCTGGGGAGGAGAACATTCTCACCATCTCTGAAAGGAACTAGCACCCTTTTGGCCATTCAAGGCTGGAGCTTTAGGAGCATCCCAAGACCACATCCCTTCTGACTGTATGATGGCGAACCTTCTCTGAGGCGCTCTAGTGGCAGTGGGCGCAGGGAGGGGGGACAGGCATAGAGGAAAAGGCAAAAACGGAACATGGCACTGGGCAACTGACTTGTGGCCAACAGACTTGTGTTAGGGACTCATGTCACGGTAAATGATATGGGTGTAGTGACGAAGGTGCCACTTTTACCACGTGAGGATCTATGGAGCTGGCAGATACAGCTTTTCACATGAGCCTCTCTTGCTATCTTACGCATGTCTTATAAAGCTGTTTACTTTTACTTCAACCCCTAAAACTTTGAAAAGTTTATACATAAAACTCCTACTTATACTTAAAACTCTTCACAGGAAGGACTCGTTGGTCTTCATGAGCTTTTCACTGATGAATTGTTGATGAGAATTTCATTTGGGGATGATAGACTGAATTTAGAAAGAACTTCAGCACGAAAATTCACAAGCTATTCTCAGTGACGAAGTTCCTTCAGTTTTTAATGACCTCACTGTTTCTGTTGACTTTGGACAGGACACGGAAGACAAGTTATTCTTGTAAAGACTGTTGCGTCCAGGTTGCTTTAGAGCATGCTACATAAAAATTGACTTCAACGTGAAGAAGACAGAAAGCGTGGGATCCCTAACCCCTTGTGGTATTCAGTTCTATGGTTAATCCTCGGCTTAGTAATTAGATTCTGAAAAGCATCTTTCCTTTGCTAGAAAGACTAGGCCTGTAACTCAGGGTGCTCTGGGCCCTCAGTCACTGAGTCTTAGACCCAGAGGGAAGCACACAGTCCCTTGACTCCTACCACTTTAGTACCCTACTTGACCCATTTGCTGGAAAGCCCAGACAAGGGCAACTTGGAATGGCAGCTTGAGTTCAGAGCTAAGTGGATGGCCACATTTGTCCATAGAAATGCTGACCAAGCTGTGCTAACCTTCCTTCCCATGATCCCCTGCTGGCCCAGGGAGCCAGCAGAGGTATATGGCCAACGGGGCACTTGTCTTGATACGGGACTCTCCTTACCCAATTTGGGTGAGATGCCATTAGCACAACACTTATAATATTTCCTGCATTCTCATTATTGAAGATAGATCACAGCAGTCAATTATCATAACACATATTAAGCGCAAAACACTGTTTGTACGAGTAATCTGATTTAATCCTCTTAGCAATACTTAGCAATACTATGAGGGATGTGCTATTATTACCTCTATTTTTTCAGATGAGAAAATGGCTAATTCAGAGAAGTGAAATAACTTGCTCAAGTCACACAGCAAGTGAGTATGATCTGGGATTCAAATTCAGGTTCGCTGCCTGGGCACCTCCCAGGGAGACTATAAAGCACTTTGAGGGTACCTCTTGAGTTTATTGAGCACAATCTTTAAAGTTGGAGAGATATGACCTCGAATCTGAGCTCGAACAGCTGCTCACTTGCACACCACCTATTGTAGTTTATTTATACTCTATGAACTTCATTTCTGTATCCGTAGAATGGGGGATAATAACAGTACCTCACCTGCTTGATTCTGAATGAAGGTAACACGAGATAATGTAAGTGAATTTCCCAAATAGAGTGTCTAAAGTTCTTAGGACATAATAAGTACTCAAATCTAAAAGAAGCCCAATGCTGAGAGATGGCACTGGGACCCTGGTGTTGGAGTTGTGATGGAGGTGGTGGGGGCAGATAAAGCCAGAGATCTACCTCCTTCTCTCCTGTGTGGGTTACTTAGAAGTAATGGAAGTTGCCTAAGACTCAAAATTAGCAGGTTCAGAGATAATAGTTAGATTTTGAAATGCAAATTCCATGGGTTTCTGAACACACAGCCTACTTAGCTAATGTGTTTCCACTCTTCTTTTTCAGACTTCTAGGTGACACAGACAAGATTCTGTTAAATAGCCATTAGGGGTGCCTGGGTGGCTCAGTTGGTTAAGTGGCTGCCTTCAGCTCAGGTCATGATCTCACAGTTCGTGGGTTTGAGCCCCACATTGGGCTCTGTGCTGACAGCTCAGAGCCTGAAGCCTGCTTCAGATTCTGTGTCTCCCTCTCTCTCTCTCTGCCCCTCCCTCACTCATGCTCTGTGTCTCTATCTCAAAAAAAAAAAAAAATTAAAAAAATTAAAACAAAATAGCCATACAAGTGAGGAGAAGAGCCATTTACTGCTGAGATAATCAAAATAGTAGGTGGCTACTCGTATTGCCATTCATACGTCGTATACGCAATAAACATCAGAAAAATGCCAGTAGGTCTGTGAGTTCACTAAAAACAACAACAACAAAAAAACCTTTACTTTGGAATTTGTCATATGTATTTTCTTCTTTCTTTCTTTCTTTCTTTCTTTCTTTCTTTCTTTCTTTCTTTCTTTCTTTTAAATACTAGCAGATGTATCTTCCCAAAATTTATTTTCCTTAGATTAAGGCAAATGTTATTTCCCATGTGCCTGTCAGTTGGGTGATAGGGGACTGTGGTCAGAGCGTTGCCACATGATGGCCTGGCTGATATCGATGATGAGCAAACAATTGCATCTCTGAAAAAGCTTTGCTGAAGCAGAGTTGGAAAAGCCCCTAGCGTATCCAAAAAGAAAAAAAGGTTTAAGATGGGTCCAGAGAATCTCCCCATTCTTTTTTTTTTTTTTTTTTTTTTTTAGGTTTATTTATTTTGAGAGAAAGCTTGAGCAGGGGAAGGGCTGAGAGACAGGGAGAGAGAGGATCCCAAGCAGGCTCTGTGCGGTAGTGCAGAGCCTGACTCGGGGCTCAAATCCCTAGCTATGAGAGCATGACCTGAGCTGAAACCAAGAGTTGGGCACTTACCCGACTGAGCCACCCAGGCGCCCCAGATCTCCATTTTACTCAGGAATACGTGAAAGAAATTTTTGCTGTGGTCCCTCCCGTCCACAGGAAGAATGCACCCATCATCCATAGTTATGAGTCAAATGGAGTCAGAGGAGGAAAGTCCCTGATGCCACCGTGGAGGGAGACCCTTTCCCTTGCTCACCCTTACAGTTAGGCTGAGTTTTTATGCTAGCCCAGGGGAATGACCTAAGACATGGGGTCCCAAGAAGCACGAATTCTACATTGTTTCCTCTCCCCTTATTTTCCCTCTCTCCTGTCCTGAACCCCTAAAGGACAGACTTCTGTGGCTGATGAGCTTTGCTCTAGGAGGGTGAAAGGATGTCAAAAGCAGTCACGCCAAGGTCCCTGCTGCTGTCCTCCTCGGCGGGTCCATTTGACTCGCAGACCAGGCCTCCGGAAAGCTGATCTCTGGGTCACTGCAGGGAGCACACAAGCTTTGGCTTTTTGTTACATTCTTTGCATAAAGACACGAAGTCCCCCGCTCTTGCCAGCCAGGGAGCATACACAATTCAGACAAGACCAAAATCCTCTGTCTTCATGGCTCTCGGAAATCAGCAGGCTCTGCTGCAGTGAGAGCATCCAGCTCCGGGCGGGGACCTCATCACAGCCACACTGAAATACCACGAGGAGGGGGTAGCGGCTATCAGTTCGTTTTCAAGCCTTTTGCTTCACTCTCTTCTCTACCTACTGGCCCGGCACCCACTTCTTGTTCATTATGTCGGTCCCACAGACGGACAAAGAGAAAAGAAGGCAAATTTTAAGACAAGTTGGATAAGGAGGAAGGGGGCACCAAATATTAAGCAGAAGCCCCTCTCACAGGGTGTAGAGTGGGAGCTGCCTGTGTTCATATCTGCCATGTTGTCTTTTCCCAAAAGGGCCATAACGATATTTCCAGTCTTTGCCACTCCCCATCAGAATGCAGGCTCTACTTCCCTCCCCACCCCACCCCTTGATCCCAGATGGGACTTCATGACTGCTTCAACAAACGGAAGGTGGCAGAAGTGACCTTGCTGGACTTCCAAGGCTAGGTGATAAAAGGCATTATGACTTCCACCTGCTTCTTGTTCTCTCTTGGGTCTCTAGTCCTTGGAAACCAGCCACCATGCTGCAAGGAAGCCCAAACCAGCCCAAGCCGAGAAACTACAATCATGGAGAGGCCCACAGTGAGAGGAAACAAGACCACCAGCCACCAGCCGGCAGCAACCTCCAGACTTGGGAGGGATGAGCCTTCAGATGAAGGTTTGCTCATGAGCATAATAGTTGTTTTATGCCACTAAGTTTTGGTATAGTTTCTTAGGTAGCCATAGTAACTGGAACATTTTCTATCGTGTTCATCACCAACAAGGGAACCCATATCCAGAGGAGGCAGAAGGTGATTGTCTAAGTATCCTTTTCACCACGGTTACTGACACTGGCTTCAGGAATCAGAACCAGGACTAAACAAATGGGGTAACTGAGGCACAGAGCATAACCTCTCTAGGTTCACACAGTGAGGGAGGGTCAATCTCAGCCTGAGGGCGTAACTCCTCTGATAACCACCTATCAGAATTACCCTTAACTAGCAACGAGAAAACAACAAACAAACAAAAGGCAAACAAGGGTGACTTTTTTAAAGTAGAAAGAGGGGCGCCTGGGTGGCTCAGCTGGGTTAAGCGTCCGACTTTGGCCTAGGTCATGATCTCACAGTTCTCTTGAGTTCGAGCCCCGCATGGGGCTCTGTGCTGGCAGCTCAGAGCCCGGAGCCTGCTTCGGATTCTGTGTCTCCCTCTCTCTATGCCCCTCCTCTGTCCAGTCTCTGTCTCTGTCTCTCTCAAAAATAAATAAACATGAAAAAAAAATTTAAATACATAAATTAGAAAGAATAAATAGAACATGCACTATTTCATATTGTGACGCTTACAAGGAATTCCTACAATCATTACCTCCTTTAGCTTTTTAAGATGTTTGTTAAGATCGTGATACTATTAAAAAGGAAATTGAGGCTTAAAGAGGTTCATACTTGCTTCACGTCCCTCAACTAGTGAATTGCCCAGCTGGTGGCCTGACTGCAGAACTTACACTCTTCCCCTAAACTAGTTCCAGCCCGTGAACTATAATCCTAGGCTGTGCCAGAGAGCCAAACCTGCCATGGAAACCCAGAGTGCTTCGCTGATTTCTAAAGTATTTTATTGAACTCTGTCCCCCCTGTTCCCCTTCACTCAATCCACCCACCCACCCCCAACTTAAATCTTCACTCGCTGGGGAGGGGGCTCTGCAGTGGGCGACCCAGGGAGAGGCAGCCAGCCAAGTTCCTAGAAAATGGAATTAGAATCCTTTGCAGATGAAAGTACTTTATTTAATGGAGTTTAATAAATTAAGGGAATGAGCCTAAATGGGTTCAGAGAAGAGGGTCTCTGTGTTCTGTAAAGGTATGCCATGTAACAGAATCCAGAGCTGTGGCCTTGTGTTAATCACGATCCCCATTAGGTGCTTCTCCAGGTCTCCCATGGGTATCTACCTTTGCCTGTTGACTTTGAGTTTTTACAGTCACTGTTTTGACCATAACCACATTTAAAGGGCATCTCTAAACATCAAAGTTAAATTCTCCTCCCACAGAGAATGATTTTACTGCTGAAAAGAAAAAAGTGCTGAATATGGAAACTAACAGGAAGGGGATAGAAGGTTAGTCTGAACCCCAAGACAGGAACGTTTTATAGAATGCTTTACTTTCTGTTTCTTTACAATGGGTCTGACCTCTCTTCAACCTGCTTTTTCTCGATGACAAAGGTGACAGCAAAAGGGTCAGCTAAGATCTGTTATGTAGAGTTCGTTACATCTGACCATCCAGGAGTCAAGCTCCTCTCCCGTAATAGGCACTGACCTGACCCCTGAAGTGGATCCCATGGTGCCACAGGGGCAGAACCGAACAGGGATGGGAAGCTGAGGCTCACTAAGGTTAGGAAGCTTAAATGTTCACTTCTGTGAAATGGAGCCTATGTTCTCCTGCCAGTTCAGAAGGGCTGACGGGGGTAAATAAAGCCCTCGCTGGTGCAACTGGGGATGATGGACAGAGCTTTCAACCCCAGATGCCATGGGCAGAGGCGGGTAGGGAAGGCGGAAGTCCTGGAAGGTGACCCAGCTGGACCAGTCTACCAGGTAGACTCCTGGTAGACCAGTAGTTCCCTATGTACTTTTTTTTTTTTTTTTTTTTTTCTTATTGCTGCACATCACTTACATTGGGACAGTATTCTGTCTGACTTCACAGGGGAGGCTGTTCCAGTCATCAAAAATACTGGAATATTTCCATACCAGTGGCTCCACTCCCTTCTCTGTCTGGGGACCACTAAAGGGTCAATGACTCCAAGACGAAGGATTGGTGCCCTAGTGCCCGTGACATACAGGTGGTTATATATCTGAATGTTTCCCCGGATCTGGAGGGTGGTTTTCTGACTACAGAGGTGTTGGCGAGTGAGGACCATTGAAGATCCAGATGGGGCAGGGAGCATGTCTGCTTCAGGAGGGGTCCAAAGGCAAAGGGTGGAGGAAACAAACCACTTTGGCTCTGTCTTCATCCTGTAGGGTGTTGTTTTACAAATGTGTTCTCATAAAAGGCACCGGTTACAGGTTGGGTCAAAGCAGAGCGTTACTGGCTGTGTGAATTTGAGCAAACTACCCAAGCTCTTTGTTCCTGGAAAATTTTAACTGTCTTCTATCAAATGTTTAAGGCTCTCTGACGATGGTGAACGACCTCACTGCCCTGACCACAGAGAGCTGAGGGCTTGGAAGAAACGTCCTCTGTGGGGAGAGGCTGCAACGTTTCCTCACAAAGTCTGCGTTTCACCCAGTGCAGGGGCTAATAGAATAGCCTCGGAGCCAGGATAAAGTTCCTGACCTTTCTTACTGCTTGAGAGTGGGAGCACTAAGAATTGTCCTTGGAATCTTGTCCTTATGGGTCTGGCTTGGTAGCTGGACCAAGAGGATCTCAGTCTGGTCTGTGGGGACCAGACAAGACGCTGAGTGACAAAGGGAAGGGGGCAGTGAGGCGATTCAGATATGAAAGGATGGGCTCCCCGAAGGGGCAGAAAGCTGTCCACCAGGGGGTGGAAATGACACTTTCTACAACGTTCGTAAGTGCCAGGGAGAGGAGGAAGTAGATGGCAGGTGCCCTTGGGTGCTTCTTTGACTTCTGGGGTCATGGGAACTTTCCCATCCTTTTTCTCAAAGACCAGCTCTGCTGCTGGAGGTGCCCTGAGGAGAGGAACCCCAATCAGTCTTATTTTTTGTTTCCATTCCCAGTTGCTTGCTCCATTCGGAACACCCAGTCAGTGTGCAATAACCTTTTTTAGTGGATACAATCCTTGGAGCTGGTAGGAGACAAAGAGACTCCCGGCCCCTGCCAGCACCTTTACCACCACTTAGACTTCCCATTCTATCTCTTGGCTATGAGCAATTTCGATTAAGCCCTGGACCCCAGGCTTGTCCAGTTTTTGGTTTTGAAACAGCCACACCCAGTGTTGATGTCTTGTTCAAATTTAAACACAAAGCCACTGACCAATCCTTCTCAACAACCACTTGAGGGCCCTATTCCTAGAAGCTATGATCTTATCTGACAATTGCCTCGTGTGACAGTTTCCATGGCAACTGGTGCCCTCATAATCACAGGAAAACCACAAGGAAACATGCACCCGGGGGTGGGGGTGGGGGTGGGGGTGGGGCTTTGCTCTCTTCCTTCCAGCTTATACCTGAGGAGCACCCTGGACGGGGGAGACGAACGCAAAACCAGCCTCAAGAACCGGAGGGTCCAGTCCTGTGCACACCAGTTGGGAAATGTCTGCCAGCCTCAGCTGGCACTTGCCAGGGAGAATGCCATTTCCCCGCGATGGACAGCTAGCTGTCGCACAGGGGACTCCACTTTATTTCATTTCCTCACGAGGCACTGGGAACAGAGGAGCCCCTGAATCCATCTCATAGCTCTTAATGGCTGTCTCCTTTCCCTGATTCACGCTTGAGGAGTCACGCTTGGCGACCTCACGCCCATCGAGTCCTGAGTGTGCAATACTTCCAACTCTCACATCTGGATGAACCATGCTATCCCAGGTGCTTAGTCCTCTTGTGGCCCCACGGCATATGGTTACCATATTGTTGCAGTGACGTGTGGCAAAAGCCCTGAGGATGGAGATAATGGAAGGAGGTGGTGCCTAAGGAGGTCCTTTCCTGGGCTGGCTCGGCAGCCCTGACCTGCCTCTGCCTAGCTTGTGTGCTTTATTTTATCCTGTTCCCTCTGGGCACCCTATGCTCACGTTTCTGTCTTCTTCACTATTCCTGCATCCTGCCCCCATTTCTTCTCTCCCTCTCTTGCTCCTTCTGTTGCATTTTAATGTGCTGTTAACATATTTTTAATGTTTATTTAGTTTTGAGAAAGAGAGACAGAGCGCAAGCCGGGGAGGGGTAGATAGAAAGGGAGACACAGAATCTGAAGCAGGCTCCAGGCTCTGAGCTGTCAGCACAGAGCCCAACGCGGGGCTCGAACCCTCAAACCGTGAGATCACAACCTGAGCCAAAGTCGGACACTCTACCGACTGAGCCACCCAGGCACCCCTCCCTCTTTTTTTTAATGTTTGTCTATTTTTGAGAGAGAGACACACACACACACACAGAGTGTGAGCAGGGCAGGAGCAGAGAGAGAGGGAGACACAGAATCCCATGCAAGCTCCAGGCTCCGAGCCGTCAACACAGAGCCCGACGTGGGGCTCGAACACAAACCATGAGATCGTGACCTGAGTCAAAGTTGGAAGCTTCACCGAATGAGCCACCCGGGTGCTCCTTAATGTTCTATTTTTAATAGATTCTCCTCTTGTTGTATAAGACCCAGCACTCTGAACCTTTAGACACCTATTCAATATACATTTCTTGACTGCTGTTTTGGTGTCTGCAAATACCTATGTGAAAACCAGCTGGCTTTTTCCGTCACTCGAACCAGCTATCCCTGCACAGCACTGCCTTTCTTCTTCAACCCTGCCTCCTCAGGTCTCATTTACCCACCAGACTTTTATGGAGGACCCACTGGGGGTCAGGCATTCGGCTAGGCACAGGGGATACAAAGATAAATGAGACCCCAAACTCGCACACTTGCCCTTAAGGAGCTCAAATCTGGGCAGAAGACTGATCCACACATCGATACTTATGTAGGGGTGGGACGAGAGGGCAGTGAGTGAGCTCAGGGAAGGCTTCCTGGAGGAGGTAGAGCCTGAGATGGGTGAAGGGGACCTTCCAGGACACCTCAAGTGCCACCACCTCCAAGAAGTTTCCCTGCCTCCCGCAGCCCCCCACTGTCCCCTCCACCACTGAGTCATCACTTTATTCTAGACGGCTTTGTCACATTGCTTTTATTTTCATTTCGCTTGTGCCATAGAGGGTAGTTTTTCATAGGTTCACATTCTGTCTCTCTAACCAGACTGTGGCTTTCCATAGGCCTTATTAACCCTTAACTAAGTGCCTCGATTCCCTCATCCCAACAATGGGCACAATGACAGGACCCACTTCAAGTGGAGTGGGTTAGCATATGTAAAGGGGTCCCCACTGGGTCTCTGCTCTGAGAAGGGAGTGGAGCCAGACTGACCGGATCTGGACTCGACACTCACCACTTGTTAGTTCTGTGACCTGAGGCAAATTCTTTAATCTCTCCGTGCCACAGTTTCCTTTTCGGTAAACTAGGAATGATAATAATTGTATTCTAAACTCATGCCTGTCACATAGTAAGCACCCTCTGAGCTTAATCTTCTTAGTATGATTCACAGATTCTAATGTAAGAAAAGCACATCATTTCCCTGGGCCTGTTTCTCGCGACATTAGACCGACTGAACTAGATGATCCACAAGACCCTCTCCAGTGCGGTGTAGGATGGATCCTCCAGCCCCATTTGCCTGGGACCGTCCCAGTCTATGCCGATTGTTCCAGAAAATGTTACATAATACCTCCTTTCACTCTCAAAATTATTCCCGTTCGGATGATCCATCGGATGGCCAGCCTATCTATGAGCAAGCTAAGAGATCTCAGTGTATCGTAGCTTCATGGGACCACTGCCCTCCCTTCCAGGGAGGAGGTAAGGGGAACCGAGGACAGCCTGGTCTATGCACAAAAAGCCAAGCATCCGCTCCTCTTGGAGCTCAGGCTGCATCCCCGGGACACAGCTGGTCTTTCGGCTGGCAGCCGCCCTCAAGGCAGTCGCCCACTGGGTTGGCCTTCATCCTTGCTTGACTTGAGTGCCAAACCTAGGCAGTCTGGCACCGGGCCTCCTGTCTCTCGGCATCCATCTATAGGAAAAGCAGATATTTTGTGAACAAGTCCCGCCATGGCCTTCCAATGAAAACATCTCAGTGGGATTACATGGAGATATTTTCTTTGTCAATCTCAGTAAAGCTATTTGCACAGAAAGCCCAGCTGAAGCCCACTGACAGTTCCTGGGGACTTGGGACTGATTTAGTTACTCTATAAAGGGTACTTAGTGTTCTACTCTTGGACGCTTCTGAAGGTACCGGCCTTGCCCAGTAGGAGCCTGTCTGTCTCTCTCAAGGGCATGTGTCATGGTGGCAGTCAGGCTTAATCCTTGATGTCTCAGAAACTTAAAGGAAATGGGAAACTAGCCCGCCAGGTGGGGATGCCCTGAGGAGATGTCCAAAAACCTCATCAGCTCCTTTTTCCTTCTCGGTTCCCTTAACTCCAGGCTCCATTGTCAAAGGCTGTCAAGTTCTTATACTGCCGCTTCCGCTTAGTTTTCTGCGTGGTTGAGATCTCCCACGTTCATTACGGGCTCGGTGATTTCCATAAGGAGGCCAAAATCAATGATGTCAACCTTCCCAATCCTGCCCTTCTAGGGAAACTGGGAGCAACATGTCCCTGGGGGAACCTCATAGGCACCTTGCTCCTTCTAATCCTGACCCAAAGAAAGTTTCAAGTCTAACAACCTGAATGACTTTTCAAACGTGTTAAGGATTCTGGAAAAGAACGAGAACGTGCTCTATAAACTCAGTCTTGCAATCAAATCAGAATTAAGAAACAAAATGTGACGGGGCGCCTGGGTGGCTCAGTTGGTTAAGCGCTAAGGTCATGATCTCATGGTTCGTGAGTTTGAGCCCCGTGTCAGGTTTGCTGTCGTCAGTGTAGAGCCCGCTTCAGACCCTCCGTCTCCCACTCTCTTTGCCCCTCCCCTGCTCATTCTCTTTCTCTCTCCCTCCCAAAATAAATAAATAAACTTAAAAAAAATGTGGGGTGCCTGGGTGGCTCAGACGCTGGGTTGAGCGTCCAACTTCAGCTCAGGTCACGATCTTGTTTGTGAGCTCGAGCCCCGCATCGGGCTCTGTGCCGACAGCTCAGAGCCTGGAGCCTGCTTTGGATTTTGCGTCTCCCTCTCTCTCGGCCCGTCCCCTGCTCGTGCTCTGTGTGTGTCTCTCAAAGATAAATAAACATTAAAAAAATTTTTTAAGAAGCAAAATGTTTATGTAAGCTTATTTTTTTTTGTCTTTATTTTTTTAGAGAGGCAGAGCGCAAGCAGGGGAGAAGGGCAAAGAGAGGGAGAGAGAGATTCGTAAGCAGGCTCGCGCCAAGAACAGTGCCCGACGTGGGGCTCAATCTCACGAGAGTGAGATCATGACCTGAGCCAAAATCAAGAGTTGGGTGCTCAACTTACTGAGCCATCAGGTGCCCCAATATATTATTCTTCTACATAGAAAGACATGGAACTTGTAAATTTATCTTTTAGACCAACACTGTCCAATAGAAATTTCTGTGACAGGAAATATTTTAAAATCTGTACTGTGCAACAGAGAAGTCACCAGACCTGTGTGGCTATGGAGCATTTGGAAGGTGGCTAGTGCGATGGAGGAACTGAATTTTAAAATCTTAGTGAATTGTAGTTAATGTAAATTGAAACAGCCACGTGTTACTAGTGGTGACTACTGTGGCCAGCAGAGGTTGTAGATACCTGTGCTTGGTGGCCAGACTAGGGGCTACTCAAAACATGCAACATGCAAAAGTCACGTTGGCTATTTCCTTAACGCGTCCGTCCTCTCTCTTTAGGGGAGCGTGAACATATTTGACGCAAAAAAAAGCATTCATTCGTGGATGCATTCGTTCATTTAACAAGTATTTATTGGGCATGTGCTATGTACCAGGCTCTGTAATAAAATTCAGGACCATGTCAATGGAAAAATGGCATCACAGAATGTTAATAGCATTATTGCTACTAGAGAATTAGGACATTTGTAGAAACTTCCCCCTACCCCTGATCTGACCCTAGCTTTTCAGGGAAGCAAATATCAGACAAGCACGCAGATGCCTTTGTAAATGAGAGGGTCGCCCCTGGACGGTAAGTAGCAAGGAGCAGCTCCAAATCAGCCGTGTAATCACAGCCTGTGCCTCGGGGCGGGGCTGGAGATGGGGCAGGGGGGGGGGGGGGAGGGTGTAGTGAGAGAGGGAGAAGGGGAGAGAAGATCCTGAACTTAATACGGCAGGAATTACGGTCTGCTGTGAGGATTAAAGTAAATAAGAACGAGGCTCCTAAAAGAATTTTGGAAAGGGTAAGGTACCCGCCCTGTCACTTTACCACAGCTCATGTAACAATAGACCATGTCTTCTGCCACGTGTAGCATCCCAGAAAGCAATAAAGCAGCTGAGCCACTGCCTCCCAAGAAGGTGGCAGGACGTGAAGTACTGAGAGATGGCCCGACCAACTGTCAAGGCAGGGGGATTTCAGAGAAGGAGGCAAGCAGTGAACTGAGCAGGAATGTGGCCGAGGGGCAGGGCGTTAACACTTCATCGACTATCAACAAATGTACTGCAGGGACTTTCCTGGTCATAAATAGCCAGCTAGGACCTCAACATTTCATCTCATCCTCTGAAGAGCATATAGCAGAGAGAAGGGGGCATAGGCCCGCCGCCACCACCCTCAAAGGCTGTTCCCAAGAGATTTGGAAGGGCACCGGTCTCCATTTAGTAAAATGGAGTTGTGGCTCGCTCTGCAGGGTCCTCTAATGAGATACCTAGATCTCCAGTGATCTGGAAAAAGCAGCGGTAAGGTGCCCCTGTATCCTGACTGGCTGGAAGGCAAACTCTGCTTCTCCTCAGAGACCCAGAGCCCACGTCTGAGTGGGCCGGTGATTTTACGTTCAACCGGAGCTTGCAGACTGTGCGCTCCTGGCCTTGTAACACATCCCTGGTGCTTCTCGAAGGTCCAGCCCTTGGGAGAGCAGCACTCAACTAGCACAGCTTGGGGGCTCTGGTGTGCCAATGCTGCCTGGTAGCCCTTCCCTTTTTCCCTTTAGGTTAACAACAACATTTGCATGAAAACAGGATCTCTGCTGCTGCACATTCTCTCCCTCCTCTCTCCCTCCCTTCCTTTCTGGTCACCCTGTCCCCGTCTCTCCCAGGCTGTGGCTCAAACATCGTCTAAGCCATGACCCACCAACGCAGCCCCATCTGACCATTACGATGCTCCACGTGACCATGAACTCACCCCTCTGAAGGGAGGATTGTATAATACTAATTCACTCCACGTCTCTACTGTCCACATTTGATGGTTGAGAAAGACTTGCTCTAAAACATCACTCTTGTAACCCAAAGGGCTTCCCACACTGTAGTTTTACAGGGGGTTTCCCCTTCTCTCCCAGCAGATCAGTCCTCATAATTATTTTAATATAGGCTTATGGGAAAAAAAATTGTGTTCTCTAGGCACACAGAAAATTATGGGGCAAGGAGGAGAGGAGGGGATCCAGGCAAGGAGAGATCAGAGCGGCCATATTTACCAGGTATTGTTCTTTGACAACCCAACATTGTTCTAAGATTTCTCTGACTTGTTTCCAAGACTCTCAGTGGAATAATTCTATAAGCACCAAATGTAAACTCCAAAGGGAAAAGTGAAGAGATGGAAAACTGTTGTTGTTAAATACCCTTATTTGTTGTGATAACAGATGTACTCTTTCAGTAAATCCTTCAGATCCTATGTGGGTCCCTCGAAAGCTTTATAGAGAACACCCGTCGGTTTAGAGACAGCCCGATCACTCTCCCTTCGTGTGCATGCGTTCACCCATTCCCAAATATTTATTTCAATACACAGCTTCTCTTCCAACTCCCACCTTGGGTCTGAGGATTTCTTGGGGGATTACTCTCTGCACTCGTGGAGCACAGCCATGCATAGACGTCGATAGCAAGGAGGCGTCTATTTCCTTCTACTATCGGGGCAAGTGAATCAAGGCCCATGTGTCTCTCACACGCGGGGACAAGAGGCCCAGCTGGAGGGTCTGGCCAGACCCGATGCAGCTCAGACGTGGCCCTTTGCTCCTGCAGCAAGAGGAAAATCCTGTCAAAATGGCTTAACGATCTTCTAATATTTCCATGCAATTAAGGCCACATCTGTCTCCCAGGCCCCCACACTCCTTTGCTAGTGCACAGACATGAACCAAACAGTCTGTCTTGTCGATCTGGAAGGTAACAAAGAGCTCCATTCATAACTGTAGGCACTTTCGCCATGTTTTTTTTTCAAAGTAAAATAGAGTTTTCACTTTGAGAATAACCTGTGTGGCAAGCAAGCGAAGGATTTTTCCCCCCTAATAAATCAAATTCAACAGCCTAATAAAATGCTGGCTCCCCCATTCCCCCCCACCCCCTCCCCCCTCCCACTGTCCCACTCCCTGCCAACAATCCCTCTGAATACAGACTAATGGGTGCACCCAAAGATGGTAGGGGGTGGTGAGCTGGGAGCAGGAAGGGAATTCAAACACCTTTTGAAGGTGTGATGGGTTTGTCTGGCAGATGAAGTCCTGAGATGGGTGGGAGCAGGTAGATACATAACCTTCCTTCCCCTCCCCCACCTCACCTACTTGCTCAGCCTTTCTGGGCTGGTTTCAAAACACTCCTTTTCTGCTGCTGCTCCCTTTACCCCACTACCCATCCCCGGGCATTGGGTAAACCCTCTGCTTCCTTCTTTTGCATGTGGAGGAACAAGACAACCACGTTCCTAGGGATGGAGCAAGTTGGACCACACCTGCTGCTGAGCCCTGCAGGAGCTTGCTTCTCCTCAGAACAAGGCTGAGAGATCTCCCCGGTCTTTGAAGCCTCCAGAGAGTGAGTTTGCAGGAGATAAGTGCTGATAAACATCGAGTTTGGTGCTTATCTGCAGCAAACACAATCTTTTGAGGTTCTCTCTGCACTCACAGGCCATAGAGACTCTAATCAGAAAACAGAAGGGAAAATGCAAAACCAAGCAGTATTTGCTGCTGCTTTTTCTTCTTCTTTTTTGTTTTGTTTTGTTTCGACCTACACACTGGAAAGCCCAACACAGATACTATAATAGAGGGGACTCCAGAGTACAAATGCAGCCCTGGGTCTTTGCTTTGTTCCATTTTTCTGTTGTTCAGACATCAGTGGAGGAGATATTTTCAGACCTGGACATAAGAGGATGAGCCAAAGATTTATAACAATGGCAACTGCCTGTAGTATTTTCTTTTCTAAAATGCTTTCATGTGCATTATGTTATCGGGCCCTCCTGACAACACTCTAATGGTTGACAAGGCCCAATGGTTGACAAGTAAAGAAACTGAGCCTGAGCTAGGTGATATGACTTGTCCCATGTCACAGAGCTTGAAGTGGGGGTTCCAGGAGTCCAAGTCAGATTTTTTTCCTATTCATTGTAGCCCACACAGAGGCTCAGCAGATAGAAGAACACTCAGAAATGGAAATGGTCTTGAATCTGGGCATCTCACCTAGAAGCATTTGGAAAGCTTGGGTGGCAGGGGATGAGCGCTGAGCTTTAAAACACTTGACTAATGCAAGAAAGGCAGAGACGTGGCTGTCTCATATTTCAGTGCATTGTTTATACCTGATTTCTTAGTATGGGATATTCGCAAGAAACACATGTAAAAGAAATAGTGTAGAGTAGAAAGCGCACCGGAACAGAAACATGGGATCCAGAGCTCTGCTCTCTCCACTACTGACCAGCCATGGGCTCTTGAGCAAGGATTACTTCTCCGATTTTCCATTTCCCCTTCCATAAAATGAAGGAGTGGGAGAGATGGTATGTAAGGCAGAAGGGCAAAGGAAGCATGGAGAGTGTTTGCTCCCCATGAGCACATTCTCTAAAAATTGCACAACCACAATGACAATATTATGGTAAAACACTGATGTTCCTTGTTAAGACTAAGATGGAAAGCTCAAGGGTAGAACCTGGCTACACTTATCTCTCCCAGCTCCAATGTCCTATGGTGCTGATGGGAGAGAGTCTGTAGCTCAGGGAACTACTGTTGGCTATTTATGTCCCTACAGATCGCAAGCTATTTCCACACACGTTTTTATCAAGCAATTCTTCTCCTATTGCCAAAGCCTCCACATTATGTACATCATATTGACGATTTGCAGTTGGATAGAAAGTAAACCCTCCACAAAAGCCTCGCCAGTAACATCACAGCAAAAGTAATTGGAACTCAGCCTAAAAGATAGTTTCCTGAGGGAAAAGGTGATGCATCATCTGCATGATCTATCCCAGGAACCTCAATAAACCCTCAATGGCCACATTTAGGATGTGAGTAAGACTGAGGGGAGGGGTGTACGGTGAGGTAAGGAGGTTCTTACTTCATTGCTATTTGAACTTTTTAAAGGAATATATTATATGTATTATCTCTTTCATTAAAAATTAATTTTAGGGGCGCCTGGGTGGCTCAGTCCGTTGAGCATCCGACTTCGGCTCAGGTCATGATCTCATGGTTCGTGAATTTGAGCCCTGCGTCAGGCTCTGTGCTGATAGCTCGGAGCCTGGAGCCTGCTTCAGATTCTGTGTCCCCCTCTCTCTCTGCCCCACCCCTGCTTGTGCTCTGTCTCTCTGTCTTTCAAAAATGAATAAGCATAAAATTTTTTTCAAAAAATTAATTTTAAACGATGGGTTAAAAAAAATAACATCTTGTTCATGGCAGAGTTCATGGTTCAGAGACCGGGGCCTGGCCAAAATTCCTACCAAGGGTTCACTCAAGCTGTAGAACTCACTGACGTTGGCGAGGCACCATGTTGCAGATGGCCAGTGCTCAGGTGTGGTGGAGGCCATCTAGAGAGACGTGAAACCAGCCTCACTGGTATCTATTGGATGAGTCTCACTCAGAAATGCCTTGCTTTGTGCTGTGTATTCTGGTTTTTGGGCTTTGTTTTTGTTTTTGTGTTTCAGCTCCCAGTTAGCATGGTCCTGAAGATAACGCTCCGAGGTAGGTCAAAGAGTTTATAGCCTCATTTTACAGATGAGGGGAGAGAGCTGTGCTGGTCCCCAGGTCTCATTCTTTCTGTCTGTTGTGTATCAGGTGGCCTTTCTCCTGCTTCCATGGAGGGTCCACACCATCATCACTACATAGTGATGTAGTGGTTGGATTCAACAAATTCAGTTTGAAAGGGTCTTGTCCATTTAAGAGTTAAGTCTACTGGAGAAATATGACTCTTGAGCTCAGAAAGATTACCCATACTCTTTTTATATAGACGTATAGACCCTTCTGAAAATGTTTGCTTGAGCATGGGGAAGAAGCCTCAGCGTTATCGTCCGGTTAGTACCATCCTTTGGAATGCAAACTGGGGTCTGTTCCTTGTTTGGGGTGCTGAGTCAGGCTCTACTCCCCAATGGCAAGACATCATAGTCTTTTTCATGGTCTCCCACACACACCTGCACACGCACAAATACCCACAAATTAGAATGCGTTTTGAAAACTACTAAATATTGCCCTATAAATACTTAACTCATGCAAATAATGTTATAGCAGAAAGTATGCATATAGACAACATGGTAGCTATCTGTCTTTTCTAGAGTCAGAAAAATATCCATTCTTTCTAGTCTTCTTTCGATCGTACATACAGTATTCGATGAGCACTCGCTTTGGAAAGCCAGTGAACAACACAGTTTAGAGGTGTACCATTAGCCATACGCTCTGTGTTTGGATGTTTCAGCTACACTGGAGATTTTTATCTGTACCTGGCATGTCTTGGGTGTGTCCGAAATGGGTGTATCTCACCAAACCTCTCCAGGTTCCCACATTCTCAAGGTTGCTCAAGTGACAAAAGGATTCAAGATATCAAGCCAACAATGAGAATTTCAAGCATGACAAGAGTGCCATAGGCACCCATCTTGAAGATTTCAGAAGCCAGAGTGCTAATGCCACCATCAAAAGCTGTAGCTTATCAACTCATGTTACGCCCTTTGTGGGAAGTTTCCTGAGTCTGAGATTCCTGACTGTAAGAATTCTTATCAGGTCTTCTTTTTCTAACAGTTGCTAACTGACAGCCTTGCACGTATTACATGAATGTGTGCAGCTCATCATAATGGAAAGAAAGAACAATGTACTTACCCCGGGAGGGAGTGGGGGTTGGGGACCTGAGGAGTGGTTGCATGTTAAGCTCTAGCAGCTTGCATTTCCTGTTTAGTGGGGTTGGGCAAAGGGTTTAAATAGTAAGGTCTCACTGCTAAACCAAATAGACAGCCTCCTTGGTCATGCCCAAGGAACTGAGATTTGGCCCCTGGATATCAGATGGGGGTGGAAGTATTAGGGAACTTCAGGATCAACTGCTCCCCATTTCCAGTTGCTTGCTTTTTTTTTTTTAATGTTTATTTATTTATTTTGGAGGGGGTGGGAGGGGCAGAGAGAGAGGGAGACAGAGGATCCCAAGCAGGCTCCTCGCTTTGGGAATCGAACCCAGGGACCATGAGATCATGACCTGAGTCGAAATCAAGAGTCAGATGCTTAACTGACTGAGTCACCCAGGGGCCCCCTGGCTTATTCCATTGTCCTTTGTCCTATTCCTTCCAAGGTCCTCTCTGTAAAGTCAGGTTAAACAATTTCTCAGACCAGCACATGAGACCCTTAAAGGAAAAAAAATTAAACATCTTATTCTTAATACGACTTTCTGTTTGCAGGAATCATAAATTTCTAAGGGGACCTGGCATGTAAGGGTGGGGAAGGCTGAGAAAGGCCGATGAAATTCATAAGCAGTTCACTATTTATTCTTCCAATACAGCCAAATTCAGACTCCTGGTTCATTCAACTACCTAGTAAATCACAATCACATGGGTGTTACAGTGTGACCTTTTATTTGCCTATCTTGTCTACAGACCTAATAATACTACTGATTGTCATTATGATAATTTTTGACTATCAAACTGATCTGTGAAGGAATTATACCAACTACACATCCACAAAATTCTCCTAAATTAGAGGTCAGCTCTCTGAAAATGAAAACCAAATGCTATCTTAGGAAGTACTTTATTTTCTGGGATTTCTCCAAATCTCAGAAATAAATTCATCTTAAATCCTTCAATACAAATGATAGCCATTATTAATTACCTTTAAGTTATTATGGAGGAATTTAAGCATAGAGCAAGGGGCCAGAACAAAGACTTGGGCTAGTTTAATTCCTGTACTCAGCTCATTCTCTGTCTCTGTCTGTCTGTCTGTCTCTCTTTTTTTTTTTTTTTTTTGAATGTTTATTTTATTTTGAGAGAGCAAGGGAGGGGCAGAGACAGAGGAATAGAGAATCCCAAGCAGGCTCCATCTGTCAGCACAGAGCCTCATCTCAGGAACCATGAGATCATGACCTGAACTGAAATCAAGAGTTGGCTGCTTAACGGACTGAGCCACTGAGGAGCCCCTGTCTCTGTCTTTTTAATGGAAATGGCAGAAGATGCATCTTCTACACTTATTTCCCTCCATACTGTGATTCTAGCAATAATAATAACTGGGATTTTTAGACTATTTTATAGTTCAAGACATTTATCTTAATAGGAGCCTTCCCACACCTATGATCTTATTTAATACCATAATTCATGGGGAAGTAGGTAGTATTATTCCCCTTCCCCATTTTGTGGATAAAGAAAGGAAGGTTCTGCAAGGGTAAGACCTCATTCCTGGTCACAAAGCTGCTAAGTACAAGAACACGAGCCCAGCACCCCAGATGCCAGAAACCCAGGCTTTCCATGGGGCTACGCTTTCTCTAATGCATTCGTTGCCCCAAAACACACCGGCAGTGAGTACGTTTAATTGTTTATAGTGACACCATTTTTCTTTGCTTTGTGATCCTGCCGCCTTTGTGAGACTGTAGGTGAGCGTTAAGGTGAGATTTTTATCTGTTAGTCACCGTTTTAATGCGCAGTGGGCTCATCCGAGGCCCAGGGACACTTGCTGATTGACGGCACGCACTGGACACGAGGCTGCTGGCTTTGACATTTTAAAACTGCACACTTCCTTCAGTGACACAGCAGGCCCAAGCAACAGGCCTCACTGCCATTTCGGCAAAACTAGGAAGTGAAACTGGCCACCGAGAGCAAATGACCACCAGCCAGAGCATTAGTGCAAACCCAGCAAAACGCACCAAGAGTCAGACCTCGTGGGTGAGAAGGACAAACGCCTTTCATGTGCAGCTATCTTTGGAGAGATGTCACTCGTTCCTTCCTCTCATCCTCGTTTCAGTGACAATCATCCCCAACTTTTGAACAGGTTAAATCGTGCACCTTTATATGGGTTCTTACACAACACTCACCCCTAGACCTGCCGTTTGTGAAAATCCCGGTCTCTGCACATGCACAAGTATGGCCCTGTCTCTAAATTTTCGGGCCAAAGAATGTTCTGAGAAGGACAAGGCAGGGTTGTTTTAATGTGAAGGAGAACGCTAGTTTTGCTCACATTCTCCTCTTTCTACAGCCTCCTTCTCACGTCCTGTGTCTCCTCGAACCTGGTCAGATCTCCACCAGATGGCATTAGAATTTTTTTTTGGTGTGTGACTGCAAAGGTGTTTTCTGTCTGCAGCGTGGAGCCTGGAGCTCTGGGAGGCTGCTGAGGCTTAGGCAATAGTAATCTGAACCCTTGCATCTCAACAGCAAGCTCCGGTCACGGTCATATGCTCAGGCTCCCCCCTCCCCCCCCACCCGCCACCCTCCCATTATGCTGATCACAACCCAGATAGGCGGAGCTTGTGGGAGCCAACGCCTCTGAAAAGCACCGGTCCCCCCAGGCTTTTTCATTCTCCTGGGCCCAGGACAAGAGGGAGAGAAAATAAGACACAAACTTCTTTGCATATGAATGCATTAAGATGTGTCTTTCTGGGTACCTTTGTTCCATCTGAAAGGACGGGAGGCGGCCAAAGAGAAGCGGCTAATTAGACAAAGACAGATGGGCACATCAGAAAACATTCTGCTGGATCCTGTATTTGCACAGCGTCAGGAATTCTCAGCCTTCTACCACACATGATGTTCCTGCCCACCAAGTCCAAAAGGACAAATGTGGTCTTTGTAGCTTGACGTGAGACACTCCACAGATTGTGGACTAAGGTCGGATTTGTGGTCTGTTACTCACTTTGCTTCTAATTATTATTGCTGTTGTTGTTGTATATACATGCGTGTATATATATACATATATATACACGTACATATGTATGTGTATATATATACATATATACACATACATATGTACGTGTATATATACACATATACGTATCTATATACACATATGTGTGTATATATGTGTATATAGATACGTATATGTGTATACATATTATTATATATTATTATATATAATTAAATTATTATGTATATATATATATATATATATATATATATATATATAAACAATAACTTAGCTCTGTTCAGAAAGCTTGTCCTGGAAATGAATAGAGCTGCTGACGTGTTCCTCAGGGTACTAGCCTGGTTAGTTTCTCTGGAAGCCTGGCTCCTGAACTTGGTGTATTTTATTTTAAATTTTTTAAAAGTAAAATTTTTAAAAATCAAAGCTTCCTGAGACCATTCTAGATCTAGTGAATTAGGATCTCAGGAGCCAAGCCCAGGAGCCAGTACTCTTTACAGTCCCCAAGTGAGTCTTAGGCAGACACAAATCTCCGAACCCATGTTAGGTGCTCAGTGAACAAACTTCCAGCATCGCATTTGTTTGGAAAGTGCTGCAGAAGACACTGCTCCTCTCCTTTCCTTAAAGGTTCATGAGCTATATTAGCACATGCAACGTTCTGATCAATCCTGAGGCAAAGAGGCTTTTGTATGTTTCTAGAACCCAGAGTTTGCCACGCTATTTAAAAAAAAATTATTTTTATTTTTATTTTTAGAGAGAGAGAGAAGAGAGAGTGCACAAGCAGGGAGGGAGCAGAGAGAGAGGGAGAGAGAGAAGCTTAAGCAGGCTCCATGCTCAGCACAGAGCCCCTTGTGCTAATTATTAGCAGGACCCTGGGATCATGACCTGAGCCAAAATCAAGAGTCAGATGTTCAACCAACTGAGCCACCCAGGCGCCCTACCACACTATTTTGAACACAGGATCCTGTTGCGTAAAACCCCTTTGAACATCCCTCAGCCACGTTTTGGAAGCAATGAAATGCCCTAATGGTATCTTCACCACAGGTCACTAGAGGACCCTACCTCCCTATAGGTCTCACTTTCTTTTCCTTTCCTGCCGTAAACCACTCAAACTATCTCAAGAGGGAGGCACGCTCAAGACAGACAGCAATTATTTATTTATTTATTTACTTATTTATTTATTTATTTATTTTGGGAACTAGCTGCTTCTTAGAATCATAACCCGCTTTGGGTAGGTGTTGGAAGCAAGGTTGCATAGTCCTTCCTCCCATCTTTATTACTTATGTGGAAATATTATCTCTTCGGGGGGGGGCTTTCCTTGAGAGGTCCCATCTCAACGATATCCAGCCTTAAGTTCTTTTTCAGGACACTCTACCTTTTTCCTCTTCCTTCATACCACATTTCTACTCACATATTCATTTGTGCAGAAGTGTGATTGACGTCTCTCCCGCCACTAGACTAAAAGTCTACGAGGGCAGGGTGTCTGGTCTCCTTCATTTACCTGCACAGCTAGGACTTAGCACAACGCCTGGCAGACAGTAAGCACTCAATCAAAACTTGCTGCCTGAGTGAATTACAGACTTTTTAATCCAGCGACTGGCACAGGACATGTGGGTCCAAGTGATGTAGACTCACAGTGGTTCTGTCTACACATCAGGGTTTCCTGAAAAGCTTCTGAACAGTGCAAGGTTGTGCCCCACAGTCTCCTAAAGGAGTAGGAGGGTGTGACAGAATACCATGCTGACCACTGGCTGGGTGGGTGGAGAAAGGGGGTGGGGGGCGCTGCGAGCTTTATTCTGGTCTCTTATGACTTACTCTAGGTTTTAGGACAAGTCTCTGCATGTTTTGGTGCCTTAATTCACTGCTTCGTAAAGCGGGCGTCCCGTTTGCCACTCCAAAATTACACTGTGAGATGTCTGCTTGAGCATTTTGAAATCCTAAAATGAGAGGTGATTCTGCAGTTCAAATCATGGTTACTATTTCCAGCGCTGTGGGTTTCTAGCACGTGGCTGCGACCCTGGGGTCCTGCCAAGTGATTTTTAACACAACTTCGCTCAGAAAGTGTTTTACTGATGCTGTCCCTTTAACAGCAAGAGGGCCGCTCCTTTGCTAACTAACCACCCTTTTGTACTTGACCTCTTCTGTTGTGGTGCACAAGTTCCACAAGCAGACCGTCCTGGTGGGACATGCCTGCTGGCTCTTTGGTGTTTTTCTCACCGACATCTATCTGCAGCTTGGCAACCTGAACCCAGAGAAGACAACAGCACACCTCAGAGACACCACAAGGTCAAGTGTCAGGGGCTTCTTCCCCTTGGGCAGTCCCCCAGCAGTGCTGGGCTAATCCAGCCCAGGTTGTCAGCAGCACAGGAAGCAGAGGGCATGGCTAATGTACATGTCACCGTGTGGCTTATGGTCACAGCCTCACCCTACCTTCGAGCCTGCACAAGCTTCAAGAGCAGCAGGAAACGGCCAAGGGTATATATATAGCCACACTGTGTTTATCCCAGGGTGCTGTTTTGCACAGATTATTATGAACTTCTTCACTGGGACAGGACATGGCATCTGCCTTTTCCGCAGGGCCTCCTGAGGTGCTTGTAAAAGTAATCAATCCACCTGAGAAGGAAGAGGGACATTACGCCTTTTTGGTTTCTTCATTTTCAAGGTGAACAGACCAGTGCGTTTTCTTTTCCAAAGGATTTCCGGATCCATTCAGCCAAGGCTCAGAAAGGATGGGAAACAGCCATGGAAAAATGCGGGATTTTTGTGAGCCTCTAAATACCACTCATCTGGGAAAATCATTCATTCCATAGATTGAGTTTCCCCTGAAACTCATTAATTAAACTTTGCTCCCTACCCCCTCTCCCCGACCCCTTAAGTTCTCCTGGCAAATAAGTAAGTCCATCCCTTGATAGTGTAGCCTTCACACAGCCCTTGCTCTAGCTCCCTGGAATCCTACTAGGGCAGAGCCAACAGAAAAGCTGTGGGTACCCAGGCTTGAGGGGCCCCGGCACCGCAGAACACTTTTGTTCTTAAACAGGAGCAGCTGGAAGGAAAGGAAAAAGGGCCCTCGTTCTAGCTCCTCCCTCAGAGCAGAGTTATTCTTCATGGCTTTGGATGTGACTTCCTTGGAATTCATCGAACTCTAGACTAAAACGCATATTCTCGGGCTGGGCTGCGGCTTTCGGCTGCTCTGATTGGCCCTGTGCCACCTGCTGAATAAACACGGGGATGAGCATTAGGAACAGTGAGCTGTTGAAATACTGGTCCCACAAAGGGTGGGGGGGTAAATGCTTTGGTCGAAGGTGCACGCTTGGGTGACTCTGAGCAAATCAGGAAACTGCTCTGAGGTTCAGGTTTTCATCTGTAAAATGGGGATAAGGAGGTTGTGAAGATTCAGTGAGAGAATCCGAGTAAAGCTTTCAGCACAGCACCCACATAACTGACTCTATATAATACGGGGCAGTCCTAGCTGAGGTAGTAAGAATATGAAATCAAGGTGGGACTTTAGATCAGGCAAACTCCTGGGGAGTATAGACCCTGATTTCAAGATTTTCCACTCTTTGTGCTAACTCAGTTGACTGCCTCATTCAACATGATTAATATACTCTCTATCTGGGACTTGAACTGCTCAGAGGGCAGCTGGCTCACTATCGTTCCTCAGAGCAACCTCTAACACAGTGCCACTTCACAAATGTGGTCTTGGTTCTTCCTATGCTGAAAAGACGTGAAACTTACACGATGCATTGTGAAAAAAATAGGCATCCCCTTAGCGCAAACATTCTGGAGGACAGTTTAAACGTTTTCCCAACCTCACAGACCCGCCAGCCAATGCCTGGGACGTGTGCCTCCAGGCTGGCTCAGAAGGACCCAGCCCAAGAAGCAGAGGCGAATGCTTCTGGTTTCTGTCCTTCCAAAAAAGGGGGTAGGTATTTGAGTCTGTTTTTGTGTGCTTTCTACTTGGTGCACGGAGGCCAAAGGCAGTGAAAAAAGGGACCTATGTTGTGCTGAGCCCAGTACTCGTTCAGGAGTCCTTAGTGGATGCAGAGTGCCCAGGGAAACCCTCATATAGCTCCAGCCCGATCCTTTTCTTTCCCACCTCTTTAACCGTACTGAATCTCAAACCATTGTTGAGACTCATTATTGAAAGTTGAGCACACAGTGGCAGGGGCCAAAGCCTGCGGCTGTGTGCGCCCAAGATTAAGACTTTTATCTGATCTTCGACAATTTGCAGAGGAAATCCTGTTCCAAGACTCAGAGCCCTGAGTGAAAGGTTGCCAGCAAGTTCTTCCCTCCCACCTGTGAGATAAATCAGGACACCTGAAATGTGAACACGGGCTCAGTGTTTATAAATGTAATAATCTCACTTCCTGTGACTCCATTAATCCCCCCTCCTGCCTTTTTTTCTTTTGAACACGGCATAACAAAGTCTCTTGGCAGAGGCTGGCTGGGTGTCCTTAGCGTCCTCATGTATACAGGGTCACAAAGCAGAGGTGGCTAGCAGGGGACAGATGCTCCCCGCTGATGAGACCAAACAGCCCAATGTGAGGAAAACAGGATTCCCTCCTCTTTAGGAAGAGCTGGTGTAAACTGGGGAGCGAAACAAGATATTCCCTATAACTGAAGGAGGGAATCCCCAAGACAGAATTTGCTTGGGGCGGGGGCGGGGGGGGGGGGTCTGTCCTGATTCTGTTCCTTTTCCCACCACTCCTCCTATTAGTTGCTTTACTGCCAAGCAGGAACGGATCTGCTGATCGGCTGGCCCCCAGGTCCCCCCTGAACTGTGCTAGGTGTCTGGGGTGGGGGGCAGTACGCAAGAAAGGAAAGTCATGGAACTTGCCCGAAGGACCTCATGCTCACAGGGACTGCAGGAATTATGAACGTGATGATGTGAGAAAACAATGTAAGAGCATCAGGCTACAGGAGAACCACCCAGAAGCAGGCAAGAAAGGGAAGTCTGGTTCTAGGTACGACACAGCTGAGGGGTCTGACCCCAGTACCCTCACCTGGGCAGCAAGGGGGCTCACAGACAATTCCTGAGATCTTTCTGGATCCGGCATTCCCTGATTCTGTGACAGCCCCTGCCAGAAAATTCATTAAGGATGAAGCCAGACCCTGCGGCCACCTAAACTGGAAACTGGAAGCTCACTGCCTCGTTCGTTTCCTTGTGTTCACAGGGGCAGACCATGGCCACCGCACTTGCGGGGAAGAGCGAGTCTGCCGCACCACTGGCTCACAGGCACTTGAGGCTGTCCCCTTCGGATTCCTCTCCCTGCTGGGCTACTCTGCCCGAGGCCCAGTGGACAGAGCCCCTTTTTTGTTTTGTTCTGTTTCAGCCTGTGAGGAAAACGAACTTGCTAGTCAGTATGGAACTGTCCTGAGGGGAAGTGGGGGCTGGGAGGGAACCTTTACTTCTGCCCAACTCGGGACAGAGAAGAGAGAGGGGATGCCTCTCCTCCTCCCTCAAGCGCTGCACCCTCCTACCTAACAAACAAGCAGGTGTGGAGGTCGGGAGCCCAGCCTGCTCTGACGTGGCCACGGCCAGCCCTTGCGATGCCGGCCGCCGGGTAGAGGTTGGCGAGAGCTCACCTCACACATCTGTCCCCAGTGGCACATCCAGTGACCTCAAAGAGGGATCTAGAAGTCCACCACGGCGGGAGGATTTCCATCATGGAAACGGGTGCACAGACCTGGAGAGCTGGTTTTTAAACACCTATTAGCCCACGTGGTGGGATGTACCTGCTTCTCAAGCAGACGACCGCTCCCATAGACCTTGAGTGGGCACTGACTCAAGTCTTGAGTGCCTTCATCGCACTGAAAGGCTGAACCAGGGCCTGGCCACTGCGGTTGGCACCCAGGCCTCCTGATTCCCTACAGATTCTTTCCCCTGGAGAAAGGGAAAGCAGTTTTCTGTGGCAGCTTTTCTAATCCATCAGCTACCAATTCTACACCAACAGTCACTACTGCTTGAGGAGCTGCTAGTTTCCCGGCACAAAACCGGGTACTTTGTGTAAGTTTTCGCATCCCATTTCACCCCCAGCGTGGCCTTATGAAGTAATTTCCTCCATCTCATAGTTCAGGAAGGTGAAGCTTGGGAGGTTACCCAGCTTACTGGTGGCAGAGCTAAGATTTGAACTCAGAGCTGCCTGACTCCAAACCGTGCTCCTGCCAAAGTCTTTCCGTTACACAACATGCCAACTGGAAGTGAACAGTGGTATTCCTCCTCCTTGAAAATATATCCAAATGATATCACTTCTAGGTAGGGCCTCAAGTATGGCACAGCTCCCAGGGCCACCATGCAATCAATATTACCCTTCCCAAAGACAAACCACCCTCCCCCACAGGACACACTTCCTCTTCCCCCTCCTCTACCCCAGCCGTTGTCCCTCCCCTCCTTCAACCTCTACTCAGAACTTACTTCCTCCTTGAAGCTTTCTCTTATTAACCCCACCCAGTTTTGATCACTTCACCAACTTTGCTTCTCCTCCAATGCTTAGACTCAAATTCACAGGACATTCCTTTTGCCTTATTTTTACAGCTGGAGGCCATTGGGTCTTCTTCATCGAGCTGTACCTCGCCCCTCTCTTTTGTGCTCATCCCATGGTGCCTGGCAGTGAGTGCTGTCCCCAGGGGCCTCTTGGGGTGGGCCTCTTTTGTCTGTGTCTGTGGGCCTAGGGGTGGCCTGCTCTCCCCATCCACGCAGCAGGGTGCAAGGACATTTTCTCGATGATCTGGCCAAATGACTCAAGTGCCATGTTTGCTCTGGCCGAAGATGGTATTAGTGTGGAGCTACGGCAAGAAGTCAGGAGAAAGAGGCCCGGCCAGATTCATGTCAACTCTGGGAATTCTTCTTTCCAGACCTCACGCTCAATGAAACTTCTGAGGACTTTCTTTGTCTTGGGCCAGACGAGGACTTGATGCTCTCTCTAAGAGGGTCTTAGGATTTCTCCTCATGTCCTTTCTACTCCCCACTCCCTTAGATGGACTTATTTGTTGAAATTAGCAATAGAGCAGGAGTTTGGGGCTGGGTTTGGGGAGGTATCTCTCTGTTTGATCAGTGGGGTCTGAAGGGTGTGAATACATAGGTGAGTACGAGTGGGTGTTAGCTGGGGAGAACGGGGCTGAGACAGGAGCTGGGACACAGTCACACATATGACTATGTGCTTCAAAAGTCCTTGAGTGGACCTAGAGTAGAGGCTGGATCTTGAGTCTTCTGCGGGAAGATACCAGAAGTAACAGCTGGTCTGATTTGCATTTGGGAAGCCAGACTGTTTCAGACAGCTCAGCTGATGCAGGGAGCCATTCCTCTGAGGGTTTTCCTGGCCAGCTAGGACTCCTCCCTCTTCCCAAACTCCTCTCCTGCCTTGTTCCCTACTCCCCCCTGCCCTGAACGCATATCATTCCTCCCCCCTATAAAGACCCTGCTGCTGTTTCACACTCCATGCTTCTGTCCTCCTGACACGTTAACAGGCCTCCCTCCCGCATGGCCTACCACTTTTAGACTGGCACACACAGTTTTCACAAGAAGGGTTTTTGTGGTTTGGGTTTTTTTTTTTCCTTCATAAGTTTGCAGCTGCTAGTTTTGAAACCACCAGCCCTGGGGCAACTCAGTCAAACAGAGAGCAAGAGAGAAAGAAAAGGAGAGAAAATAAAAGGAGGGGATGAAAGATGTCTGTAAATCGTGTATTACATGCAAAAGGTCTGTGTGGTGGCCACATCCTTGCTTTGACTTCTCTGCCAGGCTTCTGTGAGTGAAGGGCTCTGGGACACCTTTGGGTGGGTTTGATGCAGGGTGCTCCTTCCCCCAGAAAGGGCCGGGGCCTGTGCTCACAGGTGAGATGTGAGGGGCTGACATTTTTGGCCGTGATCTGAAAGGGGACCTGGCCAGTTTCCGAGGCACTGCTCAAAGACGTGCACAGGTGTGGACATACAACCTGTGCTTGCTGGGGACAGGGGAGAGGTGGGTGGGAGGAGATAGGGGGAAACCCTGATGAAATTCCTGAGTATTCTGTAAGGATCGAGTTCAGGCTCACCTAGGGTGTTACTTTACATTTGAAAAATAAGTATAGTTGGCCCTGAAACAACGTGGGGGCTCGGGGGCGTGGAACCCTGTACGGTTGAAAACCCACCTCCAGTTTTTGGGTCCCCCAAAACTTAACTACCAACGGCTACTCTTTTTTTTTTTTTTAATTTTTTTCATGTTTATTTATTTTTGAGAGAGAGAGAGAGACAGAGTGTGAGCAGGGGAGGGGCAGAGAGAGACGGAGACACAGAATCCAAAGCAGGCTCCAGGCTCTGAGCTGTCAGCACAGAGCCCAATGCGGGGCTCCAACTCATGAACCGCGAGATCATGACCTGAGCCGGAGTCGGACGCTCAATAGACTGAGCCACCCAGGCGCCCCCCAACAGCTACTCTTGGCCGGAAGCCTTGCCAATAACATGAACAGACGATTAGCACCATGTTTTGTACATTATATACATTCTATACTGTATTCTTACAATAAAGTAAGCCAGAGCAAAGAAAACATTATTAAGCAAATCATGAGGAAGAAAGAATATGTTTATACCGCCCTGCTGTAAACAATTCGAGTATAAGTGGGCCCGCACGGTTCAAGCCTGTGTCGTTCAAGCGTCAACTGTATTTAGCTGAACAGAGACTTGAGGCAACACGAGGAGCCAGAAATAACTGAATCCAGAAAACACTTCACATTCGGGTCTCCCCTTGCCCCTCCTACATTCACTGTATTTGTGGCAGCTAATTATAGTTTTTATCTAAACCAACAGAAAACCTAGAGTCACAGCCCAGAGTCATACCCCTGGCCAGAGCATGGAGGCCTGTCAAGACGGTGAGCTGGCAAGCTTATTCTGGGGGGATTTTGCATGTTTTTTATATGCTGGCATCCCGACTTAAACCCCATAACTCTCTGTGGACCCTGATGAAAACACTTCTCCTGGGGGTTGGAGGGAGAATCATGGTCCTATTACCAAGTTGATGAGAAACGGCTGGTCCTCCAAATCAGGCCTGCTTTGACCTGAATGGGCAGAGACAAAGCCGGGCTGTTGAGAATCTCTGCTTCCACAACCTTTGGTTTGTGCCTCTCCTACAACAACGAACCTATTCTAAATTCATATCATAATTATTTGTGGTCATGTTTCTCCTCACCCTCTCTCTCCACTTGCCCCTCACCAAATTTATGGGGGGAGGGGAGAAGGGAAGTCTCCTGAGGGCTTGGGATATGTTCTTTTTAGAATTGAATGGAATATTGGTTGCCATACTGTCTTATGAAAATGTGTACTGATTTTCCTGTCACCTGCAACATAAAATCTGATTCTCTACAGCCTGGCATTAAAGTGTTTTAAGAGTCACTTCGAGTCAATTCTGACTAGTTTCCAGCTTCCCTCAACTTTTGTGGCACTCTTACTAACATGGCACGCTCTTTCCCAAGTTCATGTTCCCGTTCGTGCCGCTTCC
This sequence comes from Panthera pardus, assembly GCF_024362965.1. Classification (NCBI taxonomy): domain Eukaryota; kingdom Metazoa; phylum Chordata; class Mammalia; order Carnivora; family Felidae; genus Panthera; species Panthera pardus. Next base: position 89,598,190 of record NW_026526677.1, read on the forward strand.
CTCTCCCTGGAATACCCTGTCAGGTACATTCCGAGTCATTGTAGAAATCAGCTCCACTGTTACCTGCACCCTGGGGAGCCATCCCCAACCCTCTTAGCTCTTTCCAGCAGTTAGTTGTTCCTTCAGTTGGTCTCCTGTGACACTTTGTACATGTTGCAAAAGCACTTCCTGGTCTTTAGCCTCTGAGTGTCCGTATATGCCTGCTTCCCCCAGGGGACGCTGACTTTAACAAAGGCAAGGACCATGTCTCAAGCATCATGGCATTCTCAATGCTGCACACTGCCTAGAAGTAGTAGGTGCTCAGTACATGTGTGATCATTAAATTAATGAAAGACGGAATGGATTCCATTCATCCATCCCTTGGAATCCCCAGTGGACTCTTCCTCTACCTGTCCTCCTTCTTTTCTTCTCCACCACACGTAGCCACCTCCTGACGCTCAGGCCATATATGGCGCTAGGAATTCAACTCTTTTATTTCCATTTCTGCAATTTCTAGATCCTTGTGCACAAGCTTCGTAAAATTATGCATAGCCACTGCTGCTCGTCATGCTCCTGGGCCTCCAACATTTGGAAAGATACTGATTCAGGAGGCCCTTTATTACCCAAAGATATAGATACCCATGAAGACGAGCCTTCCTGGATCACAACGTACCTCATCCATGAAGCCTTCCCACACCAGTCCAAACCCCCAACGATTTTCCTTTCCTTCTGATTTTTTTATTTTTTATTTATTTTTTTTTTTGGCTTACCTCCCTTATGCTGCCTGATTCCCTCACTTTCTCCTCAGTTCTCTTTAATTACTCCACTGTTGTTCTGGACTCGTATGCAGTTGTCATGGATATTCTTTTCTCCCCATTCTCTGGAGACTCCCCCACGGTTCCCATCACTCAATACATGATCAGAATACAAAATGAATGACTGTGGTAGATGTCCCTACCACATCTGCATACTGTATCACTCTCCAGACAGGGTATCCCCAAGAGAACTTGACCTCCTTTGACTAGCTGCTGGATGCAGCGATATTAATTAGCCACATCTCAATGAGCATAATTTCTGTTATGGAATAAATCCCCAATAATTTGCACATTTTTGAACCACAGAGTTGCACTTTACGGTGGAAGCCATACCACTCAGTTTCTCAGTTCAAGTATTGATAAAAATTGCAGAACTCTTCCCAGTAGAGAGAGCTGTGTCCCCTGGAGCCTGAGCAGCCATATCCCTGCAGAGCTCGCTTATACCCCAGGGCCACAGACGAGAAAGTGAATGCTTACTGTGAAGGCCAACTGTAGCCAAGTAGGCCAGGGGGGGTTTTTGATGTCTACAATCACCCAGTTGGTGCCTCCAGCCCGTTTTGCCCCTTGTCTGAACATCCTCCTCCTGTACTCCAGTGGGGCCTTCCCCTCTCTGGGTTGGGCCTCTCTGCAAGGCATCCCTTGATAAATTCTCTTCTGCCTTCTCTCCCTCCCCTCCCCCACACCCTGTCAAAACTTGCCCGGTTTGCTACCTTCACAGGACCTTGCTCAGCTAAGCTCATGTAGTAAATGCAATCACTCAAGTCATGTCAACCAGTAACTTTTGCATTTTGACGTGAGCTTCCTGGAGGCTCAAAGAAACGAGCTCCTGGTGACCATTTCAGGCAGATGGGATACTGGTGATGGAGTCCAAGGCTAGCCATGGACACGGGAAATCTTCCTCCCACCCTCTCCCTGCTCCAGGATGACCAGGAAGTCTCTGACTCCAAGGCTAGTCAGGGGGGTTTTAGACTAGAAGGGTAGGATAGGAGGTCCCCCACAATAAATCCCTGGCCTGGGTCACCTGGCTTAGAATTCAGGGTTTGAAAAGTCATTCAATCCCTTCATTCTTAAAGCTGACCTTCTAGGGAGTCTGGAGCTGGCAAGTTTCAGATTCATTTGCGTCAACATGTTGTTTGGTTAATGCAGCTGAGCATCTAAGCCCATTTTCTTAGAAACAGGAAATCCCAGTGTGCCAAGAGTAAACAGATCCCAGCCCCCAAAGGTTTGAGTTCATTTAGGAACTCCCTGACCACAAGGGTCTGTGGAGCTGTATGCTTGAGCCAGGCTCGCTCTCCTGCCCATAATGGATCTTGCACAAAGAAATCGGTCTCTCTTCAGCTCAGCACCTAGAAGAGCTGTGAGCTGAGCCAGGCTCAAGAGAGGCTGGGGGTAGGTTAAGGACAGGATCCTAACGTCAGACAGCATGGAAAAGTATCGAGGGTCTTTTGTAACTCAGGGGGTGTTTCCCCTGAGACCCCCACCACAGACTCTTTGATTCCAGTGGCTTGCTTATAATTCTTTGTATCTTCCACAGCAGCAGGGAATCTTGTCTGTTTTATTCTCCATCCCACCACTACCACAACACGGTGTCTGGAACAGGAGGCACTAAGTGCATAGCTAGGGGGATGAACGAACAATTAACTAAGTGGCACCATGAGAGTCAAGGCCTTCGTGAAGAAGCTTGCCCGTGCCGGCTTCGCAAGGCATCATGCAGGGGTCAGCCGCCATGGTCCTGAGGGGCTCAGAGAGAATTCTCGTGGGCAAACTTGTCAGCACTCAACCGGGAAGGACTGATTCTACAAAAGCGGCCGGGAGGTTCCAGCTTCTCAAGGTGAGTTGAGCAAGCTCAGATAAGTGGAGGCTGGAGGAGAAGAAAATCAGTTGGCTGGCTGGAGGGGGAAGGGCAGAGGGCTGGCCAGGGGGGCTCCCTCCCACGGCAGAGATCCCGCTCCCTCGCCAGACAAAGAGCCCTCAGACGGCTACCACCCCAACCTCTGCCACACACGGAGAAGGAGAAGGCGAAAGGGCCCGGCCTCTTGCTGACAGCCAGCCCTGCTGACCCCGTTTGCTGTGAGGGGGCAGATGAGTGGCAGACGGCCGCCTCAGAGGCTGGAGTTGCTGAGCAGTGACAACAGAAGAAAAGAGGCAGCTCTTATTCTATTCTTAGTAGTTGCTTTCCACGTATGTGTAAGTCAAACATCCTATGCAAAAAGAGGCCTCGGGGCAGCAGGAAATTCGGAGTTGTGGGTGTCTTTGTGCTATCACATCAGGTCCTGGGTTTGCCCGTAATCCGGTCTCCGCGGGGCTTCCGTGGGGCGAGGCCAGGGAGGTGAGCTGAGGCGGGCCCCGCCTCCCCAGCCTCTGGCTTTATGACTCAAGGGGGACTCGGTGACTTTTCTTAACATCCCTTTTTCAGCATTTCATGTGGGTTTCTTTCTAAAGGCTAGAAAGAATACTTTATTGAAATCAAAAAGAAGTAAGTCTAGCCCTGTTAAACAATGCCATCCCAGGTCCAGAAACTGGGGAGAAGCAAAACAACATATACTGAAAGCCCAGCACTTAACCTTCATTTAATGATTTACTGTGCATCCATTAGAAGTGGTGATGGTGGCTCAGTCGGTTAAGCGCCAGCTTCAACCCAGGTCATGATCTCGAGGTTCGTGAGTTCGAGCCCCTCGTGGGTCTCTGTGCTGGCAGCTCAGAGCCTGGAGCCTGCTTCGGATTCTGTGTCTCCCTCTCTCTCTACCCCTCTCCAGCTCATGCTCTGTCTCTGTCTCTCTCTCTCTCTCCCTCTCTCAAAAATAAATGAACATTAAAAAAAAATTTTTTTTAAAGTAATACTGTAGAATAGTATTTAATGATACAGGGAACATCTACAATTTAGTAAGAAGAGACTAAAAGGAGATTGCAAAACAATAGTGTACATATGCAGAAAACAGGTTTACAAGGATGCAGTGAGAGCTTCTCAGGGCCATGGCCATTCTGGCTCCCGCAATGGCCCGCTTTCCCTTTTAAAAGCCTACTATACTTATCTACTCAATAAACTCTTTCTCCCCATTCTGATCTTGGGTCTCCAATTCTTTGGTGCATCTGGGGCAAGAACTGAGCCACCTGGTAACAATATGATTCTGGTTATATAAAAAGAAGGCATATATGTCTAGATATTTGCACTAAAGAGACTATAAGGAAACACACCGACACGTTAACCGGTTATTTTCTGCACAGTGGGACTCCGGGTGCTTTTGTAGTTTTCTTTCATGATGTTTCCACAGTTTCCAAAGTTTTTCCAAAGCTGATGTATTACTTTGGAAATCACTATTTAAAAAAAAAATTCTTCAAAAAGACATAATGCGTTTGGGGCGCCTAGGTACCTCCGTCGGTGAAACGTCCGACTTCGGCTCAGGTCATGATCTCACAGTTCTTGTGAGTTCGAGCCCCGTGTCGGGCTCTGTGCCTGGAGCCTGGAGCCTGTTTTGGATTCTGTGTCTCCCTCTCTCTACCCCTCCCCCCCTCATGCTCTGTCTCTCAAAAATAAATAAACATTTAAAACATTAAAAAACAGACACGATGCATTTGATGAGCAAAAGAAAAACTTAAGCTACAACACAGAAAAGGAAAAGAAGGAGCAGCCTGTGTAGTGTCTGAGGGAGGTGTGCTGAGGGAGCCATTTTTCTCAGCGCTGGGTGGATTGTGATGGACCTTACCATCCTGTCCCTGACTCTCTGTCTCCCCTCCTTTCTCATCCCTACGCAGCTCTCTTCCTTCTGACCGATGACCGCGCAGGGCTCCAACAGCCCCTTGCTGCCCTGTGGCACCTGTCAGCCGGGCATGACTTTCGGCTTGTTTGAGGAGAGCAAGAAAAGCCAGGGCGGCACAAGCAGATGTGATGAACGCACCTCCGCTTCCCAAGGCCAATGTGAGTCTCACTTGTGGCTGGAGAGCAACTGAGACCTCTCCAGGTCCAGGGAACTCATGCTTTGTGCACCCAGAGCCCTCGCTGCCTTGGTGCAAAGCCCCACTGGAGAGTTAATTAGCAAGATGTCAGCAACTCCCAAATGCCACACCTGTCAGATACTGGCTCCCTTGGGTCCCCAGGAGAACGTGCTCAAGCTGTAAGTAAGTAATATATACAGACGCATATGCTTTGTATCTATGTACACAGAGATGCACGTATACACGCAGGCGTACATATATGCACGTATCAGACACACACATATGAGAAAAGAGGGGACAGATCGAATGCGCGCGCACACACCCCAGTTTGTCCTCACGGCATTATGAAATGGTACATTTTCTTCATCTAACTGATGAGGAAACTGAGAGCCTAAGAGGTTAAGTCACAGGGCCAGAAGTGGCAGAGCTAAGAATCTGAACCCAGTCCTGCATGTCTCCAGAGCTCTTAACCAGAGTCCCGCTTTCCCTCTAGTGTCGCCGTCCCGGCAGGCTGCTGTGGTTGTGGTACGTCCTAACGCCCCATAATTACTGGGTTCGACCCGGCCTCCAGAACAACCGTGACAAAATTTGTGGAAATGTTCACAACAGCTCTCGACTTCCAGGTTCTGAGATCAGAAACGGAAGTTTCAAAATACCGAAAGTTCGTTTATGTTGAACACACTGCTTAGGCTAAAAGCAGGAAGTCCGAGAAAGCCTGATCTCATGAGATTTTCAGCCCAATTTGGATCCACATCTGCACTTCTGGATTTTCCACTGAGTCCAACCACCCTCAGCTGCTCTGAGCTTCTGCCATTTCACCGACCCTCCACCTCCCGCACGGGGCATCGATAAGTAATAAAATCTGCTGCAGTTCACGAAGACATATCCGGTGATTGGCCGGTTGCAAGGTGGTGAGCTGGGATAGTCAGGAGCGAGGAACAATTGAAGTCTGAAAAGCATGTATGTTGCTTTTTGTAAAGTTACAAAAAAAAAATAATAAAGCAAAACACACAAAAGCTCGAAACAATAAGTCATCCAAATAATGGCCTCTGTTCTTCTCTTGCAGGTGCAGGAAACAAGTGGAAAGGAATCTGGCCACCTACTCCTTCCCTGCAGACCTGGCCTCCCCATTGGTCAGATTCCAGCGAGGCTGGAAGAAGAAGGGCAGGTGGTGGTGTTCAGAAATGTGCTTTGCATCACCAGCGTTGGGGGAACCTCAGAAGGTTGGGGAGAATCGCCTCTGTACCCCGAATCTCGTGGGGAGCGAGTCCCGCGTGTCGTGGATGCGAAATCTGTGACTAGGAGAAGTGAAGTGATTTGCTCAGCATCACACATCTGGTCTACAGCAGGAGCTGGGATGAGAACTCCAGTCTACGACATCTGGGTCCCCTTTTTCCTGTTAAGATGGCTGTCCTGCCTGCCTTTCAGCACTCAAATGAGTTAATAGATGTCCTAGAGTTTGTGTGTGTGTGTTTTTAAAAATTTTTTACAGTTTTTGTTTATTTATTTTGAGAGAGAGAGAGAGAGAGAGAGAGCACAAGCAGGGGGGGGACAGAAACAGAGGGAGGGAGAGAGAGAGAGGATCCCAAACCGGCTGCACGCCGTTCACCCGGAACCCGATGCAGGGCGCAAAGCCACAAGCCATGAGATCATGACTTGAGTCAAAATCAAGAGTCAGACGCTTAACGATTGAGCCACCCAGGCACCCCTAGATGTCTTAGAGTGAATGTTTTCTGGGGATGCCATTATGGATGAGGCTTCCCTGTTCAGAGGCTCCCAGGAACAACCCGTTCCCACCATCCCTGGCACCACCTTAGATACCCCTGTGGGAACATCTGAGGGCTTTGGGATAACAAGAATCCCCGGTGCTTTGTGATGCAGACTCCTCTACTCATGGACTGGCCCACATTCCCTTGAAGCACGACTTTAACTCAGCCACATCTGACTGAAACAATCCAGGAGAGGTGACGGACTGCATCTTAGGGCCACCTCCTCCCCAGCTCAGGCACACAGGGGTCACTGCCTTGCCTCGTAAACCTGCACAAACGGGGTGCAAAGCAGATGCAGCACGACGCATTCAGCAGCCGTGTGGCCTTGAGTAAATGACCTAACATCTCTGGGCCTCAGTTCCCTCATCACAAGATGGGAGTTGCGATATATATACCTCACAGGTTGGTGGGGGAACTAAAGGGAACACACGTGGATGCAGGCTCTTCCCTCCCTTCCCTGCAGTCCAACACCGTCCTTTTGGGATAAACCCCAAGCCTGCATGTCTTGGAAGCAGCACCTCTGGGCCCCAGAAGAACTGCCAGAAGCTGGAAGAAGGCTTCAGATTGGCAGCATATAGGCTTTCAGAGGAGTTTCTTACACTTAGCAATCATCGCACACACACTGCCTGACAGCAAGACCTTCATGAGCCTGCTTTTCTCTTAGAGAGTGAATTTCCTGGGCATTTCCTCTCTACTGACACAGGCCCTGTGCTGTCTCCTCTGCCCCATCACAGGTGCACGGGCTTCGCTGGGCACCCTGGTTCCGGGTGTGCTTGGAGCAGGGGTGAAGAGGGTAATCTCCCCCACCGCTTGAAGTTACAGCGGGAGGAAACAGGGCCTTTCATGTGGCAGTGTCGGGCATTCTCCCTGGAGCGGGTACGTTCCCCGGAAGCCAAGCCGGTGGGCAGAGGCCCAGGCCGCTGCTGCTTCCTCCCCACCTTGGAAAATTACACAGAGTGCCACTTTGCCCACTGGCTGCCGGGCAGATGCCCCGCTGCTGGCTGAAACTATTCTACCTCCTTAGGATGAAAAACAACAATGTGCCATGCCCACAGTGACCAGCGTGCCCTTTCCTCTTCCTCCTCCCGGCCCTGGAAAAAGTACAGGATCTGTAAACAAGTCATTAGATTCGAGATCCTGCCCAATTTAGACTCTTTGTCTCAGTGTTCTCCAGAGTAAACTCGTGGTCACACCCACCCAAACCAAGCAAAGCCCAGAAGGAATGCAGGGCCCTGTGGCCAGGCTAACCACAGCTGACCCCACGATGCCCAGGGCTCGGTGCACTCCCGGGGCTGGGAGGGGCCCGCAGCAAGCCCTGTGAGCTCAGGTTCCAGTGGGGAGAAGAGCAGTGCCCTCGGACCGGCCAACAGCTAAGATCCCGGTCTCTGGGTTCAATTCCCCAAAGCAGTTTTAATTTTGCAAATGTCTCCCCAAACTATCAAAAATCCCAAATCCACCACCTCCTTTGAAGTCTGGCAAGAAAACCCCCAAGATCAGCTTCTCTTTTATTCCTGTACTTCCCGTACAGGCAGGCTTCTAGAAAACAGAGGTTGGAGAAAATGAAAGTCAATGCCAAATACTAACCAGACAGAAGACTTTTCCCCACGCCCCCCCGCCCCCCCCCCCTCAGCTCTGGCATTATGGGCTGGGGAGCTGGGCCCCTCTCCTGCTGCTGAAGATCTGTTTATTTTGCACTCCATAAAGGGAAACCAGGCCCTTTTCTGACATTTTGGCTCGGAGGGGGTGGGGAGAAAAAGAGGTCCAGAATTTAAACTCAAAACCAGATCAGCTTCTCTAAATCTCCTGGTGCTTTTTCTGTGATGCTTCAATGGGCCACATTGTACGAATCAGGCTTTTAACTCTCCCAGCCCGTGATGCCGACATCTCTAACCCCTGCGAAATGCCATAAACTGCAATGACCCCTTCTTGACTTCCCACCACGCCAGTGCGCCCCAGATGAAATTAGGGACAGACGGCGCTCACAGGCAGCCTGTATTGCCAGCCTCACTGGCCTGCCTCTGCTGCCCGCCAGCAGGGAAATCTGCTGTGCCTGAAACCAGGTTCTCCTGAGCTGGACGGTGGCTTCCTTTAAACAATGAAACAGGGAATTTCCTTTGTCCTGGAAATGTTCCGCTTGTCATCCACGTTATCCTTATCAGCAGACCACAATGCAGCGAGGAGAGGCCCCAGTGTGCTCAGGACCTGGGGGGTATCATTGCAAAATGTTTTCTTCGCTTTTTCCTCTGCCTTGAATTCAAAGCATGACCTCTACCAGCGGAATTCAATCAGGTCAGCTCCCAGATTCCCCAGTGGGGAAATAAAAGTAGCACAGGCAAAGTCTATTGTTTCCATCCCAAGAAGGTAGAGACGTCGTTTTCTCTCTTTAGCATCCCAGTAGATGAGGTGGGATGGGGGCGAGGGGAGGTAATAAGAGGGCGCTTAAAAATTGTTTAAGATCTCAGTAATAAAACATAGCCTAGATCCTGCACTGCCCCTGCACTGCCATAAGGTTTTCCCCAAACGTGCCTGGCATCTGTGCTTCAGTCCTTTGCCGCGGCGCTGGCCAGTTGAAATGCAATTCATTTTCTATTTGGACAAGTTTGAAACTAGATTCCCACCCCCCGGCCCCCACCCCCCCTTTAAACAACAGGAGAGCAATACAGTTAGGAAAAGGGGTGGAGGCATGTGGAAACACCAGAAGGCCAAAGGAATTGCAAAAATAAACTTCTGCTAATGTTAACACTCTTGTATTCCAGGGAAGGCATAATTAATTGTATATGCTTAGTCACTTAGCAACCCCGAACTCTTATTCTGAAAAGCTGAAAATATTTCACATATGTAGTGAGTAAAGTCTTTGGGATCAGACAGACCCTTCTAGCTGCATAGCTTTTGGCAAGTCGCTTGAGTTTTCTATGCCTCCACCCCTTCTCATGGGTAAAGTGTGTCTAATAATAGATGTATTCCATGGGCTGCAGTGGGAATGAAGTGCTAAAATGCATTTAAATTGCTCAGGACAGTGCCTGGCTCATCAGTAACTACTCAATAAATGTTATTATTATTATCATCATCATCATTACAGATGCCTCCTGCAAAGTTGTTTTAAAGTAAAGGGCCCAGTAATTCCAGAAAAGATCTTGAAAGCCAATCCCAGCTCTGAGCCTCTCTAAAGTCTTTGATCACAGAGCTTTCTCCGAAAAGGAAACACCAGGTAAGGAAAGCCCACCTCCTCAAGGAGGTGTTTACTTGTTGCTGTTGTTTTATTTAATCTTGCAAAATGCTTTCAAGGCCGTCTTTATTACAACATGGCTTTGAGGTAAATTTATCACTGGCAGGATCTCCCCCTTCGGCAGTGAGAAAACGAAGGCCTGGGGAGACCTGGCCCTTGCTTAAGGACCCACAGCCCTTCATAGCAAAGCCAGTGAGCATGGCTTCCAGGGCTCTGTCTGCCAAAGAGCGGCCTCGCTTTGCCGGTGAGGAGTCACGCCAAGCTGAGACCAAGTTGATTCCGCCAACTGGAATTCTCCAAGGTGGAAGTCAAACTCCCAGAATCCTCTTACCCTTGAAATTTCTGGATGCATGGTATATTATAAGCATATCAACCACTACCTGTATATTCTATGCACTCAGTTAAACACTGGTATGGTAATGTCTCCAAAGGTCATTGTCCTCTTACCATTTTCTTTATTACACTCTACTTGCCTTGACTGCAGAAGAGAGAAGCTAAGAAAACGGCTCATGGACGCACAGATAAGGCCTGTGCCCTTGAGGGACCTTGGATAGAGTGACGGAGCTTGTGATGCTGAACTTAGCCATGCCACGGCGAGGCTGGGGAGGAAAGCAGCCATTTCATTCACCCGCTAATTCGGCCAAGACTGATTGAGGGCTTACTTCTCTTTTAGGCTTACTCCTCCTTATCATTCAAGGGTCACCCTCAATGTCACTTCCTTAGGGAAACCTTTGACCTCTGAGACTAGGCCAGGTCCCCAGGTTATGCTCCCCTGAAGCACCCTGCACTTCCGTTTTCACAGAGCTCTTTGCTCTGAAAGCAAATGGCTCAGTATTTGTTTTCCCTCCATCACTATAATGTGACGGGGCAGGAGCCTCGCCTGTCTTTATTTACTACCATATCGCAGCGCCTAACATAGAGAAGGCGCTCGCTAAGTACATGAACCAGCACCTGTGCCAGGTGCTGAGGTCTCCAGGAAAAACTGGCAGAAAGTCTGCCCTCAAGGAGTTTATGCAAACATTAAAAACCCATGCTTAATGCAGTATGACAGGAGTAACTACAAATTGCGACGGCCACACAATTGTATTCTATACACACTTCCTCACTTCATTCCAAACAAAATCTAAAAAGAACAAACGTGGAAGTTGTCAACCCAAAGGGACGTTTTTCTGAAAATGCACGAGGCACAGAAATATGGAGCTAGTTATGGAGCCTATATGTAATCGGGATGAGACTATGAGAGACTCTAACTGGTCATTCACTGGGGCCTGTGGATTGATCTGTATTTTAATTCATCCTTTCTGGAGGGCAGGCAAGTGTAGAAGCAGACCACACTGGTTCATCACTCCTAAAACCATCCCATAGCACTAGGCTTCAGGAAACTTTGCCTTGTTTTCTCTGCGGCATCGATCCATCCTGGTTTTAAGCAATTCGACTCAAAAATGCATGCCACAGATTCAGTGATGGGCATAGGACTGACCTTCACAGTGATGTCAAACTGAACACTTTCTTTTTTTTTTTTTTTAAGTTTATTTATTTATCTTTGAGAGAGAAAGCGTGAGCGAAGGAAGAGCAGAAAGAGAGGGAGAGAGAGAATCCCAAGCAGCCGCCACACTCTCAGCACAGAGCCTAATGTAGGGCTCCAACTCGCAAGTGAGAGTTGAGCCATGAGATCACCACCTGAGCTAAAATCAAGAGTCAGACGCTGAACCCACTGAGCCACACAGGTGCCCCAACCTGAAGACTTTCTAAGTAAAAGCCACCACAGGTCCACTCATTGTGTGTCTCCTGGAGAAAGACTAGGGTGTTTATTCCTCTTGCTAATTTCTGAAGCCACATCAGGTATAGCATGTTCTATGTTCCTATTATCCATGGGTGAGGGCCACAAAGGAAAGAGAGAACTTGCCTCCTGTCTCAGAGATGTCAGGCTTTTGGATCTTGGTAACCGATAGTACCACAGAACAGTACAAACCAAGGGAAAACTCATTGGAGGGAAATTGGGGTTCAAAGAAGCCACTCTAGCTAGTTCTTTTTTAAAATAAGTTGGCTTGTTAATATTTATACTTAAGGAGAAATCTTCCTACAACAAATTATAGGGATCTGGGAACTAGAAAAGCCAACCATCTATTAATAAGATGGAGTCCTACATAATAGAAAATCATATATTCACAGCAGCACAAAGCATTAGAACTGAAAACGACCTTAAAATTAATTTAGCACAATGCTGGTATTTTATAAACTCAAATCACCATGTAGTACAGGATTCTTTTTTTTTTCTGAGGTCATTTTTCAATGAAAAGATATATAGAAAAAGCCCATACCTTTTTTGGCCAGTCCAATATACATTTACTCACAATTTGTGAATATCCCCATGATCAATTCCAAGTGCTTCCACTTTATTGAAAGGAAAAGAAAGCATTATATTCTTACAGGTCAGCACAGAATTGGTGAAAAAACCGGGAAACTACAGAGTAAACTTACTTCCAGCTCCAGGCCAACCCTGGTAGTACCTGGATAACACTGGACATTTACTTTTCGTTTGGTTTAATGTCAGTCCTAAGAGGAAGTGGAAGTGTTAGTCTCCATTTGGACAACACACAGCTGACTCAATAAAAAACAATCCAGGTAAATATATCCTCTGACTGAATTCAGATTTTAAGATGCTTTTGATGTGAATGATATAGACTTGTACTATCTGATAGGGAGTCACTAGCCATATATGGCTATCTAAATTTAGATGAACGAAAGTCAAGTGACATGAAATGAAAAATTTAGTCCCTCTTTCGCCAGCCACGTTGCGAGTGCTCAATGGCCACTTGAATTTGCGAGGCTAGTGGCTACCATATTGGGCAGTGCAGAACACAGCATTCCCACCTTTACAGGAAACCCTACTGGATGATTCTAAGACATGTCTCTACATCTGCCACTCTCCTTTGCCTTTGAGATAAGGCTAAGGAAGTTGAGAACTACTAATGACGTTTCCCAAATCCCTCACCCTAAAAATTGTGCAAGAGCCATATCTGTCATAAAGCTTCCTACGCATCAATACTCTCAAAAGAGAGATATCTGAACCTTCCACAGCCCAAGAAAAAGTTGCTCTCTTCTACCCAAATCAAATCGAAAACCAGACATTCAGAGTTACTTGGAAAAGATGAGATTTTAGCTCGTTCCAAATGTGTAAATGTTTAGGCAAGACATAGGACGTAGTTAAGATGGCAGGAGGATGAGTTTGCCCAGAACCTTCATATGATCCAACCTCACAGAGATAGACCCACTGTTAAATGAAGTGAGTTTCCTGCAAGGTGGCATTGATTTCCATCGTGTGAGATGCTCTTCATAACTTGAAATACATATTCGGGATGCTGTACCATCTCTTTACCTTCACTGTGTGGTTTTTGTCTAAAAAACAGACTCATCCTTCAACAGAGCATCAAGATCTTGGTGGTCACTTGTCTTCCGGGGCAAAGAAATAGGACTGATTTTAGCTAAACTGCAGTTTCGGAAGAACTCTAGATCACTCTCTGAACAACTCAATGTCCAGCCCCATGGACTGTGAAATCCCCATTCTGTTGGCTAGGAATACAACTCTAGTACATTATTCAACATGTTTGGAAAAAAGATTTAAGGAGAAGCGCTGAATCCTCAATCCTAAATGTCTGGATGAGCACTTTAAAATGAACTGTCAATTTCATGTTCCTTTCTTTATGTCAGTATTTAGCGGCTTCAGTGTGGGTAAAATATTGGCAAATGTTCTCCCTCTCACTTCTGCTCACATAATAGTATTTGGTTGCATGGCATAGCCTGGAAGACAGAGATACAACCTCTCCTGCAGCAGTGATGACGCATGATGAGAAGAAAGACTAAGCTTGCTTTGTCTAGTCTCACGTGGGAAAAAGGCCATGATTATTCCCGACTTTGACACTGACAGAGGACCGTCTTTGAGACAAATTACTTCTTTCATTCTGCTGTTCTTTCACTCCCATTTAAATCAGTTAAACCTATGATGCTTCAGACAGACCAACACAACCCAAACAAATCCACAGCCATTGCTCAGGGGAGTTCAGATCTCCAGTTCCTCCTAGACTGGAAAACGCTGCTTTCTGGAATGGAATGGTAAAGCAGAGCTTAGAGAAGGACTGAAATATTAGCTCCGCTCTGAATGAACCAAGTTCAGATCTGGCCCTGTATTGCCTTCACTCATGACCGCAGGGACACTGAGACAAGAACAGAGGTGGTGGCACAGGTGAATCAGTCAGGAGAGCCAGTGGGGCGTCTGGCCAGCTGGGGTGGGGGGGATTTTAAAACTGTTCCCAAGGGAAGGTTGTAAAAGCTTTGTGTGTCATATTCCAGGAGGACTCTTCAAAAGCAGAGACAAACCTAAACAAAAAACAAACCTGAGCATTGGTTGGACAGGAGAATTTTATTTCTCTGGTATTTTCAGTTTGACACACTCTCTTTATCAGCAGCACAAGCCTGGAATTCCTGAGGCTGCACTCATATCCTGAATTCAGTTTTTACGTAAAACCTCCATTGATTGGGGATGGGAGTTTCACGAGTATAACAATGGCCGGATACGAGGGAGGGAAAGGAGGAGTATGTGATGTTTGGTCTATACTGATGCATTCATAGGGGCGAGTGTCTTTATGGGCAATGAGATATGAATAAGTAGCCGATTGACAAAATTAACCAAATGCAAGTAAGTCTTTGGAATCATTAAAACCAGAAAAAGCAACCAAACCCCTGGCTTCAATTGAAGAAACATTTTTATTATCTGTTATGTACAAACACTGACTCGGATGGGAAGAAAAACTAAAGTAGTAATAATTAGCATTTACCTAGCACTTTACAGGTACAAAGTGCTTTTCCTTCTGTACTTCTTTGAGTCTTACAATCGGTCAGTAAAGCAGCTGGAAAACTTCATATACCTTATTATTATTATCATCATTACTCTTCCTATTTTACAGATAGGAAAGGAGAAGATTAGAGAAGTTACTATGTGGCCCAAGATAACACAACTAATAAGTTGGTTTAAATCGAGATTTTGATACTTCAAAATGGCCTACTTACTTACATGGCTCCCATGAAACCATCTGCCACTCTCATAATGATTTTCAAACCCCTCCAGCATCTCACTGCCAGCCTTCACAAGATTTTTGGGTTCCCCTTCTTAGGCAAGAAGGACCACACAGCACACAGCATTCCCACATTACATTGTGTGAGCACAAAGTGACATTTCATAACTCAGGCCGACTGAATATTGCTAACCAGCTCCAAAGAATAATGACAGAAGGGTGATTCCTTAGTAAAAAGTTCAAACAAGGCTCAACAACAAAAATGTTGCATGATTTACAATTGACAGTAAGAAGAACCATGTAATGAGCCACTCAATAGTCAAACTGTAGCAATTCATTAAAGCCTTGCTCCAAAAAATTCAAAGCAACTCATCACTCCACATTTCTTGCCAAATCCGTGGGAGAAGAGGGTTCCTGCTAGTAGTTTTAATCCTTTTGGGTGGATGGAGAAGCTGAGGTTTAGAAAGGGAGAGTAACTGGCCCAATGTCGTCCAGTCAGCCTAAGGCCAAACCAGGAGCAGAACTGAAATTACCCAACCCCTTAGCATTTTAGAGGGACTGATACGTAGATAGGATAAGGGGCCTCTTCTCGGGGAGCACAGATCTGCTTTGGAAGAGTCTTCTGCTAATGTGCAGAGGTGTACCTGGATAGGCTCATCATTAAACCTTTTTAATGTCTATGAGGCAGGGTGGAGGATGAGGTTTGCTCTAATTGCAAACCACTAACTCCCTCTGATCCCAAGGGAGTTGAAAGCAACATTAGCATCTGGAAAATGCCAATCCACCTGTTCCTCCTCCCATGAAACTGAACATTCAACCGACAGCGTGTTGGTGGCGTCGACCGGCTACATTAAGGACTCCTATGTTTCATGTGACACTCCCTTGAGCCTTCTAGAAGACCCGAGGTCAGAGCCACCCCTCCCTTGCAGTAGTGGGCATACCTAGTTGCCCAGCTTCATTGATAGTCCTTATTTTTCCATAGGAGTTCACCTGCACCGAGGCATCTGTCTCTCTCTTTACCCTAGTAAATGTGCACGTTTTCTGCACAATACTTAAACGTTCTCTCCTGTTTCCAATTATTTTTAACAATTAAGCATGCAAATGTCTGAGGAACATTTATTAAAATTCTGTGGGCTTTTAGGAGGGAAAAAAAGATGAACCAGCATGAAACTGAATCATCAAAGAACTCTTACAAAACCAGCATTTTGAGCCTTTAATTGGAAGTGAATCAGAAACAGGCGTGTGAAATTTCCCATGAAATACACACAGGGTTTTAAAAATCAACAGGGGGGGGGGCGGGGGCGGGGGAAAGGTGCTCTGGGCAGAGAAAGTGATGGGAAGAAATGGTTAATTATGATAAACTCCAACCCAGCCCCACTACCTGGTCATGGCTTGTCTATAAGCTTTTCTGGGGCCAAATTTGGGGAAGGATGTGAGGATGACCCTGGTACTCCTTTACCACACTACAGACCCAGTAAGTATACAGAGATCCGCCAATCTCCAGAAAGAAGGGCTTAGAGGCCCTTGCGTCCAGAGCAGCAAATCCACAGGCCTGCGTACCTTCACTAAGTCACCCTGGGAAAATTCTCCACATGCCAGTTTCCTGAAATGACATTTCCAAAAAAGTAGTCTGCTCTTACTCCCTCCCCTTTCTAGAACAGTGCAGAAAGTACAGGCGCCCCTCAAGTTCTTGCCCCTAGAGAAGTCCTATGCTGCACCAAAGACCCTATTCGAACGGGATTACTTGTGCCCTTTGGCCCAATATACTCTTATTGAGGAGAATTCCAAGGCCCCTAGAAGAATCTCTACAGACAGGATTATCAGGGCTGGAAGAGCTGCAGGAGTTAACTCATGGATCTATGTTCTAGGATTCCTGATTGGTCACAAACCTGGTACAGGGCTAGGGGCAGAGTACGTGCCAGGAACAGAAAGGTCTGAGGCTCATACATGTACACGTGCAGTCCCTGCCTTTCCATCTGGAGTTGCCAAAGCAGGGTATGTGGCGCTTAGTACCCCAGTAATCCCTGACCCCACTCTCACACATTCTCCTCACGCCATATAGTTTCTGAGTTATTTTCCTCTTTGAAATACCCTTTCAATCTATTTTCATCTAGAGATGATGCATTGAGGATTGGGTTGGGAGAAATCAGTATGAATTAACAATGATGAATTAGCCCTGTCATCTTAGAAATAAGTTGCTTGCCTGGGGAGCCACATTTCAGTTTCAGTTTGTTTTCCATTTCAAATCAGTGATCTTTGAGGCGCCTGGGTGGCTCAGTTGGTTAAGCATCCGACTTTGGCTCAGGTCATGATCTCATGGTCCGTGGGTTTGAGCCCCGCATCCGGCTCTGTGCTGACAGCTCAGAGCTTGGAGCCTGCTTCGGATTCTGTGTTTCCCTGTCTCTCTGCCCTCCCCCACCATTCTCTGTCTCTCTCTCTCTCTCTCTCTCATAAACATTAAAAAAATTAAAAACAGACCCAAATCTGTGATCTTTGTAGACAAAAAAATGACTTTAGTAACATTTGGTGGCTGCATGATTGCTTAGATGCCTAGCTGGTTTCTGTGCAAAGTGCCACCTTCAATTCCCTGGGAGTATTGTACAGTTGTAAGGAAATAAGATAGATGAACAAAGAAAGCATGAATTCATTAGGTCTTGATAACTTTGCTCCCGGAAACACCTTTATGGCAAAGGTGTTGTTTGGGCGCATGAATACCCGAGTCCTGCTTCGAGTCTTTTTTGCCTGGTTCTCACCTTTAGACACATCATGTCTTGAAGCCTCAGTTATCTTTCCTGTGCAATGGCCTCTTAGGTTCTAAGAGTTTCGGGGAGTATAGTGTAAGTTGACAACTTGTGATATTTGCACTAGGCCATACGACAGAGGAAACAGCTAGCTCCCTTGGTAGTTCCCTATTACTCTGGATTGTGCCTCAGGGTCTTTCAGAAATAATGTGCACAGCAGGTGGCAAGGCCGAGTGGTAAGGAGTGACATGACATACTCCGGGCAAGTGAGGAAAGCAACAGCTTCATCCCAATTTCTGGAATTTCTTCTTCCACTGACGTCAATGACCCTTTGGAGATACTTCAAAGCTTCTTTGCTTAGATACATGTTTCTAGAGTTAGAGTTTCAAACATAGCTAGAATGAAATCGCTAATAAGAGGGTTTCTTTGCTGTTATGCCGAATTAGGTTAACAAAAGAGTAAACCTTAAACACAGAGGTGTTCCATGTGACTCTTGAAGCTGTGTACACGAGTACGGGGTTGGGGGGTGCTCGTGTAGTGTTAGTGAGGAGAACGGGTTCAGTTTCCCTCCTGGAATGGAATCCAACTACAACTAGGAGGACTTCAAGTGGCTCATGGACCCCTGATAATTGCACGTGAGGTCCATCACACTGCCGTACAGAATGCTGCGAAAAACTTGCAAAGACAGGTCCTCGGCCCGACGCATTGAGAATGAAAATTTTAAAAGAATAGGTTCTTCAGTGTGAAATTATGTTTGGTCCCAAGTATCCTTGGAGCTATGGTTTTCTTTGTTCTGCCAGAGGAAAAAGGAAATACATCAGGAAGCTGGGCCAGTCCACAGGAAGTCTCACTTGGGCTGATAAAAGGAACTGATGTGAGGTGGCTGTGGATGCAGTTATAAGTCAATCAGCCTTGAAATAACAAGAAATGCTATTCAGGAGAAACTGGAGCTGAAGTTAGCCTTTCTCGATGGTTTCCTTTTAACCTTGCAAAACATTCCCTCTTTGTGTTTTGCAGAAGCCCCAGATCTGTGTGTGTGTGTGTGTGTTTCCAAGTGCGTGTAGTTTGTGTGTGTATATCAGTGAAAGAGAATGAGAAGAGAGCAAGAGTTAGAACAGGAGAGAAAAGGAGAGGAGAAAAGGTAAGGAAGGAAAAGGAGAAGCATTGTAAGTCAAAGAATACGCTATTTTCTACTGAGCTACAAAACTTGGTCTTTTTTATCATCTCGTGGGCTCATTAAAGCAAAACAGAACCTGGAGGTTTCACGGTCGCTGGCCTGTTGTCCAGTACACCTGCTAGAAAGACTGGGTAGGGACTCTTACCTAGGAAAAATACAGGGCTTAGGCTTCTGGAATAAAGGGTGGTAGAGAATTGAGATATGCCATGAATCTGACAAGTGCGGACTAAGGGTGGGGTCACTTAGACTGAAGGGCATTGCCAAAAAGCAACAAAACTTACATGGTCTTCAATAGGTGGGTTCGATCTGGAGCCTGACCTTCATGGATGTATGTGTCAATCTGGCAACGTATCACAGTGGCTGAGCTCTATGAGCTCGGTAGGCAAACAGGATTAGGTTCAAATCATTGCTTTTCCACTGTCTACCGTTATGACTTTGGGTAAGTTACTCTACCTCTCCGAAACGGAAACAATACATACATCATCGGGTTGGTATAAGGATCAAAAGTGAGCATCTCTATAGAGGTTAAAACAGACATTGGCACATAGTAAGAGCTAGAGAAATAGCTCATATTTTTTTTTTCTTATGACTCTGATTTCTCCCCCTTCCTCTTCATTGCTATCCCCTCTCAGATGGAAGGTGAGTGAGCCCCTTGCTCTTAAGTAAGAAGTAGGGAAAGACAGGCCTTGGCTAGGGCCATTGGGGGTTCATGTAAAATAGTGGGTGATACAGTTTCAAACTGAATTGGGGCCTCTCAGGGTTGACTGTGTTTTTGCCCATAGCATAGCACCACTTCCTGTTTCAAGAAGAAGAAAAAAAGCCTTCCAGAAAACTCATTAAGAGGCTCAAAATTCTTCTTGGACATCAAATAAGTCCTCAAAAATATCGTTTTCTTAAGGGTTAAGTGTAAATGAATCAAAACCAGACGAATTCAATTTCCCTTCAATTAAACAGGATTTTTTTAAAAGTCCAGGGGAAAGGCGCTTGGGGCCAAATGTGTTTTGGGTTTTAAATGAGACCAAATTTTGGGAAAGAGTGTAAGACCCCATAGCGGAGTTAGGCCCTATTCTTAGTTTGCATTAGTGCAAAGGGATTAGCACAGCTCCAGTGTCACTTGGTAATAAAAACAACCAGCTCACAGAAATTCACAAAGCACCTCCGAGAGCCCCAGCCTTCAACTGGCCTCAAAGATCACTCTAGAATTCAGTCCCGAGATGGTAGAGAAGAGCCACATGGGCTCCAATAGAACTTCTATGAGAGGCTCACTCATCCACATCCCCAAATAAGCAATGTTTTTGAAGCCTGTCAGGGATCAGAGTTTTATGAGCGTGGGAGCTCAAAGGAAAATTCGAAATTATACCCTCATTGGATACTCGAGAAAACATTTAACATGAGAAAATGTGCATGAATTTGGAAGGACTGAAGTGACTTGCCTAAGATCCTATCACTCATTTGTGGCAGAGCCGGGGCCAGAATTCAGGTCTCTGGATCCCAGGCTGGATGATTTTAACTCTGTATTCACTACAGAGTGGGACCTAAAAGTCTCTGAAATCAGCACATTTGGGTTAGAATGCTGGTGTCTGGCCCATTTTTTGACATGTCTGTTTCTAAAGTCCCTCTTTATTTTTTACATCCTTTTACAAAATTTTTTAAAAAGTAATATATACTAGTGATTAAAAAAAAATCACAGACTACCTAAGTTTATAGTGTGAAAAATAAGTCTATTTCTCCCTGCCAAGAGGCAACCATTGTTAATTGCCTCTTGCATATTCTTCCAGAAATTGTCTATGCATAACCATGCCTACAGGTGCATTTTCTATTTATTTGTGTATTTACGTATATATTTATACAAAAATGGGACCACAGGTTTTGTAACTTGCTTTTTTCCATGTGAAGGTATACCTTGGGGGAACCTTCTAAATCAGTGTGTCTGGACAATTGATTTTATTCCATGTAACACTTGCACGGTGTTTTCTTATATACATCCTCCGTAGCGTTTTTAACAAGTTCCTTGTTGATGGATACTCAGATTCTTTCCAACTTTTGCTATTACAATGGTACAGAAAACTTCACGTACATATATCTTTCCTATCTGAGTGGACATGTCCATAAGCTAAATTTTTAGAAACTGGAATTGTTATCAAACTTCTGTAAATATTTAACATCTCGATCGATGCTTCCAATCCATGTGCCATCCAGAATGTACCAAGCTAGATTCCCCCCATGAGATAAGGAGTGACATTTCCCCCTTACCCTTTCTTTTCTTTTTTTCTTTGAGAGAGAGAGAAAGAGAGAGAGGGAGGGAGAGAATCTTAAGCACACTTCACACCCAGTTCATGGCCCACGTCGGGCTTCATCCCGCAACCCTGAGATTGTGACCTGAGCGGAAATCAAGAGTCAGATGCTTAACCCCCTGAGCCACCCAGGTGCCCTTCCCCTTCCACTTTCTAACACGAGACATTATTTTAAAAAAAAAAATTTTTTTTGGAGGGGCGCCTGGGTGGCTCAGTCGGTTAAGCGTCCAACTTCAGCTCAGGTCACAATCTCGCGGTCCGTGAGTCCGAGCCCCGCGTCGGGCTCTGGGCTGACGGCTCAGAGCTGGAGCCTGCTTCTGATTCTGTGTCTCCCTCTCTCTCTGCCCCTCCCCTGTTCATGCTCTGTCTCTCTCTGTCTCAAAAATAAATAAACGTTAAAAAAATAATAATAAAAAAAAATTTTTTTTAACGTTTATTCATTTTTGAGACAGAGAGAGACAGAGCATGAGCTGGGGAGGGGCAGAGAGAGAGGGAGACACAGAATCAGAAGCAGGCTCCAGGCTCTGAGCTGTCAGACGCAGGGCTCGGACTCACGGACCGCGAGATCATGACCTGAGCCAAGTCAGATGCCCAACCGACTGAGCCACCCACGCGCCCCAACATGAGGCATTATTAAGCTGTTTTAATCTTTGTTACACTGCACTCATAGGTGATAAATATTGGAATTTCATGATTTTCATTTGGATATGTTTATGCACATGCTTGAAATTCTTTTCATATGCCTATTGGCCATTTCTATTTCTTGTTCTAGCATTGTCTATCATAGCAATTTTGCCTACTTTACTGCCAACTTGTCTATCTTTTTCTTATTACCTTGTAAAAAATCTTGTATACTAGGACATTTGCCTTTTTTTTATATCTGAGGGATATTCTTCAGTTTCTCATTTATCTTTGCCCTTGATTTATGGTATTTTTCTCTGTGTTAAAGAACTACAGCTGAGAAAGGGAGAAAAAGGTGTCGTCTCCCTGGCCGAGGCCCTGGTTTTCCAAAAAAGGTCCGTACAACAGACTAGTATCACCAAGAGCAAAGAGACAATGGAAATTATAAGCTGGATGTTACCACTGGGAAAATGTGCCTAAATTTCTTTATAGTAAAAAGCCACAAATAAGATTCCCCCAATGAATATTGCTGATCTTGGAATCTCTAATAGTCAGAGCTTAGAATCTGGAAGCAGACAAAGCTCTATCCTCTAGAAGTCTGGAAGGAATACTGTAAGCATTGTGTTCTTGTTCTTTTACATGGAGCTCTGTTGAGCACTGTGCCCGGCTATATTATTCACTTTTGGGTTGAATGAATAAATGAAGGACTATGAATTAAGTGATAAATGCCGAAAGGTGAAATGACTCTTCAGGCATAAGAACTGAGATCTAAATATATGCATTTATATCGATTGTAACAGCATTAACATAAAGACAACTCACAAGCTGAGTAATTTTATAATAATAACTGTTCGCATTTCTGCCACATGAACAACAGTGCAAACTCATTCATTCTCAGATCTCTTCACACCTAAAATCAATGAATACCCATATACGCAGACCCAACAACTCTGCTACTGGAATGTTAGATTCCAGTAGACATGTGAAACCCACACGTGTCTAGAAATGCAAGGTTAGAGCTCCCATGGCACCTGTAATTCTGGCCTCTTGCATGTGTGCACTGAGATGTGACACATGGTCTTTCATTACCTTGGACACATAGCACTGTCTGAGTAAATGGGCTCTGCTGTTGGGAAAACATTTCAGTTTTCCAGTCTACATTCTCCAGGAGGTAACTTGAAAACTTTACACACTCTGGGGTCTTGATCATGAACTGCATGGCAGGTACACTCTTCCCCAAAGGTGGGAACCATCTTAAATATGTCGGCATTTTTGGTTCATTTTTGTAGGCATAAACAAATCGGAAGGTGTTGTAAAGTGGAACTGAATGACGTGAAAATGCATCTGAACATTTAATCTCTGATCCTGCTTGGAATGATGGCGCTAACCGAGTTTCTGGTTTGCTTGGGTGAAATTTCAGTATTCCTAAATGAGGTGGATAGGCATAACCAAATTCTGAAAGTATGTCAGACCTGTCTGAATTTCCATCGAAATTTGATTTGAGTCTCAGGGAAACAACCTTTCCTTTTGTCTCTTCACAATTACTATCTGCTGACTCATTCTCAAAAGGAACTACAGTTGTACCCCAGGATAGATGGCCCAGTCGAAAAGACGGCTTGTGGTGAAATCTCTAGAACACTGAGAAAGAAGACACACTGACATGAGTGAAGAGGAAAATCACATTTTTATGAGATCTGGCGAAATAGAGTTTCTTTTCCCTTCCCTGACGCCATGTTTAATCAACAGGTATCTTAAAAGACGGCTGATAGCATGGTTTGAGTCTATCGCTGGCTTTCTAACCCTGTTAGTCACTTTTTGCGTCCTTTGACAAGTGATGGAGCCACTTCTTTCTCCATTTCCCAAGGAGTAGGATGAGGACAGGAAGGGTTCCATTCCTAAGAGATTTGTACTTGGTCATCCCTCTCTTCAAAATTGTGTGACTCCTCCTTTCTACACCTAAATTCTTTGTTACGACATTGAAGGTCCTCCGTAATCAATTCCATCCAATCTTTTCACTTCTACCTTTGCCTTCATTTGCACCCGGCCCACCCACCCACCCCATCACCAAAGTATTCTGACTTCTAAGAAAGCCCCTGAACCATTTCTTCTTGTGCAAGTCCTACCGATCTTTCAAAGCCAAGGTCCAGGTCCACCTATGCCAAGAGGCAAGGTGTATATAGGAAAAGCAGGTATTCTGGAATCAGAAACCCTGGGCTTGAAACCCAACTCTGTCATCTATTAGCCGTCACCTTAAATAACTTACCTAACTTTCCTGAACTTTAATTTCTCCCATACAAAATGGAGACATGGTGGTATTATCTCCCAAAGGGCTATCAGAAGGATTAAAGGCAAGTGTTTATGCAAAAAGTGTTTGTGCTTTGTAAATAGAAGGGACCGTACACATGACTATTGGTGTTGGGTCTTTCTGTGCCTGTCCAGTGGAAATGGCTCTTTCCTTCCTTGAGGCTACCATAACACTTACTGCATTTCTCTGTGTACACTCACATCCCATCCTCCTGCTCAGTCTCCAGCCCAGCAGCCTTTTTGCCACTAGCATTATATCTTGACAACACTTAGTTACCCTGCATTATAGTCATGCAAAAGGCCTTGCTGATTTGCATGCTTACTGACTTGCATTAATATGACTGGCATCAGTTTATGACGCCAGCAAGGCAAAGGTTACAGAGTCTCATAAAACCAGCCAGCTTCACACAGAAAAGGTTATTCCATAGATTGTCTAATTCTGTCAAACTTCCAAGATATTGGCTCCAAGAGTGACAATATGGGGATAGAAAAATCCCACCCATTGCCTCTGGGAAACATCTCCAAGTACACAGGCTACTGATGTTGGGTCTATGAGGTCAGTGGAAGAATCACAGTGACGTCACTTAGTAATGCCCCCCCCACCGATGAACTGATACATGAATGGAGTGAGCACTATAGATATAAATCATTAAAGCAACAGAAAATGAAGCAGAGTATAGCAAGGAAAAGACACCTGCAAAGATCTGAGGTTACTAGAAAAACTGTTATTCTGGTTGATGATTTTATGAGATTGTGTGTGTGCGCGCGCACGTGTGTGTGTGTGTGTGTACACAGTAGCCAATGTCCTTTGGCCTTCTCAATTTGTCACAAAACAACAAGCCAAAGATAGAAAGGCTGTTTTAACTACAGGCTAAAAAAAGAAAGTCATGTTATTCAAAACAAAACAAAAACAGGATTCTAGACCTACATATTGTAGTTAATTGTCTAAAATGAATGAAAATAGTAGATTTTCAATTGGTCTGTACCCTGAAAACCTGTCTACCAAGCTATAGATAGAAAAAGACTTCTTTCAGAGAAGACGAGGATGGCCTGAGTATTGACTTACAATTTGAGGATATGTTTTTGAAGTTTGAGGTAGGATAAAGGCCTCAGTCCATTAGAAATCCTGCCCGGCGATTCATCATCATAAAAATTTTCCCAACATTTTTGCCCCCCCAGGCAACTCAGTACTAGCATTAGATGACTGTTATACATTTCTAGAAGATAGACTTGGTTTAAATTAACTGCTTTTTAAAAACCAATGCCAAGTTAACTGGTTGACCCCAAACAGAAGCAGACATCGAAATCTGGAATCTTATTTAATGTGGTTGTTTTCCAAGACCTACCTACTACACAGTCTGAAAGATGAGCCAGTAAGGCATATTGTAATGCATCTGAATATATTTAACTTAAATAGTCAAATATTCAATTATTCAAAGAATTGAAATAGGAATTCATCCCACCTGCCTCCAGTCTATAGAAGGGCCCATTGGCTATTTAAGCAAAATGCTGTACTTTTTGTTGTCCCCTGGTAATGGAGACCTTGTTTGTCTATAGGAAAAGAAGGATTTCTTTTGAAAAACAGCAGTTTAAAAATCCTATCTGAAAATCTGGACTTTTTAAAAAAATACGGACATACTTCAAGATGGTAGTGATACATTATTCATTAAATAACAGAAATGTCTTTAGTTCAAAGTGCTAGATACGTCATGATTTTTCTTTTAAAGACTTCTCTCTCTGTGTTTCTCTGTCTACTTCTCTCACATACCCACTGCCTTCGGGATTCTATAATTCATGATAACGTAATGAAAGCAAATGAAATCTTCGTGGTGTCATGGAAAGAACACTAGCTGGAGGGTTAGGCTCCCTGAATTCTCATCTTGACTCTGTCAGGAGTTAGCTGTGTGATCTTAGATAATTCATTAAATAACTCTGGGCCTCAGTTTCCCCACCCATAGAATGCGCACGTGGAGCTCAGTAATCTGTAAAGTTCTAAAGTTGCAAACCTGTAAACTTGAATTCGAATGGCAGCAGAAGCGGAAGGAAGATTTTTGTAGGAATTATTCACAAGCAAAACAGGGGTCACCATTTGGTAATTACCTGAGGCAAACAATTCGATGTGGTCATGGGGACAGATAAACTGACAAAGTCTATCTGGCCTGGAGTCCTCATGAATCCAGGCGATAGGAAGGTTAAAAGATGGGGGGCGGGGGGGGGGGGAGAGGGAGGCAGTTCACTCTTCAAAACAAAGGCAAGACCCCTTTCTGAGGGCAGAAGTAAAGTCTTTGTTCCCAAGTGCTCCTCACTCTGCTGGTTCCTCCTCCGCTACCATCCTGAAGTTTCCCGACTGGATAAGCACTGTCCTGTCAGCGATGACCCATCCTCCTGGCCCCATCTGCCACATTGGTCTCTGTGCTGTTTTTCAGAGCCCAGCGCTGACCTCAACCTATCTTTCCCATTTTGCTCTCCCAGCATTAGGGGTTGTATGGTGCTGCATTTTCCTGAGGTAAAGGATGAAAACTGAAAGTGTCTCTGCTCGATTGTGGCTTTATCGAAGCATCCTCTCCGACCATCCTGGCTGATACGACCACATCACTTTCTATCCCCTAACCTGCTTCATTGTTCTTCAGAAGGGGTATCACTCCTGGACACAGAATTATTTATTTATGCGTCTGCCACCTCCGTAGAGTATTCATGCCAGCAGGGTTTTGATACCTGTTTTATCCTCAACACAGAAAGCAGACCCTTGGAGCATAAAAGATGCGTGATTAATATTATAGTAATATTAATATTATGTTGAACTAATAAAATATGTCTTATGGTAAATCCAGAGCTCTGATCTAATGCTCTGACCAATCGATCCCCACAAGCCCTATCCCCAAGGAGAAATTCAACTCATGTACATTCAGCTAAGGTACTAAGCTTTCTTTAATCCTTACTCTGATTTCTGGCAAGGGAGCACCTTGGCCCCATTTTGTAGATGAGGAAACTGACATTCAAGGAACCGAGATGCCTCACTGTAGGGCCCACAGGAACCGAGTAACAATTGAGAATGGACTCAAGTTTTTTGACTTGGAGTCTGCTGTGCATTTCTCTGTCTCATTCACCATGTCTGCATCCTCAGGGGTCGTTTCCCCATCTTTAATTGGGACCGTGGGCATTGAATCAAGCTTTCCTGGATGGAAGAATGAGATTCAATTGAAGACTGCAAAAAACCAAGAGGCGGGTTTTGAAACCAGGTCATCTCTTGAGCAGCAACCCGTATCACGTGATTTTCAACACTGATAATATCACTGTGGGGAGCAGGGGTGGGGTAGGTGTTGTTTAATATCTCGGGTTAACTTGTGTGTGGCAGAAGAAGTGCGGAATGGATCCTGAAAATTTTAGTATTCCTAACGTGATGCTCAGAGCCTTCCCAGGAGACATTCTTGGAGAGGAGAAGGGAACATGACACAGAAGGACTTGTAACAAGGGCAGCGAGATTAAGATTTTGAAAACACTGAGTTGTGTAAATTATGCACAGAATAAAAACCCTCTGCAAAGAAATCCAGACTCCCCTGGCATCCTGGAGCAAATACCTCCTTAGTGCTGAGACCCAGAGGTATTTTAAAAGATAGACATGCCTTATAGTTGAGGAAGAAATATGCAGGTGCATAAAAATCATATTCCGGAATTACTCGAAGATGATTTGTCAAGGTCACTCAAAGTGGGAACCCACATTCTAGGTTTCTGTCTACAGACCTCAATCTGTATAAAACTAGATTTCGTGAACATGCAGGTACATGTCCTTATGGGAGCATATAATGTGATATATTAGGAAGAGAGGATTCGAAAGTTACTACTGTAGAGCTAGTTTAGTCCCACTGTTTCATTTGTACAAAGATTTTGAACTTCACATGGGTCTAATGGACCGTGCACTCTCACACGGAGACCAGAAATCCACGGGCCTCCCCTTGTCCACTGTCCCCTGCAAAGACAGTGCTGGAATCATCTCCGGAACAGGGTCTGGGGAACATCAAGGTCCAAAGGTCACACAGGAACAGGAAACTGGCTTTCACACACTTTCAATACCAAAGTATACACCAGCAAGTCAATTCTGCAGACTTTGGGTGACCAAAGATAACTCTGAAAGTCGCTGCTCTGTGGGTGCGTCTGCATAGCCGGGTCACCTGGACAGGAGACAAGGGTGCTCCTGAGGAGGGTTTGGAGGGGCTCCCAGGCTCCCACCACCCACATGAAAAAGAAGACCTTTATTTCCATCCTTGGCATGAAGCACCAGGGTCCTTAAGCCTGCTCTCACTGCCTGCCACGCCAGTCCCTGTGTGTGTATCTAAAGAGGTTAGCACATCTCGGGTACACAGACCACAGCTTCCTCCATTTGCTCAGGGCCTTAGAGGTCCGAGTATCATGGAGATATTGCTTCACTTCTCCTTAGGGTGTCCACATCAAGACCCTGGAGCCATCTTACCAACCTTCCGGATCAGAGGGAGTGCTTCTGGGTAAGGGGTAAGTGTCCTGATGAGGGGGGCAGGTTTCTAGAGCAGAGCATCCTTTTACCAAACCTGGGACACACAGACACTTGCAAGCACACGCCCCGCAGGCAGAGGAGCAGGCGCAAATGACCAGTGGCCACCTCCACCCTCGCTATAGGGACACTCCTCACCCCCACGCACTTTAAATTGGAAGAATCCAGACTCACAGAGGCTCCCCTTAACCCAGTACAACCAGTTATCGCCTCTCCAGATTTTCAAGTTCCTTCTGTTGGTGCCTTTTACCTAAGTCAGCATGTTTCAAACTTTCAGAAAAGAAAAGGAAAAAAAAAAACCTTAGAAAATAAAAACCACTACTCCACCCAAATGATAAAAATCTCTTCAATTCTCCAAGCACAACATCTTAGTCTCCTCTTAACTCAGCACTGAGCGAGAAGTTGATTCCTTTGGGTTCTGGGGAATGGCGGGCTCTGCCAGTCCCCACCTCACCAGCCTAATAGTTTTTCCAGACTGACTCCTGCTTGGTGTTGCGGGACAGCCTGGAAGCCGACTCCTGGTCCCATTCATTGCTCTCGGTCCTCTAAGGTCAGTCACTTGAGGGGGTGTCCCTCCTCCCTGCTCCTGGCCCCACTTCTCGCTTCCAGAAGGAGCAGGCAATCAACACTTCTGAAGTCTGACTCGAAACCCAGACCCTCGGCCACCCCTCTGGGCTGCATTTTGCAACTCAGACCCAGGCGCGAGGTGTGTGGGGTGACGCGAGGGGGGGGGGTGTGGGGGGTGGATTTGGCAGGGCGGTCGCCGGGGCCGTGGGCTCAGCGCCGGCCACCGAAGGAGAAGGGGCTGTGCAGGGCGCGGGACCCTCTTTGGGAAACCGTGGAGCGCGCCCTGCCCCCGGAGTCGGCGCACGCCGGGGCGCGGAGAGCCGGGGCCGGGGGCTGGGGCTGGGGGGGCGGCGCGGAGCGGGGCCGCAGAGAGACCCCCCTGTCGGCTGAGCGCCGAGGCCCGCCCGTCAGTCCCGGGGAGCCGGCAGCTCCCGAGCGCCGAGAGCCGGCAACGCAAATACCAAGAGGAAGGGAAACCAGCCCGCGCTGACATGTAAACAGGGGATTCCATCTGGAGGAGCCCGCTCAGACAGACCCCCAGACACACTCACTTGCACCCCGATCCGCCTGCAACCCATCCACTTGCCCGCCCCAGGGCCCTCCAGGCGGGGACCAGAGCTGGTGGCGGCTGCATCTCCCGCCCCCGTCGCCTTCGGCCTTGGGTAAGAAGAAGCCGGCCGCCGGGCCAGTGCCCGGCGCCTGGGCCAAGACGCCCAGCTTGCCCGGGGATGGGGAGAGTGATGGACCCGGGGGTCCCCGGCTCCTGCCTTGGATCTGCTCCCGGGGTCCCCAGGTTTCACGCGGACCTCCGTCCGCAGCCCGGCCCGCAGCACGTACGAGCGGGCCGGACACGGCTTCGGGACAAGGGGTGCGGAGGGCGGGGGGGGGAGATCGCTGTCGGTCGTGAACCCGGAGGGTCGCGCCCGCGAGTGAGACTCGCCACCGGAGCGCGGGAGGAGACGGCGCGAAGCCGGGGCACGGAAGGAAGGGAGAGTGGCCACGTCTTCCGGGACCCCGGCGCCCAGCGCCAAGCCTGCCCGCTGCCTCGCCGCCCCGGCCGGCCCCGCCGCTCCCGCGCCCACTG
Organism: Panthera pardus; assembly: GCF_024362965.1. Taxonomy (NCBI): domain Eukaryota; kingdom Metazoa; phylum Chordata; class Mammalia; order Carnivora; family Felidae; genus Panthera; species Panthera pardus. The sequence continues at coordinate 89,628,297 of NW_026526677.1, forward strand.
CCCAGTCGCTTACCTTAATAGTCCCGTCCATTTGGCCAAGTCTGCAGCCGAGCCCCCCAATATTCCACACATTGACCCGGTTACAGCCTGACCTCGCAGCCCCTTCGGATTAGCCCGGCGCGGCCTCCCTGGCGCCCTGGGCCCTCCCTGCGTGCCCCCCACGAGCGCCCTGCCCTCGCTCCCCTGTGCACGTTTGTTGTTGTAGCGGAGCGAAAAAGAGACAGTTAACCGGATGAAACTTTTTTTTCAGCTAATTTTGGGAAGTGACTTCACTTTGCGAATCGGGGAGGAAGTCCTATCTCTCTCTCTCTCTCTCTCTCTCTCTCTCTCTCTGTCTCGCGCTCTCCTCTCTCTTCTCTCCCCTCTGCTCTCTCCCTCGTCTTCCCTCCCCCCACACCCCCTCTTCCTCCCCTCTGCTGGTCCTGCTTTTCGCATCACACACACTATATAAATATACCCGGAGATGCCCAGATACATTCGTGCGCAGCGCACACAGGATACTTGCTCCTGGGAGATAAGAGAGAGCTGGGAACAATGCCGGGGTCCACGCCCGGCGCCCGCGCCCTGATTCCCGCAGTCTGCACCCCCACCCCCAACACCTTCCCCCAAAGTCCAAAACCAAACGCCTTTGGCCTCCTTCCTTTTCCCGGGGCCGTTGGCCGAAGGTGGCCCTCTTGACTCATTCCCTTTCCGTTTCTTCCCACAGATAGGTTCATTAATGCTTTTTCCAGCCGGAGTAAACTTATGGGGGGGGGGGGGGTTAAGTTTACTCGGGCTGGGGATAACCTGGAGCCTACTGCCCGGGAAGATCCGGACTCAGACCGAAGGAAACCAACCATTAAAAAAATGCATCCAATGGGAATTTTTCCACTCGGGCCCTCGGCTGCCGAGTCGCGGCAGACTCCGGGAGCTATTTCACCGGCCGACGCGGACTCTGGGCGGTTTCGGAAGGACCCCACCATCGGGGGCGAGGACTAGGCTCCCAGTGCATTGTTAGCAGAAGGGCGCCCTCCGGGCGGCGCGCCTCGGCCCTTTGCTCCTGGAGAGCTCCCGGCGCCCGCCCAGGGCCAGGACCGGCAGCACCATAGGCCACTTCTCCGCGCCTTCTAGGGTCCAACCCCTTGCACTTTACCTAGACCAGATGGCCCAAGTCCCAGCGTTCGGCCAGAGCCGCCTATGCAATGCTACTCCAAGCCCCAAGAAACCTACGCTACCGCGGGACGTTCCCTCCACACTGGTCAACAGGTCTGCAGAGCGCAGCACTCAAGATCGCGGCACCGTCATCCCCACCCAGCCGTGAGGCCAGCCGACTTTTGGCCCGCCTTGTCGGCCCCCGCCACCCGGAGACCTCCCCCGTCTTTCTGCAGTGCCGCCGAACCCTCCAGTTGGGGCAGCCTCAGGAGTCCGGCGCGCAGCGAGGAGACATCCCCCCACCCCACTCCTCCCCCAGGCGCTCTCGGCCTGACTCCCTTCTCCCCAACCTCCCAAACAGGTTACCTTGTCCACGCTCTCCAGACCACGCTTTGGACTTTTTCACTTTTATTTAAGAGTCCACCCGGGGAAGGAGGAAAAAAAAATCCAGAGGAGATCCGAGTCAATTGGAAAGAAAAAAAAAAAATTCAAAAGGGTGTCCACAGCGGCGAAAAAGGTGACTTATTAATTCTTTATTTCTTCTGGAGCAATTGAGCCAGAAAGCTAGCTCGCCTCCCTCCCTCCCTCCCCCCACCCCCTCTCGAAATTAGTCTCATCAATTCAGCTCCAATTTTGGGTTCGAATACAGACGCGGGTCTGAACGTGACCAGACCTGGAGTGGCGGGTGCAGCCTGCCAGCAATTGAGACTCGGTGTGCGTATGGGGGAGTGGGGTGGGGGTGGGGTGGGGGTGGGATGGGGGCCGGGCCGACCCCCCCACCTCCTGTCTGCTTCTCAATCCAGGGGTCTGCTCCGGGGCTCCCCTGGGACCGCCACATCTGGTTACCGCTAGCGGGGTCAGTCCCCCCCCCCCCCCTTTGCCTGGGGCCACCAGTTCTGGAGTTCAATTAAAAGAAATCAGGCTTAACCCTTTCCTCCCCTAGGCCGACCGCCTGCCCTCTCACTCTTCCCTTCAGCTTTTCCACATGCTTTCCAGAGAGGAAAGAGGTTAAAGGGAAAGGAAGAATGAATTACATCCTTTCAAACCCCAAATTGTTTCCTTTTCAGCCCAGACTCTGTCGACCTTCAAACGACAACAGGGCTTTCAGGAGGGTGCGGGGAGACCACTTCCCACCCGAACCTGGCCAAAAACCCGGCACCCCCAGCCACATCGGCCCTCTTTCGGGCAGAAGGGATTCCAACTCCACCACCCGGAGGCCCCCTTCCGGGTCCTGGGCAAACACTGAGGTTGCTAATGGCCACCCCACTGGAGCCGCTGTTCCCCCTTCCTGACGCACTCCTCCAAGTGCTTGAGAAGGCTCCTCTATGGCAAAAATGTTGTCTAGGTCTCTCTTCCCAACTTCTATTGAGCAAAGATCCTATTACCTTCACTGCACTGATCAGTACAGTTACCCCAGTAAGCCTAGCACCCCCAATTCCTTGCAGCAGCAGCTGTCTCTCCCATTGGGAGTTGCTCAATATGCAACTAGATTAAACTGAGGACTTGCCCTCCTGTTTTCACCGTGGAGCTCAATAGCACTTTCTGTTTCTCCCTGAAAACCAAAGCTATGGCAATTTCGTAATTTTGAAGAAGATGGGGGGGGGGGGAGAGGGAGAGTGGAGGCTGGCGTTGGCATAACGGTCACCCCTTTGTGACTTACTGACTGGCACCCCTGCCATGCCTTTTGCTCGTTCTGAGCCCCCCCCAGGAGGAGCTCCTGTCCATTCACAAGGTCCTCCACCCAGAAAGGAGAATCCCCCTCCCCCCCCCAACTGGGAACAACAGCTCTCTGAGGCATTCCAGACTCCCTCCACCCCACACTGACATGCTGGTGGGCAAGTGTGCCCCACTTATGTAACTCTGGGTTTGCCGCTCAGCTCCTGCTGCTGCTTCTATTTTCAATCCTGAAGGGGGGAAAAGCCCTAACCAAACACAACAGTAAACAAGTCTGCCCTGTTTCATGTGGTTACCACCAGACATCTGGAAAGATGGTTTGATCCTGGCAGCTCACATTGTTTTCACGAGCAGCCAAAGAGAATATTTCGAATGTTTGCATTGAGACAAATTGATAGAGAGCCTGTGGTGAAGCCGGCTACAAATGAAATCTGTCTTTGAGTTGGGGAGGGGAAACCCCTCCCCTTCGCCCCTCTCTCCCTCCCCTTCTGTCCTCTCTCCCGCCCCTTCTCTCTCCCCTTCCTCCCTTCCTCTCTCCTCTCTCCCCCTTCTCCTAGCATAGCCAGGGACTGGTTACCCCAGCCCACACACTTGCACACACCCTCTTTCCTGGCTCACCAGAGACTGTCCTGCCGGCCTTTCCCAGACTGGGCAGGGCTGGTGACCCGCGGCCAGTGCCTGCTACCAGCCGTGCCCATTCCACCAGCCCAGACCCACGTTCAAGTCAGGGAGCCCTCACACAAAGCCAAGGAAGCAGGGCCAGCATTTAAAACAAAAGCTACCAGGTCTGGGGGGGGGGGGGGGACCAACAAAACAACTCACCACACATGTCTAAGCCTAGGGTCACGGGCAGAAAGCACGAACACGGAGGCGAGTATTTAGGAAATATTTGGGTTTTGAGCTTTTTCGCTGGAACTTCGGGGCTATGACTTGCCTCGCACCATCCGCACTTGACAGTATTTTCAAACATGCGGAAGTCCTGCTTCCCGCGGGAGGGGAGCGGCTGGGCGAAACGTGTCTTGGCTCTCTCAATGTCAGCCCTTTTGACCGGGTCAAGCCTTTCCAGACGCGACTTCCTGGGCTTCTTTGGTCCCAAGCCCAGGTTGGGGGTGGGAGGACGCGACAGTCGGAGCCGGGTCCCCAGGGTGCCTCTCCGGACCCGGGTCACTTGAAACCCCGAAAGATGCCAGGCCTGGCACAGCTTGTCGGGCGGATCCTTTCCCCTGCGTCCTCCCTCCTCCCCCGCCCCTCGGGTCCAGCGCGGCCTCGGCGGGTATTCGAGCTGGCAAAGGGGGGGGGGGGGGGGAGAAGGGGGGAGGGGGGAGAAGCGGGGGCGCGGGGGAGGGACGGGCGAGCGAGCGCCAAAACTCCAGACTGCACAACTGCAGCTTCAAGTGTCTGGCCCCTCGCTCGAGGCCATAATTAATTTGAGATTTATTTTTATTGGAGAACTCGAGTCTCGTCTGACCTTAGCCAAACAAGGCAGCTCGAGCCGCCCCTGGATGCGCTTGAATGCCGGGGAATATTTCTGCAGGAAGGCTCTGCAGGCGCGCCTGCTTTGAATTTGTTTCTCAGACTTCATCTACTCACAGATTGAAGGAAGATTTAGAGCCTCTGCTCGCCCTGCCCGCTCCCCACGCTCGTTCTTGCCTTAGCGCCAAGCGGGTTCAAAACGCTACGTGGGAGGCCGCGGCGGCGGCGGGAGGGCCGGGGGCCGGCTGGCCCGGCTGGGGGAGGGTCTCTGCGCCCAGAGCCCGAGGCGCTCGGGGCCGGGTCCCCAGACCACGCGGCGTCGACTAGGAAATCCCAAGGGAGTCCGAGGCCGACCAGAGAGCGCAGGCTGACAAGAGGTGGAGACCAGCCAGGTGCCGGGACTCTCACCCAGCGGCGGCGCCTAGACTGGGGCTTGGGGTGGGGGCGGAGGGGAGTGGAGAGGGGAAGGGAGAATTTCATCCCCTCCGATCTCCGTCCTTCCTGCCTCCCGGCCGCCCCACACGGCATTTATTCTAAGTACAGACCTGTGTCCTTGCAGCCCCTCTGCAGGACCTGTTGGCCAGATGCTGCCCCTGGGCCGTGTGGTGCTGAACATTCTGGAGCTCTAAGCCTCCTTTGGTCTGGTGCGTGGTGTGCATGCTGGTGTCTCCTCCAGCATGCAGCAGGGGCTGAACCAGCAGGGTAGGTGGTGAGGGAGTGAGTGTAAGGAGTAGGGCAGATTCGCTAAGGGGGGAAGTGGAAGACCCTGACCGTCTCGTGGGACGGGCGAGGGACCTTCCGAGTAGTGCCCCTCGCACTGGGATCGACTGCGATTTGCATAGCACGGGGCCAGGATTCCTCTTGGGTCTCCTGCCTGCTCCACCCCGTAGCTGCAAGTTGGGAAGTCCAGGTTGAAAGCCTCGCTGGGGGGCCAGGCTCCTAGGGTTTGAATTCTGGCTCCGCACTTACCAGCTCTGTATGTTTGAGCAAGCTCCTTAACCTCTTTGTGCCTCAGTGCCTTCATCTGTACAGTGGTGTTATAATAGGACCTACCCCTGGCGGTCAGCACAGTTCTGTCCTTAGCACCACCCCTTACAAGCTGCGCTCCGTTAACCTCTCAATACCTCGGTTTCTCATCTGCAAAATGGATTACCTCCTGGGGTTGGTATTAATATTAAAGGAGTTAGTATAAATGCAATGCTTAGAACAGGACCTGGCAAATGTAAGGGGTACCTTAATGGTACCACCATTATTCACTTACTGCGTGTTATGGCCTTGAAGAGTCACTCGTGTTCCTTCGCTCCCTGCCCCTTGCTCTTTCCAGCCTCATCCCCACTCTAAGGGCTGTCCTGCGCATAACCCCCTGAGCACTCTGGGGGGTTCTCAGAGCCCAGATCGCTGCCGGGTGGACAGGGTGCCCTTGACTGCTGCGCCCGGCTCGGCTTCAGGCCCTGGGCCTGGGTGCCTGGGCTCTCAGTGTTTGTCAACAACCTCGGAGCCGGGTGCCTGACGCGCAATGGCAGGGGCTTGGCAGCCTGGGACTGTTTGTGCCCCTCTGGCAAATGGTCGATGTAGGGAGCCCGCGGAACAGACCCAAGATTGTCCCTGCCACGCAGACCTTTCGCCGCCGTCAATGCACCCCTTTGTGCAACAATACAAACTTTGTGGCTGCTGAAAAATCCATTTTTCCCCCTTGAAAAGAGCTCCTGCGGCGAGCGGCTCCTTTGGCTGCCCACAGCTCCTGGACTGCATCCTCTCTCCCTGCTCCCCACTCCAGACCGCTCCGCTCTCCTGAGCCGGTTTGCTTTCTCTCTGACTCCGGGCCCGGGTCAGTCTCCTGGGCTCCCACTTGCCCCTCTAGGCTTTGTCATCCCTGAGGTTTTGGATCCCCGAGTGTGTGCAGACCGGGGTGGAGGAGTGGCTGGGGGCGGGGGTGGGGGGGGGGAGGGCACTTGCTGTCTTTGGGGCCGGGCTGGAAGTGAGAACTCCCTAAGCTTCTGGAACTGGGCGTGGCGGGGGTGGGAGGGGTCACAGCCTGCCTAACCTCTCCGGAAAACTGGACTTAACGAACCCCAGCGCGCTTTAAAGCCTCCCGGTGTACGGTGTACGCCCTGCCTCTTCCTGGGGGCCATCGGTCCAGCCATCTATTCATTGATTGTCGATACATGGAGTCACTTATTTTTCATTCATTCATCATAGATTAAACACCTCTTCCCCGCCAAGGCTCCGGGACCCGGCCTCCTTCAAGTGACTATAAAACTCCTTTAGATCTTGGGAAGGGGTGGGAGTCGGGACATGAGTACCTCGTGTCAACAAATTTCCCTTTAGAGAAATGGGAGGAGGGCTGGACGCTAAAGTGGCTCTCCCCCAGGGTCGAGCCCCATGGAGGTGGCCACGGGCCGGCAGACTGACCCACACTGCGGTGGCATTCCCGGATGCCGGAGGGAGCTCAGCTTGGGCAAGCAGGTGGGGGTGGGGACCTCAGGGGCGGAGTTTCAGGGAGAAGGGGGCGGGGCCGGGACCCGAGGGGTAGGTTTTCAGAACCGCGGTGGGCCCTTCCTCCTCCGACCTGGGACTCCGACTCGGGCTGGCCCCGGCTCTCGGGGCTGCTACCCGGAAGGAAGGAGGTCGCGCCTGGGTCCCAACCCCGGGCACCCTCAGCCCCGCCCCGCTGGCGCATTTTCATTTAAACGTGCAACCCAGATGTCCTGGCCTCGGTTTGTTTACATTCTTGGGAACTGTTGTGAGTGGGAAAAAAGTTCTATATTCTGTCAAATGTAGCAGTCTGCTCTTTGGAGGGCGGGTGGGGCCAAGAGAGGTGGGCTTCAGGACCGACGGGGTGTCGAGCCGGTGGGAGAAGCGCGTCGCGTTCACACAGCCGCGTACACACGCCCAGAGGCTCATGTGCACGCTCCCCAGTACACGCAGACCCTTACTTTGAAACCTGTTGTGCGCCAGCGGCGCGGGCGCAGGACCCACTGGGACCCGATGCTGGCTCGCAGGTCCGCCGACTGGCGTCTCGGCTTTCCCTGCCCAACCTCATCGCGCTCACCCACTTCCAGTCTCCGATCAGTGCCTACCGAGAGCGTTCCTCCCCAGCCAAGGATTCCCGAGGGTCTGTGCCACCCTCGGGTGGTCGGGAGCGCCCCAGGCTCCAGATCCACCCGCTGAACCCTCCACCCCTTTTCCCGGGGAAAGCGGGGAGCGACCACAGGCCCGGTGGCAGAGGGGCTGGGGGTCATTACCTGTTTAAAGACGCTGTCATGTCTTACCTTGACGTAAGACGACGTGTCGGGGACTGTCTGAAACATCCTCCGTTGGTGAGGAAGGGTCAGGAAGGCCCAAGAACCAACCTGGGTGGGAGAAACCTCAGTCACCCGAGAGTACAGCATGGGTGAGACGGTGGTGGGTGAGGGGGCAGGTGGTTGGGGAAGGAGGCTGGATGGCTCTGATCGCCCAGACCAGAAACGGAGGATCCCCGTGGTCAGGTACTGGGAGCCAGTTCTGCGTCTCTGCCTCCCGACTTCAGGCTAAGGGATGGCGAAGGTTGAGAGCCGGCTCAAGACGGCCTGTGGCTTTTCCTTGCAGTCCTGTAACCCTCCTCTATCCACAGATGAGACCACCCACCCCCACTCTGACCCCGGGCCTGGGTACTTTCACACCTAGGGACACAGGGGCCCCTCTGAGCCGGAAGAGAGAACCCTGCCCTGGTAGGGGTCGGTCTCCCCAGGAATGCAGCCCAAAGCCCCAGGGAGCAGATATTTACAGAACTGCCAAGCTTGGGCCCTCAGGGCGCAGATCTTCAGCCTGCCTCCCCAACCACCTCAGGACTCCACCAGTGGCCAGCTGCCCCCCCTCTTCCCTGCTAGTGGACCGCTTGGGGAGGACGACTGGCTGAAGGTCCTAGAGATCTAGGGAGGCCCTTTCCCCAGCCCCGGCTCCTTAAAAGAGTTTTGAAGGCAGAGACCAAGATAGTGAATGACGCAGCCGCATTTCTAGTGGCGGGGGAGATGGTGTGTGAAGTCTGAATATTTGGGCTAGCGGGTGCAAAAACCACCCTAGATGCCAGGTGCCTCTGGGTGAGTCTCTCCCTGCCTTGCCAAGTCTGGCCCTCTTGCCTTCCTTCTCTTAAACCATCTTTAACGTGGCAGCCTGCAGCTTCTCCGGCAGCCAATGTGTTTCTGATAAAGCACTTTTCTCCCCACTAACAGATTCCAGCTTTTGGCTCCTGAAGCCACAACACACACACACACACACACACACACACACACACACACGAGTTCAGGGACCAGGTACGTTCCTTTGGGCTCCTAAATACCTCTTTCCTGCCTCTGTCTTCTCCCCGGGAGTGTCCCCGATTTTGTTTGCAACTTGGAGTGAAATTTGCAAGAAAAGGGGTGGGGGGCTGGGAAGGAGAGAAAAGAAAGCCCCACTCCAGAGAATGAGAGAAAGAAAGAGTCCCAGAAAGCATCCCATTTCCCTACTGCAGCTGGAGCAGGGAGAGGCGCCACCACCCTAAGTCCCCTCAGAGATCCCCCCTACACGAACACTCACCTTAGACACCCTTGTCTGTTTGGCCAGCGGCAGCCGAACTCCTGAAACTCCAGGATGTCTGAGCTCTGAGTGCTAATTCTCTGCTACCAGAGCCCCCGAGATCCTTGGTGGTGCCAGAATTAAACCTGCAGGCTGCCCGGAGTCAAGCTGCACCTTTCTTTGCAGTGTATCCAGACCGCCAGCCTGGGTCCCAGCAGGAGCTGGGGGGCCCGCAGGAACCGCTGGGCTCCTCTGTCTGTGCGCCCTGCCGCTTTCCTCTCTGCCGCCTCTCTCTGGCTCTCTTCGTCCCACTCCCCCTTCCTCTCTCTTTTCCCGTCTTTTAATTTGATTTCCGTTTTCTTATCAATATTTCAACTGCTGTCTGATGAATTGTTCTAATAGACAGCCACCCGTGTGTGCCCCTAGCTGCTTTTCCAGAAACCTCCCGGCGTTGCTAGGAAATGTCAAGGAACACTAGAAACCACACACATATCGCAGACGTAAAGCCAAGAGGAGACGTGGGGACCCAGGCCTCCTTTCATTTGATTATTTACTTTTTAAATGATCGCTATGCAAATAATTATTCCTAGGACTTACATAGTATGAATGAGGTCCTCTTTGATTTTTCAAGCCCTGAAGTTTGGCTTACTTAAGGTTACCTTTCCCTTTATGTGGACCTCCCCTGAATACATCTTTTTCTGATCCACATTTTCCAGGCAGCATGTATAAGAGCAAGGTGATTTGCAAATGTCAGGGAAACAACCCTATTATGGAGTTTTAATTTCAAAACCACAACATTTAACAACACCCTCTCTAAGGGGGCATTTCAGGGTCCTCGAATTTGTGTTGTGTTTTTCTTTTCTTTCTTTCTTTTTTTTTTTAAATTTTGGAATGTTGCTCATTTCTTCACTCTAAGACGTGGCCTTGAATGGGGCTCCGATTGCCGAGTCTGTGCTCACATTCACTCTCTTTTAGTTGCCCAGTCCAGGGCCATTCTCCACAAAACAGCCCGGCCTCGGCCTCGAGAGGAGTTGCCAGTGTTGCTCCCTCCCTGGCGGGTGGTTTTCACACCCTGGAGCTGCTTCTGAGTCTCCAGTAACCAGGAGCTTCAGCACCAGCTCCCCACCCCCCCCCAGAACGCTTGGCAAAGACCAGAGCAGATGAACTTGGGAGGGAGAAGCAGGGGGGGTGGTGACAGGTAAAGGTAGAGAGTGTGTCAGTTTGTAAGAGCAAAACCACAGCTTTGTGTACCTCCGAGAATTAGCCTCAGTTGCTCAAGCTTTGTTCTTTCTCTGGTGCCTAGACCCCTGACTGTTTTGGTTCTGGACACTGAGAGAATTAATTCAGTACCTGTTCCCTTTTCTCTGCCTCCCCACTCCCTACCCCTCAATTGGCTCTGGAAATTTCTGACCAAGAGCAATTGCTAGGATTCCATTTCTGGAGAAAGCACACTTATCACCCAGATCTCCCCATGTGGGGGGTATGAAGACTGGCGGCAGGGTTATTCATTATTTCCTTCTCAACAATATCCCGATTTTTCTCTCCGTCCTTCCCCCAAAGCTCAACATATTGAAACATTTTGCTGCTTACTAGGAGCAGCCAGGAGAGCTATGAGGTGAAAGGCCAGCCTGGGACCGTGACTGGGGCTGCCTGGGCTGGGGGCTGATGGCCAGGCTGCCCCCTCCCAGCACATTCCTGACCATTGCTTAGGAAAACAAGACAGGCTTGTGGAGGGGAGGGGACTGAAGTACAAGAACCAGTGCCCCCAGAATTTTGTTCCTGGGATTCTTGGAGAGATCCTCTTGCCTCCCAAAGGGAGCAAACACTATTCCAAGCAACCACAAATAAAACAGAAGGTGCTCCTGCATCCTGTACCGATGTCGTGCATTTTAAACAGAGGTTCTTTTCAGGCAAGTTGGAAATTTGAAAATGAGGGCTTCAGCTATATTAGAGGAGGTGAGCACTAAACAAATTGTCTAATTAATACCTTACCATCCAGATTAAGTTTCTCCAGCCTTGGTCTTTTGTCATTTTCTTTTCACCTCCCTAGTCTCCTTTCTTTTCTTGGAGGGGACTTGTAAGAGATCACTTGAGTACTTTCTCCAGATTTCACAGTTGTTATCACAGATTTTAAATTCTTCCTTCTTTATGTGTCACAGGTGCTATCACGTCCTTATTTGTAGACCTATATATCTGAGGTTTGCCTCTCTTCACTGGATTGTAAACTTCCTGAAGGCAAGCATTGAGTTTGTTTTGTTCATTGCAGGATACCAGTGTCCACTGAAATCGACAGGCAGAGAAGTGGGGCAATTACTTAACCACATGTCTTCTTTCTGAACAATAAGGGGGGGGGAAGGAAACATACAAAACAAAACCATCCTGTTGTTATTAAGGGCAAACTGACAGGGACAGTTCCCTTGAGTATACTAATTCATTTTCTGCTTTGCAGGGTTGCATGAAATCAGTGCTCATGTGTTGGCTTCCTTTTTACATACATGGTTTAACCAGGAATCCTGAGATCATCCCTCTGCCCAAGTACCATGGGTATGGTCAGCTGATGGGGGTGTCCTCCCCTAGTTTGGTACCCAACTCTTCAGGTTGTGTGTGTGGACACACGCACTCAGGTATGTGTCCTATTTCTTCCTCTTCCTATAATTTTAAGAGCCAGAATGAGCATTCACTCCAAGGATCATGCATATAATAAAATCTTGGTGGTCCTGGGAAAAAAAGATGAGCTGATCTGGATTCCCTTCCAACTGGGGTTTCAGAGCTGGACATAGACCTGGAAGCCTGCCATGTTTGTGTATGTGAGGGGGTAGGGTGGGTTAAGGATGCCGAATGGGAGAAGTGCCTGCAGCCCCAACCACCCGTCTGGGAATAGGGAGGTGGGGTACGATTAGAACCCTGGCTATCTCATCCTCTGGGAAGATACAGCCAACTCCCTTTGTCACCTGGAGCCTTCAATTTGACAGAAGAAAATTGCTGAAATTGGTAACAGCTGCCATAAGGAGGAGCCTAAGAGAGGAGAGAATGAAGGGAAAGGGGCAGGAAGACTCATTAAAGCCAGCTTATCCCTCTAACTGCTTCCAAAGGGAAAGGGTTGTGGGGGGGTGGGGGTGGTTTGCTCCATAGTTATTGCTGCCTCACCAGCTCATACCAGGCTGCTTCCTTGGGTCATAGAGTTGTAATCCAGAGCCTGGTCATTAGCAAGTGACCCTGGTACAGAGTTTAGGAGGGTGGGAGATTGGAATCCAAGAAACGCTCCCAGCAGGGGAAGGGGGGGCACTTTATCTGGGTGGTGCCACCATGGGTTCTATGACAATTAGGACTCAGCTTCCTTATTTGGCTAATGAGAGAGCTACCATTAGATCATCATGAGATGCCTTCCAATTAGAGTATGCGGTAATTCTGTGAGAGTGTTTAACCTGGGAAAGGATGTGAATCAAAGGCAAATTAATGGTCTAGGGTTAGACAGAAACTTTGGGTTCCAGTTTTAGCTTTGCTCCTGATGAGTAGTGTTATAAACTGAATTGTGTCCCCCCTGAAATTTATACTCAAAAGCCCTTACCACCAGTAATTCAGACTGTGAATGCATTTGGAGATAGAGCCTCTAAAGAGGTAAATAAGGTAAAATGGATGGACCCTAACCCGATAGGACTGGGGTCCTTATAAAGAGATTGGTACACGGAAATGTGGAACACAGAAGAAAGACCATGTGTGGGCACAGTGAGAAAGCCACCAATGGCAAACCGAGGAGAGAAACTTCAGGAGAGAACACACCTGCTGGCACCTTGATCTTGGACTTCCAATCTCCAGAACAGTGAGGAAATAGATTTCTGTTGTTTAAGGCACTAATACTTTGGTATTTTATTATGGCAGCCCTAGAGAACTAGGTATTTTGCCATGATTTGGTTTTTCCAAGCAAGTAAAAGAATTGACAGGGTTGCCACACTTTACTCAACTCTTCTGGAACCCATTGTGATGATAAATATCTATTTATTGCATATCCACAATGTTTCTGGCCATGTGTAGCCTTGTGTGTAAAGCAATATTCTGGTCTTTGTGGTTCTTTCCACCTCCCCTCCCCACCCCCCAAAATGGCTTAAACCTCATTGAGTTTCAATGTCCTCTATATTTTCTATTCCTTTCGCTCTTAATGACGGGAAGGAAGGAAGTTGCTTCCTGCTCCTCTAGCAAGCAATTTCAGATTTTAAAGGGTAGCCAACGAGATGTCACGCTCCTTATCTCTCATTATTTGTGTCCTCTTATAGCCCTTGCCAGGCTGCAAACCTAGACTGAGCTCCTGGAAATTACAAGGAGAAAGAAGTGGGAAATCTGCTCAGGGAGATAAGTCCAGGAAATGGAGGCAGTGAGTAGAACGGGGTCCCCTAAGAAGAGCTGGCCGACGGGGGCACTTTGGATTTTGAGATGTGTGTGAGCTGGTCAGGCCTTTGATTCCTATCATATACCAACACACACACGCACACATACACGCTGCCATTCACACGTACTCTCAGTGTAAAAGGGGATTTTGGAATGGGGGAACATGGGGTGCAAAACAAAGAGCATTCAGAGCAAGGACGGAGAACCAATGGATTGAGAGATCAGTGATCCGAATGGGTGCAAGAGGAAGGACTTCTCCCAGGCTGACAGATTCATCCCTCACCTCTAGCTGCAGATTAGACATATATAAAGCTTCCCAGGACTGCAGATGAAGAGATGAGGTCACTGGAGAATGGATGAGACCAAGCATTAAAGCAAAGAGGAGCCCTAAGACCAAAGACTTTTATATACATTATATTCTTTCCCTCTGGTCCCTTAGCAAGTTTTTCTCCTCCTTAAGTTATCTCTTCATGAATGTCAATTAGTTAATTTGATTTTATTAGCTAACCCTGAGCCCTGCTCTAGCTTAAATTTTTATAATTCTAAAGAGCTTATTCCTAGTCTCATCTATGGTTATACGTATTTTGTAGGTTATTGGGAGACATTCTTTCTCCTGTTCCTGTTGAAAAAACTGTGGTATTCATCCTTCATAATAACTCTAGTAAGGTTTCCGTGTGGCTTCAGTGTCTTCTGATTGAATGGAATAATTCATTCATTCATTTTCAGGGGAAGGGTCATGAGAAGGACCTGAGTGATATCACTGAGAAGGCAAAGGTTTGCAAGGACTGTATTATCTTTGCTCTGTCGACTTGGACTTAACCCTAAAAAAAGAGGAAAGAGAACAGAATTAATGAAAGCTTCAAGTTCGGGGTCATGTGTAGAAGGAGTCACTACCACAGTTTAAGGAGAAAGAATCGGTGACTTTAAAGGCTTCCAGGCATAATTGGATGGAGTGGGACAGTCAGTGTGTCCTCTGCAACTCTGAAGTGGACGATGATTGTCTTAGCTGAAAACGAAACAAACCCTTTGGGACGCTGTTGAGAAAAATGCCAAAGAAGAAAAAGTGTGCCCACTCTGGCCACCGAAGACATTAGAGCAATGCTGTCTGAAATACAGATGCCATTTTCATTCTTCTCTTCTTGCCTTCAAAACCCCAATTTACAGAAGAAAAAAGAAAAAAAAAACCTTAGACAAAAGTCGAGAAGGGCCAATACTAGTTACTTTTGGCACAAAGGTCTTGCGGTATGTTTTTTAATGGAGGAGGTGGGAGTAGGGTGAGGTGTCGGAGGTATTTGAGTGAGGAGAGAGATCAATAATATCTCTGATACTAATGTCTAAGGATAATCGTTTGAGAATTGAGATGCTTTTGACCAAGTACTTCCAACCTCTAGACGGAAAAGACGCTGTGTAAATACTTGTCTGATCAAATACTGGTCTGATGTGTCATTATTGTTTTTTTCAGTGACCCTCAACTTTGATAGATGGGGACAGTGGGGTCCTGGAGAGAGCATGGTCACTTAGCGTTACTTCGATGCACGTCACAGCCGAACACAAAACAATGTCCCCCACTTAACACAATAAACACTGGGGACTCACTGCCTTGTGAGTTCCTCTGAGGGAACCTGCTTTCCCTAGATAAGAGATCAAAAGTAGAGGGTATATTTTCATTTTCTGGGTGTCTGTCTTTAAATCAGGCTTAGTGAAGCAAGGTGTCTCCTAGATTTTTGGTTGAGGGCAAGGGGACACAGGTTTTTTCCAAATCTTATGTTCTCTTTTTAAAAGGTCAGATTTGTGAGTGACACAGGGATGAACTGAGCAACTGTGAAATTCTCATTGCTTCAGAGTGACTGGGTATTGTGGAAATGGAAAGAATAGGAAATTATATTTCACACTCTATGAAGCCTTCTTGCTGCTGCTTCTGGTGATGGTTTTGGTTCCATCTTATAAAAATGGACTAGAATGGGAGGGGCAGGATAAAGCGGATCTTGAAGAAGATCCTACTGCCTCAAAGGTGGGTTGGCCTGTGTGGCTACCAGAGCACATGCGACTTCAAATTGAGCTAGTTCTGCATGTCCTTTATTAACTCAGCTAGCCACTCAGCTAGCTAGCTGTTTTGTCCTTTTGAGATCCCTATTTCCTTTTCATTCTGCTAAACGCTTTATATAAGCTCACTGGCAGTAAGAAATTAGAGCCAGGGAAGAGGGTTCCCACTGAAAATTTTATGGATCAGCTGAGACAAAGGTCAAATGGCTACCAGGACTTCAGCTACTAGCTTGGGAAACCAGTTATTCCAATTTTTTTTTAACTGAACCCCTAGATGATTCTCTTCAAGTTCACTCACGGTAGAACTTTAGCAAGTTTTCTGAAATGGTTTCCCTGTAAGGGCTGACAAGGGGGTATGGTCAAATTTTCCAGCTGGGGAGGCTTTTCGATTTGGAACCAAACTGAATTTTGGCTTGCATCTCTAGAAAAGAAACTGGTCATGGCTGTGGGGCCCAGAACCCCGAGAGATGATAAGCATTTGCAATCTTGAGCGCTTATCTTCTCCTGTATCTGGCCTTCTTGCATTTATAAAGTAAATCGGGAAATCTCACTACAACAGGCTTTCCTGTGAGGAGGCTGGCATTTCCTGCCTGCCCCACTGGGGACAGGAATGGAGGGAACACACTGCTGATGTTCAGGTTTTCCCATTTCAGCCCTGCAGCTGCTGCGGGGGTTGGGGTGGGGGGTGGGGGGGGGAAGAGGGCACCCACCCAGAGATCAGCAATGGTGTGAATTCGAGCTAAGGAGGTCATTGTTTTCCTGATACACTTTTCATACAGCTTTCTTACACATAAAAGAAAAGAAACACCCATTGTTACTTATTTGAACACACACACACATGCCCAGGTACATATTCTGCATATGTGTGTTGCATGGATACCCAGCTGTCTTGCTTTGATGAAATTCTTACTTCTGACAAACTGCCATTAAATTGGTTATCTTAAAATATAACCATTTGCATTTTGTTGCACCAGGGAAATATTCATGTAAATTCCATGGTTTGACATCTTAAGGGGCACCTGGGTGGCTCAGTCCATTAAATGCTCGACTTCAGCTCGGGTCATGATCTGGCAGTCCGTGAGTTCAAGCCCCGTGTTGGGCTTTGTGCTGACAGCTCAGAGCCTGGAGCCTGCTTCAGATTCTGTGTCTCCCTCTCTCTCTACCCTTCCCCCACTCATGCTCTGTCTCTCTCTCTCTCTGTCTCTCATAAATGAATACATGTTAGAAAAATTTTTTTTAAGTTTGTAAACAAATAATGCTTTTGTAAAGAGAAGTACCTCTCCTCATTTCTTGCACTTATTTTTAGGGTAAATTTTATTCCGTTTCTGATATATGTGCTATTGAAAAGATCACATGTATTAATAAAAAATTTCACCTATTGCTTCTATCAAAGATGTGAATGTATGTAGAAAATCTGATCTTGTTCTATTATAGTATTTATATCACAAATTTTACATAGCACTTACAGTCATGTGTGATTGGACAAACCCTAGAGAAATTCACACTCAATTTCTGAGATGAAGAAACAGAATCTGAAATAGAAATTACTTCTTTTTTCATGGCAACATTTAAATATGTTATTTCATTAAGCAACATGATTATTGTTAGCACCATCTTTTACATGGTGAAATTGAATCATACATTAGAAACCTGAATCTCTTAGAATCATTAATATATTACTTAAGTAATGTGTTTTAGACATTATCTATAATTATGTAAGTAATTTATCAAACTTTGCAGGGGGAGTCACAGGGCCTGGCTAGAACTCAAGTCTTTTCACTTCTTTTTTTTTTTTTAAGTTTATTTTTTATTTATTTTGAGAGAGAGAGAGAGAGAGAGAGAGAGAGAGAGAGAGAGAGAGAGAATACCAAGCAGGTTCCATGTTGTCAGCACAGAGCTGGGTGTGGGGCTCGAGCTCATGAACTGGGACATCATGACCTGAGCTGAAATCAAGAGTCTGATGCTTTAACCAACTGAGCCACTCAATTGCCCCAACTGAGGTCTTTTCACTTGTACTCTTCTATTGCCTTGTTGAATTTCTATGAACATGGTACATGAAATTGACAAACTTTCCATCTCCTTTAAGTGGTGGTGGGGTTGCTCAACATCAATGACAATTCACTGATTTCAGAACTCCCTTCTCTCTTCTTCCATGGTTAGAACACCTAGTGTTGCTTTCTGTTTCCTTTCCCTTTATCCCAGGAGGAAGGGTTGCAAAGATAAGAAAGATAGCTCATATATACTCTTCACCTACTTTTTATCATGTTCCCGTATTACATAACGATGGTGCCATTCATTATCAAAGCTTAGCATTTGTTCAGTACTATTAAATAAACTTCAAACTATTCAGATTTCATCAGTTTTCCTGCAGTGTTCTTATTCTGTTCGTGGGTCCAGTCCAGGACCCCGTGTTGTACTTTATTGTCAAGTGTCCTTAACCTCCTTATATCTGTAGTAGTTCTTTGGTCTTTCCTTCTGTTGCATGACTTTGACACTTTTGAAGAGCATTGGTGAGGTATTATGTAGAATGCCTCTAATCTGGGTTTGTCTGAAGTCTTACTATGATTAGATAGAGTTATGTATTTTGGGGAAGAATACATAGGAAGAATGAGCCTTTTATAGCACATCATCCTGGAGGGTCCATGACATTGATGTCTTATTACTGGTGATGTTGACCTTGAACACTTGGTCAAAGTGGTATTGGCCAGGGTACTCCACTACAAAGTTACATATTTTTTCCCTTCACAATTAACAAGAATTAGGAGGGAGATACTTTGTCATTAACAAGTATTTGGTGGGGGGGTGGGGGTGGGGAGGCGAGGGAATACTTGGAGTACCATGCAAATATCCTGTTTTTCCTTACCCTTTTGCTCACTAATTTTAGCATCCATTGGTGGATTTCATCTTAAGCAATAATTACTGTGGTGTTCTAATGATGACTTCACTCATTCCTTCTACATTTATTAATTGGAATTCTTTTTAAAAAAAGAATTGTCCCTTCTCCTTTCTCTCTCCATTTCTTTTCATTTCCTTCCTCCATCCCTCCCTCCCTTCCTTCCTTCCTTCCTTCCTTCCTTCCTTCCTTCCTTCCTTCCTCCTTTCATCAGTATGAACTTATGGATATTTGTTTTATTATTTGGATTGCCATCTATCACTACAATTTATTTTGTTGCTCCAATTTCAGATTGCTTCACTTGGGCCATTGGGAGCTCTTTCTGAATTTTTTCCTTTAGCATCTCCTTATTTTCTGGCACCATGCAGTGCTTCAGGATTATCTTATATTTTCCCTGCCCCAGGCCTGCAATCATTTGCTTCTCCAAGGATCCCTGGTTCCTTGGATTGAGAATGGTATTTAGAAACCAAGATTAGAGGTTTAGTTGTGCTACTTGCTACTAGGGGTTACAGCCGTAGTCCCTCTCAGCAGACAGAACAAGGAAATATGTCCTAAATATACACACATATCTAGATTCCTTTCTGTATCTCTCTAGTCTGCTAGCGCTGCCATAATGGAATGCCACAGAAGGAATGGCTTCAATACAGAAATTTATTTCTCACAGTTCTGGAGGCTGGAAGTGCAGGATTAAGGTGTTGACTGAGTTGGTTTCTTCTGAGGCTTCTCTCCTTGACTTGCAGCTGTCCAAGTCTTTCTCTATCTTCCTATAAGGACATCAGTCATCTTGGATTAGGGCCTCATCCTTAAGATTCATTTAACTTCACTTATGTCCTCAAAGGCCTTTCTCCAAATATAGTCACATTGTGGGTTAGGACTTCAGTCTATGAATTATTTGGTCCATAGCAATCTGTATATATATTTTAAAACGAGCTAATGCTGATACCGCCAGCTCAGTGCTATACGGCTCATTTTGGAATTTCCTCTTTGCTTATGTGTAATTTCTGTCTGCAGCAGTGAGGAATCTGGCACTTACTATCTACAATATATTTATTTATTTGTTCAACCGTAGCATACCTATGAAGCCCTTCCAGAATGGCTAATCCATGCCCTTGGGAGAAACAGATTCACCCAACTAAAGTGTAGCAGTTTGGTTCTTTTTATATATGGTCCTTTTTATGTTTCGCTTTACAGTGTTTGGTCAACACACTGTTTCCCAAAGTTACTAGGTCCCCTTTCTTACTCAACCTTTTGGTGTGGTTATGTCAACCACTTACAATGCAGTTGGGTTCAGCTGTCATGGAATGAATTCCATCTGGGGTTCTCCTAAAATTGGGGGTGAGTTTTTCAATTTCCATACAGTAAAACTCACTGTTCTGTATCGCATCAGTGCAGAACTATACTACTGTTCCACCACCCCCCAAATTCTTTTGTGCAGCCCTTTCTCCCACCCCCAATCCCTGACAAGCACTGGGATTTGCTTTTCATCCCCAGAGTTTTGCCTGTTTCATAATATGAACTCATACAATATGTAAACTTTGGGTCTAGCTTCTTTCACTTGCAAAGTATATTTAAGATTTATTTATGTTGGTGTATGAATTAGTAATGCATACCTCTTCACTGCTGAGTAGTATTCCATTGTTGTGTAGTACTCGCTGAATGGATGTACCACATTTTAGTGATCCATTCACCCACTGAAGGACATCTATGCCATTTCCAGTTGGGGTGAATATAAATAAAGCTATAAGTACTTGTATACAGGTTTTTGGTTGTATGTAAGTTTTCAATTTGCTTGGGCAAATATCTAGGAGTGGGATTTCTGGCTTTATGCTAAATGAACTTCTAACTTTATAAGAAACTGCCCAACTATCTTTCCAAGTGGTTGTGCCATTTTGTATTCCTTTTTTTGTTTTTTAACGTTTATTTATTTTTGAGACAGAGAGAGACAGAGCATGAACAGGGGAGGGTTAAAGAGAGAGGGAGACACAGAATCTGAAACAGGCTCCAGGCTCTGAGCAGTCAGCACAGAGCTTGACGCGGGGCTCGAACTCACATACCGTGAGATCGTGACCTGACCGAAGTCGGATGCTTAACCGACTGAGCCACCCAGGCGCCCCAACCCATTTTGTATTCCTATCAGTAGGTTTGAGAGCTCCGTTTGCTTTTAATACTTCTGAGCATTTGGATGTAATTTGCACTTCCCTAATGACTAACCATTCTGAATAACTTTTCATGTGTGTGCTTGCGTCTAAACATCTTCCTTGGTGAAGTGTGTTTTCATGTCTTTTGTCCAGGATTTTATTGCTAGTTCTTGTTGAGTTTTGAGAGTTCTTCATATACTCTGGAAACACAGCTGTTATCACATTTATGTTTGCAAATATTCTCATTCATTCTGTGGCTTGTCTTGTGATTCTCTTAACAATGTCTTTCTAGGGGCACCTGGGTGGCTCAGTAGGTTAAGCGTCCGACTTCAGCTCAGGTCATGATCTCATGGTTCGTGGGTTCGAGCCCCACGTTGGGCTCTGTGCTGACAGCTCGGAGCCCGGAGCCTGCTTCGGATTCTGCGTCTGCATCTCTTTCTGACCCTCCCCAGTTCACGCTTTGTCTCTCTCTGTCTCAAAAATAAGTAAATGTTAAAAAAAAAAAGTCTTTCTCTGAGCAAGTTTTAAATTTTGATAAAGTCTAGTTTATATTTTTTCTTGTATGAATCTTGTTTCGGTTGTCATATCTAAAAAAATTCTTTGCCATACCTAAAGTCATGCATATATTTTCCTGTGTTTTCTGCTAGAAGTTGGATAGCTTTAAATTTTATGTTTCAGCCTATTATGTATTTTGAATTAATTTTTATATAAGTTGTAAGATATTTGTAGTGGTTCACTATTTAATTACTTAATATGTTCCATACAGACATCTGAAAGTTCAGCACTATTTGTTGAAAGGACTATCTTTTCTTGATTGAATTGCCTTGGTACCTGTTCCAAAAATCAAGTGACTGTATTTGTGTGGGTGTATTCGTGAGTATTCCATTCCATTCCACTGATCTATATGTTACCTTTTGCCTATACCACATTGCTTTGATTATGGTAGCTTTGTAGTGAGTCTTGCAATCATAGTGTGTATGGATGTCATGAATCCTGTGACTTTATTCTTTTGCAGGATTGTTTTGGCTATTCTAGTACCTTTGTCTTTCCATATAAATTTTAGAATCATCTTGATATCTCAACAGGACTGCTGGGGTTGTGTTTGGGATTGTGATGAACCTATAGTAAAACCAAGGGAACTGACATTTAACAATATGAAGAAACATAAAATGTGAGTGCATCTTCTAAAGAATTTATATATGTAACACTGGTGTTTATTGTTGCATCTGAACTTATTGTACGAACTTTTGCTCAACTTCGTCACTGGTGCCTAAAATGAGCCACAAATATCAATATTTAACCTTACATAAATGGTTCAGTGCAGGGACATGAAATGTAAACATATATTTACCCTTGATTATTAAGGGATAAAGGGCAATGATTCTCCAGAATGAGGTGTGAATCATAATGCAATGCTTTACATACACAATGACTTATTTGTGCCTATATTTTGATTATATTTACAATTAAAAAGAATTGTTTCCTTTTTTATCTATAGGAGAACTCCTGAAAAAATATGTAGAAATTTGAGTATATATTAAGGGCTCGGAAAATTGATTGACTAACAGAGCTATCAAGACTAAATTCACAACTACGTGTTCTATTAAATGTCCACCACGAGCAGTACTATGAAGGAATGTAGTATGGTGGGTAAGATCCAGTTTTGGGTCAAATAGACCTATGTTTGTGTAATGGCCCCTCATTAACAAAGGGTTCTAACAGGTCAAAAAATTTCAAATAAAGAATAAACTATTTCATGTATTAAAGTACTTAGCCCAATGTCTGGAACTTGATGCTCGATAAGTATTAGCTATATGAATAAACAGCTTTTTTATCCTAGATGTTTTAAATATTTGTTATTGTCATTGATGAAATTTGGTTATACCAAACTCTAAAGAATTCAGTAGCTACGGTTGCTAAAGTGCCTCTATTCTGAAATGTAGTCACATCCCCAGAAAAACTCTTAATTAGAAAAGAAAATCACAGAATTGTTTCCATTGAAATCAGTCTACATATAAGGGAGGTATTCAAAAATTGTTTTTCAGAAAAACCAAAAGTATAAGTGACTGAATGCTGACTGATTTTTGAACAGAGCTAGGAAGCTTGATAATTGAATTGCATTCAATTGACTAATTATTAAAGTCAGAAAGCTCTCTTTATTTATTGTCACACACACACACCCACCCACACATTGTGGTAGGTTGAAAAGCTAAATGTGTTTGGCTTTAGGAATTCATCCAGCTGAATTTATAAACAATTCTGTTTATAAAGTAGGACTGTGTCCTACTTTTAGATCCATAATCTATCAGATTTGTGGAAACTGAGGACAAAAGGAAAGCGGTTTTCAGTGAATTTTCCCACTTGGTTAAGGAGCAAGGATAGGAACACACCATCTGATTCTCAGCCCAGAGTATTGTGCACAACTTGACCCTACGGAGTCAGTTTTTTTCAGGAAGTTCAGGACAGCTCCTCAAAAGCGACTAGGCAACACCAACTCGTGGGGACCCAGACACAGGTTCACAGGGAGTTCATGAAAGGCAATGGGCCACCTGAGCCCTAGAGGATTTGTTCAGGTGCACCCTGGCTGGGGGCTCTGGGACCTGGAAGAGCTTGAAACACCCTGGGCTCTCCATGGTGGGTAAGTTTGAGGCTCTCTTCTCGGATTCCATTTCCTGCCTCTAACGGCCACAGCTTGATCGTTGAGACTTAGCCACCCGTGACTGTTGAGGGAAATAGAGGGAAAATTGAGCTGCTGCTTGCGTCTCCTCTTCTGGCACCAGGGGCAGGGCCCGAGATAATTGAACCCCAGCCAGAGCTCGCCCTTCCCTGTCACCCTGTGTGTGAAAACCATTCCGTGAGGATCTGGGACAGAGATTCTGAGAACCTTGCAGGAGAGATCCTTCTATGCTTATTTTTATTTTTATTTTTCCTTTGAGCTTAGAGATGAGCAACTTTGTCTGTAATGGAGAAAGACGAAAGTAATGCATAATAAAAGGGCACTCTTTTTTTTTAATGTTTATTTTTGAGAGACAGAGACAGAGACAGAGCGTGAGTGGGGGACGGGCAGAGAGAGAGGGAAGCACAGAATCAGAAGCGGGCTCCAGGCTCCAAGCTGTCTGCACAGAGCCCAATGCGGGGTTCGAACGCACAAACTGTGAGATCATGACCTGAGCCGAAGTCAGATGCTTAACCGACTGAGCCACCCAGGTGCCCCAAGCGTTCTCCTTAATTCTAGAGAGGGGGCCGGGGAGTGGATATTGAGAAATGGAAATCGGGAGTGATGGAATTTGGAATCTTTGCCCGGAGAGGTGTCAAGGGTTTGTTCTGTGTAGACATTCGTCTCTGGTCTCCATTCCCTGGCAACTTCTGCCAGTCAGTCTCCCCCGCGCTGGACCTCTGTTTTCCTAGTCTTTTAAGTGGGGATACTATCCACTCAAGAGGGATAAAAATGGTGGCCAAGGTCCTAAAATACACGTCCCAGGCCCATGTGCAAAGAACCATGCCTTAAAACCTGATTCTAAAAATTCACTGATAGCTAAAAATATCCTGTTGACACAGGCCTGTCGGCACCCTCTGATTTTTCATTTTACGTGCACAAATTTATGTTTTTCCATTTTCGTTGGCTGGGGTTCTGTTATTTGAAGGTAAGGTGTGGGAAGTCCTTCAGAGGTTCAATGGGAGACAGGGAATCGGATATAGTTTTTCTCTCTGGAAGAAACTTTCATCGAGATTAAAAAAAAAAAATGTTTAGGCTCCGCTTTGCTACTGTAACCTCTCGTCTTCTGCCAAATGGCAATACAACAAAGAAAGCCTCCTTTTCAAGTCTCTAGTTAATAAAACAACACAACGCAAGACAAATAAACAGAAACAGAAGGCTGGAGCTCGCATAACTCAGGGAGCACATGTGTGGAGCGAGGAGGAGCGCTTTGCTCCGAAGACCGGGGAATGTCTCCGCTGGACCGCCACACCTCAGTCCCGGCCGCGCGTCCCATGTCCCCAGAAAGAAAGAGCTGGCCTGGAAGCACCTCATGAGCAAGCGGCTTTTCTTGTTCTGTTGCTCTTTTGCAGTCCTGCCCCTGTGCCCCCCAGGTTAGGGTTTTCTGCTCATGGAGATTTGAGTTGGGGGCTGGGGTTCTGGACGTTGCTGTTACAGACATGCTGCTGGAAAGGTTCTCCATTTGGTGCTGGGAAGTGTGGGTGTGACTGGTCGCGAGTCGTTTGGGGGTGTTTCGGGAGAAATTAACAGGCAGCTGACTTATTTTCACTATCAGATCAGCCTTCTCAGACTTCTGTTCTTTTTGTTTAGTGCTATGGTGTCTTAGGGCTCACCTGGGAGCGCGGAGGGCTTGGGACCTCGTGATGGGATGGAGGGGTGGCTGGATGCCGGAGAAGGGCTGGTGTCCCTTCCCACCCCAGGGTGGGTTCCGAGTGGGGAGCTGGGCATTGCTCGGGAAGAACTGGCATTGGAGCGTTGGCATTGGAGCTGGGCATTGCTAAGGAACCCTCTGGTTGCATACTCTTCTTTTCTTCTTCGACCTGTAAAAATGCTCTCTCACCTCTGGCTTCCCCTGGCTTCCCTCCCTCCGTCTTCTGCCAGGACACACAGAGCAGTGACTTACACCTCAGGATTGAACATAAGCCCCAAGCCCATGAGGAAAACATTTCCTAGTAGTCGTGTTTCCTAGGCATGTGGGGGAGGGTTTCAAGTTCTTCATCTCTGTTCTCAGGGGACGTCTTCAGGCCAGTGTGAGCCAGTATCTGTGAATCAGCTGCTGCTCAGATCTGGAAACAAAGAGCAAACCCAACACTTGAAGAACTGCTCAGGATTTATGATGTTTCAGAGGAGAAACTGTTCATAAAAAAGCTGACGAGCCAACTTCTCTGCAACGTGTTAAATAACAAACTAAGGGTGTAGCGCTGCTTTTCGTTACTCGGAGCAAATGAAATGACAGGAAAGACCGTGGAGCAGTTGGTGGGATGTCTGGGACTTTGGAATGAAACCACACGGGATTTTCATCTTTCTGAGGATTTCATGCAGTTCGCTTCTCTTCATTTAGACCCGCTGCCTCTCCTGTTTTGGATAGAAGTGTCTCTTCAGGAGGTTTTCTGGAATGTAAGAATCCTCCAGTTCTCTCAAATGCTCCTTAAATCTTGCTTCTTTGTTGAGGGCTTTATTAGACTCATCTAGAACTCTTTTTGGATGATCACCACAGAGAAAGTAGAAGCGGGACAATTTCCTCATTAGGAAATTGTAAGTCGTAAACACCATAGTGGGTTTGATGACTGCCTACCTGTCTTCCCTTCCTTCCCGAGCCAATGTTGGCACAATGCATACCCCTTCACGCACTGCCCAAGTTTCTCAGGGATGCCTCGGGTACCCTCACCTCCAGGGAGGGGCTCAGATTCATCTGCATACATCAGGGCAATTCTGTCCTGAACACACTTAGATCAACAGTGACCACAGGACCTTGTGTGGCCCGAGGCAAAGATGGCAGAGGCTTCTGGCAATGCTCTTTCTCGCTTTTAAGAGGAACAGTAAATAGCCACTTTTTCTCCCTCCGCCTCAGTTTCTTCCTATGGCCGTGTTATTGCCACAAGGGAAGCTGCCCTGAGGACAGAGTTGATACCCAGAGGAAGGCAGCTCGAGAACATCTCAGGGAAATGCAGCCAGAGTCCTGATTGCGTGTTCTTGGAATCTGCCTAAACTCTGGATGTCCAGTTATATGAGCAAATAAGAGCCATCTGGGTCAGCTGAAATCATCCTGTCCTAGGGTTTCAACTCTTGGCATGGTGTAGAGCTATCTGTTGGAAGAGAACTCAGGTAGGAATCCAAGGATCTAGCTGAGGGTCTCGGGGAACCACGTACTAGTGATGTGTCCCGGAGCAAGTCTGGTCGACCTTCGGCACTTGATTTCTTTGTTAAAGGGATGTAATGATCACTGCATCTATATGTCATAGGGCTGAGTAAGAATCAGATAAGTCAGCTTCCAAATGTGTAAAATGCTGTTATTAGCATCATTTGCTGGTTCAGTTCATTATTCTATTATGATGAAAATAATAGTGGCTAACTCTATTAAGAGATTATTAAAGGGGCGCCTGGGTGGCTCAGTCAGTTGAACAATCAACTTCAGCTCAGGTCATGATCTCATGGTTTGTGAGTTTGAGCCTCGCATCGGGCTCTGTGCTGACAGCTCAGAGCCAGCTTCTGATCCTCTGTCTCCCTCTCTCTCTGCCCCTCCCCCACCCATGCGCACGCACACACTCTCTCTGTCTCAAAAATAAATAAACATTAAACAAAATAGAGATTCTTAAATGTCAGGCCCTGTGCTAATTGCTTTAATGACTTAGCTAATTTAATCTATATTGCAATCTTATAAAATACGTTATTATTTCCCCATTTTGCAGATGAATAAAAGGAATTAGAGATATTAATGTTTCTTCCCAATATTATACATCTATTAAATGGGGGAGCTTATATATATATAATTATTCAAGCAACATCCGTGACATAGCAATTGCCACCAGCCCCAAATCCTATATAAGACTTGTTCCCATTTTCAATGTTTTCCCATGCGTACTATCATTATCTAGCTTCCTTTTATTTCTCCCTAAGTCCTTCAGCTTATAAGACTCTCCCTTTCATAATTAACACTGAATGTACTTATTCCACTCAGCAAAGAAATGGAGTTGGTTTACACGAGACTTCTAAAGGTTTGTGTGTGTGTGTGTGTGTGTGTGTGTGTGTGTGCGTGTGTGTGTGTTGTAAGAATAGTGTGTTGGGAGCCACCTGGGTGGCTCAGTCGGTTACATGTCTGACTTCACCTCAGGTCATGATCTTGCGGTTTGTGAGTTCGAGCCCCTCGTCAGGCTCTGTGCTGACAGCTCAGAGCCTGGAGCCTGCTTCAGATTCTGTGTCTCCCTCTCTCTCTGCCCCTACTCCACTCTCTCTTTCAAAAATAAATAAATATTAAAAAAAAGAATAGTGCTTTGGGATATCCATAATAGTAATGAGTGCTTTAAATATTTTGAGACTATTAAAATCAATGCACTTATTGGGATAACGTCTGAGATAGTGGCTTGCCAGTCACAGATTGTAGCTAGAAGTGGGTATTGCTGATGTCTGGCACTGGAATATTGAAGGTAGGTACAGATTCTATCTTTAATACCTTACTGTCTAAACCAATAGTTTTCCAAAGGGGACATTGTACCCCTCCCCCCCCCCCAGGGGATTGTCACAACTAGGAAGCAGTGGTGTCCTATTGGCCTCTAGTGGGTATAGTCCTAAGTATCCTCCAGTGCACAGGACAGTCCCCACAACAAAGAAGTATCCAGTTCTAAATGAGAATCTTGCCGAGGTTGAGAGATCTGGGTCCAGACTACCCAAGGACCAGTGGTGATGTTTCCTTTCTATACCGTTCTTGCTCGGCTAGGAGTCAGGCAACCCAGCCTGTTCTAAAGGTTCTGGAATGTTCACAAATTGACACCCACACTGAGGCGCAGCGAAGCCTTGGAGTTTGGCTGGGACATCCTTCTACTGGAGGAGCCAGTAGAAGCCAGTAGAAGCAAGGTTTCTTGCAAGAAACTGGTGACAGAAGACTCTCCCTTGCAAGAGTTGAGATGAACTGATAAACGTCTCGAACAGTGTGCAAGGGTCTTCAGGCACTTCATTTCTACTGGGACCTAGTGTGGTGAACTGACACGCTGCCTGACTGTCTCTATGCACTCTTTCCGTTCTCTTCTACCTATCCCCCGAGGTTTACTTCTATTGTCTCAGCCCCTGCCACGTTCTAATCTTGACCTCAGCACATTCGCTCCTCTACTGCCAATCCAGGTTACCATGATCATGTCTCCTTGGGCTGGAGGGGGTGATCATTTTCCTCTCCTTCTACTTTTCTCTCGCGTCTTTGCTCTGGCAGACACATCGCCTATTACACTCACGACCTTCTTTTTGATTCACAGGCGCTTAGAACTTGGAAAAGAGTAGAATATTACAATTGCTTTTCTTTCAGCCCCCTTGCTGTAGAAGTCAGACTTTTGCTTATGGCCATGTGGATGCCTCTAACAACGAGGAGACAGTTGGGGCACACAACAAAGAAAGAAAAAAAATCAAAACGATGAACATGTCAAGATCTTACTTCACTACATCAGAGATTTCATAAGTTTCCCCCACCCCCCTTCCCCTACACTTTGGAGTTTAGGAAGGAGGTGGTGTTGGTAGAGGATAGTTTTATGGGTTTAGCCAGATGTTAGGGACATCTGGTGACTAGATGTTTGTTTTCGAAGCATTTCTGAATGTTACGCTCAGAGGCTGCGAATCAAGAATAGAATAGGGTCTTCTCTGGCCACTCTAAAAGGCAGCACTTGCTTTGAGAGTAGAGATTAGGGACAAAAGTAGGAGAGGTGGGCTTGGCCTGGCAGAAGGTAGCTTATTCCTCTCTGTGCCTCCATGTCTGTGTTTGGAGACAGGACTCTACGGTTCCCCGATATAATAACCATGATTCTAGTTATAATTTATGGAGCACTTACTATATGACAGGCACTGTACTAGACGCTTTGCTTATGTTTTCTTATTTGCATTCAGTTTTCATATGCTAGAATCTGTGAGGCACTATAGGGGTGGCTCTTAACTCTTTCGAATCTACATTTTTTTAATCTATATTTTGGGGGTGGATATCATTCTTTAGACTTAAACATACAGTTCTCACATTTAGAGATTGTAGTGTTCCCAAACCCAGTATAATATTTGTTTGGTTGGTTGTTTTCCACATGGTTTTCGTGGATTGTCTCAATTTATCCACATCTGTTGTAGTCCGGTCTTGCCGGGTTAATGGTATTATTACTTGTGATGGTGAAAGTCTTCAGGTGAAAGGAACTTTCCCATCCTAAGTCAAAACATGGGACCTTTGTTTCATAAGCTCCAGGCTCCAACTAGGTAAATCAATTGATATTTTGAAAAAGGACCAGGTTTTCTGGAGCAAATATCTCTTGGACTCAAGTCTTTGTATTTGGTGTGTAAATTCATACTTTAAAAAGAAAATGCTTCCATGAGAGTATACTGGGTGTGCATATTGGATGGAAGAAGATTGTGAACAGGATTCTACCTCTTCCCAAACCCTATGACCAACCCTATGGGGCAACTGTCCCAAGGAACTGTAGGTGGCTCCTAATGGAACATTCTCTAGCATTGGACAGACATTGTTAGTGGCAGTAGGGAGAAGGTTCTGAGGTAAATAGGAAGCAAGCAAAATTGGATGGCAAATGTGGAGAGAAACAAAAATCTAGAGTCTTTCTTTTTTTTTGTTAATGTTTATTTCTGAGAGAGAGAGAGAGGCAGACAGAGGGTGAGTGGGGGAGGGACAGAGAGAGAGGGAGACACAGAATCCGAAGCAGGCTCCAGGTTCTGAGCTGTCAGCACAGAGCCTGACGCGGGGCTCGAACTCACAGACCCCGCGATTGTGACCTGAGCTGAAGTCAGATGCTCAACCGACTGAGCCACCCAGGCGCCCCCAAAATCTAGAGTCTTTCAAAGAAAAGAATAGGGAGTCGAACATTAGCAGAAGGAAAAATTTCAAAGCCCAGGAGGTAGGAAAAGATCTTGACTTGGGGGCCAGAGACCAGTGGCTTAGCTAGGGTCTAGGAAAATCTCGGAGATGCAGATCCAGAATAAAACACGTGTCAGTGGTTCCGTTTGGGCTGGCCTTCTAGATACCACTCACCTATCCCAACTGCTATAGCGGGGCAGTCCTAGCACAAGATTCAGTGCAGAATCTGATACGATCAGTGATAAAAGGCTGGGGAATTGGTGGTACCAAGGAGGAAGCCTGTGTCCTGAGGGCTCTCCTGACCTCTGTGCTCCAAGAGGATATCTCCGTTATTTGAAGACTAGAGACTTATCACAGCTTAGAGGATTTGCAAGGGATTTGACTGCTGGATT
This sequence comes from Panthera pardus, assembly GCF_024362965.1. Classification (NCBI taxonomy): domain Eukaryota; kingdom Metazoa; phylum Chordata; class Mammalia; order Carnivora; family Felidae; genus Panthera; species Panthera pardus. Next base: position 89,658,499 of record NW_026526677.1, read on the forward strand.
GGTGTGGGCAGGCTTACTATGCTCAGATGGGCACCGCTGGACCATAATGTCTTGTTTTCATAAACTGGGGGAAAGGATTTGATTTGTCAGGAGAGTGGGATGAAGAGGAATAAGACATACGGTGGAAGACTGGAAGTTTCTCTGTTCAGTGACATGAATGTATCTCTTAAGATTAGGAAACAGATCTTAAGAAAAAAAAACAAAACTGGCATAGGTAGTTTTGAAAAAGTATCTAAAGCAACTCTGAAGACCAAAAAGGCCACAAGTAATTCACATTTTGCTTCTCCTGCTTTTCTAAGACCCTTGCTTTCAGTGTTGGACAGCCAGAAATATCAAAAATTGACTGTAAACCAGGGCCCTCTTCTTTCATCATCCTATAAAGAGGAAAGCGTTTTTCAAATTTGGAAATCTTAAAAATAAAGAGAATAGTTTGTGAATGGATCCTCGCAATAAACAAAGAAAACAGAATGATTCCCTTTTATGATATCAAATTTCACATACAGTTTAAATATTCTTACCACTTGGAACCAACCAAATACTTTCAGCTCTATAAAGTTTCCATTATTTCATTTAACCAGAGAAATCTGCCAGCTAATATTTTACTAAGCCTGAAAATATTTTAACTGGCCCTCTCCATATCTATCAAGTTCAAAGGGATGGTATAATTTTTGTATCAATTCTCCATAAAGTTTAGTCCCAGAAATGTGGATTATAGTTTCAATATTTATTAAAAATTTTTGTCTATTGGCTGACTTATTTTAGGCCCATGGGCATGTGCTTTTATTGCATGGTAGGCTTAAAAATTCATACGCTCGGGTCTAGATGACTCTAGCATTTTGCTGTTCATGAAGATCATTTAAGATGAAAGGCATTAAAATAAGGTAGACTTTAGATATCTAAGCATCTGTTTAATTCAGCCCTTCTCCTCTATTACTTATTTCTGGTGCTGGGCATCAAAGAAAAAAATAAAAAGTCGGCACTGTTCTCTTAAAAATACGTCAAGGCCCCCAACTCTTTAACAACACAGGAAATGTCAAATATTATATGGATATAAATAACTCAGTAAAACAGGGTTACAGGAACATCTGGCTTTGCACAGTTCCACGCACTCGGCTGGCGCAAAGATATTTCAGTAATACTATCCAGTCGTTGGGTTGTGTGACACCGTGGGGGCACAGAAGGGAATTTGAGTGTCGAGTGAAAAATGTGCTTGTAAAAGGGTCTGAGTTGTTATCTGTCTAATCCGTCCTAATCTGTTCAGTCATTTGCTCTGGGGGCTCTTAAGAGGGAATACTGACCCCCTCTGGAAGCCGGTCTCTTAGACAGATACCCCCAGAGCCCCTGGGTTAGGGATGGAGGGCAGAAGGTTAACGATCCTCGGGACACAGGCTGCCCTGAAGATAACTGGAGAGATCATTTTTAAAAGGGACATCTTAATTTTCGGAGGAACATGCAGCTCTATTTCAGTTCTAACCTTGTGGAAACAATCTGAAGGGGAAAATAGTGACAACATCTCCTTTGTTCCTGCCAGCTTTGCCTTGTGCCCTGTTCAGCTCCACTGTTCAGTTTCCCTCCTCTCTTTACTGCATCACGTTCTCCACCAAAGGCTCTCCTTTTATTTTTAAGATCTGACTTCGTTGGATGTTGGGCAGACTACCATTTGGGAAAGGCAGTTTGTGCAATCCAGACTATTTGGTGTTCGTTTCACTTATACGCACTTAGAAGAGAAAGCAAAACCCCCAGACAAATCCACACACACCAACAGTTTCACACAAAGGCACGTAAGGGTTACGGTTTTCCTCGATGTCTAGATTGCAGGGTTCAGCATCATCAAGAGTAGGAAAGAACAACGTTATCCACATCAGAGGGAGGCAAAGCCAGGTATAAATTATAGGTCCACATCTTAGATCCCTTTAGGCTCATTCCCAAGTACATTTTGCATGTATTTATTCTGCAAATATTGACTAATGACCACGTGCCAAGCACTGTGGTAGGTACAAACTCAAGGCCCTTCCTTGTCTTCAAGGAGCTTAGAGTCTACGTGGAAATAAATAGTAACAGTAGACTAGATCGGACCACAGTGCAATATGTTCTGAAATACAGTGAACCACCAAAAGAAAATAAATTGCAGGTAAAGACAACTTGCTTAAACATCTCCTATGAAACTTGTGAATATCTAGTTACATTGATATCTTTCTATCCTTTGGAGAACTTTCTGGAAATCACTGATCCTTCACTAAAATCAAGTCTAGTGGTGGAGGCACAGGCAGCTAAATGGCAATGCTGTCCAGCACGAGAACAGGAAGCGGAGAGGAAGCTGCTTTCTCTCTGAAACACGTGGGGCAATTGTACGGAGTTGAAAGAAATCGCTTTTTGTGGAGTATGGTGGGTAAGGGTGCATGCTAACCTGGTTCTGCAGTAGTTTCCGGAGACCCCCAAAGTGCTACCCTTAAGGCATAGCTTCTTGTGTTCTTTCTCAAATGGCCTTCTTCCATTCATTCACGAACCGGTGAATTCAACCACCATCTATTTATAGAGCACCTTCTAGGAACGAAGATGTGCAGGAGAACACAATTCCTAGCTTTCAAGGAGCCCTATCACATAGAGGAAATCCATGTAAATACACAGCTACAGCACAGTGTGAGTGTTAAGGATCTGTGCCAGACTGTAGAGGGAGATAAAGATCAGGTTAGAGCGCAAGACCCCAAGCGGATGGGTTGGAAATCACCTGATGGGCCAGAGTAATTCTCTCACTGAGTATTCAGATGACGGATGGCAATTTCATTCAAAACCATCCTGATTGGGCCACATAATTTATTTACATTAGTTGGATAATTTCTCAGTTCCCTTTTGCTATGGTCTTCGTCGACTTGACTTGTAAAGGAATGACCAGTGAGTCAGCGGAATTACAGACTCTGCCTAGGCCACTCGTCCAGTTCTCCAGAACCTTCAGAGGGTGCTGGGGTGTATTCGCTGGGGGAGGGGGTGGGGTGGGGAGGGGGGAGGTCCCGGCCCCCACACATGCAGCCCAGCCCTAGATGAACACTGTTGAGTGTCACTTACCAACCTGCTCTTCTGCCACTTTCTTAACACCCACTTTCTCCTTTCTCTTCCCATTCTGTTCCAGGGATCTGATGGAACAAACTGCCCTCAGACACCACTGAGATCGTGACACAGGCCAGTGCACTTCAGGAAATTCAAACTGACAGGAGCCCCTGCCTTCTGCTGTTGCAAAAGTGGCTGGCTGTAGCAAGACGCCAGCTCAGAGCCACGGGCTGGCTGCAGCTAAAAGTTCTTGACCCTCCCTCCGGAGAAGGGAGTGCCTGGGGGGCTGAAAGCTTTGGCGGGGTTGAGATAAACACTCAGGTTAAGGCATTTTTCATCTGTTTAACCAGATCTCATTATATTGTCAAACAAGACTGCAGCGCTCACAAGAAACAGCTATGGTATTCTTGTTGAGAGGTGGGACGAGAAGGAAGAATTTATTTTTTCCACTAAGGTTAATTCCTCCGATACTGGGAGGCCAGGCAAAGTTTTTACTGGGATGGAAATGAAGGCTGAAGAGGTGAGCTCTTGGAGTCGTTGAAGGGAAGCCTGATGGCACTTCATATGGCCCTGTCTTGCCAGTGGGGAAGAAAGAGAACGTTAGTAATAATCTTGCCTACATCCTAGGCAGAGAACTTCCCCTTTTTCAGGGCACCTACATAAGTCATCCCTAATTGCATATTCCCTTGCTGTGTCGACTCTCCTTCATTGACTCCAGGAAAATGCCACCTTGCTTTTTTTTTTCCTTTTTTAAAATAACTTCTCTTACCTTTTCCAGGTTGAGTTAAATGTAACCATTGCTTGGTCTTGATGCTCCAGTTAACTACATGACCATGCTACCCAGCCATGAGTCCAGATTGTACAGACCTAGTGATGATCCATGTGAAAATACTTACAGTTAGTCCTAAAACGTGGTCTCACTGAAACAGACCATCTGCATTTTAGAAAATCCAAAGCAAATGTCTGGTAAGCGAATTCTTTCATTAGCTGCTAATTTCAATCATAATCCTGTTTTATATATATATATATTTTTTTTTTTCCTATTTCATATTTGAAGAGCACATTCATTCTTACAGCTCATTTGTGTTCTAATCATACAACTGTACAACACAGCTTTAACATTCTTAAAGCTGTTAGTTCTTTATTTAGTTACTAGTTACCCGTTGGTGATGATGATCTCTCTGTACTCCTCTCCCACTTTTGCAGCAGTGATTTTAAGCCTTTTCTGCTCTCCCTGTGCTTCTAGTCCCTCCACGTCCCCTCCTGCTCTAATCTTGGGTCTTACTTTACTGAGAAAATGGAAGCTGTCAGCTGGCATTGCCTTTAGCTGCCTGCCACTGAACCTGCATTCTCTGTCTCCATGTTACCCTTCTTCCTTCCTATGAGGGGTCTCTTAGGATCTATTCGGTAACTATTTTACAGAGCAGGAAACATACAGAATGACCTGGAGAACTGTCCACTATCTTACAGGAAGTAAAAGGTGGTGGCAGAATTTGAACTCGGGTCCCCTGACTTTTGGTCCTCGTGCCCTTCCCCCCTCCTTCCATTTTTAAATAGACTTTATTTATTTAGTTATTTAGTTAGTTTAGTTTATTCATTACTTATTTTGAGAGAGTGAGTGGAGGAGGGGCAGAGAGAGAGAGAGAGAGGGAGAGAGAGAATCGTAAGCAGGCTCCATACTGTCAGCACAGAGCCCAATGTGGGGCTCGAACTCATGAACCATGAGATCATGACCTGAGCTGAAGATGGGCACCTAACCGACTGAGCCACCCTGGTGCCCCCCCCCCTTTTTAAAGCGCAGTTTTAGGTTCACACTACAATTGAGAGGAAAGTACAAAAATTCCCATATACCCCATGCTCCCACAATTAATGACATCACTTATCAAAATGATACTTTTTTTCTACCAAAGATGAACCTTTGTTAACACATCATAATTACTCAGAGTCTATAATTTACCTGAGGATACATTCTTCATATTGTATATTCATTGGGTTGGGACAAATGTATAATGTATCATTATAACATTATATAGAGTATTTTCATTGCCCTAAAGATCCTCTGTTTCTGTCTAATTCATCTCCCCACTTCTGCTTCCTGACAACCACTGAACTTTCATGGTCTCCATAGTTTTGTCTTTTTAAGACTGTCATATATTTGAGGGACGCCTGGGTGGCTCAGTCAGTTGAGCATCCGACTTTGGCTCAGGTCATGATCTCGCAGTTTGTGAGTTCGAGCCCCACGTCGGGCTCTGTGCTGACAGCTCGGAGCCTGGAGCCTGCTTCGGATTCTGTGTCTCCCTCTCTCTCTGCCTCTCCCCTGCTCATGCTCTGTCTCTCTGTCTCTGTCAAAAATAAGTAAACATTAAAAAAAAATTTTTTTTTAAAGAATATCATATAGTTGCAATCATGGTATGTAGACTTCTCAGATTGGATTCTTTCACTTGGAAATATGCATTTAAGTTTTCTCCATGTCTTTTTTGTGGCTTATAGTCATTTCTTTGGAGCATGGAATGGTAATCCATCATCTGTCTGTAGCGCAATTCATCCATTCACCTACTGAAGGGTATCTTCATTGCTTCTCAAAACATCCCCTTGGTTGCTGCTCTAAACATCTGGGCAGGTTGTTTTCAACTCCTTTGGGTAAACACCAAAGAGCACAATCGCTGGACTGCATGGTAAGTGTATATTTGGTTTTGTAAGAAACTGCCCAGCTGTCTTCCAAAGTGACTGTACCATTTTGCATTCCCATTAGCAATTAATGAGAGTTCCTGTTTCCTCACATCCTTGTCAGCATTTGGTTTTGTCGGTGTTTTGGATTTTGGCCATTCTAATAGGTCTGCTGTGGTATAATTTTTTTTTTAATTTGCATTTCCCTGATGACTTAAGAAATAGAGCATCTCTTCCTATGTTTATTTGTCATCTGTACGTCTTCCTTGCTGAGTTGTCTGTTAAGATGACCCACTTTTAAAAGTTTTCTCATTTTGAGTTTTAAGAATTACTTGTGTGTGTGTGTGTGTGTGTGTGTGTGTATGTAGATAGATAGTTAGACAGATAGATAACAGTCCTTTATCAGACGTGTCTTTTGCAAATGTTTTCTCCCAATATGAGGCTTGTCTTCACATTCTCTTGATTCTGTCTTTCACATAACAGAAGATTTTAATTTTAGTGAAGCCCAGCTTATTAATGCTTTCTTTCATGCATTGTGCCCTTGTGTTGTACCTAAAAAGTCATCACCAGGGGCGCCTGGGTGGCGCAGTCGGTTAAGCGTCCGACTTCAGCCGGGTCACGATCTCGCGGTCCATGAGTTTGAGCCCCACGTCAGGCTCTGGGCTGATGGCTCGGAGCCTGGAGCCTGTTTCCGATTCTGTGTCTCCCTCTCTCTCTGCTCCTCCCCCGTTCATGCTCTGTCTCTCTCTGTCCCAAAAATAAATTAAAAACGTTGAAAAAAAAATTAAAAAAAAAAAAAAAGTCATCACCATACCCAAGATCATCTAGGTTTTTTCCTGTGTTATCCTCTAGAAGTTCATAGTTTTGCATCTAAGTCTATGATCCATTGTGAATTAAGTTTGGTGAGGGGTGCAAAGTCTGTGTCTAGACCCCCTGTTTTTGCATGTGGATGTCCCTCGTTCTAGCACCACTATTGAAAAAGCTGTTTCTGTTCCATTGTATTCCCTTTGTGACTTTGCCAAAGTTGAGTTTGCTATACTTATGTGGGTCTATTTCTGGGCTCTCTATTCTGTCCCACTGATAATTTATCTGTTCTTTTCCCAATACCACACTGTTTCAATTACCACAGCTTTATAGTAAGTCTTGAAATTGGTAGTGTCAGTCCTCCAACTTTGTCCTTCTCCTTCCATATTGTGTTGGCCATTCTGGGTCTTTTGATTCTCCATAGAAACCTTAGAATCAGGTTGTTGATATCCATAAAATAACCTGCTGAGCTTTTGACTGAGATCACGTTGAATCCATAGACCAAGTTGGGAAGGGTTGACACCTTGACAATATTGAGTCTTCCTATTCATGGATCTTTCTCCATTTATTTTGTTCTTTGGCTTTATTCATCAGAGCTTGGAGTTTTCCTCATAAGTATATATGTCAGATTTATACCTAAGTGTTTTCATGTGTTGGGTGCTAGTGTAAATCATATTGTGTTTCTAATTTAAGTCCTACTTGTTTGTTGTTGGTATATAGGAAAGCAATTGACTTTTGTATATTGATCTTGTCTTCTGCAATCTTGCTATAATCTCTTAATAGTTCCAGGAGTTTTTCCTTGATTTTTTTTGGGTGTTCCTCATAGATAATCATACCATCTGGGAAGAAAAATAATTGTATATCTTGCTTCCCAATCTGCATACCTTTTCCTTTCTTATTGTATTGGTATTGTAACCAGTATGATGTTGCAAAGAAGTGGTGAGAGGGAACATCCTTGTCTTGTACTAATGCCCTTTTCACCGTATTGTAGTGCCTTTTAATCTCTCTCTCTCTCTCTCTCTCTATATATATATATATATATATAATCTTTATATATATATAACATTTATATATATAAATTGAAAGTTTATTTATTTATTTTGAGAGAGAGAGAGAGAGAGAGAAGCAGAGAGGGAGAGAGAATCCCAAGCTCTGACAGCATGGAGTCTGACTTGAGGCTGGATCCCACAATCTCGAATGCTTAACTGACTGAGCCATGAAGGTGCCCCATAATCTTTTAAATTAGGGGGGGGTGGCTCCTGGATGGCTCAGTCAAAGATCCGACTTTGGCTCAGGTCATGATCTCATAGTTCATGGGTCCAAGCCCCGCAATGAGCTCTGTGTTGACAGCTCAGAGCCTAGAGCATGCTTCGGACTCTGTGTCTCCCTCTCTCTCTGCCCTTCCCCTACCCACTCCCTGTCTCTCTCTGTCTCAAAAATGAATCAATACTAAAATTTTTTAAAATAAATAGATTAGGGAAGCAAGCATTTTATTATAAAATGTTTATAGCAGATGTGTCTGTCAAGCATCCATTCTGCCCTTGCTCATTTCCAATGGTCCTGAATTTGTGTTTGGTGATCTATATGGTTCTAAGGAATTTGACCGCAGCTCCAGCTCTAGCTTTTGAGAAATGGACCAGCAGCATCCCCTAAGCCACAGTAACTGGTTTATAAATAGGCCTGTGTCCTAGCTGGTCTAATCTGAGTGGCACACAGATGGTTTTATTTGCCTTCTGCATGGTATAGTATAAAGATGGAAAGCCTGGAGCCGCTGCAACCATTTTGCTGTTATGAGGGAGGTCAATTTGGGGGTGAAACTAAACACTAAACACAGAAATAGACCAAATACAAAATATTTGCAGGAAATGAAGCCAGAGCCCTGTTTAACCATAACCAAACATTCTGTTACGTTATCCATAAAATCCTGTCATTTCTAAGCCACTCTGAGTTTAGTTTTCTGTCACCTGTCACAGAAAGCATAATTGACTGATACATTTTTGTCTGATTAATATATTTTTCTTATAAACAACTCAGAAAATTCTGAAAAACATAAAGAAGAAAATAAAAATCATCAATAAGTCTACTACCCAGAAAAATTATTGCTAACATTTTGGGGATGCTTTTGCAGTTTTTATTGAGGAGAAATTAAACATAAATATTATATACTAAAACTTTATCTCTTGATTTTATTTCCTGAACATTGTATTATATGAAAATTTACATTGCCCTATGTAATCATCACAAAATTTTTTTTTTTAAATGGCAGTGTGTTTCAACCACTTATGTATATAGATATTTTTTTCAAAGCTGCTGAAATGAAACTTAGTGTTTGGGCTTATTTTTGTGTATTCTTTTGTAATATCTTGCAATTTCACTTTCTATCACTTGTGTTATATAAGATAGATATATCTTCATTAAACGATCATTTACTGAGCACTTACTACAAGCTGGTGGTAGGTTGTGGGGCAAATGCATAAAAACCAACCCCAGTCCCTGCCCTCAGGGGCCTCATAGTCTGGTGCGGAAGGCAGGCATTTAGGTTTGACTATGTGTCAAACCACAGAGATAAATTCATTATTACACAATGAGGCTTCTGTTAAAGGGGAGGGAATCTTCGATGTTAGAATGGTGTGAAGTGAAGTGTGCCATGCAGAAATCGTGTTTGAGTGGATTAGGCAAAGAGAGCTGGATTGAGGGAGGGGGATGGGTAGGGGAGACTCTTCTCTGCAGAAGAATGGGTAAAGGCCACAGATCAGGAGGTAGCTATGCACATTTGAGGAAGTGGAAGGTCACCATGGTTGCAATCCTGGGAGGACAGAGCAGAGGGGAGAGGCTGAGAAGAGATGGTGGGGGTGAGGTTGAAGGGGGGAGGAGAAGTTGATAGGAAGGCAAGGACCAGACCGGGAAGAACCCTCTCTTTTCTCTTCATTTTTTCCCCCTTTTATCCTGACTGAGATAAATGGGAGACATCAAAGGGTTTTGGCAAGGAGCTGATAGCATTGATCTTTGGCCTGCAAAGCTTATTATGACAGGGTAGGTGGGAGGATACCAGGTGACAAGCTCCACCATCTAGAGAGCTATGGCCATTGGTTTGGGCAGGTGGTGGAAGAGGTGGAGGAGAAACTATGAGTAGGAGACACTGATCCCTATGGAGGGGGCCTGGTGACAGGTGGATGTGGTGAGTGGAGGACACACTCGGCTTGTGGGTTCATGGGAATAGATGGAGGGGTGCATTGAGAGAGAGGGTCATGAGTATAGATAGTATCCTCCAGGAGAGACTGAGGCGAAGCAGCTCATGTGGGATGGGCTGGGCAGCCTATAGCTCACAGGAGAGGTCTGGGCTGGACAGACACATTGTACATCATCAAAGACAAGACGGAAATTGCAGTCTTGGGTGTGGAAGAGATTGTCCTTCACGAAGGAGGATGCAAGTGAGATTCCCATTCACAAAATGGTCCAGGGTCCGTCTTCAGGAACACCACGGTTTTTTTTTCTTTTCTCTGAAGTATAGTTGATATACACTATCGGATTAGTTTGTATTAGTTTCAGGAGTACAATGTAGTGATTCACCATTTCTACACACCGCAAAGTTACAGCCAAGATAAGTGTAGTCACTATCTGTCACCATCTGAAGTTATTACAATGTCATCGACTATGCTGCTATATTACTTTTCATCTCAGTGACTTATTGATTTTCTAACTGGGAGTTTACAACTCTTATTCTCCTTCTATTTTATCCACCCCCATCCCTCCCCCTCCAGCAAACACCAGTTTGTTCTCTGTATTTTTGAGTCTGTTTCTGTTTTGGTTTTTGTTTGTTTGGTTCGTTGGTTGTTTTTGTTTTTAGATGCTACATGGGGCCCCTGGGTGGCTCAGTCGGCTAAGCGTCCGACTTCAGCTCAGGTCATGGTCTCACTGCTCGTGAATTTGAGCCCCGCGTCGGGCTCTGTGCTGACAGCTCAGAACCTGGAACTTGCTTCCAATTCTGTGTCTCCCTCTCTCTCTGCCCCTCTCCCACTCATGCTCTCTTTCTCTCAAAAATGAATAAATGTTAAAAAAAAGATCTGTTTTTAGATTACACATGTAAGTAAACTCATAATGGTATTTGTTTTTCTCTGCCTGACTTAGTTTACTTAGCATAATGCCCTCTCGGTCCATCCATATTGTCACAAAAGGCAAGATCTCATGCTTTTTTTATGGCTGAATAATATTCGTGTGTGTGTGTGTGTGTGTGTGTGTGTACACGCACGTGTGTGTACTTTGTCCACTCATCTATCAACAGGCACTTGGGTTGCTCAAGGGCAGATGACTGGGTGGGAAGGATAAATCCCCAAGAAGCAGCAGAGAAGTCCAAGAATAAAGTGAAGAGTGCAGCATCTTGTCGTCTATAGTAAGAGAGTGCATCGAGAAACACAGAGTCATAACAAACATCTAGATCTGCAGAGAGGTCTGCACGGATGAGCACTGATACATGCTCTTGGATTTTGTAGCATTTGGGCTTTTAGTGACTCTAGCAAGTCCTATTTCGGGGATATGATGGGGGCAGAAGCCCAGTTGTGGTATGAGGAGAGGTTGGGAGAAAAAGGAATGGAAACAGATCTTATGAAAAACTTCTAGGAATTTTGCTGGGAAGGGGAGCAGAGAGTTAGGGCTAATGTGGTTCTCAACTTGTCTGTCCACAAGAATTATGTGAAGTGCTTTAGAAAATCCCAGTGCCAAGGCGACCCACTAGACCTAGAATCACTAGGAGTTGGACCCAAGCACCGGGACAGTTTATAAAACTCCCAGATGACTCCAATGCACAACCCAAACTGACAATTACCAGGTTAGAAGGAGATATGAGGTTGAAATTATATACAAATACATTTTAAGGACTGCAGAGTCTTGAATGTGCTTAATTGTTGATAGGAGGGGTCTAGGTGGGAGGGAAGAGTAGGCACAGTTGTTTGTGTAATCCTGAGCTGCAGGAGAAAGAAACCCATAGAAGCAGTGGAATGCATTATGCTTTTAACTGCACCATGGGTTACCTTGACGTGTAGAAACATATTTTAATCTGCATTTCTATAATTATCCAAAGTCAAGAGTAAAGTTGCTTTTTAAAGCATTTCCTTTTTAAAAAATTTTTTTTCTAATGTTTTATTTATTCTTGAGAGAGAGAGGGAGAGAGAGAGAGAGAGAGAGAGAGCATGAGTGGGGAAGGAGCAGAGCAAGAGAGGGACACAGAATCCAAAGCAGGCTCCAGGCTCTGAGCTGTCAGCACAGAGCCCGACATGGGGCTCGAACCCACAAGCTGCAAGATCATGACCTGAGCCGAAGTCAGACGCTCAGCTGACTAAGTCACCCAGGTGCCCTTAAAGCATTTCCTATAGAAAAGAATGCAGCTAAGCATTTTCCACATACCTTTTTTCCTTTTCCTGAGTTTTTCATCCAGATGATGGTTGCAAAATAATTATTTTTTACACACTGTATTTTCCTTTTAAAATTCACTTCTGACATTTGCATTTAATTTTGTCACCATGGTTTAAGCCAACTGTTTAGATTTAACTCTGGATGTAATTTATTTAAATGCTGCCTACTGCTATGATGTCCCTATGACATCCCCACTCCTGTCTGAAATTCCTCCCTCATTTGGTATGTGTGTTCAAAAAGGTATAGAGCATGATGTTTTCTGAATTCTTGAGTAACTGAAAATATTTTCTTCTTACCTTCACAAGTAAAAGACAACAACCATGAGCATAGAATTCTTATATTTCAATATTCTCCATAAATACTCGGCCAATATTATTTTCTGTTCCACGATAGGTAACTTGGTTTCCTACCTGTATACTTGCAAGGTGTGTTCCTGATATCTTATGTTCACAATAAATTTCCAAAAGGTGGCTCTTTGTTGTTGATCTAGCTTGGGACATGGTGAACACTTGTGGTTTTGAGGACATTTTTTCCTCAAAAAAGTGTTCTTTAGTTCTGATTCTGATTATTACTCTGGTTTGAGCAGTTTTGGTTTATTCCTCGGGAACACTGTCAGCCTTAGACACAATCTTCGTTCTTTGTCCTTCATGTCTCTTATTTTTTCTGTTTTCATTTGACCGTTTTCCTTTGCATTTGGGAAGAAGTTTTCAAGTGTATTCTCCAGTTACCAACTGTGTCCTTCTGCAATTTCCAATCTCTTTTTTGCTGCCTTCAATGTACTGGGACTCTATTTTGCATTAGCTTGTAATCTTCCATAATTGTACTCCTCCCCTCTTTACCTTTTTGCATTCTTTTAAAAATCATAGCCCATCTCACCTTAGGCGTTCTGTTACTATGTCAAAGAGACTGTATCTTCTGGCATTCTTTCGGAGCTGTCATTTTAGAGGTCTGCTATTTTCCAGAGTCTTTAAGATGATGCAATGTGTCTCTTGTTCTGTGACTTGTTTTTCCCAGTAAAACCCCTGGCTAACCAACAAGTTTGCAAATATTCCGTATGCAGATTGCCTGTGTATGCCCTCTGTACCCTTAGGCATGTGGTCAATTCCCTGTTTCTTTCAACCCGTCTGTTTGTCAGGCTGATATAGACTCAGGCTGTGGCGGAATTCCCAGTGTCTGCTCGTTCCCCACCCCACTGGCTTAACTGGCACGAGAGAGCATCTTCTCCTGCCTGCAGTTTACCCTTCTCTGTCACACTGAGCATAGGGCTGCATGAACCCCCGTAAGCTCCAGCATTCGTGGCAATGGGAACTCACCCTGCTTCTGTCACTCTACGTTCGTTCCCTCCTTGTCCTTTTCTTCTCACACTCAGCCCTTGCAGGAGGCAATGGTTCTGCTGCAGAACTGTGTCTGCAGTCCCTGCTTCTAGTCCCTGCACCCAGGTTCTGTCCAGTTTTATCCCCAGATTTGCAGCCTTTGGTGGTGGAAGCAAGTCCTGATCTGGGGAAGGGGCGCACTTGCGGACGGAAGTGCCTGAACCACAGAGGGGCAGCTGACTGGCTTCCCTGCTGATGCTGATCTTGTAGCCCTGAAGCAAAGCAGAGAGATGAGCAGATGAGCCTTGCTTCCCACCCCACCGGCCGCTTTCCTCCATCAAGTTCTATAGGATCTGTAGCCCATGGGTCTTCTCAGATTCTACCAATGTCTGAAATGTTGGCATCGTGAGTTGTTCTCCTTTTCTATCTTAGAACATTAAATGGGAGGCCAGCGGAGTTTTCAATGAAGCACTTAAATTGAGGCCAGATGCCATTTTGTGCTTCTCTTTTAAAATTTGAGCGGTGGCACCACAAAAATAAATCTCAACCGAGTAAGATGAAAGCTTTGGGCAAAGGCGAGGAAATGGTGGGAGCCAGCCCGGTCATGTGCAGCAGGTGGCTTGTGGACGGGTGCCCCTCCGCACGGATCAGCTTTTCTTTTGCTGCCCTCTGAAGGACTTAACCATTCCAGACTCTCTCGCACCTCTCAGACTATGTAGATTTCTCCTCTCTTGGGGATTCTGAGATGTCGTACATCTCCTTAAATGGTTCCATCCTTTGTAATAGGGTGTTTAAAGTGTGCTTAGACATGAGTGCAGCTGAAGCTAACTGCACAGGAAGAAGTTAGAGGGGAGGATGCTGGCAGACCGAGACCCTTGGGGGTGCCTCAACAAGACAGATGGGTGCCCACCAGACACTGCATAGACTCAGCTGGTCCCCTGATAGAAACACCTATGGATCAACAGAAGGGAGCTGCCCGGAGGGCTCTCTGAAGTAGTTGCCAGAAGCACGTAGTGTATTTGGAAGTCAGAGTCCATTCCATTCATTTAGTAGGAGCCAACATTTACTGAGAACCTACCATGATTCAGGTACTGAAATAGGTATTGGGGATACACTAGCGAACATGATGTATGCTCTACCCTTAAGCAGCTTGCAGTTTATTGGTGGGGGGGAGAGACAAGTGGCCAGGAAACCCTATGTGTTAAGACCTGTAATTGAGGTAACTCTATGGTACTATGAGAGAGCAAAGGAGGGGACAATTTAATCTCAGCAGATCAAGGAAGAATTCCTAAAGGAAGCAATGCACAAACTCTAGAAAGAAAAAGGACATAAAGAAAAGAGTCCATATTTTAAAAAGCTCTAGTATAGAAGGATACATTCCTAGGTTTAAAAAGACCTACGTCTGCAAGATCAAAGCAGACACCAAGATCCACTCAAGTTCATGTTTATAAAAGGTACACATGTGGTGAGCAGCGAACAGCACACGTTCCGGAGCCAGACCATTTGTGGTTGAAGTCTGGCTCCATCACGTAGGAGCTGTTTGAATTTAGGCCATCTGCTTAATCGCTGGGCCTCAGCTTTCTCATCTGTAAAATGGAAATAACAGGAATACTTACCTCAAAATGTGTTTGTGGGCATTAAACGAGTTAACACATGAAAGTTGTTGAGATCAGTGCCCAGCATTGAACATCAGGTGCTGGTAGGCACATTCTTACCAAATTATGGAGCCTCGGGGGTACCTGGGTGGCTCAGTTTGGTGAAGCGTCCGACTTCGGCTCAGGTCATGATCTCGCGGTCCATGGGTTCGAGCCCCGCGTCGGGCTGTGTGCTGACAGCTCAGAGCCTGGAGCCTGCTTCGGATTCTGTGTCTCTGTCTCTCTGCCCCTCCCCTGCTCGCTCTCTCTCTCTCTCAAAAATAAACGTTAAAAAAAATTTTTTTTAATTACAGGGCCTCAGAGTAAAAGGGAAAATCTTTTGGACTTCCAGATGAAAAGAACACGATATGTTAAGAGTAACATCTGACTTCTTATCTGCACCCATGGACCTTAGGAGATGGTCAAAAACCCAATAACTAGCAAATCTACACCGAAACAAAAGGGATTGATAGTGGCCATGTACAATAAATGCTGAATAATGATTTTGAAAATAACAGTATGGATCATACAGACTGTAAGGGACATTCTAATAATGTCCCAGAGCTAAATATCTTTAAGAAAATGAGCTGGTAAAATGGGGAAGGAAAAACCTCATAAAGATCACTTTTGGGGGAAAGAGGACTAAGGAGAAGTAAAATGTTTGCAATATCTCATATTGAGACTTGGAGAGAGGTAGGGAGAAAGACAGTCCTGGCAATAGAAAGAGTTGGTATTTTGACAGATGCAAAAATAAAGAATCATGTACCATGGGGCACCTGGGTGGCTCAGTTGGTTAAGCGTCCAACTTCAGCTCCGGTCATGATCTCACAGTTTGTGAGTTCAAGCCCCATGTCAGGCTCTGTGCTGACAGCTCAGAGCCTGGAGCCTGCTTTGGATTCTGTGTCTCCTTCTCTCTCTCTCTCTCTCTCAAAATTAAATAAATGTTAATTTTTTTTTTAAAAAAAGAAGAATTATGTACCAGATTAAGGGCACTTGGAAAAGAAAGATAACCATTGATTTTCCCCTTTTAACATTCACTTTAATTTAGGGTTTTGATAAGCTACATTCACAATGTTTGCACTTTGAGTACAATTGCCTTTTGAGTTAGTACTGTCAATAGGACATAAATTATTTGAAAATTCTGATTATAAGAGTATAATTAATGATTGGAGCAAAATGTAGACACGAGCAATACAGTTTATGGAGGAAGTATGGAACAATTTATTATTTACACTTGCCTTTATTTTCATCTCACTCAAACATTGTTTTTCCGTTATATCAATCAGGCCTTCAAAATAATTACTAAATTCAGACATCTTTGATATTTTTCTAACTTTCAGTATTGCAAAGACCATAGCTTTGCCCATTAAAAAAAAAAACCAAAAAACCAAAAAAACAAAAAAAACCCCAACTGTGGTCATTGTAAAGGTTTATCTACCAGGCCAGGAGGATAGAATATATATATTTACCAGTATGTTAGCTTGAGTTAAACTTTTAAATATTTAAACATGTATTATGTTTGGCCTGCATTTGTACACTTGACCTGGACCCTGCAAATGTTCAGGGATGGACCCATTGCTCAGAGTGTAGCTACCACTGTGCCTTTAGTATCCTGTCAGAGAGAACCTGCTTAAGTGAGCATTATATAATTGAAAAGCTATTAGTAATTCCCATACGAAGGGATTATAATGTATACTTACATTCCTGAAGACAGAGTTCAGCACTAGGTTGGAAAGAAGAGAAACCTTTAAACAGTGGAGGGGGGCGGGAATCTGAATTAACAAGGGATCTCCGTGGCACTTTCCGGCCACGGAGCCTTTGTGCTAGTTAGTACATTGCACAACGTGCTCTTTCCAGTGTTCGAGGGGCTCGCTGATGAATGTTCTGGAGCAGCCCTGACCCTGCTTAACGTGAGATGTTCCTGTGAAGTTCCTTAAGGACACCATGGTCTGCTCATCTTTCTACTTCCAGATCTGGAATAGTTGAGACCAAGTAAGTGTTTGTTGAATTGGAAGTTTCCAGGGGTTCTGGAAGCCAGACTGCCTTGGGTCCAGAGCCTCCTTGTGGCATAAAGTTCCTGGTGGTCCCTGGGTAGAAACTCCATTTCTTTGGGTCTCAGTTCTGCTGTCTGGAGAATCCTAGCACATACCTCAGAGGGTGATGGTAAAGATGAAATGAATGTATACATTCAAAGGACACAGATCAGCGGGAACTAGAGAAACATTCGCTGTTATTATTAAGCAGGGTTAATAAATGGTTCAATTCAACACACATCAGTCGAATATCTGTCTTCCGCCAGGGTGACGGAGGGCACACACAGGTCTGTCATGGGCCAGGCATTGTGCTTGGTTGTGAATATCAGCCTAAACGGCATTGTGCTTGGTTGTGAATATCAGCCTAAACCCAGTCTCTGCCTTTTTGGGGGTTCATATAGTAAGAGATTCAGATAATCTTTTATCACGTGGTCCTGGAAACTCCACGCGGGAGGTCTCGGGCAGGTGGAAATTATTTCCTAAAAAAGTGGGGTCGAAACTGATAGAAACTCTTTACGCTTCTTGGGGAATGTGAGGAATCAAGATCCATTCAGGTTGTAATGGCATTTGATTTTGTTTGCTCGAAATGTGAGGTATTTAAGGAAAAGCAGTTGCAGGTTTGGGGATGAGCACTCATGACCGGGGGCAGTGGTTGCACAGACCACAGCCTTGCGGTCCCCATCCGTGGTCTCTGTTTTAAGGCTCACTTGGGTGTCCTGTGTGTCTTAGCTTTTGCATCCAAACGAGCACCATCTCTGGGGTTCCAGAGTGTTGCTTTATCTTCTGAAACATTTCTTCCTCTTCTAGACACTTCTTCACAAGCTTCCTGTTGCCATCAGAACTGACACATCCTGCAGAGGCTTCCAGCTCATGGATCAAGCGTGTGCAACAGGGGAGTCAAGTTGCATTGAGTGTTTCCCAGAGGAGTTCTTTCTTCCTCCCTTTTTCTTCCCTTGCTGGCTTCCTTCTTGTCCCTTATCTCTGCACCCTTCCCCACTTGCCCCAAATCCTCAGACTTCCTCTGTAGATGCCAAGTGATGATTTCAGAGACTGTGAGTCCAAGGGCTTCTATTTGGGCAGGACCCTTATGGGTCTCCTTCAGCTCTGGATAAAGCAGGTATTCTGACCCACTCATACAGGCAGGATAAATCTGTAGGTAATTAAAGAGCTCCCAAATCTCCCTTCTGTCCTATGAATACTTCCCATGGGGGAGAGGGATCTCCATTTCATAACCCTCACTCCCTGAGGTCAGGGCAATGAAGACTGCTGGAGTTCCAAATGCTAAATGAGAGGAGATAAACATCACTCACTGATACCGCAGTATGCGTTAGCCTCTCGGCTACCCCTGCCTCCCAGGGGTTCTACAGGTAGGAGACCCCAAACATGTGACTTTTACAGGAGCTAAGGAACCTGGAGAGTGGGGAATATTACCTGAAGGACAGAAATGTATGCCACGGTAGAGAGTCTCTGTTGACATGGGCTTAGAGCATCTGAAAATGAAGGCAAACCGGTTTCCTCTCTCCCTGCTTCCTTCCTTCCTTCCTCCCTCCCTCCCTCCCTCCCTCCCTTCCTTCCTTCCTTCCCTCCTTCCTTCCTTCCTTCCTTCCCTCCTTCCTTCCTTCCTTCCCTCCTTCCTTCCTTCCTTCCTTCCTTTCCTCACTCTCCCCTCTCTCTATTTCTCTTTCCCTCCCTCCCTTTCTCTTTCTTCCTTTCTTTCTTTCTCTCTTTCTTCCTTCCTTCCTTCTTTCTTTCTCCTCCCAATCTCTTGATCCTTCCATTCATTCATCTATCCCTTTAACAAGAATTCTGAGGGCTTCTCACAGCCAGGCTATGTTACTTCCACATTCTGGGGATTCCGGGATGAATATTGCCCACGAGGAGCTCAGTGCAGACGGAAGGCCAGAGCAAGCAATAATCAAACTAT
Source organism: Panthera pardus (assembly GCF_024362965.1). Lineage (NCBI taxonomy): Eukaryota > Metazoa > Chordata > Mammalia > Carnivora > Felidae > Panthera > Panthera pardus. The sequence continues at coordinate 89,677,328 of NW_026526677.1, forward strand.
AACACTAAGAAGCACTATTAGAGCTGGGGACACCTCACGCCCTTTCTGCTGAGGTCAGAGACATTTTCGCAGGACATGTGAGCAGGAAGCGGAAGGTGAATATAGATTTTCCAGGGGGGCTTGGTTAGGGAGGGACTCTGGCCAAAGCTGGTATGAGAGCCCGAACTTGTCCAGGAGGGGGCAGCTCCCTATGTGCAGGGGTGGGGGGGTAGCATGAGAGACTGGTGGAGGGCGAGGCGTGAGAACGGACCGTGCTGGGACCGTGAGGAGCCCAGTCACTGTCTGGGATGGTGGAGCTATTGAGGGCTTAAGGCAGAAAGCACGGGATGGAGCTCCCAGTAAACATCTGTACGCTGGGACAGTCTGATTGACAGCACTCATGGCTTTCTTATAAAATACGTGTTTTAAAGTTTAAGGATGAGGAAATGGAAAGGAGGATGTTAAACCAAGAATGTTGAGGTGAAGAAGCACTCCGAGGGTGCTGTGAATTTCCCTCCAAGCTGGGTATTTCGAGAGGACGGAAATCCTGCTGAGGACCTGTCATTCCCCCCTGCGAACATGGCAGTCAAACCAAGTGAAGCTATGACAAATGGGGAACACGTAGTCAACACAATAATTAAGACCCCAATCCAGTAACTCAGGTTTCATTTTTCTTGGGTTTTCCTGCTTGGCTTTGACAATGTCTGAATGAAGTCTAATTCGCCAGAGTCTGCTTTGCCATCGGCCGCCGGTACCAATCTTAGTTTCCTTGAGATCCATCCTTTTGTAGGAAAGGAAAGAAAAGGAAGTCTAAATATTCTGCCAGTGGCCAGAGCTGGGGAAGGGACACTGCAGAGGGCACAGAAATTCATCTGTGGGGGGCTGTCCTTATCTGTTCCATTTTCCTTAAGGCACCATAGAGGTTTCATCAGAGATCCCGGAGGGTCTTCTGTGGGGCCACTGGAAGCGTGTGCAAATGTGGCCCAAGGATGTCATTCTCCAGAATTAGCCTGCCGGCAGGCTCAGCCTCCCATGGGTCCTCCGCAAGGCCTCCTGAAAGCTGGAGGTAATGGGAAAATAATCCAGTGGGGAAGGGAGGGGAAGAAGCACACGTATGACTTTTGGCACGTCCAGAGTGAGATTCCCAAGCCGCCTGTGGCGGTCTCAGATGGGCAGGAAGGCCAAGGTTCTCTCGGGTTCTCTGGTTGTTCCTGCTACGATGTGTTGTTTATTTACTTTTGCATTTCAGTGGCTTCTGATTCATGGCAGCAGGTGGGGAGAAAGGGAAAGGAAGGGACAGCAGCTTCCGTGGGGCCTGGGAGTCTCTCCCGAGTGACAGCTTTCTCACGTGGTTGCACTGAGGGCTCGCGCGTTGCAGGCACAGCGAGCGGCCACCAGGGGGCGGGCTGTCAGGGCCACAGGCGAGCTGCCGCTCTCTCTGGTCGGCGTCCCGCACAGGATGGCTGCGGGGCTGCCCCAGGTTTGCCTCGCCAAACCGAAACTTCGAGAAACCAAGGGCTCTGGACGTATTACAATGTCTGGCTCTTGAGAGGTGCTCTGTAAATTCTAGAGCCCAAGCTGACGGTGGCTCAGGCTTTTACAGCCCCCTCATCACAGACGGTGAAAACAGCGTGACTGTATCATGCATGTTCAGAAGTCACCTCCTGGCAGAAGCAGGACGTGTTTGTACCACGCTGATTCGGTTTACTTGTTTACTTATGTTTCGAGTTTGTTCTGTTGTCTTTATGCCTGTTTCTAAAATAGAGCCAGCCGGTGGTAGTCTGTGGGTTCAAGACTGGGCAGCATGCATATTCCTTTTGCACCGTGGGGGCACAGCCGGGCTGAGGCCGGTCGTTTTTGAGGGCAGTGGGCAGCGGCAACCTGAACTTGCACATGACCACCGAGAGTAAGTGTTCCTTGTGCTTTGTGCCCTGAGCACCTGGCCTGCCTAGCCCCCGGCCCTGGTCCCTCAGCACGGCTCCCAACGAGGCGATAGCTGGTCAGGAACAGATTCTAGAAGGTAGAGCGTGCACAAAATGGGAGGGCATGACCTGCGAGACTGACAGAGGCAGCCTGAAACGCCGTTTTGCTTCCCCAAGGTCAGGTTTAATTCTGTCTTGGATCTCAGATCAGCTTTGGCTCCAAACAAATTTGGACCAAAGCTCAGGTATTTGAGATCAGTTACACCCTGTCATACTGCTTCCTCCTATGGCACTGGGTCACCCCAAGGGCACCCCTTCTTGCCCCGCTCCCCGTTGCCCATTTTTTCTCTCTTGTCCCATCAGTTCCCTGCTCCCCGAGCTCCCCTGTCCCTCCACTCTCCTCCCCGCCCCTTGCCATTGTAGCCACTGGAGCCCTCCATCTGGCTTCCCATTATCCTTTACCATTTTTTAGCTACATTTTGTTTTTAAGTATAATTTTACGACTCAACCTCGTGGTCTCCTCACTCAGCTAGAAGTCAGAGATTCTCATCAGCTCTTTTACTTGCTTTTAATCACCTCCTTCTTCCATGACCCCCACTCCGGGTTCAAACCTCACATCTTCTCCCTCATCGTCTCAAGCTACCTGTAAATATTTCACTCCCCGGTGCTCACAGTGGCTCTTACTCCCATTTCGCAGGGGAATGAAAGGGAAGCCTCTCAGGAGTGACCATTCCTCTATGGCCACTGGCTACTTCTCTATACCTTTCTGCACCTGTACTTCCTTCCTTCCCCTGGGCTCCGAGCAGAGGGGCCAAGTCATTCAGCTCTGCCCTCGCCCCTTGTCCACCTGTCTGCTTCTGAGTCTCCCAGGTCAGACTTCCTCTTCCGGTGTCTTGACCTCCTCCCGCTGCTCACTCTCCTCCCAAGCTTAGAAACGTTCGAAATTCCTTCCCATCCTTGAATCCCCCCTCTCTCGACCACACTTTCGCCCCCAAGTCCCACCAAATTTCTCTTTCTCCTTCCGTGCACCCTTCCCCAGAGCAATTTTCACTGGCTGTCTCCATTCCCTCACCTGACATTCACTCCCTGACCCCATCCAAAATGTGTCTGGCCCCAACTGATGCCAGCCTAGCCAAGAGCAGCGACGGGAAAATTATTTCCTAACCTGTGAGCTGGGGTTCAGCAAGGGCATCCGTTAGGAAATGGTGAAGTTCAGATTCGGACTTGGGTTTCATTTGTTAAATATCTATGCTTTTCCCACAAGTCGACGCTGACGGGGAGGGGCTGGCAGCAGGTGCCTTAGATCCCTTGCAGGGTTTCATCTAAAAGGCAGGCTTGGGGGTGGGTGGCTGGTGGCTGTGAGCACCATAGAAGTTAGGGAAAGTGGTGTTCTTGTTATTGGAACTCGTGCTCACCCCTCTCTTCAGTACTCACTCCCCACCGTCCTCACTAAAGCACGCACTCACCCTAGAGACCCACACGCGTCACGTTCACTATTATCTCGCATGCTTAGCAGAACACATTGTGTGCACCCCCAAATTCTTTGCTGAGTGAGTGGAAGACGAGGTGGAAAAAGAGGGCAATGCCAACAGTATTTCCTGGGTCTTCAAGTGGGGAGAAAGTGCCTTCCTGACTGTCAGCCCTTTGGAAGAAGACCATTCTTGGGCACTGTGTCGGGGACTCCTGGGGCCGGTGACTGGCCGAGGGAGAGAGGCAGTGACCTGTGCCCAGGCCTGGGGTGCAGCCCAGCTCTGCTAGCCCCCGACCCTGATCTGGAAAATGGGACGATCACAGGGTCCACCTCAGGGGGTTGCTGGAGACTATAGGGTGTAAGCCACATGCCTTAATGTGGCTGCTGTTGCTGCTGTTTGGGTGACAATGGTGACAGTGGGGATGAAGGTGATGACGAAGATGTAATTCTGCTGTCAACACAGTGCACTCAGTAAACAACGATTGAGCACCTACTGCATACGATGAAGTGTCCCGGCAGGGCAGCACAGGGATAAACAAGGCAGCCCCCTGCCCTTGAGAGGGAGGAGCCCGGACTTCTTTAAACCTGGGGGTCACCCTAAAGCTCCCAGACTCTGTGGCTTTAGGAGGATGGCCCTTCTTAACGGGCGGACACTCCTGGCCTTGCAAGAGCCTTTGAGGAGAGACCCCTCCAGGATCTCAGGGGTCTCTCAGGGAGCCCCATTTCCTGCTCTTTTCCAGAAAGAGAACTGTCAGCAGCTTTTGACTCTGTCTTCCAGGGGCAGCCAGGGTTATGAGAAAGCCACGGGGTGGGGCCCCGGGGAAGGATCACATTACCTGACTTGGAGCCCCTGCTTGGTAACGGGAGCTTAAGAGGCCATCACTTTCCACTGCCGACCTTGGGGGGAGGGCAGACGTTTGAGGGGCTCTCGGACGAAGCCCCAGGCTTTGGGATAGTCCCTGCTCTTGGGTTCAATCCAGAAGCTCCAGGGGCTTGAGGGTGTGGTGCTGCTTTCTAGATCAACAGAGCAATCCTTTCATTTACTCCCTGTTGCCAAATGGACTTTTGACTTCTTCTCTGTACCCAGGACCCCCAGGCGGCAGGAGGTGAAGCCCAGAACCCAGGGCAGCCCCATCTGTCTGCCTCGAAGAGCCACCGACAACCAGGCTCTGCTCGAGCAGGCATTCAGGCTTCTGATTTCCGATCAATTATTCTGTTTGGGTCTTGCAGGGATCCTTGTTTTTACGGGCATTTAAAAAAAATTACAGAGATGCTAAAGGTCTGGGCCATTTGGGACACAAGTCATTTCTTTCCTGACCTCTCCCATCATGAGGGGCACCCAGTGGCTAAGTTGATGTGATTTATCTTTCTTAAAACATTCAGGTACTCTAAAGGTGAATTTGGGAATGCTTCTCTTTTTTCTATTTGTTTCTTTCATCTCTTTACCTCTGCTTCATTGCAAACTTCCTCTAAGTTGGATTCTAGTTGCCTCAAAAGTTTCATGGAGGCTTTTTTGTTGCAGTGGTTATGTGCTTGAAGTTAGGAATTGGTATACGGGCCTCCACTGCCAGCCATACTGGTGATAAATGCGTCATACTGTCCTCAGGAAAGAGGTGATAAAGGACATTTAAACAGAAAAACTGAGGCTAACTCAGGGAAGATATCTTTGGCTCCCTGGGAGGCCACTGTCCCGTCACTTTGTCCCAGTGTCGTTCCAAACTCGGGCCAGGTGCGCATCCTGGAGGAATCCCAGGTTTCCTTTCTAAATCTGTAGCGTCCACTAAAATCCGAAAAAGCCATGCATTGCTTTTAGGACAAACTGCAAACCCTCAGTGGGGCACACAGGATCCTTCCCCACCCCCTCAGCCTGCCTTTCCAGCTTTGGCTTTATCCCATTCCCCACTTCCCCCGGCATGCCCCAGCCCTGGAAAAGCCCCAGGACCCACTGGGGTCTCTGAGAAAGTTCTGTGTATTCCTCTGAAAGGGGCATCGCTGCCCTGCTATGCCCTCTGGTAGGGACCCTCTGGCCTCATTAGAGTCATACATGCCAGGTCCCTCCTTCAGCAGTGGGCTCTGGTTGTCTTCTGGAAAGGGACAGCATTGTGCCCATCTCTGTCCCCCCAGCTCTCAGCACGGCGCCTGGCTCCCAGCACAGGAACCAGGAAGAGCTGCCTGGATGGCATGAGGGGCCCAGCGTGTGACAGTGAGGGGAAGTGTGGTGCTCTGACTCCCCAGGTGGGTTTGGACATCTGTTTGCCTGCGGCTCCTGGAAGGTCTCGGTGGCTCGAGCCTTGCACCAGTAGCTTTTGAGCAGAAGGGGTCTCTCTAATCGCAGAACACAGGTTCCCCAGGCCGCAGCCAAAGGAAGCTGCCCAGAGGGGCATCTTCCAGTGAGGGACAGAAGCCAGACTTCCTTGAAACTCTGGCTTGTGCTTGTTAGTTGCTACTTTGGGAGGAAGTCAGCACCTCTCCCTTCTCCAAAGAACCGCCCCTAAATTTGGCCTCCTTCTGGAAGGCAGCTTTCAAGACCTCCTCCCCATAGAAGACAGCTTCTCTCTTCTTCCCTCTTACCCCCTAAATTCACCTGTCCTTTTCCTTAGAAATGCAGACAAGGAGTTTCTTTTCATAATAATGTGTGTGTGTGTGTGTGTGTGTGTGTGTGTGTGACAACATATAATTGGGAAGTCCTCCCTGAACTGAATTTTGCTATTGTCACAAGTTAAAAACAATAGAGAGACTAAGAATTTAAAGTAAGAGTTAACTGAATGATTTTATGTATACGTAATTTATTTTCTGATGTGGTGTGCCCGTTGCCCCAATACTAGGTACTCGTTTCTCTACCCATTAATTTGACGCCTCATTTTCCTACTCGCCCACAATGAGATATGGCCTCGCATCTGTCAGGATGCTGTTCTAAAAACAACAGAAGGCAACAAGCACTGGTGAGGATGTGGAGAAACTGGAACCCTTGCGCATTGTCAGTAGGAATGAAAACTGGTGCAAACTGTGGAAAGCAATATGGAGGCGCCTCAAAAAATTAGAAATAGAGGGGCTGCTGGGTGGCTCGGTCAGTTAAGCGTCTGACTTCAGCTCAGGTCATGATCTCACAGTTTGTGAGTCTGAGCCCCACATCGGGCTCTGTGCTGACAGCTCGGAGCCCGGAGCCTGCTTCGGATTCTGTGTCTCCTTCTCTCTCTCTCTGCCTCTCCCCTTCTCATGCTCTGTCTCTTTCTCAAAAATCAAAAGAAGTTAAAAAAATAAAAATAGAGCTACCCTATGATCCCTCAATCCTGCTTCTGGGCATGTATCCGCAAGACTTGATATCAGGATCTTGAAGAGATATCTGCACTCCTGGGTTCACTTCAGCGCAGTTCACAGTAGCCAAGATCTGGAAACAACCTAAATGTCCACTGACGGATGAGTGGACAAAGACATGGCTTATACGTAGAGACGACAGAATATTACTCAGCCTCTAAAAAGAAGCCAGTTCTACCACATGTGACAACACGGGTGAATCTGGAGGACATTACACGAAGTGAAACAAGGCAGTCACACAAAAGTTGATAAAAGTTGATAAAAGCATCCTCTTCGTTATCTCTCTCTCCCTCTCTTTTTTTTAAAATTTTTTTTAATGTTTATTTATTTTTGAGACAGAGAGAGACAGAGCATGAACGGGGGAGGGTCAGAGAGAGAGGGAGACACAGAATCCGAAACAGGCTCCAGGCTCTGAGCAGTCAGCACAGAGCCTGACGTGAGGCTCGAACTCACATACCGCGAGATCGTGACCTGAGCCGAAGTCGGACGTTCAACCGACTGAGCCACCCAGGCGCCCCTCTCCCTCTCTTTTTAAGGTCATTTATTTATTTTGAGAGAGAGACAGAGCACATGAGCAGGGGAGGGGTAGAGAGCGAGGCAGAGAGAGAGTCCTAAGCAGGCTCCACGCGGTCAGCACAGAGACTGAGGTGAGGCTCGAACCTGTGCACCTTGAGATCATGACCCGAGCTGAAGTCAAGAGCCAGGCGCTTAACGGACTGAGCCACCCAGGTGCCCCCCTCTTCATTATCTCTTTTAATCAATTCCCTGCATGTATGGTTATTTTTATTGGGAGGCCTACAGTCCATGATATTCTACATTTCTCTCAATAGCTAACAGAAATGGCTGAATTGTCTTTGGGCCAGAATGGTGCTCACTGACACGACTCGTGTTCTTAAAGATCACCAACCACTTCTATTCATGGATGAGGAAATGTCCCGACGGGTGAAGTGACCGGTTTATCTGGCAGATTCTCCCGGACTCTTAGGTTAACATAAAATATGCACTCAAAAATGCCTGGAAAACATTTCCACAGACCTATTCTCCATGTGAGGAAATCGAGGCACAGAGAAGCCACAATGTTTTGCCTACGGTCATGCATCTGCAAGTGGTTGACCGAGGACGGGAACCTGATTATGGCTACTGTTTCTTGAGCATTTATTTTGTGCTGGGCTCGGAGTTAAACAGTTGCCATTTTCTTCTCAGTGCTCATGGGCCCAGCCCGGAGAGTGTGGGAGGCAGCGCAGGGTGTGATGAGCCTAGGCTCCACGTTACACCATGAAGTTTCAAATCTGGTTCCGACGATCACCAGCAGTGAAGGTTGGTAACTCCCTCTGGGTCTCGGTTTTCTCATCTGTATAACATGGACATCAGCACCTAAGTCATGGGGTTTTTTTTCACCTTATCCTCTTTTACTGCACCCCTCCCCATTGGCCTGCAGGGGGCGCCATTGAGCTGTATTCGCCACGTTCCAGGCCGCAGAAACCGCACAATTTGAAATCACATACCATGAAAAGAAAAAGAAAAGACTCAAACGCTGAGATCCAAACTGCGAAGACTTTGGTCTTTATGAGAAAACAGCTCTTGAAAAACAAAATTTCTCCCCTGCAGGAATGAGAGGATTTCTCAGAAGTCAAGTCTCTTGTAATGTGTGTCATGTCTTTTCTTTCCTCCATGTACTTAAAAAAAAAAACAACTATATAGCTATGTCAAAACACACACACACACACACAGAGGCACACACTCACACACATATGCGCACACACGCACACCCCGCACACACACACACACACACAACTCTGGAGACAGTATCAATGTCAGACTCTGCAGCCTTAACTTTGTCAGGAAAGGTGTTTTCTAGCCTGACCGTCCATCCACAGAATAAAACAAATGTTTGCCTCTGGTTAATGCTAACAGGAATCTAACATGTCCGAAGAGAATGGAAACCCTGGAAAATAATTGGGACCAATTTTTCCTTTGCTTATTTGCCAAATGTGAGGTTCCAAGCTGGGTGGTTTCTCTGAAAGCTTCCAACAGGAAGGCCTGAGTGCCCGCTGTTTGGAACACGGGCTGTGCCCACCTGGGGCATTGCTACATCCACTTCCCTGCTCCCTGGCCTGACCCCGGTGCCCGCCTCTGTCGGCCTCCTTGTGGTCACGGCCTGGGCTCTTGGCAATTGTCAAAGGCCCCGTGATTACCCTTTTCTCCCATAAACAGTGTGCACTCGTGTGATTTCTGTTTCTCTCAAGTGTAAGCCAAGTGTGGAAGAGAGCTCAATGAAAACCCTCCCAATCCCATCTCTTCTGGAGGCCATCTTCTGACCATCTCTAAATGGAGGCACCTTCAAGGGCATTAGCCCATTTCATTACCAACAATCTCTTGTGATGGTCTATGTTTTACAGGGGGGTACAGAGGAGGAACATAGCTTCAACGTCACACAGCTACTAATGGGGCTTTGTGGAGGTTCTGGCTCTTTTGATTGGGTCCTGGGTCTTTCAATAACCACATCCTCACTTCTGCTGAGTTGCGGCCAGGGTGAAGATCAAGTCCATTCAGCTTCATCGGCTCTCCCCTCCCCGTCTGCAGGACTTCCCTGGGGAGTGTGATAAGATCACCTTTTGCTCTGTCTCCCCCTGCCCCTCACTCTCCGAAGGTCGTCTTTATCAAAAACGTCTTCACTTCTGGCCTGACCATCAGGGCCAATCTGGTGGCATCTGAGATATACTCAGATCCCCCCGGGTGTCCCCCATTCTGGTCCTGGCTTTCCTGGCTGCGTGGGCACCATCATCTCCTGGTCTGAATCTTCTGCTGTGTAAAATGCAAACACCCCCATAAGGGATGGCTAATTTAGTCCCCAGTGTCTTACTGTGATCTAGTTTACAGCTCCTTTTTTTGGCTGAAAAAGAACTAGGAGTGGGAGCAGAAACAGAACGGTCAGCAAAAAAAGAAGGGAGGAGGTGCTGCCTTTCAGGGCTGCCCCTGAAAAGACACCACCCTCCGTAAACGGAAGTGGGTTGAGGTAGAGGATGTCACTGCTTGTTTCAAAACGCTGGTCCCACCTGATGGGCATTGAAGAGGGCACCTGTTGGGATGAGCACTGGGTGTTGTATGGAAACCAATTTGACAATAAATTATATTTAATATAAAAAAAAAACCCCACCGGTCCCACCCTCCACACCTACCCAAGTAGGCAGATCTTCACAGCCTAAGGCGGCGACCAGAGATGAATATTAATTGTACGCCCCCCACACACTTTGATGGCATCTGCAAGGTCTAATAACGTGTGCTGTTTTCTGCCCCACAGTGTGGGTGATCACCGACGCACCCCAGTAGTGCTATTCTGGGACCAGCCTCCACTCCACAAACACCCCGTTCTGGTCTCAGAAGGGCCAGTCACAGAAATGTTTCCTTAAACAGGACTTTAAAGAAAATATATATATATATATATATATATATATATATATATATATACATAACCCTTTAATTTATAAAAAGCGAGTCAAGTTCATCTATTTTTTTTTTTTTTAATAGACGGAGCTATAGTTAATAGTTTACAGGCTTTGACTTGGGTTGTCCTCTTTCCTGGGTTGATGAAATGTTCCTGCTCTGCACCTTTAAGAGATTACACACCTCGCTGGGAACCTGTCATTCCTTTGAACGCTCAGCTGAAGGGTTGCTCCTCAAATGCAATCATTAGGACTTGAATCCTGGAGAATCTTTAAGCAGCAAATACCCATCCGCTAGTAACCCCAGGTCGGAAAGCACACCCCTCTGAGAGCCACGGAGCTGTGATCATGTGCGACACATCTGAGCAATGTCCGGGGTCACTGGGCAACCCCAAACACACACAGCCCGGCCAGAAGTGGCCTGGTGCATTTTGCTCCCCAGGCGGGAGGCAGCTGGGTTGTAACTTACTGCACACAGGTCGCTCCCCGTGACTCGGAGTGCAGATGACGCGTTACAGTGTCCAGCGGTGCTCTTTCCTCACCACTGTCCCCATTTCTTCCCTGAGTGTTCAGCCAGGGTGGTCCTGATAAGAGCTCTGTCACCAACAGAGAGTTTTTTAACTTAACAGCCTGCGTGCAGTGGGGGCTCCTGAGCTCACTGGGGGTGAGGGGGCACAGGAGGGAGTGAATCGGCCCCAGAATGTTCTGGGATCAGCCTCCCCTTCATTCTTCTTCTCTTTCTCTCCCCTGCCTTTCCTTTCCACTGTTTCCCAGGTGGGTGACTTTCCTTGTTAATCCCCTTCCTCCATAGGTGATAAAGCCCCCCACCCCCACTTCCAGCATTTTCAATCAGGATGAAGGAGTACAGGCATACTCCTTCTGGTGGTCATTCTTTGCAGGGCACCACCAAAGACTGTCACTCAATTAGCAAGAAGAGTGGAAATTGCTTTTGATTTCTGGGAGGGACCTGGTGCTGAGCCTCCACTGAGTCCCAGGGTATCTCCAGATCCCAGTCGGTCTCACTGTGGCACCAGGCGCACCGGTTGGGTGGGGGAGGCAGACTGCGGACGTGGGGGCGGGGGCGGCGGCGGGGGGGGGGGCGGTTGGCAAACCCACGTGCTTCATTCCTGGATTTTTTCTGTCGCATCTGCTGGATTAGAGCCTTGGCAACCAACCCTACCCGCTTAACAACAATTCACGGCATCTAATTGCTCTTTCCTTTTCATTTTATTTAGTAACTGGGTTCAGCCCAGGAAACTCTGGCTTCCAATCCTTGAGTGTTTTGACTCAGGGACCGTAAACCGTCTGATTTCTTGGACAAACACAATCTTGAGGAATTTTTCTCTTCGCACAATGGCCAGGCTAGGTGAATGTCATACCATGCTTCTCCATTCAGGCCTTGGAAGGTTTTTTGTTTTTTTTTTTTTTTTTTGTTGTTGTTGTTTTCCCCCTTCCTACAGACGTCAATCTACTTAAAATAAATACTCCCTTTGGTTTTGGGGGCCCTTTCCTTTGGATTACTCACCTTTATCTCTGGGATTACAAAGCAGCTGGGAAGCAGAGATAGGGTTTATAGTGACTTTCACACAGAGCAGAAAATAGGCCATGCCAAGCAACCCAACTCACGTTTTAGATTTTGGTGACCCTGGAATTCACCTTTGGCTTTGAAGATTATACTCCTTTGCCCTATGGGGCCATCTACCTGTTGCTTTCCTATTTGGGGTGGCTGCTCTCTTCCTGGTTCAGCTTCCCCCACCCTGCACCCCCACCCCCAGCCACCATATGCAACCACCGGAGTCATCTTTCTGAAGCAAATCTGGTCACATCTCCCCCATTCCCCTTTTGGAAACCCCAGAGGACTCAGATAAAATCCCACTACTCAGTCAGGCAAACTGAGTTCCATGGTGCAGGCTGGTAGGAGGTGAGGGCTGTTACCCTAGTGCTTTGGCACGTGTGATTCCTTCTGCCTCAAATGCCTTTTCCCTTCCTTGTTGGATTCTTCTGTGTCCATAGAGACCCATTTCCATTTTTGCTATGTGAAGCTGTCCTACGTAGAAGGTCTCCCCTGCCCTTCGTCCATCCAAATAGCTGCCACCTGACTCTTGTCATTATCACTTCCAATCAAATATACCACTAGCCACTTAGTTCTTCCTTTTCTTTTCATCCTTCTTGCCTTCCTTTTCCTCTTCATCTCTTTCTCTTCTTTTTTTATTTTTTTTCAATGTTTATTTTGGGGAGAGACAGGGCGCCTGGGGAGGGGCAGAGAGAGGGGGGACAGAGGATCTGAAGCGGGCTCAGTGCTGACCGCAGTGAGCCCGACATGGGGCTCGAACTCACAAACCATGAGATCATGACCTGAGCTGAAGTCGGACGCTCTACCGACTGAGTCACCCAGGCACCCTCTCTTCTTTTATTTTTTAAATAGCTAATAATATTATTTTTGAAATCTCTACTTGTATGATAGCTGGCATTCCACCAAAAACAAAAGGTTCCCATGCTAATTTTTGTCTTATCAAATATTCACACTGCGTGGATTCTGACCAGGCACCTTATGTTTGCCGTCTCACTTAGATAGCACACTACCCTGGGAGTTCAACGTGATCTGTTCATTTTCACACAAGATAGACTGAGGCTCAGGGAGTTTAAATTGCTTTTTCAAGGTCACACTGCCAGCAAATGGTATTATTCATACTCAGGCCTCTCTGACCTGGAAGCTGGCCCTTTTTGTACTGCCCCTTAGCAACTGCACAGTGACTGGGTATGTGCACGCGGGACCAGAGGGCCGGGGCCCCGAGTTTAGTTCTCCCGGATGCTTCCTGTGAGCTCCTGGCTTTTCTGCACCCCCTCGTCCGCGTGTGAGGTGGAAACAGATATGCTGAATGCAATCCTCCGGAAAGTTGCTAAGGGCAACAGGTTCATAATAAATCGCCTGCACTTAGCAGGCATTCCAAAAAGGTAAATGAGGACTTTAACACACTTCTCCACTCTTATTTCCTATCCCTTCCTGAATTTACTGTGTTTTCCTGGCCGGAGAAATTTTTCCCTGGGAAGAGTCAGCTGCCATGATTCTGGGCTGCTGGAGAAAAACAGGGGTGTTGTATCTTTAAACTGAGGTCAGAGGTGGGTCTGGTTGATTTTGGCATAAAAATGCTTAGAGACTCTGAATGACCAGGTTAACGTTGAGTGTAGGGCAAAAATGGGAGGCTGCAGGGGAGTGGGGAGGCAGGGGGCGTGGGGCGTGCTGTGGGCTGGAGCAGGAAGAGACCCAGGCAGGGGGCCGCTGAGCGAATACCCGAGGTGCAGGCTCTGATGATGTGTGCATTCTTGGTGCTCCTCGGCACAGCCATAGATTCCTTCCAGTACTCACTCGTTTAAACACCATTTATCAAACGCTTTACTATGTTTCAAGGGTGAGATGGACGGAAGACAAGCGAACAAACAAACAACGTGTCCGGTGGGGATAGTTGCTGTTACTCAGGGTGGAGGCAGGTGTGGCGGGGCCCGTGTGCTGACTCGGATGGAGCGGACAGAGAAAGTCTCACTGGGCAGGGCGCTTGCCTGATCCACGGAGAGATCCAGGCCCACCCACCCAGGGCTGTCCATGGTCGTGGTGACTTCACGCCATTGCTGCCATAGGGCACGCGCTCTCCCAGCTAGGTTCTACTTACGGGCGGCTTTGGAGGGGCAACTTGAAACCGGGTCCTGCCGGGAAAATCCAGAATGGGCTGCTGCCGATAGTGTGCCAGTAGTGTGCACTTGGGTCCCACGGCACCTGCTCAACAGCCTGTGCACCTTGAGGCTTTTTCCGGGGAGTAAGCAAGGAATACACAGCAAGAAGGCCAGCCCCCAGCAGCGGCGGCTGACACTGGTCTCTCGCTCTCAGTTTCTCTCCGTGCCGCTTGCTTTGTTCCGCACTGAGCAAAGGCGGCCGACGCTGGCCGGCCTGTGAGCTCGCTAAGTGCCCGTGCCCGCCCTGTTCAGGCCCCCAGAGCCCAGCCCCCCGGAGCTGGCATCGTCCCCTCTCCTAAGCACAGAGCCCGCCTGGTTTTGAAAACTTCTTGCCCACGGAGTAATTCTATCTTGCCATATCTGCCCCAGTTATGCTGAAGTCAGGAGAGCGCTGTTTTGTCAAAGCTGCCTGGTGCCCAGCACATGTCTCTGAGCTTCCTACCCACCTCTTTTCTTCAAAAACAGGAAATCACCTCAGGCCAGTGTAAAGCAGCCCCCACACCCAGGGGTTTGGATTTCATTCGTGCTCAGAAAGTCGGTTTAAGACTTGGCAAGTTGTGCCTCTCCAGGGCCCAGCCATTTTCCCCTCCGTCCTCCTGCCGTCTTCTAGATTTCTCTCACTGCCCTCAGCTTCACCTGGGCATTCAGACCCTTGTTTCTTCCCTGGAAGAAGGACAGTGGTGGGTGCAGGGCGCGTGTGCGTGCACAAGTGGGAGGGAGAGAGGCAGAGAGAGAGACACACACAGAATCCAAAGCAGGCTCCAGGCTCTGAGCTGTCAGCACAGGGTCCCATGCGGGGCTTGAACTCACGAACTGTGAGATCATGACCTTCGCGGAAGTTAGATGCTTAACCGACAGTCACCCAGGCGCCCCCTTGCTCCCCTTTCTGTATCTGAATTCCTTTCTGTGAAAATAAGAGGCCCATAGTCCTGAGAGATGGGGTGAGGAATGAATGAATGTGTTCCCTTGCTCTGTCACCGGTGACATATCCCTGCCACTGCTTTATTTGATTATCAGCGACAGAAAAATGTAATAACATTGAAAAGAATCCAACGACGAAGTGGGTTGTTGGAGGGGGGCTGGGTAGAGAGGAATTTCAGCCAAGACCCAACAAATCCAAGAACAGGATGTTGTGGGAGGGATTCGTGCTGGGTCATCTTCGATGGATGCCACCAGAGTCTTGCTTCCTGTGCCTCAGGTTCCTCTGCAAAGTGTCCTGGCGAGCAGACTCTCTTCTCCCAGCTCTTTGCTGCCACCTCGTCTGCCCCAAGACTGCCTCTGGGACTCCAGGTGTGTGCCTTCTTGGAAAAACAGGTGGCAAGGTCTCTGGACCCCTCCAGGCTCGGAAATGCTTGGTGGCCGGGAGGAGAATGACCCAGGTCTCTTTGTGAGAGAAGTTGAGAAAGTTTACAGCTTTGTCTCGGGACATTTGCTAAGCCATGTTTTAAGAGAAATCACGTCCGATGCAACAGGAACCCACCGCCGAGCAGTGAGATGCATAGGTTCTCAGGCTCTGCGACCCTATGGGAAATTGCCCTATAGGGCCCCACAGCCTGGGAAAATGGCCTGGAGGTTTTATCGAGTGACTAATATCCTACAGGGATCCTTTGGGTCCCAGGACTTGTATCGGGGTCAGCAGCCCAGCCCCCCTTTGAGCAACACCCCTGGGACCATTCATGTCCATCTGGAAGAAGCTCATCTCTGAGTCCGATTGAGGACTTGGTTCTTTCCCACCTCTCACCCGGCCACGTGATTGACACCTCCTCTCACATTTTCTGTTGGGAAATCCCAAAGCATCTAAAAGGCAAGCAGTGATACTCAAGCTGTGGCCAAAGGTATATGTGTGTTGGGTTGGGGGGACGGGAGGGCTGCAAGAAAAGGAGAGAGAGAGAATGAAAGAAACACACACACACACACACACACACACACACACACACACACACAGAAGAATGTAGAAGGGAAATGGCCAGGAAGAAGCAGTGTCTCCAAGGCCTAATACTATGCCATTATAATTAATAGTTCTGTCATATTTGACACGATATGACAACATTAGCGATGTCTGGATTATAGAGCTGGGTGAAACAGTGTCAAAGGAACAAAAATTTCTTTCTCCCTCATTTGGGGGACATCGTCCAGCAGAGGATGTCGTATGTTCAGATGTGTAATGTGTCCCTGACCCGGGCCTCGTTCCTCATTATATAGCCAAACATGGCATCTGTTCGGTCACGTTATCCAGGGGGAGAAGGATCCCCAAATCCTTAATCACCGTGAGCTGCTGAAACCCCACTTAATTTCACACCACCAGCCCGAATCCCTGGCAAGTGGTTACATTTACAAGATTTCATCGTTCTTCTTTTGTGGAAATGACAGCTAAAGCTTGGAGCTGGAAGAGGTCCAAGGAGGCAGAGTTGGGGATATGGAGATTCCTGAGATTTGGATAACACTTAAATGATTTGAAATCCTGACTTGTTGGCCGTATGGCTCTATTAAAGCCCTCTGAGATTCAGCCTCTCCCTGCGGGCGATGTCAGAGTGCCTCCGAGGATCTCATATGGTTATTGTTCAACAGAGAGGTGCCCTTTTTATCATCTGGTGAAATTGTCTAGTTTTGTCCGGTGAGACTAGGACCCGGACTGGCACTTGGCACAGGGGAGGGACTCTGTAAATACTTGCTGAGTAGAATCGACAAGCTACACGGGGCCTCAAAACCCAAGTCTGTGGATTCAGATTCAGGGCTCTTTAGAATCGATTTCACCCCATTCTTTTTTTTTAATGGGCTTCTTCTCTGCTTTCAACCACACAGACAGCAGAGGCTTCCGCATGGTCCTTCTTAACGGAATGGGTTCTGCTGAGGACGTGATGTGGACGCGGTGAGTCTAGCTCAAGCTGCTTCTCTGGGACCAGAGACTAAGAGGCTGAGCTGGGAGTTCTGTCCAGAAGAGGAACTGGCAGGTTATGCTCTCTCCACGACAGGCCTGGCTGGAAGCTGATAAGTGATCTTCAGAGATGTCGAGGGAGCTCTGTTTCTGCTTCCTTGCAAAACCATGACTCAGGAATATTGCTCACATCCTCAGGATGGCACGGGGCTAAAAATAAGCCATGATGGAAAAGACCCCAGTGAGAAGCGGTGGGGAGGGGGGTGGTGAGAACTTGAGAGAGCCGAGAGCAGGAGGGCAGGGAGACAGGAGATAGGAGAAAGGTGCCAGTGGAACGGGAGGACGGAGAGCAAGGGGGGGAAGAGCAGAAAGAGGAGAGGGGAATGTCTGTTGGATGAGAGACGAGCCTTGGTACAGGATGGAGGAGACAGAGGAAGGAGGGTCCCAGAGAGAAGATGTGTCATTGCATACACGGGCTGCAAACATGAACTTAACATTAGGCATGGCAAAACAATCTGGAGGCTGGGCTCAAGGTCACCAGCTGCTCTCCTTGTCCCTAACTGAGAGCATCCCCAGGCTCTCTCTTTCTGAGAAATGTCATAAATGTCTTCAGTTATCAGTTCTATGCTGGGACCCCAAATCTTCATCTCTGACTCTAATCTCTCACCCGAGGTGGGTCAGTATCTTCAACTGCCCATGGCACTGAGTTTCCAACGTAATTCTGAGGAGCCCTAACAATCTGAGGGGCGGGAGGTGGGGCGTGGAGGGGCCAGAGCCCCCAGAATGCCTACTTTAAAAAAAATTTGTTTATTTGTTTTTTGAGAGAGTGAGCGAGAAAGAGAGAGAGAGAGAGAGAGAGAGCAAGCCAGGGAGGGGCAGAGAGGGAGAGGGAGAAAGAAATCCCAAGCAGGCTGCATGCTGTCAGTGCAGAGCCAGAACTCAGAACCGTGGGGCTTGAACTCAGAACCATGAGATCGTGACCTGAGCTGACACTGAGAGCCAGACACGTAGCCAACTGAGCCAGCCAGGCGTTGCCCAGCATGCACGCCTCGTTTGAAACTAGCCTATCTCATCTCCCTTTCAATCTACTGTATGTATTAGGTTCCTCCTAAGGTTTGGCCGGCTGCTTAAAATAAACTTGGCAACCACTGACTTTTAGGTTGAAACCGTCTTTGCTACAATTTAAAATGTCCCCGATGAAACGCGCCCGTACCCCCACCATCTGTTCTGTGTCTTCCCCTTCTCTCCTCACCTTTGCCTACGACAACCATCATCCCAGGTAGTCAGACTCCAGATCGGGGGGTACGCTGAAGAGCGTAATTCCCACCGCCACGCAAGATCCCATCTGCTGCCTTGGAAATGCCTCTGAGATCTGGCACTTTCTCGTCCCGTCTGCTGTGGAACCCTTGGTCCCAGCATCCAAGGGCCCAGATCGCTGTGGCACCGAACCCGCTATTCTCCCCTCCCCTTCTGTGCTGCCCACCCCTTTCTGACAAAACTTCTCTTTCCATCTTCGTTCGTTTGCTGCTCGCTTTTCAGAACCCCTCAGTGCTCCCAGGGCCTCTCATGGAAAAATCCTCCACCCGGAATTCAGCAGGATCTCTCGGCCTGCAGCTTGGCCAGTTGGAGTCATCGCTCAGACTCTCCTCTCTGATGCGAGGTGCCCACCTCCTTCATCTCTGCTCTCCCCCCCTCCCACCCCTGGAACCCTCCCCACTCTTTGTCGACTCTCCCAGTGTTGCCTCCCTTTTGACTTTCCTCAAGGCAACCTTCTCCACCTTCTTCTCTAAGACTCCCAAATCGACTTGGAGGTAGAAACCAGGGTACAGGACCCAAGGAGTCTACCTCCCAAACACACAGCAGAAGTTGTCCGTCTTTTCATTTTGCGTCGAGCCCAGGGTCAGCCTAGAGAGGCCATCCCTGCCCTACCGCGTTTTCTTCCGTTCCTTGCAACAGAAAACTAGTCTCTGGCTGAAATTCTCCAGGCCCCCATGGGAGGAGTATCCATGGCAGAGCTCTGTATCCAGCCCCAGCCAGACCCTCCTGCCCTCGCCCCACCGCCCCAGCCCTGGCCCAGATGGGAGGCCGGCAGACAACAAACACAAAGGACAAGGCTCTGCCGATCCCGCCTGTCTCAGCGCTGCACCAATTTAAAACAATTTTTTTAATGTTTATTTGTTTTTGAAAGAGAAAGACAGTCAGAGTGCAAGCAGGGGAGGGGCAGAGAGAGAGGGAGACGCAGAATCCAAAGCAGGCTCCAGGCCCTGAGCTGTCAGCACAGAGCCCGACGCGGGGCTCCAACTCACGAACCGCACGCGAGATTGTGACCTGAGCCTAAGTCGGACACTTAACCGACTGAGCCACCAGGCACCCCTGGGCCAGTTTGTCCTCTGTCTTCTGGCTCCGCAGGAGGCTTCTCACAGTCAGTGTGGGGAGAGGCAGGGACAGATGTGGAGACATAGCTGACAATCAGTGCGGGGAGAGCAGCAGCCCCCTCAGTGGGACAAGGCTCTGGGAAAGGCAGCCGGAGCCCAGGGGGAACAGAGTGGGCGCCATTCACCCACCCAACCCAGTGTTCACTGACTACCCCCCGGCCTTCCGGGCCTCACAGAGCTCATATCTCCCTGAGGCCTCAGACCCCCAGTGAGGTCAACAAACCAGATGGATCTCAGAACCAGGAAGGAGCCAACAGAGCCCTGGGGTGGTAGTGACTGCTGCTTTGGACCTGAAGGTCAAGGACAAGAATAACGTTAGGTGATGTGAGTCACCTTGATTTTCCTCCTCCTCCATCCCACTGATTATTCTGTCCATGACTTTTCTTTCTTTATTCAGCTTGGGTTTACTCTCATTTGTTCACACCCCTGTTTTCTGCTTTCCATGTTCTCTCCCTGCTGGTCCTTGTCAATCTTTGGTTTCTATTTATCAAGAGGTTTGATAGCCTGGAAGCTTTCCTTTTCTTTTGCACTTATCTTTTCCCAGTGAAAACTCTGGAATCCCAGGTTCTGGGTCATGTCTCCACATCACCAGATCTCACAGACTCGGAGGGGGTGGAAAAGACCTTGAAAGTAAGTGTGCCCAGTCCTTTGGCCTTCTGGCTCTCTCTAGATCTGTCTCTGTCTCTGATTTTGTCTGTGTCTCTCTTTTTTCAACATTGCCCCATTCTTTTCTCCACTTCTTTCCTCACTTCTTGGTGTTTTTATACTACTGGTCCCGCAGGATGGACAGTGGTCACAAGGTAGGAAGGAAATCCTCTCTCACTCTCTGAGGCTAGCTCATCTTTCCCCCCAGGAACATGGGAAGATCTTGTTTTAATTACCGTCTTTGATATGGGCCAACTTGATTGGCCACAGTTGCATGCCTGTCATCTCATCCTTCCCTGCTTTTGTCTTATGCCTCTTTGTTCTGTCAAACTCAGGGGAGAAGGAACTAGGCAATTTACTTTTCCTCTTCTGGAGAATAGGGAATGCAGGGATGGGGGGACCCAGAAACGTCTGGACTGTGCTTTTTGGTATGTGGTACCTAGCTTTCACTAAATCCCCCCTCCTCCCATTTCTTTCTTGTTGTAAAATACTTTCGGAAGGGAAACATTGCAAGTCAACTATGGGTGCTCGTTCTTCCCTGATTATCAAGGAAGCTAGGCTCCGTGGCCGGCTAAGTCAGAAAGCGCTGGGATACTCTGGAAATTGCACAGGGTGGATTTGAGCCACAGTGTGGCCATTTATCAGCTGTGGGACCTTGGGGAAGTTACTTCATCTTTCTGAGCTTCGTGTTCTCATTTGTCAAATGGAGACAGAATAATAATTACTTCCTAGACTGTGTGTGTGAGGACTGAATCTATTAAAGGATCTAAAGTAACCTGGCATTGTGCCGAACGCATCCTCTTTAATTATTAAACACAGGCTGAACACCTCATTTTTGCAGAGCCCGGATCGTGCATTCAGGGGCCACGGAGAAGAAGCAGCCAGGACTGGGGGGATCTGGTTACAGACCTGGTCCCCTCCCCTGCCTGGGGGGCCTGGGTCTGAGCTGGAGATTGGAAGGCCGGCAGCCAGGCCCTTCTCCCCAGGAGCTGGGGCGCACATGAAAGCCTGTCATACCTCAGGAACCGGCCGCTGTGCCGAGCATCTGGATGTTCTTAGATCTCTGTCTGGATTCCTTCTGCTTGTCTTGTAGAATCACTTATCAGCAGCAAGCAGACCAGGGCTTTGGCTTTCCTCTCTGTGGCCCAGCCCCGCTGTCTTCCTATCCATAAACACGGTGGAGCAGGGGACAGGAAGGTGGCCCCAGGGCCCGCAGAGGAGGCTGCCCTGTGCGCTGTCCCTCCTGGCCACCCACCCCCCTCCTGCCCCCACCACCACAGATGCTACAGCAAGGCCTCCTCTCCTGTCCGGTGGCCCTTAGTTCCCCACACTTGCAGCTGAGAGGGGCTTAGGGATCGGGTGGAAATTTCAGAATTGTGCGGAACGTGTGAATGTTGAGAGCTGTTGGTAAGTCTCCATTCACCATACCGTTCCCTCCAAAATAGTCCCCTGTTGGTTGACTGTCTGCACCTAGAAGGACCTATTTCTCACACTAGGGTACTTAGGAAGCCGTGGGGAAGGCTGGTTGCAGCTTGGGGAATAGACCGTGCCACTGTGGTGTCCCCCCCCCCACCCCGGGGACTTAGAGCATGCCTCGGCCTTTGTTGCTGTGTCCCCCCAGAGGACACACTCCAGGCCGGGATTCCAGGTTGGGGGCAGGAAAGGAAACCATCTGGGGCAGGGGATGAGACTATTGGACTGTGAGGTAAGATTGTTAATTGTCTGTCCTCGGTTTACTTTCTCTCAAGCAGCAGGAGACACAGTCACCCCTTCTCCTGGAGACGCTTTCCTCGCTGGCCTTCAGGAGGGCCCTTTCTGGTTTTGCTCCTACTTTGCGGTCTCCACTTGGCCCCTTCTGTTGGTTCCTCGCCCTCTTGCCGCCTCAGCATTGGAGGGCCCTTGGCTCTCGGTTCCACGTTCTTCTTTCCTCCCTGGCGAACTCGGCCAGTCTCATGGCTTTAGGAGGCGGTGGTCTAGGAGGGCCACTCCGTGTCTGTGTCTCCAGCCCAAACTCCCTCCTGAACTCCAGACGCACACGGGACACCCACAAAGTAGACGCCTTGAATTCACGTGGCCACAACCAGATGCCTGGTCTCCTGGTCATGCCTGCCTCAGTCTTCCTTCTCTCTGCCGCATCGCTTCCCCACTTCCAGTTTTTGAGGCCATGCTCCTTGGAGCGGTGCTTGACGCCTCTGTTTCTTGCAACCCCATCCAGCCCGTCAACAAATCCTGTTGGCTCCACTTTTAAACTATATCCAGCATCCAGCTGCTTCCTGTCCCTGTATTGCCACCGGCCCAGTCTAAGCCACGTCATGTCTCGCTGGAGCTCTGCAAATGGCTTCCTCTCCTGTGTTCTCCACCCTGTCCGTGCTGTCCTATTGGAAGCTTGCCTCCGTGAACAGACCACGGTTCTCTTCTTCCTTCACCTTCCTTAAGTCTTGCCAGCCGTCACTTCCGCAGTATGTCCTGCTCTGAGCACTCTGTATGAAAGAACAGTAGCCCCTTCTGCTATGCCCCCTTCCCAGCACCCCCACCCCTCTTGCCCTGCTTTGTTTTGCACCACAGGGCTCACATTATTACTTCTTATGCCCTCCATTTCCTGTCTTTCTTCCCTCCCTAGGTTGTAAGTCCAGCCAGGGCGGGAACATTTGTCTCTGTGTCCCAAGGACCTGGTGACACATCACAGATGCTCTGTCACGGGCAGAGCATTGCTGTGTTTTTGAAGGTCGGTTTCTTCGCACTCTGGCTGTGGCCCGAAGGTCCTTAGGGATCATCCCAGACAGGATAGGGGCCCCCACCCCTTCCCTGGTGCTCTGTCAGGACCCTCTTCCAGAGCTTGTTGTCACAATTTGTGAATGCATATGTACTTGGGTCCTCGCTTGTTCGTTAGCTGTCTCTCCCTTGACCGTCACCACCTCATCGTGTGTTTGCTTTATTTTCTATGGTGTCCCTAGTACGTGGCAGATAGGCCTACAGAGAGTGCATGCTTGGTGATTACAATATTTATTTATTTACTCATTTATTTATTTATGATGAAGGATTTGAGGCTCAGGGAGGTTGAGTGATCAGCCCACAGACATGGGGCTAGGAGGGGGAGCCCACCTTGAACCTAGACCTTGTATGGCTGAGCGTGCGCCTGTGTGTGTGCGGGAGCGTGCCAGGATCTGTGTTCTCTCTCCACTCTTGCACTGTGCCGCCAGCCCCCCGCCCCCTGCACGGAGGGCTGTCCACAGCTGCCATCTCTGGTTACCTAGTCCCCGTTACCTGCTGCCATAAGAGACGCCTCTGCTCTTTAGGCTGCTTTATTCTCAAGAAACCTCATCTGACACCCCGCTGCCCAGCACTGTGAGGTCCCACGACTCCCTCCTGCCCTCTGAGCCCAGCCAAATCCATGGCTTCCCAGCAAACAAAAGGCCCAAGGTCCTGTCTCTGCGTGCACAGAGTACACGGCCTTGGGAGATTTTGAACATTGCGTGGCAGCCACGTGAGCTATGTCCAAGGGCAGGATCACGCCTGTCCAGATGCTGCCCCCCCAGCAGGAGCCAGCCGCACTGGCCTGGCCCTGTAATGCCAGCCCACCGAGGGCACAGCTGAGGGGGCCCAACCGTCCCACCCATTGTTTCTCCTCCTCCCCCAGGGCAGGTGGCACACTCACATCTGCATCCCATGAGGAACGTGCTGGTCTTTTCTACATGAAGGGAAAGGGCAAAGAGGAAGCAAAACAAGGGACTCTTTAAAAACAGGGGGGGACAAACTAGGGGCCGCGCTTCCAAGCCAGCTGGAAAGGGCCTTGAACTCACTGATGGGGACGGACAGGAGCAGCTGAGCACTTCACCCCACGCCCACAGTCAGACCCCGTTCTAACTTTGTAGCCTCTAGGAGCCCACGCTTTTCCAGAGAGGCTCAGACCCGCCCGACAGGAGTTTAGTGCTGGCTCCAAGCACGCCTCATGAGCCTGGCCTCCTGTGGTGGGGCAGCATAGGCCTCCCCGGGGGTGCCCAGTGGGGCAGGACTGGGATAGACACCTGGATTTAGAAGTCGTGGCGAGCCCAGGGATCGGTTGACCCTTGTGCAAACTTGGTAATGCCTGACCTGATGCACGGAATCTGAGGGCTTATCTTTCACCTCCCTGGGCAGGAAGGTTGAGAATAAAATGGCAAATGAAATGGAATCTTTTTTTTTAAAAGTATCTATGAAGCTTTTATCCCCCACAGTTATAGCATTGGACACGACCATTGTGACCCCATTGGCGGTTCGGCTACTTTCCCCTTCCCAGTTGTGTATGGTTGTGTTTCACTAGCAGGAGTCACACTTGGTTCATCAACAACATTACAAAGGGCCGGGTCCAGGTCTGGGCTTCTGTGTGCGACAGCTGAGAAACAGCGAGGTTAGGTTGGGGACTCAGGAGCTGTGAGTAGAGCCTGAGTTATTCATTATTGCTTCCCAGCTTGGTGCACACACACACACACACACTCCACATACACATATGCAAACATACACACACTTAATTTGCAACAGGCAATCCCTAAAGCTGCCCATTCAATGCTGTCGCTATTCTATCAAAGAAATATAGATCTATAAAAAAACTTTGCATTCCGCTTCAAAGAGTGACAGGTGTGCAGAAATGATTTTATAAACAAGCCGAAATGTTGACTCACTTTGCATTGTTTGCTCAGATGTTATAGGTATCTCCTGGATTGCGGGCTTTGAGGCAGATTTGGGGAGAGTTTTACAACTGTGTTAGGATGGTTTCTTCACCTTAAATGGCTTTTGGCTTCATTGTTTTGGAGAAAATATGAATCTATATCTTTTTTACTAAACTATTCTTAGAGCACTGCTAATACCACCTGACATCTAGACAAGAGAGGGGGAGGAAAAGAGGGAGGGAGGGAGGGAAACAGGGAAGGAGGGAGGGAGGAGATATAAAGGAAGGAAGGAAGAAGGAAGGAAGGCAAGAAGGAGGGAAGGAAGGAAGGAAGAAGGAGATAGGAAGGAAAGAAAGAAGGAAGGAAGGAGGGAGGGAGGAAGGAAGGAAAGAAGAAGGAAGGGGGAAGGAAGGAAGGGAAGAAGGAAGGAAAGAAGGAAGGAAGAGAGGAAGGAAGGAGGGAGGGAGGGAGGAAGGAAGGAAAGAAGGAAGGGAGAGAGGAAAGGAAGGGAGAAAAGGAAGGGAGAGAAGGGAGGAAGGAAGGAAGGAAGGAATGAAGGAAAGAAGGGAGGGAGGAAAGGAGGAAGAAGGAAGGAGGGAAGGAGGGAAGGATGGAAGGAAGAAAGAGATAGGAAGTAAAGAAAGAAGGAAGGAAGGAGGGAGGGAGGAAGCAAGGAGATATAAAAGAAGGAAAGAAGGAAGGAAGGAAGGAAGGAAGGAAGGAAGGAAGGAAGGAAGGGAGAGAGCAAAGGAAGGGAGAAAAGGAAGGAAAGAAGGAAGGGAGGAAGGAAGGAAGAAGGAAGGAAGGGAGGAGGGAAGGACAGAAGGAAGAGGAGATAGGAAGGAAAGAAAGAAGGAAGGAAGGAAGGAGGGAGGAAGGAAGGAAGGAGAAAGAAAATGAGCCCATCTCTCTCCTGGCATGACCATCCTGTGGCTATTTCAGGGCAAGCCTATAAACCAAGAGAAGGACACACGAGTTCCCGCTCCTGGTTCTGACCTCACAATCAAGACATGGCATCCACCTAACTGTGCCCACAGATGAAACGGGCTAGCCTCCATTGCCCTCTGATCCAATCACAAATCGAGGAAGCCAGTCTCCAGCAACACCTGCCAGGGGCGTCCTATGTAAATGGAGAGACAGCAAACCTCACGGCGTCAGAGAGAGCCGAATATGGCAGGAGGGTGGAGCCCTTCGTCAGCCTTGGACTATTGGCTCCCCGAACCCCTACCTGCTCACACCTGTGCTGACGGGTGGGTCCCGGGGCCCATCTCCGTTCTGAGCTGGTCCTGACGATGGCCCAGAGTAGGCCAAGAGTGTGGCCTCGTCACCCGTTTTAAGACAGCATTGCCTTCAAAGACGGTATGGTCTCCTGCGCCATGGAGGGCCTTGGACACACACTGCAGATGAATCCTGGGTGCTCTATAAACGTAGCGTCACGTGTCCCTCACCTGTCGTACCTGCTGCTCTTTGGCGCCAAAAGGGCGCCTTCTTTTCTCCCCCCTAATCCTCGAGTCGGCTGCGCAGACTGAAGGCACGTCCCCCTGGGGGACTGGATCCAGCCTCATGTGCGCCCAGCCGCTGACCGGGTCTCGTGCATGACGTCTCAGCTCCCAGCACTGCTGGTGACGCTGGCTCTTCCCAGATCGCCCCCCGCCCTGGCCAACCCTTTGCACTGAGCTGACCTCTCTGCTGCTGGCTGTTTCCCAGACTGCATCACACCCGGCTTCCCCCGCCTCCTCCCATCTGCCTTAGCTGCAAGGCCCGACAGTTTGTCTCCCAACGCTCGTTCACATGAGGGCGGCCTGCCGCTCACAGGGGTCAGAGGGGTCGGAGAGGTGAAATGCCTTGCCGAGGACCCTCAGCTAGTGGGAAGCAGGGTCTGGACAGCACCTGCTAGGCCTTGAGACTCGTGTCTGTGAATTCTCCCCTTGGAGCAGCAAACACAACCGGATCACGTGGTGCTTTGGCCGAAGCTGGACTGGGGAGCACGTTGCGAGAGGCAGCTCTAATTAGGAGTTCAATTTCATTAGATAATGAGCCGCATTCTCTCTGGCCCCAAGCCTCTCCCCGGGAACAAGGTCAGCATCGTTGGCTCTTCCAGACGCTTTCTGGGTGGTGCAAACGCCCACACTCCAAGCCACATGAACGAGTGGGAGCCCGCGGATACTCAGACAGAACACAGAA
Source organism: Panthera pardus (assembly GCF_024362965.1). Classification (NCBI taxonomy): domain Eukaryota; kingdom Metazoa; phylum Chordata; class Mammalia; order Carnivora; family Felidae; genus Panthera; species Panthera pardus. Next base: position 89,703,972 of record NW_026526677.1, read on the forward strand.
GCGGGTCAGCCAATGCAGTACAAACACACGGCCAGAGAGCAGGAACCCCACGCTCCGCTCCACGCACGGCTGTGGCCAACAACCCACGGCCCCAGCCCGCTGCTGCAGGTGCTGATTTGCATGGGGTGGGCCTGGCCTCTCCCATGAGGTTTTGCCTCTCCAAGTTTCTTTTCTGCTCTTGGGAGATGAGCAGCCTCTTTAAAAAGGAAGAAAAACAAGACACTAGTAACTCTCTTCTTGGACCCGGGCCTTAAGGTGTTTCAAAGCCTCCCGTGGCTATTTCTGGCCCCATTGTCGTCGGGGTCTGAGAGGAAGGTCTGATGGCATTTCTTTGCTTTAAAGGCAGAAACAGAACATTGTTTCTCCCGGCTTTGATTTAATGGCCAAAAACAGTTATAGGAAACTGTTCAGCAGATGTTTTATGAAACTCAGAAAAGATTGGGTCTTTTAGAAGGGCTATTTTTAGACGAATGCTTCCTACCATTGGAGGTTTGGTGCTCACAAAAGGGACAGAAAACAGGAGAGGGAAAAAGAGAGAGAGAGAGAGAGAGTGAGAGGCAGACTTGGAGGAAGCTTTGAACATTTTGATGATCGCATTTTATTCTTCCTTCCATTTTCAGCATAGATTAAATGTACCTGGGAATCTGCGGACGACAGGATGTAGAGGTGATTCTAGGGAGGGATGGTGCCCTTTAGAGTTTCCTTTCTAAAATGAAAGTTTGCTGGGTGCAAGGGAAATCTACATTTTCCATGATTCTCCACCTCCTACTAAATGTTGCAGCCACATGGAAATGCTTTTTTTCTCTTGCCCACTTCACTTTCTTGCCTCCCTTTGCCTGATTTAACCTCGGCCCCTCTCACCGCATCCCTGCTTTCCTTCCCTTCTGCCTCTTTTCCCTGTGGCGCTCTCACTGTTCACACTCAGGTCAGCCACAACCTCCCCCGCGAAGCCTTCCCTGACAGCTTTAGAGTGAATTGGTGATTCCTCCTTCGTAATTAGCTGGCCATATGTCAAACACTGTATTTGCTGCTTTGCCTTACGATCCATTTCTGCATCGGGCTCCTTCCTTAGGTTGTAAGCGTGATGAGGTCGGGGATTCTGCCTTCATTACCCTTTCACGCTCCCCACTAGCACTGTTTAGTGCAATCATAGCCACAGAATAAATGTGTATTGAGTGAAAAGACTGATGCAAAATAAATGGGTCAGCCAGGTTAGGGAATTTTGTCTTCGCCCACAAGAGCAGAAATCCATCTGACTTTGTCTTTGCTAATCCAAATCAAGCCCAAATCTGTTACTGCTGTAAGATAATAAAATAATTATTATTTGGGATCATGCCTTAAAAGCTGATGTGAGAGTATCCGGCCTCAGATATTTTATTCCAAAACTTTCGTTTCCTCCAGTCTACAGGGGAGAACAGTTTTTGCGGGGGCAGAGGGTTAAGGAGGCATCGGGTGCAGGGGCCCAGGTAAAATCCCTGGGAAGGAAGAGGGCACAGAAGGAGGGGAGTGGGGAAAACTCAAAGCAAGTCTTTCCTCCTTCACCACTTTTTCTGGGGCCATTTCCACCTGGAACAAGGGGACAAGGGTGGCTACCCCCGGATGAAGATGGACAGATGACCTTCCATGTTCTCTCTTGTCCTAAGGCCACTGGCCAGTGTCTAAAAGTGAGAGGAGTAGCACAAAAGTCAGTCACCTCTGTCTTTCTGGATATCCCTGCAACTCTGCCCGGGAAGAAAGAAGTTCCCATTTCATTCGACCCCTCACTTTTCATGGTCCCCTAGGTTTCTCAAGAACCTAATTGAGCCATTTTCAGAAAGCACTGTTGAAATTGTTTTTAATGTTTGTTTACTTTTGAAAGAAAGAGAGCATGAGCAGGGGAGGGGCAGAGAGAGAGAGGGAGACATGGAATCTGAAGCAGGCTCCAGGCTCTAAGCTGTCTGCACGGAGCCTGACGCGGGGCTTGAACTCATGAGCCGTGAGATCATGACCTGAGCCGGAGTCAGACGCTTATCCAACTGAGTCACCCAGGCGCCCCCAGAAAACACTTTTAACTGGCAGAGGTTTAGGCAAGCTCTGGTATCTGGAAAATAAATCATCACGGGGTGGGTGAGGGCCAGTGGCCGCCTTACCGTGCTCTGGGCAAGCACTCTAGAGTTTCCTGGAGCTGAACCCGGGCAATGCTCCCTCATATATTCCATGGCCCTTAGTGATTGCTTCCATATCCTTGCATTTTCTTAGAGTTATCTTTCTTTTTGAAGACTACTATGTTGCAGTTACCGTGCTAAGCGCACTAGAAGACGCTCTCACGTAGTATAAAGCACACAATATAAAGATGCTTCCTTCTTATTCGGGAACACTGTCTTTTTATGTCCGCAGTAACCCAAAGAACTGAGTTCTCGTCTTACCCTTTGTTTCCAGGTGAGGACACCATAGCGGTCTGATAGGTTACATGAACCTCTCAGAGTCAGCCGACCGGTGAGCGAAATGCTGGAATTCAAACTCAGGCTTGGCCAACACCAGACGCCAAGCTCCAAAAGTCTTCACCATTGATTTCAATTTCCCTTTGGACTGAGTTCCACGTGAAGCTCTCTCTTAGCGGAGCCTTTTTCCTTTCCAAACTTTACACACTCGTTCAGACAATCTCCGTGTTTGTAACTATTTCCAAAGTTCTCTCCATGTTTCTAGGACGACTCCTGGCATTTCTTGGCCTGATTAATACATTCTGTAAGCAAAGACAGACATTTCCTGCTAAGAGAAAGCGGTCTCAACATGGAAGAAATGGCCACAGATATGAAATGTCAATGCGTTTCTAGAAATGGGAACAACAGATTATTAGAGAGAGCTAGCAAAGTAGTTTCCAGTGGAGATGGTTTTTTCCCAGGGCATTGGCAACCTAATTTATTTGCCCCCTACTTATCTGCTACGATTGAGCCACTGGTACAGAGCTCAGCAAATATTTTCTGAGCATTTCTGTACCAGTCAGTCGGACTTGGTTATGCTGTGGAGACAAAACTCCAAACCTCAGGGGCCTGTGGCAACACTTCTTACTCATCAACATCGCTTACATGAACATCACAGGTTGGTGGGGGCTGTGGCGGCAGGGGGGCTATGTTCAACAACATCTGAGTCACTCTGGGCCCTGGGATGATAAGCAGCTGTCACCTGACACGTGCCAGAGAGAGAAACAGAATGGTTGAAACTGTGCATGGGCTCTCCAAGCTTCTGCCAGAAACGCTCTGATTTCATCAGTGAAAGTAAGTCCTAAGGCTACTCCCAATTTCAAGGGCACAGGGAAGTGAAATTTCACCACGTGCCCAGATTGGGGAAGGGCTGAAATACTCGGTGAACAGATTTGATGGGTTTACTGTTGGGTCAGGTATCATTGGACAAACAGAGCAAACAGGGCTCCTGATTCCTGCCCTCAAGGAGCTGTTTGTGTAGTTGGGGGGCCAGGGCTTGCCCTACATCGGTTGGTTGACGAACACGATGAGTTGGCGTAGAATAACGTATCCCGTTGAACCACGAAGGAAGGGATAGTAGGATTTCAAATACAGTGTTTCAAGCTGTGAGGAGGCAAATGAGGAGAATCTGATCTAAAAAAAAAAAAAAATGCCCTAGATAGTATGGTGTTCAAATAGAAAGAGTAATTACACAAATTTTGGAGATGAAAGGATCCTCAGAGATCATCAGATTTCGTTTCACTAACTTCCCCTCCTCTGCTACTTTAGAGGCCTCCACTGAAAATTTGGATCATCTGGTTACTTGTTCCCTGAGCAACCATAAGCTCTGAGAACAGCCCCTGCTTTATCTGTTATTTTCGGTTCTTATCAAATATCGGGAACACAGAAGGGCTTATTATTACATGTTGTTTGGATGAGTTAATCCCGCGAAGCCCATTTTGTAACAGGTTTCTTAGAAGAAAGAAGAGTTTGGAGACCACCCATGGAGAGTTACCGGCATGGTCAACTGGGCTCAAAGCACTCTCCTCAGCGAAGGTTCCCAGTACTTCTGCTTTTTCTCCACAGACCAGCCCACTCTGGCTCAGCACGTGTCCTTGTTTCTTGGACACCTTCTCACCTCTACCTTTCTGCCTGGCCACTCCATGAAGAAAACACCGGAGTCTTCTACAATAACAATTGTTTAGAACTAATATACTTCCCCTGGTTAGGTCAGGGTCAGCATGGCTAAGAATCTTAAAAACACGGAATTTTTAATGCTGAGGCTCTATACGAATCATCTATCCTACCATTGTTTTTTTCCTTTGCAGAAATGGAGTCTTGAAGAGCTTGGGAGACCCTCCCGAGGGGTCCTAGAATTCACCGAGACATGGGAGCTAGAATCCAGGCCTTTGAACTAACATTTCACCACTCTTTATATTCTGTAATTATGAACACATTTCTGTTTAGACTTGTTGATAAACTTTGTACTGATACCTAACACCTTATATTTCTCCCTTCGTATCAAACAATGTTGAAAGTAATACAGAAACAACTAAAGGAAATCAAAATAATGTGGTTTACGTACAAGGAGAAGAGCAATCCCATGCCCAACATAAACATGAGATCTCATAGAAAACCTCTGCTTACCAAGAAAACTTCACCTACATGAACGTCATCGTTGCTTCCCGGGGTGGACCTGGAAATCCCAGAAAAAGCAGATCGCCTCTTCAGGATGGCGTCAACGGGCAGACCCTGATTCTCATTAGAGGTTGTCATAGTTGGGGTGGGGGTGGTGGGGGGGGGGTGCGGGGAGGGAAGCAGATGAGATTGGAAATCAGATTTGACACGATTTGATGTCTGAGCTTCATTTGTGTCATCTGTAAAATAAGTTCAGAATCTTGCCTGGCCTAATGTCCTGTATATCAAATAAGACAACGAGAGTGAAGGTGCTCAATGAGCTGTATGTGAATAGTAGCTGTTGCTAGACCCTGATTCATGGAAGGTAGGAGATTATTTCCTCTCCTAAGCTTGAGGCAGGAATGGAAAGAAAGTGGAGTTATCCCAGGTTATTGACCAGGTCTGTGCTTCCTAGTTCACCCATCATGTGGAGTTGGACTAGGAAAGAGGCTAAGAAGAGAAAGGGGAAGAGTAGAGCAATGGGAGATATGGTGAGGGCCAGCTGAGGACCAAGGAAGGTGGAAAAGGAAAACAACCAGCTCTCCGAAGTAGGGGAAGAGGTAACATCATCTCATGAATAACAGCAATGGGACTGTCCTCGCTTCTCTTCTCCGAAAGCAAGCGTTCTCCAAAAATAAACCAAGGGCAGAAAGGTGGCCTAACGCTGTGGTCACTAATATGGGCTTCGGCAGTCAGACTGACTTGAATTTGAATTCAGACTCACTTGTATGTGACCTTAGGCGAATTATTTAACTTCTCCTGGCCTCATTTTTTCCTTCCAGCAAAATAAGAATAATAATACCACCTCCCTTAAGGGTTGTTAGCTGAGATAACGCATGTGAAGTGTTTAGTTCAGTGCCGGACAAGTGGGAAGTATGTAGTTAGCACTTACTGTTGTTAGCAATGTGGTAATTGGTAGGGGAGATGATTCTTGAATCTGAGCTGAGATCTTATTCACTCGGCTCCTTCCATACAAAGGAAGCCAGAATCCTTGTGCACTTTCTCCTTCCCCTTTTCTCTGATAAACCCGGGCTCCTTTTCAATCAGTTTTAATTAACTAAAAATTTTTGGAGCATTTCTTAAGGGTTGGCCACAATCAAAGGCAAATGAGACAACTCATTTGCCCATAGGGAGCTCAGTAAATTAGGATGAGTTTAAGAACTTCACAAACCGATGTAATGTTCTTTATTTCTGATGGGACTATGAAACGTGACAATACGAATATGCAATACTCCCCAGGTCCTATTAGACTTATCATAACTGCACACTCCAGCTCCCTGATAGTGGATGCGATTCCAACACAGCCTTGTATGGAAGTACAAGTTTTCTTCCAGAAACTCCACTATGTTGTTATAACTGGTATCATAATTAACTAAGATGAGACTTTATTTCCTGTTTTCTGAGGCTGTGTTTGCTGTAACCTAGGATAAATAAACCCTGAAGCAGTCATTAGACCAGGAAGCATTTTTAGGGCCTATATCCTGTCCTGGCAGGGAGACGGGATCAGATGAGCTAACGGGTCTTTCCATGGTTAACTGTTACGACAGCTGCCATCCTAATAATGGCGGGAGCATCAAAACAGCAAGCTGTCCAGTGAGAGAAAGGTTGAATTTTAATTTCCATCAGCACAGGAAACTGAGATATCAAGGCAGCCATGTTTGTTCCGTTTATGTAGAAATTAAAATTAGAATGGGAGATAGTCGAACCCACCTGTTCTAGGATGTATAACAGACTCATGATCAGAGAGGAGAAGTAACAACAGCAAAAAATATAATAACACTGTAAAAATAAACCTCTTGGAAGGTTTTTATTTTATATCTGGAGGGAAATCATGTGGTCCAACACCTCCATGTTTTTTAATTTTTTTTGTTGCTGTTAATGTTTATTCACTTTTTGAGAGACAGAGACAGAGTGTGAGCAGGGCAGGGGGCAGAGAGAGAGGGAGACACAGAATCGGAAACAGGCTCCAGGCTCTGAGCTGTCAGCACAAAGCCCAACACGGGGCTCGAACTCACGAGTTGTGAGATCATGACCTGAGCTGAAGTCGGACGCTTAACCGACTGAGCCACCCAGGCGCCCCAGCAATTGGTTGAGCGTCCGACTCTTGATTAAAGCTCAGGTCATGATCCCAGAGTTGTGGGATTGAGCCTGGTGCTGTGCTCTGCTCTGAGCATGGAGCCTGCTTAAGATTCTCCCTCTTTTTTTCTTCTGCCCCTTTCCCCTGCTCTCTCTCTCTCTAAAATAAAAAAAAAAAAAAAAATCTGAGTGGCAATGAAGTGTCACTGAGTGTCTGTAAAAGAAGAAATAAGAAGGTGTTGGGAGATCATATGAGGTCTAGTCCTCCAGCTCTGGGTAGGGAAGACCGGTCTCAAGCCTCTCCAGTTCTAGTGAAGATCCCCCTGAACCTTAACGTCCCGCCAAATGACTAGAATTTCTCTATTGTCAAGCATTTATCTGCTGGGCAGATAATGACATCTACTGGTAATATGCTCCAAGGAAAAGACCATTAAACAAGAAGGCAACTGAATAGAGTAGTTCTATCTGTGCAAAATGGCTATGATCGGAATCAAATCTGAGCGTCAAGCCCAATAATTCTGAAATGGAGAAAATCAACTGGCCCCACACATTTATCCGAAGGACAAATGAGTCAAAAGTGCAAGCATTTGGACCTTACGAAGGAATCTACACATGTATGAGATGATTTACCTTTCTCACTTTCGACTCCATGGTCTTGTATACAAACTCTTTTTGCTTGCCTGGCCTGTAGCATTTTCTGGCTGCCTTCTCAAGCTACATTTTGGCTGCAGGGTGACTGGGAAGGGCAGTTTTGGCATTCAGAAAAAGCATCTAGCCCATGGATGTGGGTGGCATATAACAGAGCCAGGAGAATTATTACTCTTACTGGCTCCTTCTCTCTGTTCTTAGGTCCCTCCATGGGACCATTTTCTCATCTCTCTTCCAGATTTGGGGGGAGCACAGAGGCACTGCATAGAGTTTGGCCCTTTCATAAGCCAGACCACAGGGGATCCAGCTGTGTGGCCACCCCTTCCTACTCTTTCTGGCCCGGTGGGAGGAGAATGGGCGTTGGGCACATTTTAAAGCCATTTTTATAATATTGATGCTGCAAGTCAATGAGAAGTCTGAACCCAGCTTTCCAGGCAGGGTTTGCCAAAGAACAAAGATCTGATTCATACTAACTCATTGACTGCCTTATTTGTAATTTCCCCCCTTAATATTATAAATGCAGGCAACCAGGAATGCAGGCTTCCCAGATGAGAATTTGCACAAATCATTTTTGTTTTCTATTTTCTGTCTATTTCCTGTCCCACCCCCACCCCAGCCCAATGTACCCCTTGGAAACACCACCACTCTGGAAAGTAACTAGAGAGCCCTTTGTTTCGAAGAGAGGAAAGCCATGCGTGTGAGCGGGGGCGAGAGGAATTTTCAGGGCACCTTCCAGTGTCTTCTCAGAGCCCGACACAGTAGAATGGATGGTAATCCAGAGACTGTTGGAAAATGTAAAAACTCCAGGTCTTTGAGAAACTCCAGGAGGATGAGGCTGGCTACAGGTCTCTGTGAAGAAAGTTGTCCATTCACTGCCCCCCACCACCACCCCCACCCCCGAGTGTTTTTGAGGTGTGCTGTGAGCTGTGTGGGTGGCTGGGTGCAGGGTGTTCAGTAAGTCAGCTCTTCATGCAGAAATCTGATTATGCCATTGCCATCATTGAAGCTGTTGACTTAGAAATCATACCAAGCAATTTTAACATTTGGCACATTCATTTGCATGCCGAAAATTCACAAAGACTGCCCTGCTGTTTTCCACAATTTCTGGTTCACACAGTCCGAAAACAGCCACCGGCAGTGTTTCCTAGAGTTTAGGATTTGAACTTCTCATTTCCTTGGGACACTGGTTAAAGGAGTAAGACACGGGCAAGGAACCCATCGGAGGAGGAGAAGGTGGAGACAGAAATTTATCAAGAGATATGTCTAAGATTCCTGGTGGTTTTTTTAGACCAAATTTTGTAGTCTTTCCAAAGGTCCTCAAAGCATTTGTAAACCAAATCAGAGAAATAAGAGCATATTATTCATTTTTAGGATTTTCTTGCTCAGATTTACCTCATGCTGACATATCACATGTCACGAGGGAAATGATTACAGCCCAGTATCTCCCAACCCAAACGGTCTCTTCCTTTAAAAAGCCGAGAGATTGTATACATATAATTTATTTGTGCGATAATGAAAAGCCAAACAGAACAGATGTTATGAAATGAGCAGAGAAAGTTGACATTCCCATTTTGCAGTGAGTCATGCTCCCAAAAGGTAACCACTTAAACTATTTCTATTTGTGGTATTTTGGTAGCGAATTCCATAATTTATGCAATGGACTTCTGTGATTTCTTGACTTCATCACTTTAGGCCATGCCCATTAAGCATCGATACCAAACATAAGATAATGTACCTCACAATACACCCAACCCCATCAGCTTCCTAATCTTTAAGTGATTTTTCGATTTTTAAGGTTTTTTTTTCTTATCATTATACCTTTGAATAATACACTTCAAATTTTCATATCTTGATTCATTACCTTTAAGCAATATCTCTGATCTCATGTCATGTGAAATGAGGAAATTAGCACTCCTATATTTGCATTCAATTTTGTAACCATAAGTAAGTCATTCATGCTTTGTCGGTAAATTGATTCTAAAAATTGAAATCCCATTTGTATTAAGATTATATATTCATATTAAAGATGGTTCAACCATAGGGGCAGCCGGGTGGCTAAGTAGGTAAGGCAGCTGACTCTTGATTTCAGCTCAGGTCACGATCTCACAGTTCCGGAGTCTGAGAGTTTGAGCCCTGCATGAGACTCCCATGCTGACAGTGCAGAGCCTGCTTGGGATTCTCTCTCTCTGCCCCTCTCCCATTCATGCTCGCTAGCTTGCTCTCTCTCTGTCTCAAAATAAAATAAACTTCAAAAAAAAAGAGAGATGGTTCACCACAGAACCCAATTGTGTAATTAGACTTTATATAACGAGATACAATTTTATGTCGCTACACATGTGTGACAATGAAAAACATGCCAAATTTTAAGAGCAAATGAATTCTTTTTCTTATATTTCATAAAATGGTTAAAATCAGATCACATCCTCTTTTTCATCATATGGCTTTCTTAAATAACTTTTTGTTTCTCCTGGTGTTTCTGATTGCTTTTTTTCCTTATCAATCAAAGCAGTTTATGTTTTCACCTTTCATCCAACTTGTTATTAATTATATGTTACAAGGGGATCTATCTTCTTTTAAAGACATTTTCCTGTTCTATGATTGCTTTTAAAACCTACCATAAACCTGTCTCCTGGGTGAGGTCCATTGTTTCCTAGATTTTATTTTCACCTTTTTCTTTGTTTCTATTTCTATTTTCCAAAAGTGAATGTAATTTTTCATTTCAGAAAGACTTCGTGGAAGGTAACTTTTCACATTCTTTGTATGCTTGAAACTGTTTTTATTCTGTTATAATACTTGCTTGAGAGTTTAGGTATAGACTTTAGTTTCCAAATAATTTTTCTTCAAAATCTTTAAGAGATGACTTTATTATCCTTTAGAATCCAATGCTGCTAATTTGCAGACTCTTGCCAATCTTACTTTCATTCTTTTGTAAATGACTGGGTACCTTCTTTCTAAAAGCTTTTTGTATCTAATCTTATCCTTGAATGAAACTTCAATTGTAAGCTTGGTGACTTTCAGGTGCCTGGCGGGACCAGTTGGTTGAGCATGCGACTCTTGATCTTGGGGTCGAGTTTAAGCCCCGTGTTGGGTGTAGAGATTACTTAAAAATAAAAATGGGGGCGCCTGTGTGGCTCAGTCGGTTAAGTGTCTGACTTGGGCACAGGTCATTATCTCACAATTCATGAGTTCTAGCCCCACGCGGGGCTCTGTGCTGATAGCTCAGAATCTGGGGCCTGCTTTGGATTCTGTGTCTCCCTCCCTCTCTCTCTGTACCTCCCCTATTCGTATTCTGTCTCCCTGTCTCAAAAAATAAACATCAAAATTTTTTTTTAAATAAATAAATAAATACAAATTAAGAGATGCCTGGGTGGCTCAGTCAATTAAGCTTCTGATTCTTGATTTGGGCTCGGGTCATGATCTCATGGTTTGTGAGATCGAGCTCTACATTGGGCTCAGTGCTGACAGCACAGAGCTTGCTTCGGATTCTCTCTTGTTTCTCTCTGCCCCTCCCTGTATATGCGCGTGCACTCTCTCTCTCTCTCTCTCTCAAAATAAAGAAGTAAATAAGCTAATCAATAAATCAATCCATTAATTAATTAAAAATTAAAATTAAAACATTGGTGGCTTTCTTTAAAGCCACAATCTCTCATAAATTTTCTTCTCATGTTTCTATCTTTTATTTTCTCTTTTGAGAAACCTCATGAGGTGAGTGTTGCACATCTTACATTGATCTTTTATGTCTATAAACATATATTATTCAATATTTTGCATCTCTTTACATTTTGCTCTTTGTTCTAAGAGAACTTTTAAGCTTTTATCCCAGGTATGTTGTTAAATTTCTATGGGGAACTCATATGTTTAACTTCAACAATTAATTTGTTCATCATTCACTTGTTTAGCTAAAGCTTATTGAGCCCTTGTTATGTGCCAAGCATTCTCTCTTGGGACAGCGCAGTGAACAAAAGTTACCAAGTATCTTTCCTTTTGATGATTGTTTGTTTTGGTGAACAAATCAGTGAACAAGTAGATATAGAATAAGTAAGTGTTGGGGTACCCTGGTGGCTCAGTCAGTTGAGCTTCCGACTTCAGCTCAGGTCATGATCTCGCGGTCCGTGAGTTCTAGCCCCGCATCGGGCTCTGTGCTGACAGCTCAGAGCCTGGAGTCTGTTTCAGATTCTGTGTCTCCCTCTCTCTCTGACCCTCCCCGATTCATGCTCTGTCTCTCTCTGTCTCAAAGATAAATAAACCTTAAAAAAAGAATAAGTAAGTGCTAGGAAGAAAAAGAAAGCAGAGTAAAGTGGAGAGGGGGCACCGAGGATGGGGATGGTTGGTGTTATTTTATACAGGACAGTCAGGCAAGACTTCACTGATAGGTTAATATTGCCATGTGACACGTATGAAGTGACAGGGGGAGCTATGTGGAACTATGGCAGGAAGAGGAAGGGCAAAGGTCCTGAGGTAGGGTCTTTCTTGCTCTTTGACCTTTGTCCATAGTAGATCAAAAAAGTATTTTGGGACATTCCTAACGATATCCAAAATTTTAAGATACTCATATTTTGTTGCATTGGATGCTGCCATGGGATCCATTGGCAACTAACCTTCTGGGCTCCAAAATAAATGAACACTTATGTATATTTTCCATCAAATAAACTTATACTGAGAGGCTCCTAAGGACCAAGTACCACGTGAGAGGCTGGAGATACAAGGATGAATCGTTCACAGTCCTTACCCTGAATGTAAGCAAATAACTAATGTGTAAGGCAGCAAACACATTGGATGTATGTACAAAGTAATCGAAAATGTGACTTGGGAATGTGAATACCTGATCCCACAGTGCTGTTGCTGGTGAGAAGGTAAAGTCAGCCAGGGAAGATTCAGAGAGGAGATGGTAATTGAGTAGGGTTTTTGTTATGGGGCATTCCAAATGGTAGTGACCACATGAACACCCAACAACAAATAGAAAGTTCTCATCAGGAGTTTTTATTCAATGAAATCTAGTTTCTGGAGGTCTGAGAGTAGCACAAGCATATTAACTTAATTTTTCCCGAGAGAGAGAGAGAGTCTAAGAAAGGAGGGGGTTATAAGGCGGTAGGACCATCAGAGGACCCTTAGTGAACAGTCACCAACACCCAGCTTTCCTCTGATTTTTAAAATACAGGTTTTTCCAAGTATGTGTGGCCTTGGACTGGAGGAGGCATGAGACAGGGACCTGGAACTAAACTAAACACCAGGAGTTTGTAGTCTAAAACTGGTGGGTTAGCTTTGGTCCAATTACTTATCCACAGTTACATCTACTCCAGTTTTAATCAATTAATTACCTACAAATGTTTGAATATAGTTTCTCCGTTGTGCCAAAGCTCATCTTACAACTTCTATTAACTAGGCCTAGCTTGACGATTTTGAAATAAAGCACTTCATCTTTTCCATTACAGCCCTGTACCTATTTAAAAATAGCAGTAGAGGGGCACCTGGGTGGCTCAGTCGGTTAAGCCTCCGACTTGGGCTCAGGTCATGATCTCGCAGTTCAGGAGTTTGAGCCCCGCCTCGGGTTCCGTGCTGACAGCTCAGAGCCTGGAGCCTGCTTCGGATTCTGTGTCTCCCTCCCTCTCTGCCCCGCCCCCACTCACCCTCGGTCTCTCTCTCTCAAAAATAAATAAACATTAAAAAAATAAAAATTAATGAAAACAGCAGTAGAGATCATCATTATAGTGGATTCACAGATTCTTTGTACTGGATGGAACCTTAGCTGTCTGGTGCAGTGTGAGAAACTTCCCTGCAGCATCCCTGCTGGTTGGTTCTACAGCTCTATTTCAACTTATCCCCTGCTTTTCCAGGCGCTCGTTTCTTTTTTGAATGGCTCCAAATGTTCAAAAGCTCTCTAAAGGTTCAAAAGCACTTCATCATTTTGATCTGAAATATGCTTCCCTTAATGTTTATCTACTGATTCCAGTTCTATGACACTTGTCTATTATGAGGCAATTTCAGTTCTAACAATGAAATATTATAACTGACTGCTGCAATGAGACAAGGCAGGATTCATCTGAGCTATCATAAACAAAATCTCCAACCCCTTTCATATGCAAAGCATTTGACTTTCAAAGCATTTTCTGCCTCTATTATCTCATTTTATTTTTCAACAGCTCAA